>NC_136068.1:253144754-254397564 GCF_964261635.1 Lissotriton helveticus | reverse complement strand
CCACATACAGCTTCGTGGGTATTCTTTACCTCTTCCCTGGTGTGGTAAATAAATAAATAATTACCGGTACTCTTTTTGACAATAATCAATAAATGGTTAGCTCAATAAATAAGAGTCAAGATACGAGGTAGCTAGAGTATACAGGCTTTAATTAAGCATAAAGGACAAGAACAGGACAGCCTGTACGGGAATGGGATGGCAGCTGCCGGGGGCAGGAATCGGAAATGGGGAGGGTAACTTTTAATAACAGAACATTAGTATATATAGTTAAACAAAATACATGGCATTCAATACAGTAGGCGTAGCAGTAGGCGGAGTTTGTAGTAGTCGCGAAAGATAAGGCATGACTGATGCAACAAGAAGGCGTGTATAGGGCGTATACATAGACATGTGATGTAAACGTAACAGAATATGTCATAAACGGGGCGGAAACATGGAGGGGGCTACCTGAGCAGCTGGGACCTCTAACCTAGTGGTGCGCGCAAACTGACAATGACGTGTTACTAGGGAGAACTGGGGGGCTATGACTTCTGCGCTAGAAGAGGAGACTAAAGTCTGGAGAGTCAGAGCGACATGTACCTAAAGCCTATCTAGTATCTAGTGTTTAGAGAACATGTTGATAGAATCCAAAAGTTATCAGAGCAAAGGCTAACAGACATTAAGACTGGTGCATACATAATCCTATATGTAGTGCGTGTGCGGGGAATATTCTATGAATATTAATACAGTATTTCTCTTACATGGAGACATAAAGGCTAGACCATGACGGAAACTATTGATGCGATTCAGTAGCTTAGGAATGCAGAGAAGGAGGGCTGAACTGATAACTAGAAACATAACATACTCTTGGCAGACTGGAAGCAGAGCCAGGCCGAGCCGGGCACTGCGAGGCATGAAAGTAAGCTAAGGGTCAGGGATACAGGTGGGGCTGTATCGCTCCTCGGAGAGGGTTCAGGAAACAGGAGCTGAATCTGAGTCCGGGCCCTTTTGAGGCCTAGAAACGGGGACTTTTCAATGAATTAACGTGCACACTATGAAACGTGGCAACGTAGCTTTACATAGGCCTGATATTCGTTGTATTCACGAAAACTGGAAACTGGCATACTAGAGATGGACACAACTGTAATTGCGTCTTTAATCGATCAAAGGGGAATACATGCATATCGATCATGCACATATGACATAACATGGGGAACACGTAGGCACATATAACATGGCAAAATTTACTTTTCCACATTCCCTCCTTGTGCCCTACGTTTCCATCAGGAAACATCTATATTCATGATACCATCTATCATTCCATACAGCATCATTTGCTCGTCTCGAATTGTCTTGGAACGGGACTTAGGACTAGGAATACAAGAGGTAGCACAAATGCCGCAAATCGCAGGGCCACATTGTATACAGAGGCAGCAACTGAATATGATCGCTACTGTAATACCTAGAAATGACAATACTTTCCATCCCCATGCGGATAGGATACTCCAGAGCCAACCGGACCATGTCCAGGTGCCTGGATTCTGGTGTAACTGATGGGCAATTTTGTGAAGTCTGGTTATAGCTGAATAAACAGACGGCGCGTTATTAGGAATGAAAATGCAGCAACTAGATCCGATGACTCTACATGCTCCTCCTCTATCGGCCAGTATGACGTCAAGAACGAGACGATTTTGGAGCACGACAAATCTCATAGCAGATTGCTCTTCGGTTAAGTTACCTAGAGCAGAAGTAGTCTCATTCACTACTGCTTCAAGGGTTCTGGTTAATCTACGGATTAACTTACTATTCTGGATAGGTCCTATAAAGAAAAAGAAACCTTTATTGAAATCTGTATACTGTTCTAGAGCAGTTTCAGTTTGATCGACAATTGGGGACTCAATCTCCCTTCTATGTCTGACGTGTACTAGATGTGTGTTTCTGTGATAATCAGATGGGGCTAGAAAAACTGGTGGCAGTAGGAAGGCAATGTAACATGTTCCATCCCAATCGAGGGGCAGACGAACATATGCGGTCTGACCACAAACAAAATAAGAATGACGTGAAGCTTTAAAAATAGATTTCCCACTGTCACTATACTCGACAGTAGTAGTACAATCACTATGTCCTACATGTGCGGAACCATTATTTCGGACACATAATTCGCCTTTGACTGGTAGTACTGTAATAGCAGGTAAGTCTGGAGTAGTATCAGACTGAACATTCAGGACCATAAAATTTGAAGAATAATTACCTAAATTATAAACTTCATTTTCTAGATCTAACCCTGTTCTATGGGGGAGACCTTGCTTGTCTGGAAAACATGTTCTATTCAGAAGAGACATATCATTTGAGGATGACGTTAACATGGACCATGCTCCACACGAACCATTATGTGAAAACGGATAAGGAAAGAGTGGCAGTACTCCCTTCGGTGTCTGGAAAGGGGGGAGTCGACCACACACCCAACAATTAGTAGCATTGCTGGTCTGGTGTGAATAATGTAACATTCTGATGAATGTGTTATTACGCATAGCAAGACGATAGGATAACTCGTGAGGAGGCAGATCACTAAATGTGTGCTCTACTGTAGCATTAGAAAACTTATTTACATGAGAAATTGGAAAACATAAATGAAATGCATAACTTGTGCAGGTAACCATCAAACTTAGAAACAATAGAAAACTTAGAAAAACGATACATCGGATAGAGTTTTGACTAACTCTCTCACTATGGGGGTCTATCTCATACATGTCAGATACCTGTCTAACCGTTTCACCCGAGGGGGACTTAGACAATTAAACTGGCTGACTTATTTTACTAGACCGGAGTTTTAATTTATACTCCTGCTGCGGAGTTTTCTCTAACAGAGGAACTTTCAAATCGGGATTTGAATTAATGTCTGATTTAGAGTCTGGTTTCAGGCAGTCTTTAGATATGGAACAGTCTTTGGAATTGTTCTTGGCAAAAGTTTTGTCACGGAGTCCATGGAATTTCTTGATATGCGACAGATGCACCCATCCCTTGCGGCCTTCCAACTTCACGGCCGTACGGGTGGTCAGAAGGACTAGTCTCGGTTCTTTCCAGCGAGGCTCCAGCGGACTTGAACGATCAAAATTCCGTATGAGTACCAGATCCCCTGGAAGGACCTCGTGCGGTTTCACTTCAGTATTGTCTGGAAATGCAGCGGCAACCTGTGAACGACAAGAGTGTAGGGCAGACATCAAGGAAGCTAGGTAATCTGTCAACATATTACTGGAAACATCTGTAATACTACGGGGTCTAGGTGTACCCCACATATTTGGGGGGCGGCCGAATACGACCTCATAAGGAGACAGACCTGATCTGGAATGTGCGACCATACGCATAAAGAATAAAGCAACTGGCAGGGCAACTAGCCAGTCTACACCTTTCTCCTGACATATCTTGGCAATACGGATTTTCAAGGTCTGATTATGTCTCTCTACGAGACCGGCTGCTTCTGGATGGCGTACACAATGGAACTTCCACTGGTACCCTAACAAGAGGGAAACATGTTTCATGAGCTCAGATGAGAATGGCTGGCCGTTATCAGAATACACGACCCTAGGGAGTCCATAACGGGGGAAGAATTCACGAACCAACTGCTTGGCAGTGGTCGCTGCTGTGTAATCTGGAACTGGATATGCTTCTGTCCACCTGGACAAAGCGCATACAACTACAAGGACATACTTGAAACCTCGACATCGCTCCATCTGAATATAATCCATCTGGAGGACTTCAAAAGGGTGGTCAGGGGGCTGGAATCCACCTTGTTCCACCGGGACACTTTTACCTGGATTGAATTGACAACATATCATACAAGTACGGACTTTCTGCTTGGCTGCAGCTCGTAAATGCTTGTTAAACCAAAGGTTCTGAATACTGTCTAACATGGCTTTTTCTCCTAGGTGTGCTGGACTATGTGCGGTATTGATAATGACTTGAACCATAGAGTCGGGGAGAAACCATGTGGCTTTTCCCTTCGTCAACCATCCCTGATCTGTCTGGACCCCTCCTTGTTCGGACCATTTCTTGATTTCTTCAGGAGTAGCATGTAACTGTATGTCTATGACATCTTGTGTAGGGTCCTTAACTGTCATACATGTAGTCGGATCTGAAGTGGATGTCTGTGTCTTGTTAACTGGAATGTCTGGTGTCTGAGCTGTAAGCTTGGCTGTTCGATCTGCTAGATCATTACCTTGGGAAATGATGTCAGTAACCTTCGTATGTGCCTTGCACTTCATGATAGCGATAGCTGTCGGTAAATGTATTGCATCTAACAGAGCTTGAATGAGGAGACCATACTGAATCTTGGTTCCATGAGAAGTCATGAAACCTCTCTCCTGCCAGAGTACTCCGAAGTCGTGTACAACTCCGAATGCGTAACGGGAATCTGTATATATGTTTACTTTCAGGTTCTTGGCACACATGCAGGCTTGGGTCAGAGCAACTAGCTCTGCTGCTTGAGCAGACAGGGTGTCAATACGGTGTGTTTCAATAACTTCAGTGTCAGTAGTCACTGCATACGCGGCTACTAGTTCTCCTGTACTAGTTCTCATACATGAACCATCCACATAAAGTGTCAGGTCGGGATCAGGTAATGCAATGTCTGTCAGGTCTTGTCTTGGCTTCGTCATAGTGTTAATGACTTCCACACAGTCATGTGTGACAGGATTTGAAGTAACTGACGGTAACAGAGTAGCAGGATTCAGAACGTTGCAGCGTCTGATTTCTATGTGTGGCTGGAACAATGTCAGTTCATAACCTGTTAAACGTGCAATGGTCAAGTGCTGAGTCTGGGTTCTTTTTAAAAGAACTTCCACGGAGTGTGGAACCTGTACTGTCAGGGAGTGTCCTAATACTATGGAATCACTTTGTCTGATTGCTAGAGCTGTGGCTGCAACTGACTTGAGGCACGCAGGCAAAGCCTGGGCTACTGGATCTAATGTGCTCGAAAAATAAGCACAGGGCTTGTACTGTCCGGCTTGATCTTGTGTAAGAACAGATAATGCAGTACCATCACGTTCTGTGACAAAAAGTGTAAAAGGCTTACTGTAGTTCGGTGTAGCTAGAACAGGTGCTTGGCATAAAGCTTTCTTTAACTCATTAAAAACAAGTGTATGTTCAGATGTCCAAGGGAGAACAGTCGATGCGGCTGCCTCCTGTGTCGTTAACTGTATCAGTGGCTTTGCTAGAAATGCATACTGAGGAATCCATTGTCTGCAGTAAGAAGTAAGGCCAATAAAAGCACGTACCTCCTTCTGTGTCTTGGGCTGTGGAAGACTCGCTATTAACTGGATACGATCTGGTGTCAACTGCCTACCCCACTTGGACAGTAAGTGGCCTAAGTAGATCACTTGCTGGACACAGAACTGGAGCTTCGAAGGGGACACCTTGTGCCCCATTTCGGCTAGGAAATACAGAACTGTAAGTGACGCTCGCTCGCAAGCACGCTCAGAACGGGCTGTGATCAGTAGATCATCGACATACTGGAGCAGGGCAGTGTCAGCTGGCATGTGAATATTGTCTAGTTGTCGTTTAAGTGCTTGACTGTAAATACTAGGGCTTTCTGTGAAACCTTGAGGAGCTCGTGTGAATTTATAGCTCCTTCCATTTAAACAAAAACCGAAAAGGTACTGGCTATCTGGATGAATCGGAACACTAAAAAATGCATTCTTGAGGTCTATTACTGTAAAAAATATAGCTTCAGAATCAATAGCTGTCAACAGAGATGAAATATCTGGGACTACTGGATACTGGGGTATGATACATTTATTAAGTTCTCGAAGGTCAATCACTAATCGATATACTGGAGGTGCATTTGGATCAGTACGTTTCATGACTGGAATGATAGGTAAATTACATACATTGGAGTCAGTTTCTACAACCACTCCTTGAGCAATGAGTTCGTCAATAATTTTGGATAAGGCTGCTACAGCCTCGGGTGGCAATCTGTACTGTCTGATTCGTGGCAGGACTACACCTTGCTTGAGGGTCACACGATGGGGTGTGATTCGCATAAAACCTACATCAGTTGGACCTTGCGCCCATAAATGCTGTGGTACATTAGACAATCTTGGATCAAAATCTCGTAATACATAGTGACCTTTAAAATCCCTTAAGAACAAACGTATTCCTTCTGGGGAACAGCAAATAACTGCACCTAATTCTTTCAATGTTTTAATACCTAACACATTTTCTGGACATGACTTCGTAAGTAACAAATCAGTAGTTCGGGACAATGGACCAACCTCTAGAGTAACTGGCTTTGATATCTCGTTTACAATAGGCTTTCCTGAAAATCCAAGGGAAACATTTCTAGAGCCTGAGAGCGGAGCCCCTGGAACCTCGTCATGACTGATAGTAGTCCTACTTGCCCCTGTATCAATCAAAAACTTTCTGTCTTTCCCTAATACTTGACTATGCACATGGGGACCCTCTTGATCTACAGGTATCTCGATGAGAGGCAAGCCTACCTCCCTCTCTAGGCTGTTTCATGAATACGGTTGATACTCTGGATACTCTGTCTGGGCATACTGGTACATCTGCTGTGTAACATGCTGTGTTGCAGCAATAGGCTGCGGTGCTGGAACTGTCTGTTGTGCATTCTGTGGCTGAGAAGTCTGTGAAACTTGCTCTTGTCTAGGCGGACGTGGTCTTTCTTTAGTTTTACCAGTGGCTATGTTGTGTTTCAGAACTGCACACTCGTTTATAAAATGACCTGGCTGTTTACAATAATTGCATGTCCCTTTAACGGGAGCTGCAGGATGACTGGCTTGATTCGGACCCCTCTTCTGACTGTCTTGTGGAACAGATTGTGCAACTAGTACTTTCATTTTCGTGTCTTTCATACGTCTCCTTTCGTGTTCTTGCTCTTCCCTGATTCTATTCTGGTGATACTGGAGCATCTGGAGCATCTGGGACGGGGTACTAGCTTGCCAAGTACTTTCGACTTTCAAAACTCGATTTTTAACTTGTGGACTTGAATTCTCGACTAGTTTAGTAACAAAAAGATGAGGGTATGACTCGCTACCTGTCTTCAGACCACTGTTGATAATGAAACATTTCTCGAATCTAGAATAAAAATCGCTAGTATCTTCATCCTGTTTCTGTTTGCATGCTGAGATCGCATCCCAATCTTCCTTTTTCGTGGCTAATAACCTTGGCAAAACCTGAATCAATAACTCTGGCAATTCTTTACATTTCTCTCCAAGACCGGTACCTGGTACTCGTATCTTATCTTCAGCTTCTAGAACTGCCCAATCGATCTTTTTCTCTCCCACCTTCCATTCCTTTTCCTTGAGTTTCTCATATACCCCTGCGGGCAACAGGACCTTTAACATTTTAATAATATCTGGATACGTGTATTCTCCCATACGGAGCATGTCTTTTAATTCTCGATGGAACCCTGCTGGATCTTTGTCGTGACAGGGAATTAATTTCTTCATCTCTAAGAGTTCCATCTTGGTAACAGGGGTGTAAACAAATACTCGTTGCATCTCACCATCCGCTGTCCTAACTGGATGTACTTCTCGTAACGGATGCTGTCTATCTATGTAAAATGGTTTACTTTCTGGAGGTGAGACGTGAACAAAATGCGGGTTCAGAAACGTTCTATATTTGTGGCGCTGTTCTAGAATGACACTAATTAAATCGGTACCTAAACCTTTCCATTTATACTGGAGTAACTCGTTCAGGATATCATGTAACGGACCTGGATCAGAATGTTGACCCTCATACAATGTAATGAGGTGCTGGATCATATACATACCCACCAGTCGCTGCTCGGCTGGGGGCAGTTTCAGAAACATTTGTGCCACTATTTCGTCTGGAAAAGTGGTAGAATCAGTAATCCATCGGACTGCTGATCGGGCTAGTTCTTGTTCATGCATGGTACTGAGTTCACTATAACCGATTCGTGATTTCAGAATGTGATCGGTAGCTTGAAATACTTGTTCTAGAGAACCTTGTTCTGGTGCTGGAAGATGAAAGACTTTCTTGTGTTCTGGACGTGAATGTCGGTCTGGAAATCTAGATTTACCTACATACGCTATTCTGGCGGTATTCTCGTCTTCTACTTCTTCGGTATCAGAGTTACTTTCTTTCTCGTTTACTTGTGCTTTACGATTGTCGTGTAACCTTATTATTTCCTTACGAATTTTCTTGTACATACTCTCTATACTACTGAGTGTCTTGTGTCTACCCTCGGCTATATTATCACTCCACCTTGTCAGGACTTTCATTTCGGTCTGATCTTTTGTCGGACAATCTTGTTCCCTTATTAAACAATTGATTAGAAACTTTAATAACATGAGCTGGGTCTCAGCTTTCCTGAGAGACATGATTTCGCCAATACTTTCTGGATCTTCTCCTGTACGGATGAAGCGATACATTCTGTCTAGATCTTCTTTCATATTCGGTAGGGTGTCCAAATACCCGGTCACCCGTCTTACACGCAATGAATATATAACCATATTATCATCGCCTGGGACTGGATCATAACAGCATTCGGTAAGAGCTCGTCTGATTTCTGCAACGGACTGATATTTAGGCGTACGCTGTAACGCACGTTCATGTAACTCGACTAACGTTACACGTTTGTTTGGCGGCGGGGTACCAGGAGGAGCTCCTCCCGCGGCCCCTAAACTGGAATCGTCGACTGATACTCTTCGTGCTGGCAGAGTGACCGATGTAGCGGGAACATGTACTATGGGCTGGACCGGGGGTACCGTAACAGGTGCTGTAACTGGTGCCCCGGTGGCTGGAAGAACAGGAATTACATTATTTACGGGAGCTGGCGGAGCAGGATTTGCATATTCTGGGACTGTGTCGTCCAAATAGGACGAGAGAAAAATATCAGCTGCGGTCGGTTTGTGACGTAGCTTAATCGGAACTAATGGCGGCGGAAAATTACATGGTGCTTCCGGGGTTGCTTTTGGCAAGCCCTCGGCAAGAAGAGGATACATACCCTTAATAAGGGCATTTCTCTGTCTGTCTGACTGTTCGGCTTTAACTCGTTCACCTACTTTGATTAATTCCCTTTCTTGGGCTCTTTCTAAGGATTCTCTACTTAATTCTGACTTTCTGATTTCTTTTTCTGTTCTTTTATGAGATTCTTTGCGCCATAACTCGATGGCATCTTTCTGGGACTGTCTGGCTTTCTTTTTCCATAATACTTCTTCTACTCGCATGATGCACTCGGCATCCCACGTACCTGATACGGGCCATCTATACTTTTCCTCTAATTGTTTGGTGTACTCCACCCATAAATCTAGATATAATATAGCACTTATGTCATGCTTCTGATACATGAAATGACCTGGACTGTCCCTAGGCGGGACAGGAACTGCTTCTTCGAGCAGACCTTTTCTAGTTTTTAACTGACGTAATCTTGAGAACAGAGGCATGACTAAACTGGAGTCTGGACACAATACAATACACAATGAACACAATAATTACTTGAAAAACAACTCATTCATACCACGACATTGAAAACACATGGAATAACATTAAAAATAACAGTTCGGACAGAATACTACCTGCAATACTGAAAACAGAACAGAACACATGAATTTCTCGAGAACAGAACTTACTAGAACAGAAACTAGAATAACTGGATGCACTGCTAAAACAGTACGAAACTTACCGGTCCCATAAAGAGACACGTCAGGACCCGCATCCACCTAAGTGGACGCTTCGTGTTGGATCTGTGTACCCAAACCCACGGACCAGAGACAAATCAATTGACCCTGTCTAGATACTACCCCAGCAACGGTACTCACCGGGCAGCAAGAACGGAAGGCCTCGGACTGGACTGGACTGCTACGACGACGGACGGACGAACTTCGGACTTCAGTTACAGGTGGGCCTCCGGATACCTCGGACCTTGGACTCTCGGCTTGGGCTCTGGTCGGGACTCGCCGCGTTCCTCCACCGCCTCGTCTGGACGCTGGACCGCAACCTCCGTCTCCTCTGTGGGCCTGAGGGATACTTGAAGCAGAAATATCTGCACGTGCACGGTATGGTTCCGTCACGGCTGCAGAGGATCAGGGGGCCTGCGTGGCTTCTCCGGCGCGTGGGGAAAGGGCAAGTCCCTATTCGGGCGCCATTATGTGGTAAATAAATAAATAATTACCGGTACTCTTTTTGACAATAATCAATAAACGGTTAGCTCAATAAATAAGAGTCAAGATACGAGGTAGCTAGAGTATACAGGCTTTAATTAAGCATAAAGGACAAGAACAGGACAGCCTGTACGGGAATGGGATGGCAGCTGCCGGGGGCAGGAATCGGAAATGGGGAGGGTAACTTTTAATAACAGAACATTAGTATATATAGTTAAACAAAATACATGGCATTCAATACAGTAGGCGTAGCAGTAGGCGGAGTTTGTAGTAGTCGCGAAAGATAAGGCATGACTGATGCAACAAGAAGGCGTGTATAGGGCGTATACATAGACATGTGATGTAAACGTAACAGAATATGTCATAAACGGGGCGGAAACATGGAGGGGACTACCTGAGCAGCTGGGACCTCTAACCTAGTGGTGCGCGCAAACTGACAATGACGTGTTACTAGGGAGAACTGGGGGGCTATGACTTCTGCGCTAGAAGAGGAGACTAAAGTCTGGAGAGTCAGAGCGACATGTACCTAAAGCCTATCTAGTATCTAGTGTTTAGAGAACATGTTGATAGAATCCAAAAGTTATCAGAGCAAAGGCTAACAGACATTAAGACTGGTGCATACATAATCCTATATGTAGTGCGTGTGCGGGGGATATTCTATGAATATTAATACAGTATTTCTCTTACATGGAGACATAAAGGCTAGACCATGACGGAAACTATTGATGCGATTCAGTAGCTTAGGAATGCAGAGAAGGAGGGCTGAACTGATAACTAGAAACATAACATACTCTTGGCAGACTGGAAGCAGAGCCAGGCCGAGCCGGGCACTGCGAGGCATGAAAGTAAGCTAAGGGTCAGGGATACAGGTGGGGGCTGTATCGCTCCTCGGAGAGGGTTCAGGAAACAGGAGCTGAATCTGAGTCCGGGCCCTTTTGAGGCCTAGAAACGGGGACTTTTCAATGAATTAACGTGCACACTATGAAACGTGGCAACGTAGCTTTACATAGGCCTGATATTCGTTGTATTCACGAAAACTGGAAACTGGCATACTAGAGATGGACACAACTGTAATTGCGTCTTTAATCGATCAAAGGGGAATACATGCATATCGATCATGCACATATGACATAACATGGGGAACACGTAGGCACATATAACATGGCAAAATTTACTTTTCCACACTGGTCATATTCACCATGAAAAATGCCTGTAACTTGACTATGTGAAGAGCAAAAGTAAATCAGTTTCTAGCGTGGGGATGGGAAGAGAAAATATTTTGTCAATTGTAGAAAAATGTTACAAAGTGCAATTGTACTAGTGCCAGAAATTTCCATATGGATACTTCTACTGAGTATATATTTACAAACAGTATCGGACTGGAATATAGGGCAATCTGGCAGCACCAGAAGGGCTGGTCAGACAGGTCATGTGTGTGGTTTTAAAAATTTTTTTTTTTTAACTTTTTGTGGGTCTGGTTCACTGTTGGAAGGGCCGTTTCTCACTTTGTTTTCTCTGATATTACCACAATCATTGCCTGCAGCAAGCACAAAAACATACCATCTCCCACACCTTGTAAAACACCTACAGAGCTTGTCTTTAGAAGTGAAAAATGACCCCAATTGCCAAATGTGCTGCCGTTTTCTGTCCATCTGATTCCCTTCTGGGGGCCACGTGTATTTTGGGCAAATTTTCTATTACAGCCTGAACATGATTAAAAATATGGAAACTCCTATACATTGACATATCAGTCTGGTGTTTAAAGAAAGAGATCACCACACAACAGAGAGTTCGAAACTAAATCTTAAACCGAATATCACCGGCACGTAGACTATATTTTGGCGACCTATGACACAAAGATTAACTTTGAATATGCTCTGCATCATTTTTAAAGCATGAAAAGGCCACGGAGCTAAGGGCCAGATTTACTAAGACCTTGTATTGCCCTTACATCACGCAAAGCACAGTAAGGTAATGCAAGGGCTTAAAAGATTTACTAAGCTACTCAAAGCCACCTTGCATGGCTCTGCGTGGCTTGTTAATTTCAGAGTAACGAAAGGTAGCGCAAATCAATGTCTTTCATTACCCTGCATTGAGAAGGCGTTCAATAGGCATTCCCATGCATCTACCCATGGACTTAGATGCAATCCCAGAGTCTTAATGAGGAGAAATATCTTCATTTCTCTTCGCTATTTCCTCTTTCTACGTGTGGTACATTCTGCAGCACACATAGGAAGAAGAAAATGTCTCTTAAAATGATATTTGTACAGGAAGGTATCCGTAACCTGGGCACGGTTGCACTATGGTACACAGGTGTCTGGGTTGCCACTAGGCAGCACTTGGAGTGCCAGCACAGGGATAGAGTAGTAGGAATGCATCATATCTCAAGTTGTCTTGCTACTTTAGGTTGCATGGCATTTTGATAAATCGGCTTCTTAGACTCTGTTCCCGAAATAGACCCCAAGTCAAATCGGGGAACATCCATTACGACGCGGTGTTTACACCGCACTACCATTACAACGCTGGTTTTACAACGCAAGTCGTTACCACGACTTGCGCTGGAGGGCGCTCTAGGCTAAGGAATAGTAGATTTACTATCCCAACACTTTCCCTACTGTACGTAGGCTGGTGTTGGAATAGTAAATCTTATTATTCCTAAGTCCAGCACCCTACAGCGCAAGTTGTGGTAACGACTTGCGTTGTAAAACCAGCGTTGTAATGGTAGTGTGGTGTAAACACCGCGTTGTATTGACATACAACCAGTCAATTCACCATATCTTAGCAAGCCAAGTAGGATCTCCCAGGTCAGAATGAATTGCAAGTCTCGCAGAGGTTGATCGATTGCAGTGATGGGTACCCAGCTGTAGAATGGACTGAACCGCTTCATTCGAAAACAACCAAGTCTAGAGACAAGAAAGAAATAACTGAAAGCAAGCCTATTCAAAGAGATGTCTTTCACTTTCACCCAGTGGCCACTGGAACTTCCCACCCCACCCTAACATGGGACAGGGGTTATGCGTAATCCAGTTAAAGTTCTCCCAAAACCAGGAGCTGAATGCCCACACAAGCTACTGCAATAACTTAAAATGGCTTAATCGGCTATGAAGGGATTCTGATTGACTAACGAACTTGTTGGATTCCATATAGCTTGTGCTTCAAAGTGCCTCCACGTCACAAACTGACCCTTTACAAAATAATAAATAAATAAATAATTGAATGAAGTAAATGAAATTCGCAAACATTTTCCCAGTGTACTCATGGGAACATGTGTAGGAAAGTAGGATCTGCTTCTTATGGTTACCCCCACTTTTTGCTTCATCTTACACTGTTTATGACTAGTCTGAATGCTAATCAGGACCCCAGTCTATCTGCTTTCTCCCTGAAATGTTATGCCATGTACTTAGATATACTCCAGATTGGATACTGGGGCACCCTTGTCAGTCCCTAGTATATGGTACCCATGTACCCAGGGCATAGGTACCCCAGAGGCCTCCCTTGGGCTGAAGCATGTATTATGCCACCCATGAGAGGCCAGGCAAAAAGGATCTCCAGGCCTGCCATTGCAGCCTTTGTAAGTTGGTGCATGCACCACTTACTTAAGATATAGGTTTACCATATCTAAGGGTCACTGCTAACCCTGGGCGGAGTTGCATTAAGCGGAGCTATGTGAAGTGCAAAAAATACTGTCGCAATACGCGGAGCTCCACAAGTGGCAGAGTACAGTTGATAAAATGCCGTTCACAGCGATTGCACAGTGCCGGATGCTTGTCCGCACTGCGCAATCATTGCGAACAGCACCATGCACAGCGCAAGCTTACCTTTTCTGCCGCTCGAGTAGATTTTTACTCGAGCGGCAGGTTTCTCAACGTGAGGGGTCGCAAGCATACGCAACCGCTCGCAATTAGAAACCTGACACCCCCAGCATTAAAAAATCTCGCCGGGAGGTTTATTTTCCACACTCGCCAACTTGATGTTGGCAATCAGAAACAAGAAAAAATCTCGCAGGGAGGTGGATTTTCTGCACTTGCGAACTTGACATTGGTGAACACGAGCTAGTGTTTAGGAACTCCGTGAGCTCGGTGTAACGAGGAGTGCGGGAGACTCCGCAAACTCCGCGAGCAGAGCGAAGTTCACCGCCCAGAGTTAGTCACTTCACTTAAAACCTATAAGTCACACCTATAGCATGCCTTACCACTCATGAAGTGGTACAAAAGGGGGTGGTGATGGACGGAGCATCTGAATCAATCAAACACTCACACCCAGTCAAAAGATCTGGGTTTTATCCATCACCGTTCTTTAGCCCACTCTGCCACCCCAGTTCAGACATGGCTATATGCAAATCAGTCTGACCCTGTGCCTCATGGGAACAGTCCAGCCTGAACTGCCAAGCCAAGCCTTCCCTGGACCGGAAACAAGCTTCCGAGGACCGGTTTCTGGCATTGCAGCCGTCTTCAGCCCGGCTTGCTTGAATCCAGTGGCAAAGTGAGCAAGGGACTCACGTCTGAGCATACCCTGCCACACTTATGGCGGCCAAAAGCAGTACAAGACTGATTTGCATATAGCCATGTCTGAACTGGGGTGGCAGAGTGGGTTAAAGAACGGTGATGGATTAAACCCAGATCTTTTGACTGGGTGTGAGTGTTTGATTGGTTCAGATGCTCCATCCATTACCACCCCCTTTTGTACCGCTTTTGGCCGCCATAAGTGTGGCAGGGTATGCTCAGACGTGAGTCCCTTGCTCACTTTGCCACTGGATTCAAGCAAGCCAGGCTGAAGACGGCTGTAATGCCAGAAACCGGTCCTCGGAAGCTTGTTTCCGGTCCAGGGAAAGCATGGCTAGGCAGTTCGGGCTGGACTGTTCCCATGAGGCACAGGGTCAGACTGATTTGCATATAGCCATGTCTGAACTGGGGAGGCAGAGTGGGCTAAAGAACGGTGATGGATTACACCCAGATTTTTTGACTGGGTGTGAGTGTTTGATTGGTTCAGATGCTCTGTCAATTACCACCCCCTTTTTTACCTCTCCTGAAGGCAGGGTGCTTGGTTCTAAGTGAGAGGGTGCCACTGCATGAGAAGAACACCCCTGCAGCCTATGGAGTCCATTCTCCCGGGTTGTCAGTGTATCAGATCTTACGACATATAGAGTGGCATTATGTGACCACATAATGACCAACTCTAAAACGTCTGAATGTAACCCTGACATTGTGGAATCATACCCCAACAACGGTAACCGGTGTGGGAGGTATGATTCCAGCACTCAGAAGTGGGTCACTGGTGTTCCCAGTACCAGCCTTCTACTCCCAGGCAGTAGAAAATGGTTGCTGCCGACCAGAAACACATTTCTGCCCGCCTGCTGCTGATTCAAGCTCAAGCAGAGGAAGGTGGAACAATAGGCATCCTCTCACAGACCACCTCTCAGACAGGATTTAGTGTATTAAGCCTGGGTGGGTGCGCTTGCCAGCGACTGAAAGTCTGCATGAGGGGGACATTTGGTGTCCCTGTGCAAAGTCCAGTTCAAACCAGCCTGGGGAGCCATTGGCTCCTGCTCTAGCGCAAAGCTGGACAAACGACATGGGAGTAACCTCCCCACTGTCCAGACCCTCCCCTGGGAGGGTCCCCTGATTCTGTCCAAACCTCTCTGTTGGGTACAAAAGGGCTAACCTGGCTGTAGGACCCTAGATTCGACGTGGACAAGAATCTGAACCAGAAACCACTGAACTTCAACCGTCTTGACGCTCTGGACTTCACTGGACTTCGTTTGGGCCTGACTTCATCCCCCACTCTGTCCAAAGCATCGTCTGTGCACGTGCACCATACAGGTTCCTTGCAGGACCTGTGGAGCATCTTGGACAACCAAAGAAATCTCCCTTGGTGTGAAGGAGTCACTCCCCTGCAACCGCAGGCACCACATCACAACATACCTGTCTGCTGCTCCTGAGCTACTACGGACTCCGAAGGCTCCAGCAACACAGGAGGTGGGTTTCCAAGTCCCTCGAGGTCCGAGCTGCCATCTCACCAAGTTTAAGGACAGAATACCTTGTGGGGGCTGCAATACCTGTACCCTTGTGCGTTGCATACTTTTGTAAGTACATAAGCTTGTTGGCATTCCTAAGACAAGTGCACTAGGCTCCATGTAGTCCCAACCTCTGACACCATTGCCACCAAAGAACTTTGGCCTCCTCACACTGAGTGCTCTGTGGGCTGTTCCTTTGTAATTCTGCTTTGAGGTCCCCTCGAGACTACTGTGCCTCCGGCCTTTGGGTCCTCTTGAGGGTCAACGCTGCTTTTCTTGGGCTCCCCTGGTTGCTCCAGACCTGCCCTGACTCCCCTGAGTTTAGTGAGTCTCCTGGGCCTTGCTGGTCTGAACCGTAACCTTTCTTGACCATCTTCATGGGTTGCCGCTTCCGAGGCTTGTTGGTGCTCCAGCCGGACACCGACCCCGCAGCACCTGACATCCTTCATGGGACAGCTTGTATCCACCTTCTTGTTGTCCTCGACATCTCCAGGTCCTGGTGGCTGCAGAGTGAAGAACCCCCTCAATGCACCTAAAGCACATGACATCGTTGGGCATTTGTCTACCGAGCCCCTGGTCACTCCTGAGTGACCCAGACTCTGTCCCCTCTGTTCTAAGGTACTCTTCATCCTGAATCCACCTTTGGATTCCAACAGACACTTTTCTTCTTCCCAGCAGTGGCTCTTCCTTGAAGTCCTCCATAGAGATCAATGGCGGTTTCTGACACCACTTCGGACCTATGCACCCGGCTTCCCTGGGATAGGTACCTCTGGTCCTACAGTATCCACGGGTGGGGTGGCTCTTCAACCTCCTATGATCCAAAGGGCTTCCTCGTAATCCACTGGGAAGTATCCATAAACTTTTGAACTGCAACCACGACTCTCCCCGAGAATTGCACGCCGCCCGTGGTCGTGTTTCCACACTGCACCCGTCCTCTGTGGGGTCCCTACTTACTCACCTTGGGTGGTTCCTTGGGGTCCCAGTGATTCTACATCCTCTAGACACTGTCTTGACTCGAGTTGTGGTTCTTATACCACTATTTTAGTATATGGTTTGATCTCCCCCTGGTGCCCACTGTGTATTTGTGCTACTTACGAATGTTTCTGTGCTACAGTATTGTGTGCTTTGTATGTATCTGTGTGTAGCAGATACTGTGTTGTATTTAGGGTGTGTTATATTAATTAATACATATTTTTATAACTACTGTGTGGTTCTCCTTTCATTTAACCAATACAATAAGGTTGCATTCTGGTAAAACAAGCTGCTTAACATTCCTTCAAGACTAAGCCTGAAGGCTGCTCTACACAGACACCACTTAGATAGCTATCTAAAGGTATCTTTGACCGCTTAAATCACCATAAGGGTTGTTTGCACTGCTGAAAGGGGCCCACTTTAATTAGTGGAAGCATATACCAGGCCAACTTCTCACGACCTGCAGCTGTCGCAGCTTTCCAGGAGTACTTCTGGTAATGTTTCTCAAAGAAAAAAAAGAAAAAAGAAATTCTCTCCAAATTATTGAATAAATCAACAGAAGTAAATGTATAATCTGTATTATGATATTTTTTTTATTGGGCAAAATGAAACAGTCTTAACGTCATTCAGTTGCAAACAGTAAACTACATAAAATCTATCATTATAAGCATTATAAATCTTCAATCAAAGCTCCACCTTAAAAGCACAATATAAACAAACGTAAAAACGAAACACACTAACACAGAGAAGCCACACCCTCTGGGCATGTAAAATAGAAAGAGGACATACAAAACCTAAAAATGAAATATTTAGGGAAGTTTGTGCATTTCTGCCAATTTTGTGCAATGGCACAAACTTTTCCCAGGTCATCTGTAGAGCAGTTTCCTGATTGTGCAACAGACGAAGAAGTCATGGCTGCCACAATCATTAGTAATTTCGAAAAGGGAAAAACATGGATAATTGAAAGCAAAAGCTGGGGCAAACATCCCTTTTTTAACACCCTGACTCTCCCAGGACATTAGTTCACCTGACCTCAGGGGCCATGTGATCCAAGCAAAAAATTGGAATAAAACAGTTCTCCCACTCATAAAAATTGCCCACCCGATTCATACCCTGTCATGGGATCAATAGACTACTGCTAAGTGAAGTGGATAAGAATATATTGGCCATACTTGAATCAAGCTGCCACATATGTGCCTGAATTAGGAAAGTATGATCAAGCTAAACCAACTCTGAAATCACTCCTCTAGCTCCCAGTGGATATTAGGATCAAATGCAAATATTTCTGTATGAACTGTAAGGTCTACAGGAACAAAGGTCAGGCATATGTGCAAAGGGAGCCAGTATGCGTCATCCCTACCTGAACCTCCAGCTACCATCCAGGCATCTGTTGCTACATGTTCAGCTGGCAGAAGATGGAGTGTTTTACAGTAGAAGGGTATACCCATAACAGTCACTGGGACCTGGGTGCTAAACGGTACAAAAGAGAAGGGTCCCAGCAAACAATGTTTGTGTGAAAACACGAGACGTTCATATAAATATTTCTACACAAATATGCGAGAGAAACTATAGAATAAACACACTGTTATTTAATCACACTGTGTTTAGCTATCCATTAGGTAAACATTACATTTCAAATCCAGTGACAGTGGTGCCCAAGGGAGTGAGATAGATAAAGTGCATAAAAGGCGAAGTATGTACAGTATTATCACAAGTATAAATAAGGAGAGTGTTCATTAACATCACAACAATGATTCCTTCTTGGCGTCAACAGAGCCAACTGCCAGGGAAACAAACAATGTTCAAAACATATTCAGACCAAAACCATGCTAAATGCGCTGCAATAAATGTCCACAACTTGTATGGCGCAGGCTGGTTGGGGAAAGGAAAGTTGTCGACGTTTCGACCCCAAATGGTGAGGTAGGTATCGATGAAACCTTAAAGCGGGGTCTTCATCAGGACAGTGATGGTGTAGGGAAGGTGAAAGGGGGCCCGGGAAACCTAGAGCAATGGAAATTGGTGATAGTGAATATTTAAAACAGCAGTGTGAATTATAATATATTCAGGGACAAGTCCAAGGTAATTACCGTGGAAATTGCGAAACTATCTTGGGCCGTCTGGCTCCAGAATGGCGAGAAACGAAAGGATCTGTAACAAATTACAAAGCCAGGGGGGGTCATTATGAGCTCCAGAATGCTCAATACTAAAGGATCCAAGTATTGATATGCCAGAAGATGGCCCTAAATGCACTTACGACTTAAAATACAAGATCGGGATCAAAACGGTCCACTTCATGTAACCTTGAGATCCGGGCTGCCTCGTGGGTCAGTGGTACTCCACAAAATAGTTAAAAACACAGGAGGAAGCAGCATCATTAACCGACTACGGATTGCTGCTGAATGTATACCCATCTGTACTCACATGTAGTTAAAGGTATGGCTGTGTGGTCACGGACGAGGTCGGGCAGCAGTTAAAGCCGCAGCCGCGGTACCAGATGCCTGAAACGACATAAACGATTCATAAAAGGGGGTGGTGATGGACATAGTATCTGAATTAAGCAGAACACTCCTACCCAGTCAAAAGATCAGGGCTTGATCCATCACCGTTTTTTAGCTCACTGCACCATCCCAGTTCAGAACCTGGCTACATGCAAATTAGTCTGGCCCTGGCCCAGTGCATCATGGGAACAGGGCAGACCAAACTACCAAGCCAATTCTTTACTGGAAAGGAAACACGCTTCCGGGGACCGGTTTCTGGCATTGCAGCCGTCTTCGGCCCGGCTTGCTTGAATCCTGATGGTGCAGTGAGCAAAGGAACTCACATCTGAGTATACCCTACCACACTTATGGTGGCCAAAACGATTCATAAAAGGGGGTGGTGATGGACAGAGTATCTGAATTAAGCAGAACACTCCTACCCAGTCAAAAGATCAGGGCTTGATCCATCACCGTTTTTTAGCTCACTGCACCATCCCAGTTCAGAACCTGGCTGCATGCAATTTGGTCTGGCCCTGGCCCAGTGCATCATGGGAACAGGGCAGACCAAACTACCAAGCCAATTCTTTACTGGAAAGGAAACACGCTTCCGGGGACCGGTTTCTGGCATTGCAGCTGTCTTCGGCCCGGCTTGCTTGAATCCTGATGGTGCAGTGAGCAAGGGACTCACATCTGAGTATACCCTACCACACTTATGGTGGCCAAAACGATTCATAAAAGGGGGTGGTGATGGACAGAGTATCCGAATTAAGCAGAACACTCCTACCCAGTCAAAAGATCAGGGCTTGATCCATCACCGTTTTTTTGTGTGTGATGGATCAAGCCCTGATCTTTTGACTGGGTAGGAGTGTTCTGCTTAATTCAGATGCTCTGTCCACCACCACCCCCTTTTATGAATTGAAACGTCATAAAGGCACGGAGTAATGAAAGTACAGTATGTGTGGGGAGTGGGCGCGAAAGAGTGAGGTTCATGATTGGTCATAGGACAGTTTAAATATTGACGTTTGGCGAGAGTGAATTGCACGGTTGGTATAGGAGACGCCCGTCGCCATGGACTGAGACTTCCCATAGATGATACGGCAGAATCGATACAGGTAAAGATGGAATGAATGTGCCCTGCATTTCGGTAGAATAGGTGTTTGTGAGCATTGGTAACTGATTGAGACTTTTTATTTTATTTCTCACTTTAGTTTTAGCAGAACTTTGATGCTAGATGTGGATTGGTTAAGAACAGGTGAGGTCATTTGATTGTATATTCTTAATTTAACAGTTGTATAAACATGAGCATGTCCTTAGAACATGTGGAACTTTTTTCTAATATATATATATACTGGTATATACATATTCACAGATATAGAAGAGTCATCTGGAGTAAAGTTACATATTTGCTGATAACGGTGGATAGAAACAGTGGTAAGCGGCAATGTGTATTCGTATTTGAAGTGTATAGATAAGGATTGATAAATATTATCCATGAGTAATCGTTGGATGGACCATATATATTTTGTCTTCCCAGAATACAGAATAGGAAACAGTGGAGGAAAAATAATTATGGGGAAGTGATGTCCAGGAGCTAAATAGTTGCATTAAATAGGTGAGATTTCATTGGTTGAATATGGAATAAAAGGCTTGTTAGTGGGATGAAGACAATAGATAAGGAATGCTTGGATGATTCATTAAATTGTATTAGGTACAAAGCTATTATGTAGAGTACATATCTGTTAAGAGCACATGAGAATACCATGAGAAACGGTATCTAGTGTAAAGTTATTCAATAATTGGAGAATGATGTCAACCTGAATACTTCAATTTGTTAATAGGTATTTTCTGGTATTAACACGATGTTTCCTCACAGATTTCGAGTACTGTTTCTCATAAATTTGATTGGAACTGGAAAAAGAAAATTGTATTTCTGATAAGCTAATTTGAGGTAGGCGCTTGTTATATTATTCATGTACACATGAAGAAGTAGACTATATCTGTGACCAGTGCTCGTTAGACAGTTATCTCTCTCAAAATTGAAATAATTCTGTGAGCATCATGTACTTGTTAGTATAAATATGTTAAGAGAAATTTTGTGTCATCAAATGATGAAAGGTTGAAATAACATTAGATTGTAAAATAGGCAGGTGATAATTTGATTTATGTTTTGTGTAATGCTAGCTTTTTTGTTTTTCAGAAACAATGTAACTGATGTGAATAATTGATATGTGGTGACAGTGATGTAATGGATTCTTTTTTCTGATTTATTTTTTCGACAGCCCTGATGATGTCCGTCAGTGGACGAAACGCGTCGGCTGTTTGATGTTTTGTTTTGGATCTACATAAAAATATTGGAATTAATTTTGGATATTGTCGCCAATTTCGGACTGATACACAAATAAAAAGAATAATTTGGGAATCAACAAATTGTGGACCCTGTGATATTTACATGAAGTAGAATCTACTCCCTCGATTTACTTAACATTGGTCAGTTCTGGTTCTCTGGACGGCGGATCCTTTTTGAGGTGTTGAGTGGATAAAAAGAAAGACATTTGTAATAACTTATAAATTTGGTGGTTTTCTGTGCCACAACTGTTTAGCCCTCACCGTCACTTCTAAGAGTATTGTGTTTATTCTATTCTTTCTCTCGCATATTTGTGTATAAATGTTTATATGAACGGCACAAGATGGAGGGCTGGTCTCTGGGAGTGTTGGGTCCTTGTTTGTGGAACATCTTAAATACCAACTCAGAACACAGCTGAACCTACCTTCAATTAATAACCTTCTCCTCCCTCCTGTTGGACGCCAAGGTTGTGCTAACTACCTTTTCACTGATATGCTATGTTCTTTTCTCTCACTATGTGATCTGCTCTTCAGATTTTATTGTCAAATGCCAACCAGTTCTTTACAAACTTCAAGATACATAAATGCCTTCCCAGAAGTGAAGGAAAAAGTACTGAACAAGGCTCAATATCCAAGATTAATTTCTAAAAAATTGGCTATCTGCTAACTCCTGGCTGCCATTATCCACACTTTCTTCATGCTTTGGGTTGCGAATAGTTCTTTATTTTCTGGCAGTCCAATTTGCCCACCTGAAATAGACATCCTGAGGATTTAACCACATATTAGTCTCTCAATATAAACAGCCAGGTCATGGTAATACCACCATCTGTTGAGTGTACCACTGTAAGTGCATGCTTAACTGTGCCTCTATATTAAACACACTCTGAAGTGGCTATATTACTAATCTTTTCAGTGCCCATGACGGCTCCCGGCTGTCATGAGTCATGGTAGGCATGTGCTCATGACAGCCGGGAGCCGTCAGATCGTTGCCACTCCACCCAGGCGCTGTTAATTTACCGCCTATGCAGGAGAATTAATCAGTGGGCAGAGTTCTGATGGCTCCCAGCCGTCATGAGCACACGCCGACCGTGATTTTTGATGGGCGGGAGCCGTCATGAGTACCGCAGCGCAACACCCAACCCCGCAACCCCTCGCACCGCGGCGGAATTCGCGCTGCGGCGAAGGAGTTAATACTTGCATTATGAAAACAAGAGGTGTGCTGTTCCTGCAAGAGAGAGGTGAGGGAGGTAATGTCCCAACCAAGGCGAGTGCTCCTATAAGGAGCAAGGGCCCTCACACACCCCGAAGGATGTCATGCTCCATCATCTGGCAGCTCCTCATTGGGCTGGCGCTGCAATGCCCAACGGGCCCGACAGTGGGGTTCTTTGTCAGAGATTTTTTACCTGTGATCTTGGCCGATGATGAAGCGGGTGTGTGTCGTATGTGAGGTGTATATACAGAAGTGTGTAGAGTGTGTAGATGTTGTGACTAATAATGAGTATGGGAACGAAGTGAACCAACTTTAATTTGTGGGTTCCATGTCATGATTAAAAATATACTCTACTTGCAAGAGGAGGATCTCGTAATCTCATAAAGCATTTAACCCTTTTGCTGCAGGGGTAATTCCCCCACTGTGCTGGGGGGCAGGGGGGCGCGCACAGTGCCCCCATGCTCATGACGAGCTCAGCTCGTCATGAGCTACGGCGCTCCTGTGCTCATGACGAGCTGAGCTCGTAACAGGTGCACAGGCTCCTGTGGGACGCTCAGCACAGCAGTGGAATTCTCCCCGCACCTGAGCGTTCCACGGGCCACGACGAGCTGAGCTCGTCATGAGCACCGGAGCGCCGTGGCTCATGACGAGCTCAGCTCGTCATGAGCATGGGAGGGGTTAAGTAAAGATATTGGTCAACATGTTTCATGCCCTCTAGTCTCCAAGATCATGGCATTTCTTCAGGACCTAAAAACCCTACTAACTACTCATTGAGGAACAGTTCATATTGGTGTCTTGATATAAATAACTATACCCTCACCAAATTACACCAACCATAACCGGGTTCCTCCGAGTAAGGACCAGAAAAAGACAGTGGGAATGGAACCAAACACTCCGGAGAGCCGGGATGCTCAGTGGCGTCATGTCCGACTTAACTGTCGGTAGCGCAAGTTGCGGGCAACCTACACTCCGTCTGATCCTGTAGTTGTATATCACACACAGGGCATCTGGAATTATGCAACTCTTTGTCTGCTGTGTTTTCCATACAATTATGGGATCATCACACTTGTCATATAAACTACTATCTTTTGCAATATTGGTTATATGATTGGTAGAAGCAGATTTCAACCAAACACTTGTATATAACTTAGACAAATCCGAATATTACCCAAAAAATGCACCACATGTAATCCTGGGAAATGTTACTATAAAAAAAACATCACATGCAGTCCTGGGGTTTGCTAACTGGTGCAGGCGCTAAACTGGTGCTAATAAAGTAAAACCTTTTACCCACATCTTTATGTGTGCAAAAATTACAAAATAGGAAATAAAACTGCCACAAAATGTTATGTAGTTATTAACTATGCAGCGCCTGTCATTAAAAAGGGCAAGGTAAGCTTTAAAAAAAACAAGCATTAGCAAAGCAAACAGGTTTTGCGGCACCTATGTTAGCTGAGCAAGTCAATTGGGAGGAAATGATAACACCATCCACGTCTTTTGAGTGCAGAAAGCTGCTTTATTTACAAATGAGAAGCAGGACACCTTGCCCATCGGATGAGCTGCACAAGCTACCATGTTGACTGGGCAAACAAAAGATGATAAACCAGCCCGCCTCCCCTAAGTAACTCCCTCCCCCAACATCCCATCTCCCAAACACTTCTGAACTGAACACATCCTTTGAGATCCCATGAGTCCTTGTGGTCCTTACACTGGAACCCTCAATAACCATCTTGTTGAGATTGCCCGCTCTTGGACTAAGCCATCCTCCTTGCCCCAAATCTTGGCTCCGTTGTTCTTTGCTTGTTCTTGCACCCCCCCACATCTTTCCTCAATCATCTGAAAAGATAGCCTCGCTCTGTGACCAGAAAGACCCTCTGCCCAATGTGTCTCCCAACCTAGAGCTTCTTTCAGTCTTTAATAACCCCTTCCAGTGAACTTGTTAACCCTTCTAAATACAGGTACTGCCCTGCTTAGACAAGAGCACCCAGACATGCCTGCGTGCCTTAACAAAAGCTAGGACTTAAAAGAATGCTCTGATGCACTATCACCAGCACCTCTTTCACCATGCAGAAACCAGTCATGTGTCTATTCAGCTCCTTCCTGGCTCTTTTTATTGCAGTAGGTAATTGCACATCTCTCCACACCCTCATAGGTAACAGCCTAGTTCAGAAAATATCTGTGGAAGCCCAGCTGACCATCAGCATTTCCAAGTCCCACTTCAGCAAATCCAGCTCTATAAATTAAACTCTATTATACTCCCCTAGATGAATGACCAAAACTTTGGGCTTGCCCCATTTTTCCGTGTACTCCCACAGGGCTGGCATCAGTAGTCCCAAGACATTCCACCAAGGCCAAATCAATGTACCTTGGCACCATCTCTGTCCAGCCCCAGCTGGTTGTCTCCAAATTGCCTATTGGCCTGCCTCTTGCCTACTTCACCATGGAGTGCCCACATATTCACATTTCCCATCGGTGAGATCTGCACAAGGAGCACCTTCCTATGACACTGCATTCAGCCAAGTGGTAACCAGCATTGGGTCAGCAGCAGATCCCTCTCCCTTCCCCATGCAGTGGAAAATACTATTCAGATGAAGGAGCGAGCATTTATATGGAGCAACAGGAAGAAAGAAAAACACCCAGCAGGAATCTGAAGCCTTTGAAAGGAAGAAATAAAAGGAAAAAGGAGCAGAAGAGAAGGGCAACTCCCATGGAGAACTAAAATACAAATAATAAGTAAAGATGTACAGTGAAAAAAATTGACCCCAGACATCAGCTATATAGGTACAAGCCCAACAAAAAAACATGGCGGTAAAACCATGCTTCAAGGATTGGAGAAACAGAATTTTGAAGGAAAGCAGCAAATTCAAAGCAGAACATTGAACTGTACATGAAAGCCAGCCAATGAAAGAGCCAGGGGTCAGTATGGAACACCGCTCTGCACGCAACAATAGTAAATGTCTGCAGAGAGAGTGCAGAAATTCAGTGTGCAGGGAATAACATCAGTGTACCATGCAGTGGTCCCTTGCACCACTTTCTGCTAACCCCAAGAATGCCTTCATTGAAAAGGTGAAATCTGTCCCACAGGTACATATACTAGTTAAGGCTGAAAAAGGCAGGATAGTAATAAAACTTTGGCATGGGGTGAGGGAGTGATGTGGTATGCCCTCTTACATTTTTGCTGTCTCACTTTCTAGAGAGAAAGTCTACCACAGTGCTTATTTATTTACCCCTCTTTAATGAGGTTTTAGCTTGTCTGTTTATTTAGTTTCTTCTTCTGCCACTATACTCGCTATGTGTTAGAAAGGCGGGCATGTGACTTAATGCAAGCCATAAAAATGTGTGTTTGAGCTTGAGGGACTTGAGATAGATAGAGAGAGCAGGTATCATAGGATGGATAGAAATGTGTGTTATGAAAACTGTGAGAGAGGACAGTATGTGAGAGAGAAAAAGAAAGCTGAAGAGGTGAGAAGGGAAAGTGTAAGAATAATGGGGCATATTATCAACACAGGCGATATAATTATCGCTGCTTTTATCGGCAGAAAACTGCCGCAAAAGCGGCTTTAGCGGCAGTTTTCTGCCGCAAAAGCGACTTTAGCGGCAGTTTTCTGCCGATAAAAGCAGCGATAATTTTATCGCCTGTGTTGATAATATGCCCCAATGTTCTTAAGAAGAGGAAGAAGGATGAATGACAACAAATTAGAGAGCACAGTGTGAGATACAGGAGAGATCTGGGGCAATTTTGGGGAAAAGAATAGTAGGTGGATGCCTAGGTTGCTACCACAAAGAAGGGGCATTGTGACAGAAGCAATGTACAATAGATTAGGGGCTTGATTTAGCTGGGTCAAAACAGAGGTGGTATTTTGGGCAAAGGAACAATGAGTTCAGTGGCGGCTGCCACTAACAAAGGGTGGTGGGTGGGTGGGAGGGAGGGAGGGAGGAGGGAGAGCGGGGGAGCGTGCGTGGGGCGTGATAGTAATAATACAAAAAAAATAACTTACCTGAAGCCGATGGTTGACTTCCACATCGCATCACTCCTGCTGTCCTCTTCCTGGTCCCAGCAGCCCCTGGGACATACTCCCATCCAAACCCCGTGCTACAGAACAGCGCTGGGAATGGCCTGAGCGATCTGCCAAGACGCTCTGTTCTGCTCCGCTCAGGTCAGGTCAAAGAGTCTGTGGAGTTTCTCCTGCCCAGCTGCTGAATACAGCCGGGCTGGAGAAACATAGGTGCACATGTGTGTTTTGGTCGGTTTTAGGTGGCCGGCCAAACACATATGTGCACGTAGGGAGTGCTGGCCCTACACCAGGCAGTGGGGCTGCGCTCCTCCACCATTGCGGAGAAGCCACCACTGGATGAGTTGAATATTCGTGTTGGAGCAGGGTCAAGACTCATTTGCATATAGCTGGGTTCAAACTGAGGTGGAATAGTGGGTAGAAGAACAATGAATGCTGCCCAAACGATCGCCAGAGGTTTAACTACATGCAAGGGTTCCTCCTGTCACATTTTGTGTATTTGCTGTAACAAAGTAAGTAGCAAGGGTATGCCCAGAAGTGATTCCCTTGCTCGCTGTGCTACTGGAAACAAGCTCCCCCAATTGATGAGTTCCAATGAGGGCAAAACTGATCTTGGGTTGCTTGTGTTCCGATTCCCAGAAGGACCTCATCTTGCTCTTTGGGCTTGGCTGTTCCTAATGCAGCTGGGCCAAGAGTCATTTGCAGATGGCTGGGTCCATACTGAGGTGGCATGGTGAGCTAAAGAACAATGGGTTGAAATGTCCAAGTGACTGCCAGTAGTTAGACTTTTTGCAAACATTCCTTCCATCATCTTTTGTGCATTTGATGTAGAGTTATACATAGGAAAGTCCCTTTCTCACTGTCCCACTGGAACCAAATTACACCAGACTGATGAGTCCCAATCAGTTCGAAACAGGTCTTGCGTTCCGGTTCAGGAAGGACCTTGCCCAGTGGTTCAGACTGGGCTGTTTCAATTGGAGCAGGGTAAAGACTTGATTACATGTGGCTGAGCCAAACTGAGGTGACATAGTGGGCAATCGAATGATAGGTTGGAGTGCTAGCCCAAACGATTACCAGTGGTTTGACTACTTGCAAGAGTTACTCAAATCACCTGTTGTGTGTTTGCTGTAACAGACTAAATGGCAAGACCTATGCCTAGAAGTGGTTCCCTTGCTCATCGTGCCACTGGAAACAAGCTCCACCTACTGATGAGCCCCAGTAAGGGCAAACTTGGCCTTGGGTGGCTTGTGCTCCAGTTCCCTAAAGGACCTGGCATGGCAGTTTGAGATTGGCTGGACCTAATGGAGCAGGGCCAAAACTTATTTGCATATGGCTGGGTTCAAAGTGAGGTGGCACGGTGGGCAAAAGAACAATGGTTTGAAAAGCTACCCAAGCGATAGCAAGGTTTATACTTGTTGTAAGATTCCTTCCATTATCCTTTGTGCATTTGAAGTAGCATTCTAAGTGGCAAAGACATGCCCAGATGCGGGTCCCTTGCTCACTGTGCCACTGGAACCAAATTTCACCAGACTGATGAGCCCCAATCAGGGCTAAACTTGTCTTCAGTTGCATTCTGATTTAGTGTGGCCCTACCTTTCCATTTCACAAGCATCAAGACTTTTTTGCATACAGCTGTGTCTAATCTGATGTAGCATGGAGGGCAAAAACATAATGGGTTGGTTTGCTACCTGGAGCACTTGCCAGAGATTTGACTTGTTGTGTGTTTGGTGTAACGCCCTAAGTAGCAAAGTATGCCCAGGCATGGGTCTTTGGCACACTGTGCTACTGGAACCAAGCTACACCCGAATGATGAGCCCCAAAAATGGAGAAGCCAGTCTTGGGTTCCCTGTGTTCTGATTCAGGGAGGTCCTGGCAGTTCTGGCTGGACTGTTCTTTTTGGAGCTGGGTGAAGACTTTTCTGTATTTGATGTAATGTCCTAAGTGGCAAAGTATGCCCAGACGTAGGTCCTTTGGATATTGTGCCCCTGGAACCAAGCTACACCGAATGATGAACCATAAACAGGGCGAGCCGGTCTTGGGCTGCTTGTGTTCTGGTGGAGGGCATGGCAGTTCGGGCTGAGCTGCTATTTGAGCATGGTCAAGACTGACTTGCCTATGGCTGAGTCCTAACTGAGAACAATGGGTTGGAATATTACTCCGAGTAATTTTCAGTAGTTAGACTTGTTGCATACATTTTTGTAATCACCCTTTGTCCCTTTATTAGTATCATACATCATAGTGCCACTTGGCAGACTTGTGAAATGCAAAATAAAAAGTAGTTCTTGACTTTCTCCCTGTTTTGCTTGGAGACAATCAAGGGTTGAACAGTCCAGTGTGTGCGCATTAAGCAATATCTTTTTAAACACAGATGCAAGCATTTCACTACTAATTATCACTGTTTCACAGAAAGAGTCTCCAAAAAGGAACAGTACTCCATGGATCAGCCAGATGTTGGGCTCATTCCAGGGATCCATTTTTGCTCAGTTTCCATTTTTAGATATGGTCCTTTGGAGACAATGGATGCAGGCTGCAGATGGATGTCAAGATCCTGCTTCTGACACTGCTCCTCTGCCACGAGTAATTCTTGTGCGAGGTCACCCAGGAGGGGCATGCTGGTCACATCCACCAGGTCAACAGGGACATCATGGACAATATGGTCTGCAGCAAACTTAAAATCTCTCTGCTCACAGGGCACATGCTAAAGTTTAGGCTATGTCCTGGGCTACACACTCATTATACACCAAAGAAATAAGCTTAGGGTGCACAGCAAAACAACATTGTGTCAGCATCACTACTCCAAATAATTTGGTGTATCACGTGGAAAACCTAAATTGGACTCCTTCATAGTGTAGCAAAATAGTTTTCACTCATCTGTGCAAATACCTCAAAGTTTTCAGGCGCTCCTCTACAATGCAGTCCTTGTTTACATTTTACTGGCACCGACTCCACATAATAAGGTGAACCGCTCTGTTGGTGTCTTGTGTGACTGGCACATAAGTGAGTTCACTTTCTGATAAATACTGATGGAAGAAAGAAAGCGTAGGTGGGGTGTGTGTGTGTGTGGGCTTCTTTGTGCGTGTGTGTATGTGTTTCGTGAACTAAGACACAGTCACTGAATAGACAACATGCTTATTAAAGGGTGTCATACAGGCTTATAGAGAATTGATCATTGTAAACATATTTACAACATGACTGTTAGACCTGCCTTCTTTTGGCTGATTGATATTCAGTGCTAAAGTGCAAATGCTCCTACTGTTAAATGTGTTATGATTGGTTTTCCACGATTGAGACATTTGATTTACTAGTAAGTCCCGAGTTCAGTGCACCATGTGCCCAGGGCCTGTAAATCAAAGGCTACTATTAGGCTTGCCAGCTAACAACAGATGGTACGGCCTCTCAACAGTTTGTAAAAATGTAAAAGGTGGGTGTGGGTTGTATATATGATATGTGTACATTACATGACCGAAGTTTGATACAAGGAAATAATATAATTAGCTCATGAAAAATTGAAAAATAAAAAGATATGAAGTGAAACTTCTGGTGTCACATTGAGTCAGGGATGTGTCCCACTTGGAAAGTAGGAGAATAAATAGTGAACAGTATTGGCATTTCTAGTGGTGTTTTGTACTATTAGGCTTGCAGCACTGGTTGTGTCACCCACACAAGTAGCCTTTCAAAGGTGTCTCAGACCTACCGCTGCAGTGTCTGTGCGCAGTTTTACTGCCATGTCGACCTGGCAAGTGCACCCACTTGCCAGACCCTAACCTTCTCTTTTCTTACATGTCAGGAACCCCTCAGGTAGGCCCAAGATCCCCCTATGTGCAGGGTGCAGTATAGGAGAAAGGTTGGACATGTAATAGTATGTCACACATGTCCTGATAGTGACATACAGCCAATTTCGTTTTCACTATTGAAAGGCTATCTCTCCCAAAGGCTAACATTGGCGTTGCTTTGTAGCATCTTACACGCACAACATTCTATTGGGACAAGATAGAGAAATGGAGTTTGGACTTCCTGAACTCTGAATTTAAAGATACATCTTTTAGTAAACATTATTTTTATATTGTGTGTTTGGAAAATGCCACTTTTAGAAAGTGGGCATTATCTTGTTTAACCATCCTGTGTGCCTCTGCCATTTGTGTATTCCCTGTCTGGGTTCAGAGTGACAGGAGCAGGGGATGTTCATTCACACTAGACAGACACAAGCAGATGGGGATTGAGGTGTGTCCTGCCTTTTATGGGTGACTCATAGCCAGGCTGAATAGACCTGGCTACATTTAGAGTAGTGGAAGGTGTTTTGCTTGCCCCTGAATGGACTGTGGATGCCTTCCACAAGGCTGTCTCCTCTTCCTGCAGTGATCCTGGCCTGAGCCCAGCAAGACTGCTTTATGTATGCCAGTGGGACTTTGTTTTTGCCAACTTGAAAGGGAAATGTGGTATAAATATTGGTCTCTGACCCCAGGACTTTGTAACTCTTTGAGATCAGGAGAAGCTGTAATGAGGGACTACTACTTTACTGTGTGCTTTGCTGTTTTGGCCTACAGTGGCTTCTTCTGTCTTGGGCAGAGAAACTCAATAAAAAATAGTTTAAAAAAACAACAAAAAAAACACCTTCTTCTTCTGAGTATCTCCAAAGGCTTGAAGTAGTGCTTGCCCCCTGTTCAAGAAGTCTCAGGAACAACAAAGACTTTGCCTTCCTCTGGGTACCACCTCCGAGACTGTGTATTCGAATTGCCACAGAGAGAAAGAGCAATCCAACATCGTCACCGAGGTCGACGGCAGCTCTCTGACCTGAAGGCACCGATCAGGGAACCGTCGCACTTTGCACCACAACTGTGGTCTCACCTATGGTGCCACCCGCCACAGCAACCAAGCCGCTGCTTGCACAGGACCTATGGGTACCACACTCCACACTGCCGCGCTTCACTCCGCCACCCTGGTCTCACCGACAATGACGCTGAAAGATGACTTTGCAGCCTCTGCCTGCAACATGGTTTAGGGGCACCGCTCGTACGTTGCATGGTGCACTGCCCCATTCCACACCGCAGTCTTGGTCCACGGAGGCCAGACCCATCAATCCCAGATCACCAACGGTTGCCGTGGCTTGCATCGTGAATGTCAGCACCCTGACAAGCACTGCCCCACCTCGCACCAAAGCCCTGGTCTTATTGACACCACACAACGATCGCCACTGAGCCACTGCCTGCACCGTGACTTGAGGACATGGCATGCCTCACCGCTCCATTCAGACCTCAGCCTCAACTCCCGGCGCAGCAAGCCTGCATTGCAGCGGTCAGCCAGAACAAAAGGTACTGTTTAAGGTCGTCCGACACCGCAACTGGCCCTCACCGCCGTGGTCAGCCGAAACCGTTGGATTGGTTGGTTCACACCGCCATGGTAGCCCCTGATGGAGCTATGCACTTCACTGAACTATTTGTAAAGTCTATTTTTGCTGCTTGATATTCCTGAATGACTGTATGTTGTATTCCTATAGTTTTGGTCTTGTTTTGCACCGATAAATATTGGCTATTTTTCTAAAACCCGCGTGGTATCCTTTTTTAGTCTTTTTACTGTATTACAGTGAGTTGGGTGGACATTCTTTACACATTGCCTCTGAGATAAACCTTACTGCTAGTGCCAAGCTACCAAGAGGGTGAGCAGGGGTTATTTTAGAAGTGTATCCACCTTACCCTGACTAGAAGGAAGAGTCCCTACTTGGTGAAGGTGCAAACCATTGCCAGCAAGAGACCCCATTTCTAACATTGGTTGTCAGCTATGAGGATTGGACTTGCGTTTGCATTTGACCTACAATGATTGGTGTACACTACTACCATATCACAGACCCCTAAGAAACACATACTGTTTTCTTTTTCGTCTATTTTTGATCTTGTTATTTGCTTTGAGCTTGGACTTTCTACTGCATCATGTCTCGGTCATTAACATCATCAGCTGCATCCTTAGAAGTGGCCTTTGAGGAGAAAAGGTTGGAAACCTAAAATGCGAAGGAGTTGAAAGATATTTCTAAATAATCTGAAAATCAAATCAGGGGCCTCACCAGGTAAGAGGAGCTAGAAAAGGCACTGATGGCCTGGATAGCATCCAGACAGGTCAGTTGGCAGTCTGGAGATCTTAGTGTGCAGGCGGTGGAGCCTATTCAAAGGGTTGATGCCAGGCCAGGCAGTAGCGGCTTGTCCCCAGAGGAGCTGGAGGACACACAGGAAGCAAGGAGAGATGCAATGGAGCTGAAGAGGCTCAATGTGGCAATGGAAGAGAAAAGAATGATATTAGACCAGGAGCCTAGTGTAAAGGAGCTGGATCAGCGGAGTAGGTCCAGGACAGATGGTGGCAGCAATACCTCAGTGAGCTCAGATAGAGTAGTACACATTCCCAAGAATGTAGGAAGAGAGTACATGAAAGGAGATGACTTACTGAGGTCGTCTCAGGCCTATGAATATGGCCATCAAAATAGACAGGTCACACAGAGAAGGTTATCATTTAGGTCGTCCAGCCTCAAGGTGAAGCCCCTTCACATCCAGTCCATCTTACCCTGCAGAAATGGTTAGAGGCACAGACAGCCTCAAGGAAACTTCTCCAGCATCAAATGTTGTATTGTCTCTAATTCTCCTAGTGTGTCTCTATCAATGATCCAAAAACTCCAATACAAAATGTTACTTTCCATGAAGGTTGCTATGATGCATCTTCCATTTACTGTAGCTTGCTCTTTGTGGTGTGAGAACAAGCTACTTCCAGAGTTCTGTTCACTGTCAGATCTCCCTCTGTCCTGGTGCAGCTGAGATTCTCCAGAAGTCTAGATTAATAAAGCCTGTTATCTCCAGACCACAGACGGCGAAGTGAATAGATACTTATGCTGCCTTGTGGATAGAGGGGAGAAGAAAACAATAGAAAAGCAGAGACAAAGAACTTTAACAGGGTCTCATCGGTAGGCAAGACCATTGCCTTGTATATAGTTTATTCTTGTATTAATTAACAGTTTGTACAGTCTTGTGGCCCAGATTACTATGTTAATATGGGCAAAGTCTTATACATTGGTCCTGGGGTAGGCTGGATGTCAACTATACCTTAATTATGAGGACTAACAAAGCTGAAATGATCTGAGGTTGTTTGTGTTCCCTTCTGTGGGGACGCACAAAAGGCTGGACAGGAGGAACTGTTCCATGAGCAGCATGGTCAGTACTGATTTCTATAAGGCAGGCTCTGTCTAGAGTGGCATGGTGGGTGAAGAATGGTGGCTTGGTATGCTACTCAGAAAAATTGCCAGTATATTAGACTATTTGCAAGCATTCCTCCCATCACATTTTGTGTGTTTAGAGTAAATAAGAATAGACTAGATCAGACTCCTGGCAACATAATGTAAGTTTTTTCATATGGAGTACTGTTTGAAATACTTGAGATTGTTCTCCTTTCTCTGTATGATATGGTAAGGAATATGAACTCTGAAAGGAATGTGTTCCAAATTCTGAGGGCGAATCCTGAGAAACATTGGTACATTTTTGAGTACGTTTACACTTTGCAGTAAGTATACTGTTTTCCGTAATCACAAATTCTGATTGTACTCTTACTAAAAAGTATACGTTATATAGCTTCACCCGCAGAGTATTGCAATTGACTTAATCTTGTGTGGGCGGGTGACGTTCCTCCCTAAACCACTCCCTGACCTTGTCAAAACCCTTCTTACTCCCTCCTACTCCCGTTCCCTTTCCAATGCTGCAAAATATGATAAATTATAAAAGGTACTTAGGGAAGCGGGCAGCAGTCCATGGGTCCAGTGTCTGGCCCGTCTAAAGTTGCTCTCTCAGCATTGTGCATTGCCTTCTGAGTCACAATCAGAAGGAATACTCATGTGCCACCTACTGCACCTTGTGGCTTGGACAGTGTCCATTAATGATTGCAATGACAATTTGTAATTGAAATGCACATTTATGAAATTACAAATTCAATGTACACAATAGCTCAGGCATCGGATCTTTACATAACAAACTTCCAACCATGACTTTAGCTAATACATTGCATAGTTACCAAACATTGCAAGAAGCATTTGTACAGTGAGAGTTAAAATTAGCAATTTTTTTTGCCAATAGAGCTGACATTATTATTTATTTTTACAATTCCATAGATTATTCAACATTCCTACAACTAATCCCGATGTTTAATATGTATATAAGTTCATATAAGCCTGAACAACTCCTTCTATTTCCGTAAACCCCTCATATTTAACAGTAAGTAGTTTCCATTTTTGTCACTCCCCCTGGTACAGTTCACATTTACTACAAATACAGATATGCACATGTGCGGAGATCTCTACACACATGCTACAGATCTCTCCACAGAACAGACAGGCGAGGCGGAAGTCTCCAGCAATAGGTGTGTAAAAAGCATTTTTCTGGAGAGTTATAATACTCGGAGCACTATTTTATGTACTACAAAATGCTTTTTGTGAATCAGGCCCATTGGGCCCAATTCACAGAACTAACTTAAGACAAAATCCTAAACTTACTACCATTTTCGTATTTACAGAAGACACTTACTCATTTTGGTATTCACAGAAGACACTTACTCATTTCGGTATTCACAGAAGTTAGGAGTCCTAACTTTAGGACTCCTAAATGCCTTCTGTGAATACCGAAAGTCTTAAAATTAGGATTTTTCTCAGTTTAGTAGTAGTCAAGTTAGGACTCCTAACTTTAGGACTCCTAAATACCTTCTGTGAATTCCGAAAGTCTTAAAATTAGGATTTTTCTCAATTTAGTAGTAGTAAAGTTAGGACTCATAACTTTCGGACTCCTAAATGCCTTCTGTGAATACCGAAAGTCTTAAAATTAGGATTTTTCTCAGTTTGGTAGTAGTAAAGTTGAGAAACATCCTAATTTTAAGACTTTTGGTATTCACAGAAGGCATTTAGAAGTCAGAAAGTTAGGAGTCCTAACTTTACCACTACTAAATTGAGAAAAATCCTAACTTTAAGACTTTCGGTATTCACAGAAGGCATTTAGGAGTCCTAAAGTTAGGACTCTTAACTTCTGTGAATACCAAAATGAGTAAGTGCCTTCTGTGAATACCAAAATGAGTAAGTGCCTTCTGTGAATACCAAAATAGTAGTAAGTTTAGGATTTTGTCTTAAGTTAGTTCTGTGAATCGGGCCCATTGAGTCTAGCAACAAAGACCAAAGCATCCTACATGACTTTGTAACCTTATTTTGTAGAAAAATAACACAATGTAGCACAGCTCTTGTTCCAGACCATACTTCTCCTAGAAAGGTCAGTATGAACAACTGAAGCAAAATATTATCATGCACCTGCCAAAAATAGCAATGGCAGACCCAAAGATCTTTGGCAACCTTTCTTTACCCGCAAACTCCTAGAAAACAAGCATTTGCAATGCAATAGGTCTCTCATTCACGCAAGTTTAAGCTATTGCCATTGTAAATGACAATGCCTTTTATTTATGTTTTAAAACATAAATAAAAGGCATTGTCAATTACAATACTAATAGCTTAAGCTCTTGCAAATGTGAGACCTATTGCATTGCAATAAAGGGCCTTCTCAACTGCATGTTAGATTGTAAATATCAGAGGAAGAGACCGGCCTGCGACATCATCAAAGCAGTGATAAATAGTGCAGGGAAGATGTGTAAGTATTGTAAATTACACAGACATAAAGAGTGAAGTGAGAGTTACATATGATCTGAGCAATAAACACAAACAAAGCGCTCCAACACCTTTTGCACTGTGATTACACTGTTGCGTCTTAGGAGGAAGAGCGTGAGAGGGGGTATTTCCTGCCCTCTCCGTGATTTGAGTGTGCAGTGTGGCATTGCGTAATGTTATTGCTATCTCTGGCCTAATAAACACTCCAGCTGTACTAGGGTCCTGGCTTCACCTCCTTGTGGTGGTACTGGTGGTGGTGGTGGTGGTGCTGGTGGTGGTGGCACTGGTGGTGGTACTGGCAGTGGTGGTGGTGCTGGTGGTGGTACTGCTGGGGGTGGTGGTACTGGTGGTGGTACTGGTGGTGGTATTGGTGATGGTGGTACTGGTTATGGTGGTACTGGTGGTGGTCGTACTAGTGGTGGTACTGGTGGGGGTGGTGGTACTGGTGGTGGTGGTACTGGTGATGGAGGTACTGGTGGTGTTAGTACTGGTGGAATAACCTCTTTGGGGACAGCCCTGGGTGTGACAACAAGGGATAAGGATAAAGGGGCGGGTGGGAGGGAAAGCATCAGTAGATTCTGGAAAAGGTTGGTGTGTGGCTATGGCGCTTTGGATCACCCCTATAGAAAGGGCACCTTCATATCCTTTACTGGCATCTGGGCTTTCACAATCTGATTTAACCATGAAGAACACTGGATGGAAGAAAATGTCCTGTGAAGCAAAGACTGAGATTCTTGGGGTTGTTGTTAGAGACTCCAAATCCATGCCTTTTCTATGGCCATAAAACCTCAAAAGCCCACCATTCACAACTACAAATAGTTCTAGTTGATGTTGATATGTCTTTTTTCAACTCAAATCAACATTATGGTCAAGGATGTTATTCACCAACTATCCTTGCTTTGTTTAGAGCTTGTCCTTACTATACTGCATCCATTGGGTGGAAGTGATAAGATCCTATAATAGCAAGGTTGAACCAGTCCAATGCAGTGCACACAGGACTTCCAAATAAACTGACTTAAAAAATGCAGCAGCTGCCAAATCATGTGACGAGACTATGAGCCTTATTTAGAGTTTAGCAGATAGGATACTCAGTCTACATGGCACATTACAAGTTCATTGTAACCTATAGCATTTGTATTTTGGCAGATGGGATATCCACATGTTTGTGTTTGTGTTTGTGTTGAGTATTGCATCCGCCAAACTGTAAATCAAACCCAATGTCTAAACCTCACAAATTGTTAGAATGTGTAGCCAGTATTGAAAACACTTCAATAGCTACGATTTGAAAAGAGGATCAAAATTAGGGTTCTCCTTATGGTGAATAAACCTAATTACTTTCTGCTGAAAATCACGACCTAATTCTTATCTACCTGCATATTTTGGAATCAATCTTTTTATTAACGGAAGACATAGTTGATAGACACAGCTTCCTGCCTACATCTTCACACTGGCAGAGTGAATAAATAGTACATGACGCAGCATGTATTGCCAACAACCTGGAGGCAGGCCGCATAGTGAGCAGGACTGGTTCTGAGTACAGCACAACTTCTGCGGTTTTAAACAACTGATAAAACCTCACCTGACAACAGTGCAGATGAAAAAACAAAAAACAACAAAAGGGAATCCCTCCCACCCCAACCCTTCACTCCCCTGCCACACCAGCCATCATCCTCTTACAGAAAAAGGAAAAAACAAGGCCAAATTACAATCAAAAGTACAAGGAATGCTTTAGAGATCATTCTGCCTTGGTCGGGCTGCTGACTCCGGATCCAATGGTATTAATTGGAGAACTTGCAAGTATTTGAGACAAGTAACTTCCCTCATATCTCTGGTTAGTAAATCCAAAAAAGGGCGCCCACAATTTAGCAAAGTCTTCACCTCCTCCCTCTACTCTCATGGACATCCGCTCCATTGCTAGCAAGTGCCATATGCATTGTATCCAGGATAGCAGGTCAGGTTCTGAAGAGGTACCCCACAAAACCAGAACGACCTGCTGAGCAACTAGCAGCGCAAGAGCAATCTGTCTGCCCCGTATGGACTTTAGTGGAAGCATTTTTGGATGTGAAAGACCAAGAAATGTATATTCCGGTTCTCTGGGCAGTGTTGTGCCAAAAACTGTATCTTTGTTATCGAGAACCTCAGCCCAATAGCGCTGAAGCTTTGGCCAATGCCGTAGTAGGTGCGCTAAGGTCCGTGACATCCCACAGCCCCTCCAGCAGCGATCAGTCGTTCTCTTGTCCCAACTCTGAATACGCGCAGGCATGTAATACCAATAGGAGATTAGCTTAAAAGCAGATTCCACCCCCGCTGTATGCTGTGCTCTGTGGTGCGTGCAATATATGATGTGCTTCCATTCCTTGGATGTCAATGGCCTGCACAATTCCATCTCCCGTCTAACCTGTGCCTTTGTACGTTATGGAGTTGGGTCCAACATTAACATAGCATACAATTCAGAAATGAGGTGACGGTCATCGCTTTTACGGACCAACCATCGTTCAAAGCTGGTGAGAGGCCGGGACATGCGGGGGTAGTTAGAGGGCATTGTCACCCAGTAAGCCAGTTGTCGATAGGGGAATTCGTCCGTGGGCAACAGACCATAGTCAAGACGCAGCTGCGCAAATGGGATCAGCCCCTCCGTATCGAAGAGAGAACCGACTCTCTTACAGCCAGCCTCCCGCCACCTGTGGAAGACTGCCGAGCCCTGACCTGGAGGGAAACCGGGGTTGTCCACAATGGGCATCATCGGCGAGGGAAAAGAGGTCCAGCCTTTCCACTGCGCCACCCTGTCCCAAATCCGAAGCGTCGGCACCGTAACCAGAGACGAATAAAGGCCCCATGCCCAATATTTGCGAGGCAACCATAGTTCCCTCCAGATGTTACACCCTGCAACTGACTGGTCCATAAAATTCCAGTTCTTGCTAGACATAGGCCTGTTCCACTTCACTATATAGCGGGGATTGAAGGCCTGGTAGTAGCCCCTAATCAGAGGTAAGCCCACTTCACCCTGGGTTTTCGAACCCGTCATCTGAGCAAGTGAAAGGCGCGGCTTCTTCCCATTCCACACACACTTATTAATGAGATTCTGCAGTTACTGGAGCGCATGGGGCAGTGGAGACAAGGGAAGCAACTGGAAAGTATAGAGGATGCGGGGGAGAATAGTCATCTTCACCGCCACTATCCTTCCAAACCATGCCAGGCGCAAACGAGACCAGGCGTCCAGCGCCTTGGACGTCTGCGCCAGGAGGCCCTCATATTTAAGCCAGAGCATGCGGGCAATAGTGGGAGCCAGTCGGATGCCAAGGTATAGTGTATCTTGACTCGTCCATGTAAACGGAAATCGAGCCTGCATCTCCCTCATCTCATCAGAAGGAATACCCAGGTTCAGGATAACCGACTTAGTCAAATTAACCTTAAAACCAGAGACTATACCAAAGGAAGTGAGCTCTTCCAGCAGCGCCGGCAAGGTGGTTTGGGGCCTCATAAGGGAGAGAATAACATCATCTGCATAAAGGCTAATCGTATGAACATCTCCACCAAACTTCAACCCCTGAATACGATTGTCTGCCCTTATCCGCTGCGCCAAAGGCTCCATGTAGAGCGCAAATAAAAGAGGGGATGGGGGCATCCCTGCCAGGTCCCACTAGCTATTGGAAATGAGCCGGACCTAGTGCCATTAACTCGCACAAAGGCAGAGGGAGCGTGATACATGCAGCGAATCCACTTAACAAAATTCTCTCCGAACCCAAAGCAACGCAAGGTTTCAAAGACAAAGGCCCATCGCACCCTGTCGAACACCTTTTCTGCCTCAATCGCCAACAAGAAGGCCTGCCGCTGCGATCTTTGAGTGCTGTTGAGGAGGTGCAAGAGTCATTTAGTACTATCCCCACCTTGCCTGGATGGTATGAAACCAGATTGGTCGGGCTCTACCAGGTCGGGCATTAGAAGGCTAAGGCGAGCGGTCAGTACACCTGCAAAGATTTTTGCATCCACATTAAGTAGAGAAATGGGCCTGTAAGAGCCACATTCTTGGGCACCCTTATCTGGCTTCAGGATGACCTAAATAACTGACACGGGGGGGTCACCTTTCCGGGCTCTAAAAAAGAGTTGAAAAACTTGGTAAAAAAGGGAGCCAGCTCCGCACAGAAGGCTTTATAAAAAGACGCAGAGTAGCCGTTAGGTCCTGGGGATTTAGCCACTTTCAGCTTAGAAATCGCCAAGATCACCTTTTCAATCCCAATAGCTCTATCAAGCCCTGCAGCAGAAGCTTCAGATAGAGCGGTGATATCGCAACTGCTCAGATAGGCATTCGAGTCCAGCGCCGAGGACTCTTGGCCTGAGTATAGTGCAGCGTGAAATGTACGGAAGGCCTCCAGGATGCACTCGTCAGAGGATCGCTCCTCTCCCCACACGTCCGGAATAGCTCGGATACGCGTGCTCTACGTCTGAGCCCTCAGTCTTTGTGCCAGCATTTTACCGCACTTGTCGCTGCTGAGGAACAATTTATGCCAGAGCCTCAATTAGGCATATTCCGCTCGGTCCAAATCCAGGTGTTTAAGCGCACGACAGCGCTTCTCTAGTTCTCTCCAAACCCGGGGTGCCCCAGTGCATTTATGAATTGATTCAAGCTCCATCACCTTTATTTCCAACTCCCCATGCTTTTCTTTATGAAGGTTGTTAAGGGCCACCGAGAGAGCTATGAGTTCCCCTCTGACTCAAATTTCAGTGCCTCCCACACTGATGTAAATGTAAATGTAAATGTATTGCGACTTATATAGCGCACGTATCACCCGAAGGTATCAAGGCGCTTGCTTAGGGAACCCGTCCTGGTATTCCCCTGTGAGATACCCCGGCAGGGTATCCACAAGGTGAAAGCCAGGCATCCCGCCGCGAGGGGCCGTAGTGGAGATTAAGCAAGCTATTGCCCAGAGTCGCAGAGTGTGACCCCGTGAGTTGAGTAGGCACCGGAGCGAGAATTGTCGAGTCCGTGGAATTTTTGAGCCCGAGACCCGCCGAGGCGGGGAATCGAACCCTGGTCCACGACCGATCTCAGCTTCCGGGTCTGCCGCCTCTAACCACTGAGCCACGCTTCTCCACCACTGATGATAACGAAGCAGAGCCCACATCATTAAGTACGAGGTAGTCCTTGATTACCCCAGCTTAAGGCGCTGCAAATTCTCCTCCGAATGTAGCAGGGATTCACAGAGTCGCCAGCTAGGGGGGAAAGTCACGCGGTCGCTGCATTGGGAGGTGTGTAGCGATAAGGGCATGGTCGGAGAGAGAGCGAGGTTCTATCGTAGTAGTATGAAGCTGAGGGTACAGGGATGCCGAAGAGAGGGAACGGTCCAAACGCGCATAGGTTTTTTGTGCCGCAGAGTAGTATGTAAAATCCCGCTCCCCAGGATGGTGAGCCTGCCACACATCAGTCAACCCACTATCCCGCAACCATTCAGCCCCCCTTATCAGAGAGTGCCCCTGCTTAATGCATGTGTTGCCCTGATCTATCAAGCCCCGGGTCCATAACAAGATTAAAATCCCCCCCCTATTAAAAGCGCTCCATCGTTAGAGGTGAGGACTTCCGCAAGAGCGGACTCGAGAAAGGACTCTTGCTGCATATTTGGAGCGTAGAGTGTGGCTACAGTAAAGTAAGTGTCCCCCCAGAGTAGTCTAATAGCCAGCAAGTGACCCTTTATTTCCGCAACAGTAGCAAGGACCTTGCCAGGAAAACAGGCCCCAAGTAAGATAGCCACCCCATTTCACTTAGATGGCCCGAGCACCAAAACTGTTGAGGGAAGCATCTGTCTTGCATCCTTGAGACATCTTTGGAAAGGAGATGGGTCTCCTGTAGGAGACATATGTCACCCTCTACGCTCTCCAAGAGGGACACGACTGCTCCCCTCTTCACAGGGTTGTTCCAGCCTTGCACATTGAGGCTCACAATTTTAAGGTCCCTACCAATCTCGGATGCGGGACTCAAGCTGCGGACCAGGCAGAGTCATGGTAAGGCCAAGTCAGGAAACCAAGCATAATATACAAAGTGCATTCCAATAACAATCCCAAAGCAGTGGCTGGTGCGGAGTCCCCAAAACAATAACACAAAGCGACCCCCCCCAGAAAGAAAACAATACAGAAGTCCTAGTAAAGTACATAGAAACTGACCAAAGTCATTCAGAAAAAGGGTAGACCAGAAGGGACATGGTCCTAGGCAGCAGGACCGCCCGAGAAGAATAGTAACCCTGCCCACCCGCCAGCAGAGAGGCCATCAACAAGAGTTTAGAGCTAGCCTCCGATCCCTCCGCCCCCATCAAAATATCTCTTGCAAAAGTCTGTATTGAAGTACTTCATGGTGTATTTGGTCAATCCGTCACCTGTGTATCAGCAAGGTGAGAACTGCTCCCCGTTCCTTATCTTGAGCCGCTTGATCAGGTTTCCGTGGCACGGCACCTTTACCAACCTTCTGCCACTCTGTTGAACATCTGTGACCCGGTGGTCTCGATTGGTCCTCCTGCATCGACGAGTTGTCCTCCAACCCAAGGATCCTAGTGGCCTCCGCCAGGGAGCGAAACTGAAGGAGTTTTTCTTTGTTCTTGAAGATGATGCGAAAGGGATCACTCCACGCATAGGGAATTCCTTGCTCTCTAAGATATGTCATCACCACCTTAAATTCACGTCGCTTGACCAGTGTAGAGGCCGCAAAATCCTGGTAGATATCTGGCGTGTGTCCCCTGAAGTGCAAGGGCTGCATCTCCCTCGCCCTTTGCACAATACGTTCCTTCAGCTGAAAGTCGTGTATGCATGCAAGAATGTCCGGCGGTGGGGAATTGGCACCTCTAGGTAGACCCACTCTATGCATACTGTCTATTTGAATATCCATAGCATTAGACTCCTCCAGGACCTGTCTGAACAGTGCCCCCATATAACCATACAAATCATCTCCTTCTTCCTTCCACAGCATACCCCGGATCCTCACATTGTTACGCCGGGACCTGTTTTCAAGATCCTCAGCGTGGGCCTGCAAATCAAGAGGTTGTTCGCGCAGCCTCATCATATCCTGTTGAAGCTGGTTGAGGTCCTCTACCCGGCTCACATCATGTTCTTCCAAAGTGGCCACACGCTCCCCAATACCATCCACATCTCGACGCACTTCTCGAAGGTCCGCAGCTAGTTGATCCTTGATATCTTGGATGTCTTCTTTAATTGATGCAAAAAGCTCCATCATAAACGCTTTTGTGGCCAGAGCATCGCCCCCTCACTTAAAGTCCGCACTTTCTCCCCCGACATCGAGGCTGCCGCCATTTGCTTTAGTAATTTACAACAAGGGGTGGTGATGGACAGAGTCTCTGAATTAAGCAGAATACTCTCACCCAGTCAAGAGATCAGGGCTAGATCCAACATCGTTTTTTAGCTCATTGCACCATCCCAGTTTCAGAACCTGGCTGTATGCAAATTAGTCTGTCCCTGGCCCAGTGCATCATGGGAACAGGGCAGACCAGACTACAAAAGCCAATTCTTACACTGGGAAGGAAACAAGCTTCCGGGGACCGGTTTCTGGCATTTCAGCCGTCTTCGGCCCGGCTTGCTTGGATCCTGATGGTGCAATGAGCAAGGGACTCACATCTGAGTATACCCTTCCACGCTTAGGGTGGACAAAATAATTTACAACAAGGGGTGGTGATGGACAGAGTCTCTGAATTAAGCAGAATACTCTCACCCAGTCAAGAGATCAGGGCTAGATCCAACACCGTTTTTTAGCTCATTGCACCATCCCAGTTTCAGAACCTGGCTGTATGCAAATTAGTCTGTCCCTGGCCCAGTGCATCATGGGAACAGGGCAGACCAGACTACAAAAGCCAATTCTTACACTGGGAAGGAAACAAGCTTCCGGGGACCGGTTTCTGGCATTTCAGCCGTCTTCGGCCCGGCTTGCTTGAATCCTGATGGTGCAATGAGCAAGGGACTCACATCTGAGTATACCCTTCCACGCTTAGGGTGGACAAAATAATTTACAACAAGGGGTGGTGATGGACAGAGTCTCTGAATTAAGCAGAATACTCTCACCCAGTCAAGAGATCAGGGCTAGATCCAACACCGTTTTTTAGCTCATAGCACCATCCCAGTTTCAGAACCTGGCTGTGTGCAAATTAGTCTGTCCCTGGCCCAGTGCATCATGGGAACAGGGCAGACCAGACTACAAATGCTACTAAAGCCATTTGCTTTAGTAGCATTTCGTTTAGCGATTTCTCTTTTCCCTGGCAGGCCCCTGCCATACTCGCTGGTCACTCCAGGCCCCCCGGGCACTGAACCACCGCAGAAACTCCACCTAGCAGCGTAAAAAGGGACACTGAAAGGCAGAGATGTGGCAGTGAAGAGCCCTCGTCTCTGCCTACTTACAAGAATAGTCCACTTCAGGATAAGGTGTGACAACAGTGTTTGCAAAAGTCAGTCGCGGCCCCCAGCGGCAATGTCAAGCCCTGGAACCTGGCCACCAGCGCCACGCAGGGCTCACGCAATGGGTGTGTGGGCACTAATCAAGCGCAAGCAGAGAACGTGTCCGAGTGTGCAAAGCGCCAAGTGTCTCACAGGCCACTGGTAATTCTTTCCTCCAGGAACACGCTCCACAATTGCCAGTAAGCCCGTCACAACTGAGATCTCAGACCCTCTATCGCTGCCCACTTCGTCTAGTCCCTAGCCTCCAGAGGGAAGCGATGTCACAGGCTCCCAGGCGCTCGGCAAAATGGCGGATCTCCCCCCAGCCTGGGGCTTCCAGTGCCCAGCTCGTACCTGCAGTCAGCAGCCAGTCCCTGAGATCTGTATTCCAGTGGGGCTCGAGGGCTCTGAGACCACTGTCACAGGGGTACTACCCGTCCGTCACACACTCAGGGGCCCGCCGCACCAACCACTGTAGGAGACGCAGGAGTCGTGGATCGGCTCCAGGATCGCAGCGGCAAGACACGAAATGGCCGCCGAGCGCTGACAGTGCGCATAACAAACCCCCGTTGCACCAACCACTGCCATCAGCAACTGGGGAGCACACTCCAAGGCAGCGAGTCCACCAGCGTCCTGCCCGACTGCCGGCCACCGCCGCCAGCAGCCACCGCCGACACAGCCTTACCGCAGCTCACGCTCTCAAGCGACCGCCATTTGTCATCAGGCCTCCACCGCCTCTTCTCAGCTTTGCGGCAATCGAAGAAGCCTTGAGTACCGCCACTGAAGCCTATAGTTGCACGGAGACTAACCGGACACTACACAGCGTACAAAACAGCAGTGGAGAGGTGCTAAAACAATGCTAATGCTAGGTGGGAGCGGAGAGACTCGAAATCCCTCCCTGCTACGCCGCCATATTGGCCACGCCCCCTACCTGCATATTTACACCATCCACTGAAATGTTTTTTTTAATTAGCTGCTTCCCTACATTTGAACTGCCTTTCATTTTGAAAGCTACAACATTCAGCTCCAGTCTTCTCCTGTGTGCTACTCCTCCTTGCCTTCAAAATGGTTAGAGTGTGGATTGTGGGTCATAGCTTTGCATTTTAGCCCAGACAGTGTGCTAGAAAGAGTGGCATTAACAGGGACTTAGGTTTGCCTAATGTAGACATTACTTGGTTTTTTCCAGAGAGGGTCAAAGTGGCATAAATAACTGACTTTGGTTAAAAGCACTGTGGATTGCCAACTTCCAGACCTCTTAATTGTGTACTGTGGTGGAAATTACTTAGGCACACTTCCTGGAGTATGAACGAAGGATTCCTCACACTTCCTTGGTTTTTCCCAATATTTGGCAAAGGTAGAAATGGAAATGGTTGAATGAATTCTGTCTATAGATGGACAAATTTTGTAATCAAAGGGGAAAGGATCACTTGTCCTGAACAACCTTAGGTCTGCAGGATGGTTTTCGGGGGGAGTTCTGTCCCAATATAAAGACCCTCATGCACGTGATGGGTATGGTGTTGTCTCAGAGCGGTATATCTTGGTTCTCCGCTTCTATTTCACGTGTGTGCATAATCATCAGGTCTACTTAGGTTATGCAGCCTCCACCAGGAGGATTTTACCCAAAGGTTGGTGCAGTAGTGAGCCAGAGATAAAAAGACCAGAGATCAGAAGGGCAAAGCTTTAATAGGTCTGATTTCGGGTCTGGTAAACTCAATTTCTGTGCATCCGGTTATACTTGTTTAGGAGTTACAGTTACACTTTGAGTGATGAAGGAGTTAAAAGGTTGGTCGACATGTTTCTGCCTCTGTTGCCTTGCTAATAGGACTTACGGGCATTCTTCAGGACCGTGAAATAACGTGCAAAATATCATACAGTGTAATAAGTGAAAAGAAAAGGTTATTGACCTGTTTCTAAGTCTTGGAGGTCTTACGGTACCTGTAATGAGTAAACACATAATTGTAACGCACACACACCGGGTCGGGGGGTAGGGAGGGAAAGACACACACCCACAGCGATTTGCGCTGTCATTTTCACAATAAACAACTAAAAAATGGCAATACTTCATAGACCGTTCGTGTCCATTCGAGTGTCAACTCTCACATCCTCTCCATGCTCAGGCACCGTCCTATAGCATGCTGGCAGAGGGGCAGTGCAGGACTATCTTTGTATCGTGGATATATTCGTTTGTGGATTCACGTGACTATAATGGTCGTGAGTTTGTCTGTAGTTATCAGGGCGGGTGAATGAATCAGCCGACACATATTCGTGACATGCAAGTCATACTCTGCGTCTTAGTGAGCTGGGGACGCCGTGATCTTAGCGGCGCCATGTGGCATGCAAATGTCATTTACGCTAGCAGTTACCTCGCGCATTGCTAATGCACACTTCCTTCAGCCGGTAAGAATATTGGAGCGGGCTAAAGGCGGGAATTAAACAAAAGGAAGCGTTAATGTTAGAGCGGCTGGTTGGTACTTGCGGTTTTTGTGGACCGGGTGAGGGGAATCTCCTTGCTACCTGTTTCGCCTCGTCCTCAGCTCGCTATTGCGCGCGCTGCTCTGCTCTTACCGAACCGGAAGTGGTTCCTGTCTCTTCCGGGTCGCTTTTCTTGGGCCGCCTTGTGGGCGGTGCCGAAGCTCCTTGTGTAATCCTATTGGACCATCAGTGTTTACAAATATTAAACACGGGTAGTGTGCTCTTATCATTCCGCTAATGTCAATGAAAGTTACACGGATCAAAGAATTATAAAAGATGAGTTGATGGACTACTTGCACAATTGGTTTACACCATGATGATGTTATATGACGAGTAGTATCTTTTTCATTTGGGTGACATTATGATATCTTATTTGCTCTTTCACGGGTGATATTTCAAAGGAGAGGGTGGGGGGCGGGGTTATTCTTGCAATAGTGCCGAAGCTCCTTGTGTAATCCTATTGGACCTTCAGTGTTTACAAATATTAAACACGGGTAGTGTGCTCTTATCATTCCGCTAGTGTCAATGAAAGAATTGTTGATGGACTACTTGCATAATTGGTTTACACCATGATGATGTTATATGACGAGTAGTATCTTCTTCTTTTGGGTGACATTATGATATCTTATTTGCTCTTTCGCGTGTGATATTTCAAAGGAGAGGGTGGGGGGCAGGGTTATTCTTGCAATAGTTATCGTTGTTCGTTGTAATTGCTTTCAAAATGCACACCTGCGTGGTTATTTTTTGGGATCTTTTCCTTTTCTTTAAGGGTCTATGCAATGATGTCGATCTTTATTTATTACTGACGTATATCTTTATTGAACTTTTGGCAGGTTGAGAATTTGTTCTCTCTCATGTGATTCAATATAATTGTCAACATTCAAAAATTTCTGGGTAACTTTCATTGGGTTGGTTTTACTCATTCATAGAGTGCAGAGTAGGATCTCTATTTTCTTGCCACTGAGAGCCAGGGTATGTTGTCATTCAGCCCCTCTGTGTCTGTCTTCAGTCTATGGACCCACCTCTGCTCCTTTTCAAAAAGGATTCGTTCCGCATTATGGTCTTTGTTTGGTAAAGTTTCCAAGATCACCCATTGTAAATCAAGTGTAGTATGGCCCTTTTCCAAGTAATGGGTGGCCATCTTTGTGGTGCTCTTTTTGCACTTCACGTTGCTCTTGTGCTCGCAGAGTCTCTGTTTTGCTTTCCTGCACGTCATCCCAATGTAGTTCATCTTGCATGGGCATGTAATCATGTAGATCACGTGTGTGGTATTACAGTTCGTGTGACTGTTCAGGGTCCATCTGAAATCTGGCAGGAGTTGCAGTTCTTTTGTTGCTGTTGTTAGATTGCAAACTGAGCATGAGCCACATGGATAGTGTCCTTTTACTTGTGGATTCCCCCATGGGTTGAGATTTTCTCTCAGTTTTTTTGGGGGAGGTCTTGTATGGACCAAGATATCCTTCAGGTTCCTGCTCCTTTTATTTGCAAATCGTGGTTTTTGCCAAGTAAGATCGCCCGATGTCAATATGCGCCAATTCTGATTGATTATCTTCTTGAGATTGTTAGTCATTGGGCTGTACGTGGTGACACATGTAAGTATTTCTTCCACGGGTTCTCTTGGTGTAATCTCTAGGAGTGCTTCTCTGTTCTGGTTTCTTGCACGTTTTTTACACTTGTTGATGATCTTTTTTGGGTAGTCTCTCCTCTCTAATTTTTTGCAGAGGTCACTTGCTTGTTCTTTATATTCTCTAGGGTTGCTGCAATTGCGCCGAAGCCTGAGGAACTGGCTGTAAGGTAAGTTCACCCGCCCTGATAACTACAGACAAACTCACGACCATTTGTTAGGAATTGAGCTAGTCCTATCTCAGTGACCATGCCTTACCATCACATGACCAGGGATAGGTAGATAAATAGCCAGTCCTACCTTTAGCTCGTTGCTCGATATTGCCAGTGTTTGGATTCCCTTCCTGGTTGTTGGTTGCTGGAGGCTGCAGAGCTGAGTTTTTCCCTGTGGTCTTTTCCCTTGTTGCTGACCTTACCCTCTCACGGGCTCGTGAGGAGGGTTAGTGCTTCTTTTGGGCATTGTTCTTGTTCCTTCCCCGTCTTTCCTTTCCTTTTTAGGTAATTAGCGGTATCCCGGTATTCCCTTCCTTTTTCCTCTCATTTTCTTTTTGTCACTGGGGGTTTTTATTTTTATTGCTGGTCTAGAGTGAACCGGGGGCTCCCGGACACTCCAGCGTGTTAGTTTGTAGTACGCTACAGCCCAGCGTTTCTACGCTAGTGTAAACGCGCCCCGAACACAGTGCTATCCACCTTGTTGTTTGCGGAAGTGACGTTTTGGGTCACTCCGCGGCGGTTTCGTTTTTCCTAAGCGCCGATCGGTTAGCGCATCGGAGGGTTCCCTGATCATTGCCCCTTCGTTATTATCATTTAGCAAAACGGGGTTTTTTGGCATTTGGCTGTGTGCCTCCTCAGACCTTTTTCCCCGTCCTTCTTATTTTTTGCATCAGTTTCACTGCTTACGCTCCCTCATTCCCTCTGCAACAGTCACTCTAGCAGAGACAGGAATACAACGTATACTTTATACTATACCCAGCATCTTTACGAAGCCAAGCCTGCCATAGATACAGGTGAGGAGGATTACATGGTGGACAAGGCATGGTCATTGGGGGCTGGTTATAGTGGTGTCCAGGATATCTGTAAGGTGTTGTTTTTCTCTACTTGTGCTGCAGGTGCAGAAGCGTAAAGAACGAGGGAGCAGTGTCCTGGTGCCTACAAGGGTGGTAGACTTGGTGTCTCCTCACACAACCACCCTCTTTTCTGGTCCATAGGTGTACCCACTGTGTAATTCCGGTGGGTGTCCCGTGGGCTGGAGAAGGGGACTGGTGCATGCTACGTCCCTGCAGTGCTCGGGCCGGTTGGGGATCTAACAGAATATCGAGCCCACGTTAATATAGCACTGCCCGGACTGGCATGGATGAGGATGGGAATCCGCTGGGAGGTGGTCCTTCAATGCAGGATATTATGGGGGCCGTCCATACCCTGCAAGCACAGGTGCAAGAGTTGCAGCAGGAGAATGTAGGGCTGAAGCAGGAGTTAGTAGCAGTAAGAGCCCGAGAACAGTTACAGCAAAGGGGCGCTACTCCAGTGATTCAGCCAGCTACCTCCCAGTATACTGGAGGAGCGGGATCTAGTGCTGCTAGCGGCGGTTCACCCATAGCGGTAACAGTCTCTACTCCTGTGGCAGTGCCCTTGGCCCCCCCTGAGAGATTCACAGGAGACAGCGACAAATATGGCACTTTCATGAACCAGTGTCAACTGCACTTTATGTGCAGAACTAACGCCTTTCCTGACGACTCTGCCAAGACTGCTTTCATATTGTCATACCTGGCTGGTAACGCGGCCCAATGGGCAATTCCGTTGGTAGAAAATAACGACCGGGTGTTGTACAACTACCAGGCGTTTAAAGAGTTACTGCATAGTCTATTTGCCAAACATGCGTTCATGCAGGCCAGTGACGCCGAACTGTTGAAATTACGGCAGGGCAGGCAGGATTTGTTGTCTTATATAGCCAGCTTCAATCGCTTGGTCTCTGAGACGCATTGGCCGTCTGAAAAGAGGACGTCCCTTTTCTATCAAGGGCTAAATGAAGAATTGAAGGACATAGTGTCTCAAGTGGTGGATCCTCCAGAAGACTGTGCGGCATTCATAGACTTGGTGGTGAAACTTAACCATAGGGTGACAGAACGGCGAGGTGAACGTAGCCGATTTCAGTACTCCAGAGGTGGTTATGTGAAACCAGAGGTAAAGGCGGGAGGTGAGAGCAAGGCCACACCCGAGCCTATGGAGATAGGGGGAGTACGAGGTCCTTTGACATCTGAGGAGAAGAAGAGAAGGAGAGAGAAAAATGTGTGCTTGTATTGTGGACAAGGGGGGCATTTTGCACGTGATTGTCCCGTGAAGCCTTCAGGAGCAGGGTTTGGGAAAAAGGTGGCATGCATACAAAAAGAACGGATATCGGAGAGGGACAAGACAATGCAATACGAAGTGGTGGGGGCGATTGATCAGGCCCCTAGGCATTTTGTGATTAACGCTCAGCTATTGGTATCTGCACAGAGCCGTATCCCGGTGTCTGTGTTACTTGATTCCGGGGCCACCGGGAATTTCATGGATATATCGATGGCGGATAAGTTGATGGTTCCTTGTCGGCTAAAAGAACAACCGGAACCAGTAAGGGCCATTGATGGAACTGAGTTGACATCGGGGAGTATCACTAGACAGACCGAGCCCTTGGGTTTAGTGTGTGACAATGGGCATGTGGAATCCGTGGTTTTCGATTTGATAGATGCCCCCTCGTTTGGCTTGGTTCTGGGGGTCCCGTGGTTACAAACGCACAACCCCAGGATTGATTGGGTACAAAGATTGGTCACCCTAGACTCGGTACACTGCTTAAAGAACTGTTATGTGGTGGCGGCGGAGCAGATTAATCCTTTGTCCTGTGCTGCTACCGAGACGTGTAGTATTCCTCCACAGTATGCGGCCTATGAGGAGGTGTTTGACAAAGAGCGTGCCCAAGGCCTCCCTCCCCACAGGTCATATGACTGTAAGATCGACCTCATACCAGGTGCCTCGTTGCCATGTAGTCGGGTTTACGCATTGTCTGAACCCGAAGAGGCTCATCTGAAGACCTATATAGATGAGATGTTGGCATTGGGGTACATACGCCCTTCCTCTTCGCCCGTGTCATCGGCTATCTTTTTTATACCGAAGAAAGAGGGGTCCTTGAGGGCGTGTGTGGACTACCGCACCTTGAATTCCGCCACGGTTAAGAACCGTTACCCTCTTCCTCTCATCTCCGTGTTGCTGGACCAACTCCGCAAGGCTACAGTATTCACCAAACTGGACTTGCGGGGCGCATACCATCTTATTAGAGTCCGGCCAGGGGATGAGTGGAAGACGGCTTTTAAGACGAAGTATGGATTGTTCGAATACACTGTAATGCCGTTTGGTCTGTGTAACGCGCCCGCGGCGTTTCAGTTTTCCATAAATGAAGTACTCGGTAAATACTTGGATCAAACCGTTATAGTGTATTTGGATGACATTCTCATTTATTCGGAAAACGGTCTTGATCATACAGAGCATGTGAGGCAGGTGTTACGGACATTACAGGAACACCATTTGTACGCCAAGCTAGAGAAATGTCAGTTTGGGGCTTCTGAAGTGGAGTTTTTGGGATTTGTCATTTCTGCGTCAGGCATTCGTATGGATCCTAAAAAGATTCAGGCTATAGTGTCCTGGCCAGTGCCGACGAATGTGAAACAAATACAGATGCTCCTAGGATTCGCTAACTTTTATCGGCGGTTTATCCTCCATTTCTCCGAGATAGTGGCCCCACTGACTCGCCTCTTGAGAAAGGGTGTCCCTTTTATTTGGACTGGTGAAACTCAAGAGGCTTTTCGGGTGTTGCTGGAACAGTTTGTGTCTGCCCCTGTATTGGTGCACCCTGATCCTGCCCTGCCGTATTTTGTTGAAACAGATGCGTCCTTGTGCGCGGTAGGGGGTGTTTTGTCGCAGAGAGACGAAGCCACTGGCCATATGCATCCGATTGCGTTCTTTTCCAAAACTCTATTGCCAGCGGAACGCAATTATACGGTGGCAGAGAGAGAACTGCTGGCGGTCAAACTAGCGTTTGAGGAATGGCGCCATTATTTATGGGGTGCTCGTCACGTAATCACCATTTACACTGATCATAAGAATTTAGAGTTCTTTCGTTCTGCGAGGGCATTAACACCGCGTCAGATGAGATGGGTTTTGTTTTTTAATGAATTCGATTTCGTTATTACATATCGACCTGCAGCCCAACAAGTGAAATCTGATGCGCTCTCTAGAATACATGTGGACATGAAGGACGAAGGTTCCTTGGGTGCAAGTAGGACCATGATAGATCCGGAGAGAATCATAGGGGCATTGACACTGGACGACTTTCCTGCTCTAGTGAAGGATCGGTTAAGTCACTTGGATCTGGCCCCTTGGTTATCCCTGCCACAAGTTGAGATAAAGGACGATCTGTTGTATAAGGAGGGCAAGTTGTTTATTCCCCCTGCGCTGAGGGATGAGGTGTTAGAGTGGTGTCATTCCTCCACCTTGGCAGCCCACCCGGGTATACGAAAGACTAAGGACCTGTGCATGAGGTGGTTTTGGTGGGAGTCCATGTCAAGAGATGTTCAGGGTTACGTAAGTGCGTGTCCAGTATGTGTAACAAGCAAGCCCTCGCATTGTAAACCCTCGGGACTGTTACAGCCTTTGGCAGTTCCACCTGGTCCATGGCATTCTTTGAGCATGGATTTTGTAACCGATCTACCTACTGTCACAGGTCTTACTACAGTATTGGTGGTGGTAGACTTATTTACCAAGATGGCCCACTTTATCCCGTTTCCCAAGATTCCTACCGCAAAGGAGATGGCAGTGGTGTTCATGTCTTCGATCGTGCGTTTGCATGGGTTACCGGAGGTGATTATATCCGATAGAGGGGCCCAGTTCATTTCACACTTCTGGACTGAGTTATGTCAGGTGCTCAAAACCAAGATCTGTCTCTCTTCTTCTTACCACCCCCAGTCTGACGGTCAGACGGAGCGCACTAATCAGACGATGGAGCAATACCTACGGTGTCTGATAGCATCCTTGTCATGCGATTGGGTCACTGCCCTGCCCATCGCGGAGTTTGCCTACAATAATAGCGTGCACTCCGCCTTGGGCATGTCCCCTTTTTTCTGTTCCTTGGGGTACCATCCAAGGGCGATGGCGATACAACCCACGGGTCGCGTGCCAGCCATTGACAGTATATGTAGCCATTTGGGGGAAGTCTGGACTTTGGCTAGAAATAGTCTTCTGGAGGCAAAGGAGGCTATGAAGGCACAAGCGGATAAACACCGCGTCCCTGCTCCTGCCTACGAAATTGGGGATCTTGTGTGGCTGTCTACACGCAACCTGAGATTACAGGGACCACGTAAACTGCAGCCCAGGTTCGTGGGTCCATATCCTATCCTTCAGGTTATCAATCCAGTGGCATTGAAGCTTAAATTGCCACAGGAGTATAGTGTGCATCCTGTTTTCCATACTTCACTGCTCAAACCCTACGTGCCAACTGACCAGGTATTGCCACCTCCTCCTGCGGTCCTGATTGATGGACAGGAGGAATATGAGGTCCAGGCTATCCTTGATTCGAAGCGAGTCAGGGGGCGTCTATATTATTTGGTGGACTGGAAGGGGTACACGAAGGACGACAGATCCTGGGAGCCTGCTGGGGGGGTGCACGCCCCGCGGTTGGTTCGGGCTTTCCATAGATCGCACCCCTCTAAGCCTAGACCGGTGGGGAGGATTGTCGGGGGGGGGTACTGTTAGGAATTGAGCTAGTCCTATCTCAGTGACCATGCCTTACCATCACATGACCAGGGATAGGTAGATAAATAGCCAGTCCTACCTTTAGCTCGTTGCTCGATATTGCCAGTGTTTGGATTCCCTTCCTGGTTGTTGGTTGCTGGAGGCTGCAGAGCTGAGTTTTTCCCTGTGGTCTTTTCCCTTGTTGCTGACCTTACCCTCTCACGGGCTCGTGAGGAGGGTTAGTGCTTCTTTTGGGCATTGTTCTTGTTCCTTCCCCGTCTTTCCTTTCCTTTTTAGGTAATTAGCGGTATCCCGGTATTCCCTTCCTTTTTCCTCTCATTTCCTTTTTGTCACTGGGGGTTTTTATTTTTATTGCTGGTCTAGAGTGAACCGGGGGCTCCCGGACACTCCAGCGTGTTAGTTTGTAGTACGCTACAGCCCAGCGTTTCTACGCTAGTGTAAACGCGCCCCGAACACAGTGCTATCCACCTTGTTGTTTGCGGAAGTGACGTTTTGGGTCACTCCGCGGCGGTTTCGTTTTTCCTAAGCGCCGATCGGTTAGCGCATCGGAGGGTTCCCTGATCATTGCCCCTTCGTTATTATCATTTAGCAAAACGGGGTTTTTTGGCATTTGGCTGTGTGCCTCCTCAGACCTTTTTCCCCGTCCTTCTTATTTTTTGCATCAGTTTCACTGCTTACGCTCCCTCATTCCCTCTGCAACAGTCACTCTAGCAGAGACAGGAATACAACGTATACTTTATACTATACCCAGCATCTTTACGAAGCCAAGCCTGCCATAGATACAGGTGAGGAGGATTACATGGTGGACAAGGCATGGTCATTGGGGGCTGGTTATAGTGGTGTCCAGGATATCTGTAAGGTGTTGTTTTTCTCTACTTGTGCTGCAGGTGCAGAAGCGTAAAGAACGAGGGAGCAGTGTCCTGGTGCCTACAAGGGTGGTAGACTTGGTGTCTCCTCACACAACCACCCTCTTTTCTGGTCCATAGGTGTACCCACTGTGTAATTCCGGTGGGTGTCCCGTGGGCTGGAGAAGGGGACTGGTGCATGCTACGTCCCTGCAGTGCTCGGGCCGGTTGGGGATCTAACACCATTATAGTCACGTGAATCCACAAACGAATATATCCACGATACAAAGATAGTCCTGCACTGCCCCTCTGCCAGCATGCTATAGGACGGTGCCTGAGCATGGAGAGGATGTGAGAGTTGACACTCGAATGGACACGAACGGTCTATGAAGTATTGCCATTTTTTAGTTGTTTATTGTGAAAATGACAGCGCAAATCGCTGTGGGTGTGTGTCTTTCCCTCCCTACCCCCCGACCCGGTGTGTGTGCGTTACAATTATGTGTTTACTCATTACAGGTACCGTAAGACCTCCAAGACTTAGAAACAGGTCAATAACCTTTTCTTTTCACTTATTACACTGTATGATATTTTGCACGTTATTTCACGGTCCTGAAGAATGCCCGTAAGTCCTATTAGCAAGGCAACAGAGGCAGAAACATGTCGACCAACCTTTTAACTCCTTCATCACTCAAAGTGCAACTGTAACTCCTAAACAAGTATAACCGGATGCACAGAAATTGAGTTTACCAGACCCGAAATCAGACCTATTAAAGCTTTGCCCTTCTGATCTCTGGTCTTTTTATCTCTGGCTCACTACTGCACCAACCTTTGGGTAAAATCCTCCTGGTGGAGGCTGCATAACCTAAGTAGACCTGATGATTATGCACACACGTGAAATAGAAGCGGAGAACCAAGATATACCGCTCTGAGACAACACCATACCCATCACGTGCATGAGGGTCTTTATATTGGGACAGAACTCCCCCCGAAAACCATCCTGCAGACCTAAGGTTGTTCAGGACAAGTGATCCTTTCCCCTTTGATTACAAGATATCCTTTGGAAAATGAATGGATCAATATTCCATCTCCCTCACCTCTGATTAGAAGATTATAAGCAGCGCACAGCTGTGGGAGTCTCTACACAAATTGGATCAAAAATCCTGTTGACTGCCGAAGACAATCTAAGATGGCAGAGAACTTAGGATTAAGTTATTCCATTGAAGAGATTGATGCAATACTCGCAAGACCGCCACCGTTCACGAACAGTGACCTCTCAGCAACCCTGTCCAGCTCAACTGAATGGGATGAACTAACGGAAACAAAAAAAGAAAGAGTCAGGACGGCCGTACATGGCATAATCATGACGGAGTACTTGAGAGTGAATGCGGCACCCAGAGGCCTCTGGGTCACCACAGCTCCAAGGATTTTCCTGAAAGATCTAGCCTTTAGAAAAGACTGGTCCGCAATTTCATGGAAATGCACAAGAGATTACCTGGTACTGATTATAAAAACAGCTTCAAGATTGGCAGATGAATTAACAATAAAAATCCGCCTCCTAGAAACAAATCTGAACAATACAGTTGACATCACCATATACAAAACAAAACTAGATGAAATCAATAAAGAAATGAGTGATTCACATGAGTACCTGGTTCAGACTAAGCTACAAAAATTGGCAAAGGAACTCAAAAAGTTTTCCTTGGAGAAAGTACATCCCTACAGCAGTAAGGACTACAAGGCAGATGACAATGCCTCCAGTAATGGGTCACACAGTAGTGCATCAAGTAACAACTCTGACCAAGGAGGCCATAACTACAACCCGAGACAAAGGAAAAGAGGTAACCGCCGTGGAGGCAACTCCTGGCGCCCACCCTTCTTCCAAATGGACAACCAAGGGATGCCCTTCCAGCCGTTCAATCCCCATTTTCAAGGTTGGATGAACCCATACTTCCAAGGCCCACAGATGATGAATCATCAAATGCAACCCCATGGGGGACAAAATTTCCAACCACGCATTCCTTTTTTAGGGAATGGCCGCACGTCCGAGAGGACTCGGAGAAGAGGAGTGACCTGGTCCGACCAGACGAGGCAGGTACAGACAAGGAGCGTAACCAAGGCCCAAACAGGAACATCAACGAATCCCTCATCGTGAACCTCACAGATCGAGCCTTAACAAAAGATGAAGAAAGCGTACTTAACAAGGGATTGGGCTATGTCCCCACACCAAAACTAGACGTTTTCAAAACCAAGTGTGAGATGGCGGAATTCTGCCGAAAACTGAAATTAAAGGCCTTTTTCAAAGGAGAGGGACCCAGAAAAGAGGAAGGAGATACACCCTTAAAAAAGAAATCAACCTTCTGCCCCCTCAACTCCCAGGTCCCAATCGAAATCCAGACCTTTGAACAAGCCATTTTCAAAGGGATTGACGATCTGGCTCGGAAAACTAGGAAACCATTCCAGAACATTACTAGATCCGAACAAATAGCCTTGAATTCATTGACAAGTGACAACAACATAGTCATCAAGCCAGCCGACAAAGGCGGAGGGATAGTCCTACTAACCAGTACAGGATATAACCAACAGTGTATGGACCTGCTGTCAAACGACAAATTCTACAAAATTCTATCTACAGACCCAACACCAAGACTACAAACCACAATAGCCATGATGATAGAAGAAGGGGAGACCAACAACTGGATCTCCAAAAAAGAGGGGGATTACCTGAGAACCACAACACCGAGAACCCCCTACTTCTATTCCCTTCCAAAGACACACAAAGGACGAATACCACCACCAGGACGCCCGATAGTATCGGGGATTGGTTCGATCCTTGAGCCCCTTTCCCAGTTCGCCGACCAATACCTGCGGCCACTGGTTCAAAGCACTCCCACTTACTTACGGGACACAAGGGATCTCTTGAACCAACTAAAAAACATCGAATACTCACCTGAGACTATGCTCCTGGTGGGTTTCGATGTTGAAAGTCTATATACTAGCCTCCCCCAAGAGAAGACCATGGCAACCCTTGAAGATACTCTGTTCAACATTACATGGCCACACAAAACCCCTAGGCACTTCGTTCTAGAATGTTGCCGTTTGGCCCTAATGGAAAAAAAATTCCAATACAGAGAGACACTATACCTACAGTGTCATGGGACATCGATGGGCAGTACTTTTGCCCCGAGCGTGGCAGGGCTGTACGTGAGCTCCTTTGAGGAGACCCACATTCTGAATGCAAGCAACAATCCCTACCATCATTGTATACGTTTTTGGAAACGATACATTGATGACATTTTTGTAATCTGGGAAGGAGACCACCAGACTCTAACATCATTCCACACTTGGCTGAATCAAAAGGACGAATGCCTACAGTTCACCCACTGTGCCAACAATAGGAGCATCGACTTCCTGGATATAACTGTCTATGCTGCAGAAAACACTCTCCATACCCGAACATTTTTCAAAACGACTGCAAAGAACAGCCTGTTATCTTTCAACAGCTTCCATCCACGCCCGCTACGAGAGAACTTACCTTACAGCCAGTTCCTCAGGCTTCGGCGCAATTGCAGCAACCCTAGAGAATATAAAGAACAAGCAAGTGACCTCTGCAAAAAATTAGAGAGGAGAGACTACCCAAAAAAGATCATCAACAAGTGTAAAAAACGTGCAAGAAACCAGAACAGAGAAGCACTCCTAGAGATTACACCAAGAGAACCCGTGGAAGAAATACTTACATGTGTCACCACGTACAGCCCAATGACTAACAATCTCAAGAAGATAATCAATCAGAATTGGCGCATATTGACATCGGGCGATCTTACTTGGCAAAAACCACGATTTGCAAATAAAAGGAGCAGGAACCTGAAGGATATCTTGGTCCATACAAGACCTCCCCCAAAAAAACTGAGAGAAAATCTCAACCCATGGGGGAATCCACAAGTAAAAGGACACTATCCATGTGGCTCATGCTCAGTTTGCAATCTAACAACAGCAACAAAAGAACTGCAACTCCTGCCAGATTTCAGATGGACCCTGAACAGTCACACGAACTGTAATACCACACACGTGATCTACATGATTACATGCCCATGCAAGATGAACTACATTGGGATGACGTGCAGGAAAGCAAAACAGAGACTCTGCGAGCACAAGAGCAACGTGAAGTGCAAAAAGAGCACCACAAAGATGGCCACCCATTACTTGGAAAAGGGCCATACTACACTTGATTTACAATGGGTGATCTTGGAAACTTTACCAAACAAAGACCATAATGCGGAACGAATCCTTTTTGAAAAGGAGCAGAGGTGGGTCCATAGACTGAAGACAGACACAGAGGGGCTGAATGACAACATACCCTGGCTCTCAGTGGCAAGAAAATAGAGATCCTACTCTGCACTCTATGAATGAGTAAAACCAACCCAATGAAAGTTACCCAGAAAATTTTTTTTTTGAATGTTGACAATTATATTGAATCACATGAGAGAGAACGAATTCTCAACCTGCCAAAAGTTCAATAAAGATATACGTCAGTAATAAATAAAGATCGACATCATTGCATAGACCCTTAAAGAAAAGGAAAAGATCCCAAAAAATAACCACGCAGGTGTGCATTTTGAAAGCAATTACAACGAACAACGATAACTATTGCAAGAATAACCCTGCCCCCCACCCTCTCCTTTGAAATATCACACGCGAAAGAGCAAATAAGATATCATAATGTCACCCAAAAGAAGAAGATACTACTCGTCATATAACATCATCATGGTGTAAACCAATTATGCAAGTAGTCCATCAACAATTCTTTCATTGACACTAGCGGAATGATAAGAGCACACTACCCGTGTTTAATATTTGTAAACACTGAAGGTCCAATAGGATTACACAAGGAGCTTCGGCACTATTGCAAGAATAACCCCGCCCCCCACCCTCTCCTTTGAAATATCACCCGTGAAAGAGCAAATAAGATATCATAATGTCACCCAAATGAAAAAGATACTACTCGTCATATAACATCATCATGGTGTAAACCAATTGTGCAAGTAGTCCATCAACTCATCTTTTATAATTCTTTGATCCGTGTAACTTTCATTGACATTAGCGGAATGATAAGAGCACACTACCCGTGTTTAATATTTGTAAACACTGATGGTCCAATAGGATTACACAAGGAGCTTCGGCACCGCCCACAAGGCGGCCCAAGAAAAGCGACCCGGAAGAGACAGGAACCACTTCCGGTTCGGTAAGAGCAGAGCAGCGCGCGCAATAGCGAGCTGAGGACGAGGCGAAACAGGTAGCAAGGAGATTCCCCTCACCCGGTCCACAAAAACCGCAAGTACCAACCAGCCGCTCTAACATTAACGCTTCCTTTTGTTTAATTCCCGCCTTTAGCCCGCTCCAATATTCTTACCGGCTGAAGGAAGTGTGCATTAGCAATGCGCGAGGTAACTGCTAGCGTAAATGACATTTGCATGCCACATGGCGCCGCTAAGATCACGGCGTCCCCAGCTCACTAAGACGCAGAGTATGACTTGCATGTCACGAATATGTGTCGGCTGATTCATTCACCCGCCCTGATAACTACAGACAAACTCACGACCATTATAGTCACGTGAATCCACAAACGAATATATCCACGATACAAAGATAGTCCTGCACTGCCCCTCTGCCAGCATGCTATAGGACGGTGCCTGAGCATGGAGAGGATGTGAGAGTTGACACTCGAATGGACACGAACGGTCTATGAAGTATTGCCATTTTTTAGTTGTTTATTGTGAAAATGACAGCGCAAATCGCTGTGGGTGTGTGTCTTTCCCTCCCTACCCCCCGACCCGGTGTGTGTGCGTTACAATTATGTGTTTACTCATTACAGGTACCGTAAGACCTCCAAGACTTAGAAACAGGTCAATAACCTTTTCTTTTCACTTATTACACTGTATGATATTTTGCACGTTATTTCACGGTCCTGAAGAATGCCCGTAAGTCCTATTAGCAAGGCAACAGAGGCAGAAACATGTCGACCAACCTTTTAACTCCTTCATCACTCAAAGTGCAACTGTAACTCCTAAACAAGTATAACCGGATGCACAGAAATTGAGTTTACCAGACCCGAAATCAGACCTATTAAAGCTTTGCCCTTCTGATCTCTGGTCTTTTTATCTCTGGCTCACTACTGCACCAACCTTTGGGTAAAATCCTCCTGGTGGAGGCTGCATAACCTAAGTAGACCTGATGATTATGCACACACGTGAAATAGAAGCGGAGAACCAAGATATACCGCTCTGAGACAACACCATACCCATCACGTGCATGAGGGTCTTTATATTGGGACAGAACTCCCCCCGAAAACCATCCTGCAGACCTAAGGTTGTTCAGGACAAGTGATCCTTTCCCCTTTGATTACAAGATATCCTTTGGAAAATGAATGGATCAATATTCCATCTCCCTCACCTCTGATTAGAAGAGTATAGATGGACAAAGCCAGAATACATGCCAATAAAATGGTTTCTGCACAATTTAAAGTTTGATGTGGACAGTATATATATATAGAAGTGATGAAGTTCATTTCACAGAGAAAGGCAGCAGGGTATTTCTCAACAGCTTAAAATAATGCATCCTGTTTTATGCGTAGTTATTGTCAGCGAAGCGCCGTCCTCAGAATCTGCGTGAAAACTGTTTATTTTCACCTCCAGGTAGCTCCAACTCAAGGAAGCTATAATATCATTGAGGATTGGAGAGGCCAGGTGAGGAAAGGGAAGGAAGGGGACTGCAGGAAGGGAGATCTGAGAAAGAAAAGAATAAACACACACACAATAGCAAATACATGAAGGTTAGCCAACCTTTGAAACCATTGTCTTAAGTTTGCTCCAAATCCTAATCTCCATGATGCACACAATTTATAAGCGGTAAACAATAGGTCTCACAGGATTCTAATGGGGTCTTATTTCTGCAGGTAGTTGTGTTTAGCAAGATCTTAGTTTAATCACTAAGAGGGAAAGAACCTTCCTAATTAAGGTGACACATGCACGCGCTTATTTACCTCACAAGCATGTTTAATTCTATGCTCACAGTACATGCATAAACACAAGCGTACACTAGCCCGTTATGTCATACAACTTTGACCTTTAGTTCCACTGTAATTAACAGCGCTTTTAATGAATGCCCCCATAGATATAAAGATCGCGCTTGTTAAGGTTTTCACAAGTGCTATCAAGAAAATGCCCAAATAACTGAAAGGAACTTGCCTTTGATGAAAATATACTGTACGGTTAGGATAGATAACCCCGACAGTGTAGACCCCACTGCAAACTTATCAGTGACAACAACAATCAACAACTCTTCACCGCGCCGCAAGCGGAAGTACCTTGCCGGCCGGTGAAAGATAAAGTGGAATGATCTCACCATTAAGACCGGGCCGGTCTTACCTTGCCTCTCGCTGCAACACTCAAATACTGGGGGCAGAAATCAGCCTTTAACTGCACTGAGCCACTCCTACTGCAGCAGCACCAAGAACACGTCTTCTCCAGCACGGGGATCCTGAATAGTGAGCTATGGGATACGTGCTCACGCTGACTCATAGGCAGTCAGCATTCAAAATGGCGGCCAACTAAGACTTCTGGGACATGTAGTCCCTTCAAGGAAAAACAGGGAAAAACACACATGGGCTACAAGATAAAAACAAAGAGACACTCATAAACACCTGGGAGGCACCAATGCCTGTATTATCAGTACACATTAACAATCTTTACACAGTTATAAGCACAATGTCTGCTTTTACATAGTTATAAGCACAATTTATGCAAGACCCCGGCGCTCAGTGCAGTGCCACCATCAACGGGACCCTGGGGCAGAGAAATGGGCTTTTCCACATTGCAAATAGGATAACTGGCACCGAGGACAGGACCACCACGGCGCTGTAGCACCAGAAGGCGGGCGTGCACTAGACCGCACTCCGCCACGTTAACAGTTATCATCTACACATAATAACCACAAAGGCTCTTCTAAGAGCCACCCCTTTTCTCAAACACTGGAGAGAAAAAAATGTTAATCCCTTTTTTAATTTCTGATTCAAATCTGCGAATCAGTCACAAATCCACAAAATAAAAGCACTGGGTGTGAGAGTCTCTGAGTGGGTATGTGAGTGACTGCATGAGTGTCTCATGGGTGTGTGAGTGTCTGAGTGGGTCTCTGACTGGGTGTTTGAGTGGACCAGTTAGTGGGCGAGTTGGTCTGTGAGTGGGTACATCAGTGTGTGAGTGGGTCTGTGAGTCAGTGCATGAATGTCTGAGTGGGTCTCTGAGTGGGTGTGAGAATCTCTGAGTGGGTCTTAAGTGGGTGTGACAGTGTCTGAGTAAGTGTGTGAGGTAGTGTGACAGTATCTGAGTGGGTCTGTGAGTGTGTGTGTGTGTGTGAGTATCTGAGTGGATCGGTGAGTGGGTGTGACTGTGTTAGGGTGGGTCTGTGAGTGGGTGTGACAATGTCTGAGTGGGACTGTAAGTGGGTATGACAGTGTGTGAGTGGGTCTGTGAGTGGGTGTGTTAGTGTCTGAATGGCTTTGTGAGTGGGTGTGATAATATCGGAGTGGGTGTATAATTGTCTGAGTAGGTACCCCTTTTTCTACCACTCTGCAAACACACCTCCTGGCACACTGCTGGTTGGGGAATAAAGTCCCCTTGGCTCAGAGGGTCCTTGGGGGCCAACTAGTCCTCCTGTTACCTCCAGCAAATTTCGCACTGTGGGATTGCTGAGAGGTCTTCAGAGGCCATGCCCCCTTTCTCCAGCACTCTGCAAACATGCCTCCTGGCGCACTGCTGGTTTAGGGATGAATTCCCATTGGCAGCTGAGGGTTCTTGGGGCCAACTTCCCCTCCTGTTACCTCCAGTAAGTCCCACAAATCTGGATTGCTGAGACATTGTCAGTGGCCACACCCTCTTTCTCCACCACTCTGCAAACTCATCTCTAGGTGCACTGCTAGTTTGCGGATGAAGTCCGCTTGGCTCCAGAGGGTCCTTGGGAGCCAACTACCCCTACTGTTACTTCCAGCATGCTCCTTACAGCAGGATTCCTGAGAGCTGGTCAGAGGCCCCACACCTTTTCCCCAATGCTCTGCAAATGCAACTACTAGCTAAAAAAACATAGAAATTCACTAAAAAAACAAAGGTTACAGGGACATTATATTTAGGATATAGAATTTGAAAAACCTTAGCAGCTCACTCAAAAAAACAAAGGTTACAGGGACGTTATAGTTAGGAAATAGAACTAAAATAAACCTTAGAAATTCACAGAAAACAACAAAGGTTACAGGGACGTTATAGTTAGGCTGAGATTTCACTCGTACAAAACCAGTGAAATTCAGCATTTATAGTTACCTGGGCTAACTGTAACTTAAGCCCCCACAATGCACTGCTTATAACCTCACATATTACATCACTCATGACATGGTCAGTGACATCACTGATGACATCTTAAATTACATCACTGATGACACCATCCATAGAATCACTCACACCCATTCACACCCTCAAAAAACCTCTCATATGTCCACTGACGCACACAAAACCACTCACATAACCATTCACAGATCCATACCAGTCCTCATATACCCACTCACTACCCCATGGAAGCAGTCATATACCCACTCACTTACTCGTACAACCACTCACACAACCATTCACTCACCCATAATCCTTTTCTAGGGACTTACAAGTAAATCAAACATTCCAAATGTAGATAAACCAATGATACCATGTTTTATATAAAGAGCAGATGCAGTTTAGCACTGGTTAGCAGTATTAAAGTGCCCAGAGTCATAAAGCCAACAAAAACAAGGGCCAAAAAAGAGGAAGGCAAAAGATTTGGGGTGACCCTTCAGGAAGGGCCATTTCCAACACTGGGCGACTATTTTTCCAATCTCATATTGAAGCTAAACAGAATAAAGAATATTTCAGAATTATTAACAAATGCTCTCACGTAAGCTTTTAACAACTCTGTGAGGACCTCCTAAATGTTGTAGGTTCACCTTTCTTAGTTTTTATTCTTTGAATATCCACAACATGGGATACAATAGCACCTGAAATTGAAGGTTTTACTAATGTTTTTAGAATCTAGTAATCAAATGATGTTTACAAACTTTCTACCCTTTAAAGGAGATGTGACTCTCCTTACAGGACCTTATGTGGTCTGCAGCTTATCCCAACCCCACCAGCACACCGTGTAACCATCAAACAAACACATGAAATGCAGTGAAGTCAGTAAACAACTGCAGTTTGGAATGAATGATTAGACAAGGAATGGTGCTCAGAGGGCCACTAGCAACACTCCTGCCATCCAAGGAAACTCTGTCCCACACAGAAGAATGTAACCTCACACTTGCCAGAAGAAACATGGATAATTGACCTGGTTACTGTGTTATTCTGCATGCTTTCCAATTCAGATCAAAATGTAATTGTGTCCTTCCCACAACAATGAACACTTCTTCAGCCATGAATGAGTAATGCAAATTCCAGAGATGATGTTGGATGTAACTTCCATGTCTGATATTGAGACTTACAGGAAGGTAGACATATGTTGGGCACAGCTCCCTGGTGGATCCCTACAGCAAATCCCAACCCGAGCTACAAATCACAGGATTCCACCAGATCTCATATGCATGGCCATACATTCTACCTTAGGTGACATACATCAGTCCAATGTAGCTGGAGAAACCCTCTCAGCACAGGTCCTCTCACCTCCCCCAGCCAATCCAACCTTCCTCTAAGAGATGGAGTGACATACACAGTGAAGGTGAGAAACCGCAGGAAAGGCTCTTTGGTGATCATGTCTTAGTCCAAACCCTGACCTAAAAGAAGTCCCAACAGCTTAGTATAATCCTATTTTCTTTGTGTAAATAATATTTCATTTGAATTCATGTAATTTTGTAACCGGCACTTTGGATAAAAGTGTGATATAAAATGAGATCATTAAATGAATTATCTCTGCTAGGTTTCCCTCCATTTACCTAAACATTTTTATCATTATTCCCTCCCTGACAGTTTTTACCAGCACCAATTGCTTAATTACATTTTTCTAACTGAGAACCACCAAACCCTCAGAGGGAGCATGGTCTGGATCTGAACTCATCTTCTTGGGTTGTCACATGCAGGATGGAGGGGAAATCAGTTAAGGGAGGGCAGACAGACTAATTCATAATTCTACCACCGTTCTTCCAGCCACATTGAGGTTATCTACACCCCTAATTCACATGCGATCGACATGTAGGAGTCTTGGGGCTGTATCTTAATTCCGCAGATATTTCAATGGTGGATAGATCATTGCCTCGGCCTGCTTCATCTGCACCACCCTGATGGTCACTGTATTTCATCTCTCTTCCTCATTCAGTGCTAACAGGATCCACCACAAACATACACAACTCTCTCATCCGGCGATTCATCGGCAACCTCAAGCAAATGGCAAAGATCCCTTCCACCCTGGAACGTCCATCAGCTGAAGCACATTCAATATGAGCGGGAAGTCTTGAGGAAAGGTTGGACCTTCTAACCGCTTTTGTGGGGATGAAATGTAGGTGACATTGCAACATTTGCTTCTACTCTGAGGAATCCTACATGTCTGTCTTAAAGCTGTTTTGCATTTTTTTCTTATTGTTTTTGCCTCCATAATTCCAGCTGCAATAGATTATCTGCAATTACCACGTTTGAAACAGATGCATGGAAGTTGGAGAGAGTGACTAAACAGGACAGGGGCTGCAGGGCATGTATGAGGGTGCATGGGGTTTCTTTTCAACTCCTGTCATTTAAGTAATCTGACAACAGGTAGTTTAAAAGTAATAAACACATTAGCCTTTTCCAATTATTATATATTTTTGCTTGGTACCACCAGTGTCAGGATCAAATGTCAAAGGATCAAAGGTGAAGTGTTGCCACTTCTTTTGAATTTGAAATTATCAGAGGTGAAGATGTGTCTGAAGTCACATTTGCTACTCTTTTGATTTTGGGTTCATGAACTCACAGTAGACTGACCTGCTAAAAGCAAAGGCTTTTCTAAGGAGGTAGAGACTGAAACGTGCTCAGAGTCGATAGACCGGAAATGGTTGGTAATTGCGGAAGTAAGAAGGAAATGCATGGAACTGACTTAGGGCCTTATATCTAGTTTGGTAGATGGGATTCTCCGTCAACACTTGATGGATATCCCGTCTGCTACCCTACAAGTGCTGTAGGCTATAACGCATCTCACAGGGAAAACCAGGACGGGTTCCCCAGCGGTCTTCAGCGCCAGGATACTCCATGGAGTCGCAGTGCGCTTTACAAGTACACCCACATTTACATTTACATTTACATTTGTAATAATGGCTGAAAGGGCATAAACCATGTTTGTGATGGTGGATCCTGTCTGCCAATCTCTAAGAAAGGCCCTTAATCTGCAAAGACTTCACAAGTGCTGGTGTTTATTATTTTGCTTAAGGCAGTTGAGTGTAATATAAAACTCTTGACATAACAACGGATATGCCCAATGCTACTTTTGTTTGCTTTCTTGTAACTTGATGACTTCTTGTCACATGCATTTTCAGATACCTCTCCTTAGTCAAATATAAAATGATCATTAAACAAAGTGCCTGGTTACAGAGCGTTGCCTTTGTTCCCCATAATGTTGAAAGAAGCCATCGTGTTTTCTTAGGCAAACCTGAAATGCTACTCTCTCGGCTTTACAGCCACTCCTGCCCTGTGCCATCATTCGATCAGGACTTTGAAACAAAGAATGGAACTCCTTGTAGGCGATAACGTCATGGTCTGTTTTTATTTACCAGACACTTTGGAAAGCTCGAACAAATACGGTTAAGAAAGGTGAGTGAGCCCCAGTCAGTCAATAGGCAGGCAGGCGTGGCGAAAAAGTAAACAAGTTCCAGTTGGCGGCAGTCCTGAGGGCTGCCAGCTGGAGAACAAAGACAAGAATTACATTAAAACATGTCAATGTGAATCTCAAAGGAACTTGTATACCGAGCACAATGCTCCAAGAAACTGCTTAAAGATGGCGTCACCTTTTAGGATTGCTCACTGTGTTTGAGATTCAATTGATAAAAATACAGCACATAGTGGAAGAAATCTTTGAATCCATTCAAAGGCTTATTGGTGAGTTTTAAATTGTAGGATCAGAATCAGAAACTTTTTTATTACAAAGACAAGAAAATATCATAAAATGTAATGATGCAAGGTAAAGTTTTACAGAAATATTTGCACAAAATTCCACGTGACCACAACCTACACAAAATAAGTCATTCTCATCAAATAATCAATTATCTTCCCTGTAATGATTCATGCCAAGTGCACCCAAGAACTATATTCGTGTATGCTGCTACCATATTTTATTGTGCACCCTTTAGACAATGCACATCAAATTGTCCAGATGTAAACTATTTCAAGGACAAACCCAATAAGGAGAAAACCATAGTTAGGTCCACATCAGCCACTAAAGATCCCTTCTTCCTCCAAGACAATCAAAACATGTTAAGTAACATCATGAAATAAATTATCACGCTGACAAAATTGAATCACAGATGCTGGTCAAGCACTGTGTGCCCACAAGCTTGACCTTACACTATTAGCCCACCTCAGATGAATGTGGTAGGAAGATATAATGTAGGTGCATGCACCTGACCACAAGTGATCAGCTGGGGACAAGGCAACAGCCATGAAATAATACTCTACCACTGCTCATCGGATCGGGGTTTGAGTGTGTGTTGTAAAAAATCTTATCAAACTGTAGTTAACGTCTTGAAATAATGATGTTTGCATGAAAAAAAGGATTTTCAGGAAATAAGCCATATTCAAAGGAAAACCTGCAGAAACGATAATTGTCCAATAACTATGATAGAGCTCGGAGTCATATGAAATTGACCGCCAGTTCTATGAGTAGAGACGATCTAATGACTGGAGAAACATACTGATAATAGAGAAATCACACCAAATGACAGAAAGGCAAGAAAGAAAAGGATACCATTTTAGAGCCATTTATCTAGAGACTGTGCATCTCTTTGTTGATGTTAGGGATTTAACTAAAACTGAAGAAGAATGGTGGTCTCATTAGGTCTAGGGCCTGACCCAAATGTTCACTGTGGTGCTACACCAAAATGGGCATGGTAGATATACCACTAGAAGATAGCAACAGGAGCAGTGACACTTCCATGTGTATAAAATCCCATAATCCCATAAGAAGCAGGGTCAGTACTGAGTTGCAAACGGCAGGCCTTTGTCTAGAGTGTGACAGTGGGAATCTGTTGGGCAGGAATGCTATTCCGAGTGATGGCCAGTGCCACTGTTAGACTATTTGCAAGCATTCCTCCCATCACTGTTTATGTGAGTGATGTAACACTCTAAGTGGCCTTGGGAATGCCCAGACATGGGTCTTTGCTCACTGTCCCATAGAATCCAAGGTATTCCATACTGATGAGGCCTAACAAAGTTGAAACTGGTCTGAGATTGCTTGTGTTCCCTTATGGAGAGGGCAGTTTACAATGGACTGTTCCCATGAGAAGACAGTCAGTATGATTTGCTTAAGGTGGCTGTTAGACCTGTCTGCCTTAGGATGGTCTTCCCCCAAATGTTTTACTTATTTACATCCAACTTTCGCTGGATTTTTGCTTTAGTTGACCTTACGACATTACCACTGTTAACACGTGCTAATGTGCTTCTGTGCACTCCCCTAAACATGGTTTGATTTGCATATTGGCATAGTTAATTTACCTAAAGTCCCTTGTAGAGTGGTATACCATATACCCATGGCCAGTAAATTAAATGCTACAAGTGGGCCTGCTGTACTTATTGTGGCATCCACTTAAGTGGCACCTTAAAGCCTGCCCCAGGGCTGCCATTGCAGACTGCATGCAGTTTCACACTACCATGTCATCTTGGCATTTAAACATCCTTGCCAAGCCTTAAACTTCCCTTTTAATATATATGTCACCCCTAAGGCAGGCCCAAGGTAGCCCAAAGGGCAGGGTGCTGTGCAATTAAAAGGTTGGACATGTACTTTTAAGTTTTATATGTCCTGGTCATAAAAAACTCTCAAATTCATTTTCCAGTACTGTTAGGCCAACCCCTCCCATAGAATAACATTGGCAATTCCTTACTACATTTAATACGCTGCAATTTCCAATGGGCAGCTGGTGGCTATGTCATGTTTGGCGTTTATGAAATTGTAATGACAAACCCTCTTTAATGATAACGTCGGATTTTTCATTACAGTTTTGAAAATGCCACTATTTGTAAGTTATGTAACACAAATTGCCCGAACCACAAAATCTCCGCAAGCTTCTTGATAGGGAACGATCAATTTATTGTGATCACCCTCGACACTTTACTTAGTGTCAATGTTTTTTAAAAAAAATCTTTTTCAAGTTATAACAAGCTACATGACAGAAAACGAACAATACATTACATATTTACACATCTATAAATACTTTGTACATACATGAAAAACAAATTCTTTGCACATTACAAAAAGAAAATTCCTTGCATCAAACATTACAAAAAAACTTTCATAGGGTGGAATAAAAAGTAATCTTCACGATACTAGGACCGGCTGGTCCAGTATTGATTTGTTTAAGAGCCATTCATTTGCTTATAATTCCCCCTTGGATTGGTTTTCTCTATATTTTTCTCATTTTTTGATTGTAATGTTTGTTCTAATGTTGTTTGCGATGTATTCTTAGTTTTTTTGTAATGTTTGATGCAAGGAATTTTCTTTTTTGTAATGTGCAAAGAATTTGTTTTTCATGTATGCACAAAGTATTTATAGCTGTGTAAATATTTAATGTATTGTTCGTTTTCTGTCATGTAGCTTGTTATAACTTGAAAAAGATTTAAAAAAAAAAAACATTGACACTAAGTAAAGTGTCGAGGGTGATCACAATACATTGATCGTTCCCTCTCAAGAAGCTTGTGGAGATTTTGTGGTTCGGGCAATTTGTGTTACATATTCTATAAAGGGTCTAGCCCCCACCACATGTTTATGGACCTATCCCCTTTTGTTCATAGAGACTATTTGTAAGTTGGCATGTTCCTGCCATTAGCGCTTGGTGCTTTAAGCCTTTCTTGGGTCACATGACTGGGTGTAAGACAGTTAGACTTTGTAAATTCCTCTTAGACAATCACACAATAGAGGGATTAGGTGTGCCTGAATAGGCCGTCTGCTGGCAGGATGGGGTGCGGAGCTGAGCACAGCCCGATTTACACCTGAATACCCCATGCTCCGCCTTCACACAAGAGGCCTAATAACCTGTATTGTCACTGCAGCCAGCTTGGAGCAAGGACAGGGGAGTCCGAAAATTCTAAGCACTTCAAAGAACCTTTTCTGAAGCTTTTCTCGCCTTCCAGTAGAAGGGCACAGGGTATAACAATAGGACCTTCAGAATCACTTTTCGAGTCACTACTGGACCTGCAAGAAGAAATCTCAAAGGACTGCCTGCTGTGCACGCTGCCAGACTACTGTTGTACTTTGAAGGTCTGCTTTGCTGCCTGGAAGCCTACCTTGAACCCTCAGAGGCCTGCCCTGCCTCTACACCTGCGCCCAGGACTACCAGAAGTTATTCCAAGGGCTAGTTTGCTGACCTCCTGTTCAAAGCCACAATGATATACCAGGCTCCCACCATCTTGAACCCGCACCTGGTCCCAGCCTGAGTGACTCCTGAACCCCAAGGAAGTGTCCCATCAGTCTTGGACCCTTGGTTGTGGTGCTAAAGGTGCCAAGATGGCCAATTTCCAGAACTGAGGTCGTAGGCAAAATTTGGCCCAAAAGTGTTCTGACAACCAGGAGGAGATTAGGAGCAATCTGCTCGCCTATCAACCTGAGGTGCATCACCGGTCGGAATGACTTCATGGCTTCTCCTGCTAAGTTCTTTTCTGTAGAGGAAAATCCGTTTCAGTTGTCCTTCGCCACAGGGTTATCCAATCCACAGAGTTGTCTTCAGCTACAGCCCTCTGCTTCATCCCGCTGGAGTTATTTTACTTCCTTTTTAGAGGCTAAGTCCGAACGTAGAAATCTTTATTGCAGCTTAGACACAAAGCCATCCGATGACATCGCTTCTTCCTCGAACACCTCCTGCAGCCTTGCAACGCTGAACTTTACCTTCACTGATATTTTTCTTTAAGACTTTTTCTGAGTCCAAAGGTAAGTGCTTACCTGCCGAATCCACTTCTTGTAGCCGATCCGCATTCTTTCGTGGTGGACCATAACTTTCGACTTTGACACGGTCTTGTGCAAGTAGATGTCCATGGTTGGAGCGTTAAACTTTTAGGTACTATTTTGCACGTAACTTTAAAAAATCATAACTCTGGCTCTACTAATTGGATTATTGTCATTCTGGTGTCAACTCATTTATTTTAATGTAATACATTTCTCTAAATTGGTTTGGGATAATTCTTGCTTTATGTTTTCACTTTATATCTCTTTATGTGCTGCATAAATATTTTACACATTGCCTCTACGTTAAGCCTGACTACTTTTTGTGCCAAGCTATCCAGGGTTAAGCACAGGTTAATTCAGTGATTTTCTGTGGTTTACCCTGCAAGGGATTGTGACTGTGCATGACCAGGGATCCCACTCCAGTCAACCAACAACCCAATTTCTCACAGGTGGTTTTTGTCTTTAGTGGCACAGGGGTGAAAAACAGATGGGTTGGAAAGCTTCCACAGAGGGATTGCCTATTAGTTAGACTATATTTGAATATTCCTACCATCACCTTTTGTGTTATTTAGGAGGACCAGAAGGTATGCCTGGCCATGGTCCAAGAAAGTATGCAATTCTTCTATTTATAAGGTAGACTACCGTCTCCATTGAGGACAGATGTGGCCTAGAAATCATTGAGGAAGTTGTTCTGCTCAAGTTCAGTGCCAATTCACGCGTGGATCAGTATTTTGAGTACCTTTTGACTGGTTAAGCCATTCAAAAGGTTGACTGGTAGTTATCAATGGTATTTGGATCAGCCTTGTAACCTTTAAACCATGCTTGGCTCATAATGGATGGATTTATCTTCAAGGGAGGTAATGATAAACGCCTGTATGGCTGTTGTAAGCACCTGCCAGCAATTTGATGATTTGGTGTTACATGTTTTGTACTGGAGCAGTGTGATTAGCAAACAGATACTCTTCATTGATGCTGTCTTTTAGACAGACGTATACTTGTTTGGAATACCAGGGTAACAGACCTCACCTCCAGATGCTACTGAGTAGGAGGTGCTGGTGGAGAGAATCTTTGCCCCAATTATTTCAGTCTTGTCTTGGAAGGATGGCACACATGCATCACACACAATGTAAGGCAAACACAACTTATATGGTTTACTGCCAGCTGATAGTAGGCCATGACACCATAAATTGAGATCTCTGCTTCTTTGTGTGGCATTCACACAAGTGTTTTTGCTTTTTTGCTTGACAGAAGGGTTGTATCTAGTCCCTACATTCATTACTTAGTTTGTAAAAGAATAACTGCTGAGCCCCAAAGTATGGTTCAGAAACCTGCTCTGGTGCTATTGAATGATGGGTGGTGAATACAGAGGCTGTGTAGTCTTCATTCTAATTGAGGCCCCCTCAACTCACCACCTGACACTCCCAGCCTCTTTAGCTCATTCTTGCAGGTTCTTTTTAATCTGTACTTTCTTAACCATTGCCTTTTTTCTCCTTCTTCCTCATCCTCCTTCTTTCCCACTATTATGTTTTTCTCTCTTTTGCTCTGAATCAAAGTATGTTAAGGAAAAATAACTGCTCAACAATGAGTGCCAATGGGCAATAACTGCAACCACCAACTCAAATTTAGCACTGACAATAGTGTGCATAAAAAATAAATCACAAAGGTATCCTAAGACCTTCAATCTCCAAATGTATGGAGTGGATCAGTAAGACCCTCACCTACTCTGTTATTGCTGACTCGTCCCTGTTGTCAAGTTTCATCGAGGGTGCCATGCCACCTGAGCCCTACCAATGCCACTCTGGCTCCCAGCAGTCGGAAGCTGGACAGGCATTTGTATGGCTCAGGTGACCTGATAACCTTGATGACAGTTTGATTACAGGGGATAGAGATCTATGAGATGTGGGCATAAGGCACCAGCAGGTGTTGAGTCTGCCCAGTATAAGTAAGCCCGCCCCTGCACATACATCAGACTTTATGGGCTAGGACAGCAATAACATAGTGAAAGAGTACATTTACATGTCCCGATAAAAGCTATGAACCCATAGAGGCCTTAGTTGTATGGCTGAAATATATTGTTGCCAAAAAAGATTCCAGGACGATTGTATTTGACTGGGAGGCAATATCCACAGATGTATCTGATTCCTCTCTTCCCCTCTGATACTTGTGTAGTTAGTATAAGCCAATAAGCAGTGTCGGGGGGGAAGGTAATGGAACAAGGGGATGCAACTGTAGGAATGACTTCATTGTGTTCCTGGACCCACCGCTTTAGAAGATTTGGCTGAAGGTGGGGAAACGTGTCCATTAATATACTAATGCCAACTTAATACCATTATAAATTCTTGTAATTCATCTTAATATTATCATTTAGCATTGTTATCAGTATCTGTATGAGCCACCTCATGGACGCTATAAGGATATTTTGTTATCAGTGAGTGCACATTTCCTCAACAGCTTTCAACATCATCAGGAGACTGGAAGAGGCTGGTATAGTTAGTAATGCACATACATGGTTAGCCTCTTTCCTGAAAAGAGGAATTTTTCTGGTTTGAGAGGACACATTTGGCTCCAAAATGCTGGCCTTGGACCATGGGATGCATTTAAACTTAATATTGACACAGCTCTGTTTTAATTTCAGATTAAGAGAACCCCATTGTCTCTGAATATTTGCATACATTTGTTTAGTCCAAGCTGGCCCTGAAGAAGGTGAACTCAAATATAAGATCACCGAAACGTACATAGGCCGTACGCACATTAAGACCCTCGTATATGGCAAATTGAAAAATCAAAAGAACTAAACTGGAAAAGAAATCTAAATTGGTTTTACAACAAGAATACACAGATCATCTTATGATCTAAGACAGACCGAAACCACACCACGAGGAGTCTTGTATTGGACATTGATAATATATTACCACAAAGTTTGCAATCATTTATGTATTTTGTCACTGTTGTGTGTATGTGAGTAAGTATGAGTATGTATGATGTGATGTATGTTCATATCTGCACATAAGAGAAAAATGAGGGGTTCGACCTAGAACAACAACTTCAGCTAATATGTTGTACCTCAACAAACGCACGTCAATTGATATTTAGTTGTATTTATTATGTTTTTTATGTGAAAGAAAATTGCAGAAAATTCAAAAAAGTATATATTTTTGTATAATGATGAATAAATTGATATAAAACAACAAATATGTGAGAACTCTATATTGTCATGATATGCATTCTATGTATAAATAATGGACTTAATTGCCAAAAGTGTTGAATGATATTCAGGTCATATAAGAGGTTTTTTCCCATGTTCTTACACTATTAGTTACTCCCACCTCTTGACCACAAATATAATACGGAGTACCCTTGTTCCCATTGCTTGGACCATGGGATGTCACAGGGCTCATCTCTAAGTCCTACCCTGTTTAATGTCTGTGTTCAACCACTGGAAAGCATCATATTGGTACGTGGTTTCTCCATTGTGTCATAAGCTGATGATACACATATCACCAACTCCCTAACACCTGCTACTATATCTCTCTCCACCCAGAGTAATGCTAGTCTCAGAGATGTCACAGACTGGGTGTCCACTAACAGTCTTAAACTTAATGGAGATAAGACTGAAGTGCTGGTGATTGGTAATAACTCCTCCCTTTGGAATGAACTGCTCTGGCCTAACTAGCTAGGGAATTTATCTCCCCCAAAAAGTGAAATAAAAAGTCTGTGTTTTTGGTGTTTTGAAATGGAGGTCCAAGTTAAGAACTTAGGGCCAGTTGTATCAAATGGTTTTACCCATTCTGTGTCTATGGGAAAATGTGTTCATACATATGGCCCTTAGCTGTTTGCTCCTTTGGTCTATTCCGGACCTTACGAACGTTCTGAGTTGGGTCCCTCTAGCCACTCCAAAAACATTGGTTCAAGGCTTAGTGCTTTCTCCCCTTGATTATGACAATTCAGTCCATCAGGGAAGCCCTCGGTATGTGAACGAGCACCGACAGATTGTCCTAAAGATTCCTAAGCATCACCCTGTCTCATCATCCTTGGCAGGGTTACATTGGCTACCGGTTCTCAAGAGAATTAAATTGAAATCTTTCTGTCTGGCCATTTGAGTGATTTATGATAAAAGTTCTCCTCTTATTCAGCTGTTGCTAACCCCCTACAGCCCCAAAAGATTGCTACACTCCACAGATCAAAGACACCTTACTGTTCCAAAAATAAAGAAATCCACAGGTGGTGGGTGGGCATTCACTTACCTGGCAACAAAACTCTGCAATGTGCTTCCTCTAGCCCTAATGATAACCAAGGAAGGAACAAAATGTAGGAAATTGCTCAAAACCTATCTTTTTGAATGAGCAGCTGCCCGAACTTCTATGTGTTGGACTTGATCTTAGCGCTGGGAGGTCCGTTGGGTAGGCATGTGCTTTACATATCCTTAGTATAGCATAGCATAACGTAGTTTTCTACTGATTTTTTTTATTTTTATTTATGCTAGTTTTTTTGGCAATGCAAAATCAGGTTGACTAACAATGTGACTCTATAAAGAGTCATTCGCTGAGCCCCTACCTTAGGTTGTTTCTTTTTTTCTTCTGGCTACTCACTTATGCGAATACTGCCATTAATACCCATGCATACATGATGAAATGAAATTCCTCTTAGAAGATTAATCAGAAAAAAATCCAAGTTCACAGTGTAAAAGGGCAATCAGTCTGCCAGCACTGTGACGCCAGTGAATACACTCTTTAATGTAGTTGGCTAACTAATTTATACTCTCTAGTTTATAAACTGAAGAACCAAACTTCATAAAGAATTAGGGCTTTTTAAATTTGTCCACACTGCAATACTTGAGTGTGGTCACGGAACAAGTGTGTTACATCAAACACACAAAAGGTGGCGGGAGGAATGCTTGAAATAAGTCTAACCACTGGGAATAGCTTTGGGCAACATACCAACTGATCTTTCTTTTGCCCACCATGCCACCTCAGTCTTTAACCAGCCATACGCAAATCTGTCTTGACCCTGCTCCAATAGGAACAGTCCTATCCAAACTGCAAGGCTAGGTCCTCCGTGAACAGGAGCACAAGCAAGGCAAGATTGATTTTGCCATGCTTGGGGCTCATCAGCCTGGTTTAGCTTGTTTTCAGTGGCACAGTTCAGTTGGGACTGTCCCTATTGGAGCAGGGTCAAGACTGATTTGCATATGGCTATGTCCAAACCGAGATGGCACGGTGAGCAAAAGATCAATAGGTTTGGTTACTACCACAAGTGATTACCAGCGGTGAGACAAATTGCAAGCATTCCTCACATCACCTTTTGTGTGTTTCATGTGACTATTGTGAACAGATGCCCTTTGTCACTGTGGTGCCATATTAAACAGCTATTGGCTTGCACTGGGCAGACCAATGCCTTTGGGATTTGTATTCTTGAAGCATTGGCAGTAAAACCAAATGGACTACATTGTTGAAGAGAAGCCCAAGACTGGAACTGTGGAATGGAGCAACTTGAGTCTCCCAACACCTTTAATAACTTATAATGTTTATTGTCTCGTGTTCCATTACAAAGCTCAGTTCAGTGACACTTATTAGTTGCAACCCAGACACTTAGGTTGACAGAGATACAACAGAAACATGTGGCTATGATCAAATGAATGAATAGGAGAATAAATTAAATTTGTAATGCACAGCGGCTGAAAAGATGGAAGGATTCCTAGCATTGCTACTAAGGCCTGACTGTACTGCCTACCACAATTACTGAAAGATGTTAGACTGGGCTGGAAGAGAGTTTATGTGGCTGCACCAGTCTTTATACACGTCAGCCTAGTCCTGCACCAGAGGTAGAATTCAGTTCACTACAAGCAGGCTGACTGACTAGGAGCTCATAGAGGTGGAAGGAGGCGTCCTTCTTGCCTCTTTTCCACGTATTAGGTAGAGGTTAGAGGCCTGGATGAAGTGAAAACAAATGCAAAGACATTGCGGTCCTTGCATGGCAGAAGGTACTACATGCAGGTGTACAAAATATACAAGGCGTATTTCGGTTACTATAAGAAAATATTTTGTATAGAATATTCTCATGAAAAAAACAAAGAGGAGAATCCTATGCAATGAATTTAAAATTAGTGGTGTTCAAAACAGGGACATAAGCAAATGCAGTGGTTTGTTTGCGTGGGGCTTGCCAGATATTTCTTCCTGTAACATGATGTCACTTATTTCTAAGGAAACGACTCGGAGCAATGGAAACGTGTATGAATATCTCTGGAAACCTCCCTGACAGTTTCACTGGAATACAATTTCCATAGAAAGTGTCTTCTGTCAAACGGCGTCTCATCCGGTAAAACTGCGCTGTAACTAACGCGCAGGGAGGCTTCCGGTCCAATGACGAGCGGGGAATATTTTCCCGCCTAAACCCTAAGCTTTCGCTTCCGGGTCTTCAGATTGTCGCTGCGCAGGTATCTGATACCAAGGATGAATGAAGTTAAGGGTGACACCTTTTATGGATTAGAAATGGCGAAACAAAGCATCTCCACATACTTCACTGCAACGTCATGGGCAACCACTCCAGACAGTGCGGCCTTCAGTAATTAACATTGATGCCCAACAGGGTTATACCATATAAGTGTTGATTGTGTTCCTATTTAGAAGGTATGTAGCCTAGCAGTTTTTGTGTGACTACTCCTATTGGAGCAGGATCATGGCTGATTTGCATATGACTGCTCCCTTTCTGTAGTGGGCATTGTGTGCACACAAATTATTAAGTGGCATGTCGCCCAGAACAACCTTTGGCTAAGATCACCAGTAATAGTAATTCAAGTATCCAAAACCAGCAAATTTTTGTTTTTCACCGTGCATTTCACTAAGGGCTCTATTACGACTTTGGCAGTGAAGCGCCGGGTCGCACTGCTGGCACACTGCCAAAGCAATGGTAGGGCCGCCGCCAGATTAAGAGTTTACTCCTGTCTGGCTGGCTTTTTTGCTGTTGCCACAGCGGTGCGTCTAAAAACAGTCACCGCAATTGGAATGCCAAAAACAGTTCCTGCAAGGCATGGACAGAAAAATCCGTGATGTGTAGGAAGTGGTGTGAATGCACACAACGGGGCACATGTTGTGCACCTGTGTGCATCCAGAGGGCGCAGAGGCACCAGGTGGCCCTATAGGGCCCCTTTTATTTCCTCTCCACCATGGTTTTCATGGAGGAGGAACCACCATGAAAACTCTGGCCGAGAGGATACTCTTAATATGTTGGTCGGGACCGCAGCAGTCCCGCCAAGCATATGGATGCCTCTACAACGTCACAACAATGCCAGGGAACGGTTGTTCCCTGGCAGCTGTGGCTGGGGCTCTGGCGATCCGACCGCCCAACTTTTAATAGGGTGGTCGGGAGACTGCCACGCCCCCACAACTCTGGAGGTCTGTGGCTTGCCAGACTGGTAATAGGGGCCTAAGTGTCTGATTTCGAGTCTAAGCGTTATATATCATCCCTGATAAATAACGATACTAAGAGGAACGTTATTTATTGGGTGCGATAAAGGACAACTATTACAAGTTATTTGGGAATAACACGTAGATTTTGGTGTTTAACACACCATAATCCACATGATGAAGTAAATACTGTATGTTATTCTCCCATCAAATTTCAGCAGGTTTGATTTGTCCTACTTAAATTTAATAAAGGTTGAGCTACGTAATGCATTCAATAATTATCAGCTGTGTTAAATACCTTTGAACTCATAATTCGACCCGTGCATAAACAGGTTTATGCATGGTTCAGTATTAGAAATTGCGTTTCTGGTTGACTGGGTTGTGGGCCCTGGTCAAGAAGCAACCACAATCCTTATCAGGGTAAGGCAGAAGCACAGCTTAACCTGTGCTCGCCCCCTAGTAGCTTGGCACAGAGCAGTCAGGCTTAATTTAGAGGGCATGTATAAAGAATTTGTGCAACAATTTCAAATAATGAAAATACCACACAAAAAGATCCCACAACAAGTTAGAAAATAGAGCTTCATTTAATAAATAAAACAAACCAAAACAATAAAAATCAATCAGTAGAACAGGAGTTATGATTTTTATGGTTCAAATCTCTTTATTAGATCTCAAAATACAATAAAGCATGGCATTGTTGTAAATGTAAATGTAGCTTATATAGCGCACAGCTACCCGCAGTGGGTTTCCCGGCGCTTGCTTAGGGAACCCTTCCTGGTATTCCCCTGTGAGATAGCAGGGTATCCACAAGGTGAAAGTCAGGCATCCCACCGCGAGGGGCCGTTGTGGAGACTAAGCAAGCTATTGCCCAGAGTCGCAGAGTGTGAACCCGTGAGTCGAGGAGGCACGGGGCGAGAATTATCGAGTCCGTGGAATTTTTAGCTCAAGACCCCGCCGAGGCGGGGAATTGAACCCTGGTCCAGGACCGATCTCAGCTTCCGGGTCTGCTGCCTCTAACCCCTGAGCCACACTTTTCTATTGTGAGCGCACATCGCTCAATTTCATAGTATAGATATGAATGAACACTACAATTTCCGAACTCCCCTCACCCTATCATTTGGCACCACAGTGCTAAGAGATGTTGTGGGTAGCAGGGCCTAAAATGTCCTGGAGCAGCTATCTAGTGAATATTCTTGTGGTGGGAGTCAATATGAGTATATGTCAAGCGAAGTAGACGAAAATATTTGGGACTGGTTAGTTTGCAGAATTCCGTAGCTAGTAAAGCAATAAAGAGGCACCAGAGTTTAGACAAGGAGGTAACCTCTGCTGTAAAAGACAGGGTCAACCTCTCCATCCCTAATATGTACCATAGGCGGTGAAGCCATCCCAGGTGTGTGGGAATCTGAGCCATGCCCCAGTGTGTCCGGATATTCTGTAGGGCTGCCCCAAGTGCCAATCTGATTTGCTGTCAATTACATGTTTTAAGGGGGAAGGTGAGGTCATTGGGCAGTCCCAGAACTGTGTAGGCAGATAATTGGGGAGCTGGATGTTGAGGTGAGTGTCTATGTCAACATGCAGTCGTGTTCAGTAGTCAGTGAGCATTGGACATTCCCATAGGGTGGGTGCAGGAAGGTACCAGGGGATCCACACCCGTGCCAGCAGTCAGCTGTGCATCTGGGATTGCCCCAATGGAGGCACACAAGCATGAGATACTAATAAGTGGCTATTTTAGTGGACGTTTCATGCTCGCTGTATTGCGGGTGGTGTGTCATGCTTGGTAATATACTGCTTTCTACACCTTTTGGGTCAGTTAGCGTCCTAGCTCCAGTTCCCAATGACTCTGGCCCGTCAATTTAGATTGGGGGGTGGGCATAAAAGGCCATATAGTTAGGTGATTAGGCGTCTGTCTGACGTCTTGGTCACCAACCATTTTTCATAAGCAGTAAGCGGGCAATGCGCTCCAGAGCGGACCTAAGGCTTCATTAACCAGTGCCAAATTTGGAGGTAGCGTAGCCTCTCTGATTCTGGTATAGCATATTCGGAATTAAGCTGATCAAAGGGCAGGGGGCCTCCTTCATTGAATAAATGGCCTATAGATCAGCAGCCAGATCATTGCCAGTGCTAGAACTGTATCTGGTTCAGCCCTGGGCTGAAATTCACAGTACTATCGGTGTCGGGGATGGAAACGATGCCAGGCCCTTCCATTGTCTCACTTGGTCCCAAACGTCTAAGACAGATTTGGTAATCGGCAATAGATAAAGGCTTTGCATCAGCCATGCTTATGTAGAAAGGGGATTCCCCACAAGTTCTCTATCCATGAAAAGCCAGTGCTTTTCAGATTCCTCTTGTGACGATTCGAGTAGGAACTGGAGCTGCGCTGCTTGGTAATAATGGAGACAGCATGAGGGCCTTCTCGCAAGACTCTATGAGATAGGACTGCGGGGGACGGTGCTCAGCTGGTTTTTCTCCTTTCTAGCTGGCCGCCGGCAAACGGTCTGGGCCTCGCCAGATTCCGCCGTGATGCCGCCTCTGGGAGTCGGGGTCCCTCAGGGCTCTATTTTGAGCCCGACCCTCTTTAATATCTTCATGACCCCTTTGGCGGCGTTGGCGGAGTCGTTTGGGGCCCGGATCGTATCCTATGCCGACGACACCCAGCTCCTCTTCTCTTGTAAGAGAGGTGGAGATTTTGAGGGGGAGAGTATCCGGGATTGCCTTGGGGCTGTGTTTCAATGGTTCCAACTGCACAGCCTCAAGTGCAATTCCGATAAGTCCGAGGTACTCTTCTTTGGGTGCGATTCGGAGCCAGACTGGCAGACTTGGTGGCCTATTAACATGTTCCCCCCAACATGTTCATCCCAAATGGCTAAGAACTTGGGTGTTAAGCTGGACACGGGGTTGACAATGAAGGCCCAGATCCTGGGGGTGTCGGGCATATGTTTCGGCCTCCTCAGGATGCTGCGGAGGTTTCTTCCCCTATTATCGGAGGAGCACAGGAAGCTGACTGTGCAGGCCCTGATAGGCTCCAGGTTGGATTATTCAAACGTTCTATACCTGGGCCTGCCAGAGTACCTGTAACAGCGGCTCCAAGTTGTGCAGAATGCTGCGGCGAGAGCAATCTATGGACTGAACAGACGCGCCAGTGCTGCGGGCTTGCTCCATACTCTGCACTGGCTTCCAATCCGTAAGCGGATCGCCTTTAAGGCTCTGACCCTGACATACAAGGCCCTCCATGCGACGGGAGCTAAGTACCTCCAAAGGAGATTGGCCTTCTACCAACCGACTCGCTCCCTGAGGTCAGAATCCCTATTTTTGGCGACTGTCCCACGAGTGAAGAGAGCGCGCCTGGGAGGTCGCTCCTTTGGATTACTGGCGCCCCAATTGTGGAACTCTCTGCCTCTTTCACTTCGGGCAGCCACTTGCTTACTAGCTTTTAGAAAGGACCTTAAGACTTGGTTGTTCAGCCAGTAGGCCTTCTTTGTTTGTTGTCTTTCGTCTGTGATACTTTCTCTTTTAATGTGTTATGTTAGTTTACTGCAGCCTGTTTCAATTAAAAGCGCCGGGACACTCTTTTTGAGTAGCCGCGCGCTCTACAAAAACCATTTTAACATAACATAACATAACATAGCACGTAAAACCCAGCCTTTTCTCCTCTGGGGGTCTGTAGCTCTGTTCTTTCTGATTTCGAGAGTGACCGTTGGGCCATACAAAGCGATGCATATCTTGTTGCATAGCCAGATTAGTCCCAGCGGGTGTTTGAACCACAAGGCCTGAAAGAGGACTAAAATCCTAGGCAGGGTCGACCGTTTCAGGGCGGCTACGGGACCGAGCCCAGCGAGGCGGTACAGTCTCCATCTGGACAGATTTCCTTTAATCTGTTTGCTCATGGCCTTACAATTAGGGCATGCAGTTGCTTTAGCCGTATGGGCCAGTTGAATACCCAAGTAAGGGATGGAGGGGTTCATCCACTGTATAGGATAACTACCAGTTAGGGTCGTTGCAGGTGCCGCAGATAGTGAGAGATTCAGGGCCAGGGAGTTGTGAACATTGACCCGAAATCCTGCTGCCTGGTCAAAGGTCTCTAATCCCTCAAGAAAAGCCGGAAGTGAATTAGATGGCTCCTCCAGAGCCACAATACATCATCCACATAAAGGTTGATAATATGCTCCTCCCCTCCGAAGAAATCCCTTTAATGCCAGGGTTGTCCTGGACCCCCTGTGCCAAAGGGTCCAAATAGTGTGCAAAAACCAGGGATGAGAGGGGACACCCCTGACTTGGCCTCTACAGATGGGGAACAGACCTGAGGCCTGCCCATTCACATGAACAGTCACGCTGGCCGTAATTGCTGAGAACTCATGAAAAAGAATCTCCCACCAAGTCCAAAGTGTTGGAGTGTGGCTTATAGGTAAAGCCATTGAAACTGATCAAATGCTTTCTCAGCATTGATGGCCAAGAGCATCCAATCCCGATCCGAACGCTGGGCTTTGTCATTTAGTTTCAAAAAGAGTTTTGTATTTTAACTTAATTGGCGGTGTGGTACGAAACCCACTTGGTCCGGGTTGATGAGGCTAGGTAGGAGGGGGCATAAGCATTCTGCTAATATGCGAGAGATAGCTTTTGAGGAGGGATGCCGGGTGGTAGGAGGCACATTGAGTTTATTCTTCCGAGTTTCAGGACAGCGACAATGAAGGCCTCTAGCATGGAGGATGGGATTGAGTCTGGCCTCTCGATGGAATTGAACAGTTGGGTTAGGAGAGGAGCAAGAATTGTGCAGAATCATTTGTAAAATGACACAAAAAATCCATCTGGGCCTTGGGATTTTAAGAGTTTTGTCGAGCGAAGACTGAAATAACCTCTTTAATCTGAATTGGGCAGTCGAGGTTAGTCTTGAGGTATTGACACATTGAAGATAGAGGTCTGTGTCCTCCGCTGGGAGATTTTGCTCATATAGAGCTCTTTATAGAAGTCCTGAAAAGCAGGCCCAATGGCGCTCGCACCGATAAGTTCAGAGCCGTCGGCCCCTAAGATAGAGTGGAGTCCTGTTGCTTGTCTCTGCTGCCGTAGTCTATTGGCCAGAAGGCTCCCGCATCTGTCTCCAATGATATAAAAGGCGCGTCAGAGCCTAAAAGCAGCGTATTCCACTCTATCGAGATCAATGCCTGCTAGCTGTGTCCGAGCAGCCTCCAGTTGGCGGCAGATTCGGTGAGCACAGGTAAGCTTGTTGATACGTTCAAGTTTCTTTACCTGGTGGGTCAACCATTCTCTCTTGTTTCTGCAAAGTTTTTTTCCCACTGCTGATATAGCAATTAGTTCCCCTCTAATTACCGCCTTCAGAGTTTCCCACAGTGTGAAAATGGTGACGTCTGCAGTGTCATTTATCACAAAAATGTCCATATGCGCCTTATTAATTTGCTTGACCACCGCAGGTTTATGGATGAAGGTTTCCAGGTTTTGGGTGAAGGCTGTATTGGTAGAAATGTGAAACTGAAGGATACTGCTGCATAGTCAAACAGGGAGCAGGGCTCTCTCTCTGAACTTGCGGCCATAGTCTGGAGGTCTTTTGTACCCAGAAAGTGATCCATACGAGCACACATCTTATGAGCATGTGAGTAGACTGTATAATCTGGATATCCCCATGACCTATATCACGGAGGCTAAGCGCCCCCTCTGTAGAAAGAGCCCCAATCTGAACTTGGTGCTGCGCTGATCTATCCAAATCGTTGTTTAATACTAGGTTGAGATCACCTCCCAAGGGTACCATACGGTCCAGTGTGGACATCCACTCAGCCACTGCACGACGCAGGAAATGTCCTCGTCTCTTGTTAGGAGTGTAGATAGTCCCTAATGTGAAGGTGTAACTACTTAGGGTTGCCAAGTGGACCAGTAATCTCCCACCGATTTCAGCCTGTTTGGGACCTATCTTGCCTTGGAAGGAACGGAACACTAAAATCGTGATTCCCGCAGTCTTCGAAGGATTGGAGGAAAAGAATTGGTGCCAGAAATCCCGGGAGCACATTCTATGTCAGTGGCTAGCAACCAGGTGCGTTTTTTGGACAAAGGTGGATATGCGCACTGGAATTCTCTAGGTAGGATAAGATAGCCCGGTGTTTAACTGGGCTATTAAGACCCTTAACATTGAGGGTGAGGATCTCTATTTTATGATGCATTGTAAAGAGACATTGAGTGAGATATGAGGTTGTGTGGATTGAGGATATATGTCTTTGTTAGTGTAGCTAGACCTGAGACATGAGGAATTGAGAGCGAAACATGCCGGTGTGACAAAGCGTTGCTGCTCTCTGTGGGTCCTCCCAAAAACAACTTTAAAAAAAACTAAAAAAGGTTAACAAGTGAAACATTGTCCAATAGCGTCAATCTTCAGGGTCAAAGCCCAGTTGGAAAAGAGTGGTTGGGAGTGTGATGTGGCCTGGGAGTTCTGTCCCTCTCCCCCCCAATCCACCTGCCTGAAAGAATGGATAGACAACATTATAGCCAGGATTACGTCACCTCTGCCGCAGCGGCATCACAGGAGAGCGTCTCTAGTATTGCCTGCTGCTGTTTGGTAATGGTCGCCAGGTCAGGATGGAGTCTCGTAAGTGAAGCTCTAGTTTTCCGCCATCTATGATGTCTACAGGACCTTCCCTGAGATGAGCCATGACTGGGCAAAATTCTCTCCATTTCTGGAGTGTGGAGGCCACCAGATCTTGGTATGGCATTGACTTGTATCCTCTAAACTGTATTAGGTGCTGGTCTCTGGCTGCCCGAGGATACGTTCTTTCAGTGGAAAATCAAGGACACACACCAATATATCCGGTGGAGGTGCTGAGACAGATTTTTGGGGCCTATTCTGTGTAGTCTATTCACCTTTTTATCCAGCTCTGCTGTTGCCAGATTTGATATGAAGAGGTCTGTGACAAACACAGCTATGTCTGTTCCTTAGGCCTCAGTCGATATGCATTTGTTGCGAATATTGTTACACCTCAACCTATTTTCAAAGTCCTCGACTTGAGCCTGCAGGCCAAGCTGTTGGTCTTTTAGTCGGAGAACCTCCTCTTGCAACTACTCAATCTCTTCATATTGGCTTGCAACAGGGTCTTCCAAGGTCTTCCAAACTGCATTAACCATGATGCTCTTGGGGTATACACGCTGGAATGGTGGAGTAGCGTGCGACCTACGGACCCCTTACTTAACACGGCTCCCTTGAGCCTTTCAGCTGACGAGCTGAGGTAACGCCCTACGCGCCTGGAGAAGTACCATACCTGAGAACACTTTGACAGCCTGCACAGCAACCCCTGAAAACCGCCCTACACTCTGCTGATGAAGGACAATAATCCTGAAACACCGGTGTCCAGAGTTAGCCTGCAACCTTGCAATTACACTTCGATTCTTTTGAAAAGCGCACCCGCTTTCAAGAAAACTGCATTAACCATGATGCTCTTGGGGTATACACGCTGGAATGGTGGAGTAGCGTGCGACCTACGGACCCCTTACTTAACACGGCTCCCGTGAGCCTTTCAGCTGACGAGCTGAGGTAACGCCCTACGCGCCTGGAGAGGTACCATACCTAAGAACACTTTGGCAGCCTGCACAGCAACCCCTGAAAGCCGCCCTACACTCTGCTGATGAAGGACAATAATCCTGAAACACCGGTGTCCAGAGTTGGCCTGCAACCTTGCAATTACACTTCGATTCTTTTGAAAAGCGCACCCGCTTTCAAGAAAACTGCATTAACCATGATGCTCTTGGGGTATACACGCTGGAATGGTGGAGTAGCGTGCGACCTACGGACCCCTTACTTAACACGGCTCCCTTAAGCCTTTCAGCTGACGATCTGAGGTAACGCCCTACGCGCCTGGAGAGGTACCATACCTGAGAACACTTTGGCAGCCTGCACAGCAACCCCTGAAAACCGCCCTACACTCTGCTGATGAAGGACAATAATCCTGAAACACCGGTGTCCAGAGTAGGCCTGCAACCTTGCAATTACACTTCGATTCTTTTGAAAGCGCACCCGCTTTCAAGAAAACTGCATTAACCATGATGCTCTTGGGGTATACACGCTGGAATGGTGGAGTAGCGTGCGTCCTACGGACTCCTTACTTAACACGGCTCCCTTGAGCCTTTCAGCTGACGAGCTGAGGTAACGCCCTACGCGCCTGGAGAGGTACCATACCTGAGAACACTTTGGCAGCCTGCACAGCAACCCCTGAAAACCGCCCTACACTCTGCTGATGAAGGACAATAATCCTGAAACACCGGTGTCGAGAGTAGGCCTGCAACCTTGCAATTACACTTCGATTCTTTTGAAAAGCGCACCCGCTTTCAAGAAAACTGCATTAACCATGATGCTCTTGGGGTATACACGCTGGAATGGTGGAGTAGCGTGCGTCCTACGGACTCTTTACTTAACACGGCTCCCTTGAGCCTTTCAGCTGACGAGCTGAGGTAACGCCCTACGCGCCTGGAGAGGTACCATACCTGAGAACACTTTGGCAGCCTGCACAGCAACCCCTGAAAACCGCCCTACACTCTGCTGATGAAGGACAATAATCCTGAAACACCGGTGTCCAGAGTTGGCCTGCAACCTTGCAATTACACTTCGATTCTTTTGAAAAGCGCACCCGCTTTCAAGAAAACTGCATTAACCATGATGCTCTTGGGGTATACACGCTGGAATGGTGGAGTAGCGTGCGACCTATGGACCCCTTACTTAACACGGCTCCCTTGAGCCTTTCAGCTGACGAGCTGAGGTAACGCCCTACGCGCCTGGAGAGGTACCATACCTGAGAACACTTTGGCAGCCTGCACAGCAACCCCTGAAAACCGCCCTACACTCTGCAGATGAAGGACAATAATCCTGAAACACCGGTGTCCAGAGTTGGCCCGCAACCTTGCATTTACACTTCGATTCTTTTGAGAAACGCACCCGCTTTCAAGAAAACTGCATTAACCATGATGCTCTTGGGGTATACACGCTGGAATGGTGGAGTAGCGTGCGACCTATGGACCCCTTATTTAACACGGCTCCCTTGAGCCTTTCAGCTGACGAGCTGAGGTAACGCCCTACGCGCCTGGAGAGGTACCATACCTGAGAACACTTTGGCAGCCTGCACAGCAACCCCTGAAAACCGCCCTACACTCTGCTGATGAAGGACAATAATCCTGAAACACCGGTGTCCAGAGTTGGCCTGCAACCTTGCAATTACACTTCGATTCTTTTGAGAAGCGCACCCGCTTTCAAGAAAACTGCATTAACCATGATGCTCTTGGGGTATACACGCTGGAATGGTGGAGTAGCGTGCTACCTACGGACCCCTTATTTAACACGGCTCCCTTGAGCCTTTCAGCTGACGAGCTGAGGTAACGCCCTACGCGCCTGGAGAGGTACCATACCTGAGAACACTTTGGCAGCCTGCACAGCAACCCCTGAAAACCGCCCTACACTCTGCTGATGAAGGACAATAATCCTGAAACACCGGTGTCCAGAGTTGGCCTGCAACCTTGCAATTACACTTCGATTCTTTTGAGAAACGCACCCGCTTTCAAGAAAACTGCATTAACCATGATGCTCTTGGGGTATACACGCTGGAATGGTGGAGTAGCGTGCGACCTACGGACCCCTTATTTAACACGGCTCCCTTGAGCCTTTCAGCTGACGAGCTGAGGTAACGCCCTACGCGCCTGGAGAGGTACCATACCTGAGAACACTTTGGCAGCCTGCACAGCAACCCCTGAAAACCGCCCTACACTCTGCTGATGAAGGACAATAATCCTGAAACACCGGTGTCCAGAGTTGGCCTGCAACCTTGCAATTGCACTTCGATTCTTTTGAGAAGCGCACCCGCTTTCAAGAAAACTGCATTAACCATGATGCTCTTGGGGTATACACGCTGGAATGGTGGAGTAGCGTGCGACCTACGGACCCCTTATTTAACACGGCTCCCTTGAGCCTTTCAGCTGACGAGCTGAGGTAACGCCCTACGCGCCTGGAGAGGTACCATACCTGAGAACACTTTGGCAGCCTGCACAGCAACCCCTGAAAACCGCCCTACACTCTGCTGATGAAGGACAATAATCCTGAAACACCGGTGTCCAGAGTAGGCCTGCAACCTTGAAATTACACTTCGATTCTTTTGAAAAGCGCACCCGCTTTCAAGAAAACTGCATTAACCATGATGCTCTTGGGGTATACACGCTGGAATGGTGGAGTAGCGTGCGACCTACGGACCCCTTACTTAACACGGCTCCCTTAAGCCTTTCAGCTGACGATCTGAGGTAACGCCCTACGCGCCTGGAGAGGTACCATACCTGAGAATACTTTGGCAGCCTGCACAGCAACCCCTGAAAACCGCCCTACACTCTGCTGATGAAGGACAATAATCCTGAAACACCGGTGTCCAGAGTAGGCCTGCAACCTTGCAATTACACTTCGATTCTTTTGAAAAGCGCACCCGCTTTCAAGAAAACTGCATTAACCATGATGCTCTTGGGGTATACACGCTGGAATGGTGGAGTAGCGTGCGTCCTACGGACTCCTTACTTAACCTGGCTCCCTTGAGCCTTTCAGCTGACGAGCTGAGGTAACGCCCTACGCGCCTGGAGAGGTACCATACCTGAGAACACTTTGGCAGCCTGCACAGCAACCCCTGAAAACCGCCCTACACTCTGCTGATGAAGGACAATAATCCTGAAACACCGGTGTCCAGAGTAGGCCTGCAACCTTGCAATTACACTTCGATTCTTTTGAAAAGCGCACCCGCTTTCAAGAAAACTGCATTAACCATGATGCTCTTGGGGTATACACGCTGGAATGGTGGAGTAGCGTGCGTCCTACGGACTCTTTACTTAACACGGCTCCCTTGAGCCTTTCAGCTGACGAGCTGAGGTAACGCCCTACGCGCCTGGAGAGGTACCATACCTGAGAACACTTTGGCAGCCTGCACAGCAACCCCTGAAAACCGCCCTACACTCTGCTGATGAAGGACAATAATCCTGAAACACCGGTGTCCAGAGTTGGCCTGCAACCTTGCAATTACACTTCGATTCTTTTGAAAAGCGCACCCGCTTTCAAGAAAACTGCATTAACCATGATGCTCTTGGGGTATACACGCTGGAATGGTGGAGTAGCGTGCGACCTATGGACCCCTTACTTAACACGGCTCCCTTGAGCCTTTCAGCTGACGAGCTGAGGTAACGCCCTACGCGCCTGGAGAGGTACCATACCTGAGAACACTTTGGCAGCCTGCACAGCAACCCCTGAAAACCGCCCTACACTCTGCTGATGAAGGACAATAATCCTGAAACACCGGTGTCCAGAGTTGGCCCGCAACCTTGCATTTACACTTCGATTCTTTTGAGAAACGCACCCGCTTTCAAGAAAACTGCATTAACCATGATGCTCTTGGGGTATACACGCTGGAATGGTGGAGTAGCGTGCGACCTACGGACCCCTTATTTAACACGGCTCCCTTGAGCCTTTCAGCTGACGAGCTGAGGTAACGCCCTACGCGCCTGGAGAGGTACCATACCTGAGAACACTTTGGCAGCCTGCACAGCAACCCCTGAAAACCGCCCTACACTCTGCTGATGAAGGACAATAATCCTGAAACACCGGTGTCCAGAGTTGGCCTGCAACCTTGCAATTACACTTCGATTCTTTTGAGAAGCGCACCCGCTTTCAAGAAAACTGCATTAACCATGATGCTCTTGGGGTATACACGCTGGAATGGTGGAGTAGCGTGCTACCTACGGACCCCTTATTTAACACGGCTCCCTTGAGCCTTTCAGCTGACGAGCTGAGGTAACGCCCTACGCGCCTGGAGAGGTACCATACCTGAGAACACTTTGGCAGCCTGCACAGCAACCCCTGAAAACCGCCCTACACTCTGCTGATGAAGGACAATAATCCTGAAACACCGGTGTCCAGAGTTGGCCTGCAACCTTGCAATTACACTTCGATTCTTTTGAGAAACGCACCCGCTTTCAAGAAAACTGCATTAACCATGATGCTCTTGGGGTATACACGCTGGAATGGTGGAGTAGCGTGCGACCTACGGACCCCTTATTTAACACGGCTCCCTTGAGCCTTTCAGCTGACGAGCTGAGGTAACGCCCTACGCGCCTGGAGAGGTACCATACCTGAGAACACTTTGGCAGCCTGCACAGCAACCCCTGAAAACCGCCCTACACTCTGCTGATGAAGGACAATAATCCTGAAACACCGGTGTCCAGAGTTGGCCTGCAACCTTGCAATTGCACTTCGATTCTTTTGAGAAGCGCACCCGCTTTCAAGAAAACTGCATTAACCATGATGCTCTTGGGGTATACACGCTGGAATGGTGGAGTAGCGTGCGACCTACGGACCCCTTATTTAACACGGCTCCCTTGAGCCTTTCAGCTGACGAGCTGAGGTAACGCCCTACGCGCCTGGAGAGGTACCATACCTGAGAACACTTTGGCAGCCTGCACAGCAACCCCTGAAAACCGCCCTACACTCTGCTGATGAAGGACAATAATCCTGAAACACCGGTGTCCAGAGTAGGCCTGCAACCTTGAAATTACACTTCGATTCTTTTGAAAAGCGCACCCGCTTTCAAGAAAACTGCATTAACCATGATGCTCTTGGGGTATACACGCTGGAATGGTGGAGTAGCGTGCGTCCTACGGACTCCTCACTTAACACGGCTCCCTTGAGCCTTTCAGCTGACGAGCTGAGGTAACGCCCTACGCGCCTGGAGAGGTACCATACCTGAGAACACTTTGGCAGCCTGCACAGCAACCCCTGAAAACCGCCCTACACTCTGCTGATGAAGGACAATAATCCTGAAACACCGGTGTCCAGAGTAGGCCTGCAACCTTGCAATTACACTTCGATTCTTTTGAAAAGCGCACCCGCTTTCAAGAAAACTGCATTAACCATGATGCTCTTGGGGTATACACGCTGGAATGGTGGAGTAGCGTGCGTCCTACGGACTCTTTACTTAACACGGCTCCCTTGAGCCTTTCAGCTGACGAGCTGAGGTAACGCCCTACGCGCCTGGAGAGGTACCATACCTGAGAACACTTTGGCAGCCTGCACAGCAACCCCTGAAAACTGCCCTACACTCTGCTCATGAAGGACAATAATCCTGAAACACCGGTGTCCAGAGTTGGCCTGCAACCTTGCAATTACACTTCGATTCTTTTGAAAAGCGCACCCGCTTTCAAGAAAACTGCATTAACCATGATGCTCTTGGGGTATACACGCTGGAATGGTGGAGTAGCGTGCGACCTACGGACCCCTTACTTAACACGGCTCCCTTGAGCCTTTCAGCTGACGAGCTGAGGTAACGCCCTACGCGCCTGGAGAGGTACCATACCTGAGAACACTTTGGCAGCCTGCACAGCAACCCCTGAAAACCACCCTACACTCTGCTGATGAAGGACAATAATCCTGAAACACCGGTGTCCAGAGTTGGCCTGCAACCTTGCAATTACACTTCGATTCTTTTGAAAAGCGCACCCGCTTTCAAGAAAACTGCATTAACCATGATGCTCTTGGGGTATACACGCTGGAATGGTGGAGTAGCGTGCGACCTATGGACCCCTTACTTAACACGGCTCCCTTGAGCCTTTCAGCTGACGAGCTGAGGTAACGCCCTACGCGCCTGGAGAGGTACCATACCTGAGAACACTTTGGCAGCCTGCACAGCAACCCCTGAAAACCGCCCTACACTCTGCTGATGAAGGACAATAATCCTGAAACACCGGTGTCCAGAGTTGGCCCGCAACCTTGCAATTACACTTCGATTCTTTTGAGAAACGCACCCGCTTTCAAGAAAACTGCATTAACCATGATGCTCTTGGGGTATACACGCTGGAATGGTGGAGTAGCGTGCGACCTACGGACCCCTTATTTAACACGGCTCCCTTGAGCCTTTCAGCTGACGAGCTGAGGTAACGCCCTACGCGCCTGGAGAGGTACCATACCTGAGAACACTTTGGCAGCCTGCACAGCAACCCCTGAAAACCGCCCTACACTCTGCTGATGAAGGACAATAATCCTGAAACACCGGTGTCCAGAGTTGGCCTGCAACCTTGCAATTACACTTCGATTCTTTTGAGAAGCGCACCCGCTTTCAAGAAAACTGCATTAACCATGATGCTCTTGGGGTATACACGCTGGAATGGTGGAGTAGCGTGCGACCTATGGACCCCTTACTTAACACGGCTCCCTTGAGCCTTTCAGCTGACGAGCTGAGGTAACGCCCTACGCGCCTGGAGAGGTACCATACCTGAGAACACTTTGGCAGCCTGCACAGCAACCCCTGAAAACCGCCCTACACTCTGCTGATGAAGGACAATAATCCTGAAACACCGCTGTCCAGAGTTGGCCCGCAACCTTGCAATTACACTTCGATTCTTTTGAGAAACGCACCCGCTTTCAAGAAAACTGCATTAACCATGATGCTCTTGGGGTATACACGCTGGAATGGTGGAGTAGCGTGCGACCTACGGACCCCTTATTTAACACGGCTCCCTTGAGCCTTTCAGCTGACGAGCTGAGGTAACGCCCTACGCGCCTGGAGAGGTACCATACCTGAGAACACTTTGGCAGCCTGCACAGCAACCCCTGAAAACCGCCCTACACTCTGCTGATGAAGGACAATAATCCTGAAACACCGGTGTCCAGAGTTGGCCTGCAACCTTGCAATTACACTTCGATTCTTTTGAGAAGCGCACCCGCTTTCAAGAAAACTGCATTAACCATGATGCTCTTGGGGTATACACGCTGGAATGGTGGAGTAGCGTGCTACCTACGGACCCCTTATTTAACACGGCTCCCTTGAGCCTTTCAGCTGACGAGCTGAGGTAACGCCCTACGCGCCTGGAGAGGTACCATACCTGAGAACACTTTGGCAGCCTGCACAGCAACCCCTGAAAACCGCCCTACACTCTGCTGATGAAGGACAATAATCCTGAAACACCGGTGTCCAGAGTAGGCCTGCAACCTTGCAATTACACTTCGATTCTTTTGAAAAGCGCACCCGCTTTCAAGAAAACTGCATTAACCATGATGCTCTTAGGGTATACACGCTGGAATGGTGGAGTAGCGTGCGTCCTACGGACTCTTTACTTAACACGGCTCCCTTGAGCCTTTCAGCTGACGAGCTGAGGTAACGCCCTACGCGCCTGGAGAGGTACCATACCTGAGAACACTTTGGCAGCCTGCACAGCAACCCCTGAAAACTGCCCTACACTCTGCTGATGAAGGACAATAATCCTGAAACACCGGTGTCCAGAGTTGGCCTGCAACCTTGCAATTACACTTCGATTCTTTTGAAAAGCGCACCCGCTTTCAAGAAAACTGCATTAACCATGATGCTCTTGGGGTATACACGCTGGAATGGTGGAGTAGCGTGCGACCTACGGACCCCTTACTTAACACGGCTCCCTTGAGCCTTTCAGCTGACGAGCTGAGGTAACGCCCTACGCGCCTGGAGAGGTACCATACCTGAGAACACTTTGGCAGCCTGCACAGCAACCCCTGAAAACCACCCTACACTCTGCTGATGAAGGACAATAATCCTGAAACACCGGTGTCCAGAGTTGGCCTGCAACCTTGCAATTACACTTCGATTCTTTTGAAAAGCGCACCCGCTTTCAAGAAAACTGCATTAACCATGATGCTCTTGGGGTATACACGCTGGAATGGTGGAGTAGCGTGCGACCTATGGACCCCTTACTTAACACGGCTCCCTTGAGCCTTTCAGCTGACGAGCTGAGGTAACGCCCTACGCGCCTGGAGAGGTACCATACCTGAAAACACTTTGGCAGCCTGCACAGCAACCCCTGAAAACCGCCCTACACTCTGCTGATGAAGGACAAAAATCCTGAAACACCGGTGTCCAGAGTTGGCCCGCAACCTTGCAATTACACTTCGATTCTTTTGAGAAACGCACCCGCTTTCAAGAAAACTGCATTAACCATGATGCTCTTGGGGTATACACGCTGGAATGGTGGAGTAGCGTGCGACCTACGGACCCCTTATTTAACACGGCTCCCTTGAGCCTTTCAGCTGACGAGCTGAGGTAACGCCCTACGCGCCTGGAGAGGTACCATACCTGAGAACACTTTGGCAGCCTGCACAGCAACCCCTGAAAACCGCCCTACACTCTGCTGATGAAGGACAATAATCCTGAAACACCGGTGTCCAGAGTTGGCCTGCAACCTTGCAATTACACTTCGATTCTTTTGAGAAGCGCACCCGCTTTCAAGAAAACTGCATTAACCATGATGCTCTTGGGGTATACACGCTGGAATGGTGGAGTAGCGTGCGACCTATGGACCCCTTACTTAACACGGCTCCCTTGAGCCTTTCAGCTGACGAGCTGAGGTAACGCCCTACGCGCCTGGAGAGGTACCATACCTGAGAACACTTTGGCAGCCTGCACAGCAACCCCTGAAAACCGCCCTACACTCTGCTGATGAAGGACAATAATCCTGAAACACCGCTGTCCAGAGTTGGCCCGCAACCTTGCAATTACACTTCGATTCTTTTGAGAAACGCACCCGCTTTCAAGAAAACTGCATTAACCATGATGCTCTTGGGGTATACACGCTGGAATGGTGGAGTAGCGTGCGACCTACGGACCCCTTATTTAACACGGCTCCCTTGAGCCTTTCAGCTGACGAGCTGAGGTAACGCCCTACGCGCCTGGAGAGGTACCATACCTGAGAACACTTTGGCAGCCTGCACAGCAACCCCTGAAAACCGCCCTACACTCTGCTGATGAAGGACAATAATCCTGAAACACCGGTGTCCAGAGTTGGCCTGCAACCTTGCAATTACACTTCGATTCTTTTGAGAAGCGCACCCGCTTTCAAGAAAACTGCATTAACCATGATGCTCTTGGGGTATACACGCTGGAATGGTGGAGTAGCGTGCTACCTACGGACCCCTTATTTAACACGGCTCCCTTGAGCCTTTCAGCTGACGAGCTGAGGTAACGCCCTACGCGCCTGGAGAGGTACCATACCTGAGAACACTTTGGCAGCCTGCACAGCAACCCCTGAAAACCGCCCTACACTCTGCTGATGAAGGACAATAATCCTGAAACACCGGTGTCCAGAGTAGGCCTGCAACCTTGCAATTACACTTCGATTCTTTTGAAAAGCGCACCCGCTTTCAAGAAAACTGCATTAACCATGATGCTCTTGGGGTATACACGCTGGAATGGTGGAGTAGCGTGCGTCCTACGGACTCCTTACTTAACACGGCTCCCTTGAGCCTTTCAGCTGATGAGCTGAGGTAACGCCCTACGCGCCTGGAGAGGTACCATACCTGAGAACACTTTGGCAGCCTGCACAGCAACCCCTGAAAACCGCCCTACACTCTGCTGATGAAGGACAATAATCCTGAAACACCGGTGTCCAGAGTAGGCCTGCAACCTTGCAATTACACTTCGATTCTTTTGAAAAGCGCACCCGCTTTCAAGAAAACTGCATTAACCATGATGCTCTTGGGGTATACACGCTGGAATGGTGGAGTAGCGTGCGTCCTACGGACTCTTTACCTAACACGGCTCCCTTGAGCCTTTCAGCTGACGAGCTGAGGTAACGCCCTACGTGCCTGGAGAGGTACCATACCTGAGAACACTTTGGCAGCCTGCACAGCAACCCCTGAAAACCGCCCTACACTCTGCTGATGAAGGACAATAATCCTGAAACACCGGTGTCCAGAGTTGGCCTGCAACCTTGCAATTAAACTTCGATTCTTTTGAAAAGCGCACCCGCATTCAAGAAAACTGCATTAACCATGATGCTCTTGGGGTATACACGCTGGAATGGTGGAGTAGCGTGCGACCTACGGACCCCTTACTTAACACGGCTCCCTTGAGCCTTTCAGCTGACGAGCTGAGGTAACGCCCTACGCGCCTGGAGAGGTACCATACCTGAGAACACTTTGGCAGCCTGCACAGCAACCCCTGAAAACCACCCTACACTGTGCTGATGAAGGACAATAATCCTGAAACACCGGTGTCCAGAGTTGGCCTGCAACCTTGCAATTACACTTCGATTCTTTTGAAAAGCGCACCCGCTTTCAAGAAAACTGCATTAACCATGATGCTCTTGGGGTATACACGCTGGAATGGTGGAGTAGCGTGCGACCTATGGACCCCTTACTTAACACGGCTCCCTTGAGCCTTTCAGCTGACGAGCTGAGGTAACGCCCTACGCGCCTGGAGAGGTACCATACCTGAGAACACTTTGGCAGCCTGCACAGCAACCCCTGAAAACCGCCCTACACTCTGCTGATGAAGGACAATAATCCTGAAACACCGGTGTCCAGAGTTGGCCCGCAACCTTGCATTTACACTTCGATTCTTTTGAGAAACGCACCCGCTTTCAAGAAAACTGCATTAACCATGATGCTCTTGGGGTATACACGCTGGAATGGTGGAGTAGCGTGCGACCTACGGACCCCTTATTTAACACGGCTCCCTTGAGCCTTTCAGCTGACGAGCTGAGGTAACGCCCTACGCGCCTGGAGAGGTACCATACCTTAGAACACTTTGGCAGCCTGCACAGCAACCCCTGAAAACCGCCCTACACTCTGCTGATGAAGGACAATAATCCTGAAACACCGGTGTCCAGAGTTGGCCTGCAACCTTGCAATTACACTTCGATTCTTTTGAGAAGCGCACCCGCTTTCAAGAAAACTGCATTAACCATGATGCTCTTGGGGTATACACGCTGGAATGGTGGAGTAGCGTGCTACCTACGGACCCCTTATTTAACACGGCTCCCTTGAGCCTTTCAGCTGAGGTAACGCCCTACGCGCCTGGAGAGGTACCATACCTGAGAACACTTTGGCAGCCTGCACAGCAACCCCTGAAAACCGCCCTACACTCTGCTGATGAAGGACAATAATCCTGAAACACCGGTGTCCAGAGTTGGCCTGCAACCTTGCAATTACACTTCGATTCTTTTGAGAAACGCACCCGCTTTCAAGAAAACTGCATTAACCATGATGCTCTTGGGGTATACACGCTGGAATGGTGGAGTAGCGTGCGACCTACGGACCCCTTATTTAACACGGCTCCCTTGAGCCTTTCAGCTGACGAGCTGAGGTAACGCCCTACGCGCCTGGAGAGGTACCATACCTGAGAACACTTTGGCAGCCTGCACAGCAACCCCTGAAAACCGCCCTACACTCTGCTGATGAAGGACAATAATCCTGAAACACCGGTGTCCAGAGTTGGCCTGCAACCTTGCAATTGCACTTCGATTCTTTTGAGAAGCGCACCCGCTTTCAAGAAAACTGCATTAACCATGATGCTCTTGGGGTATACACGCTGGAATGGTGGAGTAGCGTGCGACCTACGGACCCCTTATTTAACACGGCTCCCTTGAGCCTTTCAGCTGACGAGCTGAGGTAACGCCCTACGCGCCTGGAGAGGTACCATACCTGAGAACACTTTGGCAGCCTGCACAGCAACCCCTGAAAACCGCCCTACACTCTGCTGATGAAGGACAATAATCCTGAAACACCGGTGTCCAGAGTAGGCCTGCAACCTTGCAATTACACTTCGATTCTTTTGAAAAGCGCACCCGCTTTCAAGAAAACTGCATTAACCATGATGCTCTTGGGGTATACACGCTGGAATGGTGGAGTAGCGTGCGTCCTACGGACTCCTTACTTAACACGGCTCCCTTGAGCCTTTCAGCTGACGAGCTGAGGTAACGCCCTACGCGCCTGGAGAGGTACCATACCTGAGAACACTTTGGCAGCCTGCACAGCAACCCCTGAAAACCGCCCTACACTCTGCTGATGAAGGACAATAATCCTGAAGCACCGGTGTCCAGAGTAGGCCTGCAACCTTGCAATTACACTTCGATTCTTTCGAAAAGCGCACCCGCTTTCAAGAAAACTGCATTAACCATGATGCTCTTGGGGTATACACGCTGGAATGGTGGAGTAGCGTGCGTCCTACGGACTCTTTACTTAACACGGCTCCCTTGAGCCTTTCAGCTGACGAGCTGAGGTAACGCCCTACGCGCCTGGAGAGGTACCATACCTGAGAACACTTTGGCAGCCTGCACAGCAACCCCTGAAAACCGCCCTACACTCTGCTGATGAAGGACAATAATCCTGAAACACCGGTGTCCAGAGTCGGCCTGCAACCTTGCAATTACACTTCGATTCTTTTGAAAAGCGCACCCGCTTTCAAGAAAACTGCATTAACCATGATGCTCTTGGGGTATACACGCTGGAATGGTGGAGTAGCGTGCGACCTACGGACCCCTTACTTAACACGGCTCCCTTGAGCCTTTCAGCTGACGAGCTGAGGTAACGCCCTACGCGCCTGGAGAGGTACCATACCTGAGAACACTTTGGCAGCCTGCACAGCAACCCCTGAAAACCACCCTACACTCTGCTGATGAAGGACAATAATCTTGAAACACCGGTGTCCAGAGTTGGCCTGCAACCTTGCAATTACACTTCGATTCTTTTGAAAAGCGCACCCGCTTTCAAGAAAACTGCATTAACCATGATGCTCTTGGGGTATACACGCTGGAATGGTGGAGTAGCGTGCGACCTATGGACCCCTTACTTAACACGGCTCCCTTGAGCCTTTCAGCTGACGAGCTGAGGTAACGCCCTACGCGCCTGGAGAGGTACCATACCTGAGAACACTTTGGCAGCCTGCACAGCAACCCCTGAAAACCGCCCTACACTCTGCTGATGAAGGACAATAATCCTGAAACACCGGTGTCCAGAGTTGGCCCGCAACCTTGCAATTACACTTCGATTCTTTTGAGAAACGCACCCGCTTTCAAGAAAACTGCATTAACCATGATGCTCTTGGGGTATACACGCTGGAATGGTGGAGTAGCGTGCGACCTACGGACCCCTTATTTAACACGGCTCCCTTGAGCCTTTCAGCTGACGAGCTGAGGTAACGCCCTACGCGCCTGGAGAGGTACCATACCTGAGAACACTTTGGCAGCCTGCACAGCAACCCCTGAAAACCGCCCTACACTCTGCTGATAAAGGACAATAATCCTGAAACACCGGTGTCCAGAGTTGGCCTGCAACCTTGCAATTACACTTCGATTCTTTTGAGAAGCGCACCCGCTTTCAAGAAAACTGCATTAACCATGATGCTCTTGGGGTATACACGCTGGAATGGTGGAGTAGCGTGCTACCTACGGACCCCTTATTTAACACGGCTCTGAGGAAAATTGAATTTTGCCTTGTTATATGTGCCTACGTGTTCCCCATCCTATGTTATATGTGCATGATCGATATGCATATATCCCCCTATGATCGATTAAAGACGCAATTACAGTTGTGTCCAACTCTAGTATGCCAGTTTCCAGTTCTCGTGAAAACAACGAGTATTAGGCCTATGTTGCCACGTTTTACAGTGTGCACGTTAATTCATTGAATTGTCCCCGTTTCTAGGCCTCAAAGGGCCCGGACACCAGATTCAAGCTCCAGTCTCCTGAACCCACTCCGAGGAGCGATGCAGCCCCCACCTGCATCCCTGACCCTTCACTTACTTCCTGCCAAGTAGCACGGTGCCCGGCCTGGCTCTGCCTGCCTGTCTGCCAAGAGTATGTTATGCTTCTAGTTATCAGTCCAGCCTTCCTTCTCCGCATTCCTAAGCTACTGAACCGTATAAACATCTCCAGCTATAGTCTAGTCTTTCTGTCTCCATGTCAGAGAGTTACCGTATTAATATTCATAGAAGATTCATAGCACACGCAATACATGGAGAATATATGCATGCACCAGCCTTAGTGTCAAGTAGCCTTTGCCCTGATAACTTTTAGATTCTATCAACATGTACTCCAAACACCAGATACCAGATATGCTATAGGTACATGTCGTCCTGACACCTCAGACTTTAGTCTCCTCTTCTAGTGCAGAAGTCATAGCCCCCAGTTCTCCCCGGTAACACGTCATTGCCCGTTTGCGCGCACCACTAGGTTAAAGGTCCCAGCTACTCAGGTAGCCCCCTCCATGTTTCCGCCCATTCATGACACTTCTGTGACGTTCTCATCACATGTCTACGTGCACACCCTGTGCACGCCTTCTTTTCACGCCCATGTGTTCTTATCTTACGCTTGTCACTAGTTACGCCTACTGTATGTAATGTAATTGAAATGTCTTACTATATATACACTGCACTGTTAATGAAACGTGTGCAGCTGCCTTCCTTCCTATTTTATTTCAGGCTGTCCCGATCCTGTCCCTTCCCTTTTGCCTGAATAAAGTCCGTTCAACTCAGATACATCGGATCCTGCCTCTTATTTATTGAGCTATCTGTTATTGTTAATATATTCAAAAATAGTACCGGTATTTAATTATTTATTTACCACATAATGGCGCCCGAATAGGGACGAGCCCCTTCCTCACGCGCTGGCGATGTTACGCAGGTCCCCTGACCCTCTGCAGCCGTGACGGAACTCTACTGCGCACCGGCAGATATTTCTGCTTCAAGTCTCCCTCAGGCCCACGGAGGAGACGGAGACTGCGGTCCGGCATCCAGACGAAGCGGTGTGGAATGCGGTTCGTCCCGACCAGAGCCCAAGCCGAGAGAGCAAGGTCCGAAGTATCCGGAGGCCCACCTGTTTCTGAAGTCCGAAGTTCGTAGTCCGACGTCGTAGCAGTCCAGTCCAGTCCGAGGCCTTCCAGTTTCTGCTTCCCGGTGAGTACCGTTGCGGGGGAAGTATCTAGACAGGATCATTAGTTTGTTCCTGGTCCGTTGGGTTTGGGTACACAGATCCAGTCCGAAGTATTCACCTAGGTGGATACGGTATGACGTGTCTCTTTATGAGACCGGTATGTTCTGTACTGTTTTAGCAGTGCATCCAGTAATTCTAGTAAGTCCATTCTCGAGAAATTCATGTGTTCTGTTTTCAGTGTATCAGGTAGTATTCTGTTCGAACTGTTAATAATGTGTTTTTATGTCGTGGTATGAGTGATTTGTATGCCATTGCATTACTGTGATTATTGTGTATTGTGTTCACAAGTAGATTCCCGAAAATGCCTCTGTTCTCGAAATTACGTCAGATAAAAACCAGAAAAGGGTTACTCGAAGAAGCAGTTCCTGTCCCTCCTAGGGACAGTCCTGGACATTTTATGTATCACAAGCATGGCTTAGATGCCATATTATATCTAGATTTATGGGCGGACTATACTAAAGATCTTGAAGAGAAAAATAGATGGCCTGTATCAGGTACATGGGATGCCGAGTGCATCATGCGAGTAGAAGAAGCATTATGGAAAAAGAAAGCTAGACAGTCCCAGAAAGATGCCATCGAGTTATGGCGCAAAGAATCTCATAAAAGAACCGAAAAAGAATTCAGAAAAGCAGAATTAAGTAGGGAATCTTCAGAAAAAGCCCAAGAAAGGGAATTAATAGAAGAAGGTGAACGAGTTAGAGTAGAACAGTCAGACAGACAGAGAAATGCCCTTATTGAAGGTATGTATCCTCTTCTTGCCGAGGGCTTGCCAAAAGCAACCCCGGAAGCACCCTGTAATTTACCGCCGCCAATGGTCCCGATTAAGCTACGTCACAAACAGACCGCAGCTGACATATTTCTTTCGTCCTATTTGGACGACACAGTCCCAGCCTATGCAAATCCTGTTCCGCCTGCTCCCGTTAATAATGTAATTCCTGTCCCGCCAACTACTGTTCCCGGGGGCCAAGTTCATGTTCCACCACCCCCGGACCAGCCCACAGTACATGCACCCGTTATGCCAGTCACTCTACCAGCCCGTACAGTATTCACCGACGATTCTAGTTTAGGAGCCGCGGGGGGAGGTTCTCCTCGCACCCCGCCTCAACCAAGACGTCTGACGCTACATGACCTAGCGTTACAGCGTACGCCAAAAGTGTCTACATACGTAGATATCACGCGACTTCTTACAGACTGTCGTTATGATCCAGTTCCAGGCGAAGATCATATGGTCATATATTCATTACGTTTAAGACGGGTTGCCAGCTATCTGGTCACCCTGCCCGACATGGGAGAACATCTAGACAGAATATATCGTTTTATCCGTACAGGAGAGAATCCAGGAAGTATTCACGAAGCCATGGTTCAAAGAAAAGTCGAGACTCAGCTCATGATTTTAAAGTTCCTGATTAATAGTCTAATAAGAGAGCAAGATTATCCAGAAAAAGATCAAGAAGAACTGAAAGTCCTGACTAGGTGGAGTGACAATATAGCCGATGGAAAACACAAGACACAAGGTTGTATAGAGAGTATGTACAAGAAAATTCGTAAGGAAATAATACGTATACACCAGAAAGAAGAAGCAAAAAGAGCAACCGAGAAAGAATATGACTCTTCTAGTGAAGAGGTAGACAACGAGAATCCCTCCAGAATAGCGTATGTAGGTAGAACTAGACTTTCCGACCGACATTCACGCCTAGATTACAAGAAAACTTTTCCTCCTCCAGTACCAGAACAGTGTTCTCTTGAGCAAGTATTCCAGGCCACCGATCACATTCTGAAATCACGAATAGGGTATAGCGAGCTTAGTACCATGCATGAACAAGAACTAGCCCGATCAGCAGTCCGATGGACTAGTGATTCTACCACATTTCCAGATGAAATAGTGGCTCAAACGTTTCTGAAACTGCCCCCAGCCGAGCAACGTCTGGTGGGTATGTATATGATCCAGCACCTCATTACACTGTATGAGGATCAGCATTCTGATCCAGGTCCTTTACATGATGTACTGAACGAGTTACTCCTAAACAGATGGAAAGGTCTAGGTACCGATTTAATTAGTGTCGTATTAGAACAGCGCCACAAATACAGAACGTTCCTGAATCCACATTTTGTTCACGTCTCACCCCCAGAAAGAAAATCATTCTACATAGACAGACAGAATCCGTTACGAGAAGTGCATCCAGTTAAGGGAGAAGATGGTAGTCTAGAACGAGTATTTGTTTACACCCCTATCACGAAAATAGAACTCTTGGAAATGAAAAAGTTAATTCCCTGTCATGATAAAGATCCAGCAGGGTTTCACCGTGAATTAAAGGACATGCTCCGTATGGGAGAATACACGTATCCTGATATCATTAAAATGTTAAAAGTCCTGTTGCCTGCGGGCATATATGAAAAACTCAAAGAAAAAGAATGGGAGGTGGGAGAGAAAAAGATAGATTGGACAGCATTAGAAACTGAAGATAATACACGAGTACCAGGTACCGGTCTTGGGGATAAAGCTAAAGCTTTGCCCGAATTATTAATACAAGTTTTGCCAAGATTACTAGCCACGAAAAAGGAAGATTGGGATGCCATCTCAGCCTGTAAACAGAAACAAGACGAAGATACTAGTGATTTTTATTCTAGATTTGAGAGATGTTTTATTATTAATAGTGGTCTGAAAACAAGTAGTGAGTCGTATCCCCATCTTTTTGTTACCAAACTAGTCGAGAATTCAAGTCCACAAGTTAAAAATCGAGTACTGAAAGTCGAAAGTACCTGGCAAGCTAATACTCCGTCACAGATGCTCCAGATGCTCCAGTATCACCAGAACAGAATCAGGGAAGAGCAAGAACACGAAAGGAGACGTATGAAGGACACAAAAATGAAAGTACTAGTTGCACAGTCCGTTCCGCAAGACAGTCAGAAGAGGGGTCCGAATCAAGCCAGTCATCCTGCAGTTCCCGTTAAAGGGACATGCAATTACTGTAAACAGCCAGGTCATTTTATAAATGAATGTGCAGTTCTGAAACACAACATAGCTACTGGTAAAACGAAAGAGAGATCACGTCCGCCTAGACAAGAACAAGTTTCACAGACTTCCCAGCCACCACAGAATGCACAACAGACAGTTACAGTACCGCAGCCTATAGCTGCAACACAACACGTTACACAGCAGATGTACCAGTATGCACAGTCAGAGTATCCAGATTATCAGCCGTATTCATGAAACAGCCTAGAGAGGGAGGTAGGCTTGCCTCTCATCGAGATTCCTGTAGATCAAGAGGGTCCCTATGTACACTGTCAAGTCTTAGGGAAAGACAGAAAGTTTCTGATTGATACAGGGGCAAGTAGGACTACCATCAGTCATGACGAGGTTCCAGGGGCTCCACTCTCAGGCTCTAGAAATGTTTCCCTTGGATTTTCAGGAAAGCCTATTGTTAATGAAATATCGAAACCAGTTACTCTAGAGGTTGGTCCATTGTCCCGAACTACAGACTTGTTACTCACGAAATCTTGCCCAGAGAATCTGTTAGGCATTAAAACTCTGAAAGAATTAGGAGCAGTAATATGCTGCTCCCCAGAGGGGGTACGTTTGTTTCTGCGTGATTTTAAAGGTCATTATGTATTACGTGATTTTGATCCAAGATTATTGAATGTACCGCAGCATTTATGGGCGCAAGGTCCAACTGATGTAGGTTGTATGCACATTACACCCCATCTTGTTACCCTGAAGCAAGGTGTTGTATTACCACGAATCCGACAGTACAAATTGCCACCTGAGGCTGTAGCAGCCTTATCCAAAATTATTGACGAGCTCATTGCTCAAGGAGTGGTTGTAGAAACTGACTCCAATGTATGTAATTCTCCTATCATTCCGATTCTGAAACGTACTGATCCAAATGCACCTCCAGTTTATCGATTAGTGATTGACCTTCGAGAACTTAATAAATGTATCCTACCCCAGTACCCTGTGGTCCCAGATATTTCTTCCCTATTGACAGCAATTGATTCTGAAGCTACGTTCTTTACTGTTATCGATCTCAAGAACGCATTCTTTAGTGTCCCCATTCATCCAGACAGCCAGTTCCTTTTCGGATTCTGTTTAAATGGAAGAAGCTATAAATTTACACGAGCACCTCAAGGTTTCACAGAAAGCCCTAGCATTTACAGTCAAGCACTTAAAAGACAACTAGACAATATTCACATGCCAACTGACACTGCCCTGCTCCAGTATGTCGATGATCTATTGATCACAGCCCGTTCTGAACGTGACTGCGAGCGTGCGTCACTTACAGTCTTGTATTTCCTGGCCGAGATGGGGCACAAGGTGTCCCCTTCCAAATTGCAATTCTGTGTCCAGCAAGTGGTCTACTTGGGACACTTACTGTCCAAGAGGGGTAGGCAGTTGACACCAGATCGTATCCAGTTAATAGCACGTCTTCCACAACCTAAGACACAGAAGGAGGTACGAGCTTTTATCGGCCTCACTTCTTACTGCAGACAATGGATTCCTCAGTACGCATTTCTAGCCAAGCCACTGATACAGTTAACGACACAGGAGGCAGCCGTATCGACTGTCCTCCCTTGGACCCAGGAACATACACTTGTTTTCAATGAATTAAAGAAAGCTTTATGCCAAGCACCTGTTCTAGCAACACCGAACTACAGTAAGCCTTTTACACTTTTTGTTACTGAACGTGATGGTACTGCATTATCTGTTCTCACACAAGATCAAGCAGGACAATACAAGCCCTGTGCTTATTTTTCTAGCACATTAGATCCGGTGGCCCAGGCTCTGCCTGCGTGCCTCAAGTCAGTTGCAGCCACAGCTCTAGCTATCAGACAAAGTGATTCCATAGTGTTAGGACACTCCCTGACAGTACACGTTCCACACTCCGTGGAAGTTCTTTTAAACCGAACTCAGACTCAGCACTTGACAATTGCACGTTTAACAGGTTATGAACTGACACTGTTTCAGCCACACATAGAAATCAGACGCTGCAACATTTTAAATCCAGCTACACTGTTACCGTCAGTTACCTCAAATCTTGCCACACATGACTGTGTGGAAGTTGTTAACACCATGACAAAGCCAAGACAAGACTTGACAGACATTGCATTACCTGATCCTGACCTGACACTTTATGTGGATGGTTCATGTATGAGAACAAGTACAGGAGAACTAGTAGCCGCGCATGCAGTGACTACTGAAACCGAAGTTATAGAAACACATCGTATTGACACCCTGTCTGTTCAAGCAGCAGAGCTTGTCGCTCTGACCCAAGCCTGCATACGTGCCAAGAACCTGAAAGTTAACATATACACAGATTCACGTTATGCATTCGGAGTCGTACACGACTTTGGAGTGCTCTGGCAAGAAAGAGGTTTTATGACTTCTCATGGAACCAAGATTCAGCATGGCCCCCTCATTCAAGCTCTGTTAGATGCAATACATTTACCGACAGCTATCGCCATCATGAAGTGCAAGGCACATACGAAAGCCACTGATATCATTTCCCAGGGTAACGATCTAGCAGATCGAACAGCCAAGCTCACAGCTCAGACTCCAGACATTCCAGTTAACATGACACAGGCACTCACTCCAGATCAGACTACTTGTATGACAGTTAAGGACCCTACACAAGATGTAATAGATATACAGTTACATGCTACTCCCGATGAAATCAAGAAATGGTCCGAACAAGGAGGGGTCCAGACAGATCAAGGATGGTTGACGAAGGGAAAAGCCACATGGTTTCTCCCCGACTCTATGGTTCAAGTCATTATTAACACTGCACATAGTCCAGCACACTTAGGAGAAAAAGCCATGTTAGACAGCATCCAGAACCTCTGGTTTAACAAGCATTTACGAGCAGCAGCCAAACAGAAAGTACGTACCTGCATGATCTGTTGTCAGTTCAATCCAGGTAAAGGTGTCCCGGTGGAACAAGGTGGATTCCATCCTCCTGACCACCCTTTTGAAGTCCTCCAGATGGATTATATTCAGATGGAGCGATGTCGAGCTTTCAAGTATGTCCTCGTGGTTGTATGCGCTTTGTCCAGGTGGACAGAAGCATATCCAGTTCCAGATTACACAGCTGCGACCACTGCCAGGCAGTTGGTTCGTGAGTATTTTCCCCGCTATGGATTACCTAGGGTCGTGTATTCAGATAACGGCCAGCCATTCTCATCCGAGCTCATGAAACAAGTTTCCCTTCTGTTAGGGTACCAGTGGAAGTTCCATTGTGTACGCCATCCTGAAGCAGCCGGTCTCGTAGAGAGACATAACCAGACTCTGAAAATCCGCATTGCTAAAGTGTGTGCAGAGAAAGGCGTAGATTGGTTGGTAGCACTGCCAGTCGCCCTTTTTTATATGAGAATGGTTGCTCATTCCCGTTCAGGTCTATCTCCGTATGAGATAGTGTTTGGTCGTCCCCTCAATATGTGGGGTACACCTAGACCCCGTACAATTACAGATGTTGACAGTAATATGCTGACAGATTACCTTGCCTCCTTGATGTCTGCACTACAATCTTGTCGTTCACAGGTTGCCGCTGCATTCCCAGACAATACCGAAGTGAAACCGCATGAAGTCGTTCCGGGGGATTTTGTGCTGATTCGCAATTTCGATCGTTCAAGTCCGCTGGAGCCCCGCTGGAAGGAGCCCCGCCTTGTTCTTCTCACCACCCGGACAGCAGTGAAAGTGGAAAACCGAAAAGGCTGGCTACACTCCAGCCATGTCAAGAAGTTTCATGGACTCAAACCAAAGACTTTTCTCAAGGACTGCCCCGTTCTCAAGGACTGTCCAGACACTGAATCTAAACTTCCCCTGATAGAGAAAACTCCGCAGCAGGAGTATAAACAGAAATTAAGGTCTAGTAAGTCAGCCAGTTTAATTGTCTAAGTCCATCTCGGGTGAAACGGTTAGACAGGTTCCTGACATGTATGAGATAGACCCACACAGTGAGAGAGTTAGTCAAAACTCTAAGAGATGTATAGTTACTCTGTTCTTTCTATTTATTCTGAGTCTTATGGTTACTTGCATAAGTTATGCTTTACATTTATGTTTTCCTATTTCACATGTACATATGTTTTCTAATGTTACAGTAGAGCACACATTTAGTGACCTGCCTCCTCACGAGTTATCCTATCGTCTTGCTATGCGTAATAATACTTTTATCCGAATGCTGCACTATTCACACCAGACCAGCAATGCCACTAATTGTTGGGTGTGTGGTCGACTCCCCCCTTTTCAGACACCGAAGGGAGTTCTGCCACTCTTTCCCTATCCGTTTTCACATAATGGTTCGTGTGGAGCATGGTCCACGTTAACGTCATCCTCAACTGATATGTCCCTTCTGAATAGAACATGTTTCCCAGACAAGGAAGGTCTTTCCCATAGAACAGGATTAGATCTAGAAAATGAAGTATATGATTTAGGTAATTATTCATCGAATTTCATGGTTCTGAATGTTCAGTCCGATACTACTCCAGATTTGCCTGCTATTTCAGTTCTACCAGTCAAAGGCGAATTATGTGTCAGAAAGAATGGTTCCGCACATGTAGGACATAGTGACTGTACTACTGTGGTCAAGTATAGTGACAGTGGGAAATCTATTTTCAAAGCCTCACGTCATTCTTATTTTGTGTGTGGTCAGACCGCATATGTTCGTCTGCCCCTCGATTGGGATGGAACATGTTACATTGCCTTCCTACTGCCACCAGTTTTCCTAGCCCCATCTGATTATCACAGAAACACACATCTAGTACACGTTAGACATAGAAGGGAGACTGAGTCCCCAATTGTCGATCAAACTGAAACTGCCTTAGAACAGTATCAAGACTTCAATAAAGGTTTCTTTTTCTTTATAGGTCCTGTCCAGAATAGTAAGTTAATACGTAGGCTAACTAGAACCCTTGAAGCAGTAGTGAATGAGACTACTTCCGCTCTAGGTAACTTAACCGAAGAGCAATCTGCTATGAGATTTGTCGTGCTCCAAAATCGACTCGTTCTTGACGTCATACTGGCCGATAGAGGAGAAGCTTGTAGAGTCATCGGATCTAGTTGCTGCATTTTCATTCCTAATAACGCGCCGTCTGTTTATTCAGCTATAACCAGACTTCATAAAATTGCCCATCAGTTACACCAGAATCCAGGCACCTGGACATGGTCCGGTTGGCTCTGGAGTATCATATCTGCCTGGGGATGGAAAGTATTGTCATTTCTAGGTATAGCAGTAATGATCATATTCAGTTGCTGCCTCTGTTTACAATGTGGCCCTGCGATTTGCGGCTTGTGTGCTACCTCTTGTATTCCTAGTCCTAAGTCCCGTTCCAAGACAATTCGAGACGAGCAAATGATGCTATATGAACAGATAGAAGGTATCATGAATATTGATTTTTCCTGATGGAAACGTAGGGCACAAGGAGGGAATGAGGAAAATTGAATTTTGCCTTGTTAAATGTGCCTACGTGTTCCCCATCCTATGTTATATGTGCATGATCGATATGCATATATCCCCCTATGATCGATTAAAGACGCAATTACAGTTGTGTCCAACTCTAGTATGCCAGTTTCCAGTTCTCGTGAAAACAACGAGTATTAGGCCTATGTTGCCACGTTTTACAGTGTGCACGTTAATTCATTGAATTGTCCCCGTTTCTAGGCCTCAAAGGGCCCGGACACCAGATTCAAGCTCCAGTCTCCTGAACCCACTCCGAGGAGTGATGCAGCCCCCACCTGCATCCCTGACCCTTCACTTACTTCCTGCCAAGTAGCACGGTGCCCGGCCTGGCTCTGCCTGCCTGTCTGCCAAGAGTATGTTATGCTTCTAGTTATCAGTCCAGCCTTCCTTCTCCGCATTCCTAAGCTACTGAACCGTATAAACATCTCCAGCTATAGTCTAGTCTTTCTGTCTCCATGTCAGAGAGTTACCGTATTAATATTCATAGAAGATTCATAGCACACGCAATACATGGAGAATATATGCATGCACCAGCCTTAGTGTCAAGTAGCCTTTGCCCTGATAACTTTTAGATTCTATCAACATGTACTCCAAACACCAGATACCAGATATGCTATAGGTACATGTCGTCCTGACACCGCAGACTTTAGTCTCCTCTTCTAGTGCAGAAGTCATAGCCCCCAGTTCTCCCCGGTAACACGTCATTGCCCGTTTGCGCGCACCACTAGGTTAAAGGTCCCAGCTACTCAGGTAGCCCCCTCCATGTTTCCGCCCATTCATGACACTTCTGTGACGTTCTCATCACATGTCTACGTGCACGCCCTGTGCACGCCTTCTTTTCACGCCCATGTGTTCTTATCTTACGCTTGTCACTAGTTACGCCTACTGTATGTAATGTAATTGAAATGTCTTACTATATATACACTGCACTGTTAATGAAACGTGTGCAGCTGCCTTCCTTCCTATTTTATTTCAGGCTGTCCCGATCCTGTCCCTTCCCTTTTGCCTGAATAAAGTCCGTTCAACTCAGATACATCGGATCCTGCCTCTTATTTATTGAGCTATCTGTTATTGTTAATATATTCAAAAATAGTACCGGTATTTAATTATTTATTTACCACAGCTCCCTTGAGCCTTTCAGCTGACGAGCTGAGGTAACGCCCTACGCGCCTGGAGAGGTACCATACCTGAGAACACTTTGGCAGCCTGCACAGCAACCCCTGAAAACCGCCCTACACTCTGCTGATGAAGGACAATAATCCTGAAACACCGGTGTCCAGAGTTGGCCTGCAACCTTGCAATTACACTTCGATTCTTTTGAGAAACGCACCCGCTTTCAAGAAAACTGCATTAACCATGATGCTCTTGGGGTATACACGCTGGAATGGTGGAGTAGCGTGCGACCTACGGACCCCTTATTTAACACGGCTCCCTTGAGCCTTTCAGCTGACGAGCTGAGGTAACGCCCTACGCGCCTGGAGAGGTACCATACCTGAGAACACTTTGGCAGCCTGCACAGCAACCCCTGAAAACCGCCCTACACTCTGCTGATGAAGGACAATAATCCTGAAACACCGGTGTCCAGAGTTGGCCTGCAACCTTGCAATTGCACTTCGATTCTTTTGAGAAGCGCACCCGCTTTCAAGAAAACTGCATGTTTCGGACTTAGCGAGGGTGATAAAATCCTTTGGCATTGCCCTTACCACTTACGCTGACGATACGCAACTAGTATTATCGGTGTACAATAATGGAGCTAGCGTGGCAGCTAACTTTCAGGAGGGAAGGAAGGCAATAGGCTCCTGGATGTCATCAAACTGCCTCAAACTTAACTCCGATAAAACGGAGGTGATGACATTCGGGAGCTTGAGACCAATATGGTCCCCACAATGGTGGCCACCGGAGCTGGGATCCCCCCCCCAACCGGTGGATAAGGTCCGCAACTTGGGGGTTACCTTTGATACTAAACTGACTTTCCACCATCACGCCAATACCGTCGTATCATCCGCCTTCTACACTCTCAAAAAAATCAAGAAAATCCTCCCTTACCTACCACAGTCAGCCGGCAAAACACTTATGAGCTCCTTAGTGTTTTCAAGAACTGACTATTGTAACTCTTTGCTTCTCAACGCCCAGGAAGGAGTGCTCAACAAACTCCAGACGGTGCAAAACGCGGCGGCCAGAACCTTACTCTCCATCCCCAAATTCACATCTGTCTCCCATCACATCAAAGAGCTCCATTGGCTCCCAGTCAGGAGCCGAATAAAATTTAAGGCTCTTTGTATAGCCTATAAGACCCTTAATAACTTAGGACCAAAGTTCCTAAAAGAAGCTCTACGCCCACTGGAGCAACGCAGAACCCTTCGATCCTCCACAGCTTTTATGCTGTATGTCCCTCGGACTAAAAAGGCCACTTGGGGAGACAGGTGCTTCACCACAGCCACGGCTAAATTGTGGAACACCCTTCCACTATATATCAAAAATGCCCGCACGCTCCTTAAATTCCGAAAGAGCCTCAAGACTTGGCTTTTTTCCTCTGCCTAACCACCCCTTTAAAATGTAGGGAGCTTCTGTGATCACTAGCGCCGAGACACCTGTATGGGTATTTGCGCGCTTTAAAAATAGCAAAAATAAATAAATAAATAAATTAACCATGATGCTCTTGGGGTATACACGCTGGAATGGTGGAGTAGCGTGCGACCTACGGACCCCTTATTTAACACGGCTCCCTTGAGCCTTTCAGCTGACGAGCTGAGGTAACGCCCTACGCGCCTGGAGAGGTACCATACCTGAGAACACTTTGGCAGCCTGCACAGCAACCCCTGAAAACCGCCCTACACTCTGCTGATGAAGGACAATAATCCTGAAACACCGGTGTCCAGAGTTGGCCTGCAACCTTGCAATTACACTTCGATTCTTTTGAGAAGCGCACCCGCTTTCAAGAAAACTGCATTAACCATGATGCTCTTGGGGTATACACGCTGGAATGGTGGAGTAGCGTGCGACCTACGGACCCCTTATTTAACACGGCTCCCTTGAGGCTTTCAGCTGACGAGCTGAGGTAACGCCCTACGCGCCTGGAGAGGTACCATACCTGAGAACACTTTGGCAGCCTGCACAGCAACCCCTGAAAACCGCCCTACACTCTGCTGATGAAGGACAATAATCCTGAAACACCGGTGTCCAGAGTTGGCCTGCAACCTTGCAATTACACTTCGATTCTTTTGAGAAGCGCACCCGCTTTCATGAAAACTGCATTAACCATGATGCTCTTGGGGTATACACGCTGGAATGGTGGAGTAGCGTGAGACCTACGGACCCCTTATTTAACACGGCTCCCTTGAGCCTTTCAGCTGACGAGCTGGGGTAACGCCCTACGCGGCTGGAGAGGTACCATACCTGAGAACACTTTGGCAGCCTGCACAGCAACCCCTGAAAACCGCCCTACACTCTGCTGATGAAGGACAATAATCCTGAAACACCGGTGTCCAGAGTTGGCCTGCAACCTTGCAATTACACTTCGATTCTTTTGCGAAGCGCACCCGCTTTCAAGAAAACTGCATTAACCATGGTGCTCTTGGGGTATACACGCTGGAATGGTGGAGTAGCGTGCGAACTACGGACCCCTTATTTAACACGGCTCCCTTGAGCCTTTCAGCTGACGAGCTGAGGTAACGCCCTACGTGCCTGGAGAGGTACCATACCTGAGAACACTTTGGCAGCCTGCACAGCAACCCCTGAAAACCGCCCTACACTCTGCTGATGAAGGACAATAATCCTGAAACACCGGTGTCCAGAGTTGGCCTGCAACCTTGCAATTACACTTCGATTCTTTTGAGAAGCGCACCCGCTTTCAAGAAAACTGCATTAACCATGATGCTCTTGGGGTATACACGCTGGAATGGTGGAGTAGCGTGCAACCTACGGACCCCTTATTTAACACGGCTCCCTTGAGCCTTTCAGCTGACGAGCTGAGGTAACGCCCTACGCGCCTGGAGAGGTACCATACCTGAGAACACTTTGGCAGCCTGCACAGCAACCCCTGAAAACCGCCCTACACTCTGCTGATGAAGGACAATAATCCTGAAACACCGGTGTCCAGAGTTGGCCTGCAACCTTGCAATTACACTTCGATTCTTTTGAGAAGCGCACCCGCTTTCAAGAAAACTGCATTAACCATGATGCTCTTGGGGTATACACGCTGGAATGGTGGAGTAGCGTGCGACCTACGGACCCCTTATTTAACACGGCTCCCTTGAGCCTTTCAGCTGACGAGCTGAGGTAACGCCCTACACGCCTGGAGAGGTACCATACCTGAGAACACTTTGGCAGCCTGCACAGCAACCCCTGAAAACCGCCCTACACTCTGCTGATGAAGGTGTAGTGTAGTTCCTATTATCCCAATAGGCTCTGCGCATTGGAATAATACCTTCAGTAGTAAAGGCCTAGACCAGACGTTAACTAGGTCTACTATTGTCGATATTAGACTTAAAGTTTTGGGTTTGCCAGCTAGCTCAGAGTTCACTAGAAACTTTCTCGAATGTTCAGGAAGGACTTAACTTCCCTGATTAGACAAGAAGGGATTTAGTTTCTGACAACCATAGAACATGACAACTTTGCTCTCCCCTAATCAAGAGTATATCTCGAGAGTCGTGTGAACAAAAGGCAATTTATTTTACTCAGTCAGTACGTGCATTCTTAGTCTCATCAGATTGTAGAGAAAAGGAAGAGACGGGCGTGTTCAATAAAAAGGTGTTATTTATTGATCAGTCTCTTTTCTCATACAAGAGAAATGGATCGATATTATTGCAATACTTATAGCTAAGTAAAGTGCATACATTAAAAGCAATAGTATAAAATAATACTGTAAAAACATTGATATGGTTTCTAAGCCATAAGATGTTTTAAAATGAATAAAATATATTACATACACATATACATTTGACTAAACGTACTCAACTGGTGTTTCTAAATACGCCTACCCCGTGTACCTGACCTAAGCCTAAAACGTGGGCGGGAATAGAAAGTTACAGTTTAAGTTAAGTTTGTTTTTGCCAAGTGAATAACTAAAGAATTCTCTGCGAGGGGTTATTCAGTTCTGTACCTGGAATCTAGGTTGAATGAGGGATGGTATCTCTCTCTCTGGTCTCGATATTCCAGGCTGCCTGCGAGGGCTACCCGGAAGCGCCGGTGCTGGATTTCTCGGCAGGAGAAAGCAGCTTCTCGTTCTCAGCGCGTCAGGAAGGCGGGGCTGCGCCAGCGGGGTCTGCTCTGCTCTTCGCTTCGGCAAGTATGGCTGCTCCGTCTCGTCACCACCGCGTGTGTTTGCATAGGGCAATATCGGTAATATTTATACCTTTAAGGTGCCGAGATTGACGTAAGGATGGACATAGATACGTCAATAAGGATGTGATACGACTTGCTCGTTAGCACATTCTTTTGCTGAAGTTCTCGGTGAAATCAAAACAATGGCCGCAGGGTTTTGCCCAGGTTGTCATAGGTTTGATTTGTTATGAGAACTCTGTATGCCTTATCAGGGGCTGGAGGAATATCGCTTGTCTAATTAGATCGCAAGCGTTATGACCTAATCAGATAACACGTTCCTGTGCCGTAGTGTGACTGCGTCAGATAACGGTATCTGCATCATGGGGGTTTTCTGCCTCATGGGCTGACTGCTAGTTAACTTGTTGGTTTGTTTAACCAGAATAGGGTCAGGAATAGGGGGATCGATTCAGAACCTATAGGAATACATCACACCCACTCCACGCTAACTATGGCCATATTTACTAATCTATGCATAGTAAAACATACTATAGAGTATAGTGTATACCTTACCACCCCAAAATACATAAATGCATTTTGAAATTTTTCAAATATACGGAAAAATTGCAGTCATATGTATTGTATGCACTCAAGCTGTAGAATAATGCCAAAGTAATCACGCATTTGTATACATTATTGCTATTTGGTATATGAGAATTTACACATGAAATGGCTCTTAATACAGAAAAAAAGTTCGAGACCATTCCATCACAGAATAAAATATTTATGAACATATCAACGGGCAGCTAATGTCTATAAGCTATCTAAAATGTAGAAACCTTAGTTCTCTAAGAATAGTTCTTACTTTAAGCAGAAGATAGTGTCCCGAAAAATATGCAAAAATATTTTGGGGCTGCTGAAAAATTGCTGTCCGTGAACTGGAGGTAAAATTGTTCATGGGACTTTATTTTTAAAGTTGAAGGCCGAATTCAGGGAACGCCGTGTGCGAGCTTGCTCAAAAGTCTCTATTTCTGCTCTGGTGAGAACATCATATCATTTAGGCTTTCGAAAAAACTGTCAACAGCTTCCTGGGAAAGTTCCACTAACTCGGAAAAAGGTGTAACCATGCATTCGTGCGCATGATTGTCTCCATTGACATTCTGATTCGCATTGCTGACAGAAGGTCGTACCTGTTCGATGCTGCTTTCATCTTGAACTTCACTACCCATCAATCGTAGTGGTGAAGCTTCCACGAATGCCGTCATCAGGATTGGTAGCCTTTGAGGGCAGCACAAAGCGTGAACCTTGATCGGGCTCAACAATGTTTCTGCATCCATTGGCGCATCCGATTGTAGCGTCAGACAGGTGTCTAACACGCATTCTTCTCCGCATAGCAGACACCTTAATACAGGTAAAACACATCTTTGCCACATTGGTCGAAATGATAGAAACCAAGTCATGTTCAGGTCTCTAAGCCGGGAGAGTCCCAGGATTTTTGATATCCGGTCCCGGTATCCAATGGCTAGGATTGTTTCTTCCCTTGTCGCAAGAGTTTTGTCTGTGACATGGGTTGCCATAACGAAAAATAAGGACTAAGAATAGGATTCCTGCAATTAGTCCCAAGATCAGGGGAAGTCCGCCAAAAATCGAATGGACGAAATCTGGAAAAATACCCAGTATGGCTTTGAATGGTGTTAATGCCATCGAAAATACTGTCTTAAATACCTTTGAGACCCCATTGGTATCAGAAATATTTAAGATTTCATTCAGGATTTCTGCGAAATGTATGGGGGAATTAGTTGATAACAATGAATGTATCTCTGCAGTCGTCCTTGCGATTTGTAGATCATACGTTTCTTTTGATGACGTGAGCCTTGTAGGCGTCTGAAGAAGCACTGTTTTCATTCTGCTTAAAGTATCTATTCGAATAGAAGTAATTTTCAAATTGGGCCATGCCCTTGCCTCCCTGTCTGGAAAGGAGCTGGGGAACAATGAGCGTCCACAGCACTTGACCTTCGCAGTCGTAGTTACGAGATAAGGAGTCCCGGGCATAAGACTACAACATCTGCGATCTACAATTAGAATGTAACTCCCATTATAGAGTCTTTGAAAGAATGGTTCTATCTCTGTTGCAGGTGCGCCTTGCTGGTGACATGAAAGGTTGTATGAATTCCCTTCACAGGCTCCATGCAAACTAATTCCGTTACACAGAAGCGTGCCGCTTAGTGACATCGCACAATTATTGCCACTAAGAAACACTTTCTGTCCTTTATTACTGACACATGCATGTGAATAGGGCAGGTTCCATGTTGTATTAATGTACCCCTTTCCCAATTTCTCGTACATGCCAGCCTGTATATATTTTTGGCAGTATTGAAACCTGAAGGTTGAGATTGGAATATTAATTATCCCATGTATTATCCATTCACTGACAGGTCGTTCTGACATTGTCACTGGTAATCTCTCAAGTTTCTCAATGCTCAGGATTGTATAATCAGCACCCTTTTGTGCCATACTGATTTGTCTATCAGTAAGGTTAAAGATTTGGAATAGTGACGTTGTGTTGATTAAACGCCAAGGCACATAGCCTGAACGTAGATTTTGTAACGTCCAGCCAAGCTGTACAATAGAACGCAATTGAGACTGACCGTGTTGTAGCAACAGTAAGTCTTGCGATAATATGTCGATTGCTGAAGACACAATGCTGTCCAAAGAAAAAATTCTGGAGGACAGAGTCATTAACCCATTGTCCACTACAGAAAGTGATTTTTCCAAATTAATACGGTCAATTTCCCGTATTCTCTCTGCTGTTTCAATTTGAGTAACCTTCCAGGCCTCATTGTATGCTGCATATACAGAGGCTGCTATGAAACGTTTTTGACGCTCAAAGAATGAGTCTGAATATATCAATTTTGTGTTTGTTATCATGGTCTTAGTTCCTGTCTTGTTTGACAATTTGAAATAAAATGCTTCAGCATTACTTGTGTTAAAACCTGAAAAGTATGAATATTTGTCATAGAAGGTTCTTGAGCTTCCTTTTGGAGGGGTTGCACAATGTTCCCATTGATTATAATTTAAAACATTTCTAGGTTGTGCAGATCTATGTAAAAAATGGTTACCATAGTGGTTATAACTGTACATACTATCATAATTTGTAGAACCCTGCAAATAATCATGTTTGGTAAATTTAGCAGACATTACTAAGTCAGACATCATATTATTAATGCTTTCGAAGTCCCAATCATCAGCAAATGAGCTTGGTTTTGCAAAGTCACTCAATGAGATCTTAATTTGGTGTGGATATTTCAGGATTTCGACCGGACCATAAATTTCATAGTCAGTGTTGTCCCAGGCTACCCCACCCGGTATCGGATTGGCTGTGAAGTTGACTGAAGAAAGTTCTCTTTTCTCGACGTGTGAAGATGTGTGTGGTTTGAGGATCAAGTTGATTTTCTGACTTGCTGTGTCCATTTTAGCATATTTTCCCTCAATGAAGCGTCCCAAAGTAAGTACCATGATGAGCCAAAGTATGAGGATAAATGCACCAAAACCCACCCAAAATTCGATCCATGGAGAAATCAGATATGTTTCTTTTAGTTGTTTCAAAAGTTCTTTAGCTTTATCTTTAAAGGTTTTTGATGATGGCTGTGTCTTTGATTCACTGAAGCCCTCAGAGGAATCATCGAAGTTTATGAAGTAGCCGGATGCAGTTCTGTCAATTGTTCCAATTGCTTCAGGATTACTGTTTCTTGCATTTTCGCTTGGTACTTCATTATAGATTGGTGTGTCTCTGCTAAATGTTTTTATTTGGGTTTTCAGAGGTCTGAGTTCTATTGCATTGTTGCATAGTCCTTGTTGTTCTTCTGTAGGCGTTTCGAATGTGATGAGCCTCTTCGTTAGAACCTCTGTACTGGTAGCAAACCTTGGTGTTCTGCTACTTATTGGGAGTCCACTTGGCCTACTATTTGTTATCGGCCACATGATTGTGGTTTTACCAGGTCGATGGATACAACTCGGTTCTCCTTTTTACCAGCAAGTGGCGGTAGTACAACTGATCTTGTCCCGTTGATAGACAAGACAGGAACTGCTTTTCTGTAAGAAGGCCCAAATTCCTTCTTTACCGCGATCTTTTCCCTGACTAGATCCCCGACTTTTGGAATCCAGACAGGTCTTGCTGGGACAGGTGGTGGTTCTTCAGTGGTTGTTGGCTGTTGTTTCAACTTTATGTTGCTCAGGTCTTTTCTTGTTTTGTTTAAGTCCTGCAAAATAGCCAAACGGTCTTTGATATCAAAGCTTTTTTCTTTCACCACTGAAGTCTGACTATCAATGTCAGAGATCAACATCCTAGTTCCAAATAATAATTCGGACGCACTGAATCCCTTCAGAGAATTTCTTGGCAAGTTATTTAGACTACGTTGGACACTTATTAGATGTTTGACCCACCCAGCTCCCGAACCTAATATCCTTTCCGTTATAGATTGCTTTATGCCTTGGTTTTTTCTTTACACCATCCCGTACCCTCAGGAAGGAAGTGAGAAGATTCCCGCTGGGCTCTGCTCATTTGGCCATGTTTCCCCTCAGGCTGGAGGGCTAGAATGAAAACAATGGTCAAACGTAGCATGCTCTTAGCGTATATGCCATTTAGACTCGCAAATCTTTGTATAACAGTCCAGACGTCAGCCGAGTGCTGGTGATCTACATTATAAGTGTAAACTAGCCTGTATATGTTAATCGGACGCTTTGCTTTTTACGCTTTATTCTTTCTGGAGTGAGACTCCGAGGTATTAAACTGTTTCTCTCCCCACTGCGATCTCTGTTGCAGTTTGGGCAGTTTTTTACAAACATGGTGTGACGCAGGCTCATGCCTGGCCACCAGTACCGTGATTGTAATTCTTCCAGAGAATCTTTTAGTTTGAGGTGTCTGAGACCCTCGCCCATATGTGCGTCTGCGATTAACAAGTTTCTCCTGTCCATGTTTGGAATCACTCTATCCCCCACTCCAGGGATTCGAGCAAAAGGGACGGAGTTTGCATCAATTATGTATGTGTAATTGAGTGGATAGTTGATCGGTAACGCTGAGCGGTCGCCTTTTGATGACGTTTTCACCGCCAGCACTGTTTCACCGTCAATGTATTTTAATGTACGCTTTTTTCGAACTACGGGAGCCGATTTAGTGGCTGCCGCTGTGGCTGTCTCAGCCAATGAATTCCCTGCAATGTGAACGCCATCACGCTGATGACTCAGTGAGTGTGTCACGTGAGTCTTTGGTAGCTCTTTTTGTAAAAGAGCTATTTGTTCCCAAAGCAGTTTCTGCTTTATTGTTGCATCTGTGTCATCTTTGTAACCGTTTTGAATCCATGTCTGCAAATCGCTGTTATATGATTTGACGCAGTAATATGAATCTGACACTATAAGTGTCGGGAATTCGCGATCCGCATTATCTAGCGCCATTTTCAAAGCTAATATATCAGTTTGTTGTTCTGAATTAGTTTCTACTGAGTGTGTTTTTGTTAATAGAGGTTTTAGTTTACCTCCGCGCCACACTTCTTTTGTAATCTCACATGTGGGGTTGTATGCTTGTTCTCCCCAAACGGAGGGTTGAGCATGTCCGTTTGTATAGATTACACAAGCGTAGTGTCGTAAGGGCAGAATGTCGATTGGCAGAGGGTATGTTTTTTCATATTCTAGATTTTTTAATTCTTCTAGTTCTGGATCAAAGTAGTAGTATACTTTGTCCGTTGTAATTGAATTCACCCATTGTATCCATTCCGGATTTAATGTTGTTGTTGGTAAATTACATGGTGTTGTTAATGCCTCAAAGGCTGATTCTGCCGTTCTGACTGTGATGTGTCTACCGTCAGGTTGATCTTTTTCTCTAGCTATTGCGGTTTGAACTGCATGAACAATTTTTTCTTTAATGCTGAATTTCTTTTCAGCTTCTGTGTACAAGTGTGATTTGAATGCAATTGGTACCTTTTCTCCCTCATTAGAGGTCAGGTATGTGAATCCGCATCTCCCTGGGATGACTCGAATCACAAGATTGCGTGTGTTATCACGTGTTTCTAATTTTGTTTTAATTAGCATGTCTGTTTGTAAGGATCTCAAAATTTCTGTGTGTATTTGAGTCCAATTGGTTCTTTTAAAATCTGGTTTTATTAGATCATAAAGGGGTTTGACCCTTTCTGCGTAATTTGCAATGTATGTTCTTCCGAAATTTAGGAAGCCTAGAATTGACTGTAGGTTTTTTAGTGTTCTAGGTGCTTGGATTACGGCACATTTCTCTAGGAAATTGTCAGCCAGGCTTTTGCCTTCACTTGATAATTCATATCCTAAGAACAGGACTGTCAGATGGGCAATTCTGGATTTTTTAAAGTTGAATTTGTAACCCTCTGCTGCGAACCCAAGTATTATGGTGTTCACTCTTTTCAAGTGAGTATCCAAGTCATCATCTGTTAAGTAAATGTCGTCGACATAAGATAATGCTTCATCATCATATATTTGTAGTAATTCTGTTACTCTCGCTGAGAATACTCCCGGGCTGTTCTTGTACCCCTGGGCTAACCGACAGAATTGTTTTTGAGTGCCATTTATTGAGAACGCAGACAAATATCTGCTCTCTGGTGCTATGTTTTGACAAAAGAATCCATTAGAGATGTCTAATGTTGTTTTGTATTTTTTGCGCACTATGTTATTCATTAGTGCAGCACTATGTGAGTTTTGCACTGCAAAAGTTTTGCAACATGTGTTAAGGTGTCGGTAATCCAAAACTAGACGATATGAATTGTCTGGTTTGGAGACCGGAAACAAAGGGTTGTTCATTTGTGAGGTGCAAGTTTCAATCACCCCCTGGTATTCTAGCTGATCTAGTATTTCTTTTACCTGTTTTTTTGCTTCTTGCTTAATTGGGTACTGCCTTTGTGCAGTAGGTTGTGATTTTAACTGGATTTTGTGAGGAGGAGAGTCCTCATCCCATCCCACGTGATTTTTATATAAAGCAGGAGCTAGAGCCACTGCCCACTTTCTAGCAAGTGTGTATTTTTTATGAATTGGGATATGATTTGAGAAGGCAGGCATAATTACTTCTTCGCCATGAGGGCAATCCCTGACAAACTCTGGTGGCCAGTCTTTTTCAGCTAGAAGGATATCATAGCCCTTGGAGAGATTATCCCAAAATAGTCCCCTTATTTTTCTAGTCTTATCCCCCTCTATACGCAATGTTATTTCGTATATTTTGTGAGGTTTGCTAACTCTGGTGTCCGCAGTTTCCACTTGAAGATATTCATTCGTGTCCACTGTCTCCAGATGATTCATAAGGACTTTGCGAGCTATGCTCACTTCTGCTGCGCTGTCTAGCATTGTCTGAGCCCATTCCCCGTTTTTCAGTTGTGTCCTCAGAATTCTCGGCATTGTTAACTATTTTAATGCTGGCTACCTTCTTCTTTGGAAATTGTAATTTCTTTTTTAGCTGAGCAGGTTCCTTGTCTTTGGACTTGGCGTGCTCTTCTCTTTGTTCTGATCGTCCTCTTCTTTCCGATTTCTGCGAGGAAGTCTGAAAAGATTGAGAGGGACGTGTATCAATGTCTTGATATCTATCAGGCTTTTTTATATTATCCCTATTTCTAAGGTTATATCTTTTCCCAGAGGGGTCACTCTGGGGTGACCTGTGTCTTTGGTTCGGAGATTTCTCTCTTCGCCTAGGAGACCTTCCTCTGGACTGGAATTTCTTTTCTTTGGGATTGGATTGATTGTTTCCATCCCAGCTCTTTTTCTGTGATGTTGAATTATTATTAAAAAATATTTTTTCAGGACTTTCAATAAGTTGTGGTTTTACTGGTATTCCACCTAAACTATCTCTACCTAGTTCCTCATAGGATTTTTCTATGATTCTGGCAATTTCAGCTGGTTGGTCTGCTATATCTGTCTCCTTTAACCTCTGGCGGATCGCCACGTTTGCTGCTTCTCCCTTTATGTTGGCTAACAATATAGCCGAGACCTGCTTGAAGTCTTTTAGTAATTTCATACCAAGAGTTAAAGCGGGTTCTGGACCATATTCATCTTGAATTTGTTTTAGCACATCTGGTATTACCGAAATGGATGGAACACCGTGCGTTTTTGTGTAGATGGAAGCAAAGACTGTACCCCAAGTGTCACAGTCCTCAATGTGTGGTGCGATTCCCATTGGAAGACAGATAGTCAGAATCCTGTGTTTTTCTAACGGGGTGGTGTCAGGAAACACCGCCTCTATTTGGGTGATTTTTTGTGCCAACCTGAATGGTATTTGTTCCCGTTTAGCCGGTACTTTACCTAGGCAGGACTGGATGTTCTGTGGTGTAATTTTATTTGTGTTCCCCTGGTGAGGGGTCAGCTGTGGGAGTTTAATCGCTGGCTGAATTGTTGAAGTCCGCATCACATACTGGACTAATTGTCTATGTATTTTTATTAATTGTTTTAGCTGTGTTAACAGGTTAGCTGCAGACATCCCGTCGATGTCTGGATGTGGTGTGTATCCGGCTAGGACCGGCCACGTTGCTCCTGGTCTACCTAAAGGACCGAGCCTGGTGATGTGATTATTATGTTTTAGGGCGCCATCAAATAAGAGCAAATGCTCTTGAAATTTGAGTGGTACTTCCACCTCCTCGAAAGGAGTGTACGTTTCAGGAGGTTCCTCTATTTTGTAATAGTTGAAGTACTTTGTTACAGGATTTGCTGCTGGAAAATGTATCCATGAATAGTATACCTCTGTCTGCCGATATTCGTGTGCCTCAATTACGAATATGACTGTACCACCTCTAGGTGTCAGTCCATTTTCTATAAGTTTTATGGTTATAGATTTCCTTTTAATGACTGGGATGAGTATTATATCCTGGTCTGCTTCCTGCATGGTAGCATCAGCTGCTGCGAGTTCAGTTGCTAATCTAACTGCCTCTCTTTCTTCATCACTGTCTCCCATTTTACTGACAGGATGGTTATTTCTTTTGTTTGCAGATCAGGTTTCTTATGGAAACAAAGATTAGATGCACAATATTTTGGAACAGTGTATCCTTCAACGTTGACTATACCAAGAACCATACATAGGAGTTCCCTCCTGCGAGGTCTGGCGGATATAACCTTTTACCCACTCCAGACGTCTTTGGAGTATTATGGGAGAAAGGGGTCTGAGTGAGAAAGCACGACTGAGTTACTTTAAATGTCTTACGTTAGTTTTATCGCCCTTTCCAAACGCGTTGGGCGCCATGTAGTGTAGTTCCTATTATCCCAATAGGCTCTGCGCATTGGAATAATACCTTCAGTAGTAAAGGCCTAGACCAGACGTTAACTAGGTCTACTATTGTCGATATTAGACTTAAAGTTTTGGGTTTGCCAGCTAGCTCAGAGTTCACTAGAAACTTTCTCGAATGTTCAGGAAGGACTTAACTTCCCTGATTAGACAAGAAGGGATTTAGTTTCTGACAACCATAGAACATGACAACTTTGCTCTCCCCTAATCAAGAGTATATCTCGAGAGTCGTGTGAACAAAAGGCAATTTATTTTACTCAGTCAGTACGTGCATTCTTAGTCTCATCAGATTGTAGAGAAAAGGAAGAGACGGGCGTGTTCAATAAAAAGGTGTTATTTATTGATCAGTCTCTTTTCTCATACAAGAGAAATGGATCGATATTATTGCAATACTTATAGGTAAGTAAAGTGCATACATTAAAAGCAATAGTATAAAATAATACTGTAAAAACATTGATATGGTTTCTAAGCCATAAGATGTTTTAAAATGAATAAAATATATTACATACACATATACATTTGACTAAACGTACTCAACTGGTGTTTCTAAATACGCCTACCCCGTGTACCTGACCTAAGCCTAATACGTGGGCGGGAATAGAAAGTTACAGTTTAAGTTAAGTTTGTTTTTGCCAAGTGAATAACTAAAGAATTCTCTGCGAGGGGTTATTCAGTTCTGTACCTGGAATCTAGGTTGAATGAGGGATGGTATCTCTCTCTCTGGTCTCGATATTCCAGGCTGCCTGCGAGGGCTACCCGGAAGCGCCGGTGCTGGATTTCTCGGCAGGAGAAAGCAGCTTCTCGTTCTCAGCGCGTCAGGAAGGCGGGGCTGCGCCAGCGGGGTCTGCTCTGCTCTTCGCTTCGGCAAGTATGGCTGCTCTGTCTCGTCACCACCGCGTGTGTTTGCATAGGGTAATATCGGTAATATTTATACCTTTAAGGTGCCGAGATTGACGTAAGGATGGACATAGATACGTCAATAAGGATGTCATACGACTTGCTCGTTAGCACCTTCTTTTGCTGAAGTTCTCGGTGAAATCAAAACAATGGCCGCAGGGTTTTGCCCAGGTTGTCATAGGTTTGATTTGTTATGAGAACTCCGTATGCCTTATCAGGGGCTGGAGGAATATCGCTTGTCTAATTAGATCGCAAGCGTTATGACCTAATCAGATAACACGTTCCTGTGCCGTAGTGTGACTGCGTCAGATAACGGTATCTGCATCATGGGGGTTTTCTGCCTCATGGGCTGACTGCTAGTTAACTTGTTGGTTTGTTTAACCAGAATAGGGTCAGGAATAGGGGGATCGATTCAGAACCTATAGGAATACATCACAAAGGACAATAATCCTGAAACACCGGTGTCCAGAGTTGGCCTGCAACCTTGCAATTACACTTCGATTCTTTTGAGAAGCGCACCCGCTTTCATGAAAACTGCATTAACCATGATGCTCTTGGGGTATACACACTGGAATGGTGGAGTAGCGTGCGACCTACGGACCCCTTATTTAACACGGCTCCCTTGAGCCTTTCAGCTAACGAGCTGAGGTAACGCCCTACGCGCCTGGAGAGGTACCATACCTGAGAACACTTTGGCAGCCTGCACAGCAACCCCTGAAAACCGCCCTACACTCTGCTGATGAAGGACAATAATTCTGAAACACCGGTGTCCAGAGTTGGCCTGCAACCTTGCAATTACACTTCGATTCTTTTGAGAAGCGCACCCGCTTTCAAGAAAACTGCATTAACCATGATGCTCTTGGGGTATACACGCTGGAATGGTGGAGTAGCGTGCGACCTACGGACCCCTTATTTAACACGGCTCCCTTGAGCCTTTCAGCTGACGAGCTGAGGTAACGCCCTACGCGCCTGGAGAGGTACCATACCTGAGAACACTTTGGCAGCCTGCACAGCAACCCCTGAAAACAGCCCTACACTCTGCTGATGAAGGACAATAATCCTGAAACACCGGTGTCCAGAGTTGGCCTGCAACCTTGCAATTACACTTCGATTCTTTTGAGTAGCGCACCTGCTTTTAAGAAAACTGCATTACCCATGATGCTCTTGGGGTATACACGCTGGAATGGCGGAGTAGCGTACGACCTACGGACCCCTTATTTAACACGGCTCCCTTGAGCCTTTCAGCTGACGAGCTGAGGTAACGTCCTACGCGCCTGGAGAGGTACCATACCTGAGAACACTTTGGCAGCCTGCACAGCAACCCCTGAAAACCGCCCTACACTCTGCTGATGAAGGACAATAATCCTGAAACACCGGTGTCCAGAGTTGGCCTGCAACCTCCAATTACACTTCGATTCTTTTGAGAAGCGCACCCGCTTTCACGAAAACTGCATTAACCATGATGCTCTTGGGGTATACACGCTGGAATGGTGGAGTAGCGTGCGACCTACGGACCCCTTATTTAACACGGCTCCCTTGAGCCTTTCAGCTGACGAGCTGAAGTAACGCCCTATGCGCCTGGAGAGGTACCATACCTGAGAACACTTTGGCAGCCTGCACAGCAACCCCTGAAAACCGCCCTACACTCTGCTGATGAAGGACAATAATCCTGAAACACCGGTGTCCAGAGTTGGCCTGCAACCTTGCAATTACACTTCGATTCTTTTGAGAAGCGCACCCGCTTTCACGAAAACTGCATTAACCATGATGCTCTTGGGGTATACACGCTGGAATGGTGGAGTAGCGTGCGACCTACGGACCCCTTATTTAACACGGCTCCCTTGAGCCTTTCAGCTGACGAGCTGAAGTAACGCCCTATGCGCCTGGAGAGGTACCATACCTGAGAACACTTTGGCAGCCTGCACAGCAACCCCTGAAAACCGCCCTACACTCTGCTGATGAAGGACAATAATCCTGAAACACCGGTGTCCAGAGTTGGCCTGCAACCTTGCAATTACACTTCGATTCTTTTGAGAAGCGCACCCGCTTTCATGAAAACTGCATTAACCATGATGCTCTTGGGGTATACACGCTGGAATGGTGGAGTAGCGTGCGACCTACGGACCCCTTATTTAACACGGCTCGCTTGAGCCTTTCAGCTGACGAGCTGAGGTAACGCCCTACGCGCCTGGAGAGGTACCATACCTGAGAACACTTTGGCAGCCTGCACAGCAACCCCTGAAAACCGCCCTACACTCTGCTGATGAAGGACAATAATCCTGAAACACCGGTGTCCAGAGTTGGCCTGCAACCTTGCAATTACACTTCGATTCTTTTGAAAAGCGCACCCGCTTTCAAGAAAACTGCATTAACCATGATGCTCTTGGGGTATACACGCTGGAATGGTGGAGTAGCGTGCGACCTACGGACCCCTTATTTAACACGGCTCCCTTGAGCCTTTCAGCTGACGAGCTGAGGTAACGCCCTACGCGCCTGGAGAGGTAACATACCTGAGAACACTTTGGCAGCCTGCACAGCAACCCCTGAAAACCGCCCTACACTCTGCTGATGAAGGACAATAATCCTGAAACACCGGTGTCCAGAGTTGGCCTGCAACCTTGCAATTACACTTCGATTCTTTTGAGAAGCGCACCCGCTTTCAAGAAAACTGCATTAACCATGATGCTCTTGGGGTATACACGCTGGAATGGTGGAGTAGCGTACGACCTACGGACCCCTTATTTAACACGGCTCCCTTGAGCCTTTCAGCTGATGAGCTGAGGTAACGTCCTACGCGCCTGGAGAGGTACCATACCTGAGAACACTTTGGCAGCCTGCACAGCAACCCCTGAAAACCGCCCTACACTCTGCTGATGAAGGACAATAATCCTGAAACACCGGTGTCCAGAGTTGGCCTGCAACCTTGCAATTACACTTCGATTCTTTTGAGAAGCGCACTCGCTTTCAAGAAAACTGCATTAACCATGATGCTCTTGGGGTATACACGCTGGAATGGTGGAGTAGCGTGCGACCTACGGACCCCTTATTTAACACGGCTCCCTTGAGCCTTTCAGCTGACGAGCTGAGGTAACGCCCTACGCGCCTGGAGAGGTACCATACCTGAGAACACTTTGGCAGCCTGCACAGCAACCCCTGAAAACCGCCCTACACTCTGCTGATGAAGGACAATAATCCTGAAACACCGGTGTCCAGAGTTGGCCTGCAACCTTGCAATTAGACTTCGATTCTTTTGAGAAGCGCACCCGCTTTCAAGAAAACTGCATTAACCATGATGCTCTTGGGGTATACACGCTGGAATGGTGGAGTAGCGTGCGACCTACGGACCCCTCAGTAAAATCATCCACTTTGCCGCTCCTCACCCAGTCCTTCACTGCCTTGCTGGCATGATCTAAGAAATATACTCAGAACTGATTTGGGAGCTTGTGGCTGTCCCTGAACCTCTGACGGTACTTCTCCTAAACTTAGCAACAAAGATTGCTTTCATGGGGGCATCCCTGTTCTGATCCTCTGCCTCTAGTGTCAGGAGCATGTCCCTGCCCACCCTTGGCATGTGGTGCCACAGGCTACCCTCCAGTACTCATATGGTACTTTATGTACCATGAGTACAACTTCATAAGCCGCAAACCATTTGTCTGTTTCATCTCCCACCACATGCTTACACACCAGCTCCTTGGGAATGTGGACTTTCACCACTTCAGCAGACAGTGTTGGTTCGCTGCCACCATCACTATTGGTTCCTGTAGGTTTCCTTGCCTGTAGCTCCAGCTCACTCATGTTCTTTTCATACTCCAACTGTAGCTTTTTCTCAGCCACAGCGCTTTCAGCCTTAGCTTTCTTTGCTTCTATGGTAAGTTTCTTTTCTTCCTTCTCCAGCTTTAGTTGGTCAGTTCTAGCTCAAGCATCCTTTTCTCCCTCCTGTCCTCCAACTATGCTGGGGTCAGGCCCCTAGAAGACACACTGCTCACTGCACAGGGAGGGATTTCTAATCTGGGGAGTAGGTTATACCTCCCCAACAGGTTGCATCCCAAGACCCTCCTGCAGGGCATGCTTTAGTCCTTCCTCATCATCCTCTCCCTCCTCCTCATCTGTTGGCGACTGGAGGGTCTCTGCCCAGGATCTCAGGCCTTCTGGAGGTCTGCTTTCCTGGTGCACCCACTCTCCTGGCAAAACTTGTTGAGCTCAGCCACTGTGTAGCTCTCCAGGTTGACAAGCTCTAACTCCATCTTTGTACATGGGGCCACATACATAAACAGTCAGGTAGAGTAGGAATGAATTGCAAAAACACAAAAGGCCAATCATGTAGAATTTAAAACTTATATCAGTCTTAAATACGGGATGGTAGTGTACACCAAATCACTGTCTGGCACTGCACAAACACAAGTCCTATCCTCGCCACTCATCACCAATGTTAGGAATTGGGCTACTGTTGACTGGGATGTGATCCCTGGTTAAGTAGCAACCACAATCCTAGTCAGGGTAAGGCACAAGCAAACCCAAATTAATCTGTGCTTACCCCCTGGAAGCTTGACACAGAGCAGTCAGGCCTAACTTAGAGGCAATGTGTAAAGTATTTGGGCAACACTACAAACAGTAAAACAGTGAAAATACCACACACAAAAGATCCCATACCAGGTTAGGGAAAAAGAGATTAATTTAATAAATACAACAAGACCAAAATGACATAAATCTAATTAGTAGAACCAAAGTTATACATTTTTAAGGAATAAACTGCAATATAGTGCCATAAAGCCTAAAGCACCAACCGCAGCTGTCTGGCCGCTCTGGCCGCTCTGGACCGGATCAAAGTTTAAAGTTCATGCTAACCGCGATTGAGCGTGGGTCGGATACAGTCCCAGATTAGTCCTGATGAACTTTTACCTTCTTAAGTTTTGTGCCAAGAGTCCAGTTTGCATTGGAGAGGGTCTCAAGGGGGAAGAAAAGCATCACAGGTGAAGGTCAGTAAGGCATGAAGAGCAGGCCGAGTGTCGTATATGGGTGGCCTGGAGCTTCACGATGGCAGTTCTTCAAGGATGATTGATGCTTGCTGTGCAAAGAGAGGAACTGGCTGTGGCGCATGCTGTATTTTGGTGTGAGCAGCATGGTTCATTTGCAAACTGGCCTGTTTGTGGTAACCAAGAAGCAAAAAGCTTGATTTCAAAAGTCTGTAAACCACACCCATGGTCCGGGACTTGAGAGGCACCACTTGAGGGTAAGGAGCTCTCTGCAGCTGGGTCAGGAGCTCGGTGGGGAGCCTTTTATATCTCTGAAGCTCAGATCAGGAGGCCAGCAGACTAGTCCCTTGAGTCACTCTGAGGTCCTGGATTCAAGATGAAGTTGCAACAAGCAGCAGATCAGCACATCAAGACCGCAGTCCAGCAGCATTGCAGTCCTTGTAACAGCACAGCAGTCCTTCTTTCTGGCAGGGTATCCACAGGTACAGAAGTGTACTGAACAGTTGGTGTCTGAGGCCCTATTTGTATACCCTGGTCCCCTGGTTCTGGAAGGTGAAAGAAGCTTTGAGGCAGTGTCTTTGAAGTGCATGGAATTCCCTGCCTCCCCTCCACGGGCTACAAGCTGGCTGAAGTGGCAATGCAGGGCAGTTAGGCCCTTTGTGTGAAGGCAAAGCACATGCTATTCAGTTGTAAACAACGCTGGTCTCAACTCGCCCCCCATCTTGCCGGCTGACAGGCCATTCAGGCACACCTAATCCCTCTATTGTATGACTGTCTAGGAGAAATTCACAGAGTCTAACTGTCAGATACCACACAAAACCAAAAAAAATTAAACCACACAGGTCCTGTGTCGGAGGGATGGTCGGAAGCAGAAGCGAGGAGGCCGTATGGGGTGAATAGTGAGGCTTTATTTGGGATTGAAGGAGTACAGGTAGGAATGGTATCAAGGTACAACTGAAAGCGGAGGGTGCAATTGACAGTTCTGGAGGAGTTCTCTGGGTTGCAGGGGTCCTTGTATAGGTGTCAGGTGGTCCTCTACTGGTCCAGGAAACCTATCACGGATTCCCGCTGTCTGTTCTTTCGCCGGAAACCTATTACGGGTTTCTGGGGGTCACCTGGTTCCAGGAGTACCTCAAACAGAAAGAGAGTGGCATAAGGGTCTCTACTTTGTAAATTCGGAACACCGTCACCATAACCAAGGAAGTGTGGAAGGGATTGACTAGGTGAACCTGCCTATTGGACAGCAGGTCAAGGTTAGGAGGGGGGGTAGAAGGGTGTTACGGTGTCGTTATAACCTCCACAAAGTAAAGGGGTAAGAGATAGTCAGGTTTAGCACGCAAATGGTACTCAGCGTGAATCAGGGAATAAGTCAGAGGCAAGTGGAACGAATGTGAATACTCTACTGGCGTTTGGGTGTATCAGAGAATAGGAGTGAGGCAAGAGGGAGGCAGGATAGCAAATGCCACAAATAACACAGGACCCACCCTTCCCATCTGTAACAACACCCCACCCCTTCCCTAAGCCCTTGTCCCGTCACATACCGCTAGTAGCCACAACTCTCCTGAGTTGTGGCGGCTCGTGCGTCCTCCGGGCTCCACCAATCTCCGATGTCGGCGTCTTCCCTAGGCAGCTCCAACGTCTTCTCGGCGTCTTCTTCTGGGGTCTTCTCCGGCGACGACACCAATAGGCTTCCTCCTTTCTTTTCTAGCGGTGGACGCGTTATCCTGCAGTCATCTGATTGGTTGGCCAATGTGTCGGCTCCGCCTACCCTCGACTGTTGTGCTTGCGGGTAACGTTGCGAAGGCTGTGGGAGGAGGGCAGAGTTGCGGGTTTGCGAGGTTGCTCCAACTTCATCGACCTCATACTGGTAAGGTGTCCAGGGTGTTTTCTTGGGCTACGTGTACCGTTATTAACATGATGGGGGCCGCCCTCACATCCTGATACCACAGTCTTGCAAGGATTGTCTCGGAAACTCTCAACTTCTATTTATAACCAATGGTGTATCTTCACTGGAGTGATATTGTGGGTAGGGTCATCATTGGGTCTGCCACCTGGGTACTGAATTCTCTAGGTGAGTAAAGCCTCCACAAGAAGGGAGATTATCTGGATTAAGATATTGGTGGGATCTGTGCAAAATTATAAACTTACTTCTTATACCTGGGTAAGTGCTTTTATTGTGAAAGGCAGGATAGGGGTAAGATTAAAAAAAAGAGATGCAGTTTGGATGTATTACCCATCCTTAGCATCTAGAAATCTGGTCTACATATTTTAAACATTGGAGACTCTGTAGGATAGTTGTCCTTCATCAGGACCTCATGAATCAGATGCCGGAATCTGTTGATACTGATGGGGTACTCAGGTAAGTATATTAACTTACGGGTCTTGGTTGCCTGCGTGGTTGTTGCCTATAACATCGAGCAAACAAGAGGAAATCAATACATGGAAATACTTTGACACTGTCTTAGTTCACCTGTGATTACCTGCTTCTTAACCTGATGTGTGATTTAATTTGAGTGTACCTACAACCAGACAGTTCAGGTTTATGATGAAGAAACTTTGAAATCATCTTTATTTTCAAACGTATTTATCAATCTCGTATTTAGAGATGGTGAAGTATGATAACAGAAAAGTTGTGTGGTAGTTTTTGCGAACAGTTAGAAAATGTAGGATGAGTTTAAAAGCAAGGGTAAAGAATTGTTTAAAAACAGAAAACTCACAGTCTACTGCAGCTGAGTGGTGAGGAGTCGCATCATGTTGCCATGTCGGTACTTGTCCTGTACCATTGTATAATATAGATGAATATTGTCTCTTTTATTGTATTATGAGCACTGTGTCTCGAAACCCCAGATATGATCATAGGCAGTTGTGTCACGTGTCATATTGGAATTAAACTAGGAAATGGTGAGGGGTTGTTGGTAGATGCTAGCAGTGCCACATCATTATAGTAATCTTACACCAACATTCACAATACACATTCAGACTGCAGGGACTTGTTTTAAGGGGCTACTTAAAGGGTGGCACAATCAATGCTGCAGGCCCTTTGGTAGCATTTAATTTCCAGGTCCCGGATATATGGTATCCCACTCTACAAGGAGCTTACAAGTAAATTAAATATGGCAATTCAGTATGCACCAATTTAACCATGTTTTGTGGAGAGAGCAAAAGCGTTTTAGAACTGCTTACAGTGGTAACGTGCACAGAGTTCTAAAGCCAACAAAAACAAATTCTGCAAAAACTGGAGGGTAAAAGGCTAAATGTTTGGGGGTGACCCTGCAGAGAGAGCCAAGTCTAACAGTCAGAATATTACAAGCAACTTTTTAAGACCTCTTGCTCACTGCAGCTAGGACTCAACCTGCACCTCACTGAGAAGGTCCAATAATGCTGAAATTAGTCTGTGGTCATTTTTTGTTCATAATCAGCCTGGCGCCAAGCAGAACGCTGAGTTTTTTTGTTTTTCTCATCCTTTTCATGAACCATCACAAACATTTCACAAATGTGCATTCATTGGAACCCTGCAAGTAGGCCCACTACCTAAACACATCACACCCACACAACCAAAACAACATATTCACCATCTCACAAGGCAAGCATACTGAATATACCTTGTAAATAATGCTGGTCAATATGTACCACCACAAATATCCTTAACACCATTTTTCGAAATGACATCTGGTACATGCAAGCCACACCAACCTCGTTCCGAGCTGTCTTAGTCCTATAAAACCAATACAGTAAACCATCATCCAGATGAACAGAAGAGGACATTAGATTTGTCCACAGATCATCATGACAATGTAACCTTTACAATTCCACTTATTCTGCTTTCATCTATCAGCCACTCAGAGTATAATGTTCCACATCATCCACCATCCACACAATACTCAGCCAGCCTTCGGTGATGAAAAATTGGATGTCACCACTGCAGCTTCAGTACACTACATGAACAATGTCGTCATATGTGACTTTAATCTCCCAGACAATGAATCCACCAACACATGGATAAAACTCCTACACCTGATATTGCTTTGATGTTCCCACCTCACAAGGTACCAAGGTTGACAACTTGCAGCTTCCTATCTTTTGATGATCTGACAGAATTCCTCTACTTCCTCAGGGTCGCCATGCATACGATTATATCATCCCACCATCTATTATGAAGATAATCTCTGGTGAAGACCAGATGTCTCTATTTTATACCTTTCTTGTACCCCTTGTCCAGGGTACCATGGTAGATGTCCTCAAGACAAGACAGAGCCTTTACCTCTCCAAGAAGCCCAACCTTGACACCGAGGACCCGGAAAGTACAATTTTGGCACCATGTAGCATTCCTGGGAAAGATCATTGAGGAGGTCACAGTTATTCAACTGCATAAAAATATCAAAAACAAAGTTCTCCTGCAACACTATCAGCTCAGGTACACACCTCCCTACAGTACAAAATCTTAAACTATCCAAGTGGTCATTGACACCCTAAAGATCTACAACAACTGTTATTCCTTTCTTCTAATTCCTAATCACTCCATCTGTAGCAATTGACACTTTCAACAATCAAGTCTACCTGGAAATAGTACAAAACAAATCCAATTCAATTACATCATCCTCTAATGTTTGAATGACACATAGAAGACAGAGCTCAGCTAGCCAAATAAGCTCCTCCAGATACATGACCATTCCAGTCTCCTATAGCATACCTCAAAGATCCATCTGTGTGCCAGTGATCATAAACCTGAGTGTGGAGTCTTTCAAGGTCCTACTGATTTACAAGGATATTAGAATCTATAAGTACAAAGAGGACTTCACACCTTACCTGAAAATTGCACCTGGCAACAACATCAAGTATCTGAAGTACTGAGGTGCTAGAGTCCATGTTTGAATGTTCAAAACCTGCTCAAACTGAACCCCTTTAAGAAGGAACTTGTGCTTATGACCTGTGACTGCAAACAAGAACATGCCCAAGACTAGCTCACTAATATGAATCTTGATGCTTTATTTCTTAATTTGTGGACAGCCTCGATGCCACAGGCTTCAAGACTGACAATGTTCTCAGTTCCAAGGGTAACATTACGCACTTGACATGATCTGCTTGAAATTAATGGATCTTGTTAGTAAGCTGAAAGATGTCTAACTGGAACATGTAAAAACAAAGCGCCCGACAGTGGATCCCTTCCAATTAGCAGCACCTGAGTTGCTATCCCTCCGTAATTCTGGCCTCATATATAATCATTAGGAAATGTGTGCACGCTGTATCACACCCACTGTCACAATGCTGTTCCTAACGGAACTCAACAATTTTAAACAAAAGCACAGGTGCACCATTTCTCAATAAATAGGGAAAATAAGTCTATAATCTATCCCCAAACAGCAGTGTTCTTCCAAAGTTTCCTTTATTCAATATCAAAAAGATTTGTAAAAACAGGAAAATAAGTATATAATTTATCCCCAAACAGCAGTGTTCTTACAAAGTTTACTTTATTCAATATCAAAAAGATTTGTAAAAACAGGATCGTGAACATCAGTTGTTGACAGTGGCACAGCCGACGCGTTTCGTCCTTGAAGCGGACTTCTTCAGGGCTGTAGATGCCAAACACATAAATATACATATAAATACACATAACTGAACAATACCACAAATCACATGTAATCACTTAATACAGATATATAACTGATGTTTATGATCCTGTTTTTACAAATCTTTTTGATACTGAATAAAGGAAACTTTGGAAGAACACTGCTGTTTCAGAATAGATTATGAGAAGTGGTGCACCTGTGCTTTTGTTTAAGACTTCTAACTGGAACCAGACATCAGAAACAAGACAATGGCCCTGTTTCTTTCCAATCTTAAAGGAGGCAAGGTGTTTGGGTTTGTATCCTTGAGATCCAAATGACTCCAATGGGAGCTTTCTCCTTACAGCACACTTTATCAAAGGACAAAATCACAACGAATCATAGAATTTCACTGACTTGCCCTAACTGTCTACATTTCATTCAAGTCCTGCTACCCTGTTTACAAGTTAGACAATTTTAGCAACCAACTATATTGGATATTAAAGATGAGGCCCTCAAACTGAGCTCAAATGAAATGCAGCAAGAGCATCATTCCACTTTTCGGCTCTGGAATGCCATCGCAGTCCAGATCTTCTTTGCTGATGCTGTCCTCCCCTTCTGCAAGCAGCTGAAAACCCTTTTTTTTAGCAACTCTGCCACTGGCTGACCAACTGAATGCTAAACCACCTTTCGAAGAGTTCCCACTTACATCTCTTGCCCAAGCACCACCACCACCTGTAGTTCTGCAACTCCACTTGCTGCTCAACCCTCCCTATAAACCACATCATAGCTCTCGTCCCACTGCTAATCTAATAATGCTATAACTCTCTCTACCCTTTTAGTCTTTCTTCTGCACTAACAATAGTAATTTAGGGTCCCTATAATTATGCAGCAGGGGAGCACCAACTTTTGTGGCAGGATTGGCGAAATTATGCAGCAAGAAGAGGCAAATTATGTGGAACAATTCATTCACCAAAAAGGTTTATAATATTACTTCATCATTTTGTCATTTTTAAGCATGGTAATACTGCCTAGGCAAAGATTTCACTTCACCTCACCAGTACCAATTTAACTATGAAATACAGAAGTAAGGTACTGAAAGATAACCAGGTAACCTTTGCCGAGGGCTTTCCACTACGTGCAGAAATTTGCACAAATGTTTTAGTAACTTAAAGAAATAATCTTTTTATTGAGTTTACAATTTATTTTCAACAAATAATCATACAAGCTTCTGTTGTTCATTAAACCTCAACAATATGAAATCACTTAACATGCAGAGGGGACATCATTTCCACTGCTGTATTTAGCACAATAACAACAAGATTCAACAGCAAATGTTGCAGATAATAGAAAGATTTTTGGGATCCGCTCCTCATGCGTAATGTCTCGAGCCGAAGTCCAATGCCCAACTATGTATATAACAGCTACTCTTAAAGCAACGAACAACGATTGCACCCAGTAAAACCAGCCAGGCTATACTTGCGACAGTATAATTATAATAAGGACAGGTAGATTACACATATATTCAATGCCTTGTAATGTTCTGAGCTGTGCCAGATAGAGAGCCCATAGAGAGGCAATGAGATTTCGTCCTAAATTAAGCCCCTGATGGGTGTTGCTGTTGTTCATGGTGGTATGGCAGGCTGTGTTGGTTGAGGGAGGGCTACTCCTTCCTTCTACATCTCTCGCTTCCCTTTCTCGTAATATTTCTGACTTTAGGTCAACTATAGGGCAGCGCCTCACCCCTCTTTTATCTTCCTCTATTAGAGCTCTTTCCTCCGCCCGGGCCCAAGCTGTGACATCCTTTTCCAAGTTTGATATGTTAGTATGTGTGGGATTTCCATCGTAATGGTATTCTTCTTTTGACCAGAACTATAGCCAGGTCTATGAATCGCGTTCCTACCTTTTTGGTTCATGGGCTAGGAAATAACCCCAACAGGCAGTCTTCTATTGTGCAAGAAATGGTACGTGCGAGGATCTTGTGTAATACTTCCAGGACACGTTGCCAATACTCGGGCAGAGATGGGCAATCCCACAACATATGCTTGAAATATGCATCCATGTGTGCACAGCATGGGCACTGCTGATCATTACTACCCAACATCAAGTTAAGTCTGTGTGGAGTGAGGTAGGTCATATGGAGGATACTAAATTGGGTGTATATAAAGCTGGTGTTTCTACTTATCGTCTTGGGCGAACTCAGTGCCTTCTTCTAATCTGCTTCAGACAAGTTGCAATCTACGAGTGCCATTTCTGTAGCAGAATTGGTGGAGGTTTTTCCGCCATCTCCCTCAGGGCCCAGTATAACCATTTTATGAGATGCCTAGCCGATCCCAATGAGATCAGGTCCTGTAAAAGCACATGTGTTTTTGGTTCTTGAGTACCACCACCCAATAGGCACTGAAACTATTTCTGCAGTCCATGATGATTAAAAAATTGCCCAGTGGACAGCACATACTAAGAGATTAAGTTACCCAAAGAAATCATTACCCCTCCCAAATAGCAGTCTCCCGCTCTCAGCAAACCCACATTTCCCAATCCAGTGGACAGCACATACTAAGAGATTAAGTCACCCAAAGAAGCCCTGTAACAAAAACGGCCCCCAGGGGCCCCAAACCGGCCCCCTCACTCATGCGGCGCACCGGGGGATTGCCCGGTGCCTGCAACGGGCAGTCCGGGCCTGTATCCTAGCCATCAGTTTCCCTTTAAGGTTGTTACTAGGTGGCATATCCAGCGTTTCCAACCCAATCCCCTACAGCCATTGAGCCAACCACTGCATTTGAGCAGCTAAATAATAAGCCTCAAAGTCCGGTGCTCTCAATCCCCCCCTCTGGTGCCCTCTGAGCAGTAACCAGCGACACTCTATTACGGCCCTTATCCCAAATCAAATCCCTCAGCAATGTGTCCAGTTCTTTGAAACAGGTCCTTTGGATAACTACTGGCAAATTAGCAAAAAATTTAAGTAAGTGCGGCAACAAGACCATTTTGGAAAGTGCCACCCTTGACATAATGGGAAGCTTAGGAGAACGCCAAAATGTCACCAATGATTGAAGGGATTGAAGAGCCGGATTCAAGTTACCTTCAATGAGGTCCTGTTGTTCATGGAATATTTGAATCCCTAGATATCTAAAGGACCGGGGGGACCAGATAGTGTCCCTTGGAAGTGGCAGGGGGCCGCAGGGTGAAGGGATAAGACTTGAGTCTTGGAATGAAAAAAGCATCCATGTGTGCACAGCATGGGCACTGCTGATCATTACTACCCAACATCAAGTTAAGTCTGTGTGGAGTGAGGTAGGTCATATGGAGGATACTAAATTGGGTGTATATAAAGCTGGTGTTTCTACTTATCGTCTTGGGCGACCTCAGTGCCTTCTTCCAATCTGCTTCAGACAAGTTGCAATCTACGAGTGCCATTTCTGTAGCAGAATTGGTGGAGGTTTTTCCGCCATCTCCCTCAGGGCCCAGTATAACCATTTTATGAGATGCCTTGCCAATCCCAATGAGATCAGGGCCTGTAAAAGCAGATGTGTTTTTGGTTCTTGAGTACCACCACCCAATAGGCACTGAAACTATTTCTGCAGTCCATGATGATTAAAAAATTGCCCAGTGGACAGCACATACTAAGAGATTAAGTTACCCAAAGAAATCATTACCCCCTCCAAATAGCAGTCTCCCGCTCTCAGCAAACCCACATTTCCCAATCCATCAATTGGCTCTTAGTGAAGAATGAGGAGGTTCCTCCTCGTGCTAGGCCAACCAGGGGGAGGTCTGGTGCATATAAAGGGATTTCCTAGGTGCGCACAATGCTTCTGTACCAGCATCTCAAGGCCACAGTGAACAAGGCACCCTGGGTTTGTGCCCGCTTCCTGGGAACTAATATCCTAGCAGGGCCGGACTGGGAACCAAAACCGGCCCTTGCAAAGTGCTCGGCCCCCCCACCCCTCCCCCCTCGGGAGGGGGGCGGGGTCCGGGGGTGCGACTGAGCTCGTTGCCAGTGCCGGTTTTCGGACGATTTTGTTACAGGGCCGATTTTGCAGCTATGCTGCAAAAACGGCCCTGTAACAAAAACGGCCCCCAGGGGCCCCAAACCGGCCGCCCCACCCATGCGTCGCACCGGGGGATTGCCGGGTGCCCGCAACGGGTAGTCCGGGCCTGTATCCTAGCCATCAGTTTCCCTTTAAGGTTGTTACTAGATGGCATATCCAGCGTTTCCAACCCAATCCCCTGCAGCCATTGAGCCAACCACTGCATTTGAGCAGCTAAATAAGAAGCCTCAAAGTCAGGCGCTCTCAATCCCCCCCTCTGGTGCTCTCTGGGCAGTAACCAGTGACACTCTATTACGGCCCTTATCCCAAATCAAATCCCTCAGCAATGTGTCCAGTTCTTTGAAACAGGTCCTTGGGATAACTACTGACAAATTAGCAAAAAATGTAGGTAAGTGCGGCAACAAGACCATTTTGGAAAGTGCCACCCTCGACATAATGGGAAACTTAGGAGAACGCCAAAATGTCACCAATGATTTAAGGGATTGAAGAGTCAGATTCAAGTTACCTTCAAGGAGGTCCTGTTATTCATAGAATATTTGAATCCCTAGACATCTAAAGGACTGGGGGGACCAATTAGTGTCCCTTGGAAGTGGCAGGGGGCCGCAGGGTGAAGGGATAAGACGTGAGTCTTGGAGTAATTTACATTCAAACTGGTTAGGGAAGCATAATCATTCAAGATGTCCATTGCATAACGAACCCCATGATCTCCTCTCCGCAAATATAGCAGGATATCATCTGCGTAGAGAGAAATAACGAACTCTTTCCCGTCCAGAGTGAGGCCCAGCCTACCAGTCTCCTCTCTAAACTGCACGGCCAGTGGCTCCATCACCAGAGCAAACAGGAGTGGAGACAGGGGGCATCCGTGTCTGGTTCCCCTGGATACCTCATATGAATTTGAAATTATACCTCCCGTCCTAACTCTGGCTGAGGGGGACGTATAAAGGAGTTTGACCCAATTAGCCATCCTTCACCCAGCCCCATAGCGCGCATTACCTCGATCAGAAAATCCCATCTTAAAGAATCAAAAGTCTTTTCAAGGTCTACTGCCATTACCACTGCCTCAGGGTAGTTCGAGAGATCCTGGTGAAACAATATGCTATATAGATGTCTGAGGCTACCTGACGTAGACCTGGTTGGGATAACTCATTCTGATCTGCATGAACCAGACTGAGAATGTATGGGAGCTGTCTGCTGGCAAGGATTTTACTTGCTATATTAAAGTCTAGATTTACCATGGACAACGGTCTAAATTCTGAAACAGTAGGAGTGCCCAATTTAGCTTTAGGGAGGGGTACCACCAGGGCTTCCCTGGTCGCCATTGGTAACTGGTCACATCTTAATGAATCAGTGTACAGCTTCTCAAGCCAAGGGGCCAAAGGTTTTAGTAACTTTTGATCTGTTTGAGCTAGAAACTCAATTTTTGGTTAAAATATGCATATTAAGCAGGAGATGGTGGTTTATGTTGTAAATGCGTCAAATCCATATTTATGCGAGAATGACCAGGACTGCAATAATACCCCCAACATGTATAACAGCTAACTTTGCACTATATAAGTTTCTTAAATACACATGTGCATACATAAGGCACACTTGGGAAGAATCATTTTGTTGCACAAATGTGCAAATAATGGAATTCACACATTTCCTCACTTTTGAAAGTCCTCAAGTTGCATAACATGAGTACATTTAGACTTGGGCTAGTACAAATATCGTAAATTCTTTTGACTGAATCAACACTTTCGTTTTTTAGTTGCCAAAAAAAAGAGCTTTTTCATAGACATAAACCACTGTTTGACTGTGTATACACACTTAAGATTTCGCTATAACTCTGAGATGATCTCCTATCCTTTTTTAAATCACAGATTTCTAGGATCCAGATGCTACGGCCAAGGACTCTCAAACATTGCCTTTTCTTCCCCTGACCACACCTGCCTTCACCTGTATCAGTAATTTCGAACCAATGAAAATGAAGCAAGTTTTAGACACAGAAAAAGTATAACAAAAAAGACTCAAGTGATTCAGCCTACCAATGCTCAGCACGCTGGATCCGGGATTGCTTCCCCATACTGGCCCCTGATACTACAAGTCTGATCAATACCTCCTTGTTACAGGGTAACTAATAGACCAATGGAAAGGAGGCGGCAATCACTCTGTTGGTCAGGAACCATTGTGCAGCCCCTGCTGTTCTACCCAATGAAAGGTTAATCATGAACCCAGATCCTTCGACGACTGGAGGCGGACTTTGGGATCAAAGCAATATTAATGATTGTATGGGAGAAAGTGTAGTAGTTGAAGGCATGCTCGTCTTTCCCCTAGGCCTAGGATCCTTCTTGTGTTCATGTCCTTCTCATCTCTCAGATCATGTATTTTTCCTTGTGTGTCTACCATTGTTGTCTGACCACCAATACCCACCCTACTCCTCATTGACCAGGCATGATTCACAAAGGTACACTTATACGTTTGTCTAAGTTTACGTTTGTTTACAATTGACAAATGTTTTTTACGAGTAGTATCTTTACGACTGCAGAGTCTCCACATATAAAAAGATATGCCTGTCCTATCTTTTTATGGGGGGAGAGTCCGCGGGCATAAGATATTACTCATACAATACCTTTGTGAACTGCAAGCAAAGACAAACTTACACAAAAGTGTAAATTTACCTTTGTGAATCAGGCCCACTACGTTTCAGCCCCAAAGTCTGAACCTCTCCATAACGTTGTTGTCTAACCTGAGTGTCCCTGTTCCTCCCCAGTGTCTCTGTTTCTTCTGCCTTTGTGTCTCCCCTAGTGCCAGTGACTGTGGAGCAGTGTTAGTACCTACAGGTGTCACTCAGTGCATGTCCCATGCGACTCATGGAGGTCTACCACAGGGTTGCTGATATCACAGTATCATTAGCTGGAAGGGTAAATACTGGGGGCCTCATTTATGAAGACTTGAGTCAGTTTTGCGCTTCCGATGCGTCACTTTTTGTGACGCATTGGCGGCGTAAAACATGCCTTCTGTTGCACACTATTTACAAAGTGACGCATCTGAGCAGATGCGTCACTTTGTAAACCCCTGCGCTACATTATACCTGCGTCAGGTATAATGTATGCAGGGGGGGCATTCCCCCGCAAAAGGCTTCGTAGAAGTGAGGCAGTGTAATCTATGAGATTTCACTGCGTCACTTCTAGGACGCCGTTGCGTCAAAATCTTGCGCCTGCCACAGGCCCTTTCCACATGGGGTTTGCCCCATCTGAAAGGACGCATTGCTGGAGTTGCGTCACTTTTGTGACACACTCCAGCAATGCGTTACTTTTGCGCTTACAGATACATCAGCAATACTGACGTATCTGTAACTCCTTGCGACATGATGCGTCATACATTAAATATGACGCATCAGGTATGTCGCAAGGAGTGCGCACTGAGAAGTGACGCATCGCTGCTTTCACGCAGCGATGCGTCATTTCTCATAAATGAGGCCCTGGGCACTTGTGGGTGGATCTGCTTGTTATTTGACATTAGAATTGCAAATCCTGGATGTGCAACAAAGTAAAGAGTTGATATCATAATGCACATCAGGTCTATCCTTTGTCAGTGATGTTGTAAAGGAACATATAAAACTGTACAAGATGTAATCAAGTTGCAATTGGTCAGTGATGACTATCTTACACCTTATCTAATATGTGTCATATTGTTTGCAGCGATGTTATCATGATCATGTTCAAGTGACAAAGATTTCGCCTGATAGTTCATAGGCTCATGACCTGATATAGTAAAATAGATTATGGCAACTAGAAACAAACGGTGGTCCCATCCTCTTACGTGTGTGTACCTGTTCTAGTGAAATACACGTTACCTTTGACCCCACATATGCAATTTGGAGTGGGATTTATTTTACATTATTATTTCAGAATCTTCATCTTAAATCCAACAGACCACTTCCCTCCAAAGAAAAGATAAAGTTGTATAGACACTTGAAAACCTTTTTTTTACTGGATTCCTTGAGAAAAAACAGACCTATTAAGAATAAGATCTGTATTCCTAATCTGTATTCCTGCCGAACATTAAGTGAGAAGATCATTTCTCTGTATGTTTTGGCCCTCATTAGCTCACAGGCTAAATGAAAAATGATAAAATTTCTTTAGGAGAGGAGAAACATGTTTATCAAATAAAAACAGAATGACTTTTACAATATGAGTGCCTTGTGACAAGATGGCCCAGAAACAAACCGTAAGCATCATTCTCTGCTTCATGATGTTGACAATGTGGCACAATTTTAAATTGTGATAAACATCATTGTGTGAGCTGGCACAAAAGGGCTGGTTGTGAGTCAGACTGGAAATGCCAGTTTTGTAAGAACCCAGCGGGTGCTTTGAAGCAGTGGAAGTCAATGACACAGGATTTGCTTGCAGACTGCCAAGTGTTTGTTTTTTCTAGAAGGAACTTTGGGCGCTGAGATGGTTTATTCTACTCTTTGTCCCTTTGCAGGTTACTCCTCAAGAGGGCACAAAGCTCTCTACAGCCAAACATAATTTAACCTGAGATTTTGAAAAGTAGGTTTAAATTTACTTTCAAAATGGCCATCACCTCGCTCACAGACCAAGGGCCAGATTTGCTAACCTTTTACGCAACGCAGTGTAGTAAGGAAACTTGCTGTGCTGTGTTAAATGTAAGGGTGGGCGTAGTGTGCGTAGTGGGGCTACGCGAAGCTTCATGAAGTGGGCAGGAAGCTACGCCCACCCACACCCTTTCCATAGCCCCACTACGCGCCGCCCGCCTCCCTCCCGCCCTCTTCTACACAACTAATTTAATTTAAAATAGTGTAAAAGTAAATTAAAAGCACTTACCTGCTGATATGCGCATGCGCGGGCACCCCCGCATGCACATTTCTTGCGAGAAATGCGCGGGTGCCCGCGCATGCACATTTGGCTGGAAGAAGTCGGCGCGAAGCAGAAGAGGGAGCCCCGGGACGCCGCATATCAGGTAAGTGCTTTTAATGAACTTTTACACTATTTAAGATTAAAATAGGCATTTAGAAGAGGGTGGGAGGGAGGCGGGTGGCGGGCAACTTCGCTCCATCCACGGAGTGTGCGTAGTGTTGCCTACTACGCCTACTGTGCGAATCGCGAAGTAGGCAACACTATGTACACTCCGTGGACGTAGCGAAGCACTTCGCCCAGGGTTAGTTAAATCAAAGGGAGAGAGTAGAATTGCACCCTATCTATTAAGCACTGGAGCACTCAGGCAGCCTAGCGCCAACGTAGGCAACCTTGTACCACAATGCAAGGGTGTCTGGTTTTCAGGAAGAATTGTTTCTATGCAGATTGCAACACACATAGAAAGATGAAATAACGAGGTGTAAAAAAATTATTTTTCTCCTCGTTATGCCTTCCTCTGTCAGGCATTTCAATTTGACTCTAACCCTGGTTTGCAAACCTTTGTAAATCTGGGATTGCGTGAAATCCATGGGTGGATGGACGTGAACGCCCATGATCAACCCATGGAACGCCTCTCACAATGAAATGTAATGCAATGCAGCACAAGCTGCTGCATCGTGTTTCATTTTTTTTTTTACAAAGTAGGCAGCGCAAATCGCCCTTTTCATGGCTTTGTAAATATTTACTAGCATTTTGTGTCATGGATGTGACACAAAAGTGATGCAACCATGATGCAAAATTTTAGTAAATCTGGCCCCAAGTTACTCTGATGGATGAGCTTTTTGCACATGCTCCTACATATCTGTGTTGCCTGAATCAGTGATCTCAGACGTTTTGGAAAAGGTATTCTGTTTTATCATGATATCTCTTATAAAGAGAGTAACTGTACAGTTTACTTCCAGGTTAATCAAAAAGCAAGGGTTTGCATTATTTTCTTAAAGCCAGATGACGGGTCATCTCTCTCAGGGCATGAAGTCGACCTTTCCAAGATATGGCCACTAAATCACTAAAGTCTTGACCTCTGTTTGGAGATATACTGAACCTGGAAAGAACCAGATTTTGTTAAAAAAATGAATGAACCAAGCGGTGAGTGTGAAATTTGCAAGTACCAGCACTTATTGTAGCACTCATTTTAGTGTTTTTGATTAACTCTCGCCAGTTGCTAGTTTTCCTGTGCTCTAGGATTATGCCCCGACCCCACATGATCCTTGGGGACAATGTTGAACTCCACCACATCCATCTGCAGCTTAGTCTCTTCCAGGGATGTATACATTCAGCAGTTCATGACTGATGTCTGTGTTCCAGAAACCAAAATCCTCTGTGCTCTTCCCTTAAAGAATCTCACATCTTGCAAAGTGACTTTTTAGCCTTCCCACAGTTTCACTGCTGCCACTTGAGCAACTCCCTACACTATTGTCCATAACTGACTACACCAGAGTCTTGATAGCGCAGAGTAGGGGCAAAAGGTATATAAATATGGTTCAACCTTTTCTTACCATCACTCACAAGGTTTAGCCCCGTTCCCATGCTGGCTTTCAAGAATAACTTGCTCTAGGTGACAGATCTTTGGCACCGTGTTTTGAATCAGAGCTATTTCATCATAATAATTTAAATCCCAATTACAGTTCTAATTTGAGTCAATGATGAGATTTTGAATTATATTTCAAAGAGTATTTCTCATAAAGAGATTAGTCAAACTTGTTTTATTCAGATTACTCAATAAAGTGAAGTAAGTTTACAGAAATCTCATAAAAGTATGGTTAGAACAAATCATCAAATACTTTATCAAGCACGTTCCATACAGGAAAATACACTTTTCTAAAGAACAGGACAAGAATTTAAAGTTAGTAAGAACTCATGAGGAGTTCTTGTTCAAATGAAATAAGTGAGATAAAGAGAGCATTAAGCTAAAAAAAATATAACATCAAGGCAGAACTTCCTATTAAGAGTAGTTCATGAAACTCAGACAAGTCTCAGTAATTCAAGCAAATTAGCGTACAGTTGCAGTAGCAATCTCTTAAAAGCATGCAACTATAGTGAGGCATAGGATGAACAGCAGCAGCGGTAGCCACAGCTGTCAAGGGAATTTGTCTGGAAAAAAGATGTGCAGAGAAGTCTCAAAGCATTGATTATCTAACTAGAAGCACACACTAATATAAAAGGCAAAAATGATGTTGCTAAATGTGTAGCAAGCTTCTCCTCTTTGGATCCAATCATCTGCATTCTTCTGAGAGCTAGTTCAGCTGTTCCTTTCCCAAGAAATAACAAGCAGCTTGGAAAGTTTTATGACAAAGTTTTTTACAGACGTCTTACGTATGTGGCTTCTTATTCACGAACCTCCGTTCCCAACTGCATTGAACACAGTTTAACCTTTTACTTTACATTAAGTTAAGTTATCATGATAAATGTTTCTTAGCAAAGCTAATACATTTATTAAATAGGAATCATTCTGCAGTTATGAGTAATATTTCTAACCATGTCAATTTTAGGTCAAGTTTCTAAAATCCATTGTGCACATTTTCCAGCATATCAAGTTCATTTTTAGTTAAAAGAAGACTTGCATTTTGAGTATTTCTGCGGCCTATGCTAACAGATGTGACTGCATAGTGCAGTCTGCACATTTAAAATGTGTATAATTTCATCTTGAAATTGCACAGTAATCAGTGAACATATAGCTGCAATTTTTTGAAAATTGCACCTTGATTAGTTTTCTTCTTCAATTCTTCCATCTGATGGTTATCTTAACCATCACACTATCTTGATTTCACATGAGAGTTCTGCTAAAAGTGCTCTTACATCGTCCGTTGAATCCTGTTGTTTCCAATTAAAACGTTGAAATTTAATGACTTTTGTAATCATCATTAATGAGATTATTTGATTCTAAATCTTTTTCAATTTTTGTATTCCTTTCTCTGCCCTGTGTCTTGTGTAAGTAATATCTACAGCCTTTGAAGAACGCATAAAAAAATACTACCATAGGGCCACAACCGGAGGGCCAAGAGTGAAGGGGGTCCTGCTAGGAGCCCCCAAAGGCACTTTCTGACAGCAGTTCCATGTCAGAAAGGCTGACATGGAAATGCTGCCTGAAAGTGCCATCATAATCCCAATGGCGGAAATGCCATCTGTTAGGAATTATGAGGACCTTCCGACTGGCCGACGGGATGCTTGATTTTCCGGCCGGTTTAAACTCCGACCGACGTCATTGTAATACGGCAGACAGTTTAAACCTAAGATGACGGTCGGAGAGCCTCTGACATCGAAATCAGGACCTTGGTGTTTTCAACTCTTCTTATTCAGGTTTTAAGTCTGTAATGTTCTTTGCAAATTCTTCTATTTTCTTACTATCATCAAGTGGGTCAATCTGAGTATTTTTCAGTCTCAGCCTTTTTCTGCGAGTAAAATGTCTAATGCTGATCGATTCTGCAAAACCATGTATCTAATTGTTACAAATTCAGTGATTACTGCTAATAAAGCTCAATAGGTTTTGGTTGCCAGCTTGCCGACAACAGTTGACAGTTTTCTAATACTTTTGTTGTTTATAATGACTCCTACAGGTGGAATGATTGTACCAAATATGTCTCCTTCTAATTGAACTTAATTTTCTGTACTATGGGTGTGTCTGTGTGCTGGTGTCATTGTTAATGCATCTCTACTCCCATATCCAGAGATGGATGAATCTGAACCACCTCAAACTTAACCCGGGCAAGTCAGAACTTATCTTGCCCGGGAAAAGTGAAATTAGTTGGGGCCCCCATTTCTGGCCATCTGACATGGGAACTCCACCCGCCAAATCCTACACAGTTAAGAGCTTAGGGGTGACTCTCAGTGAGGATCTATCGCTTAAAGGTCATATAGGGACGGTAGTTTCATCCAGTTTCTTTCAATTGAGAAAGATAAAGAAAATTGCCCATTTTTTAACTCATTCTGCTCTGATTCAGGTAACTATCGCCTTAGTTTTATCTCGGCTTGACTTTTCAAATAGTTTGTACCTAGGTCTTCCAGCAGGTCAGCTAAAGAGATTACAATATGTCCAGAACCAGGCAGCCAGGCTCATTTGTAAGCAAACTAAATGGCAATCCATTAGGCCAGGATTAGAAAATCTTCACTGGCTGCTGGTAGCCCAGAGAGTTGCATTATTTTTAAAGCTTTGCAGGGAAAGGGACCCAAATTCATAAGGAATTTGGTATGCAAATACACCCCTTTACGTAACCTTCGCTCGGCCCACCAAGAACTGTTAATGGTCCCCTTATTTAAGAAAAAACGTCAGGGCGGCAGTGGTTTCCATTTCCTTGCCGCCTCCTTATGGAACTCCTTGCCACTGTCTTTAAGACAGAACGACGCTCTTCTTACCTTCAGACAGGCTTTAAAACATGGCTTTTTAGAAAGGCCTATCCTTAAATAAGTGCGAAATGTACCCTTGCTAAATGTACCTTGTGTTATGCTGTGCTCTCAAAAAACTTCGATAGCGCCATGAAGCCCACGGGCATACGTGCGCTGAATAAATAAAATTTAACATAACATAACATAACATCTACTATATGCATAGTACATTTTAGGAAATAATGCAGCTAAATAACAAATGCCCTCCCAATTTGCAGGCAACCAAAAATAAGCATCCTGTTCACAGACCACATAAACTCCTGGAATTGTGCATTCTTCTCCCTTTAAAATTTGCCATTTTCCTCCCTTTAATTCAAATGTCTGTTCACAACTACTAATCCCTACATGTCTAGTTTGTTTAGATGTTCTTCTTTTGTAAATGCAAACTGTTTCTTTATGTTGACTGTCAAATCTCAATTTTGGATAAACCATTTTCTTTCTAAATTCATCTTCTTTCTTCCAAACATTTTTCAAAACATCACTATGCTAATCTTTACTACGTAATATGTTCGTGTTTCTTTCTTCTAAAGCCATAATTAAAACTTTCTCTTGTGTTCTTATAGTTCAATAGTTTTGATACGCCTTAACTCTATCTATACGTCTAAGTGGCATAAAATAGTGCCAAGCGGAGTTCATTTCTTTCTGTTGCAGGAGTAAATATATCCTTTCCATGAGAGGGACTCTAGAAAGTATTAGATCATAATTAGAATAGACATATTCAAAATGTTCTCGTCTATATACAAGTGAAAGCAGTATGGTACAGGTAATTGCATATGATACAGGTATGTGATAATATGTAGACTTTTCAGTTGCTGATGATGGTAAATGAGCACAGACATAACAGTTCTTTGCTCCCAAGGCGTGTGTATATCGGTGTACTAACCTAGAATAAACTTTAGTTGTGTACTAATCTAGCTTGTAGTCAGCAAATGAAGCTTTCAATTGCTCTTCAGAATTCATTTATGTTTGTGTTGGTTATGTTTGCAGACAATGTCTTCCTCGGGTGTCGAATAAATTACTACTAGCACTATTACTATCATTATTACTGTTATTACGGGCTCATGCCTCAGCCCGTCACTATTTAACTTTTATGTCGCCCCACTCGCTGCCCTTCTCAAGGACAGCGGGTTCTCCCCCCTCACCTACGCTGATGACACACAGCTTCTCCTCACCTTCGACAAAGATACCCCGAATACTAAAAACAACTTCTCAGAGGACGATAACAACATGGATGAGCAGGAATTTTCTCCAGCTTAATGCTGGTAAAACGGAGATAATGCTCTTCAGAGATGCAGTATTCACCTGGTCCCCCAGCTGGTGGCCGGAAGAATTGGGCAAGGTACCATCCCCCAAACCAACGGTCAAAAATCTAGGAGTCCTAATTGATAATAAACTCAACTTCAGTGAACACATAGCCACCACAAAACGCGCCTGCTTTCACCCACTGAGTCTCCTTCGTAGAGTCTTTCATTTCCTCCCCTTGTCCACCCGGAAAACTCTAGTTCATGCCCTGGTTCTCAGTCGCTTGGACTTTAGCAATGCTCTGTTGATCGCGGCCAAGGAATCTGACCTAGATAGCCTTCAGGTGGTACAGAATACAGCGGCCCGCCTGGTAACCAGATTCCCCTACCGTACCCCCTTTCTGCCTTTATTGCACAAACTCCACTGGTTGCCAATCCGCTCGAGGATCAAATTTAAAATCTGCTACCTGGTGTTCAAAAGTATTAACCAATTAGGCCCCGAGTACCTTTCAAATAAACTGACCAGACACTCTCCCATGCGGACTCTCCGCTCTAGGGGGAAAGGTCTTCTTGTCATCCCACGAATCAAACAAACCAGATTGGGAGGTTAATCTTTCTCCCATCTAGCACGCCAATACTGGAACCAGCTCCCACTGGATATCCGCCTCTACACCAACTACCTTAGCTTCCGGAAAAAACTAAAGACCATATTCTTCTGCTAATATCTGCCCAGATTCCTCTCCGGCTGCATCTATAGCGCGGAGATACCCCATGTGGGGTGATTCAGGCGCTCTATAAATGACACAAATAAATAAATAAATACATTACGAGAATTGAACAAAAGGGGCCTCATTTATGAGGCTGTGCGTCACTTTTACGCTGCCGGTGCGTCACTTTTTGTGACGCACCAGTGGTGTAAAAAATGCACCTTGTTGCGCCATATTTACAAAGTGACGCATCTAGATAGATGCGTCAATTTGTAAACCCCTGCGCCACATTATACCTGCGCCAGGTATAATGTATGCAAGGGGGGCGTCTTGATGCAAGGAAGGGTCGTAGAAGTGACGCAGTGAAAGCTATGAGATTTCACTGCGTCACTTTTAGGACGCCATTGCGTCAAAATCTTGCGCCTGCCTCACAGCAGGCGTAAGACTGGCGCAGGCCCTTTCACATGGGGCTGGCCCCATGTGAAAGGACGCATTGCTGGAGTTGCGTCACTTTTGTGACACACTCCAGCAATGCGTCACTTTTGCGCTTACAGATACGTCAGAAATACTGACGTATCTGTAACTCCTTGCGACATGACGCCTCATACATTAAATATGACGCATCAGGAATGTCGCAAGGAGTGCGCACCGAGAAGTGACGCATCGCTGCTTTCACGCAGCGATGCGTCATTTCTCATAAATGAGGCCCAATATATTTTCACTTATTTCTAAGGCAACACATGTTTATCGAGAATCAGATTATATATAGCTAAGTACAAAAACTTCAATGCAAAATTCGGTAAGTACTTTCTAAATGTGGTTAGTTTTCAGCAAAGCAATCCTAATATAGACAATCCTTAACCCTACTCCGTGTTCTTCTAGCAAAGTTATCCTTCCTCTTTTACTGCAGACTCGGGCCTAGGTACATCTTCTTTAAAATAAAAAATGAGAATTAGAGGCAGTCTCCTTTATACCTTTCAAACAAAATTTAGGCTATTCAATGTCTCTTTGTAATTGCAGAGTTTATTCTTGTTACCTAACTTTATCCATAAATGCTTATTATGGTGATGTTATGGAGGTTCAAATAGTTTGTATTTCACATCACACAACTCGTCTACTGTGACATTCAGTACTTTGTTCACAAAGTAATCCCACTCAGGTGCTGAATACCTTCAACAAAGTACTGTTGCTCTTTTTGATCTCTCGGTTTTTGTTAGTCACCTTCTGTATCACTTTCCTCACTAGACTCTGTCTCTTCAGGGACAGTTGATGTAATTTGATCAACTGATGTGCTCTTTTTCAGCCTTCAGTGATTACAATTCTGTGGCCATTCAACTGTATGGGTGACTCTTCTTGTTTTAGTGCTTGTTTCTTCACCCAGATCTTTTGGCTGTACTGATGCTGTCTCAGTAAAGGTTTCAGCTTGAGAGTCAGTCTCTGCTTCTCCTTTATTAGAGTCTTCAATGCCACTTTGTGAGACAACAGGCACGTGAATTGGTGTTGCAATCTGCAAATCTTTACCCCTTTCTTCTAATTGCTGATGTCGTAATCTTGGTATCACTGCTCTCTGTGGAGTCTCAGCTTTCAGTGGTGCAGTCACCAAGTCTCTTCATTTAGGTTCAAAGAGCACAATTGCTTAATCTGGATTTTTCTCACTTTATTGATGTGGAATGCATGCACCTAATTTGGAACTCCAGCACATTTAACTGCAGTGTTGGTTATTAAAATAACCTAGAAGGGGGTTTTCCTTATCGGTTGAAGACAAGTCTTCCGAATGTGCTTCTTCATCACAACCCAATCACCAGGATTGAGGTTGTGGCACTGTTCTTGATGTGGGTCTTTAGAGATAGCTGCAACCTGTTAGAAACAGAACACACCACATTAGCCAATTCCTTGCAGTAATCAAGTATCATGTCATCTGTGATGTTTACAAGTGCATCTTCAGGTACAGCAGGCAATCTAAAGGCATGTTCCATGAGAATCTCATGAGGTGATAGACCAGTTTTCCAATCAGTGATTCTTCAAATTCTCATCAGTACCAAAGATAAATCATCTGGCCATTTATGTAATGTTGTCAATCAAGACGTAATGGTCCCATTAAGTTGCTGGACTCAGGTCGACAGCTGCAATGCAATCTTTTGTCAATCTGCAAGGCTGTGCAAATATCTTCAGGACTTCACTGTTAAATTGGGTCCCTCTTTCTGATTCTAGAGAAATTGGGATTCCATATCTGCGTATTAATTCTTGCAATAACAGTTTTGGTACAGTGAAACTAATCTCTTCTGTTTGGGTAGACTTCCATCCATCTTGAAAAGACACACACTATGACCAGGACATATCTCAGCCCGTTATAAGCAGGCATCTTGATGAAGTCCATTTGTATTCTGTTGAAAGGACCACCTGATGTTTTTATGTGACCTAGTGTAACGTGTGTCCTTTTTAATGCATTCATTTGTTGACGTGTCACGCATCAATGCCAAATTGTTTCTGCAAGCATCCTGAACTTGGGATTTAACCACTTTTGCCTAAAGAGATGTATCGTGGCATCCCTACCTGAATGTCTGTATCCATGGAAGTATTGTGTCATTGAGAGCAGCAAACTATCAGGTAACACTGACCTCCCATTAGCTGACAACCATATATCATTCGCATTTAATTCACACACTGCTCTAATCCATCTTTTTTGTTCTGCCTCTGAAACATTTTCTTGCACTTCTTTCAATCCATCTCAAGTATCTATTCCTGCCTTTAGATATAAAATTAAGTGTTTTCCTCAGACTCACATGCAAAATATCCATTAAATATGCAGGCCAGTAAAGCATAATACAGTGCAACTGAATCAGAATACCAATTTCCCATGGCAATGTAGCCTTTACCATTTTGATGTGCTGCGCATTTAGCAACTGCAATTTCTGCAGGCAAATGGAGAGCTTCCAATAAATCTCTCACCTGTACCCCGTTTCTAATGGGGGTTCCTGAAGATGTCATGATACCACTTTGTGACCATAATTGCCCAAAATCATAGACACGCCAAAGCCGTACAGATTAACTGTAAATATAGCACTCTCATTTGAGCAGTTAAACTGCATGCTCTGGTAAGGGCACTCAATCCTGCACTTGTGCTGAGGCAACGCCTCGAAGCCATGAAGCTTCAATGACATAATGTATTGTACACACAGAGTAAACTGCTTTTAGGGTACCCTCATTGTTTCTCAGACATGAGCAATCCACAAAAATGACATAATCATGCTCATCTTTAATATCTGTTATAGGCTCTGCATAAATCCATGACATCCAGACAATCATGTTCAACTTTATCACAAACAGTGTCATTTACTGGTAACAGTGTGAATGGATTCAAAACTTGACATCTCTTTAACGCAATATTTTTTGCAGACAAAATGTTCTGTTCGTACTTGGGAGGTCTATTATGGGTCACGTATAGGCTCTTCGTTCAGTGTAATAATAGTTCGAAAGAGTGAGGGACCATTATGGGTAAAGGATATCCCATCACTATGCTCTCACTCATTTCCAGACTAGTGCTCACTGCGGCAACTGCTTTCAAACAGCCAGGCAGTCCCGAGGCAACCGGGTCAATAGTGGTCGAGAAGTATGCCACAAGATTTCGAGCATCACCGTGCATCTGAGCAAGTGCTGAGAGACTGCCACCATCCCTCTCACTGCAAAACAATGCAAACTCTTTACTGTAATCAGAAATTCCTAGTGCTGGGGCATGACAAAGTTTTTTTTTCAGCTCTTGGAAGGCTTTCAAGCAATCATTGTCCAAGGGAACCAGATCAGACACATCCTTGTGTGTCAGCCTCAGTAAAGGCTTTGTCACTAGGGAAAAGTTTGGTATCCACTATCAACAGCAGCCAACCATTCCCAAAAAACTTCTGACTTCTTTCTGATTTCGAGGTGAATTCATCTGAATAATCCCTTCTACTCTCCCTGGTGACACTTTCCCAGATCCTTTTTCAATGATGTGTCCTAGATATTGAACTTCTTTTTGACTGTACAGCAGTTTTCCTGGAGGCATTTAATGACCATTCTCAGCCAGGTGATTCAATTATACAATGGTATCTTGTTTACAAGCTTCTCGTGTCTCTAATGCCACAAGTAGGCCATCTATGCATTGCATGAGTACTGATCTATAGGGCAGCAATAGCATCTCCAGATTTTTTTTCAAGATCTGGTTGAAAATAAATGGGTTCTCTGTATACGCTTGTGGGACTCGGCACCATGCCAAATCTCTTTCCTGGAACATAAAAGAACAAGCATTTGCAATGCAATAGGTCCCACATTAGGAAAGTTTGAGCTATTGGTATTGTAAATGACAATTTTTTTTATTTATGTGTTGGTTTTGAAAATAGCGAAATTAATAGCTTTGTCATTTACAATGCCAATAGTTTTAACTTTCACAAATGTGACACCTATAGCATTTGTAATGCAATATGTGTTGTAAATACGTGACTTTGATGTATTGATATTGCAAATAACAATGGCTTTTTATTAATTAATACTTAAATAAAAGTTATTGTAATTTATAATGGCAATAGCTTAAAGTTTTGTCAACAAAGATACATAACTCACAGTGCAAACTAAAAAGCAAATGCGCAGACCAAGTCCTTGTAACAGGAGCATATATGTGCATACATTTATACACGCACACATTCTTGAAAGAGGTAAATCATATATGAACACACACACTCATCCCTTCCACATGTACATTATACATAGCATATGTGAGCACGATGCCCTCAGGACACTATACCTGATTATTTTGCGAAGGGTGCCTTCGGGAAAAGGGAGATAGGGAGCTTTAAGGAGGGGCACAGCTTGTACATGCACACATCCGTGAGCACAGAAACCACAAACCATCCGTGCACTATGCCTGAACACACAGGATGCAGTCTTTGTATTTACCTTGAATACCATGGCCAAACGAATGACAAACGGAAATCCTTTCATACAGTAGTCACATGTAGATATTCACCATGAAAAACAGTGTATGAGTGGCATGTGATGTGCACATACTGCGAGTACTCTCACCATGCCATCCTGAAATCGCTGAATGTTATTGTCCTGCTATCCATCAAGTATTGGCACTGTCCCTGGATCTGCGGCTCGTGCCCACATCCGGGCCAGGTAGGAGACGGGAGGGGGGAGGCGCGAGGGCTGCTCGCGCATGCGCTGTCCCTTCGGCTTGTGCCCACATCCGGGCCGGGGAGGAGACGGGGGTGGGGGTGCGAGGGCTGCTCGTGCATGCGCTGTCCCTGGATCTGCCGCCGTAGTTAAGGGAATGCTGCGAGACTCATGCGGCCTAGGGAGGGGATACTAACTCGTGCAGCCGCCACCACCGCGGGACAAGAGGAGTCCGACAGACCCGGTGAGTGGGGGGGGGCACGTGTGTGTCTGTGTGTGTGCGCGCGTGTGTGTCTGTGTGTGTGCGTGCGTGTGTGTCTGTGCACGCGTGTGTGTGTCTGTATGTGTGCTTGTGTTTGTGTCTGTGTGTGTGCGCGCGTTTGTGTCTGTGTGTGTTTGTGTGCACGTGTGTGTCTGTGTGTTATCCACTTTCTCGTAATCTGAGACGGGAGATGTACACGGCATGTGGGTGAACGTGCGCGCTCACATGGGGAAATCGCCTGCGCATGCTCATCCCCTGTCTCACATTCCCAGGAAGTGGATAACAAAAGATGCTTCGCTGGACGCAGCGGTTCGCGCTGCTTACACCAGCTCGACCTAAAAAAGGAACTGCCTATCTTTGTGCAATGGTACTGAGAAGAAAGCCTGGCAAAGAACAATGAAAGTGAAGCATTCTGCAGTACACATAATTTGGAATAGTACTGTGGCTGGATTTGGAACCACGGGACAACATGGAACAGCAATTCATTGATTTTCCTAAGGTCTTGCACTATCTTATATTTTCCCTTGGTTTCTGCAAACCCATAATTGGAGAGTTACATGGGCTCCCTACCAACTCCTCCAAAATTCCTTTCTGTATCATGTCTTCTATTACAGGTGCTATTCCTGCAATTGTCTCTGGGGCCAAATGACAAAGTGGTGTTCTTGGATATACAGCATTTGCCTTTAAGGTGACTCAGACTGGTTCTACCCCTTTAATCTGTCCATTATCTTTCCCAGTGATATCCCACATTCTGGGTTTAAAGTTTCTCTCAAATCAGAGGGTAATTCTTCAATTGTCATTACTGGAAACAATCCTACAGCTGTCTCTTTTCAAGCCATTATAAACTCTACATCCTGAACATGAAAGTGAAATTCAACACCAGTTAGTGTACAGTATATTGCGTAGTTTAACTTGCACAACAAATCTCTTTCTAACATGTTTACAGGACTTGAGTCACATATAATAAATTATTGACTTTCCTCAAATTAAATTATTTTTCAGGAACTTTTTATGAAACTGGATTTTTAATCTGCTTGTTCAAACTCCTACAACTTGGATCTTCTTTCCTGAGAGGGGTAGGTCTGGGACTTCTGCTGTTCTCACAGTGAAACTGATAGCAGCAGATTCAATAAAAAATTATAAAGGGTTGCCATTGCCATTCAATTCATCTTCGACAAAGGACCACTCTGGATACCCTTTATAACTGTGCCAAGCACATAATCTGCCTTTCCCCCAGGCACTGTCATTGTGAAATGTCAGAGCCAAAACTGTCATTATCAAATTCAGGAAACTATTGAAAGGGTTTCTGAATTTAGTTCTGAAAAGAATTCAAATTTGCTTTGGGTAACTGATCTAAATTAAATTTAGGGTTTCCCTTATTTTATGGGACCTTCTGGGCTTTTGGAACTTGCATCAGTTGCACCTGTTCCTGCATTGGCATTTGCATTTGATGAACTGGCACATTTTGCATCTGCATTCCTCTCTGCATTTACACATCTTCATTTACCACATCAGGAATAAGCCGACACCCCCTCTCCAATGCTAGTTCTGTTATAAAGATGGCAAGGGGTTATTTTCTTCAGCATTGCTACAGCCATACCTGAATTTGGATCAAGTGGAACTCTACCCTGCGAAACACCAAATCCTCCTTGTGAACCATGTACTCCTGCTTGTGGAACAACACCTTGCATACCTCCTTGAATCCCTGCAAATGAGTGATTCTGAGATCCTCTCTGCGCAAATTTTGTCTAATCCAACATATATTTCTCCTTCAGCTTTTTTTCATTTCTTGTTCATCTCTACTGTACTTTGCATACTTCAGGGTCTCATCTAATGACTTTGTCTACCAGCAAATTACACTTTGCTGCATATGCATACTGATCTCTAACCTTAAACCAATAACAAACTGAGACACAGAGAGTCCCATGTCACTGGCATCAGGATATTCTCTCCCACTGTGATGTTGAAACTCCTGAAACAATCTCTCATAATAATCATGCACTGTTTGCTTTGGTTCTTGTGAGGTTCTTTTAATCTTTACCAATCAAGATCTTTTGGAGACACTTTACCTTTCAGGAAAGTAATCAATGCTTCAAATTGCTCCATAACTACAGGACATGGTGCATTAGTAAGAGTAACTCTCGTTGGCTCTTCACGTGGCCATTGCATAACAACTTTACACACAAATAATTTGGCACTACAATGTCAAAGAAAATATTAAAATCAATCCACAACAGCTTTGAAATGAAAAAGAAAATGTCAACTGCTGTGTACCACTGTACAGGCTAGTCTCTCAATTTTGGAAATATTACAATATTACCTCCGCTCCATGGTACCTGAGCAGACACTCCTCCCGCTATTTCTCTCAATGGGTAAGATGAAGCTTCTCCATGCAAAAAAAGGAGGGTGACAAAGTGCACTCCTGTTTCTTCCAAATTGTTTCACCAGTCAATTTACCCATTGTTTAAACTTTTCGGCGTGCTGCCCGGGAACATGGTCTGCCCTCCACGCTTTTGTAAATACCATGGGAAAAAGGAGCGAAGTTTCACTCCAAACCGGACGCACAGCACAATCCACATTAAGTAATGAAAATACCACAAATTCATCCACGTTTTGTCCATTTTATTCCACGTGTTTCAAAGTTTTATATTGCTTATTTTCTTTTATCATGTTACATGTGATGCGCTTATGTATGACAAACTTCTAATGCGGCAGATATGCCCATCCAGGCCTTTTTCCGCAGCATGACACATACATAGTTCATCCTTGGTGGTTAATCATTTTTACCCTATTCATTTCGGCTTTTCCATAAGCCTTCTTCAGGGGTTCACTACAAGTTTAAGAAAACCAACATTAGATTGTAAATTCAGACCTCAACTCATACTCAATGTTAAACAGTTTGTCAAAGAAAATCATACTGTGATCAACGTTTTCACCCTCATCCTGTTTGTAATCAACATCAAAAAGCTTTATACAGTTATAATAACTATTCATAAAAGCATACATAACATACAGAAAATACACACTGAAATGAAAACCATGCACATAGTTAAAACCATTACAATGCATAGATGATCAACAGTTCATACAGATGTGCAGGACTACAGTCAATCCATCATCGAGTTCTTTGATCTCACAGGAGCGTTTAAAAAGCTAACAACCTAAAAAGTAATATCCACAGAGAGAATTTGTAGAAACAAGAGAGTAGGTTGCGGTTGTATAAAATATCACACCTCAAATAGAGGGATTAAATAGTCCTTTCTAGGGATCTATGGGCCAGATGTAGGTAATCCCCGATTACCGATTCTTAAGTACCGAATCATACCGATTCGGTATTTAAGAACTGGCAATCGGGATGTAGGTATATTTACTGAATTAATTACCGAATCGGTATGATTCGGTAATTAATGAATCGGTATTTACCGAGTCTGTAATTGTCATTGATTGTCAATTACCGAATCGGTAAATACCGATTCGGTAATTGAGGGAAATATTGAAGGGTGGCAGGGTGTCACTTTGACACCCTGTTGCACCCCTCAATTGTGCATGGGTGCACATGTAGCTGACATACATGCCCTTAGGGCATGTATGTCTGCAACATGGCACTGTTTAAAAAGCAAAAAAAATGCTTTTTAAATGGTTTTCTTATTTTACCACCAACTACTAGTTGGTGGTAAATTAAGAATTCTTAAACCCTTGTAGCACTGAAAACAGTGCTACCTACATCTGAAATTGCAGAATCGGTAATTTTACCAATTCGGTATTTTACCGAATCGGTAAAATTACAGAATCGGTAAAATTACCGATTCTGTAATTGTACATGCCCCTACATACCAATGTCCAAATACCGGTCGGAAACGGCCGAAAATCGGTATTTTCGGCCGTTTCCGACCGGTATTTGGACACCTACATCTGGCCCTATGTTCCTATCTTGAAGGTTGTGTGTTTATATTTCTTGGACCAATTTCCATCACATGAGACTTGGTACTGAGATCTAGCTCTTCCTTTAAACCCATGAACACATTTATTACGGCCATTTTAGTCATAAGTACAGTGTCACCCGAGTAAAGCAGGACAGGTAGGGGCTGACCTTTTACTTGCTGACCATCTATCCCCTCCACCAGAACTTGTTCTAGTTTGTTTATATATAAGGTGAATGGAAAGGGGGCCTTGATGCACCCCTGCCTGACACCACGCTTAGTTTGAAAACTATCTATGCAGTGGGAATCGGAAGTATATCTGACTGATGCCACAGTGTGGGGGCGTGGAGATCCCTCAGAAAGTAAACTATGTCCTGGTCAACCCCAGTTCCAAGATGATTCTCCAAAGTTTGTCAATGTTAACCCGTTCAAAGGCTGAGGTTAATTCCATGAAGGCCAACTGAATAGATGCCTTTCGAGCCACTGCATAGTTATTCATAATTAGATAGAGATTCCAACACTGTGCAATAGTTAATCATCCAGGTCTGAAGCCATATTAGAGATCAGATAATATGTTATGATCTCGAGACCGGGATGTTATTCTGTTCAACAAGACCCCCTCCAGGACTTTAACAATAGGATTAAGCAAAGAGACGGGTCTTTAACACAGTGGACTCTCCCTGTCCCATTTTGTGAATATGCGGACAATAACTGCATAAGCCCAGGAGGAGGGGGAACCTTGTTTCACAGAGTCTTTGAAAATATTATTTAAGACGGGGGTCAGGTGTCAATGTCACTAAAGTATAGATCAGGAGAGATCCCCTCAGGTCCTGCCACCTTGTTTTTAGATTGACCCAAAATTCCCTTTATTACTTCAGCCAGGGTAAATGCAAGGTGAGATACCCCTTCAGGAGGCTGTTAGCTAAGTATCCCCCCGTTGTATGCGCTCTCGAAGTGGGAAACCCTACTGTCTGTTTCGATGTGATGCACTAAGGAGGGAATAGCAGCCTGGGTAAAGAAAGGTCTGATTAATGATGCCCCAAAACTTAGCACTGTTCCGTAAACAACCAGGGCCAATCAAATTAGCCCATGCTGCATCCACAATCTAATTTTTAAGCCTGCTCACTTCATTTTTAAAATTAAGTTGACATTGTACCACCAGAGAAAAGTCACTAGGGGTCGCCATAAGGGCCTTTTATAAGTCTCTCAAGGCATATGAGTATCCTTTATCTAACCATTTTGGGCCAACAGGGGCTCCAGGGCCCATAGGACAACCCGTGACCATCGTAGTCTTCTACCTTGACTAGTGGGCTTTAAAATCCCCCTGGCTTCCCCAGAAATCTGCTTAGTTGCCTCACCCCAGTTGACAGAAATACAATTAAGGTTATGATCAGTGTGGGGGCTCCACTCAATTTTAACCTCTAAAATATAAGATATAAATAAATGACAAACAGAAATAAAATCTATCAGTGAGGCACACCCTCTGCCAGTAAAAGTCAGAATCAGGTCATGCCCCGTAGAGTAGACACGTTTATTCGATGTGAAGACTTGGCTAGGATAGAATTTAGTAAGATGCTTGTGTGGAATGATCCACTGCAGACCCTCTGGCGATAGACAACTGAGAGGATTATAAGGAACGGAAGTGGGGTCCTCACAAAAGTGACAATTAAAGTCTTCTGCTAGTATGATGTTCAAAACCTTCAACTTAGTCCCTTCCAGTTGGCCAAGAGAAAAATGCAAGGTATATAAATTATCAGTATCCTGCAAGGCAATTTTAGGCTTGTAAAAATGTAATAGGGTTTTGGGTGCCCCTACAAAATAAAATAAAAGTGCTTGTCAGTTGGGGGACACTGTGTCAAAAATCTCAACATCCCCTTGAACCGCAAGAGATATAAACACAGACAGTCCGCCCTTCGGCCAACCCTTTCGAATTTCCCATGATGGAGTGGAATAATACTTATATCCCTCCAAGTTACAACTGGCTACAGCCGGATCACTGAAATATTATCGACGGACAATATATCGAGTTGCCTAAATATCGTTGAAAAATTATCGACAACAATAATATCGAGTTTCTATACTTATTTAACAAACTACTAAAATATCGAGTTAAATATATCGAGTCAAAAAAATATCGACATCACTAATATAGACAACCAATATATCGACTACAAATATATCGTTTTTAAGCTAAATAAACGTAACACTACATAAATATCTACAACAAATATATAGACAACAAAAATATTGACTTTTGATGAATATCGACTTAGAATTATAAACATTAGGGGGTCCATTAGGATGTCGGGCGGATTGCCTCCACCAGGGTAGCGTTGGCCACCACCCGGCAATCCGCCCGACATCCTTCCCTGCATTCCCCCCGCCATATTACGATGGCGGAGGGGACCGCAGCGGTGGGAAACACCGCCCACCTGTTTTCCGCCCCAGTCGCCTTGCGGCCGGGTCGGAAAAGCGATAACATCGTGGCGGTGTCTATCAGACACCGCCAGCCATATTATAATGGGCGGGCGGTTCCGTTTTCCGATAGGGTGGCGAACGGGCAAAGCCCGCCCGCCATCTTAATGTGCCCGCCCGCCACCGTATCGGAAAACGGGACCGCCCGCCTTAAGGGCGGGGGTCCCGGGAGTGCCATTAGGATGTGCCCGCCACAGTGGCGGGCACATCCTGTATTTTCAGCATTGTGGCGGGCGATGCTCTCTGCATCGCCCGCCACAATGCTGAAAATGCATTGCAGCATTTGCATGATGAAAGCGGCAGGCACTGCGCGGTGCCTGCCGCTTTCATTATGCAAATGCAGGTGGGTACCATAGGTACCCCCCTGTGTGCACCCCCCTACTGTGCTTAACTCTGGGGGCCCGCAAGGGGCCCCCAGAGTGAAGTCCGCCTGCCTTTCCGTGGCGGCATTGCCGCGACGGAAAGGCATTGCAAAATGCCCATTATAATATGGCTGGCGGTGTCTGATAGACACCGCCACCTTGTTATCTCTTTTCCGCCCCAGCCGCAAGGCGACTGGGGCGGAAAACAGGCTGGTGGTGTTTCCCACCGCTGCGGTCCCCTCCACCATCGTAATATGGCGGGGGGAATGCAGGGAAGGATGTCGGGCGGATTGCCGGGCGGTGGCCAACGCTACCCTGGCGGAGGCAATCCGCCCGACATCCTAATGGGCCCCCTAATATGTAAAATACAATATAAATCTTCTTGTAAAATACATTACACAATCCAAAATAAATATCAATAACATTTTTTTAACACATTTAAATGTGTTAACATTTTTCCAACATATCATGAAAACATTGCAATTAATATATAAATATTTCTAAATCATTCTACATATATTATCACAATATTAGTACATATATTTAAAATAAATTAAATAACTAACCAGCTTTAATGCAGAACTCTTCACAGATCGCCATTCCCACATCAACAAACAAACCAATTAATTGTAAAAAAATTCAAACTAGCCAATAAAATGCGCCCTTTCTTTAAACAACCAATAAAATGAGAGAGCACAAAAAATACACAGTATAAAAGAAGTACATGCCTACTACCATTTGTTGCTACTAACTCTATAGAAAGAAGAAGGCAACACTTTGGCCAACTTGTTCCTGATGAATCTACATTACAAATCAAGATTGCTACAAAATTAATCAACTAAGTTAAACTTTATTTTTATAATACACAAGTAGTAGGCTAAAATTTTAACTCTATCTCCTAACTATAACATTTATTTCTCTCATTCAACATTTCTTATATTGACATCTCCTAAACACATCAAAAAACCTACTCCTATTTCTTTACCACTAATTACTGATTGTAAGTATATATAAATGTTTCTAATACACCAACTGCTGTTGTTAAAAAATATTTTTTAATAGCCATTCATTATTTACTCGATCTCCTTAACAGATAATCAGAAAACATCCTAATTCTACTCAACTTAATTTAAAGACTACACAAGTTAAACAAGTAAGTATATGTGTACATTTCCTAAAAGGCCCTAAAATACTAAATCAATTTTCTAAAGAGCATTTCTTGTTTTTCTATCTTTCTTACAGATATTCTAAAGACATCCTACATCTACTATACCAAAGGCAAAGACTACACAATTTAAAAAAGTAAGCATATTTTTAGAATTCCTAAAAGACCCTAAAATGCTAAAGCTATCTTCTAAACACCATTTAATATTTATTCTATCTTCTCTACAGATATTCAGAATACGTCCTACATCTACTCTACCTAAAGCAAACACTACACAATTTAAACAAGTAAGTATATGTATTTTCTTCCTCAAAGTCCCTAAAATTATAAATCTATTTACTAATAAACATTTCATGTTTATTTTATCTTCTCTACAGATATTCACATTACATCCTTCATCTACTCCACCAAAGGCAAACACTCAACAATTTAAACAAGTAAGTATATCTAATAATTTCCTCAAATACCTTAAAAAGCTAATTATAATACAGCTTTCTCCTTGAAAAATGTCAAAAACATACAAGAACTAAATTGAAAACACAGGGGTCCATTAGGATGGCGGGCGGATTGCCCCCGCCAGGCAGGCGGTAGCCACCGCCGGCCTGGCGGGGGCAATCCGCCCGCCATCCTGACACAAAACACCCCCCGCCATATTAGGATGGCATGTTTGGCCGCGGCGGACGGAAAGACCGTCCGCCGCTTTTCCGCCCCGGTCGCCTTGCGGCCGGGGCGGAAAAGGGTTTATATGGTGGCGGTGTCTATTAGACACCGCCGGCCATATTAGGATAGGCATTTGTGAATGCCTTTCCGTGGCGGCAAAGGCATGCGGAGTCCCCCTGCGGGGGCCCGTTGCGGGCCCCCAGGGACTCCATGGGCATCGGGGGTGCACATGGCTGCATTTCAATGCACAACATGACAGGCACCTCGCGGTGCCTGTCATGTTGTGCATTGAAATGCACAACGTCAATTTTTTGCATTGTGTCGGGCGGTGCTTTCAGCACCGCCCGCTGCAATGCTACAAATGCGGGAAGCGCCCGCCACTGTGGCGGGCGCATCATAATAGGTAGGACGAGACCCCCGCCCTTATGGCGGGTGGTCCCATACACCGGTAGGATGACGGGCGGACAAAGTCCGCCCGTCATCCTAATGGACCCCACAGTTTCTGCATTTCTCAAAACAAGATTTACCAACTGTAAGTATAAACAGTAAAATATAAATGTGTAAAACACAAACAAAATTAGTTTACATTTAAACATGTTTTTTTCTAATCTTTCCTAGAACAAGTAATACAAAATGACTAAAGGTGCAGAATTTGTAATGTCACAGAAAAATAAATTGTTGTTATGTTATATGGGGTATGTTTATAATCAAGAAAGACAAACAGGAAGAAAAGTATTCTGGAAATGTACCAAATACTATTCAAACAAATGCTATGATAGGGCTACTACTGAAGAGACAAATGTATTATTTACCAGGGAACACAATCACCCCCCAATGTCACAGAGATAGAGATAAGGTATGCTTTGGAAACGATAAAAACAGCGAGCACAGGGAGTGACAAACCTACCACACAAATCCTAAAAGAAGAACTGTTAAAAATTCCAGCCCATGGTTCAGGGCAGCTACCCTCAATTGACTCCCTTAAATGTACAATAGCACGCACAAAAAGACTAACTACCACAACACAACCTAACCCTACAACCTTTGAAGAAATTGTAATTTCCCCAGAAATTAGCGTTACACATAGTAATGAAAAATTTGTACTTTTTGACAATGAAAGCCCCACCAACAGAATAATCATGTTTGCAACTGCAACAAATTTAAGGAAAATACAACAATGTGAACAATGGATGATGGATGGGACTTTTAAACCATGTCCCAAACCATTTTATCAGCTATATACCATACATGGATTATACCATCACTACAATATCCCTTTTATTTACTGTTTGTTACCTAACAAACAACAAAATACATATACTGAAATATTAAATGTAATCAAAACTGAAATCAATAATTATTTTCCCCAGAAAATAATTATTGATTTCAAGCTAGCTATGATTAATAGCATTTTGAAAACCTTTCCCCACACAGCAATCCAAGGTTGCTACTATCACTTCAATCAAAGTATATGGAGACATCTCCAGAAATCCACCTTAAGCATTCAATACTCAACTGATAGCAACTTTGCATACCAAATAAAAAAATTAATAGCACTAGCCTATGTTCCAGTTACTGATGTAGCAGAACACTATAACTTACTAATTGACAGCACATACTACAAAAAGTATGAAGAAAAACTGGCCCCACTACTAGACTATTTTGAGGTGGGAAGATTACATAGATCTGGGCACCGTCGCCAACCAAAATTCCACATACCTTGGTGGAATGTATATCTAAGTTCATTAAACCAAGAGGCAAAAACTAATAACAGTGTTGAAGGATGGCACAATGCATTCCAAGCTACCACTAACAGAGCCAAACCCACCTTCCAAAATCTAATTGAATCTTTAAAAAAAGAACAAAGCTACCAAGAGCTAAGGAGAGAACAATCTGTAACACAAATTGGACCTAAACTAACAAAACAAATGTTCAGACTCCTGTAAAGCCAAGTATCACTATATCCTTCAACCAGAGGTCTAGAATACCTATCACTAACAGCTAAAAGCCTACTATAAAATATCAGACCAAAATTAACAATAGCTTCTGATAATTACTGAAAAGGTTACAAAAATTACCATTTTGATTTAACAATAAATAATACATATTTGTTTAACATATTTATAAAATTTTGAAAAACATTTTGTTGACAAATATGCAATATTTATAATAAAATCAAACATGCCAATGACATTTAAAAAGACATTTCCCACCCAAATAAAATAAAATATAAACACTTACAATTTATGTAGCAGAAGAAGACGTAATCCAGCCACGTATAATCCATACAATCCCTTACAATCCAGTCCAAATCCAATTTTCAAAACCCTCAAAAACCCGAAAATAATTAAAAATTGTAAAAACTATCCAGGAAATCCCGATAAAACAAGTGTGGACACTTTTTAATTTAAAGTGATCTACACACACCTTGTAAAAATATGTAACGCATATTCTTCTCCCAATCCAATGCGACACCCTACAAAAACCCGAAAAATAGTAAAATATTACAAAATTCGCACCTAGAAACGCGGACTAAACTAAGAGTGTTCAATTCATTTAAAATATGAACATACACACACTTAGGGGTCCATTAGGATGGCGGGCGGACTTTGTCCGCCCGCCATCCTAACGGAGATCGGGACCGCCCGCCTGAAGGGCGGGAGTCCCACCATTGGCATTAGGATGCGCCCGCCACAGTGGCGGGCGCATTCCTCAAGTTAACATTGTGGCGGGCGGTGCTCACTGCACCGCCCGCCACAATGTGAAATACAAATGCACGCATTTGCATAATCGAAGCGGCAGGCACCGCGCGGTGCCTGCCGCTGCGATCATGCAAATGCAGGGGGGTACCACAGGTACCCCCCGTGTGCCACCCCCCTTTGGCCGTGACTCTGGGGGCCCACAGGGGGCCCCCGCAGCAATCACTGCCTGCCTTTCCGTGGCGGCATTGCCGCCGCGTAAAGGCCCCTAATTTCAGGCATTGTAATATGGCTGGCGGTGTCCATTGGACACTGTCACCATATTATTCCATCACCGCCGCGGTCGCCTTGCGACCGCGGCGGTAAAGCGGCGGACGGTCTTTCCGTCCGCCGCTGTCCCCTCTGCCATGCTAATCTGGCGGAGGTGAAAACAAGAGTGCTTGTCGGGTGGATTGCCTCCGCCAGGGTGGCGGTGGCCAACGCCACCGTGGCGGAGGCAATTCGCCCGACATACTAATGGACCCCTTAGTTTAAAAAAAAAAGCACTATGTTCTCCTAATCCATTCCAAACGAATAACCATAAGAACCCAAAAAATAGTGAAAAAGAATAAAAATCGCTCCAGGAAATCACGAAAAAAGGAGAGAGATGTAAAAATATTACATATATGAGTAATACACTCTTTCCTCCCCAAAAAAAAACGCATCCTTCCATGGAATTATACTGCGATGTTCCGCAACCTGTAAAAAAGCACCCACACAAACCCCCTTTCAAAATACACATTAAAATTAATGTAAAATATTTAAAAACACATATCCTAAGCATAAAATAACACTAGGGGGTCGATTCCGATCCGGTAAAAAGCGCTCCGAATCGTCGTACGGAGCATTTTTTCCGTACGAATCGTACCCGTAACCGTCCCCGTACGAACGACGTAGTACGATCCACACCCGATGCAGCTATCCGTCCGAATCGTACCAGGGACCGTACGAATGAAATTCCCGTACGAATCGCCCTCGGAAGCCGATGTACACGTCGTTCATACGTTTCGCAGCTGCTTTTTACGACCCGGCAAGTACGATCCGTGTTGTGTACGCTCCGTACGACCCTTTTTCTACGGGAGCTGGAAACTGTCGTACAGTCAGAGTTCGCCCCGAAACAGGTACTACGGCACGTACCCCTGCGATCATGTGGGGTACGTGCCATACAGTGTGTAGGTGATCGCGCGCTTTTCCGTACGAATCGACGTGGACCGTACGAATCGCGTCCGGGTCGCCCGATCGGGTTCGGAATCGTCCGGTCGTACGGCGTCCGTATGAGTCGTACGGAAACGGCTCCGGATGCGAGTCGTACGGACGGTGATTTTACCGGATCGGAATCGAGCCCCATGTCTCAAACATACACGACGCCTCCGTAACAACGAAGTTTCACCTAAAACATACCAAAACCGCAACTACATACACACAATAACACTACAAACTTCGAATATACCCTCAAGCACTACACTCTCTAAGAAAAATTAGTTAAAATTCACCTTACATTTCTCAACGCGAAGCAGCTCCCAACCGCGAGCTTCTCCAGTCCTGAATGAAGCAAAATAACCTTACGCGGTAAAAAAGTAGTCCCCTTAAACCATATTAGAAACCTAAACATACTAAATACAATGTTCTAATAATAATAAAAATACATACCCACACTTATAATTTCTAACTAAATTTTGTAACTCTAATTACAATTTAATTAGCTTAGATATCCTTTCTTAATTAATATTAAACAATATTTTCAGAACATTATTAAAATATTAATATTACAAAAAATATATAAACATTGTAATACATATATATTAAATATTTAATGTTAACTTATATTTATTATAAATAATTTTTCCTTTATTTAAGTGAGTGTAGATTTTTATTGCATTTGTAAATTAATAATATAAATAAATAATAAATATTATTTAGTTTTATTATTAATAAAATGTAAATATGTCAATAGGAAATAAATACAATTACAACTATAACATTGAGTTAATATTAGCAGATTTTTTTAAATTTGTAAAACATGTTATAATTAGTTAACAATTGTAAATTAATGTTAATAATTAATATAAAATATTAATTATTATTAATAATTATTCTTACCATGTATGTAAATACATTTTTTTAATCAGAAACATTAGATCCAACTAAGTCATTGTTTTACTATTTGATATAGTATTAGAAATAATGTTTTTTGCCAAAATAATTGTATACATATAACAATAATTAATGTTTATTTATTGTTTATTTAGAACATTGTATTTAATATCAATCAAAGTATTTTACAGTGTTTTTTGTATTAAATCTTTAAAACATATATTTACTTTGTTATTAGTTTATAATAATTTATATTTCAAACATGTATATTTAATAATATTAATATATTATATATTAACATTATTAAATAAATATTTAACAGGCTGTTAAAAAATGTGATTATAATTTTTTATAAATATTACTAATTGTTACCCAATATATAATATTGTAAACTTTTCTTATTTTTTGTATACAGTGACATTTTGTTTATTTGAAAATGTACAACATTTATAAATAAAAATAAATGTAATTCAATACATCCTTTATTCATAACTACTTATATAAAATGTTAATTTTTTCAAATATTGTACTGTACATGTTATAAATACAAGTTGACAATAAACATTTTAAAAACATCCATGTGTACTTATTTTTCTAAGATTATGACACAGTTATGTTAAAATTTCTGGGAGGGTGCTGGACACTGACCAATTATAATTTACTATTCCAACTCCAATCAAGCAAATATCAGTGAAGGTGCTGGACACTGACCAATTATAATTTACTATTCCAACTCCAGTCAAGCAAATATCATGGAAGGTGCAGGACACTGATCCAATATAAATGTTACCACATATTAAATTTTCTTACCATTTTTGAATTTTGTTAAATTAATTTATATTTGTATATAAAACAATTATAAAATGTATCAATTTAATGTTTAATTTTTAATTTAAATTTAAAATGTTTATATAAATTCTAAATTTGTTTAAAATATTTCAAAATTAAAAAAAAATTAATGAACAATTTATTATTTAACATTTTATTTAATATGATAAATATTATTATTTTTTTTTTTTTTAAATGTTTACAATTTAAATTATAAATTAATATATTTTTAAATTTTGTTAAATATATTTGTATATTTTTCTATATTTAAAACAAAAAAATTATTATAGTTTTTGTACATTTATATAGTTAATATTTTACGATTTTAAAATAATTTTTTAATTTTATTTTTAATATAATTTTTTTAAATTTTTAATAAATATATATTTTTTAATTATTAAATACGTTTTTAAATAATTTGTAAATATTTTTTTACATTTTTAAATTTTTATATTTTAAAAAAACATATTCCCATTATTTTTTTCAATTTTATTTCTAAATTATAAAAAATGTTAATACATTTATTTACAATTTTAAAAGACGTAAATATTTTTTTTGAAAAATGTTACATTTTTTTTTTTTTTGAAAATATCTAAATATTACAATATTTTTTTTACAATTTCTATCATATTTTTAAATTACACCCCACCTTTATCCTCTATTAACCCAACATCCCGCTCCTAAACATTGACATAAATTTCAATTTTTATATAAATAATATTTTAATTTTTTTAATTATTATTAATATAATTTTGGTAACATTAATCATTTTTTTTTTACAATTTTAACATATTTTTCTTTTTTTTTACTTATTCTTTACATTTTATCTCTACATTTTCGATATTTCTTACTATTACGAAAAATCGATATTAATACTACTCGATATTTTTGACACGATATTTTTGTACCCGATATTTTTTTACCATTAAATATAACGATATTTTCTACCTCGATATTCTTAATATCGATATTTACATATGCTCAATATCTTTTTCTCGATATTTTGTCCATTCGATATTTTGAATTCGATATTATGACTAGTTACCGCTACAGCCCAGGTCTCCTGTAGACATATCACTCCAAACTGTTTCATATAATTAGTCCAAGCTGAATAACTAAGTTTAGATCCAAGACCTGCTATGTTCCAGCTAATAGGTCTTATATCTTTGAGGGTTCAGTTGGTTATAGCAACCATGGGTAAAGTACATGTCCCAAATGAAGGACTCAGGATGGAGTTAGGCTAGATCAGTCAATCACATGTGTCCAGGGGGCTAAGCCGTAGGAATCGATTGGAAATTTCCAACTTATATAGTACAGTGCTGGCCATGAACTATATTTCGGGGCGCAGTAGTGACGGGTCTAGAGGGCCTTTGGGTGGATACATCCCTGTGTGGAGCCTGTTTACCTGACCTGTCAGTTTGCTCCCTGATGTGATTAACAGTGGAGTAGGTATCTTGGATGATGCAACCCCTATTTGGTCTTTAACCAGCTGCTCAATCTTGTCCGACCGTAAAGAAACAGGCTTCAGGAGTTCTGTTATAAACTTCTTGATCTTCAGATAAAAACCATCAATTAGAAGTGCGAGCTGATAGACTCCCCAGTCTCGTCTGCTCCACTAGGTGGATGTCCCGTTACCTTACAAGGGGATAGATTGCACTGTCTAGGACCACTTTTTCATTTCTCTTAGGGGCTGCATGGTAAGTGCTAGTGAAAACAGGGGCCGATGTACCTGCTTATGTTTGAACTGGCCCATTTTTGCGTGGCTTGGTATTTATGTCCTGTTCTGCATGAGTCATAATGACCACCAGGCAAGAGTCAGAAGTAACAACATTTTTGGGGTTCATTAAGCAGCTATAACCATGAACCTGTGCATTAGAGGCCACCTCTATATTAACAGTTTCTTCAGAAAGCAAATCCAGAGCTGACGACAGGTATGTTAGGATGGATGACTTAACCTGTGCCATCCTGGGAACCTTTCCATCCTTATCCAAGGGGGCCTTCTTGATGGGACTTGCTTTCTTTTTGCCCATGATAGTGAACACCAAACGATTTGCCCATGGGCTGACAGACCAGAAGTTAGAGGGAGGCCTGGACCAATCTCAGCTGGCTCCGGACAGGTGCAGATGGGCTCTCTTTTGGCCTGGTCTTAGCCCGGAAGCAGCCTGCACTGCGGGATTACAGAGCACTTTTAGCGCATTGGATTAGGCCCCCCACGTCGGGAGTAACAGACTGCAGGTGCCCCTCTCCGTGCAATGCGCGTTGGGGAATGAAGCCCCCTGGGGTCAGAGATGTCTAAGTGGGTCAGGCACCCCAAAGCTGCCCACAAAGATGTCACATGATGAAGGACTAAAGTATCGCTTTTAGCACATTGGAAGAGGCCCGACCCCTCTGGAGCCACTGTCTACAGGTGTGCCTCCTGGCACTATGCCAGGTGGAGAATGAGGTCTCCTGGGGTCAGAGAGGTCCATGGGGTCAGGCACTCCAAAGCTGGCCACAAAGATGTCTCATGCTGCGGGATTGCAGTAGCACTTTTAGCACAATGGAAGAGGCCCAGCACCCCTAGGCGCAACGGTCTGCAGGTTTCCTCCTGGCACAATGTGAGGTGGTGGATAAAGTCCACGGGCGTCAGACACCCCAAAACTGTCCATAAAAAATGTCGATGATTATTATTTCCCCAACTAGTACTTGTGTTTTTTTTTCTTCTTATGTTTCACTGGCCACTTCTTTTCTAAGTTCGCAAAATCACTCCATTTACTAATGCATTTTGCTAATTCTGTAATGTATAATTGCATTCCGGAAGAACCTGTTATCTCAATTGCTTCATCATCCATTTGTACCCTGAAACATTTCTGCAATTGAAAACATTTTGAAACATCAATTTTATATTTTCAGCCCAAATCAGCTAATCTATCAAGTGTTGTTGCTGCATGTCTTGTAATTTCCTTACTCGGGTAACTTTATTCTTTTTAATGATACTGATGCAAATGCTCAAGCTCTATACACCCCCCTAATATTTCCTTGAGTTCACCTTTAAAATTTAAACCTTAAATAGTCTCTCTTTTTCAGGATCTCGGTCAACTTGCTGTACTGTGCTCTCTGTGTTTGTAATCCCTGCTACTTCCTCAAACCACGGTGGGAAAATCCCATCTTAAATAAATGTGTTTCTACCTGGGCTATTGGTGTCGTAAAGACAATCCTTTCCCGATTTTTCAATCCTTGAACTGTGTGAGCGGTTTCCATGCAATAATCAGTGAATTCAGAGATGTTGGGAAAAACCTTAATCTAATTACTTCTTGAACAGCCCCTTGAGCTTCTTGATTTGGGATAATATTTATTGGGGCAGTCACAATTGGAGCAGTCACAATTCGTCTAGGTACTGTCTGAGCAGCTAAAGTGTGTGGTAATTGTACCTGAACAGTAACAATTGAAGCAGCAACACCTAAAGTTATCCCTGTTGGTGTTAGAACAACAGCTGGTGGGGCAATCTGAAATATCTGTAAAGGTCTCTCAATCTGTAATACTCGTGGTTCAACTTGAATAGTAGCACTGTAGTATGTTTTGATACATTATCATCAGTATTTGTTGTGGGCAGAAGGTGTTCAACTAACAATGCCTCCAATATTTCATCCCTTGAATCATCATGATCTGTTTCAGGCTTTTTGTCATCCTCAATTTACTTATCCTGTTTCTTAATCTTTTTCTGCTTCTCAGGTTTCTCAATAGTAATGGTTGTGTATAATTTAGTGCCCTCAATTATAGCTTTTCTCCATCTTTGTCATGCTTCATTACATAGAGCATCTGCATAATTACTCACTGCACTTCCAGATTTATGCTGGCATTTCTCTCTCTCTTCGTCTCATGCAGTCTTTTCCCACATGCCTAAGGCTTCTAATTCTGTGGGTCTAGGTGGTGGCTTCATTCCACATCACAGTTATGAATATTAAGGTTTTTATACCCTCCGATTTTTATCACACAAAAATAATTTCACATTTGCAAGTGAAATCTCAACCATCGTGAAATCACCCTAATCAATGAGCTTCATCCTTTGTGCTATCAGGTTCTGCTAACATCAATCAATATTAGTACAATCACAACAGTTTATTAACGTCCCTATCTCAATTGTGACGGTACCTCACACTCTACACCACAAAATCCGCAAACAAAATCAGAGTCTTCTAGACTTTCCTCAACTATTAAGTGTCTTCTACACTTAATTTAAAATCTATCGCAGGATCTTAGACTAATTCTTAGTCTGACAACCTCATCAACTTCTTCACATATATCATATAAGCATCATCAATTTTATTAAAATATACTTCAACACTCCTAAATATAACATCAGCAATAACTAATAAACACAATCTACAAATAAACCCATCAACATTAATCACTAATCAAAACCACAAATAAAACACATTACCAGTAATCAATATCACAATTCACAATACATATACCTATTAATACTCACACCTCCAAAACAGCAACCGCCTTAGAAATCGCACCTTGTCAGTTTTCAAGTTCTGAACATTGGCCTTTGTGATTCGAGCATTACTCTAACTTGTGCAGTTATTTTATAGCTCCTTGTCTCAGGAAGTCTAAACTTAACCTCTGATACCAGAAAACTGATAAAGCAGATTTAGGGCAAAATGTAAATAAATATGGTTCAGCCTTTTCTTATCATTACTTATATGGTTAAGTCCTGCTCCCTTCCGAGTATAACTGGCTTTAGGTGACAGATGTTTGCCACCATGTTTTGAGTCACGACCTATTCCATCATAATAAGTTAAATCACAATTACAGTTCTAAATTGAGTCAACAATGAGAGTTTGAATTACATTTTAAAGTGTATTTATCATTAAGAGATTAGTAAAATAATTGTTATTCTTATCATTCAGATTATCCAATAAAACCAGGTACATTTACAGAAATCTCATAACATATGGTTAGAACAAATCATCAAATAATGCATCAAGCACATTCCATAAAGGATAAATATCCTATTCTAAACAACAGGACCAGAATTTAGAGTTAGTGGAACTCATCAAGAGTTAGGGGTCCATTAGGATGACGGGCGGACAGTAGTAGGGGACCGCCTGCCCTAAGGGCGGGGGTCCCGTGTGCAGCATTAGGATGCGCCCGCCACATTGGGGGCGCATCCTGCATTCATTCCATTGTGGCGGGCGGTGCATTCAGCACCGCCCACCACAATGGCAGGAAGGCATGTCGTGCACTTCCATGCACAGCATGGCAGGCACTGCGCGGTGCCTGCCATGCTGTGCATGGAACTGCTGGGGGGTACCATAGGTACCCCCCATGTGCACCCCCCACCACCCCCCGAGTCCTTGGGGGCCCGTAACGGGCCCACACAAGCAATCACCGCATGCCTTTCCATGGCGGCATTGCCACGGAAAAGCAGCTGCAGACAGGCATCCTAATATGGATGGCGGTGTCTGATAGACACCGCCACCATATGGTCCCATTACCGCCCCGGCCGCAATGCGACCGGGCCGGAAAAGCGGCGGACGGTGTTTTCGTCCGCTGCGGTCCCCCCGCCATCCTAATATGGCGGGGGGGAATTAGAATGCGGATGTCGGGCGGATTGCCCCCGCCAGGCTGGCGGGGGCAATCCGCCCGACATCCTAATGGACCCCTTAATGTTCAAAGAAAAAGAGTGCGGTAAAGAGAGGATAAAACTTAAAAATCTAATCAAGGCAGCAGAACTTCCTATTAAGAATAGTTAATGAAACCCGGCCCAGTATTAGTAATTCGAGCAAATCAGCATACAGTTGCAATCTGTCAAAATCAAGCATCAATGGTAAGGCAAAGGATGAACAGCAGCAGTGGTAGCCACAGCAATAAAGGAATGGGTCTGGGAAAAAAATGTGCAGAGAAGTCTCAAAGCATTGATAATCTAACGGGAAATACACACTAATGTAAAAAGCTTTTCCTCTTCGGATCCAATCAGACAGGAGCATTCATCTGAGAGAGAAATAACATGCAGCTTGCAAAGTTTTATCCCAAAGTTTGTTACAGAAACTTACATATGTGGCTTCTTATTCATGAACCTACGTTTCTATAGGCATCGAACACAGTTTATCCTTCTACTGTTAAATGTTTCAAAGCGTAAATAATTGAACAATGCTAAGTAAGAGAAACATCAATTTGCAAAATACTGTTTAGCAATGCATTTCATTTACATGAAGAAATGCTGTTTTAAAATGAACAACTATTTTATTCAAATATTATGTGAAATATGTGAAAAATTGCAAGGTTTAGTTATCACCATAAATGTTTCTTAGCAAATGGAATACATTTGTTAAACAGGAAACATTCTGCAGTTATGACGAATATTTCTAAACATGTCAACTTAAGGTCAAGCTTCAAAAATCCATTGTGCAAATACACAACAATATCGAGTTCTTTATTAGTTCAAAGAATACTTGCATTTTGCGCAGTTCTGCGGCCTATACTAACAGCTAAGACTGCACAGTGCAGTCTGCACATTTAAAATGCATGTAATTTTATCTTTAAATTGCAAGTTAATCATTGCATATATGGCTGTAAATTTTTGAAAATTGAACCTTAATTTATTATCTTCTTCAGACTTAAAAGGCTACAAACAGCCAATGACTAAGACAAATGGTGTAGTAACTGATTTAAAGACCTAGCGCATCTCATCCTTAAAATGTATCTTGGAATGTGTGTTTTAAAGAATGCTGAGGTACAATATTCTGGTGTTGTATTGTGAGTACTAGAGAAGATAAATGTCAAGGGTGTCATTTGATAGCTTGAGTAGTTTGTGTTATCAGTGAGGCTTAATAAAATGCTTACAATATGCGAAGATCCCGACATATTTACATGAAGATATTGTTTGATTTGTGTGTTTTTTAAGAGGAGCTGGGAGATAATGCCTTTGGTGTGCTGTGTGCCTGTGTGTGGGTATATATATGAGTATGTGTGTATGTGTGTGTTCACTGACGTGCAATTTTTGTGTAGGTGTATTTTCGGTGAGAGCTTATAGATTAAATATTCATTAAAGGTCCTATTTATAGGTTGCCAGACAGGGTACTCTGTCGCTGATGTGCTGGAGTACCCTTCTACACATTCAGACACCTCCAAACGTTTAGTACATTGAAAGGAAGTGCCATGATGGGGTTCCTTTCAATGTACAGCAATGACCGCTGAGTTGATGGTCATTTCTAAATTTGGCAGACGGTGGTCTATCAGCATGGTAGAGGTAATATCCACCGTGACAGCCTGTACTCCATCCACTAAATATTAAATCAGGCCCAGAGTGTAGGCTGCTTCACTCAAGTTATAGAATGGTACAATGTTGTGCCTTAAATAATGCAGATGTAGAATATTGGGGCTGCTCCTTTCTGAGTTCTGGAACAGGGAGAGCACAAGGGTGATAGTTGATGTCCTTTGCCAGACTCTGACTGGCTAGTTTCCATGTAGTTAAAAAAGGTATTGATTGCACTTGGTATGGATGTCATAATTAAACGACAACCATTACACTTTTATACTCTGCCAAAATCTCCTAGGATGCTGCCCACCTCACAACATCTAGAGAGTTCACCAGTTATGAATAAAATCATACACACCATCTTCTCCCTAAATGGCATCTTTAACTATGCAACAGAAGCACATTTAGTTCATCCTTAATGGGTTCTTGCTGAACTTCAGACAACTGCGATAACACATATAATAATATAATGCAGGCCCATTTTTCACTTCTAAACACCTAATATCATCCAACACAAAAAGATGTTCACAAGTCCATCCACAATGGCCTTACGCACAAGGATACCTCAAGACCAGATAATGACCACAATGGTAACCTTCTGCATCAGACCACAGCAAGGCTGTCCCCACCAAGGAGGTGCCTACAACAGTGTTTGGACAAATAGCACGTTTTTAATATAATGATACCAGAATAGCATGTCAAAACTATTGCAGGAAATATCTTCAACAGGAATATTGCATGTAAGAATATAATTGTTTGGGTGTGTTTCTAATGTCATTTTTCAATATATCTGTGTAAAAGATATAATTGGTAATATTTTTTATCAATGTTATTGTTTATTTTTAATTATTATGGTCATATAATTTTGTTTTGTGTCTGGATGTAGGATTTAGGGGGAAAGACTGGGGGAAAATACTTAAAAAAATGAATGTGCTTTTTTCATTTTTAGCCGCAATTTAAGAATTGTGTTTTAAGTTTTATAGGTGTTCATATTTATTGTTTTAGTGGTATGTTTTACAGATTTAATAATGTTTTTTGTAAAATATAGAAGTATTATGTTTTCAATATTTTTTAATGTAATTGTCACAATACAAATAATACTTTACAATAATAACAACAGTCATACTTTGAATGGTACTTTGAAGAATATGTTATAAAACATTTTTAATATTTATATTTTGAATAGAAAGTCTAAAATGTTTTTTAATAATTAATTGTTTTGCTTGTCACATAAACATATTTTCTTTGTTACTCGTTTATTTGTAAAGGAAATTTACAAATAATTATGTTCTATTGAAATTTTCTTATAGTATTACAAAGTATAAATATGTATTAAATACAGTGCATTTTACTTTTTAACATGTAAGCAATATTTGTAAAATATTAATTATTATTTCTTCAAATATAAAATGATTTTTTGATTTAGTGACAAAACATTCATATTGTTCAAGATTGTACATGTTTTTATTGGTATTAAAAAGATATTTGGCATTGTGTTTTAGGGTTTGAAATGTGCATTATGTTAAATAATTTGTACGTTTGTGAGTTGGATACAGATATTAAAATAGATTATAATGATTTTGCAGTGTTATGTACTGTGTAAAATAGCTTTTTTGAAGTGGGAATAATAAATGTACCCCTTCAGTGTTCAACTCCTTTCCCAACATAGTTTTGTTTGGAGTGGCAATAGTATATCTGAAACCTTCATTGTCCAACACCGTCTCCAAGATGGTTTCGCACAGAGTGGGAATAGTATGTCTAACCCCCTAACGATCCAACACCTTCCCCAAAATGGTTTAGATTAGAGTGAGAATAGTAAATCTGACCACTTTAGGCTCAAACAGTTAACCAAAGACTGTTTAGTTTGAAGTGAAAAAAGTACACCTTACCACTTTAGTGCTCATCACCTCAAACAAGATGATTTTGGGTCTGGGTATGATCTTACGTGTACATGTGTACACATATGCATGAAACTTGTGAAAAAATACCTTGTAAAAATCCTTTTCCTTTGTTGGAGTCCGGACCATATGTGCCCAGTCCAGCAATGGGACAAAAGTGTTAAACAGACTTTACCTGAATTTCTGTACCTACTGGGTCATTTTCTCCGGGGTTCAGATGCTGCTGTGAAGGGGGTCCTAGGACAAAGGGATCCACAGTGGTGACTGAAATGAAAAAAAAAGAAATAGGTGAGTTTGCACCCCATTTCCTTCACTTGCACGGCTCGAAGCTGGCGGACTCCCCGCCAGAGTCGCCTCGATGGGAAGGCACTTCCTAATCCAGATGGTGGGAACCTTGTCTGTACCGCCCTCTGACAGCTGCTTTTCCCCATGCCACCATGGAGGCAGTCAGCGGATAGCTGACAGAATCAGCAGGATCTGGCAGTCTTTCATTCACCAACCCACTAATATCTTAATACAGGTAGCGGACCGCCAACTAGGCAGGTGGGAAATCCGACACCATTTCAACTGCGGGACCCTTTAGACCAAGATCAGAATCAGGTCCTTAGTTTGGTGTTAGGAATAGTACATCTGAACCCTTTAGCACCCAACACCTTCCCCAATATGTTTTAGCTTGGATTGCAAATAGTAAGTGTAGAGCACCTTTCCCACGATGGCTTAAATTTGGAGTGGGAATAGTAAATCTGACAGATTTAGTGTCCAACTCCTTCCCCAATATGGTTTAGTTTGGAGTGTTAATAGTAAATTTGCCCCCTTCAGTGTCCCACACCTTTACCAAGATGGTTTAATTTGGAGAATGAATAGTAAATCAAATCCCTTTGGTGTCCAACATCTTCAAAAAGATAGTTTAGTTTGGAGTGGGAAAAGTAAATTTGACCAATTTAGTGTTCAACACCTTCCCCAAGATGGTTCGCTTTGGAGTGGAAATAGTAAATCTAACCTTCTTATTTTCCAACACCTTCCCCATGATGGTTTAATTTTGGGTGGGAATAGTAAACATAGCCCCCTTGACTCTGCAAAACCTTTCCAAAGAGGGTTTAAGTTGTGGTTACAGGATTAGTCCTATTTTTTATGTGTTTTTGGAAAATAACATTTTTTGGGGTTATTTATTAACCAATGTTATTTTTACATTTCCTTTCATTTTTCATTTTTATGGAGCAGCTCTTTATTTATTTTTCAGGTTGTTTAATACATTGTAGGATTATGGACTATTTCTGTGGATTTATTTTTTTGCTTGTCATTTTCGCATTTTTTGTTGGTGTGTTTTTGACATTTTTCTGGATTTACTTTTTGTCAATAACAATATTAATAATAATAACATATAACAATATTTTGTTTAGCAATATTTTTGTTATCAAGAGGACTTATTTTAGATATTTTTAAAGCAATAGTTTTGATATGCATATTTGTGTATTTCTTGGTTTTGTATGAATTGACGATATTTTGGAAATCAATATTTTTTCTGATATGTTGGCGAATTGATATTGCTGTTGTCAATATTATGTCATATAACCACCTACAACTACATGAGAAGTGTTAGCCACCTCTATCTCACAATATGATCATCATTGAGGGTTCCAAGATAACTGAGTCAGCAAAGAACTGTTGTTTAATGCCATCCACACAGTCTCACCCATGGCAATCCCAAAGGTGACAAATCCATTTTCATTCAATGTTGAACCATTGCAGCAGAATTCAGGGCATGCTGAGGTGGAAATTTGACAGACCTCAGGCATAACGTAGTCCTGGCTCACTATCATTACATTGCCACCTTCAGAGAACTCCTACTTAATTGGTAATTACACAAACCAGTGGCAGTAATCCACTTGGTTGTCTTAACTTGTACTGAAATAACCAACTCCAACTACTCCTCCTCAGTTCATCGAGATTAAATGATGCTCCAACTCTTCAAATACATCTTTTTTTTTTAAGTTCAACAGAAGACTTTATTTTCATACACATGTGAAACAGTAACACAGCCGGTTGCCTACAACCCTGGGGCCGGCAGCAGTCGTCAAGTTCTCACGTGGTAATTTAACACAGCCGTAATGCCGGTAACCCGGGGGTCCGGCGGCGTTTTGTAGCATTAAACGTGATTTTGTATTACCATTTTCCATCTCATTTTCACATGTAGTTATAGAGAACTTTAGTTTTCATATTTTAATTAGAACAGTAAAAACAGTTTACAAACTAAACTGAAACCTAGGACCGCCAGGACAATTCTGCATTACGTCACCACAAATGCTCCTCGTGAGGGCCATGCGTTAAGATCAGGGTCGTTGTACCGCGTGTAACTAGTTTTGTACATGCTTTTCAGGGTCACCTGTGGTTATATTAGACAGTAACTATCACTCAGTGTACTTCATCTTCTTCTATGCTCTGTAAGTATACAGTCAAATAGCACCAGTAGTCCTTCGGGCGTGACCTGTTTGGCAGTTCCTCTTCATAAGTGATCAGCTTATCCCTGCAATATGCCATATCTTTCAGCCATGCTTTGGTAGTGGGCACCAGTTTACCCTCCCAGCATTTAGATATTTGCCTCTTAGCGCTTAGTAGGGCCACCGCACAAAACTTATTTTTACCTGCCTTTACATTCGATACAAGCCCCAGTAGACATACTTTCATTGAGCAATCTATTTCAACACCTACCATCTTACCCAGCAAAGTGGTTATTTCCACCCAGTAGTCATGTATCTTGGAACAGTGCCAGGCTAAGTGGGCAAAATCCGCCTCCTGGTACCCGCATCTTTTACAACTAGCTTCCTCTCGCAGTCCATACTTATGTAGCCTTTGCGGTGTATAATATGTGTGGTGTAAGTATTTGAGATGCGTGATTCGTAAATTTCCATTCGGAGTGAGCAGTTTAATAAGTGAGCAAGTAGCTGACCACTCTTTTTCTGTGAGTGCCTCTGGCAATGCTTCGTTCCACCGTTGTAGTGCCTTGTCTGAACTATATGGGAGTTCACTCTGAGCCACAGTGTAGAGTCTGGACACTAGATGGGAAGTGTTGGAAGATGTGATAATTAGTTGTAGCGTTTGTAGACTTGTCGGCTCTGTCGGGTAATCCGGACACAGCTCACGTATTGCCCTCTGTAGTCTATAATAAGTGAAACGAAAGAGCAATGTGGGGTTGCTAATATAAGATAGGTCTTCCGCTTTACGAAAGGACCCTTCATGGTATAGGTCGCCAAATGTACTTATTCCTACGCTCTTTAGAAGGTCCATTCCGACTTGTTCGGCCGTCACCGATATTTCAGGGTGGTGGTGCAGTGGGAGCGCTGGCGCGTATAATGGCAGTTTGTGGGTCAGTCGCCCTAGTGTTCGCCAAGCACGCGCCGTGGTGTCGACAGTGCTTATATCCGCTGCGTGCAGAGGAGGTCGTGTGTGCGTGTTTATCGCTGTTAAGGGTACCGGTAGTGCATCTCCCTCTTCTACTGCAGTGTGTGTCAGGTATGGTGAGGGGTGATACCAATATGCAGCATATTGGGCTTGTGCGCACAGGTAGTATAGAAAAAAATCTGGGACACAAAATCCTCCTTTCTCGTATGGTAATGTCAGTGTGCGTAACTCTATGCGCGCCTGCTTGCCCGCCCAAATAAGCTTCAGCACAAGGGACGTTATGTTTCGGAATACCGCCTAAGGTGACGTGATTGGGATGTTATTGAATAAATACAGGAATTTGGGCAGGACGTTCATCTTGACTATCGCAATTCGGTCCGCCAATGACAATGGTAATTGAATCCATCTAGCCACCCTCCCCTCCAGATCAGAGACAACCCTACCCTAGTTAGTCCGTACCACCTCTTCAGGGTCTCTGCTGAACCATATTCCCGGATATTTAGTTGGGCCAGTTTGCCAATCCAGTGGAAAATCTGGTACATGCGGTGTGGTGGAGTCAGTTAGTGGGATAATTAATGATTTGTCCCAGTTGATTTGTAGGCCAGAATGTCGGCCAAACCGTACGTATTCCCTCAGTAGTGGGCTTAGGTTCTGCTCCGGATCTCGCACATATAGAAGCATATCGTCAGCATATAACGATATATGTAAAGGCCTCCCAGGGAGGTGCAGCGCAGAGTGGTTATGCTTCTGTCTAATAATACACGCCAATGGTTCCAGCGCCAGTGCGAATATCAAAGGCGATAGTGGGCACCCTTGTCTGGTGCCCCTCGCTATGGGGAAGGGTTCCGAGATATACCCATTTACTCTAACCCTCGCTGTCGGATTAGTGTACAGCAGTGTCACCCAGGCAATGAACCTCACCGGAAACCCCATGCGCTGCAGGATCGTACGTATGTAAGACCATTCAATGGAGTCGAATGCTTTAGCAGCGTCAAGCATCACTGCCGCTGCTTTAGTCTGTGGGTTTAAATAGTGAGATAGTGCAAAAAGAGTTCTGGTGTTGTGGGATGTGGCCCTTGTGGGTATAAACCCGGGCTGATCTGGTAAAATTAAGTTCGTCATTAGGGGCTGCAGTCAAACCGCCACTAGCTTTGCCAGTATTTTAGAATCTACATTTAGTAGGGATAATGGCCGGTATGATTCGCATAGTTCTGGATCTTTACCCGGTTTCAGGAGGGTGATTATCACTGCTTCCTGCAGTGACGGAGGTAGAGTCGCTTGATCGAATGCTGCGCCATACATTTCCACTAATTTCGGGGCCAGCAGATCCACACATTTTTTTGAGAATTCACCAGTGTAGCCATCGGGGCCCGGCGCTTTTCCGTTCGGCAGTGCCTGAATTATCTCAGTGACCTCTTCTACTGTAATGGGTTGCGCTAAATATTCCCGCTGGTGATCTGATAGCCAAGCTATGGCTACGTCATGTAGGTATGTGACAGTGTCTTGTGGTGAAGCCGGTTGCTGAGATGCGTACAGCGCTGTATAATTGTGGACAAAACTGTTTAGTATATCTTCAGGTTGTGAGTGTAGGATACTGTCTTTGTCCCGTACTTGTGTGATTATCTGAGAGCACCGTCCCTCACATATTTTCCTCGCCAGCACTCTACCAGGTCTCCCCCCTTCTCCGAACCGTCTTGCTAATGGTCTCTTGGTGACGTATTTTAGCTCCTCCTCAGCAAATGTCTGATGCTCCGTCAGTACCTGCCTTACCTCACCCAACAATTCAACGTTACATGTATTCTCATATTCCAGTTCTAGTGCCGTCATACGTTGTTCAAGCCTTCTGAGCTGTGCCCTAATATCCCTCAGAATCCCTATCGATGTACTGATGCACACCCCTCTTAGTGTCACCTTAAACGCCTCCCACAGTGTGCAGGAATCTTCCACAGTGCCAGTGTTAATCCGAAAGTATTCTATGATGGCCTTGGTTATGTTGTCAACATATAGGGGATCTAACAGTGCTTGTGCGTTAAACCTCCAGCTAAATGGAGGGGGTGTGTAATGCGGTACTTGCAGTGTCAATAATACTGGATTGTGGTCGAATAGGGTTCTCGGGAGCGTTTTCAGCGTTGTAGCCCATAGAACTGTGTTATCTGGTCCTAGCCAATAATCTATCCTTGACCAGCTTCCATGTGCCATGTTGACGTGTGTTGCACCAGGTGTTGAAGGATATTTCGCCCTCCAGATGTCCCTAAGGGACAGTTCTTCCATAATGTCCCTCAGTTTTGCCCTAGCCTGTCTGTGAGGTTCTGTGGATGCTGGGGAACGATCTAGGGTGTTGCTTAGTGCTACATTAAAATCCCCCCCCCCATATTATAGTCCTGTCTGTGAATTCCAGTAGGTGATTCCATAGTTCCTGAAAAAAATCTGGGGAGTCAATATTTGGCCCATAAGTATTCACTAGCGTTAAAACCTGCCCTCTAAGTACCCCTGAGATAACAACATATCTACCATTTTTGTCAGTAATCGTGCGTGTAATTCTGTAGTTAGTCCCTTTTTAACGAGTATTAGAACTCCTCTAGAGTAGGAGGAGTAGGCAGCAGAGTAACTAGATTCTGCCCATCTCGCCCTAATACTCCTGCGTGTCGTGGGATCTAGATGAGTTTCCTGCAATAACGCTATATCAATATTGTTCCTGTTTAGGCAAGCAAATATCTGTCTAATTTTCTTGGGGTTGGTGAATCCCCGCACATTCCACGTTAATAAATTCAAACTATCTCTGTGCGCAGTACCTGGTTCCTGTCTCTATATACCATGTGGTACTTTGCATCTTAGTTATCTTTATCACTTTACAATACAACATTTTGACATTTGTCACATCACATTGATCGTCCCGCACAATATGGAGACTAGCAATGCATCTCGATCGCTCCGGCAGGTCCCAAAATAACAAACCCCAACTAGCCCTCTTCCCACCCACTCCAGCATCCCAATTCTGCCAAAGACATTTTACCCTTACATCAACATTAACCATCATAACTGGTCGGGGAACACCCTTGTGGAGGTCCGCCGAGGACACACTACACCATCCTGCCGAGAGGATGGGGCGGATCTGCAATTTATGTACAGATCACTATGGGGAACCGCGAGGTGTTGTTAGAAGATATAGCTTCCACACCATCCATTGCACACAACAATTATGGGAAACTGCTCCTGAAAACACGGTGCTCTCCCAGCCCACAGCAATAATCATTATTGCAAGTCATGCATGGTGTCATTACAGTTATTCTCTTTTCCACCCTCCGTTAAACGTGACCCTCCGGCCTAGTACCAGAGCGTATGACAATATCCCATGGCTCTAGTTCATTTGTCCAGCCGTGTCCCAAATCTTGCACTTCCTAAGCTCATATGTCGAGTTCCAGGTTGGAACTGCCAGTTCTAGCGCCCCAAATTAGGCTGTCCATGCCATTGTCTTTCCAGGGTAGAGTGTGTGATCTAGTTCAGTGCATAAATTGCCATAATGTCTTACCTTTAGTCAGAGTCTAGCTGCCTGTCTCTTCGGTTCGATCTCTTACCCTTGGTCACCGTCTTCTTGATAAACTCCATCGCCGCCTTGGGCGTTGTCAGAAACACCGGCTTGTCCTCCCACGTGATTTTCAGTCGAGCAGGGTACAACATGGCGTATGGTATCTGTAGGTCTCGAAGTTTGGCTTTGACGTCATTAAACTCTTTGCGCGCCTGCTGCACCGCAATCGTGAAGTCTGGATAGAATTCCAATTTGTTACCCTGATGAAGGGTCTCTCCCTTGTCATGTGCCAGTCTTAGAACCGTGTCTCTGTCCCGGTAGTTGAGGACTCGGGCCACTATCGGTCGGGGCGGAGCTCCCGATTTCGGTCGGGGTGCCAGTGATCGATGCGCCCTTTCAATAATGAAGATGGGGGACAGATTGTCAGCGCCGAAGATATCTTTGCATAGTTGCTCCACATAAGGCTCCATGCGGCCCGTGTTGGTGGATTCCGGCAGTCCCGCTATTCGTATGTTGTTGCGTCTCGATCTTGCTTCCAACTCCTCCGACTTGGCTTTGATAACTTCTAGCACCTTCTCCATACCCGAACATTTGGCCGTTGTGGAACGCGATTCATCTTTAACAGTGGAGATCCTGTTTTCTGCCGTGTCTAGCCTCTCTCCTTGCTTGTCCAATTTGGCCGCCATGTTGTCTACTCGCCCAGTCAGGTGGTCCAACTTGCCATTAATGTCCTGTAGATTTGTCTGTATGGCCTTGAGGATAGTCTCGATCGCGCCACCCTCCGGGGTTTCTGATGCTAGTTCTTCCTCCGTTTGATCCGTTTGGCCTTTAGGTGTTTTCCGCAGCTCAAAAGTTAATTTTGATTGTTGCTTATCTGGCTTCCCCATGGTATTTGGTGAAGAGTTTTGGGCGAGTTCTCAGGTGGCTTTAGCGGCACAGGGGCGACCCCCCCACAGATCCTCACTGTGTGATCCCAAGAGTAGATTGCAGCGGGACCACCACCTCAGGCAGATACAGTCTATTTGTCAGCGATATTCAGTAGTATAGGACGTACTCACAGGATCAGTGCCCGGCGATCAGTGGCGGCAATGCTATCTCGTGCCAGCAGCAGTTGTAGTTGTAGGTCTAGCATGTGGCCGTTGTGAGATATCACGCTATGTCTGGAGGCGACGGTAGACAGCAGGTGGAGAGCCTAGTAGGGTCCCATCTTCTTACTCTGCGCTATATTGCTGCTATTGGTAGGCGCAGCACCAGTGCGCTAGGGTGGGACGCAAGTGGAGTTTCCCCCAGCTGTTGGGTAGCCCTGCGGGTCCGCATATGAACCGGTGGCCTGACCTGAGAGCACGGGTTCCAGCTGTGTAAATTGAGGCAGCGGTGTTGGCATTCGCCCCATTCCTCCACCACCTTCCTGGTAGTCCACGTTGTGTGCCACTGCGGATATATGCCGTCTTTCCACAGTGTAGCTTAGCCCCCCCGCCTCTAGTGAGGGGCGTAGGGCACCGCCTCTATGTCCGGCTCTTGAACTCGGTCCACGCTGCTGCCGTTGTTAATCACCGTTAGAGAGCCATGGGGCCCCGATAAACAGCTCTTAGTGTACGTCTCTCTGCCATCACTATGCGGGATGCCCGGCCCACAGTTTTACGCGCTGCTCTCGCCCCCGGCCATGGGCGCCGCCGTTTTGTCCCCCTCGCCTTAGTATGGGCTGTGACACAGTCTAAATTACTACAGGGGAACGTTTAGACTCCAGGCCGCTGATATCCTCTGCGTTCCCCTGTGCTTGCTGTGGCGGATCGGAACTCCGGCCATCGGCGCTTGCAAACGCGGCTGTGCCCCGGTGAGTGTGAAGGCAGTTAGTTTTTCCCGTACCTCAAATGCCGCCATTTTGCCCACAGAGGTCAGCGATATTCCCGCCTGTAGAGTTGCTCCGCTGCCCGGCTTGCCCCCGTGAATGCCGGCTTTTCCACCACTGTTCCGCCATGTCTCAATGGACATACTGCAGGTGTAGCTCTCCGTCTCCGTGGTCAGCGCCGACACTACTCTTCACCCCCAGCTTATACAGAGCGTGCGCCGGCTACCACGTTGGGCCGCCCGGTCAGGATAATTCTGCGGGCCGTTTTAGGGACACGGGTGATCGCTGCCTCCGTGTTCTTCTCTCATTAAATGTCGGACTTTTTCCCATCCATTGAGATGTGATCATCACCCCGCTGCGATCCGTTTTTACGCATGTTTTAGGCGATATTTTGATCCGCCCGGTGGAGCTGCAACCATTCCGCTGTGCGCCCCCTAGCGCCTCAACTCTTCAAATACATCTTTCATCCTGTTTATAACATATAATAAGTCAGAATATTATGACTGATAATCTTGAGGAAATCCCAGATGTCGCTTCACCCAAGCAATCCTTCACTCTCAATATCATGCCAACAAATCAATCAATCAATCAGTCAATCAATCAGAATACTTGTAGAGCGTGCTACTTACCCGTGAGGGTCTCATGGCGCTGAGGGGGGGTGGGGGGCGGAGGTCCTGGTACTGCTCGAAGAGCCAGGTCTTGAGGAGTATTCTGAAGGCGAGTAGGTCTTGGGTCTGGCGTATGTGGGTAGGGAGGGCGTTCCAGGTCTTGGCGGCAAGGAAGGAGAAGGATCTGCCACCGGAGGTCATTCGTTGGATGCGGGGGACAGCGGCGAGGGCGAGGCTGGCGGAGCGGAGCTGGCGGGTGGGAGTGTAGAAGCTGAGTCTGCTGTTCAGGTAGGCTGGTCCGAAGTTGGGGAGTGCTTTGTGTGCGTGGGTGAGGAGCTTGAAGGTGATCCTCTTGTCGACGGGGAGCCAGTGTAGGTCTCTCAGGTGGGGCAGAGGCGTTTTGGATGCGTTGAAGTCGTCATAGGTGTTTGGCTGGGATTCCTCCGTAAAGTGCATTGCCGTAGTCCAGTCTGCTGCTGACGAGGGCCTGTGTCACCGTTTTCCTTGTTTCGGTCGGGATCCATTTGTCGATCATGCGGAGGGTGTGGTAGCAGGAGGAGGAGACGGCGTTGACCTCTTTCGACATGGAGAGGGAGGAGACGAGGATGAATCCTAGGTTGCGAGTGTGGTCGGTGGGTGTTGGTGCTGTTCCCAGTGTGGTCGGCCACCAGGAGTCGTCCCAGGCTGAGGGAGTGGGTCCGAGGATGAGTACCTCCATCTTGTCTGAGTTCAGCTTTAGGCGGCTACTCTTCATCCAGCTGGCGACGACCTTCATTCCCTCGTGGAGGATGGTTTTGGTGGTGTGTGCGTCTTTGGTGAGGAAGAGGATGAGCTGGGTCTCGTCGGCGTAGGAGATGATGTTGAGGTTGTGATTGCAGGCCACTCGTGCGAGGGGGGCCATGTGTAGATGTTGAAAAGCGTCAGGCTGTGGGATGATCCCTGGGGGACGCCGCAGATGATATCGGTGGCTTCGTATCGGAAGGGTGGGAGGCGGACGCTCTGGGTTCTGCTGGAGAGGAAGGACGTGGTCCAGTCAAGGGCCTTCTCTTGGATTCCGGCTTCTATGAGTCATGTCTTTAGAGTGCGATGACAGACCGTGTCGAAGGCGGCCGACAGGTCCAGGAGGATGAGGGCTGATGTTTCACCGTTGTCTAGTAGGTGCCTGATGTCCTCTGTGGCTGCAATGAGGGCTGTCTCGGTGCTATGGTTTCGTCTGAATCCGGACTGGGACGGGTCCAGGATGTTGCTGTCTTCCAGGTGGCGGGCCAATTGTCCGTTGACAATTTTCTCGATGACCTTTGCTGGGAACAGGAGCAGGGAGATGGGCTGCTACTTCTAGTTTGCTGTACCCACACCAAGAAAACATTTAAGTATTCAACAATGTGAACCCATAGCATTCCCCCCACTCATTTTCACGGCATCTCACAGTTAGTCAGACCATGAAACTCGTTTTTTCCTAGAGCATAGAAATATCAGGTCTGGTGGTCCAGCTCAAATTCTGGTCATATCACTCTGTGATCAAACTATCCAGAGAGACCAGCAACACTGGTCATGCTTGATTTGTCATTGCTGACTCAATGGAGTAACTTGTAATCTTGTTAATCCAGTGGAACAATTTCCCCACTTTCTAGCATCCACCATTGTGATTTTCCAGGCTCATATCCACTTCATTCCTTCAACGGTATGCATTGTCAGACACCACCCGGGGAAATAAGCAGGACGGCTTGGCAAAAAACACCAGGCCACATTTATGAGGTTTTGACGTAGGGCAGCACGGCAGGCCTTCCTGATGCGTTGCCCTATGGCAAATGAAAAGGGCAAGAATGCAAGGTATCTATCAGATACCACACATTCCTGTCCTTTTCCCCTGTGCTGACTCACAATGGGCTGCCGTGTGCCAATGCAGGTACCTTTGCATCATGGTGCAAGGGTGCCTGCATTGGCGGGATGATTATTTTTGTGCTTCCTGCTCAAAACCAATCATAAGAGGCTTTCCCGCTTTCTATGTGTGCTGCAAGGAAAAACAAGGAGATATAAAGATATTTCTCCTCGTTGTGCCTCCCTCACGCCTCCTCAGGGGAGGCATAAGTTTTTGGCGCTGCCTCAGATTTACGATTTCACGTAAATCTGGGGCAACACCCGTTGCACGCCCCTTTAACACAGAAATCTGCGTTAAAAGTAACAGGCAGAATTAAGCCAAAAAAGTGGCTTAATGCTGCTTCGTAAATACGGAGCAGGCTCCTGAGCCACGGAACATCACAAAAAGTGACGTTCCGGTGGTGCAAGGGGCCTCATAAATGAGGTCCACCAGTTGCTAGGTCTTGCGTGCGTTGCAGCGCAAAGCGCTGCTCCGCCTCCGCGAGAGATTTTGTAGGAGAGGATTTCTAGAAAGGGGCTTTAAGCCCTGTCCCTCATTTCCATTGGCTGGGGTCACCATTTATGGTACACGGTGTCCTGCCATTGGAAATGAGCTTTCTGGGTTGCCTCCCTTTGGCTTTTTGTTCCGGCCCACCCTGACTGGGTCGCCTGCTTCACGGCTGTTGTGAAGACTTTTCTTATCTGTTTGTTTATTTAACAAGCAGATAAGAAAAGTCTTCACGACAGCTGTGAAGCAGGCACAGAGCTCAGAGGCGCACTGGGTCACGGGGAGGACAGGGGGATCCCGGCAGACTCTGCGTATTCCTGCTGAGGCAGCAATTACATTTCCCATCACACCTAAATGCAGTTGGGCACTGATGACGTATTGGCTTGGATTCCAAATCACAAAAGTACTCATCAGTCAGCATGTTAAATACTCACAAGTATTAGTTGCAATCAATGGAGCACATGAATCGAGCTTTCAAATTGTAGCGCTTGCATTTCAAAAGTATCGAATGTCTCCTTGCATTAATGATGGCTCAGATTGACCCGAATACGGACTGCACGTGCAGCTTAACGTGACAATAGGCTCTGGTTGCAGGCAAGCATTGCTTGGTGACATTATATGTATTACCTTTCTACTCTGTGGCATTAATATGTGATAAAAAAGACATCTTCTACAAATAGTGCAAGCTTACAAAAACCTACATTTCGGTTAGGCACCAGTAGACATTTTTGCATGCTAGTGATACGACATGTTTTACAAAACCTACATTGACAAGGAGGATTTGTATTGTAGTGCTGTGTACACAGTAAAATGGAGCTTTTTATGATGCTCTCTTTCTCAAAGTACCAGCAAATAGACAATGTGGATGGGTGGGAGGCCCTGTTCTGCCTTAGCCCACTCCTGCCCCAACCCTTAGAACACTCTTCCACTGACAAGTGAGAATTCATGTTTTAAGTAACTCAAAAAATTGCTATTTGCTATTTTCAAGAGATCAAACCAATGTGCATACTTTTAAAATACAATAACACTGCAGTTTCTGGTATTTGGTGCCATGAGGCACTGCGGGTGTGGGCATACTTTACAAAAGCATCTCACATAACCTAGCCTAGCCCAATACAACATGACAGCATAACATAACAAAACATAGCCTAGCCTAACATGACAGCATAACATAACAAAACATAGCCTAACATACCATTAGATAACATAACAAAACATAGCCATAGCATAGCATAAAAAAGCATAGCATAGCAAAACAAAACATAGCATAGCATAACAAAACACAACAAAACATAGCCTAGCACAACAAAACAAAACAAAGCATAGCATAACAAAACAAAGGAAAGCATAGCATAACAAAACACAACAAAACATAGCATAGCATAACAAAACATAGCATAGCATAACAAAACAAAGAATAACACAGCATAACAAAACATAGCATAGCATAACATAACAAAACATAACAAAACATAGCATAGCAAAACAAAACAGCATAGCATAACAAAACAAAACATATCATAGCAAAACAAAGCATAGTATAGCATAACAAAACAAAACAGCATAGCATATCAAAACATAGCATAGCATAACAAAACAAAGCATAGCATAGAAAAACACAACACAACATAGCATTGCATAACAAAACGTAGCATCGTATAATAAAACACAATACATAGCATAGCATAGCAAAACATAACATAGCATAGCATAACAAAAAAAACGTAGCATAGCTTAACAAAACATAGCATTCCATAGCATAACAAAACAAAATATAGCATAACAAAGCATAGCATAACAAAATATAGCATAGCATAACAAAACAAAACACAGCATAGCATAGCGTAACAAAACACAACAACACATAGCATAGCATAACAAAACACAACAGAACATAGCATAGCATAACAAAGCATAGCATAGCATACCAAAACAAAACAGAGCATAACAAAGCATAGCCTAGCACAACAAAACAAAACAAAGGAAAGCATAGCATAACAAAACACAACAAAACATAGCATAGCATAACAAAACAAAGCATAGCATAGCATAACAAAACATAGCATAGCATAACAAAACATAACAAAACATAGCATAGCATAACAAAACAGCATAGCATAACAAAACAAAACATATCATAGCATAACAAAGCATAGTATAGCATAACAAAACAAAACATAGCATAGCATAACAAAACATAGCATAGCAAAACATAGAATAGCATAACAAAACACAACAAAACATAGCATAACAAAACAAAACATAGCATAGCATAACAAAACATAGCATAGCATAACAAAACAAAACATAACAAAGCATAGCATAACAAAACAAAACATAGCATAGCATAGCATACCAAAACATAGCATAGCCTAACAAAACAAAACAGCATAACAAAGAATAGCATTACAAAACACAACAAAACATAGCATAACAAAACATAGCATAGCAAAGCACAACAAAACATAGCATAGCATAACAAAACATAGCATAGCATAACAAAACACATCAAAACATAGCACATCATAACAGAACGTAACAAAACATAGTATAGCATATAAAACACAACATAGCATAGCATAACAAAACATAGCATAGCATAACAAAACAAAGCATAGCATAGCATAACAAAACATAGCAAAGCATAACATAACAAAACATAGCATAGCAAAACAAAACAGCATAGCATTACAAAACAAAACATATCATAGCAAAACAAAGCATAGTGTAGCATAACAAAACAAAACAGCATAGCATATCAAAACATAGCATAGCATAACAAAACAAAGCATAGCATAGAAAAGCACAACACAACATAGCATTGCATAACAAAACGTAGCATCGTATAATAAAACACAATACATAGCATAGCATAACAAAACATAACATAGCATAGAATAACAAAATAAAACATAACATAGCTTAACAAAACATAGCATTCCATAGCATAACAAAACAAAACATAGCATAACAAAGCATAGCATAACAGAATATAGCATAGCATAACAAAACACAATAAAACACAGCATAGCATAGCGTAACAAAACACAACAACACATAGCATAGCATAACAAAACACAACAGAACATAGCATAGCATAACAAAGCATAGCATAGCATACCAAAACAAAACAGAGCATAACAAAGCATAGCCTAGCACAACAAAACAAAACCAAGCATAGCATAACAAAACAAAGGAAAGCATAGCATAACAAAACACAACAAAACATAGCATAGCATAACAAAACAAAGCATAGCATAGCATAACAAAACATAGCATAGCATAACAAAACATAACAAAACATAGCATAGCATAACAAAACAGCATAGCATAACAAAACAAAACATATCATAGCATAACAAAGCATAGTATAGCATAACAAAACAAAACATAGCATAGCATAACAAAACATAGCATAGCAAAACATAGAATAGCATAACAAAACACAACAAAACATAGCATAACAAAACAAAACATAGCATAGCATAACAAAACATAGCATAGCATAACAAAACAAAACATAACAAAGCATAGCATAACAAAACAAAACATAGCACAGCATAGCATACCAAAACATAGCATAGCCTAACAAAACAAAACAGCATAACAAAGCATAGCATTACAAAACACAACAAAACATAGCATAACAAAACATAGCATAGCAAAGCACAACAAAACATAGCATAGCATAACAAAACATAGCATAGCATAACAAAACACATCAAAACATAGCACATCATAACAGAACGTAACAAAACATAGTATAGCATATAAAACACAACATAGCATAGCATAACAAAACATAGCATAGCATAACAAAACAAAGCATAGCATAGCATAACAAAACATAGCATAGCATAACATAACAAAACATAACAAAACATAGCATAGCAAAACAAAACAGCATAGCATAACAAAACAAAACATATCATAGCAAAACAAAGCATAGTATAGCATAACAAAACAAAACAGCATAGCATATCAAAACATAGCATAGCATAACAAAACAAAGCATAGCATAGAAAAGCACAACACAACATAGCATTGCATAACAAAACGTAGCATCGTATAATAAAACACAATACATAGCATAGCATAACAAAACATAACATAGCATAGAATAACAAAATAAAACATAACATAGCATAGCTTAACAAAACATAGCATTCCATAGCATAACAAAACAAAACATAGCATAACAAAGCATAGCATAACAAAATATAGCATAGCATAACAAAACACAACAAAACACAGCATAGCATAGCGTAACAAAACACAACAACACATAGCATAGCATAACAAAACACAACAGAACATAGCATAGCATAACAAAGCATAGCATAGCATACCAAAACAAAACATAGCATAACAAAGCATAGCCTAGCACAACAAAACAAAACCAAGCATAGCATAACAAAACAAAGGAAAGCATAGCATAACAAAACACAACAAAACATAGCATAGCATAACAAAACAAAGCATAGCATAGCATAACAAAACATTGCATAGCATAACAAAACATAACAAAACATAGCATAGCATAACAAAACAGCATAGCATAACAAAACAAAACATATCATAGCATAACAAAGCATAGTATAGCATAACAAAACAAAACATAGCATAGCATAACAAAACATAGCATAGCAAAACATAGAATAGCATAACAAAACACAACAAAACATAGCATAACAAAACAAAACATAGCATAGCATAACAAAACATAGCATAGCATAACAAAACAAAACATAACAAAGCATAGCATAACAAAACAAAACATAGCATAGCATAGCATAGCATACCAAAACATAGCATAGCCTAACAAAACAAAACAGCATAACAAAGCATAGCATTACAAAACACAACAAAACATAGCATAACACAACATAGCATAGCAAAGCACAACAAAACATAGCATAGCATAACAAAACATAGCATAGCATAACAAAACACATCAAAACATAGCACATCATAACAGAACGTAACAAAACATAGTATAGCATATAAAACACAACAAAACATAGCATAGCATAACAAAGCATAGCATAGCCAAACAAAACATAGCATAGCATAACAAAACAAAACCAATCATAGCATAACAAAATAAAGCATAGCATAGCATAACAAAACACAACAAAACATAACATAGCATAGCATAGCAAAACACAACAAAACGTAGCATAGCATAACAAAACATAGCATAGAATAACAAAACACAACAAAACATAGATAGCATAGCCTAGCATGGCATAACAAAACAGCATAGCATAACAAAACACACCAAAACATAGCATAGCATACCAAAACATAGCGTAGCATAACAAAACAAAACAAAGCATAGCATAGCAAAACAAAACATAGCATAGCATAACAAAACACAACAAAAGATAGCATAGCATAACAAAACAAAACATAGCATAGCATAACAAAACAAAGCATAGCATAGCAAACCACAACTAACATAGCATAGCATACCAAAACATAGCATAGCATAGCATAACAAAACACAACAAAACATAGCATAGCATAGCAAAACTAAACATAGCATAGCATAACAAAGCCTAGCATAGCACAACAAAGCATAGCATAGCATAACAAAACATGGCATAGCATAACAAAACATGGCATAGCATAATACAAGCAAAAACAAAAAGGAGCCAAGAGGGAATGGAAAGGTATACAAGGGATCGCCCTCCACTCTAAACAGTCAATCTACAATAAGATCCCTATACCTGGGACGGTTAGTGTATTTAACTGACATGAGTACACATAACTCTGGTTGTATTTTTTCGAACATACCAGAGTGAACCCCCTACTCTATATCGCAGTGGGGTGTGAATTCTCTAATGTCTTATTGTCCCCATAATATACTGTTCCAATCTAAAAAAGTACGTAGGTTCTCAACTCGAACAATGTCCAAAGATGCCTGCCTTCTTCTCTGGAAGTACATACACCCACACTCACCCACATGTGCATGTAACTACGAAAAAAATGTGTGGTGGAACGGAAGGCACCTCACAGGAGAACAACCCTCGGGGATCTTGGCAGATGTTACCAACTCAATGCCCCTTTCTCATCATCGGTTGCCATTCCAATTCCAAAAGAAAACGAATTTGTTACAACACATAAAATGAAATGCGTGTGAAAGGTGCTAAACAAAGAGTTTTACAACAATAACTCATAAATGTGACCAAAAGGACAGAGTGATATAAAATCAGCAGACACACCCACTCAATTACTTTATTCTTCGTATTAGTGTGAACTGATGAATTAAAAAGAGGTTGGTAGCTTAATATCGCCTACCAGTACCTGATACCGACATGTTTCACTGCCCCAATATTTTCGGCAGATTCATCAGGGTATTCAACACTCGGTCACTGCACCAATTTTTAGAACATCTTTTTTGGACACTGTTGAGTTGAGACACAAATAAAAACCAGAGACAAAAACCTGTAGTCAATCTGAATATTTAGGTTTCCAAAAGAAAGTAATGGTCACAAATATAATTACCCCAGGTCAGCATTAACATCTCATACCGGCTGCCCGAATCACACTCCGATTCATTTAGAGTCGATTGATATATCAATCTGTGAAGAGTAACAGATAAAAAATTTAATAAGAATTCAAATTAGTGCGGAAATGCTCGTTTGTATCATTTGATATGCCACCATTTAGGGAAGGAGTGAGGGGCAACAATAACCGAGTGTTATCCACCGGTAAAGCAAGACTTCCCGGCCGTGTACCGTAATAGCCTTTACTCACAATCCCAAATGCGTTGTATCATCAGAGTTCATTTACAATTCGTGAGGCGCGGGACTCCAGAGAGAAGTTCCCATCGCCTACATACGCATTTTCTTAGGCCGTCACTCGTAACAACGTCACTGAATGTGACTGCCTGACCAACGTCCCTACTCCTCGCATCTATCTACAACCCCACTCCTCACCGTACATCGAGGTAACCGGACCATACATCATCCCAGGAACGCCGGGCATTCGCTGGCGTCTGTTTTTAAACCCTGTTTTCCTTACAACGTTGCCGGCAGTGTCTTTCAACCACTTTAGCAACTGCAATACCACGAATGTGATATATAGACTGCTATGTTGTTGTGGCCTCCAATACATTGGTTTAACTACGAGAAAAATCAAAGTGCGCATCCAAGAACACCTCAGCACGATCAGGGCGGGGAAACTGACTACTAAGTTGGTACAACACTGCCACAAAGAGAAACATGATTTCACATGGACTGTGCTGGAGACAATAAAGGGAAATCCACAGAATATGGAAACAGCGTTACTGAGTAAGGAAGCAAGATGGATATACAGAGAGCGTAGCGACAGTGTTGGCCTAAACGAGATTATTGAGTGGAATCGAGTGAAGTAAATCTGTAAGGGTTATACAGCTACAGGGAGGAGTGTGGATAACAGCTTTTCCCCCCCAGCTTATGTGGGTGCTCCTTGCTGCCCGGTCAGGGGTTCTAAGGGTTGCGGAGTGACTCCCCTGTTCCGCGGGTGGTGCCCTGTCTTGAATGCACCTGCATGGTACTTACCGCGCTATATAAATATCAAATTCTATCCAATAGTGTGGTGTACCCATAGGCTCTGACATGTGAAGAGTGGCTCTATTCTGAATTTCTAATCATAACTCCAGAGTTTTTAATCATAACATCTTAATCACACTCAGGGGTTGGGTACTGCCCCAGATCTATGACTATAATTGAGGCATAGGTATGACTGGTTGTAAATATATGCCCGTCAGGGTTGCACTACCGTCCTCGGTACTGGGTCAGTGACTCCTCTTTGAGATGGCGCCGGGAATATATTACTTAGGCTTGTCTTGTGACCGTGTGAATTCATTGGCAAACAGACCATTTGTAATTATATCGCATACTTAATTCCATCATATACTAAATAATTATGCGGTTTGATTCCCTGTGGTAAGAATGTGGCACTAGGTTGAAGACTTGGAACTGATTGTTAAGCTGACCCGTAGCACCATTCCAATATGGCGCTCACTTTCCATCCAGGAACATACCCCTCTGAGCATGCGCGATACAACACGTGACCGGACACTGCCGGCAACGTTGTAAGGAAAACAGGGTTTAAAAACAGACGCCAGCGAATGCCCGGCGTTCCTGGGATGATGTATGGTCCGGTTACCTCGATGTACGGTGAGGAGTGGGGTTGTAGATAGATGCGAGGAGTAGGGACGTTGGTCAGGCAGTCACATTCAGTGACGTTGTTACGAGTGACGGCCTAAGAAAATGAGTATGTAGGCGATGGGAACTTCTCTCTGGAGTCCCGCGCCTCACGAATTGTAAATGAACTCTGATGATACAACGCATTTGGGATTGTGAGTAAAGGCTATTACGGTACACGGCCGGGAAGTCTTGCTTTACCGGTGGATAACACTCGGTTATTGTTGCCCCTCACTCCTTCCCTAAATGGTGGCATATCAAATGATACAAACGAGCATTTCCGCACTAATTTGAATTCTTATTAAATTTTTTATCTGTTACTCTTCACAGATTGATATATCAATCGACTCTAAATGAATCGGAGTGTGATTCGGTCAGCCGGTATGAGATGTTAATGCTGACCTGGGGTAATTATATTTGTGACCATTACTTTCTTTTGGAAACCTAAATATTCAGATTGACTACAGGTTTTTGTCTCTGGTTTTTATTTGTGTCTCAACTCAACAGTGTCCAAAAAAGATGTTCTAAAAATTGGTGCAGTGACCGAGTGTTGAATACCCTGATGAATCTGCCGAAAATATTGGGGCAGTGAAACATGTCGGTATCAGGTACTGGTAGGCGATATTAAGCTACCAACCTCTTTTTAATTCATCAGTTCACACTAATACGAAGAATAAAGTAATTGAGTGGGTGTGTCTGCTGATTTTATATCACTCTGTCCTTTTGGTCACATTTATGAGTTATTGTTGTAAAACTCTTTGTTTAGCACCTTTCACACGCATTTCATTTTATGTGTTGTAACAAATTTGTTTTCTTTTGGAATTGGAATGGCAACCGATGATGAGAAAGGGGCATTGAGTTGGTAACATCTGCCAAGATCCCCGAGGGTTGTTCTCCCGTGAGGTGCCTTCCGTTCCACCACACATTTTTTTCGTAGTTACGTGCACATGTGGTTGAGTGTGGGTGTATGTACTTCCAGAGAAGAAGGCAGGCATCTTTGGACATTGTTCGAGTTGAGAACCTACGTACTTTTTTAGATTGGAACAGTATATTATGGGGACAATAAGACATTAGAGAATTCACACCCCACTGCGATATAGAGTAGGGGGTTCACTCTGGTATGTTCGAAAAAATACAACCAGAGTTATGTGTACTCATGTCAGTTAAATACACTAACCGTCCCAGGTATAGGGATCTTATTGTAGATTGATAGCATAATACAAGACAACAAAACATAGTATTGCATAGCATAACAAAACAAAACATAGCATAGCATAGCAAATTACACCAAAACGTAGCATAGCAAAACACAGCATAATGAAACATAGCATAACAAAACACAACAAAACATAGCATAGCATACCAAACCATAGCATATCATAACAAAACAAAGCATAACATAGCATAGCATAACAAAACATAGCCTAGCATAACAATACAAAACATAGCATAGCACAACAAAACATAGCATTGAATAGCATAACATTGCATTACATAACATAAGAAAACATAGTATTAAGTTTGATAAACTCATAGTAGCGGGCTAGCTAGCTTAAACAGGCAGTGACTGTAAGCAACTCCGTCAACCCAGAAGCAGTCACTTGGTCACCTTTGCTCTTCTATTGCAGTGGCTTTGTTTGTTAAACAGTACCAATATTTATACTGTTAGCACTTTATTTGTGCAAATTTCAGGGCTCACAAAACTTTGATGAATTGAAATTCACAACTGAGGCTGTTTAGTTAATGCTATATAAAACCCTAAGGATAAATAAAAAACATTTACATTTACAATGTGAATAGCTCCAACAAATACAAGACCTATTGCAAAGTACAAAACATTGCAATTTACAATGCCAATAGCTCCAGCTCCAACAAATACGAAACCTATTGCATTTCCAATGCTTGGTATTTCTTGAGACCGGAAATGATTGACGCATTCTACATTAGGAACAGCTCCATTATTAGGTCTCCCCTAGTGTTGCTGCGCACATGCGCAGCTCGCTCGGCGAGATTTATTGTTAATGAGAACTTTTAGAAAAGAGCTTGAATCCCCACCCCTCATTTCCACTGAGTAGCGTCAGCGTTTATGGTAAACGCTGGCTTCCCATTGGAAAGGAGGGTTTTTCGTTGCCTCCCTTTGGTTTTTCGGTCCGGCCCACCCGGATTGGCTCACCTGCTTCACAGCTGTTGTGAAGACTTTTCTTATCTGGTTGTTTTTTTAACAAGCAGATAAGAACAGTCTTCACGACAGCTGTGAAGCTGGCGAGCCAGTGCTCCGAGCTTCCTGCAACCACGCTGCCTTCACGCCTGGAGCATGCACCAGTCGGCTCTGTGATTGGTTGGCGGCAGGCAGGCACAGAGCTCAGAGGTGCAAGGGGTCACAGGGAGGACACAGGTATTCCGGCAGACTGTGGGGCTGTGATGTATTTTAGTACCTCGTTACACACTGACAAGTTGGCTCGTAAAGGAGGTTTTAAATTTCACACACATTGCATGAAGAAAAACCAAGATGCATTTTTATTCAACGGTATGAACAGAAAAAAATATAAAATTGCCTACACTATGAAGCTCTTAATGGCGCCAGAGATGAATATAAATAACCCAGTTAAAAAGGAATTTCACGTGATGCATGCACTTTTAAAAGAAACATATTAGGGAGGGAGTTATATTTTCCAAAATATATTTTATATCACTTGTTAATTGGCCATCCAGCTTGTTTTTCTTTCCATTGAGACTCTGGCAGGGTGGCTGGAATATGGCCCAAAGCTTAGGGCGAGGCACCGCCGGGGGGTGGGGTTCAGACAGCCAGGAAGGAGGCCCGGCAATTACAGTCACACGCCGGCAGCGAGCCACCCACCTCCCCGTCCTCCTCCTGTGGAGCCTGTTTACTGAACAGGAAAGGCTAACGATGGAGCATCACCACCAGCATGCCGAGGAGACGGCACCGTCCGGCCCAGTGGTCCCTTTTAACAAACGATATAGGCTCATAGATGTATGCATATCAACATATTCACTGTAGGGGCTGGTGGACGACCCGGCGTGCACAAGACATGGGGCAATGATCAGTTTGAACCTTCACGGCCAATCCCACCCCCACCACCTCGTCCTTTTGTTTCTTGTGCTCCCACTATGTCTGGCGTGAACCATTTTCCAGTGGACCTCTTATCCCCTCTGCTCCCACTGAACCTTACTAGAATCATTGTATAGGAAGAACCCCCTGACCCGGTTCCTTTTGCATCCCCTGAGTGGGTCTGCAACACTTGATCGGAGCCCTGTTGTGCCTTCTGCACCCACAGAGTCCAGCATGAACCTTCTCCAAGCCCCCTGTTTCCTTTACGCCACTGTGTCTGTCTGGAACCTGGGTTCTCTGCTGCCACAGTCCATCCATCATGAACCTTCGCCAGACCCCCCTTGTGCCCTTCTCTCCCCTGTGTTTGTCTTAAACCTGTGCCCAGGTTACCCTCTACTGCTACAGAGTCCAGCATGAACCTTCTCTAAGCTCCCCTCCCCATGTGTCCTTTGCGCCCCCTGTGTCTGTCTGGAAACTCTTCTCATGGTACTGTTTGCTGCCACAGTCCAGTCCAAGGTGGAGGGGTTACACTTTGACCCAGATAAACACCTACTCTCCACCTTCGATATCGAATCCCTTTACACCAACATACCTCAGGATGACGCCCTGAGTGTGTCGGAATTTGTACTAGAGTCGAGGGTCCGCCCACATCAAGTACCTACTAAATTTATTGTCCAACTAGCCCAGATTTGCTTGAAAAATAACTTTTTCAACTTTAAAGAAACACTATACCTTCAAATTTCTGGGGTGGCAATGGGTTGTAGTTTTTGTCCAGAAATTGCCAATTTGGTGATGGGCCAATTGGAGCTTAGATGGATATATAGCGACACCAACCCCTTTAAACATCAGGTTGAGTTTTGGTGTTGCTATATAGATGACATTTATATGATCTGGAACGGAGATGTGACAGAACTTACTAATTTTCACAATTGGTTGAATCACTGAACACAAGAATTTAACTTTACGATGTCGAGTGACCCCTATAAAATCAATTTTTTGGATGTTTACATCGAGCATGAGGACGGGAATTTGTGTGTCAGCTTATACACTAAACCTACAGACCGCAATACCCTGCTGCATTTCAGCAGTAATCATCCCCGTACCCTGAAAGAAAACCTGCCGTAAGGCCAATTTCTCCATATAAGGAGGAATTGCAGTAATAAACAGCAATACTTCTTCCATGCCAATATTTTAAAAGAGAAATTGATTACACGAGGTTACCCAAAAAGATTAACTAAAGTTGCGCTCAAAAGAGCTTGGTACACCCCAAGAGACACCCTGTTGGTACCTAAGGATAAGGATAATACCAACACTCCACTAACGTGCGTACTAACGTTTGATCCAAGAGCTAATAAGGTCAAAAAGGTGATTCAAAAAAATTGGAAACTGTTGGGTGACCTAGATATACCCAAACCCTTGTTTGCATTTAAGAAAGGGCAAAATATCCAAAGTCAGCTAGTGAGAGCCAAGAGTAACACTGGAAAGTTAATGCCGAGAGATACTAGAGATCTTCTTGGTTTACCTCCGGTGATTGGTCATTTCAAATGCCATAATTGTGTGGCATGTGATTTGACGAAGGACTCAAAAGAAATTAATATCAATGGCAATACACACATTAAAAAAACATTCTCAAACTGTAATTCGAAAAATTTGATTTACTGTATTAAGTGTCCATGCGAAAAACTTTACATTGACAAACTATTCAGGCAGTGAAAACCCGGATTTTACAACATAAATCCAGGATCAAGTGTCAGACCATAGGGGCTCCTTTGGTCAATCATTATTTCACACACAACCATTCATTTACAGACATGTACTGGTCAGTACTGTGTTGTGTGACGACTTTGAGTAAAGGAGAAACAGAGGTTAAACTCAACCACCTGGAAGCGAGACTTATTGAAAAATATCAAACATCTAAAACAGGGCTAAATGATAAAGATGAGGTTTGGTCACTACTGAGTTGAATAGTGTATGCAATCTAAGGGGCCGATTATGATAGAGGATTTTCCGCCTCCTCCGGGCCGGCGGAAGCCACCGCCGGCCCGGAGGAGGCGGAAAATCCTCTGCGGAGTCACCAAAGACCCACCGCCGCATTACGATGGCTGGTGGGTCTTGGATTCTGTCCGCTGCTTTTCCGCCGCGGTCGGATTACAACCGCGGCGGAAAAGCTCTCCTTTGGCTGGCAGTGTCTATCAGACACCACCAGCCAAATTAGGAAGCATTAGTAAACATGCTTTTCCGCGGTGTTTTTTCCGCCGTGGAAAAGCATGTGTACTTTTGCTTTTGGGGGCCCGTTGCGGGCCCCCAGGGCGTAGGCGGGTGGGGGGTGCACATGGGGGGTACCTATGGTACCCCCCAGCATTTACATGCACAAAGCGGCAGGCACCGCGCGGTGCCTGCCGCTTTGTGCATGTAAATGTTACACATGCACTTTTAACATTGCGGCGGGTGCTGCTTGAAGCAGCACCCGCCGCAATGTTAAATATCCAGGATGTGACCGCCAGGGTGGCGGTCACATCCTGATTTGCATGGAGGGACCTCCGCAGTCCATGCGGACGGTCCCTCCACCTCTGGGATGGCGGACGGACGCAAGTCCGTCCGCCATCCTAATCGGCCCCTAAGTATGTAAATAATTTGACCATAATATGTAGACAGGCTGTGTTTCTCTATATATATAAAATTGTTTGATTTGTACCTGCTGATAATGTGACTGTGTGTTTGTATATGGAATTCTTTTATTGTATATTCTGGAATGTATATGATACTACCTTAGATTGTAAGAGAAGCTGGCAACTAATTGGGATACAAGGTCTCTATATTACTTATTTGCGACAGATATTAGAATTAGTTTGTTTTGTTTTTATATTTTAGTTATTCCTTTTTATATGATCGCAATGTATATTTTTACATCATCACGTCTTTTAGAATAATGATAATGATGGTTGAAAGTTACTTAGAGACGATTGTCTGTCACCATCTTGGATCAGGCACTGATTTAGATCCTAAGCCCTGAGTCTGTTTACTCTTTCCAGTTTAGAAATAGCCGGAATAGTCTGTTATTTGTTTCCATGCACTTTATAGGGCAGGATTCAGATAGCCGGGGTTATACTGTTCTTCCGGTAGCGTGAATGAAAGGCGCATTGTAACGGATGTACTAACAGAGTTAATTACGGCAAATGAAAGGGGCTGTATCTGTTTTTGGAGCGACTCGACAGTTTTTGAATAATTGATGCCATCCCGTTTCTCCAACTAGATGACTTGACATGTAAGTAATGGGGCACGCTAGAGTTCCTTGTGCCATTTCCGACCTGAAGCAACGAATATTTGTATTTGGACTCATAATAATGAGAAATTTCCTAGTTATCACAAAGGAAAGTTTCAATTCTATTAAGGAGGCGGAGGCGAGGATTTTGCTAGTCCTTTCTCCATGTTATTGGACAGCAAGTTAGAAGTAAGAAAAAAAACAATAAGCCATGGACTACCCAAACCAACATGGCCGCGGTAATCCTGGTAACATATCAACCAATCAGAGTCCAACAGTTAGCATATAGGGAATCCCATCTGTTAGTCCTTCCTCTTTCTTGGGTGCTGCCGCAGGAAAGAAGTCATCCATCCACTAGTCCGTTTTTTGATCGGAGCCTAGGGAAAAGAAACAATAATAATAATATCTTGTCCAGAACAATGTAGAACAAGTCAAGAACATTGCAATGGAGCAATAGAATCGAATTGCAAAGAGGAAATAAACATCATTGCACAGATTATCAATGAGAACATTAATACAAAGGAAAAGAGGTACTTCCCTTAGACGTAGTAAAATCATCATAGTTCATGTTCGGGAGGGAAGGCTCGATAAAGCCTGGGTGGGAAAATCCTCGCCTCCGCCTCCTTAATAGAATTGAAACTTTCCTTTGTGATAACTAGGAAATTTCTCATTCTATGTCAGGAAGCGGAGGCGAGGATTTTGCTTGTTCAAAGCTTACTCACCACCAACGATGCAGCTTCATGGATTGGCTTAAAGTAGAACTTTTTAAAAGTGGAATCCGAAGACCAATCCGCTGCATTCATGATATCTTCCAATCGTCCACCAACTTGAACAGCCTTAGAAGCCATTGCACCTCTAGTGGAATGAGCCCCAAAGTCAGTGATGTTAATTCCAGCTTCTGACATAATCCACCTGACCCATCTGGCAATGGTGGGAGAGGAAACTGCCTTGAAAGGTTTTTTAACCGCTATAAGCAGCTGTCTCTCGCCCGGAGGGCGGAACTCAAGAGTGACATCCTCATAGGTTTTGAGGCAGCGAACAACACAGAGCTTTGGCGAATCTGGGAAAGCTGGGTAAGTTACTGACCTGGTGTTACATTTAGTTCTTCTTGAAACCGTAAACGTAACCCCTTCTGGGGTAAAAACCCTGTCTGAGATATCCAGAGCACGAACATCTGAAGCACGCTTACATGAAATCAGGCAGAGAAGAATCGCCAATTTGGCCGAAAGTTCCTTTCGGGAAAGGTACTGATTATCCTGCCAGGATTTAAGAAAATTCAAGACCACATTAACATCCCATAATCCAGAATAACTAGGCTCTGGGGGGCGCAAAAGGCGAATACCCTTTAGGAGCTTACAAACCCAAGGATGCTCACCCACCGGAGAGCCATCAACAAGGGCATGACCAGCAGAGATTGCCGACCTGAAAGAGTTGATGGTGCTGTATGCCAATTTCTTTTGGAAAAGATCAGCGAGGAAGTTAATCACATCAGTGACCGAGGAGCCCAAGGGATCCAGGTGTTTTGCCACACACCAACGAACCCATCTGTTCCATGCTGATCTATAACGCTTAGTGGTGTTAGGGGCCCAGGCTCCTTGGATGAGGAGTTCAGCGTCTCTCGAAAGTGAGTCGCAAGACCAACGTCCCCTGAAATCCTCCAGGCCATGAGAAGTAGATGGCCCTGGAGAACCAGGGGATGCGGGTGACCCAAAGGATCTGTCAGAATGTGATCGAACGACGGTAGCCGAAGAGGTTTGTCCCAGGACAACTCTAGAAGAGAAGGGAACCAGCATTGAGCTTTCCAGATTGGTGTGATCAGAATCAGAGAAGCTCTCTGTCTGCGGACCTGAGCTGCCACCCTCTGAATGAAAAGGAAGGGAGGAAACGCATAAGCTGGAAACCGGGACCAGTCCTGTAGGACGGCATCCACTGCTTCCGCACCCGGGTCCGGTTTCCAGCTGTAGAAGCGGGGAAGGTGGGCGTTCCACCTGGACGCAAATAAGTCCATCACCGGAAGACCCCAAAGGTATGAAATTCTTTGGAATACCGAAAGATCCAGCCTCCAATCGCTGGCATCTCGAAAATTCCTGGACTGCCAATCCGCAACCGTGTTCAGATCGCCTGGGAGATACTCCGCCGTGACAGAAATCTGACGAAGAAGGCAATAGTTCCAGAAGTCCTTCGCCAGATCCGCCAGGACCTTGGAATGAGTGCCGCCCAACCGATTGATGTACCTGACCGCAGTCGTGTTGTCCATCCGAAGAAGAACACAACACGAAACTCTGGTCGTGGTGACAGAGCGGATTGCGAAGGAACCCGCGAGGAGCTCCAAGCAATTGATGTGGAGGTGAAGTTCCTCCTCCGTCCACCTGCCGCCCACCGAGAGGGAGCCACACCGGGCTCCCCAACCCTGGCGGCTGGCATCCGACTCGATCACAAGATCCGGACGGGAACCGAAAATCGCCTTCCCGTTCCAAGCATCCATGTGATCTAACCACCAAAGAAGCTCCGACCTGGCTTCCAGGTTCAAGGAAATCAGTTCCGAGTAAGTGAGACCCTTGCGAAGGTGAAACGCCTTCAGCCTCTGAAGGGCCCTGTAATGAAGAGGGCCTGGAAAAATGGCCTGGATCGATGAAGACAGTAATCCCACAATCCTGGCCAATTGGCGGAGGGATATCCGATCCCGTCGGAGAACCTTGCGAATCTCCTTCTTGATCTTGGAGATCTTTTCGGAAGGAAGATGAAGCGTCGCATCCGTAGTTATGATCAGAAAGCCAAGGAAAGTCATTTCCTGACGAGGAATGAGGTCCGACTTCTGGGTATTGATGATGAAACCCAGAGATTGAAGAAGAGTTATTGTGACCTGAAGATGGTGAAGTAGGAGATCCTTCGACTGACTCATTAGAAGAATGTCGTCCAGGTAAATTATAAGACGAATCCCCATGGTACGGAGATGTTCTACCACCGGGCGTAGGAGTTTGGTAAAGCACCAAGGTGCTGAGGAAAGACCAAAGGGGAGCGTACGAAACTCGTAGACCTGATCCCTCCACAGAAACTGGAGGAACCGACAATGAGGAGGAAAGATTGGAACCGAAAGATAAGCATCCTTCAGATCCAAGTGAACCAACCAATCGTCTTGCAACAGAAGGTCTCTCAAAAGATGGATGCCTTCCATCTTGAAATGCCTGTAAATCAGCCATTCGTTGAAGGAGCGGAGGTTGATTACTGGTCTGAACCCTTTGTCCTTCTTTTCCACAAGGAAGATGTTGCTGAGGAATCCGTTTGGATGGAGCACCGAGGGGATGATGGCGCCTTTTTGTAACATCGCCCGCACCTCCAAATCTATAAGTTCTTGTTCTGTGACAGAAAAAACTAGAGGGCGAGGACGAGAGAGTTGAACGGGGGAACCGTAAAATTCGATGTGAAACCCCTGAACGGTCTGTAGAACCCAAGAGTCTGAAGTGATCGACGACCAGGCCTGGGGAAACAACGCCAATCTTCCCCCCATTTGAACCAGAGATATGATGCAAAATCTTACCATTAAATCCTCTGGAGTTGGACTGGTATCCACCACGTCCCTTGCCTTGGCCTCTGCCTCCTCTGGAAGGGTAAAAGGTACCCTGGCGCCCATCATTCCAGCCGTTGTTTCGTCTGAATTGGCCTCTGTTGGGGCCTTGCTGGACCTGACGGCCGGAAGAGCGACCCCTGCCTCTGCCGGCCCCGCCAAAAACCTTTTTGGGGAAAAACTTCTTCATAGAAGCCTGAGCTTTATCCAGTGCAGAAAAAGTAGCGACAAACTTCCCCAACTCCTTCACAAAGGGATCTCCAAACAAAGCACCCTGCGCAACCGGGCCCGCCTCCGAAGACGACAACTCTCCTAGCTTAGGATCAATCTTAAGTAGCAAAGATCGTCGACGCTCCGCTGAAAGTGCACAATTGGCATTGCCCAGAAGGCAAACTGCCCGTTGCGACCAACCAGCCACTTCATCAACCGACATTGGCAAGCCCGACTCTTTAGAACGTTGGGCCAACTCAATAATTTTTGTCAGGGGACCCACGACATCCAAAAGCTTATCCTGACAGGCCTTCCAGGACCTATCTATACCCTTCTTAGGGTCCTTGATATACTTGGCGAAGAAGGTACACAACTTCGGATCAATCTCAGGGGTACATGCTACCCTAAAGGGAAGGGAAGGGTGAGGGCACTCAGAACGTAGGCGAAGGCGGACATCCTGAGGTAAAGGCTGTCGAAGCTTAGCTGCGACATAATCCGCTGTAGACTGCTCAGGAAACCACTCTGATGACCTAGGTCTTACAATAGTAGATGGGTCGAACATATTAGGAGGCGCAAGATCGCCACCCGTAAGACTAGGAGCGCTAGGTTTTGGGCGCCAAGACCTGCTTACGTCAGAAAAATCCTCTGAGGAAGCGTCCTCATCCTCATCTACGTATTCGTCCTCCTCATCATCTCCCTCAACGGGGAACCCTTCTTCCGGGTCAAGGTCCTGGGTGGCAAAACCACCAGTCTCTCCGGGCGAGTCGTCCCCCCGGTAGGGTGCGCTTCTAAGCGTGCGCGCACTCTTACGAAAGACCTCAGATAATCTACTGAAGCCCTCCAGGTGCCCCGCGTCACGCTTCCTGGCCGTACGTGGTATAACACAAGGAAAACCACTGGACCCTGCCCCACTGTCCCCAAAAACACCTGAATCATTCTTGAATACATGGGCTGACAGTTTATTAACACTGTCCTGCAGAGGTGCCAGAGCCTGTGCTATCGCCGAAGAGAGAAGCCTGTCCACCTCTGCAGGAGTGTGTGAAGGGGTCAGTTGTGGTTGATCAATAGGAGCCACCACCTCAACAGTAGAAGGACCTGACTGCATTTTGGCAGAATAACTGGTACCCATAAACAACACCCCAACTATATAAAAGGGGAAAAACCCTTCACACAGGTACCACGCAGGCTAATACCAATCAAGAGCCTGAAACAGAAAATTACTGACAGAAAATAAATCTTATTTATAAAATTTCTGTCAGAAAAAACATTCCTGCCGTCGAAAACGGCGTCAGTGTGAGGGAAGAGGCCAAGGAACCAATGAAGCGCAAAGACTCAGCGCGTTTCCACTCGAGCGCGAAGAGCGCTGAGGAGAACAGCTGGTCGGCGTCAGAAGCCGACACCAAGACCGCGCACGCGCGAAGAAGAAACGCTCGGGCTGAAAGCCTACCGCGTTATCACAATTACACCGCCTACAACAAAGGCGAAGTCAGAGTAAATAAACCATATAAGAATAAAGCTGTCAATAGTAGAAAACACAACTGCCACGACAAAGATCAAGCAGATAGTAATAACGTGACTTATCTTGCCGAGGCAGCAATGGAGAAAGAGGAAGGACTAACAGATGGGATTCCCTATATGCTAACTGTTGGACTCTGATTGGTTGATATGTTACCAGGACTACCGCGGCCATGTTGGTTTGGGTAGTCCATGGCTTATTGTTTTTTTTCTTACTTCTAACTTGCTGTCCAATAAAATGGAGAAAGGACTAGCAAAATCCTCGCCTCCGCTTAATGACATAGAATTTAGTTTATACCCCCTTTTTTTGATTCTTGTATTTAGAAAATTGGATAGCAGAGTCTTGTCAAGTTTATAACGTAGCACTACCCGAAGTGGTAGGTGCAAGAGATCGATTTACCTCGATTTTGAGAGGTAGAGGAAGATACTGGCACCTTTGGTACTAAGAGGTGAAACACAGCTTATTGTTGGTAGGTTTGCTTTGTTTTGAATTGTGGCATTTGGTTGCGGATGCACTATTATGTAGTAATCACCGTTCACACTTTTGTGGTGTAGTGGATTATGGGTCTATCATGATAAGGACTTGTGCACTTTAGGTGGTGTTATTTTATTTCTTTCTCTTTTTCCAAAAAGAATGTTGTCAAGACCTCGAGAATTTTTCTTCTCCTTGAGCTTTAGGGGCACCTTTGGGCGCTCGTGTCCGTGACTGCAATAGTCGTAAATGTATATAGATATGAATTTATTTTTTATTATTATTCTTTTGTAGGTAATTTTGTACTTGTTGCCCAAAGTCCTGAGGAGGCCTTAAACTGTTTTGATAGGCCGAAACGCGTCGACAGTTATCATAATCGGACACCATACAAATGTGGAATTGATTGTGAAAAATCCTGCGAGAGCTTTTCAAAAAAAGAAGCATAAAGTTATTTCAGCTTCCGAGGCTCTATGACTATATGGTGATTGTAAAAAAGGAATTAAGGCTAAAAAAGATTATGCCATGAACTTCCTTATGTAAAAAAATTGGGCTTCATTTCAACCCGGGATCATAAGGGTATAAAAGTGTAGTTTTCATGCGTATTGTTCATGTCTTGTTGTACAGTGTATATAATGTGGATAGATATATGACGTCTGGATATTTATGTATATAAAATGAAACAAAACCAAAAAATCTAGTGTAAAGAAAATTTGGTTGACTAAAATAAGTAACCTAAACCAATTTCTTGTGTTTGTGTATAATTTTGTTGGTATAATGTTTTCTGATAGCGATTAGATGAACAAAGAATATTAGATGGTAGATTTATTCTGTGTGTAAATTAATACCCATGGACAGACAATTTGTAGTATCTGTCCTTCAACTAGAAGGTTCCTTAAAAGAAATACCAGAGGCATCATTGTACTTATTTTTCTTTTTTTTTTATTGCCACAGTCCATCCAGCATTAACCTTCCCCAGCCCCCCTTGTGCCCTTGGCTCTCACTGAGCCAACCTGGAACCTTTGCCCAGGGGTACCTGTGCCCTCCTCCCCCGGTTCTGGTTGTCCATGCGCCCCCTTGTGCCATCTGCTCCCCCCGAGTCTAGCGCCAACCCTCAGCCAGAGAGGCAGGGCCGGACTGGGAATCAAAACCGTCCCCGGAAAAGTGCTCGGCCGCCCCCCGGGGGGAGGTTGGGGGTGCGACCGAGCTCTTTGCCGGGCCGGTTTTCGGACGATTCAGTTACAGGGCTGAAACGGCCCTGTAACAAAAACGGCCCCCAGCGGTCCAAAACCGTCTCCAACCCTTGCAGCGCACCGGGGGATTGCCCGGTGCCCGCTACGGCCAGTCCGGCCATGCAGGGAGGTGTCTGCGGATCATGTGCCCTCGGGGTGAATGGAGTGCACCGGCTCCACCCTGCGGTTTACGTCACCCAGGGCCCTCTCCACACGCTCAGAGGCTTAGGGAGGATTGGAGTGGGATACCTGTCCTGATATCAACACCTGTAGGTGCGGCCCTGTAGGAATGCGCTGCTCCCAGGCAGCCCTGGCTGACACAAAGGGGTGGGAGGGCAGCAGAGGCCAGTGCTGCACCATCAAAGGCCTTCCTCTGTCCCGACCCACCAACTCGTGCTGTTTGCGGTGCGGGACTCTTCATGTTCTAATGTTTGTGTGCCCCTGTGTACCCACATCCCGGAGGCACGATAAACAGCGCATAAGGCTCGTCCTGCTGGTGTGTGAGCGTCTCCTGACACCCTCCCTACTCTGAAATATGCAGCGGGCCTACGGCCTTTGGTGAGGCTGATATCGGGGTTTGGCAGTTTTCACAGAGGTGTGTGGCTGTTCCACAGGCGCACGACCCACCGAGCCACACTGTGTCACTGCCGCAGACGCACGACCCACCGAGCCATGCTACCACAGGCTAACCCCCCCATGGAGTCTGGCATAAATGCTCTTAATGTGGGGCCACGCACCCCAGGTGCGGCCATGGCTGGTTTAACCCATAGCGCTGCATTTCATTGAGCGCCTTTTTTTGAGAGTGGAGTTTAAGCTGCAGCCATACCAGTGGTTGTGCGTGGCGGAGAACACAGTAAATTATGTCTTTTAAGGCAGACATTGTGGGTAACCTGCAGTTCATGGGTTCAAAGGGAGAAGGTGACTGGTGTTCAGTGTGTCCTGCAGAGGTCTGTCTGTAAGGAGTTCCAGGAAGGTAACCCCAGTGGTTAAGTACCTGCTGCAGAGGTGTGTGGAGCCTGCACGGCACAGATCTAATTGGGCCGGCCCCACATCGTATTGGCCAGAACATCACCCTGGGTGGAAATAACATGTGGTCTTTGTTGTGGGGGTGGGTGGGGGTTGTTGCGGTGTGACGGCAGGAGGTATGAGGCAGATAGGAGAGCATGGGTTGATGGGAGTCGTTGAGGTGTGAGACAGATGGGGGAGGACAGGGTGTTGATGGGGTGCTGATAATTATACTGAGATACATTAAGGCAGGGCTTTAAGTGGGGTGGGATAAAAAAACTGGGGGGTCTCTCAAAGGGGGATGGGCAACATAGTTAAGGGCGTGGCTTAAAACACATAAGCTAAAAATCTTTGCTTAGCATAGTGTGCCGCCCGACTTGTATTTTACTGTTTCCGTCATGGCATCCAGATATATGATACAACAAGAAACATCATACCTTCAACAAGTCAGCACTATTGGCTTTGTCAATGGTTGTTAGTTGCATAAGATAAATAGGCAGCAACTATGGCTTATATATAATATTGAAAAAGCTTCCACTTAAAGCCCTGGTGACACCACAACAATGTTGCTGCTCCTGAGTTTCAAAAAGAGAAGGGAAATCCAGAGAGGAAATTACTCTGTAAAGGATTTCCCTTCCCCTACAACACTCATCTGGCATGACGCCATGCCGTAACTTCTCCGATAGTCAGATGTGAGCAGTGTGAGTACATGCACATCGATGTGCCTGCTGTCACTTGAGTCCGAGAACAAGCATTGAAAATGCAGTAGGTCTCGCCTTTGATTAAATTAAAGGCATTTGCTTTGCTATACAATACCATTAGCAAAGCAAATGGCTTTAACTTAATCAAAGGCGAGACCTACTGCATTTTCAATGCTTGTTTTTATGCTGGGGTGGGGAGGAGGATTAAGTGTTTTTCCCCAATTAATGAACGTCAAGATAACACGAAATTAGAACTTGGTTCCCCAGGTCTAAAGTCGGCACCTCTGGTCGTAAGGCCACAAACTCCACCGGTTTGGCAGCTGCTTCAAAGCAGTCCGAACAAATAAAGATTAAGGGGCATATTATCAAGACAATTGATAAAATTATCGCCGCTTTAGCGGCAGCAAACGGCCGCTAAAACGGCGATAATGGGCTTGATAATATGCTCTATGGTATTCCAATTGAAGCCGATGTTAGGCGTAACACTAGCCCCCCGCAGGCCCCGCGTTGCGGGGGGGCCTCGCCATCCAGGGGGCCCCGGGCCGGCATCCTCACTTGATTTACACATGCATCGATAATGATTTTAATGGCACGCCTGGCCTCTTTAATAAATTAAATGGTGGTGCGCAAGCTGGGCCCCTGCCGAGCTTCAGCAGCTTAGCTAAGCACCGATCCTCTTAATAAATTGTTGCACGGACCCCGGTCGGGGCCCCTGAGGCTCTTATAAATGGTGCGGGGACCGTCGGAGTCTGGGTGGCGGTGGCGGGTTGTATTGGTAATTTGGATTGTCTGGTATCAGGGAGGGAGGGCATCATGGTGGGGCCCGACGTGCTTGGAATGCACTGGTACATTAGAAAGATGAGCTCTCATCTTGCTCATTGCATCTGAAAATGTTCACTCATTACCGGCCCTGCCCCGGCAGAACAGCGGTTTATAGACAGCGCCCCCTCTCTGCCCGCGCTAGTGAGTCCTTCGGCTCCAAAACTGAAAATATTAGAGAGGAAATCGTCTCCGCTCTCTCTTAAATAAAGGCAATGTGGTTAGCGCGGGAGAATACTGATATTAGCCCGAGAGCGGCTAATATCTATCTTTACCACACCAGTGATAAATGGAGCCGCGCTCGGGCAGAGCTGTACTTAGGAAGCCCCCTCCACCTCCCTCCCTGCTCCAGAAGAGCTCCTAACAGACCCCGAGAGCAGGTGATGACGCAGCAAAAGTGGAAATGTAGAGAGAGGGGAGGGGGCGAGAACGGGAGACTGGAGAGAGTAGAGAGACTGGAGAGAGTAGAGAGAGTGGAGAGAGTGGAGAGTGGAGAGAGTGGAGAGTGGAGAGTGGAGGGAGTGGAGAGAGTGGAGAGTGGAGAGTGGGGAGAGTGGGGAGAGTGAGAGTACAGAGAGTGAGACTGGAGAGAGTAGAGAGAGTGGAGAGAGTGGAGAGTGGAGAGAGTGGAGAGAGTGGAGAGTGGAGAGTGGAGAGTGGAGAGTGGAGAGTGGAGGGAGTGGAGAGAGTGGAGAGTGGAGAGAGTGAGAGTGGAGAGAGTGAGACTGGAGAGAGTAGAGAGAGTGGAGAGAGTGGAGAGTGGAAAGAGTGGAGAGAGTGGAGAGTGGAGGGAGTGGAGAGAGTGGAGAGTGGGGAGAGTGGAGAGTGGGGGGAGTGGAGAGTGGAGAGAGTGGAGAGTGGAGAGAGTGAGACTGGAGAGAGTGGAGAGAGTGGAGAGTGGAGAGAGTGGAGAGTGGAGAGAGTGGAGAGAGTGGAGAGTGGAGAGAGTGGAGAGTGGAGTGTGGAGGGAGTGGAGAGAGTGGAGAGTGGAGAGAGTGAAAGTGGAGAGAGTGAGCGTGGAGAGAGTGAGAGTGGAGAGAGTGAGACTGGAGAGAGTGGAGAGAGTGGAGAGAGTGGAGAGTGGAGAGAGTGGAGAGTGGAGAGTGGAGGGAGTGGAGACAGTGGAGAGATTGAGAGTGCAGAGAGTGAGACTGGAGAGAGTAGAGGGAGTGGAGAGTGCAGAGTGGAGAGAAGGGAGAGAGTGGAGAGTGGAGAGAGTGGAGAGTGGAGAGAGTGGAGAGTGGAGAGAGTGAGAGTGGAGATTGTGAGAGTGGAGATTGTGAGAGTGGAGAGAGTGAGAGTGGATAGAGTGAGACTGGAGAGAGTAGAGAGAGTGGAGAGTGGAGAGAGTGGAGAGTGGAAAGAGTGGAGAATAGAGAGAGAGAGAGTGGAGTGAGAGAGAGAGAGAGAGGAGAGTATGGAGAGAGTGGAGGGAGTGGAGAGAGTGGAGAGAGTGGAGAGAGTAGAGAGAGAGGAGAGTAGAGAGAGAGGAGAGTAGAGAGAGAGGAGAGTAGAGAGAGAGGAGAGTACAGAGAGGAGAGGAGAGAGAGAGGAGAGTACAGAGAGAGAGTGGAGAGAGAGAGTGGAGAGAGTAGAGAGTGGAGAGTGGAGGGAGTGGAGGGAGTGGAGAGAGTGGAGAGTAGAGAGAGAGGAGAGTAGAGAGAGAGAGGAGAGTACAGAGAGAGAGAGTGGAGAGAGTAGAGAGTGGAGAGTAGAGAGAGTGGAGAGTAGGGAGAGTGGAGAGTAGAGAGAGTGGAGAGTAGAGAGAGAGAGAGTGGAGAGAGAGAGAGAGAGGAGAGTATGGAGATAGTGGAGATAGTGGAGAGAGTGGAGAGAGTAGAGAGTGGAGAGAGTAGAGAGAGTAGAGAGAGAGGAGAGTAGAGAGAATGAAGAGAAGAGAGAGAGAGCAGAGAGAGAGAGTGGAGAGAGTGAGACTGGAGAGAGTAGAGAGAGTGGAGAGAGTGGAGAGAGTGAGACTGGAGAGAGTAGAGAGAGTGGAGAGTGGAGAGAGTGGAGAGAGTGGAGAGTGGAGAGTGGAGGGAGTGGAGAGAGTGGAGAGTGGAGACAGTGAGAGTGGAGAGAGTGAGACTGGAGAGAGTAGAGAGAGTGGAGAGAGTGGAGAGAGTGGAGAGTGGAGAGAGTGGAGAGTGGAGAGAGTGGAGAGAGTGGAGGGAGTGGAGAGTGGAGAGAGTGAGAGTGGAGAGAGTGAGAGCGGAGAGAGCAGAGAGACTGGAGAGAGTGGAGAGTGGAGAGAGTGGAGAGAGTGGAGAGTGGAGAGTGAAGGGAGTGGGGAGAGTGGAGAGAGTGGAGAGTGGAGAGTGAAGAGTGGAGGGAGTGGAGAGAGTGGAGAGTGGAGAGAGTGAGAGTGAGATTGGAGAGAGTGAGAGTGGAGAGAGTGAGACTGGAGAGTGGAGAGAGTGGAGAGAGTGGAGAGTGGAGAGTGGAGAGTGGAGGGAGTGGAGAGAATGGAGAGTGGAGAGAGTGAGAGTGAGAGTGGAGAGAGTGGAGTGAGTGAGAGTGGGGAGAGTGAGAGTGGAGAGAGTGAGAGTGGAGAGAGTGAGAGTGGAGAGAGTAGAGAGAGTGGAGAGTGGAGGTAGTGGAGAGAGTGGAGAGAGTGGAGAGTGGAGCGAGTGAGAGTGGAGAGGGTGAGATTGGAGAGAGTGAGATTGGAGAGAGTGAGAGTGAAGAGAGTGAGACTGGAGAGAGTAGAGAGAGTGGAGAGAGTGGAGAGAGTGGAGAGTGGAGAGAGTGGAGAGTAGAGAGAGAGAGAGAGGAGAGTATGGAGAGAGTGGAGGGAGTGGAGGGAGTGGAGAGAGTGGAGAGAGTGGAGAGAGTGGAGAGAGTGGAGAGAGTGGAGAGAGTAGAGAGAGTGGAGAGTAGAGAGAGAGGAGAGTAGAGAGAGAGGAGAGTACAGAGAGAGAGTGGAGAGAGAGAGTAGAGAGTGGAGAGAGTAGAGAGTGGAGAGAGTAGAGAGTGGAGAGTAGAGAGAGTGGAGAGTAGGGAGAGTAGAGAGAGAGGAGAGTAGAGAGAGAGGAGAGTAGAGAGAGAGGAGAGTAGAGAGAGTGGGGAGTAGAGAGAGAGAGAGTGGAGAGAGAGAGAGGAGAGTATGGAGATAGTGGAGATAGTGGAGAGAGTGGAGAGAGTAGAGAGTGTAGAGAGTAGAGAGAGTGGAGAGTAGAGAGAGAGGAGAGTAGAGAGAGTGAAGAGTAGAGAGAGAGAGTGGAGAGAGAGAGTGAAGAGAGAAGAGAGAGTGGAGAGTAGAGAGAGTGGAGAGTAAAGAGAGAGGAGAGTAGAGAGAGAGGAGAGTAGAGAGAGAGAGAGGAGAGTAGAGAGAGTGGAGAGAGAGTGGAGAGTAGAGAGAGAGTAGAGAGAGTGGAGAGTAGAGAGAGTGGAGGGAGAGAGAGACAGAGTGGAGCGACAGAGTGGGGCGACAGAGTGGAGCGACAGAGTGGAGCGACAAAGAGAGAGACTGACTAAGGTAGAGAGACTGACTGACTGGGAGAGACTGACTGGCTGGCTGAGAGATTGACTGACTGGCTGAGAGACTGACTGGCTGAGAGAAAGACTGACAGAGAGAGAGACTGACAGAGAGAGTCACTGACAGAGAGAGAGAGACTGACTGAGAGAGACTGGCTGACTGCGAGAGAGAGAATGACTGACAGAGAGACTGACAGAGGGAGAGAGAGACTGTCTGGAAGACTGACTGAGAGAGAGAGGCTGAGCGAGAGGCTGACAGAGAGAGAGAGACTGACTAAGAGAGAGACTGATTGACAGAGAGAGAGACTGAGAGAGAGAGACTGGCTGACTGAGAGAGAGAGACTGACTGACAGAGAGAGAGAGAGAGAGAGAGAGAGAGAGAGAGAGAGAGAGAGAGAGAGAGAGACTGTGATGGAATTGGGGTCAAAGTGTGTATGAATCTATGCAATGCCTCTTAAGATTGCTATTGTCTACTAATAAAAATGTATTATCAAAATGTGCTCTTTGTAGTTACATCTGCTTTTGAAATACTGCATTGTCGCATTGTCTAATGTTTTAAAACGGAAATGAGAAGGAGCAGTGAATGCACTTTTGTCAAAACTGAACGATGAGTGGGCCCGATGTTGTATATCATGACAGGAGTCTGCAACAGGAAACCCACCTAAAATTGGGCAAACTTCACAGGCCTACTGATGGCAGGGACTCTGTATTGAATGGACTAAGCCCAACCTTTAACTCCACCATCCAGGGTTACTTATAACGGCTGTATTGGTGACAGTGGCGTAACAATCGCCCCGCACCCCTGCAATATGGCGGGTCGCTGGCCTGAGAGCTCTAGAATGACACAAGGATTGGGGGGGCCCCCTCCATGTAGTTTGCAGGGGGGCCCCCTCAAGTTTCGTTACGCCACTGGTCCTTCACATTTAACATGGGCTTCAATTGGAATTCCATAGAGCATATTATCAAGCCCATTATCGCCGTTTTAGCTGCAGTTTTCTGCCGCTAAAACAGCGATAATTTAATCGGCTGTCTTGATAATATGCCTCTAAGTTTGTCTAGTAGAGTGAAAAGGACATAAAGGTGCACAAAAAGCACGCATTGCACATCCCAATTGCAGCACATATCTGTTGACCTCAATGTTACCTTGACTACATTTTTTCATTTAACTTCATTGGGATTTTCCTACCATGCATTGCGCGGGTACACCGGTGCCCAAAGGTGACCTTGACATTAACCAGATGATGTCCGTGACCTTTCCCGCGTGCAGAAGACCTCCCGCGCGTGCTTATTACCATATTTGACTCACGCGTGTTTGTACAATCTGCACAGGGACACAATTACAGCCCTTGTTACAGATACTAGTCCATGTGTGTGCCTCGGTAAGGTGTGGCTTTGTGTTTCGTGCTAACGAGAGGTGCAGCCTCAGCCCCGGGCACTGTACAGGGAGACGTTCTGTTCCCAAATACTATAATACAGGCTTTGTGCAAAATACGCTACAGGAGTCTCATGGAAGATTAACAATAAACATAGTAAAAGTTGACGCGTTCCCAAATAATGCTTTCAGCCTCTGTGTGAGCCATTGTAAGACGAGTCTGCAGTCTTTCTTTGCACATTAAATGGAATAATGTCCTTCTAATGCACACCTATTCATTGCTAGTGCAAATAATTCTACCTGTGCTATATTTACGTTTATGGTCCCTTCAGGAAGGAGCATTTCATTGTACAGGATTGAGATGCTCTCAACACAAACTCATAGAATTGTAATAAGATAACTTAAACACAAGCATCAATTGGGGCTGATTGAAGAGTGGCCTTAATCTAGGGTCCAGATGTACAAATCTGTTCTGCGGTCGCAAATGCCCCGATTCGCAGGAATCAAGCTGTTTGCCACTGCAAAAAAGCTTTTTGCAATGTACAAAAGGCAAATTGCGATTCGGTAACTTGACCGAATCGTAGTTTGCGTTTGCTACCGAAATTCCTATGTGTTATTTGGAAGTGGCGTCCCTACAAAAAAATAGATCAGAATGGTATGCATTAATGTTTTGAGACCAAATTCTGATTGCAAAACAGTAATACTTTACCACCAGTTCAAAAGTGGTGGTAAGCCATTCACAAAAGGGAAGGGGTACCCTTGGGCCTCCTTCGAGAATGTTAAAAAATGAACCTGCAAAGTTTCATTTATTCTTTTTCAATGCATCCTGTTTTCCTTTAAGGAAAATGGGCTACATTTAAAAAAAGAAAACATTGCTTTATTAAAAAGCAATCACAGACATGGTTTTTTGTTGACCTCAGCATGCCACCATCCCTGTGATGGCTGTGATTCCTAAAGGATTGCAAATTGCGACCTACCTCATTAATATGCATTAGGCAGGTCTAGTTGCGACCCACTAGGAATCGCTAATGAACTCAAAAGAGTTTCCTACATTAGGATTTCCTAATTGCAATTTGGGGAGAATCGCAATTAGGAAATTGGCATTCCTAATGTTTGCACATCTGGCCCTGGGCACCATTTCCAGATGTTCATTCTTGCCTATTCATTGGTACCTTCTGGCTCTCCTATATAAGGAGAGCACATGTCCTCAGTTTAGGATATGTGAGCACTATATTGCACGTGTTGTAACCCATGACAATAATATTTTATCCACTACTTCGACCTCACCAGTACATTGCAACATACATATAGGTGGAGCTAAGAATAGTAATGATATACTTACATGACGATGTTGTATTAGGCGATGTAGCATGTACGACATTATAATAGATCGAAGTCAATATAGCGTCGTACAAACATATTCATGCATGATTAGAGGGTGAACTCCCACCAACAAAAAATATATCATCCTGTGCTTCTTTCTTTGAAAGCGTCTTTTTCTAATGTTTTATTCTGAAGGATGTGACATGCTTCATCCGTGGAAAATGACCATCAGGAATTAAATGTAATTTTCTGCCACTCAGTCCTTTCCCCAGCTCATTGGTGAAGCATCAGCCTGTTGCCTTAGTAAGAGATATGTTGCCACCTAGGCATACCCTAAGCATCCAGCGGAGCCTGAGGAAGCCATGCCGGGTGATGACTGTCAAAGGGTTATGAGGCAGGATATTGTTTGTGGGTGTCTCCCTATAAGTACCCAATTTCATTTCTATAGATGGTTTTCTTATAATGTGTTTTATCAATTGCATCAAAGATGTTGTATGTCAAATGTCATCTCTCAGAGTAGAACCTTCCAAACTGTAAGTATCCCTAACAACTAAAAACTCTATCCCTAATAGTAGTTGTTCAGAGAAGAATATATGGTACTGAATGGGGAACTAGTGGCTCCTCACTCTCCCTGGATTAATTAATAACAGGCTGAAAAATGGGTCCGTGGCACCCCGAAACAATCAAGAAATTTAACAAAGTATGGAAGAAGATATTGAATACAGATAGAATCTCCCACCAATATAAGCTGATTAAATCATGGAGACAGATACAGAAAAAGCACAATCATTGGCTTGCCTTTTGAGTCCTGAATAAAATATAAAAATGCCAGCTGCAGTGAAAAAAACTAAAACAATGAAAGAACTGTTTTCTGTCCACAATGAGTCAATTAGATCCATGATTTCATTTGTTATTTATAATGCCATTTTGGGATGTGAAATAGTATTCCATGCATTGCAATGCTAGCACTTGATAGGAGCTAGATGTTGCACCATACAGCCATTAGTATTAGGTGAGAGAAAATTGCTCTTTTCAGGAGAAACAAAGTCCACTCTGTGTATTATACAGATTTGGTAACAATAAGTCATTGAGAGCTGTGTTGTAAAGCCAGACCTAAACATCTTAAAAGTGTCTTTCTAAGAGCCATACAGTTCTGTACTTAACATCACAGAAGGGGTTGTTTACAAAAACAGACATACCTGATAGAATGCTTTCACTGTCCTTCAAATGTGAATAATAGTATCAACTTTATCTTATGCAATACTTGATAGAATGATGTACTCTTGATTCTAGGTAGGCGTGGGCGGAGTTATGGGGAAACTCCACGAAGTGACTCAAAACTCTGCTACGATATGTAGAGTGCCGAAGAGCGGCGGAATGCATTTGGTCTCATGGTTTGCGCTGATCATTAGCACCGGGTGTTTGTCCCATGCTAGAAAATCAGCACGAATGGCACCATGCGCAGCGCAAGAGGGTGTTGCTTCTTTCTGTCACTCGAGTAGATATTCTGCTCGAGCGGCAGCTTCGCCACGGCGAATGGACAGATTCCCAACGCTAGCAGTTGCAACCATTAGCAGCCGCCCCCCATTGAGAAATATCGACGGGGGGTTTTCTAGCGTTGGATTTTCCTCACTCGTGCTCTCCGACTTAACGTTGGCGAGCGAGGAAAAAACTCCCCTCTGTAAAGCAGCGTTTTTCAAAACTCTGTGTGATCTGCGTAGTGCGGAAAACTCCACAAAGGGAGTGGAGTTCACCGTACGGGCCTAATTCTAAGCACAGTATTAGTATTATATGAGTATTTGACTTTTTTGTTTTCTTTATGTATAGCACATTTCTTTAGCCAAACTAGCTCTAATTGCCCATACAATAAATAGCATGACCCAACTTTTAAAATAAACCAATAAAATAAAACTATACAAGTAACATGCAACATAAACTAACACCCAATGAACGCAATGTACACTGTCCAGTGTATCAGGTAAATATTAAACAGATAGGAGGCATATTAACCCAGGTGACTGTCCAACGAGATATGTGATTGGCAGCTCACTTGCTTGTAATAAAGATACTTAGTACATAAATACCAAGGGCCAGATGTAGGTAGGGTTTTACCGGTCGGTAACGGCCGAATTCGGCCGTTACCGACCGGTAAAAGGAATTTGAGATGTAGGGGGCAGAATCGGTAAATTTACCGTTCGGTAAATTTACCGATCGGTAATTTTACCGAATCTGTAAATATACCGGTCGGTAAATTTACCGACCGGTATATTTACAGAATCTGTAAAATCGATATGTAGGTGGGACTCTTATGAGTCCCACAAGGCCTAAGAAATCGGTATTTTACCATCAAATTCAATTTGATGGTGAAATACCGATTCAGGTGTGCATGCACATGTGTGCATGCACACCTGTGCCATATGACAGGCAGACCTGCCCTTAGGGCAGGTATGCCTGCCATATGGCCCCCGAACCTTTTTTGGGGGTGCTAGAGGGTGTCAAAGTGACACCCCCTGCACCCTTGCCAAAAATCGGTATTCAAAGCCCATAGGAATGAATGGAGCATTACCGGTCGGTATTTACCGAATCGGTAAATACCGACTTTTAAAGAATCGGTAAATCCACATCTGGATTTACCTACATCTCGGTACTTCATATTTACCGACTCTTAAATACCGAATCGGTAAAATTCGGTATTTAATCTGGCCCCAAGTGTATAATATTTAAGGTTTCAATTATTCATTTACACGTCTTTTCATTTCAGTCACACTGGAGTTAGGATCCTTAAAAAAATCATGCTCGAAGATTGTGCAAAATATCCAGAAATAACATGTGTGTGTAGTAAACTGGAAAAAATGTAAAAGAAAAATGCTTAACCTCATTTAATTACCCAATCCCGGCTGCCAATTCCGACTGTTAATCCCGATTTGGCAGGAGAGCTGAAGTTACCAGTCAAATCAGAATCGCAAATCCCACGGGAACACTGTTCCTTGAAAATATTGCATCTGGGCTTTTCACTTGCTGAACACAGGAAAAATGTCCACATAAAGTTCCTGGCAAAATGGGGACTAACATGCAGGACTGAGCCTTTAAATACAAATTCCCTTGTGATCTTCCTGATTCTAGGTGCGAAGATTTAAATGGCTCAGGGCTTGAATATCAGTGTTAACTGTAAGTCAGCACCCACTATTATCATGACCGATGGACCAGGACACTTGTGATTGGGTGTCCAATATTATCTTCAATTTCTTGTATATTTCACTATGGAGTAATGTCCTTGCAGAGTCAAATTGTCCCAATTTCAGCAGATTTAGGATTTAACTGAGAGTAGTCAACTAAGACCACAGGATGTTCTACAAATTGATAGAATAATTCATAGATGTGCGGCTTGGGTGTAGCGTGATGCACACCTTGTTTTAGCTTCGCTGGATGTGTTTTGGCAAGGATTGGCAACCGATGATTAGTTCAGAAACATTGCTTGTGTTCATATATGTTGATAAACCAGTCATTTTCAACAAGACCCCAACAGGCATTCAGCAGATTAACATAGCGGCCATGTACAGAGATCAAATAATTTCACAAAATGGTTTTTGAAAGCTTTATATTTTCAAATATAATTCATGATGCTCCCCTGCAAAATGGCTGGGGCACCATCTAAGTTTTGGTGTACCCGCATTTGTGATTTTTCATGCAGTAAGGCATGTTATCATTTTTACCTCACTATTTACTCTACGTACTTGGGACAACGTTCGTTATTCTCCATATGAGGCTTGCTTCGTGACCACTTTGTCCGCAACACCACTCTCTTCTTTTTTATATTGGTAAAACAATACTTAGGGGCCCATTATGATGTAGGGCCGATTGCCCCCGCCAGGCTGGCGGTAGCCACCGCCAGCCTGGCGGGGGCAATCTGCCCAACATCCACACTCGTTTTCCCCCCCGCCATATTAGTATGGCGGGGGGGACCTCGGCGGACGGAAAGACCGTCTGCCGCAAGGGGACCGGGGCGGAAAAGGAATAATATGGTGGCGGTGTCTATCAGACACCGCCAGCCATATTATGATGGGCATTTTTCAATGCCTTTCAGTGGCGGCAATGCCGCCACGGAAAGGCATGTGGAGTCCCCCTGCGGGGGCCCATTGCGGGACCCCAGGGACTCCGGGGGGTGGGGGGTGCACATGGGGGGTACCTATGGTACCCCCCTGCATTTCAATACACAACAAGACAGGCACCTCGCAGTGCCTGTCATGTTGTGCATTGAAATGCACAACGTGCATTTTTAGCATTACGGCGGGCGGTGCTTTCAGCACCGCCCACTGCAATGCTAAAAATGCGGGAAGCGCCCACCACAGTGGCGGGCACATCCTAATCTGTAGGACGGGACCCCAGCCCTTATGGAGGGTGGTCCCAAGCACCGGAAGCCGCCCGTCATCCTAATGGACCCCTTAGTTTGTGCATGGGTTTACAACTGGGGAGTCAGACTAGTTTTTTATCATCATACTTTGATCCAGCAAAAGAAAAAGGCAGAATATGGAGAAACAAGGAGGAAGAGATTGATTAGAAAAAAGGAAGAAAGGAAGATCCACACGGATTAGCAAAGCCAATAGGTCTGGCTTTATTGTGCTAAAGCATGTCAACACAGGCATTTACATACGCTATTGAAAGCTGCACATGACAGCTAAACTCTATTGTCTTTGCTAATACTGAGGAAAAAGCAGCATTGCTCGAGGAATCCCAGTTCCTTGCAGTTAGGGCTTTGAGTCTGTCTGAGAAGAGCATATGCTCCTTGATAATTGTTAATATTTATATACACTCATCTCACAAGGAGAGACGCAAGTCTATGACCAATTTACCATTAGTCACAATGGAGTCAAAGCAAGAGCACAAATAGCCACAAATAATGTGTACTGGTGATTCTAATATGAGCTTGTTCTGTAATACAAGCGGTGACAAATTAACATTAGAGCAAGTCTTTATATGGAATATACCATTACAGACTGCTTCTAAGTTAAATAGTAATGACAATGTTGTAAAAGCCCTATCCTCTAACATAACTTCTGTAGGACTATGAGTTCTCAACGACAGATCAAGGGAAGAAACCCATACTACCACCATTTCAAAGTCTATCTTAGACTTTACAATCTTAAATCTAGATCTTTAGAAATGAATTCATAATTTTAAGATTATACGACACACTGAAATAAATCATTTTCCATGGTCAATTGAAATATACATTGCCCTACCTTCCCTACAACTGACTCAAGAAGCTTTTGTGCCTACAGATAACAATAAGAGATTAAAATAAATAGTATGATCAAATCTCCAAGAGAATCAAATTGTATTGCTCGGAGTAATTACATTCTGGGAAAATGAAGAAGGTAGCCTTATACCAGACTGGGAAGATTTTATCAAAGGGCTTCTTGCTAAATTCCCAAATTCTCAGTTCAACAAAACCAAACACATTACCCCACCAAGAAGCATTATACATTTGCCAACAAGTAAAATGAAATCATGCGTGAGAAAAATCAATCAAGTGTTACAAAGTTTAAGGAAGAATCAAGAAAATGACAGCCCACTACAAAATATAAGAGAAGCCCGAAAACGCCTTTAAAATCGCTCTCGAAAGCAAGCAAACAACTAGAAGAAACATTTGAGCCAAACTACTATATGCTTGTGAAGATAAAAATCCATACTCCTTCTGGAAACTGGTTGACCAGATAGAAAAAGGTACGATGACTGCAAATAACGCAAACATTTCTGAGTCCACGTGGGCGTATTATTTAAGCGCTCAATATGCAGCAGAAAAGGAAGAAGTCGAAACTATTGAAAGATCTAAACAACTGGGCTAGATTATCACAGTTAATCCCCTTGAATCAACCAGGTTTCCACCAGGGTGCGGGCACAGTAACTAACCTACTAGAGATCTCCTTTATTATCAAGAACACCTTGCTGATAAATTCTTCCCTAAATTTTAGTTTTGGAGATTTTAATTCCCCCTTTGATAGTGTACCCAGGAATTCACTATGGGCAAAGCTGGCAAATTGGGGAATCCCAGCAGCCCTACTCATAGCCATACAGTTATGTAAATGTAAATGTATGAAACTTATATAGCGCAGGACTTACCCTGGGGCATCTCCGCACTTGCTTAGGGAACCCGTCCTGGTATTCCCCTGTGAGAAACCCTGGCAGGGTATCCACAAGGTGAAAGCCAGGCATCCCCCCGCGAGGGGCCGATGTGGAGATTAAGCAAGCTATTGCCCAGAGTCGCAGAGTGTGACCCCGTGAGTCGAGTAGGCACCGGAGCGAGAATTGTCGAGACCGTGGAATTTTTATGAGCCCGAGACCCGCCGAGGCGGGGAATCGAACCCTGGTCCACGGTCGATCTCAGATTCCGGGTCTGCCGCCTCTAACCACTGAGCCACACTTCTTGTATAGTAACACCTGGATCAGAGTGATGATGGGAGAAGGAAAGCATGTTTTGCACAGAATTTCAATATCTATTGGACTGAAACAGGGCTGTATGCTCACTCCACAGTTATTCCATTGATAGCTATCTGACAGTCTGGAGCACACACTCTCACCCACCAAAAGGGGGCGGCAAACAAATATCCCATTTGTTGTACGCCGATCATGTGGTATTTGTATATAACACACAAATAGGTCTCCAAAGGCTCCTCCATAGGCCACACAAATATACTACCTACAACAAATTAGAAGTCAATTTAAATAAAACTAAACCAATGATAATGGATAAAATAAAAAGGAAGGGGGCTTGGTTTTTAAACAACAGCCCAGTTGAGAGGGTCTCAGAGTACAAGGGTGTGGGTGTAATCATTGACTCCCTGTGGTCATTTCTTGCACACTTACAGCAGAAACCTGCAAAGGCCTGTGCTTTTTCCTCAATCTTTTTCTCCCTATATTTATTTATTTATGTATTTATATAGCGCACTACTACCCGAAGGCGTCTAGGCTTAAGGGGGTCCCAATGTGGACCCTATTCTGAAAAGTACTGAGATTAAGCAGGTACCAGAACACAGTTATGCCTGGGAAGCTCTCTGCAGGAGGGAAGCAAATACCCTTGATAAAATAGTTATAACATCCTACAAAATCATATTCAAAATACCAAGATTTTCGTAATTGGCACAGGTTCGCTTGGAGTTCTGGATCACTACCATAGCAAGGCAAAGGACGTTTTTAAAATGCTGCTTCAAACTCAGATCAACAGAAGAGCAAACTAAACAAACTGCTATGGACTGAACCATCTGGTGACTCTGTAAATCTGTCTGCACTCAGTTCCATGGAAGAAGCCATGATAAATCTACAGGCTCCGGAGCTGTGGAACTGTGGAACATACCAATCACTTTACAGGTTTTTAAGAAACGTCTTAAGAAAAGCATGCGGAAACTGTCAAGCTGCCAGGACCGACAGGTACTGGCACACAATAGCATGCCTGGTCTGTCCAAAAAGTAGTCACACCTCTTTGCACTATCAATCAGATTTTTCCATGGGATACTCAAGTTTGATGAAATAAAAATGTATGTCGTATCGCTTCTGCAGTTTGCCGTCCACTGATCATGTTCCGAGGTGGAAGCAATCAGGGGAAGCATTCAGCGCAGACTCTGTAGTCAAGTGGGTGAAACCTGTTGTCTGCATATGTCCGGCTTTATTGATTGAAAGAGAAAAAATATCTTAGTAACTGGTTTAACATAAGGCGCATAAGATCTAGTCGCCATGCAGTTATTAGTTGCTTTAATCCTAAGGACCTATTTTTAAACACCAGGGGGCATATTATAAAGAACGGCGATATAATTATTGCCGCTTTAGCGGCCGGAAACTGCCGCTAAAGCAGCGATCTATCCTGCCGCTAAAGCGGCGATAATGGGCTTGATAATATGCCATTGTATATTCCCATAGCAGCCCAGGTTAACACCAGAACCTGGGCTGCTATGGGAATTCACAAGAGCATATTATCCAGCCCATTATCGCCGCTTTAGCGGCAGTATCCTGCCGCTAAAGCGGCGATAATTTTATCGCCGTTCTTGACAATATGCCCCCCGTTTTGAAAATGTCTGTCGTTGGCAGAAAGGAAACTAACGGAATGAGCAGAAAGCTTCATCAAAGCTTTTTATGGATTAACCAGTTTGTGTGAAGTCGATTAATATTTTAGCGTGATGGCAATCTGTATTTTAATGTTAATGATTTTACCTTGTAATTACTTTAAATAATCGATCATGAATAAAATGGACTATTATTATCATTGAGACTTGTGGTAAAAAATATATTGTTGGGGAGGAGCCAAGATGGCGACCGGGATGGCTGCATAAACGCTCGGCTCCGTGAGCCCTCTCACCCCGCACGTATATCCTGGCAATTATCCTGCGAAATAATTGCATATCTAAATTTGGCGAAGATACCGTTCACTTACCATCTGCTCCTGAGGCTTCCCCGTGTGGTAGACCCGACGAAATGTCCCCGACTGTTTGGCGGCCTTTACTGTGCCAGGGCCGCGATCTCGAGTGAGGAGAGTATCCGGCCGCGACTGCAACAACAGCGGCCTCTGGCTACGGTGGGGAGCCGGTCGGAGGGAACCTGAGATCTGCTGGCCAAAGGCGACAGTGCCGACCTACTCCAAATAGCAGATTGCCCTGCAGGAAGTGCGCTACAGCAGGACCGGAGAGAAACCATGATCCTCGCCCGCCCCTCGGTGTGATGCCATGGCATTAACAACTTCTCTCGGGACAGATGGGTGACTCCCGGGGAGCGGCAGAGAATTTGTTTAGCCCTTTGGTGACCCTCCGTTGAGATGCCTGCTCTGATTTTTGGGGTCCTCCTGTGAATCCTGTTACATCCTGGTGTAGGGCCGGTCCTGCGGTGAGATGGAGAAGGAGGAGGCCGTAACGGCTGAGATGGCGGATGGCGCCCTTTTCCGCACCCCTCATCCGGACAGAGAAACCGCTGTACAAGAGAGTCCCGGGGGTTGGCAACATGAGAAAGGGCCCACGTCCAGAGATGTACTGGCTGCATTAACAACCCTGCAAAGGTCCCTGATCCGGGAGGCCCGGGAACTGGGAAGAAGGATGGCCGCCATTGTTGTTCCGCCGTTCCACGTCGGCTTGGTTCAATCTTGTGTAGGCGCCGATCTGCCCGCCTCTTTGCCACTGATGACTGCCTCCGCTACGCTTACGTCCGTAGAGCCGCTGATGGACTTGGTTCATGTGATTACTGTGGGTACACCTGTTGCACGTGTGATTGACTCATTGGGGCCCTTGTCTGCTCGGCGAGTGACAAAACGACATCGATCTGTGTTTTGGGCTGCCTCGGCGGTGTTTCAGCGCTTGCCGCATTGTGTGATTCTTTTTCCATGGCTGGCGAAACTGTGTTCGGACTGGAGGTTATTATCGGTGTTGATATTGACACAGGCAGATTTCCGCCATGCGTCTTCGGCGGGATTCTGGTGGCTGACGTCCCATGGAGCAACGACACTTCCAGATCCTCCTGGAACGTTTGGACCCTTCGTGCTATTTTGTATGCCGATTGAGACCGAGACATATGTTGGTACTATGGATAGAAGAGGCCAGGGGTGAGACCGTTTGGGACATGGTGGGACTCATTGTTGGTTGATGGTGATTTCAGGGACACTCAGCGGGGATATAATTGATTGTGATGTAAATGGTTACTCTTTTTCGTAGTCCTTTTATCATTGACGTCAGACGATTATTGCACGCGGTGGTGGGGAGGGGCCGGGTGGCCGGGTTGATGGCCCTTCTCCAATAATTTTTCTTCTTTTTTCTTTCTTCTTCTCTATATTTCGGGTTTCTAATTAGGGCGACAGGCACGCTGCTGGGGGGGTAGGCCGTAACCTTCTGCAGGGGTGCAGGGTGGGGGGTTGGGGGATGGGATTGTTAATTTGTCCTTTCTTTGTCTTTATGGCCCTTTGTCCTTCTCTTTTCGATGTCGTCGTCTTCTATGTTTCCTACAGTGTGTTTTGCTTTGTGGGATGGGGCATAGCTTGCAACAAACTGTATGTGTTTTTTACAACTGTCCTGACTCAAAGGCCCTACCCCCATTACTTCGAATGCATGTGCACTGCTGGCGGGTTTTCTGCTTTTTGTTCGCTATCGTAGGAGCATGTATGATTGTACGACATTGATTCTAATTTTATTTTTCTTTATTGTAAAATGAACCTTCTTGGATCCTTATTCTCATTTCGTGAGTTTCTACATATGTTATATCCTGGACGCTCATCAGACCTTGATTTCCGTGCCGCTGTATTTTTCTATAATGTATTGTTCTATTTTCGACTTGAATAGCGGCCGGCCGGAATGGTTGTAGGCCCATGTTTGTATTTCCTTGCTGAAACAATAAAGGTTCTTTAAAAAAAAATATATATATATATATATATATATATATATATATATATATTGTTGTATGTACAGAATGTATGCATCAGATAAAGAATGTAACGTGCCAAACAATTTACTTATCAGGTATAAAATAGTCCCTCATGCATTCCAGTGCTGTCACTTCATAGAAGGTAGAATTATACAGAAAACTGCCAATAGCATGAAGTGAGAGTGAAATACTCCTATGAGTGAAGCCATAGCAAGAATTAATAGCAACAGGTGTGTATGCAGCTGAACTGTCAAATGAGACCTGAAAAGAACCCACAAAAGTGAGAAAAAGTGTCACAATAAGTTTATTGTGGTGGAAGAAAGAGGTATGAGATATAATCAAGCCTAGGCTGGAATTACAGAGCAGGTTCCTAAGAAAAGCGTTTCGCCCCTGCACTTATTTTCTATTACTATTATTTACGAACTTAGCACTAGGTAGAAAAAAAAAATCGACCACCATCCAAGTGTCTATTACAGAGTTATGTATTGTACTATAAAGGTTTTTTTTTTAATACAGGAACAATATAGTTTTTGTGGTTTAGTTGTTGATTGTAAATAATTCTATTTGTCATGGGGCCTTTATTAAAGCCTTTGTAAAATGTTTAAGAATTTTCAGGAAATTCTGCTGTGTACTTTTCATGTTTGTGCATATTTTACACTGTCACTGCTGTGGGATCGTTTTACAGAAGCTTTTTGCTTTAGGCAGTCAAACAGCTGAACATGTGTAACAATATTTTCTCTCGTTGTAGCATTCTTTGTCTTCAGATGTCTGATGGGAAAAAATCCTTTCGGACGAAGCCTGAATCACGCTGTGCCAACACAGCGCCGGCAAAAGAACTAATGCAGAATTAGCTCTCATTCGCTCAGCAGGCAAGTCTTAACAGCAACTTGCTTTTAGAAAGGCACATAGTTGGAATGGTGTTGGATTTAAAGTCCGACACCTTCCCTACTGCTGCGCAGACTGGAGTTGGAGTAGTAAATTAAACTATTCCACCATCAGGCACCCCCCTAAGGCAAGTCGTTAAAACAAATTGCATGCTGAACAAAAGCATCCTAAAGAAGCGTTCATTCAAAAGACGGAATTCTGAATGCATGCATCCTAAATGCATGCAGAATACTGTCATACATACGTCTGATGAGGTGAGTATTTATCAGCGTGAGTACTGTGAACCTGCTAATTTCCTAAAAAAATCTTTCAAGTAGCACTAACACTAATATTACAACAAATAATATTAATTGCATTAATAATCAGGGGCGTGGTTTCAGGGGGAAGTTTTGGGTGTTACCCCCCTCCCAAATAAATGTATTATTTAGTAAATGGTTCGGTACAGGAGCTTTCAGTCGGGTATGGTAAGGTGTCTGTCGGATTTCACTCTGACAAAAACACACACACACACTCTTCTCTGTTTTGAAGGTCTTAAAACATGGTTATTTCATAAAATACTTTATTTTAAGTACCCCTCAAAATTTGTACTCCTTTCCCTGGCCTCTAAACCCCTCTCATGCGCTGCTTCTCATATAATAAATAATATTATCTGCCAGCGTGATTGTTGGGAAATCTGAAGCTCAAACCCACCCCCCAGTCTTACTGACATCGCTGCTGAGGTATCATATTGCTTATGTGTGACATTTTCATACTGTCAGTGTACTTAAGAGTAACATTCAATGACTATGAGTGACACTTTCTTGCGAGCAAAATCAAGCAATGAAGTCCATAGAAACAGTCAATTATCAGAAATTGCACGCAATTAAGCAAGGAGAAGCTCTAAAATCTTGAAACTGCTGCAAAGGAGCTGAACTGGAAGGGCGCTAACATTGTGTCCCTGTTGTAAGCTCATTGTACTGTAAAACGACTGTGTAACCATGATATTAACTCTCTTTGCAGATATACAAAAACGCACACAGTTAAATATAGAAACAAATAATTACTGGATGTAAGAGATTGTCGCTTCCATTATGCAATATGAAATGTACTTTTAAAGTCCATATGTACATACAGCCAAGACCGAGTATAACACCACCTCAAATGGACAACTCTATCAAAGTCAAACAGCACAAGGACAGACATCACTCACTCATTCGTTTCAGAGCCGGCTTAGGGCAGGGGGTGCCGCGATCAACAATCTCTTTTGGCTCCCCAGGAGCTTCTTCTCCCAGATTCCTTTACTCCCACTCCATTAATGCCCCTTATCTCTTCATAGCTCCTCTCTCACATGCATTTCATTTGTTTTATAGCACTGCTCATACCAGTGCAGTGTCAGAGCACTTCCCATCTCACACATTATACAGAGACAATGAATCATTCATATGTAATTCATTCTATGAAATGTTATATAAGACAATGAGGAGTACAATGTGTAGGAATGATTATCACGTCATTCATACTAGTAGGCAGTATATTTTAAGAATGTCTGGTCTTGAGAAGGACAAACCCCGGATTTAAAATGTACCTCAGTGGTTTATTTTACTAATAAGATTGCATTTCTACCCAAACTAACCCCTTTTAGCAAAATTAGGATAATGAATGACTGGGGGGAAAAAGCATCTTATAGCCTATAAAGCTGCTCAGCCTTGACCCTTTCAATTTATTTCAGAAATGCTCCCCTGTGTGTTGCTACTGCGAGCAAAATAAAACAAGCATTTACAATGCAATGGTCTCGGCATCATTAAAGGTAGAGCTATTGGCATTGCTCATGACATTTCTTTTTTTTTCTTTAAATCATAAATAAATGGCATTGTCATTTACATTGTCAATACACACCACTCTGCACTCAACTGCACTCACCTGCACTGCACTGCACTCACCTGCACTGCACTCACCTGCACTGCACTGCACTCAACTGCACTCACCTGCACTGCACTCACCTGCACTGCACTCACCTGCACTGCACTGCACTCACCTGCACTGCACTGCACTCACCTGCACTGCACTCACCTGCACTGCACTCACCTGCACTCACCTGCACTGCACTGCACTCACCTGCACTGCACTGCACTCACCTGCACTCACCTGCACTGCACTCACCTGCCCTGCACTGCACTCACCTGCACTGCACTGCACTCACCTGCACTGCACTGCACTCACCTGCACTGCACTCACCTGCACTGCACTCACCTGCACTGCACTGAACTGCACTCACCTGCACTGCACTCACCTGTACTGCACTCACCTGCACTGCACTGCACTCACCTGCACTGCACTCACCTGCACTGCACTGCACTCACCTGCACTGCACTGCACTCACCTGCACTGCACTCACCTGCACTGCACTGCACTCACCTGCACTGCACTGCACTCACCTGCACTCACCTGCACTGCACTCACCTGCACTGCACTCACCTGCACTGCACTGCACTCACCTGCACTGCACTACACTCACCTGCACTCACCTGCACTGCACTCACCTGCACTGCACTGCACTCACCTGCACTGCACTCACCTGCACTGCACTCACCTGCACTGCACTGCACTCACCTGCAAGGCACTCACCTGCACTGCACTCACCTGCACTGCACTCACCTGCACTGCACTGCACTCACCTGCACTGCACTACACTCACCTGCACTCACCTGCACTGCACTCACCTGCACTGCACTGCACTCACCTGCACTGCACTCACCTGCACTGCACTCACCTGCACTGCACTCACCTGCACTGCACTGCACTCACCTGCAAGGCACTCACCTGCACTGCACTCACCTGCACTGCACTCACCTGCACTGCACTCACCTGCACGCCACTGCACTGCACTCACCTGCACTGCACTCACCTGCATGCCACTGCACTGCACTCACCTGCACTGCACTCACCTGCACTCCACTGCACTCCACTCACCTGCACTGCACTCACCTGCACTCCACTCACCTGCACTGCACTCACCTGCACTGCACTCACCTGCACTGAACTCATCTGCACTGCACACACTGCACTCCCCTGCACTGCACTCACCTGCACTGCACTGCACTCACCTGCACTGCACTCACCTGCACTGCACTCACCTGCACTGCACTCACCTGCACTGCACTGCACTCACCTGCACTGCACTCACCTGCACTGCACTGCACTCACCTGCACTGCACTCACCTGTACTGCACTCACCTGCACTCACCTGCACTGCACTCCACTGCACTCACCTACACTGCACTGCACTCACCTGCACTGCACTCACCTGCACTGCACTGCACTCCACTGCACTCACCTGCACTGCACTCACCTGCACTCACCTGCACTGCACTCACCTGCACTGCACTCACCTGCACTGCACTCACCTGCACTGCACTGCACTCACCTGCACTGCACTCACCTGCACTGCACTCCACTCCACTGCACTGCACTCCACTGCACTGCACTGCACTCCACTCCACTGCACTCCACTGCACTGCACTCACCTGCACTGCACTCACCTGCACTGCACTCACCTGCACTGCACTGCACTCACCTGCACTGCACTCACCTGCACTGCACTGCACTCACCTGCACTGTACGCACTGCACTCACCTGCACTGCACGCACTGCACTCACCTGCACTGCACTCACCTGCACTGCACTGCACTCACCTGCACTGCACTGCACTCACCTGCACTCACCTGCACTGCACTCCACTCCACTCCAGTGCAGTGTGCACTGCACTCACCTGCACTGCACTCCACTGCACTCCACTGCACTGCACTCCACTGCACTGCACTCCACTGCACTGCACTCCACTGCACTGCACTCCACTGCACTGCACTCCACTGCACTGCACTGCACTCCACTGCACTGCACTCACCTGCACTGCACTGCACTCACCTGCACTGCACTGCACTCACCTGCACTGCACTCACCTGCACTGCACTCACCTGCACTGCACTCACCTGCACTGCACTGCACTCACCTGCACTGCACTGCACTCACCTGCACTGCACTGCACTTACCTGCACTGCACTCACGTGCACTGCACTCACCTGCACTGCACTCACCTGCACTGCACTCACTACTCTGCACTCACTACTCACTACTCTGCACTCACTACTCTGCACTCACTACTCTGCACTCACTACTCACTACTCTGCACTCACTACTCTGCACTCACTACTCTGCACTCACTACTCACTACTCTGCACTCAGTAATCTGCACTCACTACTCTGCACTCACTACTCACTACTCTGCACTCACTACTCACTACTCTGCACTCACTACTCTGCACTCACTACTCTGCACTCACTACTCTGCACTCACTACTCTGCACTCACTACTCTGCACTCACTACTCACTACTCTGCACTCACTACTCACTACTCTGCACTCACTACTCTGCACTCACTACTCTGCACTCACTACTCACTACTCTGCACTCACTACTCACTACTCTGCACTCACTACTCACTACTCTGCACTCACTACTCTGCACTCACTACTCACTACTCTGCACTCACTACTCACTACTCTGCACTCACTACTCACTACTCTGCACTCACTACTCACTACTCTGCACTCACTCCTCTGCACTCACTCCTCTGCACTCACTCCTCTGCACTCACTCCTCTGCACTCACTCCTCTGCACTCACTACTCTGCACACTCACTCTGCACGCTCACTCTGCACTCACTACTCTGCACTCACTACTCTGCACTCACTACTCACTACTCTGAACTCACTACTCTGCACTCACTACTCTGCACTCACTACTCTGCACTCACTACTCTGCACACTCACTACTCTGCGCACTCACTCCTCTGCACTCACTCCTCTGCACTCACTCATCTGCACTCACTCATCTGCACACTCATTCATCTGCACACTCACTCATCTGCACACTCACTCATCTGCACACTCACTCATCTGCACACTCTCTCTGCACTCACTACTCTGCACACTCTCTCTGCACACTCTCTCTGCACACTCTCTCTGCACACTCTCTCTGCACACTCTCTCTGCACACTCTCTCTGCACACTCTCTCTGCACACTCTCTCTGCACACTCACTCTGCACACTCACTCTGCAAACTCACTCTGCACTCACTACTCTGCACTCACTACTCTGCACTCACTACTCTGCACTCACTACTCTGCACTCACTACTCTGCACTCTGCACACTCACTCTGCACTGTGCACACCGCTGATATCACGGAATCTTCCACCACACTTTCTAAAACTCTATAGTCCGAAGCATAATAGGCACAGAACCAAAAGAAGGGTAGACATTGCTTAAAATAATCTTATTGTATTTAAGAGAAGCAAAAGCGAGACTGTGAAATGTGCTGAATATCAGTTTGTTACGAATCAACAGAGTGGAGTTAGAGAACCAAGAAATAGTAATTTAGAATCCGGGTTAGAAGGAGTAGTAATCACAAGCTGAGGATCAACGGGCGCGAAACAGCGTGGTGGGCGCGCAGGAGACGCAGCGTGAGCGTGCACATCAGCTGAAGATCGCCGGAGAAGACACCGAGCCTGCCTGCTGCCGTGACTGACCCCCTGCAGAGGGAAAGAGCCCGGTGAGTGGGGGTAGAGGGGGGGGGGCGGCAGAGAGGGAGTGGGCAGAGAGGGAGGCTGTGTGTGTGTGTGTGTGCGTGTGTGTGTGCGTGCGTGTGTCTGTCTGTGTCTGTCTGGTGTGTGCCTGCCTGCCTTTGTGTGTGCGCGTCCACAGACCCTGGTCGGCTCGTGCACCGCTCTGTACTCCCTTGCGAGCTTACATGGCGACAATAGTTCTCGTTGCCGAGACCTAAAAAGAATTGTAAGATGTTGAAATAGAGTGCGGCGTGCCGTGTGAGAACAATGTAGTAAGGAAAACAAGGGGACTCTAATAAGTGAACCTGGGGTTGACTAATGTTTTAGAAAAACAATGGTTCTTATGTGGCCATAAAGGGTCCTTGGTAGGAAGCAGTGTCAGAATTTGTGACTGCCCTAGAGTCGAGATAGGTAATAAATATCTCAGGGACGATAAGTAATATGAACAGCCTGTGCGCCTGTAAACACTGGTGCTCACACGAGCTGCTCCTAGAACTAGTGAAACGACAAGTCCTCGAAGAGCGCACTCGGACTGGACACTGCTTTGGTGGGGAAGAGATGCAGAACATAAATCAGTTTGAAGGCCGCCCGAAACACACCAGTGCTGGTGCAAAACCGCGGTATGTTAGGAATCTGAATAAACTGCGACATACGTGCAAACCTGCACTCCAGACCACTGAATGGAAAGGCACATAGTTGTGTAGATCTCACAAAGGAACCAACTGGATAAACACGAAAAAGATGTAGAAGGTGCAGCCACCATTGTTGCTGATTAGGAGCGGCAGATGTTGAAATAGAGCTAGGCGGGCTGCGTGGCTGCCCTTGTTGAAGATTACGTGTAGCGTGCTGTACTACTGTAAAAAAAATGCTAATGAATACCAAAAAAAAAACCATAAAAGCGGGCTCCTGTCAAAATATTAAGCATGGCGCCAGTGTTGTTAATATGAAAGCTGGCGCAGTGCGAAAACCTAAAGCACGACGCCCGGGGCGGGCCAGAGATGAGGAGCAGGGAGTGGAAAAGCAGGTGTCCTTGTAGGAAAGCATGTCGTATGTGCAATAGGAGAATAGGGAACACTTTCTGGGGTGACTGGTGAAGTAGCAACCCTGAATGGGGGTAGGAGGGAAAGAAGCAACACCGACCGTGGGGGGTTGGGGGTTAGGAAGAAGCAATACACACTGGGTGGGAAGGGAAGAAGCAACGCATGCAGGGGGTGGGAGGGGAAAGCAGAGGAAAGAAGACAATAAATAACAAGCAACCAGTAAACGTGTCCGTCCTAGATAAACAAACGCATTTTAAAACAAGAGGTGCTAATGCTACCTGCTGTGCGTCTGAGATGCCACAGAGTGCTAGCGTAAGAAACGATCGCTATTGTAAACAAGCTGAGGATCAACGGGCGCGCACGACGCAGCGTGGGCGTGCACATCAGCTGAAGATCGCCGGAGAAGACACGAGTCTGCCTTCTGCCGTGACTGACCCGATGCGGAGGGAAAGAGCCCGGTGAGTGGGGGGGGGGGGGCGGCAGAGAGAGAGAGAGTGTGAGAGTGTGTGTGTGTGTGTGTGTGTGTGTGTGTGTGCATGCATGCGTGCGTGCGTGTGTCTGTCTGTCTGTGTGTGTGTCTGGCGCATGCCTGCCTGCCTTTGTGCGCGTCCACAGACCCTGGTCGGCTCGTCCACCTCTCTGTAGTCCCTTGCTAGCTTACTAGGCGACAATAGTTCTCGTTGCCGAGACCTAAAAGAGTGAAGTCTGAGAAGCTTTAAAAAGGGCTTTTCTCCAGACCCTGGGGGTCTCTACCCCCAACAGACACACACAAGCGAAGATATCCTTGTTCAGTGTGTTGTTTATGGTGAGGAGGTGGTACAGCACAATGACTTGTTTAGATCTGGTCTGCACACATCTTTTTAATGTTTGCAATTAAAATAAATGGCAGAAAGAAGCCACTTTAGATTTCATTTGTTGGGTATGCACCTGAGTCGCGCCACAGTGTCTGGCTGTGAAAATGCCTGCACTAAAGCTCCAGCCAGGCAGAAAACAAAACAAGTATGTACGTGGACAAAACTTTTTTTTTAATTCACTATTATTTATGGTTATACTACCTTTTCTAAAGGATGAGCAGCTGCAGAATGAAGAGGATGGCAAATACACAAGCCCTCCGAATGAAGAACCAAAACGGTCAAAACTGAAAACCAACTCTGTGGCCTCCGAGCAGCACACGCAAATGCAATCAGATGCATTGTGCACGCCATGCGCTGAGTCCACATGCCCCGCCCTAGCTGAATGCAATCAGCCAATAGGAAGTGGGAGTAGATATCTGACAGTACGGACGACCTCTCAGGTTTGGAATTCAAAAGTGAGCACAGTCATCTGATTGGCTTATTGCATCACTGGCCTTGCAGCCCAAGCTGCACAGCAATCAGCCAATCAAAACACTTGTAATTCAACAAAAGTAAAAAGACTTACAGTTTGCTGTTACACCAACTTATTCTTGCAGTGTATGCAGTGAACCGCTCAGTACTCACTGCCATGATTCTGATAACTGTTTCCAACTGTACCAGGGCAGCATTCACTCTGCCAGAGCACACTGCTTGCCTGAGTGCCTCTATAGAGGGCGGTGTTCCCGTCTCGCTTGTGTCTGCCTCTGCGCCGATTGTGTCAGGAGGCACTATAAAGTCATGACTTATTTATTTTAGTGCAGTGATGCAGACCACCACACTAAAATGTGTTAGTCTAACCCCTGATGCATGGTACTTGGAAGGGCTGTACTGACCAAGCAAAGCCCCTGTAATGCAAATCGATGTATTACGCGCTCTCAGCTTGCAAAGGGTCTCTTGTGCCATAGCATATAAGAAAATATAAAATAGCTATTATAATGACAAGAGAATGTTTAAAAAAAGAGAAAACTGATGCAATCAGTCAAGCAGACGTTGAGGCGAGTGACAGCAGAAGTGTAGAATGAAAAGACCTGTGAAATGTCTGCGAGAGTGCCCAGTCCATTCCTTGAAGCCGTCATACTGGGTAAGTAACGTCACACTGTGAACATGAGTTGTGCAGAACTGCCTGTGAGTGATCAGGGTTTATTTGCAAGATAAATTGGAGGGGTAAACTACAGCAAACACGCAGTGGCAATGTAATCGCTCTGGGTTTATCTGATAATGCACTAGCATGCGCATTAGAGTGACACACAAGGGAGGGAGCCGGCAGGGGAAGACAGAAAGAGCTACAGTTGCAAAGTATTGCCACTTGCAGCTAAATGCAAGCACATGTGTAGATGCGGAAGGAGACACTCAAGCAGCCACAGCCATTAGTTGAGAGATGAATACTCCACTGGTTGGGCCAAGACTTGATTGTCGGTTGGTTGGTTGGTTAATAACTTTATTCGATCTTGATTGATAAGGTCATAAAAGTATAAAGATCATACATTATTAACTGTCAAAGTCTGGAGCCAATGACTGAAAGAGCGAGGTTGAAGAAAGGACCAAAGCCTACTCTATATTGTTAGCAATAGGTCAGTTTCACAGCAGTAAAAACCCACACCGGAAAAGAAGTCCAACTACACACAGCTCTAGAAATAAGTATTTACCTTTAGTGGTGCTAACAAAGAAGAATGAGACAGCTTTGCATGTAGCGGTTCAGAACCAGTAGGGGACAACCATAAAGTCTGTAATGCAACCTGGCCAATCTGGCAATCTCCATATTTAGTTAATAGTGAGTGTTCTTCTGTGTATGAGTGATTACTTCATATTCATGATGCGCATGCTTGAATTCATATCTATAGCAGAAAGTTACTCAAATTTTTGCTGTTATATTTCCATCTGACTAAGCAGCTATTTTCCAGACCAAGGGCCAGGTGTACAAAGCATTTTTCTGCTCGCAAACAGCCCGATTCATAGAATCAGGCCCCTTGCGACAGGTTAAATGCTTTTCCTGATGTACAAAATGTGAAAAAGGTAACCTGTTACCGAATCACATTTTGTATTTGGAAGGGGTGTGTTTTAGGCGTCCCTTCCAAATACCAGTATGGACCAAAGTCTGGTCACAAACCTGTAATACTTTACCACCATTTTAAAAGTGGGTCCCTTTGGGAATCCTTCCCCTTTGAAAATGAGCAGGCAGTGGTCCCCAGGCTAATCAATCAATCAATCAGGGGTTAGTAAAGCGCGGCTCCTCACCCGTGAGGGTCTGAAGGTGCTGGGGGACTGCTGATCCGTCTGGGTGTGGAGGTTCAGTTGAAGAGAAAGGTTTAAGGTCTTTCCTGAACTGGGTCAACGACATAGATTGCCTGAGGTGGAGGTGTAGGGTGTTCCAGGTCTTGGTGGCGAGGTAGGCGAAGGATCTTCCTCCAGGTCTGGTCTTGTGGATCTGTGGGACGGAGTCCAGGGCGAATTGAGCGAAGCGGAGTGGTCTGGCAGGTGTGTGGAAAGCGAGGCAGTGGTTCAGATATTTTGGTCCTGCGAAATGGAGGGCCTTGTAGGCATGTGTGAGGAGCTTGGAGGTGATTCTCTTATTGATAGGGAGCCAGTGGAGTTGTTGGAGGTGTTGTGTCATGTGACTGCGGCGGGGATGCTGAGGACCAGTATGACTGCTGCGTTCTGGATGTTCTGTAGTTTCCTGAGCTGTTTCTGGGTGACGCCGGTGTAGAGTGTGTTGCCGTAGTCAAGTCCATTGGTGATCAGTGCATGGATAACCCACTTTCTGGATTCTGTGGGGAGCCATCTGAGTGTCTTTCAAAGGAGGTAGAGCATGTGGAAACAGGATGAGGATACTGCATTGATTTGAAAGTTCATTGAGAGCGAGGTGTCCAGTATGTGCCAAGGTTGCATGCGTGGTCCGTAGGGGTGGCAGGGGTTCCTACTGCGGCAGGCCACCAAGAGTCATCCCAGGCTGAGTACTTCGGTTTTGTCCGATTTGAGTTTGAGGCAGCTGTCTTGCATCCAGGTAGCAACTGCCTACTCTTAAAAAATGTAACTTAAACTTTTCCTTTTTTTCTTTTTAAACGCATCCCGTTTTTCTTTTAGGAATACGGAATGAATAAAAAAAAATATTGCTTTATTTAAAAGCAATTACAGACGGTGTGTTCTGCTGACCCCAGCAGGCCACCATCCCGGTGACCTACCTCATTAATATGTATGGGGCAGGTCTATTTGCAACCCATTAAGAACCACTAATGAAACTCAACAGAGTTTTGTACATCTGGACTAGCTAGTTTCTAATTGCAATTCACAGGAAATTGCGATAAGGAAAAAGTTAATCCTTGTCTTCGTACATCTGGCTCCATGTTCTTTAGACAGCTCTGTATCCTGTTTGTTGCCACTTGAGCCTGTTTGAGCGTTCCATCAATGTTAGATTTCTCGATTTATTTGCCAAAAGTTTGATACCTAAATAAGGAAATTCCTTTCTCTTTTCTTTGTTAGTTTCACCTATTACAAATGTTTGTTGATACTTAGCTGTAAAATGTAGACCCCCTTACCTTCAACTTTGGTTTGCAGCTCCTGAGTTTCACATCATTTTTGGTGCAGTATGATTGAGGTGCATCCGAAGGCCCTGCAAACCTTTCAGGGTGTGTGCTAGTAAAGTGAAATTGTCCTGATAGTAAACCATTGGCGCTCATTGTAAAGCTTAGGATTGTGTGTGTGTGGAATACGCAATTGTCATAGAGAATGTAGAGGATGCATAAGATATGGAATAGGGTATACAATATGCATTAGGACAGATGGTTCTTGTACTGGAGAGAAGTGGATGAGACACTTGCAGGAATAAACTTGGACTTTATATCATGATCTATTCTTTGCGAACGACTTCTTCAAATTGGTCACGAGTAGACATGAAGGACTCAAGACATTCTGATCCTTCAAGCCAAACATCTCACAGAATTGTGTGTTCACCCCTAACGGTAAGTTTTGGCTTGAAATTACCAGCTATATTTGGACCTCTGTAACCTCGTTCATGATTAAAATACTTTGCCACTTATTTTTAAGTTGTTTTCATAGTTAATGATATTGGCTGAAAATTTTAAAAGGTTTAACTAGAAGATAATTTGATGGTATGAGAGCGGGGACAACTAGCAGCAGAGGGAGCTGGTGGTGCGTGAGCATGCACGTGTTCTGTAAGAGTGTGTAGTGAGTTGAAGCACGTGGCCACACGCGACATGGCATGAGATGCAGCGGAGAGTCTGAACGGAAACTGGTCTGCACAGAAACTGATGTGCAAGGGAGAGTGCTTTGACAAGTCTTAATAAAGCGGAAACATCATAAAGAACTTCATGGTGATCACTGCAGGTCATCCAATGCATTCAGGGACAATACATCAATATAAGAAAACATTGTTATTGACAATTCTTTGAAGAAATTTGTGTTTCACCTAGAAACAACCAATCCTAGTGAGAACTGGAAGAGACATTAGGAAGACAAACTAGTTCAGGGACAGCACTACTTAAGAAGCGCTCTTCTTTGCCAAATATCGGACTATTCACATGATTATGCGATTAGCGTGTGCTTGAAGAAGTTCAAGTTTAGGATAGCTTTACATTTTGTGAACTGGATATTGAATTGATGAGGTAAACGATCAGACCACGCATTCAGGGACAATACATCAATTTAAGAAAAATAGTTATTGTCATTTCGTTGACTGGAAGATGACCCAGGACAGAGTGAAATGCTACACCTTGGGAAGAAAAAAGAACACCGTTTATTGTGTGTGGAATAAATAAAGAAAGAACGAAGACATAAAGATTTGGTACAGACTGTAATTCGCAAGTCAAAATATGCTCATGTGATGGCATTTAATTTAACAGAAAGGACTCCAGATGTGGAACTGTGGGACATCTGGCCAATAGCAAGGACTGTCCAGCAATAAATGCAGTGTGTAAAGGTTGTGGGAAAAAGAGTCACTTTTCAATGGCATTCAGAACAGCCAAAGCATTCAGGAATGGCAATAAAGCAAGTGAGGAATGTGACGCAATAGTGTTCCAAGTGGTTGGTGTGAAAGATGATAGGCCAATGGATAAAGCAATGTCAAAGATATGTGATCAACTGTTGTACAACTCAGGAGCCAAGTTAACAATTGTAAGAGTGTGAAGAATTCATCTAAGGAAAAATTAAACTGTACAAACCAGGGGGATATGGAGATGAGACAATCAAAGTGTTTAAATATTTCATAGGGCAAATAGGCCACAAATGGAAATGGCATAATAATTTAGCTACGCCAAAGAAGCCATGTATTGATATTTGACCAATCGGGATAGAAAATCAACACACACTTACTTGTCTATATTTTGATCCTTAATATTTTGGTCATGATATTGTAGTCACTCAATATTCCATCTAGGATATTCCAGATCTACTCTGTGTTTAACCTGTGTGTTGGAGCAGCATGGATTTCATTTTACTCTGTCACATTCTTCTAGCAATGTAAAACTAGCTGCATCATTTGATGTGAATTGACTCCATTTGTACATCTACTCAGCAATAGCAGTAAATCTCTGCAAAATCACTTCCTTGCCACTTGCTTTCCAGCTCTCGCAACCACCCTGGGTCTGTTGTCCACCAAAACCAGGAGTGAAGCCAGTGCAGTGCCCCGTGCAATGCACTGCAGGATGGGGTTAAGGAGAGATTATCTTGGCAACCACCCAGAGCTGCTTCCACTGGACACCTTAGCTCCAGTGACCCTAGGCATACCCACTCCTGAAGTGCAAGGAAACGCCACAACCAGCCGGGCACGTTGAAGCTGCAGTCAGTCCTACTGCAAATCTCAGCCCACCTGTAACACTATGACTACCACTGTGAAAAGAGGGTTTGGTGCAGAGAATAAAGGGGCTTAGACCTATTGCTTGAAATAGCAGGATCCCTATATGATTATTAATTGAATTCGCTTGCATTTTTAGGATTGGTAAATAAGTACAGATTGGTTGTCTCTGCTGAAGATGCTACAGGCTTAATATGGGAGAAGGGATGTGATCACATACAGTGAGGTGACCCTAAATCAGCAGGGGGGCAACCTCCATGCACTGATGCAGTCTGGTGAGGTCAGTTCACCCTGTTGCTTTTAGGGAAAACAATACACTTCCCCACAACTTCTGAAAGTTAGAGATGGATGGAATAGGGTCTGATACATGTCAGACATAATCCTAACATGTGATTGGCCCTGCCGTAGCTTGGCCTGGTAATAACTGAGAAATGGCCACCTATCACCCCACCTCTGACACAGTGGGCCAGGATACCCAATCGCCTAGTCATACATTTCCTCTAGCTCTCCAGGGCTCATCCATCACAACCTCGATTTAATGTTCACTGCCTCTACAATTGCGGGTCTGCACAGAGGTTTCTTGGGTAGGAATTTTTGATGTTGGATTGATCATTGCATGTAACTCCTCCACCTGCAGAGATCTCTCTGTAATCAAGGATCATGCTAGGTTGCGGCCTGACTTTTATACTTTAAGGAGAATAAAAATATCCCTATATTTTGGTCCCAACCAGACATACTTATTAAGAAACAAGGGACGACGTACATTTATGCTAAATAGGTAGTCAATATTTTTAGACAAATTCCCAACTGCTAGCCAATACTTCCTCAGGAGCTCGAAGGACATCTGACACATGTTGCAAAAACTGTGAAGAACATATGAGAAAGAAAGAAAAGTGAGTAAAAGACAAGTGGCAGTGCTGATATCCTCTGTTAAAGCATATCCAGGGGCCCTGCAGTTATGCGATTCTGCAGCTGTGATGTTTTCAGCATGATTATTGATTTACCGCACTTGCTGTCTAGTCCATCACCTGCATAATGTGCAGATTCCAACAAAAAGGTGTTCCTACGTCTTGGCGTTTAAAATTACAAACAAAAGCACAACAGGTGGTGCCCCAGAGTGGTAGACCCTTGGAAAAGGTTAATTGGGGACCTTTCAGTACCTGATTGCTGTACCCCTCAGCGCCTTGATACCCTCACGGGTGAGTAACGCGCTCTACAAATGTATTGATTGATTGATTGATTCAGGTGTTATTTGATCCCAATTTTTGGAAATGTCTACTCAGAAAGCATTAACAGGGCTTCACATGACATTATAGCCAAATGACACTGTCACAGAATGTGCACAATATTTTGCATAATTTGTCGTATTCTACTGCATAATTTAGTCAGTCATACTGTATAACTACTTCATCCACAGACGCATAATCCGAGTGGTCTGACCTTAGCACATGAACCCACCAGAGAACATTTACAGATGTTATTATTGGACTCCAATATTCGTCAATTGACCGCTCTGGGGTATGTACACTCTACTCATTAAAGCAAAGAGTTTTGATTTTCATAGACCAGCTGCATGGGTTGGTAAATGCCATAAAATCCCGACAAAGCCTCAGGATTTGATGCTTATGCATAGACCATAACACCTAACTGGGGTCAGGATCAGGGGTCTCAATCAATTACTTGAAAATCAGGTAAACCTGTGGAGTGCAGTGACCAATTCACTTCTTACCACTATGGGAAAATACGAATCTGTGATAATATGTTAATACTCTTTTATTTGGCATGGAACACAATTTCACAATATGTCCATTGCCCATTCGTCGATCTACAGCAACTCAAAGGGTCCAATTACGGATGACACCATCCAGTGAATGTGTGTCTTTCTGAAAAATAAATATGTTTTATATATGTATATGTAAAAGTTGATGGAAGAATAAATGTTTAAATAAGTGTTTAAATGGATGTTTTAAAAAAAAAAATTGATTGGTTAACTGGCTTATTAAGAGTATCTTAGTAAATACATATATTAGTGAGTAATGTTTAAATATTTAAATATATGTATTAGTGTTTCACTTTGTGTATAAGTGGCTGCATGGGTTGGTGAGTAGCTACATGTGTATGTATATGGGTTATTAGATGTTTTTCTTAGTATCAGTATGAATGTTTGTATGGTTTGGTGGGGGTATTACTTAGCACATAGATGCATGAATGACTGACTCTCTGTTTGTATGTGTTTTGAAGACAGCATATGTGCAGGACTGTATGGGTGGATGAGTGTGTATATGTGTGTGTTACTGAGTGAATGACTGTCTCACTAGCATCTTTATCAGTAACTACATATGTTTTAATCTAATATATGTGAATATTGATGAATATAAGTGAGTATATGTGAGAGTGAGGGATTCTAAGAGTTCTTGTTTAAATTAGTATTTGTTTCTATAAGTGATTGTTTAAGAGAGTAAGTATGTGTAAGTTTCCTTAGAACTAAAGTGGTAGTGTGTGTATAGCTGTATATGCAAATAAATGGATGTTGAATAGTTAATTTGCATGTGTGAGTATGTGTGTGAGTAACTTTTGGATGACTGTCGGTGTGTAACAGGATGTATAGGTGTATCACTACATATGATGAGTCAGTATATGTATGAGTGACTATATTGAACTGTTGGTGAATGAGTGCATGTGTATATAGATGGTGGAATAATTGAATTGGTTGTTGTAAGTGGTATGGCTATCTCCATTTTTTTGTAAATTTTAGTTTCTATTTTTGAATATTTGTTTCAAGGGTTACATTACAGTGAAAGGAGGTCTGTCACTCTGTCACAAGGATGGTGTCATCAGTGATGTCATGAGTGATGTCACTGACCATGTCATGAGTGATGTAATATGTGACGTCATCAGCAGTGCATTGCACGCGCAAGTTATAGTGAGTCCAACTAACTATAACGTGGGAATTTCAATGGTTTTATGCGAGTAAAACTTCCAGCTAACTATAACTGGTGTAAAACATATGGTTTTTTCAGTGAATTTAATAGGTTTTTTAAATGCTAATTCCTAACTATAACTGGTGTGAAACCTATGGTTTTTTCAGTGAATTTCATAGGTTTTTAAATGCTAATTCCTAACTATAACTGGTGTGAAACCTATGGTTTTTTCAGTGAATTTCATAGGTTTTTTTAAATGCTAATTCCTAACTATAACTGGTGTGAAACCTATGGTTTTTTCAGTGAATTTCAATGGTTTTTTAATAACAAATCTTTATAGTTATAAAAAATAATAAATTTTAAAACAAATTTTATATTGTATACATATGTATAAATATATATATATTTTTTTATTTTTCACCCCGGGGCGCTCCTGGGGCGCGTACCGGTGAACGCACGGGTAAGCGCAATGTAACGGCGCGCCCCGGGGCGCGTACCGGTGAGCGTCCCGACAGCGCTATTGCCGCGAACAAAAACAACATCGTGACGTATCGCGTAGCCGCCACGCCTTGCGTCATAAGACACGTATCGCGTAGCCGCGAGATGCGTGTTATGACACACCGCGTAAGCGCACCCGGAAGCGCAAACGATCGCGCAACGTAAGCGCCACGACGTGCTTACGCTACGCGCCCCAGGGCGCGTAGCGTAAGCGCGTCAACCCATGTGACTTTAAAATAACACTTTTCATTTGTTCAGAACTTTTTTTTTCCAAATTGTGAGAAACCCGCCCATTTCTCTCACTATTGCTTTGTACTTGGAGAGAGCAAGAGCTGTTCTGTGTACTGTCTTCATCTCCTACTTTCCTGATCTACAGCAATGGCTGCAAGGGAGTCATCCAGCAGTGATTCCGACGGATTTTTGGATGAGGACCCTCCTCACCAGAAGAAAAAGAACCATTTCATCTGGAAATTCTATGACATCCCTGAAGGACAAAAAAAAGTCAATGCTGCAAAAGTAACCTGCAAAATATGTGGCAGTACTTTATCCAGAGGCAATCCTCTAAAAAAATATAGCTTCGGAAATGCCAATTTAATCAGGCATGTCAAAAGAAGACACCCACAGAATTTTGCCAGGGAGAGTGTCAGGGAGCTGGCACGGAATTTACCCACAGATGGCGGCAGCACCTCCACTGGTGGAGCAACACCTTCGGGACCACCCCGTGGAAGAATGGTCCCTAACATACAGCCGGTGTTTGCAGGCATCAAATTTCTGTGCACGCAGTGTGACGAACTGCTCTGCTATGGGGAGCAGGGTGTTGAACTCATTGCCATAAAGAAACAGGAACACCGCTGCCCTGCCAGTCCCTAAATTTTCACATTTTTTTGCTCCTGTTGAGCAGTTTTGGAATCCCTGTTTTTGTTTTCCCCTGAAAAAAATCCAAAAAAAATATAAAATCGTTTTAAAAAGTCTAAAAAAATATAAAACAACAAAAACAAAAATGAAGTTCTTTTCAGAACTACCTCCAATTTATAAAAAAATGCTATTTTTTTTTTTAAAAAGTCTGTCATTTTTTATCTCCATGGTACGCTAACCGCGGGACCCTTTTATGGCCCCCACATCAAACCTATGGGGTCAGGGGGGGTGTACCCTGCCCCCTTTTGCTCATTTCCCCCTTTGATTTTTGCCACCTCTTGTGTCTTAATCCTACCGAGACACAAGATGGCGGCCGCTGCGGACTGTTTCGAATGTTTACAGACACCCGAGAACCAATCAGCTTGCTGTGCACAAGTCGCGTGGCGCGCCGGGAGCGCTCCCCGGTGCGTGTACCGGGGCGCGGCTCTAGATATATAAATTTTTTGAACCTAAATTACTCAAAATCCTCTGGAGCACATATCTTGAGACATAGCAAAGGCACATCGGGCTACCAGTCCCTACAATTTTGCCAAGTTTGGTGAAAATCCATTCAGCCATTCGAGCTAAAAGTGCGACAGACCGCCCTATGGAAATTAACATGGGGAAAACACGTTTTGGGACCCCCCTTTTATCTCGGCCCCCGCTTGACGAATGCCCCCCAAACTTGCAGGGAAGGAGCGGAGCGCCGCGAGGCAAAGTTGCTGAAAAATTCAGGCTGATTTCTCAACCGGCGCCAAGGTTATTCCAAATAGAATGTTGCGATTTCCCTATGGAAATCAATCCTAACTATAACTACCTACTGGCGACCGCCAGTAGGTAATATATATATATATATATTTATGTTATATTAATAGCTTTATACTTTTAATAAATTAATACTTGTATTAAAATCTTGTATGTGTTTGAAGTGAAGTACTTTCCCTACTGTTGCACAGACTGGAGTAAGGATTGTACATTTTACCTCTTCTGAGTCCAACACTTTTTGTACTGTTGCACCAACTGGAGTGGGAATAATAAATGTTACCCCTCCTGAGTCTGACACTTTCCCTACTGTTGCACCGACTGGAGTGGGACCAATAAATGTTACCCCTTCAGAGTCCAACGGTTTTCCTACTGTTGCACAAACTGGAGTGGGAATAATGTATGTATTATTCCTAAAATGTGAAAGTTTTGCTAATATTGTTGAAGATTATATTATTATTATGTTTTTGTTTATTTAAAATTATATTTTGTTATGTGGTAGTTTTTGTGATATATATTGTTTGTCAAATGTCTTTTTTATATTGTTTACTTTTTTATGTGTAATTAAATTGGGATTTAAAAAAAATCCTGTTTATTTGTTATATTTTTTTATTTATGATGTGTGTGTGTGTATATATATATATATATATATATATATATATATATATATATATATATATATATGTATATATATTACCTACTGGCGGTCGCCAGTAGGTATATATAGTTAGGATTTTTTCTCTATGGGTTTTTTGAAAATTCTATGTCTAATAACTTTGGCGTTTGTGGACGGAATTGGCTGAAATTTTCAGGAAAATGGCACATTTTGTTTCTGAGCAGCCCCTGAAAATTTTGGGGGGGTTCGTCAAGGGGGGCCGAGAAAAAAGGGGGGTCCCAAAACGCGTTTTTCCCATGTTAATTTCCATAGGGCGGTTGGCCTCACTTTTAGCCCGAACGGCTGAATGGATTTGCACGAAACTTGGCAAATTTGTAGGGACTGGTAGCCCGATGTGCCTTTTGTAGGTCTCAATATATGTGCTTCAGTGGATTTTGAGAAATTAATGTTCAAAAAAAGATATATATCTGTAACAGCGGACTGGGCAGCGCTCCGCTACGCGTACTTTTCGCGCAACGGAGCTTTGTGAAGCGAAGCTGATTGGTTCTCCGGCGTCTGTCAACATTCCAAACAGTCCGTAGCGGCCGCCATCTTGTCTCTCGGTAGGATCGAGAGACAAGAGGAGGCCAAAGCGAAGGGGCAAATGACCATAAGGGGGCATAGTACATTGTCGCTCACCCCCTAGGTTTGATGTGGAGGTTTTAAAAGGGCCCCGCGGGGCAAAAAAAAATAAAAATAATAATAATCGAACAGCTGAATGGATTTGCACGAAACTTGGCAAAATTGTAGGGACTGGTAGCCCGATGTGCCTTTGCTAGATCTCAATATATGTGCTCCAGTGGATTTTGAGAAATTAACGTTCAAAAAAAGGTATATATCTGTAACAGCGCACCGCTTCGCGTACTTTTCGCGTTACGGAGCTTTGCGAAGCGAAGCTGATTGGCTCTCCGGTGTCTGTAAACATTCCAAACAGTCCGTAGCGGCCGCCATCTTCTCTCTCGGTAGGATCGAACAGCTGAATGGATTTGCACGAAACTTGGCAAAATTGTAGGGACTGGTAGCCCGATGTGCCTTTGCTAGGTCTCAATATATGTGCTTCAGTGCATTTTGAGAAATTAACGTTCAGAAACAAGATATATATCTGTAACAGCGCTCCGCTTCGCGGAGATAAAATTATATGTGTATTACCTAGCTGTTGCTAACACCAGTTAGCGACGGCTAGTAGAAGATAGCGACCATCTTGGGCCCCACTTTGCATGTGAGTGATATTTATCACTAATGACATGCAAAGTGGGCATGCCAAGATGTTAGCGACTGGAAACAGTCGCTAACATCGCTATCTCCTATTATCAACTTTTGGAAATATTCGAGATAAGGGCGAATATCTCCAAAAGCTACCACCTGCCCTGAGCAGTTCTTAGCCATGTTATCCAATGGGAGGTGGATAACATGGCTAAGAGCATTAGCTCGGTAATGCATGAATATCGCTGAGTTTTCAGCGATATTAATGCATTGCGGTCGTTTTTTATCGTATTTCCGATAAACCTTGATAATAGCAAGGTTTATCTGCGATAATTTCTGACGGTAAAAAAATCGTTGCTAAGCATCGTTAGGGATAAATATCGCTTAACTTTGGTAATATGCCCCAACGTCTGTTAACGTTCGATTCGAAGGAAATCAGGAAGTGTTGAAAAACATTGTCTGCGCCATCTTGTCTTTTTTCAAATGCCACACTTTTGTCCTGCACGGCAGCCATTTTAGATGCCTTGACCAGACCCACTCTGTGCACGCTGTCGATCCTTAGCATGGCTCCCCACCCTCGCAAGCATCTCCCCCAGGCAGTGGTCACCCCCGCTCTCTGTCTTATGCATGGGTAATAAACCTCCCCCATCTGCGCTGCTGTTCCCTGAGAATCACACCCTGTGCCCGCCCGACACCTCCCTTTCGCCCTATTCACTACCGCACCCTCTGACACTCCTTTTCCTCTGTGTCCGATTGTCCAGGCTGGTCCTAGGGTATCAGCTAGCCCTGCAGATGTAGTTTATGGCCACAGCTGTAAAGAATCACCCCTCTTCAAAGGAGTTATAGTAGATCAAGGCCCACACTCGATGAGATCCGTCACAGCAGAAGCGTTGCTATTATCTGAAAACCATCCTGTATTGTGATTGGGGAGGGGACCGAGCCTGAAGCGGAAGATTCCAGGGATGACTGTTTGTACATCAAAGTTTTTACAATTATGTGTCACATTAAAAATATATAGCACTCCGACAAAGTAGTAAGATTATAAAACTTTAATAATTTATAAATATATACAAGAAAACAAAAATAGTAATAACATATAAACATTTTTAGGGAAAAACAACGAAGTAGCGGTCGGCTGTGCGAATAGTCCCAACGCAGCACAACGTCCAGATTTCCGGCGTGGGGCGTCGCGGGGGGTGGGTCATCAGTAGCAAACTGTTGTGCGAATAGTTCCAAGGCAGCAGAACGCGCCTAAATCTAGATGACACGAAAGTGATGTCTAGTAAGTTGCCACCCAGCAAATAACGGCATGGGGCGTCGTGGGGGGTGGGTCATCAGTAGCAAACTGTTGCGCGAATAGTTCCAAGGCAGCAGAACGATGGCACCAAGGTGATGTCCAGTAAGTTGCCGCACTGGTTTTGGTATCCTACAATGCTGCTCCGAATAACGGCGTGGAGCGCCCCGGGGGAGGCGGCGTGAACGGGCCTCTCCAGGTGGAGTGTCATCTGTTGTAGTGGGGCGCCCCTTTACCGTTTCAGTTGCCATTCCGTCCGTTTTTGGTCCACTGTGTCAAAAGCCGCAATTCAGCTGAGTTGCGCCCACTCTTGCGGTGCAGCGATAGGCGGCTGTCACAGGACTCTCAAAATGGCGGCAGGCTGTTTCCTTTTTGGGCCTGGTCCACTGAAATGGCCCTGGGACACCTTGGAAATCGGACGCTTGTCTGCTAGGTCTTGGACCCCATTCTCGAAAGCGTCCCCTCCGCCTTGAGAATTCATCAAAAGTTTTGGGGGCTCCGACTCCTGCAGGCTTCTGGTGGGGAGCGGCTGCCATGATTGCTCGCGGAATGACCACGACTGAGCTACGAGATGGTGGTGCTTTCATGCTGACGCCAGCTTCAGTCTGAAACATCCAGAAACAAGGTGGGGCTTTCATCGTTTAGGAAAAAAAAAAAGTTTTCATCCTATGAAAAGTGTTGTTTTTAGGTCACATGATCAAGCCTTCCATCATTAGGAAACCAAAAGTAAAATGAACCAATGAAAAGTTTTATAAACAAGTCACATGACCTGTTATGCGGCATAGGGTGTAAAATGCGGAGAAAATACGTTGGCACGTGAGGCGGCGTCAGTAGCGGACCGATGTGCGAATAGGCCGAAGGCAACACAACGCGCCAAGATCCGGATGGCACCGAGGTGGTGTCCAGCAAGTTGCAGCACTGGTGTGGCCATCCTACAATGCTGAAAGTCGGCGTGGGGCGCCCCGTTGGCCTGTGAGTTTGCGTCAGTAGCGGACCGATGTGCGAATAGGCCGAAGGCAGCACAACGCGCCAAGATCCGGATGGCACCGAGGTGGTGTCTAGTAAGTTGCCGCACTGGTGTGGCTATCCAACAATGCTGAAAGTCGGCGTGGGGCGCCCCGTTGGCCTGTGAGTTTGCGTCAGTAGCGGACCGATGTGCGAATAGGCCGAAGGCAGCACAACGCGCCAAGATCCGGATGGCACCGAGGTGGTGTCTAGTAAGTTGCCGCACTGGTGTGGCCATCCAACAATGCTGAAAGTCGGCGTGGGGCGCCCCGTTGGCCTGTGAGTTTGCGTCAGTAGCGGACCGATGTGCGAATAGGCCGAAGGCAGCACAACGCGCCAAGATCCGGATGGCACCGAGGCGGTGTCTAGTAAGTTGCCGCACTGGTGTGGCCATCCTACAATGCTGAAAGTCGGCGTGGGGCGCCCCGTTGGCCTGTGAGTTTGCGTCAGTAGCGGACCGATGTGCGAATAGGCCGAAGGCAGCACAACGCGCCAAGATCCGGATGGCACCGAGGTGGTGTCTAGTAAGTTGCCGCACTGGTGTGGCCATCCTACAATGCTGAAAGTCGGCGTGGGGCACCCCGTTGGCCTGTGAGATGGCGTCAGTAGCGGACCGATGTGCGAATGGGGCCAAAGGCAGCGCAACAATATTTTCTGATTTGAAGACACCACAAGGCGCTGAGATGCCAAGATCCGGATGGCACCGAGGTGGTGTCTAGCAAGTTGTGGCACTGGTGTGGCCATCGTACAATGGTAAAAGTCGGCGTGGGGCGCCCTGTTGGCCTGTGAGATGGTGTCAGTAGCGGACTGATGTGTGAATGGGGCCAAAGGCAGCGCAACAATATTTTCTACTATATTTTCGGAGTAGAAGACACCACAAGGCGCTGAGATGCCAAGATCCGGATGGCACCGAGGTGATGTGTAAGTTGCGGACCGATGTGCGAATGGGGCCAAAGGCAGCTCAACAATATTTTCTGAAGAGAATACACCACAAGGCGCTGAGATGCCAAGATCCGGATGGCACCGAGGTGATGTCTAAGTTGCGGACCGATGTGCGAATGGGGCCAAAGGTAGCGTAACAAGATTTTCTGTATGGAAGATACCACTAGGCGTTGAGATGCCAAGATTCGGATGGCACCGAGGTGATGTCTAGCAAGTTGTGCCACTGGTGTGGCCATCGTACAATGGTAAAAGTCGGCGTGGGGCGCCCTATTGGCCTGTGAGATGGTGTCAGTAGCGGACTGATGTGCGAATGGGGCCAAAGGCAGCGCAACAATATTTTCTGACTGACACCACAAGGCGCTGAGATGCCAAGATCCGGATGGCATCGAGGTGATGTCTAAGTTGCGGACTGATGTGCGAATGGGGCCAAAGGCAGCGTAACAATATTTTCTGTATGGAAGATACCACTAGGCGTTGAGATGCCAAGATTCGGATGGCACCGAGGTGATGTCTAGCAAGTTGGTGTGGTCATCCTACAATGCTGAAACTCGGCGTGGGTCACCCCATTAGCCTTTGAGATGGCGTCAGTAGCGGACCGATGTGCGAATAGGCCGAAGGCAGCACAACGCGCCAAGATCCGGATGTCACCGTGGTGGTTTCATAGTTGAGAGGCACTTCATCTGCAGTGGGGCGCCGAGATCCGGATGGCACCGAGGTGATGTCTAGCAAGTTGCTGTACTGGTGTGGTCATCCTACAATGCTGAAATGTAGTGGGGCGCCCCTTTACCGTTTCAGTTGCCATTCAGCTGAGTTTCGGCTGCTCTTGATGCTACAGCGACAGGCGGCTGCAAGAGGACTCTCAAAATGGCGGCCTGTTCTTTGGATTTGGGCCTGGTCCACTAAAATGGCCCTGGGACACCTTAGAACTCGGACGCTCGATTTTTCCTTTCCTGTACATGCAAAAAAAGGTAAATGCCCGGTACGTTACACGCTTCATCTGCCACGATGAACTCTCCAGAGGAACCGAAAAAAAATATAGTTGTGGTAACTATACCATGCATCGTCATATGGAGAGGTGGCACCAATTAATTATAGTGCTGCATAAAAGAGAGATTTGGAGGAGAACCCCTGACCTGCTAGTACATTCATCAAAGAAGTGGCACTGAGAGCTTCAGAGGCAAGGGAAACGGTCCCAAATATTTAGAAGAACTTTGGAAAGATTAAAATGACATGTTTAGATTGTGGCAAATTAATTTCATGTGGACAGATGAGTGTTACTCTAATAAATACAGCATATGAACATCATCATAGTCGATGGTTGGTAGAGACATTTTGACTATATCCTGGACCTGCCCGTCCTCGCCCAAAATGGCGCCGGAATAAATGGGACTCGTAACTCCTTGTTGTGTACTGGTTGCAGAACCTTGAAATCACGAGATACGTATGCAGTTTTGAAGCACATGGCGGGCGGGGACGAGAATTGATTGAATATTTCGACATCCCTATTGATATTAAGTTCTGATGTGTTATTGATTACTGTACTGTTGAAAGTTCGAATTAACGTCACCCATGGTACTTGCCCGCAAATGTATATCTAGATAATTTTATTGTAACTGGCCCTGTCGTATTTTAATTATAAAATGTACGTCCACCGATTCCGCAACTGTTAGACACCTTAGTTCTTGCAACCTAATGGCCCGCCCGTTACGTTCCTCTACAGTGTAAATGTCTATTCATCATATACGATTACAGTTTGCTCTGTGGCAGGCCCACGTGGTTATAGGCTCGTATTTGTATAATGAAATTTTCACAATAAAGGTTTTTAAAAGAAAACATGGTAGTAGTATATACATTGGTAACGTTTTTAATAATAGTGACTGTTTTAGAATCATTAAAAGGCAAGTGAAATAAAGCAGACCAATTACATGAAGGGTAAAAGGTATAATACGAAGGAACGCAGTAAAGATAAATGGTCAAGGGCTGTTGTGTTTTCTATTCCTGCAACATAAAGTGATCGATAAGAATCTCATATTCAGGCGTATCGGCGACTAAGACAGCAGGTCGACCCTCTTTTGCTCAACGGCTCCGTCATGGGAAGAAGAAACGCTCTTTTTCTCGAAAAAAGAATATATTTTACTTGCAGGACAGTTGTAAAATTTCCGGGAAAGTACATTAGCCTGGAACATTATAACATATATTTAAGAAAAAATAATGTTCGGAAGTAATGAAAAGCGTAATTTTTAGGTCATATGACCAAGCCTTTCATCATTACAATAAGAAAAGTAAAATGAACCAATGAAAAGTTTTATTAACAAGTCACATGACTTGTTATGCTTACGTTACGCGCTGCGCGCCCCGGATGACTTCCGGATGCGCTAACGCGGCGCGTCATATGACGCATTACGCGACAACGCAGGTACAGAATATAGTCAAAATGTCTCCACCAACCAGCGGTCGGAACACAACCCCTTTCAGCAGGCTAAATAGTTCTGTTAAATGACAACAGAAGGGACAGGCAACAAGAACCATCAGTCAAAGAGGGGAGGGCTAGTTCTTCTCTACCGGGTTACATTGGGGCGCTACCGGAACTGATCGAATTGGTAGTCTACAGTGTTTCTGGATGTTTCAGACTGAAGCTGGGGTTAGCATGAGAGCAGCACCATTTCGTAGCTCCGTCGTGGTCATTCCGCAACCAATCATGGCAGCCGTTCTTTATCGTTATTTTGGGCGGGGTGGGTGGCGGAGCCGAGCTGTTTTGCAGCCATCATTGTGTGGAGTTCAGTTCATCTCACTAGTTTTGTATTTGTCATGATGGGTTGTTCCTAATGTTTCTATTTTAGCGAGGTCAAAAAGAGATCCCATTAGTGGCCTACTGATTTTGCTCGATTCCTTTTCTTTTTTTTTACACGATTTTTCGTTATCTGCAAAGACTAAACAGAGTATTGCGACTCTGTGTTTGTTTGTAAATAGAGAATGAACCAAAGAGAACTAATTCTAAAACAGTAAATACTTGGATAACAATCAATCAAATGGAGAGAGAAGCAGGCACGACGGATTACAACGGGGCAAAGGCCTGCGTTAACTACCTTTCACTATCTGCAAAGAGAGAGTACTCCTAATAGAAATGAGGGGGGGGGGGGCACCATTCAAAGCAGATCAGTGTGCATAAACACGAAAATGTTTTCACTTACCACGTACTTGACATTCGACAGCTTATGATATTTGCTATTAAAAAACCATTGAAATTCACTGAAAAAACCATAGGTTATAGACCATATATAGTTAGGAATTAGCATTTACAAAACCTTGAAAATTCACTGAAAAAACCATAGGTTATAGACCATATATAGTTAGGAATTAGCATTTAAAAAACCTTATTTTACTCACACAAAACCATTGAAATTCCATATATAGTTAGTTGCACTAACTATATATCGCGCACCCGCAATCCACTGCTGATCATGTCACATATTACATCATTCATGACATGGTCAGTGACATCACTGATGATATCACTGATGACATCTCAAATGACATCACTGATGACATCACTGATGACATCTCATTTGACATCATTCTTGTGCTAATACGATAAACCTCTTCAGACTCTAATATAACCTTAGATACACTCAGTGTATACAGACACTCACACACTGCCACTCATCCATGGAGTTACTCACACACCCAGTCAGTCATGCAAAGAAACAATCTCACCTCCATTTCTTCAACTATACAGTTAAACACACCTTACTTATTGAAACATATACTAACACATATTTACTCTCTTATACAATCCCTGATACAAGTTCACAATGATCGATACAACCACTCACTCATTCAGTGGCTCTCATGCACAGTTATTTATATATGCCAACTCTCACATGTACTGTGTTTTACATATGTACTTACTATGACATGTAGCATTGAGATATCCATTCACTCATCAATACACTCATGCACACAGTCAACTGCCCATGTAGCTGTTTCCACATGCACTCTTGAACTCATACACCTAGTGAATAAACTGCTCACACATCTATGCATAGAGTCACACACCTTCCAGCCACCCCCACACAAACTCAATCTCCCATAGAAATACTTGGGCAACCAATTAATAACACATATAGCCTCTCGTATAGCTAATGATCAACACATGCAGCAGTTTACAGAACAACAGACATAATGATGCACAAATTAAGACAGTTTAGTCACTAACCCATGCATTCAGTGAGACACATTTAATCACTCACTCATACAGTCAGTCACGCACCTACTAAATCCTTCATCCAGACACTTATACATCCACTCATTCTTCAATATGTAAGACATATTTTAACTTTACAGAAACATACAGTCACTGGATGTTGTCATCAGTGATGTCATCAGTGATGTCATTTGAGATGTCATCAGTGATATCATCAGTGATGTCACTGACCATGTCATGAATGATGTAATATGTGACATGATCAGCAGTGGATTGCGGGTGCGCGATATATAGTTAGTGCAACTAACTATATATGGAATTTCAATGGTTTTGTGTGAGTAAAATAAGGTTTTTAAATGCTAATTCCTAACTATATATGGTCTATAACCTATGGTTTTTTCAGTGAATTTTCAAGGTTTTGTAAATGCTAATTCCTAACTATATATGGTCTATAACCTATGGTTTTTTCAGTGAATATATATATATATATATACTTGAGGATGAAGGATCACAAGAAAACAACAGCCAGCCAGGGCAAAAATCACAAAGAAATAAAATATCCAAGAAAGAAGTGACTCAAACAGATAGATTCACCAAAGAACAAAAATATATTGCCACTACAACGTTTCAGCTTCCGCCTTCCTCAGGTAGTTTCAAGATGGTAAGCTCAGTGGCTGCACAGATGACACAGCTGAATTTTCAAAAAGCATCATGAGTGAAGATTCAATTTGGAATGTGGAATCAATGCAGTCCTGAGAGTTCTTGAGATATGCAGTAATCAGGTTGTATTGTCAGTAATGTTCAGTCCATCTGGATGCAATGATTTTAAACGGTACATCCAAAAGTTTTCCCTGGAGTCCAGTAGTTCTTCCTTTGAGACAAGTTCCACGGGGAAAATCTTCAAATCTGATAGTGAATGATCCACAAGGTTAAAATGATTGGCTACAGGCTGGTCAATTTTCTTATTAATTATTGCTGATTTGTGGTTCCTGAATCGTGTGCGGAGGTCATTCACTGTTTGGCCTACATATTGTTTTTACAGCTTTGCCGTTGGCACTGAATCACATAAATAATGCATGTTGAGCGACATGTAAGATGTTATATATATATATATATATATATATATATATATATATATATATATATATATATGTTATGTTATGCTAAAATATTTGCAGAGCACATAGCTGCCCCCACAATATGGCGTCCCAGCGCTATAATCGGAAAAGGCAGGACTGGCAAGCAACAGCTAACAGTCTGAGAATAGCCAGGTCTTCACTGCCATTCTGAAGGCCTAGTGATCATGGATGCATGTGATAGAAGGAGGTAGAGAATTTTAGAAAGTTGGGGCTTTCGCATGGAAAGAGCACCTACCTGCTCTTGCTCTTCTCATCTGGGGCACAAGGGCTAGGAGGAGGTCCGCTGAGGGCAAGGCATGAGCGGGAACATAGGGGAGGAACAGATTAGCCTAGATGGAGGGGCCCGAGCGGATGTATGACGTTAAAACGCATACTTTTACAACGCATACCGTTACAACGAGACTTTTACAACGCAAATACTATTACAACGCATGTATTTACAACGCATGTTTTTACAACGCAGGTACCTTTACAACGCATACCATTACAACGTAAGTATTGGTAAGTATATATAATTTTTTTATTTGTAAATTATTTAAAATTAATATAATTTAATGTAATTGTATTTAATTTAATTTAATTTCATTTAATTAATTTAATTTAAATTTAATTTTACTTTATTTTTACCCTGTACCCCTGTACCCCAAAAACCCAAAACTGACCCTGAACCCTAAAAATACCCCTTTACCCAAAAACCCAAAACTGACCCTGAACCCTAAAAATACCCCTTTACCCAAAAACCCAAAACTGACCCTGAACCCAAAAAATACCCCTTTACCCAAAAACTGAAAACTGACCCTGAACCCTAAAAATACCCCTTTACCCAAAAACCCAAAACTGACCCTGAACCCTAAAAATACCCCTTTACCCAAAAACTGAAAACTGACCCTGAACCCTAAAAATACCCCTTTACCCAAAAACCCAAAACTGACCCTGAACCCTAAAAATACCCCGTTTCCCAAAAACTGAAAACTGACCCTGAACCCTAAAAATACCCCTTTACCCAAAAACCCAAAACTGACCCTGAACCCTAAAAATACCCCTTTACCCAAAAACTGAAAACTGACCCTGAACCCTAAAAATACCCCTTTACCCAAAAACCCAAAACTGACCCTGAACCCTAAAAATACCCCTTTACCCAAAAACTGAAAACTGACCCTGAACCCTAAAAATACCCCTTTACCCAAAAACCCAAAACTGACCATGAACCCTAAAAATACCCCTTTACCCAAAAACTGAAAACTGACCCTGAACCCTAAAAATACCCCTTTACCCAAAAACCCAAAACTGACCCTGAACCCTAAAAATACCCCTTTACCCAAAAACTGAAAACTGACCCTGAACCCTAAAAATACCCCTTTACCCAAAAACCCAAAACTGACCCTGAACCCTAAAAATACCCCTTTACCCAAAAACCCAAAACTGACCCTGAACCCTAAAAATACCCCTTTACCAAAAAACCCAAAACTGACCCTGAACCCTAAAAATACCCCTTTAAAAAAAAACTAACATATAACATTTTAAATATAATTATATACTTACCAATACTTACGTTGTAATGGTATGCGTTGTAAAGGTACCTGCGTTGTAAAAACATGCGTTGTAAATAAATGCGTTGTAATAGTATTTGCGTTGTAAAAGTTCCGTTGTAATGGTAGTGCGTTGTAAAAAATGCGTTGTAACGGGTGTATACCGGCCCGAGCCTGTGAGGATTTTATGAGAGATACATTGGGCCTTAAAGTGAATTATTTGCTCCTCTGAGAGCCAGTGTAGGCAGGGAATAAAAACCAGAGACAGAGCAATGCTACGGAAGAGCGAAGAGAAGCCGAACCGCGGCGTTCGGTTTTACTAAATTTAAAAAAAAAAGATAATATAAATTAAATTCATTATTTTAATAATAGTTTTACATTATATGTGTACATAAACATTCACACATATGTTTACATGAATATATATTCCTTGGATTCCCGCGCCTCCTCTCCTTTTTCCGACAAAAGTCACGGCACCACAGCAGGGTAAGTTGCAATTTCATTTATTTAAAACACCATTATGCAAATGTGCAAAGTTAGGTCGGCCTACGTGTTTCAGCTACGATTAGCCTTCTACTGGACCATAGAGTCCCCCACGTCTAGACAGTTTATAAACCCTTGTTTGTGTTTACTGTTCTTAAAATCACTAGACTGCTAACCTCAACCTCGTAACATGGCACAAATCAGTCGCCATTTTCTCCTCTTTCACTGTAAAGTACATAGAATTGCTAGTGCAATATGTCAACTGATCAACATTTAAGTCATCGGAATAATGTTCTAATAAAATACATTAGACTGTAGTAATATCATGATTAAATAGTTAGTCAATTAAGTTTTTATTTATTTATTTATTTATTTTAAAAATATTTTATTGGTGTTTACATGTTACAAAAATACGCTTTGACATATAACAAATACCAGGTTTCGTGGACATTCACATTAGGGCATATTTCTTGCTGTGTCGGCTTTGTTCGATTGTTCGAATGTGGATGAGCATTTGGTTTTACCCGTCTACACTTGTCCGCCCTATAAGCTTGCGTACATGTAACATTGAACATATGGGTCAATTGCTTACGGTCGCGTTTCTAGTTGTAACATATAACATAACACAAAACATATATGTGTTTGGCTGTTGTTTTGGGGATAGTCCGCCGGCCACTGGGGGTGTATCCTGCTGGTGTAGCATCGTTACATTGTTTAGGGGCATTTGTATGGGTTTAGGAATTTGTCTAAAGTTGACCACATCCCTCTGTTGGGATTTCTCCACGGTGTGTGTCTTAGTGCAGTGTTGTCCGCCCCGCTGAGATACGTCACCCAATTCAGCCACCCTTTGAATGTGACTTTGGTAGTGTCTTTCCATTTGGCTAGCACCGTTTTGGCTGCAGTCGTCAGGAGGAAGTCTAGAAGGTTTCTGTCTTGTTGCGTGGCTATGTCTGTTGTGATGTGTGCTGTGGTAATAGTGACAAATTCTCGTTTTAGAGTGCAGCCTAGGGCTTTGTTAACGAAGTCGAACACCTTTCCTCAGAATTTGCTGACCTTACTGCAGTGGAAGATGAGGTGTGCAAGGTCTCCCTTATCTGTGCAGCAATTCCAGTAGCAGTCATTGTCTCTCAGGCCTATCGATGCTAGCCGAGCTGGGGTCCAATATGCTTGGTGTAATAGCCAGAATTTCGTTTGAGCTAGCACAGGTGACATCATGTTTTTTGATGGGGCCACCCACACGGTTTGTAGTTCTTGTTCAGTGAGTTTGGAGCCTATCTACATTTCCCAGTAGCTAGTGTTCTTGGCGTTGAGTTTGGAGGAGACAGGGCGGAGGAGTTTGTACAAGTGTGAGACTTGGTGTCCTGTCTTGTTTATGTTTTCCATGTACTGGAAGATTGAGGGTACGTGCTTGGTTAATTTCGATTTTGTTAAGGCTGTTTTGATAGCTAGGACATTGTATAGCTCCATGTCTGGGAGGGCGTGACGTTTTTTCAGGCTGTTGAAGGTGTGGGGGAACCCTCCCTCTTCCAGCTGAGCTGGGTACGAGAATCCTAGCATTTTCCACGGTTTTATATCAAGGGGCTTCCCCTTGTATTTACTCTTGGGGTTTGCCCAGAAGGCTACCCAGAACGAGTTTTTGATGCTAAACTCCAGCTTCTGGTCTACTTTGAGTAGGGCTTGCTTGGTGATCTTGAAAATCGGGTTGCCTTTTTGGGTCTGCTTGTTGGCGGTGAGGAGGGCTAAAGGATCTGTGTTGCTCAGGATGGCTCTCTCCAACAATGGCCAGGTAGGTGTGTATTGCTGTTTCTGGAGTATCCAGTGCATACCTTGTCTGGCTATAAAGGCTGTCTGGAAGGTTCTTAGGTCCGCCACATTGAGACCACCTAGTTTTTTCTCTAGTCTTAATTTCGGGAGGGAAATTCTCGGTTTTTTGTCTCGCCAGATGAATTTGTTTAGCATTTGATCTACTTTGCTGTGGAAGTCAGCTGTGAGAGCTAGGTGTAGCATACCTGCAGGGTAGTTTACTCTGGGGGTGATCATCATCTTTACTGTGTCTATTCTGCCCCACCAGGTGATGAACTTGAGCGACCAGTTTTCCAGTAACCCTTTGATCTTTTCTAGGGTAGTTTTCTCATTTTGTTCGAGAGTGGTTCTTAGGTTTTTCCCGAATTGGATCCCTAGGTATTTGACAAACCCCGGTTGACACGCCAGCCCGAGTCTCCCAATACCTCTTTGGTTGTGTGTATGTTCAGTGGCATGCATTCCGATTTGTCTCTGTTGAGTTTGTATCCTGAGTGTATAGCATACGTGTCAATGGTGTGCATGAGAGCTGGTATGGAATTAGCAGGATCTTTCGTTGTTATCAGTATGCCGTCCGCGTAGGCTGCGAGTTTGGCTGTTGTGCTGTTAATGGTTATGCCTGCTATGTTTCTGTTTGCTAGGATGTCCCTAATCAGTGGTTCAAGTGCTAGTAAGAACAGCAGCGGGGATAGTGGGCAGCCTTGTCTCGTCCCTCTCTGGAGGTTAAATTGGGCTGATGTTGCTTCGTTGATAGCTATCTGTGCTTTAGGGTATTTGTACAGTGCCATGACCTTCCTCGTGAAACTATCTCCCAGGTTGTATGCTTGCATGCTCTTCTCTAGGAAATGCCAGGAAAACCTGTCAAAGGCCTTTTCTGCGTCTAGCGTAATTGTTACAGCCGAGTTGTATGATTTAGAACAGTGCTCAATGACCTGGCAGAGGAGTCTTGTGTTTTCGTGTGACATGCGAGTTTTCAGATAGCCTACCTGTGTATCCCCAATTAATTGTGGGAGCACTTTGTTTAGTCTTGTGGCTAGGATTTTGGCGTATAATTTGCAGTCTAAGTTTATAAGTGAGATGGGGCGGTAGTTTTTCGGCCATTGTGTGTCTTTACCTTCTTTGGGTATGCAATTATGTTGACTTGTGACATAGATTCTGTTACTACCCCCTCCCTCCCGCAGTGGATAAAGACTCTAGTCTAGGTAGTAGCTGGTCTTGGAAGAACTTGTAGAACGGCACTGTATATCTGTCTGGCCCTGGGGCTTTGTTGTCTTTTAGGGCCTTAATGGCAGCAGTGACCTCAGGTGTTTTGATATCTTGGCCTAGCACTTTTGCTTCCTCTTTCGTTATCTTGGGTAGGTTTAGACTGTCTAGATTGACTGAGCAGCCTTCTTGATCCAGGTTGTCGTCTTTCTTGTAGAGCTCTTTATAGAATTCCATGAACTTATGTGGGATATCTTTGTGTCGGGTGTGCGTTTAGTTTTTTGTATCCGTGATTGTAGGGATATAGTGTTTCCTTTGTTTGTGTTTGAGGTATGATGCTAGAATTTTCCCTGCTTTATTAGCCTCGCAGAGGTTGATTTGTTTGTACTTTCTTATCCATAGCCCAGCCCGTTCGCTAAGGATCTTGTTGTATTCTTATTTTTTCCTGTCAGTTCTATCAGTGCGGTTGAGTTTGATGTGTCCCCAATATGCCTCGTTTCTAGTTGCTTGATGTCTTTTTCTAGCTGGGCTAGCTGGGCTTTAGCTTCCCTGTCTCTTCTGGCCTTGATTTCTATTAGCGTACCTCTGATAGTCGCCTTAAGGGCATCCCACAGGCTTTTTGGATCTATGTCTGGTGTGTTGTTTTCCTTGATGTAGCCCTCAATGGCTTTCTGGATTTTGCATTTGTCTTCTTGTTTTGCCGTGGTTATGCTGTTGAACCGCCATCTACGGGTGATGTGCTCATTGTGTTGCCCTGTGAGATGTAGGCTAATGCAAGAGTGGTCTGAGATAGTTCTGGCTGCAATATCTGTGTGTTCTATCAGGTGTGTGTGTGAGCCTGAGATGAGGATATAGTCTATTCTGTTGTATGAGTTGTGTGGGTTAGAGTAGAAGGTGTAGTCTCTGGTGTCTGGGTGTTGTAAGCGCCAGGGGCCTACTAGGTCGAAATAGTTACATATGTTCGTTAAAGTATTGTGGGAGGCAGGGGTACGGGTTTAGGATCTTGATTGGCTGTCTAGAGTCTGGTCCAGAGCCAGGTTGAAGTCACCTGCCATCACAGTCATGTCATTCGAGTGATTGGCCTCTAGTTCCCTTGATATCCCCTCCCAATATGTTGTGTTGTCTGTGTTTGGTGCGTATATGTTTGCTACCAGTATTGTTTCTACCCCTCTGTTCAGCTGTGTGATCAGTAGTCTCCATTCGTTGTCACACTGCTCTTTCTCAATGGTTATATTGGATTTGCTGTTAATCAGAGTGATGACCCCTCGTTTCTTGCCTACCGCCGGTAAGCAGGCTACCTGACCTATCCATCTTGCCCTGAGCTTGCCCGCATTGGTTGTGGAGAGTTTGGTTTCCTGTAACAGGATAATGTCACTTTAGTCTTGGCTAGGTATTCTAGTACCTTCTTTCTCTTGATTGGGTGATTAAGACCTTTCACATTGAGGGAGATAATCTTTAGGTCAGTAGCCAGTGCTTTATTGTTAGTCAGTGTCATGGTTTACAGTACGAAGGGCTCGTCCTAGGCTCTCCTTGGGTGTCCTTACTACTGCAGTTGGGCATTTGTGATCTATCTGCGCGCGTAGGACTTGCTGAATGTGGTGGTATCATTGGCCCGGATGGTCTATCTGAGAGTTTGGTGCGGACAGAGACGAAGACATGGACAGGACATAGTTGGTGAACAACCCCGACAAGACGAACATGACGGACAGAAGACTCCTCTCCCCCACCTTTTCCCCCACTCCTCCCTCCCCCCGCTAGTGTGTCGTACTGTGACGTGCGACAGCAAGGTCCCTCCCGCCCCGCCATATCCCCGGGATAAAATAACTCGCATTACTTGTATACAAATTTCTAAAGCGTGCAGCATTAAAGGATATTTGTGATCATAGCGCTTTTCTGTACAGAGACACCCATTTCCAAAAGAAGGTAAGAGGTGTAGGCAGTCCTATTGTTCTGTTCTGTAGTGGTTTTTCATGAGGTAGATTCTGTTGTATAATGTTTGCAACTGACAGACCGCACATGAGGTAGTTTTATGACTTTTGGTGCCTGTCTGTGTACATGGTGATCATAGCTATCTGTCTCTTGTGGCCCGCTTGTTCTCTGTGTCGGATCATTGTATTCACTTTGTTAGGTACTCAGCATGACTTTTGCGGATTTTTGCCTAGTCTGTTGACAGGTATGGAGCAGGGCCGGACTGGGAACCAAAACCGGCCCTGGCAGAGTGCTCTGGCGGCCCCCCCACCCCCCGGGGTGCCGCCGAGCTCTTTGCCAGGGCCGGTTTTCGGCCAATTTTGTTACAGTGCCGATTTTGCAGCTATGCTGCAAAAACGGCCCTGTAACAAAATCGGCACCCAAGGGCCCAAAACCGGCCCCCACCCGTGCGGCGCACCGGGGGATTGCCCGGTGCCCGCTATGGCCAGTCCGGGCCTGGTCTGGAGAGGCACTTCTTTTGCTTGACGGGGCTGACGCCTCCATTTCTTGTGTGTCCGGACCCAGTAAGTATCGTGACAGTTCTGCCGGATCTTTGAAGGTTAGCGTGAGCCCTTTGTTGTATATTCTAAACCTAGTAGGCCTGCAAAGGAAAAAGTGATGTTTTCTTTTACTTTGCTTGTCTCTCTGTGCCAGAAAACTCTTTCTGATGTCGACTGTGGTCTTCGAGTAGTCCTGTGTGAGGATAATCAAGTGGCCATTCCATTGCATGTTGAGGTTCTTCCTTGCTACCCCAAAGATGGCGTCCGTCTGGTGTGAGCGCAGTGGTTTAAATATTATTGGTCTTGGGCCCGGTCTGTTGGTTTGTCTAATGGCTGGGACCCTGTACTCTTTTGTCCAGCTCGAAGGGGTTTTCGAAATTGAGCTTCGTCAGGTTGGGGATAAGGTTCTGTATGAGTGACACACACAAGCCGGCTTTGTCTTCCTCTCCTTCTGGCACTCCCAGAATTCCTATATTACCTTTCCTATTTCGGTCTTCGAACTCTGCTGCTTGTCTGCAGAGATCAGTGGTTGCCTTAGCAATATTTCCTATGGCCTTTCCTGTGAGTTATGACCTGTCTTCTATATCGTTGACTCTTTGTTCCACTGCTGATAACTTGTTGTTTGTTGAGTGGATGTCTGCTCTGATGTCTGCTAGTTCGAGTTGTATCGTGTCTGTGTTTTTTTGTGTGGTCTTTGCCAGGTCATGGACTTCAGCCAGCTTTTTAAGGATGCTGTCCAGTGTGCTGCTGATGTCCGCCTTTTGTTTGATGGGGGATTATGTGCCACCTTCAGGCTTGGTTTTTTCGGCTGCAGCGATAGCTTTCCATCGTTGCCTGCCTTTTTAATTAGCTCTCTCTTTGCTTGTAGGAGGTCGAATCTCTTGTTGCTGTTCAGTGGAAGATCTTTTTGTGTGTAGTTGGTGCTCTTCCCTTGGATTTATAGGCTGTTGCTGCGCTTCGGCTTTGCTTTCTCGCTATCTTTTGTTTGCCCCTGTTTGCTAGGTCTTTGGTCCGGGATGACTGCTGTGCCTCGCTTTTGTTATTTGATGGTGTGGTCGGTTGTGGTCTTGTTTGGACTTGACTGTGCTTTGTGCTGGCAGTCGTCTTATTTCCCGATGTGCTGCTGTCTTAGTAGCACTTGTCCCTGCTAGCTTATTGGTTTACGCAGTCAGGGGCCTCCCTATTGGTATCTGTTGTACGCTGTCTTATGGCTGCGATTGGCGCTGTTGTTCGTTCTTGTTGCACCCTTTGCCGCTCACTGCTTTCCGGTTCTTAGTCCCGCCAGTCGTAAGTGCCTTTATTGGCTTTTGATTGTTTGCAAGACTGTTGCCTGGTGTTTGTCCAGTGGTCGCCTCCCCTCTGCTGACATTGGCTGTCTCTCACGCGGTGCTCCCCTTTTTCGATTTTGTTATTTCGTTTCTGTTGGTTCTGAGTTGTGAGCCCCGTGGTTGTCTTCCCCTTCGCATAAGATGACTGCCAGCATGCGTTTTAGTTTCGCTTTATGCTCGTTCTGCTGGCGGAGAGGCGGGGATAATGCCCACAGTGACTGCCGCACTCGTAGACCTGGGTGGGTGAAGTCTGAGTCTTTGTGCACTTTTTGCTTCCCTCTTTATTTTGTCACAGCAGGGTTTGAGGTGACCACCGTGATCTGGGTTTTCTCTGTCGAACGCGCGCCGCCCTTTACAAGATGGCAGCCTCTAGTCTGGGTTTCGGTTTCGGTTTTCGATTATCAGTCCCGCTCGTCTTCACTGTTTGCCCTGGAGGTCCCTGCACAGCACACCTCTGCTCCGGTGAGGGAGATGATGGTCTAGAGGGCTGCACGTCCACGCCCACGCCAACGGCTTTGCCTCGTACTCCGCGGCAGCCAGCTACACCCGACTTGCCCCTCCCAAGATGGCGGCCCCCAGGAGGCTTCTCGGTTTCGTTTTCACTCGGGGGACTCGATGAGCCAATTCGGTTGTTGGTAGGGGGGGAGGGTAGCCCGGTAGGGATTTTATTCACTGACCTCACAGGTGAGTTTGGCGTCTCCAGTGGTCCCTTTAACTATGCTTTTCGATATCTTGAGGTTTTCCCTCCCTTCGGCGCCATCTTGCCAATCTAGGACTGTTTCTGTGGTTTCTAGTGTACCGTGTTTTTTGGCACTTTCTGGCTCTTCTAGGCTGCATCCAATGATAACTGCCGCTTCCTGCCACTTTCCGATTACAGCAAATGTGGTTATGTCTGCGTTTGAATAGAGACGTCTCGCTTTTTTGTCTCGTTAAGTCCCGGGGTATGGCGGAGCTCCGGACTTAGGCAACTCTCCCCATTGCCGTCCAAGCCACGCACCAGTCAATTAAGTTTTATAATTAATAAACAAATAATTGAGGTAATTGTGAAAAAGTTGCCATTTCTTCAACGCTTCCAATTTCGTTGTCATTATACCCTCCAAAATCATTGCTCTTGGTTCTTTGTGTGTCAATCATGCAGTTTTTTGTAAAGTACATATTAAAAAACAGTGCAGTGTGACATTCCTAGTCCTTTTCTGGAGCAACTCTAAATGGAAAGCATTACTATTTACAATATTTACAGCCCAATGTAAGTTCTTTAACTTGCGGATAACTCTGATGTCATTATTCCAACCATCACCCTGGATCTCAAATTTAAAATACATTTCAGAACTCCTCCCAATGCGTATATTAAATTCACAACATTAGACCTATCTTGAAGTTCTTTCATTTTGTCAAGTTGCCATGATGAGACATTCATCCAGTGCTTTGTGAAGTACCAAACCCAGTCTCATGTGTACGGACTTCCAAGATCATTTCATAATTTTTTCATACAATAGTTGTGTTCATATTCATATATGATTGCCAGAAGGTATGTATTTGATGACTATTTACACATGGGTGAGGTTTATATATATATATATATATTTTTTATATATTAAATAAATATATTTAATTTACATTATATTCCTGTTACATATTACTATACTTAATATTTACTATGTGTAACTATCTATATCTTAAAAGGTTATATGCTTGTATATATTTTTCAATATTAGTGTAAAATTATATTTTTTTCGATATTTTTGTTCTTACATATAGGAAAACTATATATTTTTTTATCAATATTTTTGACACAATATTTCTACAGCACGATGTTTAGGTGTTTGATAATTTGTCAGTGAACCAGTTGGATTGACACAGGTAGCACCAAGGGCAAGACATACTATGCCCGTGGCTATGAGCATCTTATTTTAAAGGCTGGCCCAAGAGACAGACTGCTGGGGCGCCACTTTAGTACCACACCAGCTAAACATGAGTTGTATAAAATACACTGCCACTGTTTAGACAAATTGTCACAAGTACATGACATGGGCTTGTGTGTCTACCCTCCTTGACATAGAAAGATTTTCAAGGACTCTCTTATTGAGGTTTTTGTTTCTTTGGCCTTGATCTTAGTATTGGGGCCGCTTTTTATCAATTGATGTATTACGACTTGAATTATTTAATATATGTACACTGTAAAGGGATGTGATCTGTATTTATTAAGCTTTTATGTATTTATAATGTCTTTGCATTGGGCACTTTTATGGTTCATCAAACCGAAAAAAAGTTAATATGACTGACCGATTGCCACTGCCACTGGTCTCTAGTGAAAGCAAACAAATAAATTCTAATAACACCTGCTCCATTGGTACGATGCAAGATTGCTATTGACAAAACATAGATATTGAGAACGCCTAAATCATCTAATTTTGACATGATTTGAGTCTTGTTATCCTTATTAGTGCAAAGAACATGTCTCTACTGATAACAATAAAAGATTATATGGTGATTCACATTGTGCTTAATAGAGCTCTGAGCTGTGGGGGTTTCTTCCAATTTTCCAGACACTATTTGGGGAGATTAGGTTTAGATCCAGGGAAAATCCCACTGTGGTATTAAAGGCATTATGTCTATATTTGTGGTGTTCATCTAAAGCCCCTGCTACTCAGTGGATTCTCTGCTTTGTGTTCCTGACAACACCCTTGTCTCGTTCCAGGCAACGCCCATCAACAGAGGCTTGGCTGCGTCAGCCCTGGCAGTCCCTATCATAATTCACTCCCCTTGCCAGTAAGCTCTCTCAGAGTGACTCAGCCCTGTTGGAACATGCCTATCCTGAGTGCTGTGGTTCCTCTTCCCTTGCAAACTAATGCACCCACTCCACAGCAACCACCTGACCTACATTTACCTTTTAACCCTAGGAGAGTTCTGCAATTCTAACCAGATGTCATGGCTATCCCTTATATTCACTTCCTAAGCCCCTGTATCCATTCACAATGTTAAAGTCATTTTAGTATTGAAATAAACACACTGCCAGGTGGGCCCCCCAAATCTTTGCCTAAGTGTTCAATCTGCTTTCTGGATTGCTCCTCGGACAATTACCACTTTAATTTCCATTGATTACCTTCTAAAATGTAAATTTAATCTTTGCTAGTCACATATTTGACCTCAGACTCTTTCAATTTCCTCTGAACGCCCTTTACAAATCTTTACCCCGCCACCATTGTGTGCCCTTATCTGAAAACTCATTTAATGGCAGAAAATATTTGTCACTCGTCCGATTTTAACTCTGTATTCAACGTTTTCTATAATAATACCTAAATATCTTATCTGATCTGCCATATTCAGTTTGTAACTATTTATACAAACTGAAGAAATCATTCACTGAGGTTCCATAACTTGTCAATTGCTTCCAGCAATTTCAAGAAGCTTTAATTACATGTGGCACAATTACTGTAATTCCACCAGGGGATCCACCTGTTTTCTGGAAGAATCGTCAGAGTGTTTTGACATTTAAACGGTGAATCCATGAAGGAGTGAAGTTTCCCATCAGGATTCCCGTAGGTGATTATAATACTCTCCATAACTATCTCTGTAGCACCGAAATGGGATTTACTGAAATTATATGAAAGCTTCTGAGATGTTGATCCGTATTCTGTACACAACCAGGTCTGAGATTTGATGATCTATCTGGACTCATATGTTCACCAGCATGGGGTTTACTTTCCTTTTCTGAGGTTTTTTTGAAGTTTTTACAGCTGATATAAATGTCATTGTTGTGGGAGCTCATCTGTAAGCATATACTATCCTTGGGTAAAATGTTCCAATAAATCATCCTAAATGTGTTGATTGCCACGAAACAGGTAAATTATATCTTATAAATTGTACTAATATGAGTAGATGATTTGGAATGAGTGCTTGCATATTAGTAATAAAGTTGTGTTTAGTTACAGCCAATCAAAATTTCATTTATTCGAAATTTCGAAGTGCAGGACTCTTAATGGTGCATTACCTTGCCGACAGCTAACACAGTAACAGCAAAATATATTGGGTGGTGCACCACCAGTCACTGTGTAGGCAAAGAGAGTGATATAAAACAGACCTTAGGGATTGGTTAGGATAGACATATAGGATCATTATTTACCACTTCCAAGTTTTGTTTATATTGTTTTGTATGTCCCACATGCTGCTCACTTTCTTTATGTAGAGCTGCTGATAGAGAGAGACAATACTTTTGGATCAAGTCTTCCATCATAAATGTTTACTGGGGATATTAGTCCATGATGCAGGGTATGTCTGGGTTTGTACCTTTACACTTGCCTATTTTCCAGCTTTGTGAACCTGAGTCTGTTCATCTTTACTAATGCAAAATGTGCATAGATTGTCATAGTATCAAACCTGCAAACAGATGGCATCTGTGCATTCTAACGTGATGAACAAATGGCATGGCATTGTGTCTTGTGGAGCTGTCTTACTTAACGCATTGTGGGAAATCATGTCCTTCTTGGTAATCTATTTCTTTCCAAAAGGATGACATGTCTATTCAAATAACAAGTAAGACAGAATGCCTACCTTAGGCAGCTAAGACATGCTATGTAGGCTGTTATCACAGACTAGCAACAACACTTTAAACTTATCAGCCAACAGAGAAAATTAGTCAGACTGGTGAGGAAACATACATAAATCGCTGAACTCAACTGAACATGGTAGACACACCATCCTTGCTCTTTCATGCACTTAATGTGTCACCCAGTAAGGCGCCAAAGTAGGACAAGTTTTGCTTTGTCAACAGCACATTGCTTCCATAAACAATTTTCCTTCATATAACCAAGAGGACTTCTTAATCAGAACATAGCTCAACCTTACGGCACAATGTAGCACCAAAGAATATTTTGGTTAAGCATTGCAATCTCAATAAGATACCCCCTCATTCCTCACACATCAATATCCACAGAACCCTCAGGATGTTTTTAGCTCAACCATGCAAGACCCAGGTGTGCACCATAGGTACTCTGTCATGTACTCTGCCATGTAGCTGGAAAACAATGAATTAGACTAACTACTAAGACCAGGCAATGGAAACTTTACAATCTTTTTGTAACGTCGTTGGGCAGGGAAATCCAGGGACAAAAGTCACCTTCATTTTAGCCTTATAGCCCACCATAGTGTGCTATACCAGCCATTAAAGGCCCGCTTCAGCAGAGATATCCCAGCTATGGAGTGCTATAGGGGTATTAGAACATTCCGCTACTAGAAGACAGAATGTTACAACAAATAAAACAAAGGGCTCATGGAGCCCGAGAGGATTAAAATCCCCTCGAGCTTCATGAGGACTTTGTTCACAGCAACAGCTGTGAAGGACATTGGAATGCTGGCGCTCCGGGCATCTACCGGCCATTAGAATCCCAGGGCACTCAATTATTTTCAATGGAGCTCACAACATTCCAATGTTCTAATAGACAATACATCAAAAAGTCTATCCTACATTTCACTCGCTAACTAATATAACCACGGATCATCCTTGCAATGGTCAATCAAAAATCTCAGAAACATATGGAAAAGGCACACAGACTCTGAAAGAGCTCAAAACCATACAAATGATTAAAATGGATTATACACAGATGCTGGTAACCTCAAGCATCCTAACCCAACCCATCCCAACCCAACCCAAACTAACTTAACATAACATATCATAGCACAGCATAGCAACAAAACATAAAATAGCATAGCATAGCATAACATAACATAGCATAGCATTGCATGGCATAGCACAACATAACACAATGTAACATTAACTGCTGGGTGATCTGGACTTTAGAAAGTATTAGGCTGGCAAGACAAGTGACTAGAGGGTCATTAGCTAGAGGGCCGCATGAATTACTTTCTGCAGACACTGTCCATAGTACAGACTCCTGGGATCAACACAATGCATATATAAACAAGGCTAGGTGTTGCAGTTGACCCCAAACACTATTGTCCTCCTACCACTGACCCCAACTCAGCAGGGTCAGGTTAGCGCAGTATTGAGTAGGATGGCGGAAGCCTATGAAACATTGAGGAAGAGCTTCATAAAAAGATGTGTACTGTCGGGAGAAAGTTGGAAGATGAGAAGTAGAGGAGAAGTGAGGAGAACAAAAGTTTCAGGTGGAGGGAAAAATAATTGTTGTAGTAGCTCAAAAGGGTGGATGGTAAAAGGAATTGTAATTAGAGTGGATAATAGAGGAGGGAACATTTCAGTGGGACTGGAAAAGGATAGCGAGAAGGGAAACTGGTAAAGAAGTTAGAGGTTGGCAGGGAAGCAGCAGGAATAGACCGAACTGGTGCAATAGAAGCTGCGGATGAGAGGGCTGTTGAAAGCTGCTGGAGAAGAAGTCTCAGGACTGCCAAACCCACATGTACACTGAAGCTCTTTAGTTGCGTTGCTGGGTTGGAGACAGCAGGCACAGACTTCCAGACTACTTGGGAGCGCAAATCAAGGGCGCTCAGTCCAATCCTGATGCTGCTCTCATGCTTTAAGAGCAGGGTCACGATTGGCCACCGAGGATTCTGGGAGCCTCTCTGCTGAGGAGCAGAAGAACACGATGCGGCTGAAGGTAAGTTCTTATTTATTAATTTTTTTGCCCTACTCCATCCGTCCCCCCTTCTCCCTGTCCCGTCACCCTGCCCTAAAACCAGACACCACTGGAAAAGGGGTGTGGAAGGAATAGCTAAATGGAGAGAGCGAATGGAGAAAAAAGGTTGCAAGAGGTGAAATAAACTGTAGGAGATTACATGTCAGGGAGAAGGGAGACCTGTGAAACAGATGTATCGGGGAGGAGAACTCCTAAACAGAAGAGAGAGGGGCAATGGAGATCTGCAGCTGGAGAGGAGAAATTGAGTGGTTAGGGAGCGAGGTGAAAGGGAGATAGGTAGATAGGTGTAGGGAGCAACTAGTGGTAGCAGAGCTGCAATTCAAGAGAGTGTGACGTAAAGAAAGAGATGTGGGAGGAAGAGAGGGGCTTGGGAAGAAGAGGTGATAAAGAGAGCTGGTGGTGTGGGAGTAGGTACAGCTACAAGAGAAGTGAGCAGGGAAAGGAATGCAGTAGAAAGAGGCGAGATCTGAGGGATTGGAGGGGGATTGCTACAAGAGGAGTTATGAATTGGTGAATCACAGGAGGGGTGAGAAGAAGGTAGAGCTGGAGAGGGAGAGACAATGGTGGTGCAGTAGGGGATGAGGTGGAAGGGAAAAGAGAGCTGCAGGATGAGAGGAATGAATACACAGGAAGTGAGGTGAAAGGAGAAAGGAAAAGATTCTGAAGGACTGTGATGGACTATGGGAAGGAGGATTGTGTGCCGACGGTAGAGAGCTGAGAGGGAGGGAAGAGAATGCTACAAGAGGAGAAAAAAGGGGAGAGGTAGGTCATAGCCTGGTGGAGTCACTTGAGGAGCCTCAAGTCCAGGCATTGTTTGATGTGACCATGAAGGTCAGAGGTAGTATGGTGGACAGCATGGAATAGCAGGCTTGGTGTTACTGTTGACGTTATTAGGATGAATTACTGTGACATGTCAGGGGCAGCAGCAGCCCGTGCAGGTAAGGGCGGTGAGGCCGGGTGGGGGATTTCAACAGGCGATGACGAAGGAATATGAATTATTTATTTAATTTCCCCTCATGGTCGTCTGTCGAATCCCCCCACCAATCCGACCCCAACGCCCAACCACTCTTATCTTCACGGGCCGCTCCTGGTCAGGGGGGCTTTGTGAGAGGCAGTGTGTTATTATTGCTAGTAGTAGTGGTGGAGCGGCTGTTGTGGACATTATTTGCGATCTTCTAATATGAAACGTGTTAGAAGTTTTTATAGTGACGTTTCATGGGAGGTGTTGCATGGAAACATTGGAAAACACAGGGTGGGTTTCTGTGCTGGACATGTCCCGGCAACGGCAGAATATTACCCCTAAAAGCCGCCAATATCACCACCACAACTCAATGGTAAAGAAATGGGGGCACTGCAAAGTCACATTGCCTCGGGTGGCAATAAATCTGCACCAGCTCTGTTGGTGGCGATTCTTTTTCTTTCTTGCTATTTAGCACCATATTAAATATTAAAAAATAATGCAGTTTGTATTTTGACTTTCATAAACAAAATAATAACTATTGGATTTTTCTTTTGCAAATTAGTACTTGTATTAATTTTATTATTTATTAATATATCCAAAGCAGGTGAATCAAAAAACATAATTATAAAGCGTGCATGTACCAGAAGGGCTCATTGGGGCCTATTTACAAAAGAAATGATGGAGCGCGGCATTATCCTTGTTGGCTTAACGCCGCGCTCCACCATTCTGAAACGCAAGGCTGGACCGTTGAACAAGAATAAGGTTCGGCCTAGCATTTCTCCCTGCGCTGGTGCTAAATTTAGCAGCCTAGCGCCAATGCAGGCGTTGAGGGGAAGGATTGTTTATGTGCAGGAAGGGAAACCTTCCTGCACATAAACAATCTGAAATGGTGTTTTGTAACTTCTATATGTGCACCTTTGTGCAGCACACATAGAAGTTGCAAATCGTCAATTTTTTTTAATGATTGTTTATGTGCAGGAAGGTACACCTTCCTGCGCATAAACAATCATGCATGGCATTTTGCTGTTTCTGTGTGTGCTGCACAACACAGCACACATGGGAACAGCAAAAACAAGGACAAATAAAGCATTTCTCCTTATTTCTCCAGGGTAAGACCAGGTTTTCTCTGCTATTAATTTTGGCACTGCCCCATATTTACGCCACCCTCGGGGCAGTGTCAAAATTAGTGGGTGTTGTGGTGGAATGCCCACCACAACACCCATTGCCTGCCCCTTTCACGCTAAGTATAGCGTGAAAGGGTGCCTCATTTACAAGGCAGCGGTAAGCCACATTAAGCAAACGCTGCCTTGTAAATAAGGCATAGCCCATATCGCCAGAGGAACGTTATGAAAAGTGACGATCCTGTGGCGATAGGGGCTTGTAAATATGCCCCATCGTGTTATATCTGCTTGTGCTTCAGGTACCACCTTGTGCTGCAGAACAAAATAGTCCACTGTCATCATAGGCAATATGGAGCTCAACCGCTCAGGTAATCCAGCCACTCGTGGACTTTGCCCATCTTCCTGAAAAACGTTATAAGGAGGTGAAAACGTTTCATCCTTAAACTTAGTTACTTTGGGGCATATTATCAAGCAATAGCGATAATTATCGCTATTGCTTGGTTAGAGACAAAAATTTATCGCAGATAAACCTTGGTATTTTACCAAGGTTTATCGCAAATGCGATAAAAATCTCCCGCAATGCATGAATATCGCTGAAAAGTCAGCGATATTCATGCTTTACCGAGCTAATGCTCTTAGCCATGTTATCCACCTACCATTGGATAACATGGCTAAGAACTGCTCAGGGCAGGTGTTAGCTTTTGGAGATATTCGCGCTTAGCGCGAATATCTCCAAAAGTTGGTAATAGGAGATAGCGATGTTAGCGACTGTTTCCAGTCGCTAACATCTTGGCACGCCCACTTTGCATGTCATTAGTGATACATTTCTCTGACATGCGAAGTGGGGCCCAAGATGGTCGCTATCTCCTACTAGCTGTCGCTAAATGGTGTTAGCGACAGCTAGGTAATAGGGAGATAATTTTATCTCCGCTTTCTTGGCTTTTAAAGCCAAAAAAGCGGAGATAAACCCCACTGATAATATGCCCCTTTGTTTTTAAAACCTTCCATGCTTCGAAAATTTTACGGAGATTGCAAAGTTAAATGAACAAAATATATATTACAAAAATGCCAGTGGAGGAGGGTTTACCAGAAAATACCCTAGTAAATACAATTTATAGCAGCCAAACGTTTTACACAAGATATTCTCATCAAAGATTTTTTGCTGTACTACAATGAAGTTTTGTGATGTTGGCAAACTTTGCAACTTTGAAAAGTTGTTAAATTGTCACCTTTGCTGGCGAGATTAGTGTCAAGCTTTGCAAATTTAAAAAAATGTTTTCACCTTCGCGAACCTTTGATGGTGAGGTCATGTTTTCTTCACCTTCTACTTCAAGATGCACGTGAGGCTTTTTTGTGCATTTCATATGCAAATCACCATCCAAAAAATGCCTCCGGCAAGTGCAAATGTTTTCTCCTGCACCACTTTGTAAAGAGGAACCAATGCTGCGTATCTGTGCAAAAAAGGTTTTAGTTTCATTTTGTATTGACGATCCATGTATTATCTCTTTGAAAAGATATGGTCAGGCAAAATAATCTGTATGCACAAGCATGATATTTGTACGTTTTTAAATAAAATGAATGAAAATATGTGGAACTCATACTTCATTTAAGAGGGAAAAAAGTGCTTCTGGGATCGACAAGAGGAAGGATGGTAGGAAGTGAGGCGCTAGCACAGAATGTGGCATGGAACTCTGTTGCCTTTAGTATTTAAATGTATGAGTGATTGTAAGATGTTAGAATCCACCCTGCCGCGTCATGGTCATTGCTGTATTCATTAATGGACTGTTTTAGTGCTATGGATAATGTAAACATAATTTCCAGCACTTATATAATGGCAGTACAGCTGTAGTGCTCTAATTGATTACATTGCAATTTGACTTAATGCCCTAAGCAAAGATGCAATGCTGTACACAAGAATGTTGTCCTGGGCGGTTTCATCAAACTTAGTGCCTATATTAATGATTGGCTTGTGGACCGTCCATCCCCCTCCGTGGGCAAGGACATTAACCTGCCACACTAACAGGAAGGGTTGTCACATTTAAAGGTTTCCACTAGAAAGGGAGGGCCCCTGACATGCCAGGATCCACCTTGGAGAAAAACCTCTAATGACAATTCACTCAGCCATCTGCCACATGGTGGTATTGCTGTCACCTAAGGTGGATACTGTGAATGTACCCCCAGAAGGAAGCATAGTTCCAGTATCGACCTAAGAAGTGTCTTTGACATGTTGAATGTTTTTTCTCAGCACCTCAACATCGCTCATTCCATAGGTAAGTGAAACACTGGCGTGGCTTCCATGGCAATCTTAAAACAGAGGTGGTAGCACCAGATGTTGAGGTGGACAAAATCTGGAGAACTGATCCAAGGCCGTTTTAAACATGTCCAATGGGAAGGCTGTCATTTACAGCAAGCAGCTGCACGCAGATGTAAAGTCCCTCAGAAAGTCTGCACTGTGTCCCTGGAAGCCTCCATTTCCTTGAGCAGTTGGTGCCTGTTCTTCTCTTCCTTTGTAAATGCCAGATATATAGTCTGCAGTGATGCCTTCCACTTTGACTGACTGAGATTATGTGTTTAGAACCCAAGCTTGACTGGCCCTCATTTTCTGTGAGCACCCACAGTTTTAGATAACCATTAGCTCCTCCATTTGATGTACCTTCTGGAGTAGCACTGCGGCACCAGCACAGAGGGATATCTCTCTGACCGGACTTGAGGTTGGTGGTTACCACGAGGTTTGGGACTCTGGAATAGGCCCATGCAGCGGAGACCAGTCCTGCACAATGAGGAAGCCTCACTGCACAGTGTGTGGAGAGATGCTGAGCTCTGAACATGAGAACAACGAGCAAACACCACAGGCCTCAGTCCTGCATCAAGGTTGAATCTATCAACCTAATACCTATACGCATTTGCAATCCTACCTGGCCATCGCTAAGCATGCACAAAGAAACTAGAATCAGTGCAAGATGAGGAAATACACCAGGTCTCCTGATCCAAAGTCTGCGACGTAATCGTTTAGCGACATGGGTTGTATGTCTTAATATTGTCAATGTATGCATCCACATGGAAGTATAGATTTGCTATTATTAACTTCACAATATGTTGGTAGTTGATACTGTGGAGTCAAGATCAGTGCAGATCATTATTAAAGCTTTGATATTATGGTAGAACACCATGCCATACTCTACTCTACTGACAGCATCCACAAACCATATTTGAGAAAGCTCTTTGACTGACAATGCCACTTTCACAGAAATACTGCGCTAAGGTGGTGCCCATCTTCTCAACTATTCCTTGCAATCATTAATCACCCTCAATAAGGCCAGATATGCCAACTCACACAGTGTCACTGTGTGTCACATTGATATAGGCTCTCTTGACAGGGTCTCCCAGTGAAGAGCTGATGTCACATTGTGGCACAAAATGACCTGGAAATCATGGCAGAGAGCAGGTTTCCTGCTCGTGTTTGGGGGTTCTTGGCTGCTGAAGTCCATCAGTGGGTTCACAGCCTCCCCAGAAACATCAGAAATTGCCTCAAAAGGTTTTTTTTTCTTTTTGTGGGATTATAAGCCAAAGCCCCACTGCCACACTATACACATAGCCCCTTTAATGCCCACCCCCTCTCGTGAAGTAAATGTCAGCATGACTGGAAGGAGCACATTAAGCCAGAATAGTGTTTTGATTTTCATGGCAAACCTTTTGTTTATTTAATTCTTTTTTCTATTTTGAAACTCAACATATCACCTTCCTTACCTTTTTAGAACACACATTACCTGCGGAGCACCAAACCTACAAATTGGAATGGCAAATGAAATTATAAAGGATTACTGGATTTTATTGTACTGTTAATTGCTTCTATGAAAAACTTTGCAAGGTATATATTTCAAAATATGTATTTAAAAAAAAAGTATGAATAGATGAAATCAAATAAGAATGCCCCTTCAATTGCTACATTTCTTAGACTACCTGGTCAGTGAATACTGTTTCAAAAACAGTAAATGGGGAGACTATTAATGAGTAATGAATAGTTGTAACAACTTGCCCTCAATAATTCTAAATAAATTGAGCAAATACTTTTAACTGGGTTATTCTGCTCTCAAGATATGAAGCAGCTGGACTGGGTTCTACAACAGTTGTGAAATGGAGGTCTCCATTCTTACTTTTCATTTATGACGATGGACAGACGTGTTCACTAGAATAGGCCATTTAAAAAGCAAGTATGTTTTAACAGCAGAGCTGACCAGGGATATTATTGCTCTGTGTGACCTTCCTTTGAGCAGCAGATTTAAAATGAGTCGGGTTGTCAAATATCTAAAGGACCACTCCTCTGTTTGCCATTTTATCCAGGTTAGTTTGGATTGGAGTCAAGGATTTTACCCTCCTCTACCACATTAACGCTTCTCTCGCAGATCTGTAACCAATCGCTTTGCTCCGGCACCTACCCTCAACTTCGCCTTTCTCCTACAAAACTCTGAAATGACTGGGGTCAAACCAACTCACTCTATTCTTCCCTACACATAGCCTCCGAGCACTGCTCCAATCAGATTTGTCTCTCTACACTCAGCTGAATCAGTCCTTATCAAGATTTTTAACTTCATAAACTCTGCATGTGATGTGCACCTGACCTTTGCCTCATTCTTCTCCATATTCCAGAAATATTTGACACAGTCAGTCACACTACACTGCCAGACGTGCTCTGCTTGCTAGGGACAGCCAGAGCTGTCCTGATTCTTTCATTGTGCTAGGCCAGCTATGTTCCCAAATCATATCTTTGGGAAGTCTCGGATGGCTTTCTTTATGACCCCCTTCTCCTCTCCCTTTACACAACTACGCCTAGCAATATCATTTGCACTGCTGATAGGACTCCTAGAAAGACGATATTCATTTAGAGCACACTGCGCTTTACACACATCTCTCGAATCTGAGAAATTTTACCCATGCTCAAATAATCACAAAACAAATGTTCATATTGGGGTTGCCACTTAAGGCCTGGTACTTGCCACTCTCTTTCCACTCACAAAGGGCATTAAGGGCCCAATTACAATGAGGGTCAGAAAGCCTCCGACCACAGGTTGGAGGCTTTCCGAACCTCAAAGCAGTTTCAGTTTCGACCACCACATTACGATCCAGGAGGTCAAAACTGAAACCACCCAGTCATTCTGGCTTGATTCCAACTGGCTCAAGGAGCCTGTCGGCAAGTCGGAGCCGGCACGTGATACCTATGGACGGCGTTTTCGCCGCAGGGATTACAATGTTGGTTTCCGACAGGCTTTCCATATCCAGCTTTCCGACATGGAAAGCCTGTCGGAAACTGACATTGAGGGCCCCTAGCAGGGCCCCCTTAATCCTGCTGCCTTTGGTTGGGGGCCGAGGGGGCACCTATAATGCCCCCTGTTAATCTCTGCACCATGTGACAGTCACCCTGAGGTTCCTGTCATGCGGTGTAGGGATGAACAGATTCTCCCATTTCTCTATGGGAGCTTGTGCTATGGCCGGTTTACAGGTGCATACATACAACAAGGGAGATGAGGGCCCAAGGGGATGTTTAAAGACCTCTCACCGCTACAGCCCCTAAACAATCAGTAAATAAACAAAGAGTAGCAGTGGGTCATTAACTAACTAACTCAAAGTATGTATCTGGAAAATGTAACACTCAACCAAGGGAAGGTGGACCTAACCTCAAACTACGTGCAAAGACGCTATCTGAGTGTAAAGTATCTTTCCTGTGTGGAAAAATACCCATCAGTTGTCGATCCTTGCCGCCCTGTTCATCATCTGGGTTCTCCCACACAGGGAAGGTAAGATTTAGATGACCACTGGAGACAACAACTTTGTCAATACAGTGGAACCCAGTAGGTGTTATCCTATACTAGGGTGTGAACAGACAACTGTAGAGCAGTGCAAGTGCAGAGTGAAAAAAGTGAACTGTGCAGTAAACAGATAAAATTGGGTAGTAGAAAGGATAAGAAACTTTATTGTACACCTTAGTACTCCCAAAACAATAAAATGCGTGCGATAGTAGTGGCTTCAACAAATAACCACTAGTTCTAATGTGTGGTCGACATGTTTCTGCAGACTTAAATGGAGCCTAAAGGTATCCTGCTGCTTTCTTCAGGACCATGACTGCGACTGCTCAGTAAAACAGTGAAAAAGAGGGAAACTATCACCTGGGTAATCAGTAGATCTTCATTCTCCTCTTTATTGTGATTTCCAGGTGGTCACAAGAAGGGGAAGACATCCAGACAGATACATAAAAAGAGACAGACAACCATAACAACAAAAAGTCAGTTTGGTTACACATTCCATTAGTGATGTGTATCAGTGATTGGGTTACAAAATACCGATCTAGTGTCTCTAAATGACACCCACACTCTCATAATCGTAAAGTGGCCACTCTCCCTTACCTAGTTCAGAGGAGAGCAACACTCCACCCCACCTGGCCACAGCGCAGGTAAATGGAGCTCCGCACTGGTGAGCATAAATAACATTAAAAAACAGGGGTTACTTCAACATGTCAGACAAACTGACTTCATAACACCGCCAAAGGCAGCAATCAACATGGTGGTCTAGTCTGATGTTCTACTTAGTTCCCAATTCTATTTGCCCTCTGTGGCTATTCCTCAATTAAAGCATCGTACCACTGTGCACTGATGTTTAATTAATGTGCTGATGCTTTGCCCAATCCACTCTTTCTTATTCGCAGGTCAAAAAAGAGAGCCTCTAACAATAATCGAGAGAGCCTGTTAGAAATATGTCCCCCTAAGGAGAAAGAAGATCGGATAACTTGTGTTAACACATTTTCCACACAATCTAACAGAGTTCAGCAAATTGTGAGAAAGCACTGGGCAATCCTTAACACAGGGACCGACAAGCTCCCTCTACCTTTGTTTGCTTGGAAAAGGGGTCAGAACTTGAAGGACCAATTGGTCCATACAAGACCTAAAATGATTATGCCATGAGCAGTGGGAACCCTATGGGACATGCCGGCAGTTAGGGGTCACCATCCGTGCGGGAATTGTGCTGCGTGTCCCAAACCTCAAAAACCACGAGCATTGACATAGGCACTGACCGTCCATGGTTACAGCTAAGGTTCACGAACTGTAACAGTGCCAATCTAGTGTACCTTATTACATGTCCCTGCAATATGAGGTACGTAGGGATGACCACAAGGAAAATAAAGGTTCGCATCTCGGAGCATAAAAGCTCAATTAGATGCCAGCGACAAGCAACGAAAATGACAAATCACTTTTTAGAAGTAGGTCAATGCCCTACCGATCTTAAGTGGACTGTGATCGAGCAGCCAATGATCCCAACCCATGTACCAGATGTGAAGAAGTTTCTGTTCAGGCTTGAGCAGAAATGGGTATATAAACTGAACTCGGATAAAGTGGGATTAAATGAGGACATTCCTTGGATGTCATTATGAGGAGTGTGCTCTCTGTCATTGAGATAGTTGTTTCTCGGCCCTTAACTATGCTCTGTCTAAATTCATCCTGATTATGATAGCATACGAAGGGCGTTCACATAATACATCGAGGTAGACTCCTTCCACATTAGAGGGGATAACTAACTCTATATCTAGTCTCTGCGTTGTGTATTCAATGAACTGTGATACAAAGACCACACTACAATCCCCACTAAGCCAGTGTTAGAACACACGTGTGGCCCTTGTTGGGTGCTAATATGGGAGCAGATGCTCAACAGATTGTTTAAATTCATGCAATATGTGTCTTTAGAAAGACCGAATTTTAGTAGAAAATCGTCCCATAATACATTTTAATCTATGTCGGTTTTCTTAAAAATCTAAACACATTATTGGTTTTGACACGTTCTTTTGGAATGTTGACAATTCGTGACATGTAAGAGAAAATTAATATCTTTCCAAACGCTACAAACTACATTTCCCACAATTCCTAGTGAAGTCGCATGGACGTGACGCGTCTCATGCGACTGACCATGGTGGAGAGAGAGCATGTATACGCGAAGGCTGTTCCGGTCGGCACCTCCCCGAGACAGCCCAGAAGGACGTCTGGAGTACCGACCGGAAGGTTAGTAGATGCGTATGAGGAACGGTGTTGATAGCTTGGACATGGCAGTGATTAACTGTGACTCGGTTTCAGCGCGATTTAAGTGTAGAGTGGTTGCGCACTGGTACGAGGCAGCTCCTGTGTATTGTTAACGAACGCTGTCAGTCGGGAGAGGAGAACGAGACTTAAGAAACAGATATAATTATTGTACTAAAGGATGACTTCTAGATACATCCTCATGAGCAAAGACCAGCGTATAATAGCCCAATGTTTCTAAGAAAGAGGGGATTGGGCAAAGCATCAACACATTAATTAAACATCAGTGCACAGTGGTACGATGCTTTAATTGAGGAATAGCCACAGAGGGCAAATAGAATTGGGAACTAAGTAGAACATGAGACTAGACCACCATGTTGTTTGCTGCCTTTGGTGGTGTTATGAAGTCAGTTTGTCTGACATTTTGAAGTAACCCCTGTTTTTTTATGTTTTTTATGCTCACCAGTGCGGGGCTCCATTTACCTGCGCTGTGGCCAGGTGGGGTGGAGTGTTGCTCTCCTCTGAACTAGGTAAGTGAGAGTGGCCACTTTACGATTATGAGAGTGTGGGTGTCATTTAGAGACACTAGATCGGTATTTTGTAACCCAATCACTGATACACATCACTAATGGAAAGTGTAACCAAACGGACTTTTGGTTGTTATGGTTATCTGTCTCTTTTTATGTATCTGTCTGGATGTCTTCCCCTTCTTGTGACGACCTGGAACTCACAATAAAGAGGAGAATGAAGATCTACTGAATACCCAGGTGATAGTTTCCCTCTTTTTCACTGTTTTACTGAGCAGTCGCGATCATGGTCCTGAAGAAAGCAGCAGGATACCTTTAGGCTCCATTTAAGTCTGCAGAAACATGTCGACCACACATTAGAACTAGTGGTTATTTGTTGAAGCCACTACTATCGCACGCATTTTATTGTTTTGGGAGTACTAAGGTGTACAATAAAGTTTCTTATCCTTTCTACTACCCAATTTTAACTGTTTACTTCACAGTTCACTTTTTTCACTCTGCACTTGCACTGCTCTACAGTTGTCTGTTCACACCCTAGTATAGGATAACACCTACTTGGTTCCACTGTATTGACAAAGTTGTTGTCTCCAGTGGTCATCTAAATCTTACCTTCCCGGTGTGGGAGAACCCAGATGATGAACAGGGCGGCAAGGATCGGCAACTGATGGGTATTTTTCCACACAGGAAAGATACTTTACACTCAGATAGCATCTTTACACGTAGTTTGAGGTTAGGTCCACCTTCCCTTGGTTGAGTGTTACATTTTCCAGATACATACTTTGAGTTAGTTAGTTAATGACCCACTGCTACTCTTTGTTTATTTACGGTTTACAGGTGCAGCACAAGCTCAATAAGTCCCCAATTAGCTAGCAAGTATTGGCCCTCTTCTTGTATTATTAAAAGATGCGTTTTAAGGTTGACAGGCCAATACAATGCAGAATTACTTCTTTTTATCTCCACAGCTTCGAGGTGCCTCACTGTAGCACAAATCACTGTACACTTATCTAATATTAAATGACCTTCTTGTGGGTTTTCAGGTCTCTGTAAGAGCTATGGTTTTCAATACATTATGTATACTTAGGGTGAGCTTTGGGACAGCTTCTTGCTTATGATTTAATGGCTATGTTGTCTAGCTCAAGTACCTGCTCCTGAGTCAGTGGCTTTCCTCTCTGTTCTTGTATTTGTCCCAACAGCCCCAGTCTCAAAACATTTGGTTGGTTCATGTGTTCTTTTCTGCTGATGTCAGTGCCTGTAAGGGATCCTTTGTCACTCTGCTATTCTTTGCACCTGCCTTTTAACCCCTTCACTCTGTTTTTTACCCCATTTTTCATCCTATACCCTACCCACTAACCACTTGCTCCTACAGCCCCCATGCTATCATGGCTATCAAGTTAAAATAGCCTTTTGACCCTTTCAAGATGGCTGTCGTGTTTGCATGCCACACCTGATGCAAATAGTTTTGTGTTATTCAAAGTTGGTCACTAATGATGCGCATGCATCCACAGCAGCCACCTTAGAATTAAAATAAACTAAAATACATTCAATGATGGTCGCCATGATTACGTGCAAATGCATGGCAGCCAATTTTGAACAGCACTTGTTAAACATTACAAAATGCATTTAAAGATGCCCACCGAGAACACATGCACATCCATAGCAGCCCTCTGTTAATATATTGTTAATGCTTTAAAGCCCATTCCATGGCAGCCTGTACGATGTGCGCACATTTGCGATGACTATCTAAGCAAAAAAAAAAAGAAGACTGCGACAACATTTGGACTTTGCCAATGCTTGTTTGTTCTCTGCAAAATTGTCGGAAGTTCCGGATTTTCAGTCTGCACAAAGATTTGCGTTTTATCTTTGCTATCACCCAAGTAAAGCTTAACTGCACATTACGAGATGTTTTTCCCAGCTCGTGAGATAATTTTCCCAGTTATCAAACTCCAAACTCGAAAAAGTATGCGGACTTTTTATCTGCAAGTTTACCTTTAACAGAGTTTTCGCGGACAGTGTTATTACGGGGTCAAGCAACGCTGTTTTTCTACTAAGCAGATCGTAAGCAGAACATATTTTGGTGTTACATATAACATGTCACACCATTCACGCTTTCGTTGCAAATGTAGCAAAAGGAAAATTGTGCGCCGTTGGTAAGTTGCAAAGTTTTCTATGGACATTGAGGAACGTTGCAAAAGGAAAAAACTCCACACACCCCACAATCTAACTAACCATAACAGGGCATACCATAAGAAAAAATCATATAACATATCATAATGTAACATTACATTCAGTCTTTTTAATTATTGATTAAAGAAGCGACCTGCAGGTTAACCCTAAACATTTTTAGAGGCGCATTTATTTATTTAGTTAATAATGTATGTATTTAGTTGGTTACAATAACAGTTCGACTAAAAGAGCCCTACCTAGCAAGAAGTTTCCCTGAACATAGCACACACAATAACCAGAATATTGTGAGATGATGCTAAGCATTCCTTATATTATTTTGCAATATGCTTTAAAACACCTTCCAGTATGTAGCTTTGCGTGGGTCATTGCTGGGGGCGGCTGGGTGCAAGATGGGGATGTGAAAAAGAATTGGTTCATCCTTCTTCCTTAGTTTAAGGTATTTTTAGAGCAGAAGGAGAGGAGGTGAAGCTGAAACCAATGTGGTATTCCCTTGATGAGGTCCAAGCGATTTACAAGACCAACCTGGAGAATGCTCAGTGAGGCCTGGATTTGGCTGTAAGACTTTCATTTGCAGACTGTGTGAAGGTACATTCTGAATAAGGTTTTTGTCTAATTAGAGATAGTCCTTACATGGCCTTGAAAACAAGTAGACAATATGCTATTTTGAAGTTAGATCATTTTCTATATTAAGTATGTAGACATCTGGTTATTGTATAGGTAAAAGATGAATTTTGGAACTAAAAAGTAGATTTCCACTTGAATATGGATCCTCAAACCTGTGAATTGGAGCAACCATGGAGTCATCAGAGGACTGTGACAGTTGTCTGGCTGTGCCACGTAAATCGATTGACATGGTAATGTTGAATTCTCAGTTTAGCTGTGTAATATATTGCATATTTTCTTATTTTCTTTAATTTTACGCAGGTTTATATAGCATAAACTTGGCCCAAGGGTATTTCAACTCCTTTCGTCAGCACCAGATTACATTACATAATTTTTTTAATGCAGGACACAGAAACATTACGCAATTTGCCCAGAACCACAGGATGTGACTCGAACCTGGTCCCCCATTGCCAAAGTTCGCAGCTCCAACCGCTATGCCACATCTCCTCTTCATTGTTGAATATGGGTCAAAATAAAAAGGACCAAGGGTCACATCAAAAAAAGTTTGAAAAATCCCCGCACTGAATTGTAGGAGGCACAATATCAATTCGAATTACATTTGGTATGGTCAAAATAACATGCCGCCTCTATTTGTCTAATGTCTCTAAATATTGCTGGAAAAACAGATCAACCTAAGTAGCGACCACCTACAACTTTATTTTCTGGTAAATTCTGAATAATATTTGCAGCACGTGAAATGCCACTTTTCTACTAGTAAAAGTGCAAAGAGGGCACATTCCATTATTTTTGTAGAGTGTATGTGATAGATAGCCTCTGTATGTATCGATTTTTTTATGTCTTGGGTCAAAATCCCAAGGGCATTTATTGAGCACCTGAAGTAGAACTATTGTAGTGTTATTTCATATACTTATAAATGTATTTGTAAATTGGCCTCAAAATGTCCTACCCTCTATTAGTAAAAGTCTAAAGAGGGCACACTCTTTTCTATTTGTAATAATTTTATAGCTATATACCTAGAATATTTCGATTTGTTTGATGTGTTGGGGCAATTCACAAATGAATTTAAGAGCATTTAAAGTAGCATTACAGGAATACTACAGGAGAACTACAGGAGGATTGCATTAAAACTACAGGAGGCCTTCTTCATGTGCTCACGAATGCCTTTGTAAATTGGCCCTCATAATGTCTTACACAAGATTCTTGCCCATGAAAATTTACAGATCACTAGCCGGCAATGGGTAAATATTCATTCCATTCAGCCCTGATGAGGTGTTATTTAAAATGTACACCCTTAGGAGATAATCTATAATGCACTTGAGAAGTAAAATGTCATTTATGTATGGCCAAATGCCAAAGGTAGTTGTACAGATGGCTATGTGGGCGGATAAGGCTGTTCCATATGCAGGCCTTTTGTTGCATTTTAACCATCCCTAGGTGGCATCTTCAGTTACGATGATGTCATTTGTGTCATTTGTAGCAATTCGTGTTACATCTTTAATGTACAAATCTGTGAAATTACGCCATTCTGCCACTTGGAGTAATTGGCTGTCACTCGGGTAACAATACTTTAATGTGAGCACGAAACAATTCAGACAGAAAATGATCAGATCTTGTTGGTGGCACTTATGTTTTTTGCATTTTTTTAGCATGAAGTACGTCCTCATGTCCAACACTGATACAAAGATGCATTTCAGACTAAAATTTAAAGGTAATTACTTAGAAGGAAATTACGTAAATTTTGCACACCCCTAATTTCAAAATGCTTTCTTTATTTTGCTTAAAGTATTGGTTTAGTAAAGGACTGCTAGATCTGACAGCCTTAGGGTTGTCTTCTCCCACACGTTTAGCCTTCCTCTTCCACTTTTCTGACCTCGCTTTTGCTGGTATTAGGACTCAGTACACTTTACCAGTGCTAAAGTGCTTGTGTTTTCTCCTCAAAAACATGGCAATAAAGGTTCATCCCCAGTAGGCAAATTTAATTGGCTTATAAGTCCCTAGTAAAGTGGTAACACATGTAACCATGGCCTGTAGATGTAATGCTACTAGAGGGTCTACAGCACTGATTGTGCCACCCACTTACGTAGCCCATTGCAGAGCCTGTGTGTGCAGTTTAAACTGCCATGTCGACCTGGCAAAATAAACCTTTTGCCAGGCTCAAACCTTCCCTTTTTATACCTATAAGTCACCCCTAAGGTAGGTATCGGACAAACCAAAAGACACAGTACAATGTATTTAAAAGGCAGGACATGTACTTATAAGTTTTACATGTCCTGGTAGTGAAAAACTCTCAAATTCGTTTTTGACTACTGCAAGGCCTATCTGTCCTGTAGGATAACATTGGGATTACCTTATTACACACAATTACTAAGCAATTGTCACTTCCAATTGGGAAGAGATAACCCCTTTAAGTCTGGTGTCTCTGTAATCACAATTTAAAATCCAAACTTATGGTGAAGTCAGATTTTAAATTGCAATTATGAAAATAAACTTTTACAAAATTGGCATTGTTTTTGCTTTAGCCATTGGTTGCCAGATGTAGGTCACCAAATAGCGGTCGGTAACGGCCGATTTCGGCCGTTACCAACCGGTATTTGGCTTTTGACATGTAGGTGGCTCGGAATTTACAGAATCGGTATATTTACCGATTCGGTAAATTTACCACTTCGGTATTTTTCCGATTCGGTAAATATACCGATTCTGTTAATCCATATGTAGGTGGCACAGTTTGCAGTGCCACAGGCCCTTAGGATTTCTTATTTTACCACCCAATCCTATTGGGTGGTAAAATACCGAATTCCAGTGTACATGCACATCTGTGCATGTACACCTATGCCATGTGACACACAGACATGCCCTTAGGGCATGTATGTGTGCCACATGGCACACAAGCCTGCAATTGGGGTGCTACAGGGTGTCAAAGTGACACCCCGTTCCCCCTGCCAGGATTCGGTATTTACCAATTCTGTAAATACCGAATTGGTATTTCCCATTAATTCCTATGGGCTTCAAGGCCCATAGGAATCAATGGGAAAAACCGATTCGGTATTTACAGAATCGGTAAATACCGAATGTTACAGATTCATTAATTGAAAAATAAAAATTACCTACATCTGCCTACTTCCAATTTACCTACTCTTAAATACCAAATCGGTATGATTCGGTATTTAAGAGTAGGTAAATCGGAATTACCTACATCTGGCCCTTGGTTCCTGTAGCCTGTCTCTGATCACATTACTGGGCTTAGTTGGCAGCTGGGCTTTGAGTATTCCTCTTAGACAGCCACACACAATGGGAGCTTAGGTGTGTCTCTGTGGGCCATCTCTGGCAGGATGGGAGGCACGAGGTGGTCACAGACTCGCTTACATTTGAATCGGTTGTGTCTTGTCCACACACAAATGACTGCATACCCACCTGATGTGAGTCTGGACCCAGGGCAGGAAAAGAGGACATATGTTCAGTTCATACACATGTCTTTGAAGTCTCTCCACTTCAAAGGCACCATTGGGTATAGGTACTGGACCTCAGACACCACCACTTTATTTCACTTTTAGAACTGTGGATGTACTGCTATGAAGAAGGACTGCTTTGCGGCTGAAGGACTGCCACTCTGCTGGACTGCAATCTACTGGACTGCTGCTTTCTGTACTGATCTGCTGACTGCTGCCCTCTGACTTGGGTGAAAAGGACTGCATCTGCATCTCTTGACCCCAGAACCCCGACTAACTACGAAGACTAGTTGGCTGGCCTCCTGATCTGAAGCCTGCGGGACATAACAGGTGTCCAGCCCCTGCACCTGAGCTCTGCCATTTGTGAGTTTACACTGCCAAGTGGTGCAACCCCAATCCTGGACCCTTGGAAGTGGACCTAAGATCCTTACCAGTGGAACTGACACATTTCTCTGCTGAGCAACGCATTCCCGAGCAGACCTGATGCATCCCCTCAGCTGAGTGGCGCATCCCCAAGCAGAACTGATGCAACGCCTCTCCTGCATGGATTGAACCCATCGCAAAAGACTCACATCGCTGCCTCCTCCCACATCTTCGGTCACCTTCGAAATCGCTGCTGTGCAACGCCTTTTCCAGAGCAAGCTCCTCGCATCTCTTGTCGACAGCAGCCTTGATGACAAAACTCTGCATCGCAGCTACACCGCTCATTGAAACCGAGGCATCACCTTGTCTGTGCCTAACATCCTCAAAACGGGCATGCTCTGTTGAGAGGATCCTCAATGCATCAGGACATCGGACCACAGCCTCGCCACAGCGCAAATCCGACACATCTTTGACGCTGATCCACGCAACGCTCAGTATCCAGGATCTAAGGTACTTTGTTTAGCGGGCATAACCAGGCCGCTGTAGCAGACTCACACTCCATCACAGTCGGCCAGTTAGTGACTTTGTCCTCGTCCAGCACAACCAGATATCCCAAATGGCACTTTGTGCAATATCTCTGGTTCTACTAATAGGGTTTTTGTCGTTTTGGTCTTGTTTTTTAATTAAAGTTAGAGCTTTTTTCTAACCTGATGTGGAATCTTTTTGTGCTGTGTTTTCACTGTTGTACTGTTTGAAGTGTTGCACAAACACTTTACACACTGACTCTAAAGACTACTAGAAGTCAGGTTAGATGATTTAAAAGTAGTGCCATGCAATGGTCCCCTGATGTTGGGTTGTCTGACTAATGGAACGACAATTTGCACTAGTGTAACAGACCACTGCAAAAAAGTCTTGTACCAGTGGGTGCAGAAATCAAAACTATGCGTTGCCTAGTCCCCCTCTTATGGAGTTCAGGTAAGTGAACACACGGGATAAGATGGCCGAAAGTTGCTATAGTGCAAATCTATTTTCAATTCAATTAAATAATTACTTTATTTCTGCCACTAGGGCCATAAAAGTGCATAATTGAAAATCACAGCAATAATAAACTACATAAAAAGGGTAAGCACTTGCGAATATATATTCCATGTATCCAAATAGCCTTCTTGGAGCAGGGTTCTCCAGCTTCTACCAGGATATGACAGTTAAGACCCAAGTGACCTTGTGCACTATTAAAATCGAATAAAAGCACACATTTGATAAAAACACTGGTTAAAATATAGCCTGAGGCAGAGAACCATAATCATGTTTGCACTAAGCTGGACCTTTTGCGGTTCCTACACGTAAGTCTACCCAGTGAGGTTCTTGATCAAACCCCGTCTTATGTGCCACGTGTGATTTAAAAAGCATGACCCAGGAAACACTATTGGGAAGTGCGTGTCATATTTTAGAACTTTGTATGCCTCTAAATGGGGCACAAAGCCTGCGTTTCTACAAATTTGGATCAACCAGCGTCTGCGGGGCAAATGGTTTGGGGGCAAAAAAACAGTACACGTACTTCAGACTCAAGCTTATAATTACAGGCGGGACATTCAGCTGTGTTCTCTTTGGCCCATTTGCTTGTGTGTGCAGATAGTGGAAGATTCCCTAGTCTAAACTGCACATACAGTTTCCTGGCCAATGGGGGATGGATCACATCCAGAAAGAGTTCCTTGCTATATACATCTTTCACTTGTAGGAACTCTGTTGTCACCCGACCACCGGTGGGACTTCCCTGAAGGACCATAATGTTCAAGTGCCTTTATTGTTGCACTGGTTCTAACCTCGATAATGTTAGGCATGAACACTCAGGGGTTTTCCAGAGGTCCAACCTGCCTAACCTTGAGGCGAGATCCCCTATGTGAGAAGTGTGGCTCAATGGTTAGAGCGGCAGACCCTGATGCAGTAGTCTGGCCGGGACCAGGGTTCAAAACCCGCCTCGGCGGGTCTTGGGCTCAATTTCCTCGGACCTGATAATTCTCGCCTTGGTGCCTATTCTAATCATGAGTCCCACTCTGCACCTCTGGGCAATAGCTTGCTTAATCTCTACAATGGCCCCAACAATGCTGAGGATGCCTGACTTCACCTTGGGAGTGCCCAGGAGTGGGCTCCTCACAGGGAAAGGCCAGGAAGGGTTCCTCGGTGGTATTCGTACAAGCGCTGAGATGCCTTCGGTAGTCGTGCGCTATACAAGTGCGTAATCATTTCATTTCATTATGTGGGACAGACGCGTTATTTTCTTGGGGACAGAAATTGACAGAATCTCCTTTTCAAACAATTATTTTAACATTTACACTGCCGGACTAATGCAAAAACAACATTTTCACTGCAAATCTATTGCAAAAAAAACACAAGTTCTGCACCAATAGACTTAGGTGTCCGTGTTGCCACTGCAAAATTGGATAGTGTGAGGCTGGTTCTGTTCAATTTTGCACTAATAATTCACCACTTGACATCCTCAATTATATAATACCACCCTGTAAACAGCAAGCACGTGAAACACATACACTATTAAGTGAGATACAGTGTGCAAGAGGTTTTGTGTGAAAATATGCAATTTCGATAACACAGTGAGCTTAAAGGTCCTTTTCTGATTTTATTAAATCCTCACCACACAAACCCGAGCCCCATTTGCGGCTGAGGCGCTCTCTGTCCTCTACACAAGTATGAATCATGGCACAAGGCCACAGAGCGCCTGTTAATTTCAGTCCTTGCCCTGCCCATGAAACTCAACCGCCCACAACTTGTCTAAACTTCTCCAGCTGTTCCTGGCATCTGCGTAGCATTCATTAGGCAGTGCCAACCCTTCCCACACATGCACAACAAGAATTATAAAAAAACACAATAGCTAATTTACAGAAGGAACACACACTTGCAGTGCTTTGCACGCACAGAATGTTTTTTTTTCGGTGTTCCTCTGTGGCCTCCTGTTTTTACAGGATAAGGAACTGGAACGGTAAGAACATGGGATATTCTGTGAACTAAAATAAAAAGCACGTCATCGAATATTCACAAATATTGGCAAAGTCAATAGGTCTGGCTTCGGCAACTCAGTGCGACGCGTTTTATTTTTTATTTCAAGTGTAGGCCACAAAAACAGGCCACAAGAAAATCATGTCCCTGTCTAATAGTGACAGGCACGTGTTTTGCAATAAGAACGTTGAATTTAAAAAAACGTACTCGATTTAATAGAAGAGGGCGTGTGCTTCTTAGCAAGCAGGTGTTACGAATATATGAACTTCTTTTAGTTTTAATGCACAGCACAGGGCATTATGGGCCATATGTACGACGAAGTGGCGGAGCGTGTCGTTAGCCTCCTGGGCATAACGACACGCTCCGCCACTTCGGAAACGCAAGGCTGCACCATATTTACAAGAATGTGGTGCAGCCTTGCGTTTCCCCCTGCGATGGCGCTAAGTTTCGCAACTTAGCGCCAACGCAGGCACCCTTGCATCAGAGTGCAAGGGTGTCTGCAAGCAGGGAGGTTTGTTTATGTACAGGAAGGTGTCCCTTCCTGCTCATAAACAATCCTAAAATGCCATTTTGTAACTTTCATGTGTGCTGCTTCATGCAGCACACATGTAAGTTACAAAATGGCATTAAAAAAAAAGTTTGTTTATGTACAGGAAGGGACACCTTCCTGTACATAAACAAACCATTGCATTATGCTTTTTCCATGTATTCTGCCCAAGGCAGCACACATGGAAAAAGCAAAAACGAGGAGAAATAATGCAAATCTCCTCGGTTTCACCACCTTAGGACCAGGGTTTTCCTGGTCTTAATTTTGGTGCTACCTCCTATGCATGCCAGCTTTGTACATAGGGGCAGCGTCAAATACAATGGGTTTTGCGATGGAACGCCCACCACAACACCCACTTCACGCCCCTTTCACGCTAAATATGGCGTGAAAGGGTGCCTTATGTACAAGGCAGCATTAAGGCAAGGCCCCTATCGCCACGGGCCTGTCACAAAAAGTGACATTCCCATGGCGATAGGGGTTTGTACTTATGCCCCTATGATTCTTATTGGCACGTAAAAATATACCATGGGCTATGAATTATTATTACCTAAAGACATAGTAAACACATAATGATGGCAAAAAAACTATTGGCTAAGTAAAGTATTAGCCCACCTACCAGGCACTGAAATTCACTTTTTTTGTGAATGCACACATGTGCAAGAATTTTTTTTTCTCACGCTCACTGCAATAGAGCCAAGGGTGAATTAGGGAGAGGCATTGCGCCATGCTGTAGGTTACGATGAGCAGAAGCTAAATGTGAATGTCACCTGAAGAAAGCTATGGACGAAGGGGACAGGCCTAAAACCTCTCCATGCGTGTCTATATGTATTTTGTATTTACGAGCTTTAAGATTACATGAGGCTGACAATCAAGCTGAAGCTTTGTCTAGGCAAGACTTAAAAATGTGTAAAAAATAAAAACCCTGGTCCTCAAATAATAATAAATAATTCCCACTTGGAATGGGCATTTACATATGGAAGACAGTATTAAGGTGTTGAATCACACAGGTTTTCCCTGAATTCTGGTCCTGATTTCTAGGTGTATTTCCGCATGTTTATTTCAGATGGATATGTGCCCAGAAACACCTGGACACTTGTAATACTTTTTCGCCAACAAACAAGATAACAAAACCATTTGCAATGGACCCCTGAACTGGGTACAAATGAAATTCACGTACGTAACACCATGATATTCATGGATGAAAATTCACTAGGGGAATGCATGTTTTAGCATGTTATCATGTACTTATGCTGTGCTACGGTTTCTTATGTTTTGTTGGCTTTGCGGCTAGAATATTGTATACTAGGACTTTTTCTGAGACCCAAAAACACTGCGGTGACTTTCATCAAGCCGAAATCGGCTCGCAAAGGGCCAGATTCTGAGAATCTGGCCCTTTGCGAGCGCTATTTTTGCATTTGGGATTCATCATCCCAAATACAAAAATCGCATTTTTAGAAATCGCTAAATTGCAAATTATTGCATTTAAGGAATCTCAATTTGAGATTCCTTAAATGCAATTCATGAACCATTTCAAAATTGCGAATTCGCAATCTGGGGCCGCTATTTACCGCAGAGTCTAACTACGTGGTAAATAGCGAAAACTTAGAAAAATGCACTTCAGTGCATTTTTCTAAGTTGTATGTTACACACACACATGTCCTTTGGACATGTGTGTGCGCAACACCAGTGTACCATACCATTTCAGGGGTGCTACAGGGTGTCCTTTGGACACCCTGGCACCCTTGAAATCGCTTCCTTATTTGCGATTCGCTAATTGCTAATCGCAAATAAGGAATGACTCCCCATTCATTCCTATGGGCCTTTAGGCCCATAGGAATGAATGGGAAAGCCATTCCTTATTTGTGATTAGCAATTACCGAATCGCAAATAAGGAAGCAGTAGAAATCGCAAAAAATATTGCGATTTCTACATGCATCCCGTTTTGCGCGTCTTTAATAGCGATTCCTTAAAAATCGCTATTAAGGGCTCGCAAAATGGGACTTTGATGAATCTGGGGGTTAGTGCTTTATCGACTTGGCATTGCTGTTAGCTAGGCGCTAACTCACGAAGCACTTAAAGTCCCGTTCTTCTCCCTTGGTTGCCCAATGGCATGAAGAGGTACCGAAATGGGGCCAGGCTGAAAGTAGTGCAATACGCCTTGAAAAATATCGAGGCTTACAGAAAAAGCCTATAGCTTTAGAGTGGGACTCCCTACTAGATTCTTAAAAAAAACCTGCAAAAAGTAGATCCATGATCTGCCTCTGACCCTATATGGTGGCTAATGCGTCACAGTATAACTAGATGGCTATTTATAAGTTGCCTGCAAGACCAAGGGGCATATTTACAGGGGAAGTGGTGGAGCGTGTCGATAGCCTTCCTGGCTTAACGCCTCACTCCGCGTTAAGCCAGAAACACAGGGCTGCACCATATTTACAAGAATATGGTGCAGCCCTGCGATCCCCCTGTGCTGGTGCTACACTTAGCAGCCTAGCATCAACGCAGGCACCCTTGTACCATAGTGCAAGTGGTGCAAGGGTGTTTATGTGTAGGAAGGTCCCCTTTCCTGCACATAAACAATCTTTAAATGCTGTTTTGTAACTTCTATCTGTGCTGCTTAATGCAGCACACATAGAAGTTGCAAAACAGCAATTAAAAAAAAATGATTGTTTATGTGCAGGAAGGTGGACTTTCCTGCACATAAACAATCATTGCCTTTTGCTGTTTTCATGTGTACTGTACAACGCAGCACACATGAAAACAGCAAAAACGAGGGGAAATTAAACATTTCTCCCCGTTGCGCCAGGGTAAGACCAGGTTTCCCTGGTCTTAATTCTGGTGCTGACTCCTATTTACGCCTCCCTTGTAAATAGGGGGCAGCGTCAGAATCAATGAGCATTGCGGTGGAACGCCCACAGCGACACTCATTGCCCTCCCCTTTCACGGTAAGCATAGTGTGAAAGGGGGTTTATTCACCAGGCATCGTTAAGCCACGTTTTAAGTGTAAATAAGGCAAAGCTCCTATCGCCACAGGAACGTCATAAAAAGTAACGTTCCCGTGGCAATTGGGGCTTTTAAATATGCCCCTAAACGTTACATGATGCCTGTTCGTTCTAGTAACTCCATTCAAACAGATTATTTTACCCATTTTATACGGAGGTGTATACACTGAACTGAATTATGTTGGTTTTGAGGTTTTGTGGTTTTGAGTTTCAACATTTAACTGAGTTCATTGAAAGTTTAACTGGCAATTGTCTATCACTCTTGCCTATATGTGGGAAGACAGATTGTAGCTGTTGTGTTGGGCTCTAGGACATCATAGATTTGTTTCCACTTTTGTTGGCACAGGATGTGAATTCAACAGGCCATATTTTCTTCTCCACAAGTGTAAGCTATGCCCAGTGCTTAATTTGAGCTGGTGGTTGCGGGTGTGGGGATCCAGCCCTTATTTGTGGAGGCCAGGACTCATTTTTCTGCATCAGGCATTTATTGTGTGCAAAAGGCACATATGGGAAAGACAGAGGAAGAGAAAAACTGAAAAGAGTTACAAATGGAGAGTAAGCTGAAGGTGCAGGGAGGATTCCGCTGCCTCAGTATTCTGTCCTCGCACATTTAATTGCCGCAGCCGCTTGTTTCAGAGGAGAGCTTTGGGCACCGGCACATTTTTATTAACAAATTAAGCACTGGCTATGTCTACTCACTACAGGTTGAACCACCACTTTTAAAGTATAAATACTCTGTCTAGTGCACTAGGTGACTGCTGTGGGGCAATGTTGTGGTTTGTGCTTATTCATATAGTTACCAACAATAGTTGCATGCACTCGCTTCTTGTAAGATTCATCATCTTGTGTATTTTGCCCTCCATGCAGATTCAGGTAGAGAATACACTAACTCAGCGAATCCTACTACCAACAGCCACTGTACCCATTGGTCTGCAGCTCAGTGTATACTCGTCAAATCTAAAATGATGCCCATCCCCCTCAACCTGCTGCCCCCACATGCGTATATATCGGAAACAACGGTTCCAGTGGCACAACAAATGTATGACTAATAATCAATACAATCTAAGTTAATTAATAACAATTCTAGGGTTAAAGGAGGATGTCCGAAAGAAAAACGTCTCTACACCATAGATTTCCATACCATCATCAAGATTTTATTTTACAAAAGTCAGCAATTATTTATACACGTAGTGTTTCAAAAATAAGTGCAAAAGTGACCCAATGTGTAATGTGAGAACCAAAAAAGTACAAACTACTGTACAACATCAATAACACATAGTGAATTAAGGTTTCTAAGGGGATGTATAAGAAACACGGGGACAGGATAAAAATTGGAGGGAGAGAGTAACCACCGTGCGTAGAACTGGATGTGCACTGGATGGTTTTTCTTTCGGACATCCTCCTTTAACCCTAGAATTGTTATTATTTAACTTAGATTGTATTGATTATTAGTCATACATTTGTTGTGCCACTGGAACCGTTGTTTCCGATATAAACGATATACCCTGGTTCCTGTGGGTAGGGTTTCCTTGTTCTTCCTTGTGGCCCACATGCGTATGGCTGCAATGACCAAATCCGATACTACCACAGCAGATTATAGGTCAGATCATGATAATCAATCAATCAATCAATCATGCCATTTGTATAGCGCACTACTCACCCGGGGAGGGTCTCAAGGCGCTTGGGGGGAGGGGAATGCTACTGCTCGAACAGCCAGGTCTTGAGTTGTTTCCTGAAGGCGAGATGGTCCTGGGTCAGCCGAAGGTGGATGGGGAGGGAGTTCCAAGTTTTGGCAGCCAGGTAAGAGAAGGATCTTCCTCCGGCGGTGGCTCTTCGGATGCGTGGTACGGCTGCGAGGGCGAGGCTGGTGGACCGTAGCTGGCGGGTGGGCATGTAGAAGGTCAGGCGGTCGTTGAGGTACTTGGGGCCCAGGTCGTGGAGAGACTTGTGTGCGTGGGTGAGGAGCCGGAACGTGATCCTCTTGTCGACGGGGAGCCAGTGCAGGTTCCTCAGGTGGCTGGAGATGTGGCTGCGTCGGGGGACATCCAGGATGAGTCGGGCGGAGGCGTTCTGGATGCGCTGGAGTCTTTTCTGTAGCTTGGCTGTGGTTCCGGCGTAGAGGGCGTTTCCGTAGTCCAGTCGGCTGGTGACGAGTGCCTGGGTGACAGTCTTCCTGGTCTCGGTCGGGATCCAGCGGAAGATCTTGCGAAGCATACGCAGGGTGTTGAAGCATGATGAGGAGACGACGTTGACTTGTCTGGTCATCGAGAGGGAGGGGTCCAGGATGAAGCCCAGGTTGCGTGCGTGGTCGGTTGGCTTGGGTACGGTGCCCAGGGCTGGGGGCCACCAGGAGTCGTCCCAGGCGGAGGGCGAAGATCCCAGGATGAGGACTTCCGTCTTGTCCGAGTTCAGTTTCAGGCGGCTGTCCTTCATCCACTCGGCGACGTCTTTCATCCCTTTGTGTAGGCAGGTTCTGGCGGTGTCGGGGTCTCTGGTGAGGGAGAGGATCAGCTGGGTGTCGTCGGCGTAAGAGATGATGTTGAGGTTGTGCTGGTGTGCGATGGCTGCGAGAGGTTTCATGTAGATGTTGAAGAGGGTGGGGCTGAGTGAAGATCCTTGCGGGACGCCTCAGATGACTTCGGTGGCCTCGGAGCGAAACGGGGGGAGGCGGACTCTTTGTGTTCTTCCGGCGAGGAACGAGATGATCCACTCCAGTGCCTTCTCTTGGATACCGATGTTGCTGAGGCGCTGGACTAGGGTGCGGTGGCAGACCGTGTCGAACGCAGCGGAGAGGTCCAGGAGGATGAGGGCCACTGTTTCCCCCTTGTCGAGCAGGGTCCGGATGTCGTCGGTGGCTGCGATGAGGGCGGTCTCAGTGCTGTGGTTGGCTCTGAAGCCGGACTGCGAGGGGTCGAGGGATCCGTTCGTCTCGAGGAAGGCGGTCAGCTGTCTGTTGACGATCTTCTCGATGACTTTAGCAGGAAAAGGGAGGAGCGAGATGGGGCGGAGGTTTTTGAGGTCGGTGGGGTCCGCTGTAGGTTTCTTCAGGAGAGCGCTGATCTCGGCGTGCTTCCAGCTCTCCGGGAAGGTGGCGGTGTTGAAGGAGGCATTGATGATGTTCCGGAGTTGGGGTGTGATGGTGGAGTCGGCCATGTTGAAGAGGTGGTGTGGGCAGGGGTCGGTCGGTGATCCGGAGTGGATGGTGTTCATCGTGCGGGCTGTGTCTTCGGTGGTCACCGTGGTCCAGGTGCAAAGGGTGGCAGTGGGGGGCGTTGGTTCGACGGTTGGGTGCGTGGGTGGGGCGCCGAAGCTGTTGTGGATGTCGCCGATCTTGCGGTGGAAGAACGAGGCGAGGAAGTCGCAGAGGTCTTGTGACGGAGTGATGTCGTTGGTGCCGGTGCTGGGGTTGGAGAACTCCTTGACGATAGTGAAGAGCTCTTTGCTGTCGTGGGCGTTGTTGTCCAGTCGTTCCTTCAGGGATTTCTTCTTGGTGGTGCGGATGAGCTGGTGGTGCTTGCGGGTAGCGTGTTTGAGGGCGGTCATGTTGTCGGTGGTCCGGTCGAGGAGCCAGGCTTTCTCGAGGGTGCGGCAGGTCTTCTTGGAGTCCTTGAGGTTGTCGGTGAACCAGGATGCCTTCTTGCTTCTGGGTCTGCTGGGAGGGTTCTTTAGTGGCGCGAGGTCATCGGCGCAGGCGGTCAGCCACTGTCTGAAGTTGCGGGCTGCTTCGTTGGGGTCCGTTGTGTTGGCGGGTGGGCTCTGGCTGAGGGAGGTGGTGAGCTGGTCTGCGGTGATCTTGCTCCAATTCCTGTGAGGTACCTGTTGCGGGTGGTGGTGTGTCTTTTGAAGCTGAAGTGGACGCAGCTGTGGTCGGTCCAGTGGAGTCCGGTGGCGTGGCTGAAGGTGATGTACTTGCTGGAAGAGAAGACGGGATCAAGCGTGTGGCCGGCGTAGTGGGTGGGGGTGTTGACCAGTTGCTTGAGTCCGAGGTTGGCGAGGTTTTCCAGCAGGGCGGTGGTGTTGCGGTCCTTGTTGTTCTCCAGGTGGAAGTTGAGGTCCCCGAGGAGGATGTAGTCGGTGGAGGGGAGGGCGTGCGGGCTGATGAAGTCTGTGATGTCTTCGCTGAATTGTGTGCGTGGTCCCGGGGGTCTGTAGACGAGGGTGCCTCTGAGGGTCGTCTTAGGGTCGGTGTGAATCTGGAAGTGGAGATGTTCGGCTGCGGCGAAGGAGTCGTTGGCGTCGGTCGTGATGCGGATGGTGTTCCTGTGGACGATGGCGATGCCACCTCCGGTCTGGTTGATGCGGTCCCTCCTAATGATCTTGTACCCGTCCGGGATGGCGATGGCGATGTCGGGTGCAGAGGAGGCGTTCATCCAGGTTTCCGTGAGGAAGGCGACGTCCGGTGATGTAGCGTCGAGGAGGTTCCAGAGTTCCACGGCGTGTCTGTGGACGGAGCGGGTGTTGATCAGGATGCACTTGAGGTGGTTGCTGCTGGTGTTTGTCTTGGCGGGTGCGGGGCAGGTTCGGAGGCAGGTGAACTTGCAGGTGCAGCAGGTGAAAGGTCCGTGGGTGCGTCTCGGGGTGGCTCGGCAGCAGGCGTGGGTCCGGCCGGCATTGAGTGCGTTGAGAGTGGCGGCGTCGTAGGTCAGTCGGGTCGTCTTGCCTCGGCGGGGAGGGCCAGGGGTCCTGGCGCTGGGCGCGGGCCAGGCGCGGACATCGGTGCTCCCGCTGCGCGCGTCCGCTGCGCGGTCGCTCTAGGGGCGTCATAAGTAAGGTGCCGGGAGGGAGGAGCAGCTGGGTGGCGGGAGCGGGGCGGCAAATGGAATCACAGGGGGGCGGGGCCGCAGGGAGGCAGCGGCGGGAAATTCCAAGAAGCAGCGGGCAGCGGGAAATTCCCAGGAGCAGCGGGAAATTCCCAGGAGCAGCGGGCAGCGAGCGAAGGAATCTGCAGGCAGGAGGCGGCAAAGGCAGGCAGGAGCGGCAGCAGTGAGTGGGGCGACCAAGCCCTGTGATACAGTTTTGACTGGTGCTATTTACTATCCTTGGTGGCAAGTTAAGGTAGTGTTTGGTGCAAACAACTTTTATCAACTTACTATGAAAGCTTGGTTCTGGAGGTGGTAACGTGTGACAAGAATGAGCATATTTGTGTTGTCCTGTCCGCTTTCTACTCCCATGGAAAGCACACCTGAGCCACATCGAAGCTTCTCCCTGCACTACATAAACACCAGCGTAGACACACTCTTTCACTTTCTGCTTGTGCACGCTCGCACAAACCTCGAGTCCCGCCGCCGCAAGTAGGGAGCCCTGTTGAATCAATTTGGGTGAGTCCACTTCTAGACTAAATAGCAGAATTTTTACTTTTAAATATATCTATTAGCTACATCTCCACTCTCTTTTATTTTTCAGACAGGGAGTTATTTTAACCCTTTATTAATCATTTCAATTGGAAGTGGAACCACCTTATTAGAGGTAAAACAAGAAGAATTTCTTTTAAAACTATATAATGCATTTATATACAGAGAATCTCTCTTGGAAAAATTTCCCCGGCAAAACCCCACAAACCCCCCCCCCCCTCCCCCCCCTCCCGCGCCCCCTTTTCCAATTAATTAAAATTACCTCTTTCTAATTACATAGGGGTTTCGCTCTATCAAATATCTCCACATCAGGAGGATCTCGCTATCTATTAAGTAACCAAGTACACCCTTTACTTGAGTGAACAAGAGGTTCCGGCTGGCGGGATCAGTTATTTACCTTTGTTTTATACAGGTAATCCACGTAATTTTTTCCAGAACTAAGATCTTAAAAATAAAACAATATGAATTTCCAAATAATTTAATTACAATAATAGGTAGGGAGTCTATCTATACTCTCAATCTGAATAAAAGTTGAAAGAACATATCCCTGTATTTAGTTAGACAATATGGACCCAGCCATTTATTAATCTAATAATATTGATACGACTAGAATGAGAATAAATCTGACCCCGTTTGAAAATAACATCTCTATCCTTTATGATGTTACAGTGTGATTCTTTCTTGTTTGGAATTCGTCAATCTAGGAAATAAAATACTTATGTCCTATCTTGACTAGAGGTCGCCATTGAGCCTTACACGCTATATCTACACATCATGTAAGTGTTTTATAATAATATATATATATATACCAATGTCGCATAAAGCTAGGATTCACACAGAATATAAAATATCTTTCTGTAGACCCTTGCTACAAGACAGTGAGGACGTTCGTTAAAGAAATTAGGAAAGAAAAGTATTTTCCACTCATCACTAAGAACAATTTTTGTAAGTATAGGATTACCTTTTTTTGCTACTTTCTTTAAAAGGCCACCAATACCTACTTGGTCTTACAGAAGGCCTTTTGACCCTATCTATTTCTCAGGATCCTTTTAACAGGGTCCATTTAAGTAAATCTATATTGGTCAATATTACAAGGAAATGAAAACCATGATAAGAATTGTCAACATTTTTGTGACTACCCTAAAGAGGAAGGTTTAATTTTAAGCTACTGTATAATTTGTAAACCATTTTTCTTGTTATATAGCGTTTTTACCTATGTATGTAATCTTTATTTTTATGTATATTTATTCATTTATTTTTTAGAAACTCTTTGTGGCTACTCCAGAAGAAGGCGCTGGTCGCCGAAACGCGCGTAGAGTACCAATCTGCCACTCCTACTGTTTTCCAATTTTATATATGTCTCCATGTGTATTGTGATTTATGCCCTGTGATCTATACATTGTTGTTTTAAGTTTAGTTTGTTTAACTATACTTTTTTAAACATATATATTAAATTTGTAAATGTGAAACTGTTCTATTTTATCCTGAATAAATTGTTCACTTTATAACTTTTTGTAGCTTAATTTCCTTCCACAAAAAACTTCTTCTTTGATTGTCTCTTTTGGTTGCCTAGATTGTTAAATATCAAATGCATATTTGTGTTGTGTCCTTTTCTTGTTTTAGTTCTTTTGTTTTCGTGCTACTGTGTTTTTGTGCTGGATTATTGCAATATTAAATTGTTTGTTGTAATGTGGTTGTTGACTTATGTTCTGTTTTCACTGTTCTGTTGTACCCCGTTATATTCTAATTGTGTTGCTGTGTTGCTTTGTGACTGTCATTGTGTTCTGTGGTTTACTTTAGATATGTCGACAAATGTTGCTATATTTCCAGCCAAACACAGCACGTTCCTTATAAGCACCCATTTACCACTGTGTAATGTAATGACATGGGGCTGTTTCAGCTCTTCAACTATTTAAGCCTCCAGTAAGTCAGCCCAAAACTGTGGCAGAGATTACAGGTCTCCCTCACTTTTGTCCATCTGTTCAGGTACGTGTCTGACACTCTCTTCTTCTTTTCAACGTTTTCTATCTAGCAAACACATTGGTTTGTGAATATAGTTAATATAGCCTTATGGCCTGCTGCCAATGGCTATACTGGTTGTTAAAGGCCCTGAACCCTAGTTATAGGCCAGAGCCGCTGGTGAGGGCCGAAAATGAGGGAGAGGGCCTTTAACAACCAGTACAGCCCGAGGCAGATGGGCTACAAGGCTTTTAGAACATTCCACCCCTGAGGGTAGAATGTTCGGGAAAAAAACAAAAGGGAGAAACAGAAAGGCAGTCATTGGAATGTTGGAGAAGAAGACTTATACCAGCCATTATAAGCCCTGAGCCACTCTGTTGTACTTATATCTCATTGTATTTATCTTTTGATGATGTTTATTATCTCTCTTGGTTTCTTCTAATGTTTATTGAGATAATATACAGTTTTTGCAGATTGCCTTTATTGCCTTTACCTCTTTTATTGCCTCTATGATTTTCTTTTTCTTTCTTTCTCCACTTTGCTTTCTCCCCCTTTCTCTCTTTCTTCCCCCTCTTCCCCCTCTCTTTCCCTGTAAAATTACATAAAATGCTTTCTTGTGCTCTAATTTTGACATTAGGAATGTTATGCTTTTTACTTTCTCATATATTTTGTATCTCCCTTCCTTTTGTCAGTTGTTACCTTTGATTATATTAATAAAGCTCTTCAAACATAAAAAAAAAGAAAGGCAGTCATTGGAATGTTGGAGAAGAAGACTCATACCAGCCATTATAAGCCCTGAGCCACTCCATTATCTTCAATGGAGTTCCCAACATTGCAATGTTCTAATTAAATGTTAAATGTTGCTTTTATCACATATCATGCATTCAAAGCTGATTTCATATCAACAACTGTGTCAGAACCGAATTTATATCTGTACACACTGAAATTGTTTATGTTCTAAATCCTAAGAGAGGAACTATTCTTTATCCTTTATTTAATTTGGTGTTAACTTTAGGTAGGTTTTGGGTGGTTTGTTTGTGCAGGCACTACGTAGTTTGAAGTTGCTAACACATTGTAGGGAGCTGTAAAGTCAGCAACGGCTTCAGGGAGGCAGCTAGCCAACTAGTGAGGCACCTGCAAATTTAGGTGGACTTGGTATGGCTAGTATTTCATGAGATGGAGGTATAATCACCTGTTTATAGTGCCATAAATATTAAGAATTACAGCTCTGCCACAAAGATCCACTTAATGGATCCAGTTTATGCAGTTAGCCATGCAAACTATCAAGGGGAGGTGAAGGGAGGTGAGGCAAAAGGAAAATTATATAGTATTTAACTGTGTTGCAACATTTATATTGCATTTAAAACCATTATGTGGGGCACTGAAGTGCTTGACTACATAGGCAGCATGCTCCACCAATCAGGTTGTGTAGTTGGATGAGTATTGTCTTCATTTTGATCCTGTGTGAGAAATGTTTTTATGTTGTGTGTGTTGACCACCAAGGAGTGTTTATCATGTTATTGCATGCATCACTTACCAGTGTGATGAGTGAAGAAGTGTGAGAGATAGGCACAGTTTTTGGTTTTCCGTTAGCTCGCTGCTCTGCAGATCCCTTTATGGTATTTCTTATGACCATAATCCACTTACCTGATTACTGCAATGGATAGTCCATTTTGACATATTTTAGGATTATGATCCTGAGAAGGCATAAGTTGGAGGGACAACTTGCCAAGATCTACTGGGATGGACATTGACTACATCTCATTGCCATTGTTGAGGTGTCAAGAAGTGGCCATGGTATGTTGCTTGTTGGGTCCTAGAGTGGTGAACTAAAATAAAGTCCTTGGTTGACCAGCTACATGTGGGAGATCTCTTCTGTTATTAAATGCCTCTTGAGTGGCTTATGGGTGGCTTATTGCTGTGGACTTGCACAATACTGGAAATTACTGCCAGTAGTTGTGTCATATGTGAGCGCAAGAATGCATAGCAGTGTAAGGCAAACATTATGCAGCCTTTATGAACTACTATCAGCTGCCTGACAGTTGAGTGTTATGATATTAGTATTAGTGTGGGCAGGAAGGATATATATGGATTGTCATTTCTATATACTACCTAGGCTAGAAAGCTTCACAACTTACCTAACCTTAGAAAGTAGTGTACTGAGCGGGGTGTTCCATATCTGGGGACTGTAGGTTGTACTTAAAGATGCAATTATTATTCTGGTGTCTATCCCATAGTTGAGTGATGATGTAGTGATCAACTCTCTTCAAAAGTGAATATGATTCTGAATTAATCAAATCTTGGCTGGTAGTAATATCTAGAGCGTGCAGGCTTGTACAGAGAAAGTGGTGCCTTCAAGCCTCAAGCACAGTGTTTTATTTTGTTTCTATTGCTTGGATTTAACTAGTAGGTATAGTGGTCTTTTTCATTGGGATGCTCTGCAGGCAAAGGGGAACCTCTTCAACTTTGCTCCTCTAGCTACAGGCAGACAGTGTTGTGATTGCAGGGCTGGAGTCATGCATTCTCTTGGGTGAAGGATGAGAACAATTCTTGAGGTAACATTTTGGACTAGTTGAACTTTGACCACAATGAATCTGGATGCTCCAAGGTATAGGCTGTTAAATTTGGAGATTCAAGTGTAGGATAGCTTGTAGTTTTTGTATCCCTGGTTTGGTAAGATGAAGCGCTGTGTTTCATTGAGTAGATGGCACTCTTTGTGACGTTATTGACAAGTGTTATCAAGGATAAGTCTGAATCCATTGTTATCCCTAGGTTTCTGATTTCTCTTGCTGTTGTTGGAGTGGCTTCGAGTTCTCTGAGCCATATGGTGGTAAGCTGGATTTCTTTCCATTGTCTACAAGTCATGATCTTTGTCTTCAAGATGTTGGGCTCATATGATTACTCACATTAATAGAGCAAAATCAGTTGTTACAGTTTGAGCTATAGGGCCTTTGGGGCCATCCCTTAGTATAATGATTTGTCTTCTGCATAGATGCAACAAGTGAGGTTGAATGATGTAATCACGTCTGATAAGTGGTTTAGATAGATGATGAATAATAGAGGAGATCCCAGGAGAGGGAGGGGCTCAAAACACCTCAATTATGGGGAGTAGTGTTTTTTGGTCGAATTCTATGTTTTTTTTATGTATTTGCTCTTTTATAAATCGCACATTTAGTGTGGATTATGAGGTACAGAAAAAAATACCCATGAGTTGATCTCATAAAATTCACACTGCACTCAGCCCTGCCCCTTCCGCTCCCCCAACACTACCATAACATGTGGACGGGAGGAGAACTAAAGAGTTTCAGGACCTTTGCCATAAGGTGCAATGATCTGCTTCTTTGTCGCTTCACTGGAGGTCGATAACGCTGGCCTCCTCTAATTTTTCCTTTATATCTTCCTTGTAATCTCTTTTAGTTCCTTTAATCTGCAATATAAAATGAGGAGAAGATGCTGGTTAAGGCCTCACTGCATTTAATTTTTAACTTAAAGCCACATACTGCTCAGCAGTACCTTCTATAGAACATTTTATAAGCAGAGTAGCAATAATTGTGTTTGCTTTATCATGCCATATGTTCAGCCATTTTCTGGTTGCTCGCAATGTGATGCTGATAAGGCTTTGGTTACAGGTTTACACAAGGATTGGAATCCCAAGATTTGTGGTAAAACACTGCATGCACCCTTGCAATTTTACATTGAAAATGTCATCAGATCTAACTTGCCTAAATTCACCAGAGGACAAACATGTGATAGAGGAGGAGTAAGTAAGATATTTATTGTACGATTATTTAAAATAATTACAAAATAAAACAGCTTTAAAGTTATGCAAAACTCCCATTAGATCAATCCGGTTTTACATCGATCTAATTATCAACCACCTCTGTCTATACATTTTAAAAATCATGCTGTTATTTGGCGGTGGAATATATTTAAACATGTTATAGTTACAGCTTAAATTTTCACATCGTCAAATATGCAAAAGTCAGCCTTAGAATGTGTCTCCTTATTGGAATTAGTGTCGTTTCATATAAGCAGAATATTTGAATTATGGATTTCTTCACTAAAGTGCACACACAGCAGATTAAGGTTGTGCCCCCCTTTAGCCTGCCATAATTATATCCTATCAGCCAAATCGGAAGGAATTTTGCTCTTATTAATTATCACTTTTGAATTATGATCAATTGCAGACCTAAATATTTTTGTTTCATCTTCACGTCAGATGAGCTACTGACCATCCACGATTGACTCGATGTCCATGTCTCAGTTCAGCCTTATCTTCATTTATGGGTTTAGCTTGCTTCCTTGGAAATTTTCCTGTTTGTGTGGATGGAAATATCATATTCCATATTTCATTGAAGTGCAAGTTTTTAATGTTGATGTTAAGTAGGCTCCCCAAAGGTTTACCTCCTTCATTATTGATTTCCCCACTAAAAATGTCAGTTTATTGGTGCTGGGGTTTCTTAATGATTCAGAAAGGGGGTGGTGAGGGACAGAGCATCTGAGTTAAACAGAACACTCATACCCAGTCAAAAGATCAGGGCTTGATCCATCACCGTTTTTTAGCTCACTGCACCATCCCAGTTCAGAACCTGGCTATATGCAAATTAGTCTGACCCTGGCCCAGTGCATCATGGGAACAGGGCAGACCAGACTACCAAGCCAATTCTTAACTGGAAAGGAAACAAGCTTCCGGGGACCGGTTTCTGGCATTACAGCCGTCTTCGGCCCGGCTTGCTTGAATCCTGATGGTGCAGTGAGCAAGGGACTCACATCTGAGCATACCCTGCCACTCCTATAGTGGCCAAAACGATTCAGAAAGGGGGTGGTGATGGACAGAGCATCTGAGTTAAACAGAACACTCATACCCAGTCAAAAGATCAGGGCTTGATCCATCACCGTTTTTTAGCTCACTGCACCATCCCAGTTCAGAACCTGGCTATATGCAAATTAGTCTGACCCTGGCCCAGTGCATCATGGGAACAGGGCAGACCAAACTACCAAGCCAATTCTTAACTGGAAAGGAAACAAGCTTCCGGGGACCGGTTTCTGGCATTACAGCCGTCTTCGGCCCGGCTTGCTTGAATCCTGATGGTGCAGTGAGCAAGGGACTCACATCTGAGCATACCCTGCCACTTTCTTAATGTCACATAATAAGCCACAAATGCAACCTGCAGCATGATAGATTGATTCATCAAGTTACATTGTAGACACCCATGAGCTTGCACAGTGTTATCAGGTAAATGAAACAAGTATCTATATGTGTGAAGTTCACCATTCCAGAGGTAAGGGTAGGCATTAGCTTACTTGCAACCACATGCAGCATAGGCCCTATTCACAGGCCTGTCAGCTAAGTGAGCAGGTAAGTAAAAGGGTTATAAGGGACCAGATGTACAAAAAGTCATTTTGCGATTTCCTGACAGCAAATTTTTGTGGTTCACAATTAGGAAATTGCAACCACCCATGTACAAATGTGTCTTGGACACATTTGGCGATTCCCAGTGGGTCGCAAATAGACCTACCTCATTCATATTTCTGAGGTAGGTCTTGCTTTGCGACCCATTGGGAATGGCCTGCACTCACCGGGATGGTGGTCTGTGATTGCTTTTTAAATAAAGCATTTTGTTTTTGTAATTCAGCATTTCAAAAATAAAAATGAAAACCCAATGGGTTGTGATTGGCTCAGGGGAGCCTGTGTGCCCGGGTGCTTCCTTCTGCCAACCAGAACTGGAGACAGGAAGAAGGAAGAGGGCAAATGAGAAGTGGAGACCGGCCGTTCTGCTACTGGATGAGATGCAGTGTCTTATATTTGTAAATGGTTTTGATGAAATCTAAACATGTTCGGGCGTTGCCCGGTGAAGCCCTGCATGTTAGACCCCTCATCACAAGAACTACATCCAGCCAGAGTTGGATATTTCCCTTTGAACAGGAGTCTGCCCATCTGTCACTGAGTGTGACATGCTGCAGCACTTTGCGGATGGCAAGGACCTTTTTCAAGACACACATATCATAAGTGAAGAAATCGGACCTCATGCAAGTGACGTTGCCTAATTAATCTCAACCCTATTGATGCGATGTGTGTACAATGACAGTGCTGTCCTTCATAAGGCTTTTGGCAGGCTCCGGAGTAGAAGGGGGGGGTCAAAAAGTGGCAGTAATTAATGCATTGCAAGAGCATACATGTCAACATTTTAGAGCAGGCAAGTGGTAGAAAAAAAAATTTGTCCAGAGAATGTATTTTACCCACTGACTTATATTGAAGCAGAGGCAGTCTGCCTGTATTGTGTCTATTAGTCTGCCCCAACCAATGCTGTCTCAGGATAATGGTAAGCTGATATTAGGAACACAGGCCACAGAGACAGCTATCAATCTCGACTCCTTTGACTTAGTATCAGTGAGCGAGGTATCTAAAGTCTTAGCATCCCTGAAAAGTGGCTCCCCTATGGATCCGGCCCCTATGAAGTTCCTTAAACAAGCAGCAGCTTCCATTGTGGGTCCGGTGACAGACCTAATGAACGCCTCCTTTGTCCAGGGCCTAGTCCCACCTACTTGGAAAACTGCTGTTGTTAAGGCTCTTTTAAAGAAGCCCAACTTGGACCCTTCGGACCTGTCTAATTTTAGGCCCATCTCCCTGCTGCCGGGTCTCGCTAAAATTGCGGAACGGCTGGTCAATCAGCAATTGTCAGCCTTCTTGGAGTCCAACGGACTGCTCCGTGCTTCGCAAACCGGCTTTCGCCCAGGACAGGGTACCGACACTGCTCTCTTGACGGTTGTTGATGAAACCAGACGTATTCTGGATTCAGGAGGGTCAGTGGCAGTGATCCTCCTGGACCTCAGTGCGGCGTTTGACACCGTGAACCATCTGGTGTTGATTCGGCGGCTGGCTGAGGTAGGGGTGTCTGGGGTGGCCCTGCAGTGGCTGAGATCATTTCTCACCGGACGAACATATCAGGTCTGGGACGGCGACGAACGATCTAAATCGATCCCCCTCCAGTGTGGAGTGCCACAGGGCTCCTCCCTTAGCCCTACTCTATTTAATGTCTATATGGCCCCCCTGGAGGACATAGTGTCCCCGTATGACATCAAGATCGTTAGTTATGCGGACGACACGCAGTTGGTGGTTTCGCTATCCCAACTGGGTGAAAATCCGGACACTCTGTGCTCCTGTCTGTCGGACGTTCACACCTGGATGGAAGAATCGGCCCTCAAGCTGAACGGTTCGAAGACGGAAATAATGCTGCTAGGGAGCAAATCCCCCTGTCTCCCTTTGACCAGCTGGCTGAGCTGTATGGGAGACCTCCCGGACCCCAAAGAGGCGATTAAGAGCTTGGGAGTCTGGTTAGATCATGACTTGTCATTTCGGACCCAAGCTAAGAAAACTGCAGGAGTGTGTTTCGCCCTGTTACGGTCTGCCCGAAAAAAATTTCCTCTCTTACCGGTCACATCAAGGAAGCTGTTGATCCAGGGCCTGATAACATCTAGATTGGACTATAGTAATGCCATCTTTTTGGGTGCCCCTGAATCCACCTTCAAGACACTCCAGCAGGTCCAAAATGCAGCGGCAAGGCTGCTCATGGACGTTCCGAGGACGCAATCAGCTAAACCCGCCTTAAAGGCGTTACACTGGCTCCCAGTGCGGGAAAGAGTGATATTTAAGGCACTTTGCATAGCCCACAAAATCCTTTTAGGGAAAGGTCCCCCCATTTTAAAGAATTTAGCGATTCCATACAAAGCAAGCAGGACTTTGCGATCGGATCAAAAACACCTTCTTTTAGTCCCGAGAGTCAAAAGGTCCCGCACTGGCGGGAGAAGATTCTCATTTAACACGGCAAAGCTGTGGAACTCGCTCCCCTCAAAATTACGCGCCGAGACCTGCATAGTGCGTTTTCGCAAAGGCCTTAAAACCTTTTTGTTTCCCGCTTCAGTGGTCTAAATTGGCCGTTTTTACTATCTGATGGTGTCTGGAAAAGCGCTGGGATGCCTAAGGGTAGCTGCGCGCTATATAAAATTTTAAATAAAAAATAAATAAATATGCACAGTGACAGACAATCAGCATTTGATTTTCGGCAGTTTAATGGCATAACATAGCTCTAAACTATGGCAAAAAAACTGAATTCTTAACTCTGTTTTTGTTTGTGCTATGTAAAACTGACAAAAATAAAATGTTGAGGCCTATCACATGCTCTAATTTCCCCCTCCAAGAATTAAGGAAAAGCCTTAGCCTTTGAAGTTGAGGTAATTCTTGGAGGAAGAGACTGGAGCATGCATGAAAGGAATAAAAAAAATGTGTGGAGCAGTTTCACAGAACTCTGGGCCAGATGTAGGTAGCCCAATACCGGTCGGTAACGGTCGAAATTACCGAATTTCGGCTGTTACCGACCGGTATTGGGCATTTGAGATGTAGGGGCCAAATTTAAGGATTCGGTAATTTACAGAATTGGTCATTTAAGGAATCGGTAAATTACCGATTCCTTAAAATACCGATTCTGTAAATTACCGAATCCTTAATGTAGGGAGCACTTAAGTGAGTGCATTTCTGAGTTAAGGATTCAGTATTTACCACCAACTAAAAGTTGGTGGTAAATATCGAAAACCTTTTAAAAAGCAAATGTGTGCTTTTCCAAAAGTGCCATGTGGCAGACATACATGCCCTTAGGGCATGTATGTGTGCCACATGTGCACCCATGCACTATTCAGGGGTGCAACAGGGTGTCAATGTGACACCCTGCCACCCTTTTAAGTCTTCCCCCTATTACCGATTCGGTATTTACCAAATCGGTAATTCCCATTCATTCCTATGGACCTCCAGGGCCACTTCAGTAAAATTTACCGAATCAATACCTACATACCATTTACCGATTCTGAAATACCGAATCGGTAAAATTCGGTATTTTAGAATCAGTAAATTTGAATTACCTACATATGGCCCTTAGACTCAGGTTTCTGCATACAAGAACCGGGAGGTAAGAGACTACTCTTGAATTCATAAATCTCCTGCCTGAATCGGGAGGGTTGGCATGTGCGCAAGAGGCAGCTTGGGCTGATCTTTCTTAGGGCTTTGAATTAACAACTGCATCTGTGCAACATTGTCTTTTTGTTGATGCTTCACATTTTCCAAATTCGCAACATATACTGTTGTGCTGTTCCCAAAATGTTATCCATTACAAAGGGCCGTTTTGTCTGATCCATGCATTCTGACAGAGCTGCACAGCTGACAAGGAGCCCCATATCATGTGTGTCACTTTGAGTGCTGTGAATTATGAACCCCATACTTATAATGCTCAAAAGTGAAACTACAAGTCCCAGAATGCAACATGCTTTTAGATAAAGATAGAGAACTGTTTGAGGGTGTCAGACATGATATGGGGGCATCTGTCAAGTGTGCATATAAAAATGAAACCTGCTCAGTTGCATCTCTCACGAAATGAGAATGGGAAATTGTGTTTTAGATTATTGCCTGTCACATTAACTAAAGGGAGTCCCTCGCCACTCCATAAAACCTACCTGCTTCTAAGAAACAGCAGCAAGAAGATGTCAACATTCCCAAATAAACCTTGCCTTAGGTGTAACTTTGCATCCTGTCACTAGCTCTTGGCAATCGTTCACATGCCATATGCCAAGGAGTTTGAATTATAGGTTTTCTTCCTGCACTACTGCAGGAAGAATATTTTGATGAGGCTGATGGTAGAAGAGATGACTATTAGCCACATTGCTGCCAAGGATCTATTTGTAATACAGCAGATACCTGGGTAACTGACATGTGAAGTGCATATTTTTGTTCAGTTTTGAAAAGGCAATTGCAGACATTTACTTTTGCTTGAAGAATTTAACACTGATGGCTCATTGAGTTGAAAATTCACTGCTTACATCTGGTTTGACATGGTAGGTCGTGATCTGGAATCAACACAAAGCCAAATCAGTATTTGATAATCCTTAGGTCGAAACGCATTGCGTACAATTTTATTTGGTATTAGAAACATCTATTACTGACATCGCTGAAAAAGTGACTGATATGAAGTGCTATATAAAAAAGATCCTGCACACCTGGACCTCGGATAGTAAAGAATAAAGGCATGCTTGAGGCATTATTTCTCAGTTGCTTCTGCCTCATCACTTTAAAATTTCACCAGCCACCACTGCTTCCTGTTAACCACCGGGGGATCTGTCCAAAACCACTGTGTCACCTGCACATTGCAAGAAACCACATTTTTGCCCAGGCAGTTTAGGTTGAAATGAATGTGAGGTTGAAAGCATCTCACTCAAGTCAGATAGATGTAAACTAAACAACACGCGCACTAAATACATCCCGGGATCAGCCCTTTGTTTATTCTCTCTGAAGTGACCGGGCCAGAGAATATCTCAACATTTACTCATATGCATCAAAATAGGTTTTTAAAGGCCCCCAACAGAAGAGGGGGTGCCCAACTTTTTAATTTTCACCATAGTTTCCCTCTGTTGATACACTTAATGGCTGTGATAAAATCTACAAATGTAGCATAACAGAGATTTCCCTTTATTGTAACTAGTATGTATCCAAAATGAGAATGCTGATAAATTATCTTCTATGGTGCAGCCCCTCAGAAATCCTGTTTGGTAATAAGGAACAAGGCCTTTTCTGGTTGACCATTCTTCCAATTCTACTTGCAAGTTTGGCAATGCATTTGCCATCTACATCTAACAATGCATTAAGATGGTATTTCGCCAGAGAGGAGAACTGTCCCTTTTTGTGTGTCGAAACTAATAATGTGCCTCGCCAGCTATCCAGAATTGAATTGGTATTTACACAATTCCAGTAAAACGGTGATAAAATCTGTGACCAGAAGGGGATACTAGACTTAAATAGTGCTGCTTTTAGCCTATTTGGTATTCACTACAATGTGTTTTGTAAGGTGTCGGAGTTGCTTTGCGTTCTCTAAATGGTGTCTGAAAATTCACCAATGTGTATAGATCAATATATGATCCAGTAAATTACGTCACCAATACACATATCATTGATGGAGTATGGTGTTATATCTGACCAATATTTTGCACTCCCATAAAACAATCGATGAAATACAACACACAATATGACTTTGCTTATTTTGCATATTGAAGATCATATATCCAAATAATATACACAGTTTTCTTCATATATACTTGTAAAAAAACCAAAAATGGAAAAACACAAAGTTGCACAAAAGTGGCAAAAGTGTAAAAGTTCTTGACACAACACAATACAACAAATAAACATAAAGCAAATAAAGAAATGTTCATCTTTTTTATATGGACTTGTTCAACATACACCCATATCTCATCATTAGTATCCTTTAAGGGATGGTTGACCAAGACCATGGATAAATAAGAATTTCAACGGCGATTTGACCCTTCGTGTATGTGTTAATTCATACACATTTTATCATTACATACACAGGTTCTGAGGGACACGGAGCAACCCTATTATATTAATGATTTAGCCCATTTGGTTCAGGAGCTCTGTCGCTATGTATGGTTTTCAGTGCCAAGTGGGCCTCTCCTAGTGAAGTAGCAATTGCTGTCTCACTTTACCATTTATTAACTCACATTCTGATGCAGTGTCCTTTACATATATATTTTTATGTCCATCAGCTGCTCTGCTGGATGAAACAGAATTCGTCCCTGCCTTTCTTTCCTTCAAATAAGGTTTGATTTACTAATCTGTAAAGCACTAGTGTGTCTATGGACCTTGTTGCCTCATATAATTTGCCCCAGCTTTGCTCCTCCTTCAAGCACCTCACATCCCAGAGTTTTTCTCTACACATTGTTCTCATTGAGGCTATTTCCTTTTTCAAACTTTTCAAATTAAGTTTATTTTTATTGTGGCTATACTTCCTTATTGTTTTGTTAAGTTTATACTTTAGATCACTAATTCTCTTTTTTTCTAGATTCCTTCATTAACTTTCCAAGAGTTAGAGCCTTTGGATGATCAAGGAGAGTCAAAACTAACAGGGCTGGACTGGCCATTGCGGGCACCGGGCAATCCCCCCCGTAGGCCACAAGGGTGGGGGCCGTTTTAGTTATAGGGCCATTTTTGCAACATCGGCTGAAAACCGGCCCAGGCAAAGAGCTCGGTCGCACCACCAACCACCCCGTAGGGGCCGGCCAAGCACTTTGCCAGGGCCGGTTTTGGTTCCCAGTCCGGCCCTGAAAACTAAAGATGGCCATGTCTGCACACTACGTATTGCTTGCAGATTTCCAGTGTTACTTCTTACATCTCTTAAAAATGTCAAATGTTTACTTCAAGTGCACATTTCCCCATTTCACGCTTCTACGGGGTTCTGTGTCCATTGGAGTCCCCTACCTTGTTCAAGAGATCATCCCCTGTGTGATTATAGCTAAGTACAATAGATTGGAAAAACAATATCTCTGTCTAACAGAGGATCTATTTCAATTCATATTACTGAGCTAAAAAGTTCCACTGGGACAAAGGTTTTCTCCAACGTGCCTAGCCTTTGCAAGGAAAAGTGCATGCATGCTGGAGATTCCTCAGATGCAAAGCGGCCATTTAACAATTAAAAGATCAGACCCTGGAGAGCTATCATAAGTACATTTCTATTGCTAACTTTTCTGTGAACGGGAGCTACAATTGGTGGAATATCTCCAATAATAATTAGTATCCTCCACATGCCATTATAGCTGCAATTTTCTCCAAACTAATTTAGATTAAGGTCCCAAGTTAAGATCCACGTACTGTCTCTGTGTTATGCTTTAAGGTTTCAGAGTATACTAGGGAGAGCTTGGACAATTCATTTCTTGCTGTAGCTGTGGGTTTAATGTATGTGTTAGGAAGTATCGTGTTTTTACAACTCTGGGCATGAGTTGATAGGTACTCTATTATCACCAATAATAAAAAATGTCCTCTCTGGCAAGAGTTTTATAATAGGACATATTCTTTCACACAGATTGATAAACCCCTTCAAGCCTTCCTCACTCATCGAAGTTTTATGGATGGGCTAAACATTTCACAGCAGGGAGTGTGTCATTGCCCAGGTCTCTAGGATGATGTCATAAAATTCTATGTGCATCAACACAGCAGGATTTAAATACAAATGCATGAATTCCTCCAATGTTCCAAGAACAAGTTGTTAATTGTTGACCACTCAGAGCTCAGAGCTGTACTCCTTTCAGTAATATCAATTTAATTGTGCAGATAACCATGACCAGTCATCACCCTTGGGCCCATAATGGGGTAGGGAGGGGCAGCACATACCACAGACCAGCTTGTTGGTGTGTAAAAGGCCGCGTTACTGAAAACAGGTGCACCTTACAAATACATACCCTTGGCCTGTGCCGAACAAAACGAAACCTCATTAAATATATACTTCCTAACATACCCAGCTCCCCCACCCCTAACATTGGATCCCCCCTGCAACAATTATAAACACCAACTTGCAATTTCCAACTTCCTACCTACCTAACTATATAACTTCTTAAATCTACCCAACTGTAAACCCAGACCTCATAAACTCCCCCCTGCACTTTTTAGGAAAAGACACCACTCGAAAGTCATCCTGACGGCTTTCGACCCCCCCCCTTAGGCATCATATCTCTTAGGATATCGGCATTCTCCTATGGCCTTATCCAACGCCTCCTTCAATTGCACAATGTACAACTCCATCCCATACCGAGATAGGTGTACTCTGTCCTCCCGAAAAAAGTACACTGCCCTGTAGCGGTGTTCCGGATGTTCCATCCTACCCAAACCTTCCTTCTAGCAAAAACAACTCATCTCCCTGTTGATCTTTCTGCGCGCCCTATCTATAGCCGCCGGCCTCTCCGCTCCACTCCATATCCGCCTCGGTACCAATTCTGACCATATAACATGGCAGCCTGACCACTGGCGCCGCACTTCAAACAAATCCCTCTTCATCTGCTTGACTAAAGCCAGTCCCTTACACTGCACTAAATCATTCTCCCCAAGGTGTATAAGAAGCACATCCGGACACACTCTCCTCCTGACCACCTTACTCAACGCTGGCAACCGCTCATGCCACCGCATACCCCCTTGTCCCTGCCATTGACAAACAAACAACCCTCTATCCAATCCCAGATTCAAACTTCGGTCCTTTTCCCACTCTGCACGTTCCACCCATTTCACAAAGGAATGACCCACAATGAGGATAGACACGACAGCCTCCTCCGGCCCCGCCACTGCACCTGTAAAGACACATATGTGAGCCACAGGAAAAAAATGCCATCAAGCGCGGTTCTCCAACCCCACTCCCCTCTGCCTGATATACGTCTTGTAGCAGTCCGACTTCCAACGCCCTAAGAGCATGAGTTCCTCCCTCCCCAAACCTGTCTTGCTGCTTCCGCCGCTGCCCCACTGAGGAACGAGTGTGTTCCAAAAACCATCAGGTCCTCACCCATGGTGCGTAGGGCGTGCCGCTGGACCCCTAACAACTGAGCAGCCTTCACCATGCTATGGTTGTCCCGACAGAAAACTTCTCCCGACCCAACTTGCTGCGCAGACGCCAACAGCCTACCCCAACCCGCCGGGCATACCGCACCTGACTCCACCGGACCCATCACGACCCACTTCTCCACACCCCGTTGGTCGGTCTTAGAATGTCTTAACCTCACCGCCACTGCCCGGGTCCTCAGTTCCACGTCCCCCCACAAGATCCCAGGCCCCCCTCCCCCCTGATCCCCACCAGCTCCGAGACTCAAAACGCCCCAAATACATCCACGACATGGACGTGGAAAACAGCCCGGTCTCTTCCCGATTGTGGCAAATTTACGGCAAAAGCCGAATCAAAGTGCTGAGCATACCCGCAGTGATGGCCGGCACCGAAACACTCTGGCACCCTTCTCCCGTGCCGAACCTTCCAACAAACGCGCACCAAGTTCCCCCGCAGACGGTGCATATCCCCACCACAACTTCCCCATGAAGGTGACTGCCGCCAATTTGCCGGCAATCGTCACCTTCGACATCCCTTTGTCCATCATTCGTAGCATAAACTGCACCACTTGCTCGCACCGCACCCAGCGATTGTCCTGCCGCACCGCCCCACCTTACCGAAATTCTGCCATGCTTGTTCGTGCGCTCTCCAGGTAGAAGCCGCCACCGACGCTCTAACCAGCTGTACGACCCGGTCTCTCCCACGTACCACAGCCCCAGCGGCACCGGCGTCTTGTGTTCGTCTGCCTCCGTGGCTAGCCTATGGAACCTCTGGCACTGTGAACGAGACAAAGCATCTGCAATGTCATTGTCCACCCCGGGGACATGCCGAGCTTGACACAAAATATCATGCTCCAAACACCTCATAATAAACACCCTCATCAACTTGAGCACCTGTGGGTCTTGTCTGTTAACGACCTGCACTACCGCCATGTTGTCTACTTTAAAAATCACCCGCTTGTGCGCCAACTCTTGCGCCCACACTGTCACTGCCACCACGAGCAGGAAGAGCTCCAAGAAAGCAATGCTCCATCCACAGCCTTGCCAATGTGGCGGCCATTCCTCCGCACACCACCGCCCCTGCCAGTACAAACCGAAACCGCCCACCCCCGCTGCATCCGATGAGATGGTTACATCCCATTCCCAGTTCTCCGGGGGTCCTATGGGCACACCATTGAAGCACTCCAGAAAAGCCCGCCACATGCGCAGGTCCTCTTCTGACAATCGGATGTGATAATGCGGCAAGACCCAGCCACCTGCAAAATATACGCCTGCCCGAACGACGCGACACGCGAAATTCAGATGCCTCAACAGACCCCAAACCGTCACCTTCTGTTTCTTCAACATGTGCCATCAAATGCACCTTCTTGTCCTCCGGCAGGCGTGCTTCCATGGCCACGGAGTCGAGCTCTATGCCCAGAAATGACAGCACTGTACTGGGACCCTGCGTCTTCTCTGGCGCCAGGGGCACACCCAGGTAACCCATGAGTTCCGTAAAACCGTCCAGCTGCTGCTCCCAGTCCTCCGAACCAGGCCGTCCCACCAAGAAGAAGTCATCCAGGTAGTGCGTCACCGTCTCATTACCAGTGTGCCAGGAAAATGCCCACTGCAAGAAGGTACTGAAGCGCTCAAACAAGGCGCACAAGATCGAACACCCCATGGGCAACGCCTTATCCACAAATATGTCCCCATCAAACTGGATCCCCAACAACTGGTGATCCTCTGGATGTACCGGCAGCAGCCTGAATGCCAACTTAATGTCGCATTTCGCCATGAGGGCTCCTCCCTCACCGACGCCACCAACCGCCGTGCCACATCCACGGACGAGTATAACATCGAAGACAGCTCCGTCGATATGTAATCGTTCAACGATGTCCCTTCCGGCCATGACAGGTGCTGAATCAGGCGAAATTGCCCCAGCTCCTTCTTTGGCAACACGCAATAGGAGAAATAATCAAATCCTGGATAGGCGCCTCCCGAAAGGGGCCTGCCACCCGCCCCTCCCGCACCTCCTTGAACAACTTGTCCCGCACCACCTCATTGTGTGCATTGACCGATTTAAAATTTTCGGCCCACTGAGCAATCCGCCGACCCTCATACCCCAAACGGAAACCCTCCCGGACCCCCGGCACAACACACCTGCGTCTTCGGTCTGTGAATAAGATGCTAGGAGGATCACCAGCCGCTCCAGCCTAACCGGCGTATGAGCCTTTCCCCATTGTCCCTGACCCCCCTATTCCTCCCCTGCCCCCAGACTGTGCTCCTGCGGTCGCGGGCTGCTGAGCCTGCGGACCGCCCCCAACCCCCCAGCAGTGTACCACCAGGTGGCACTTCCTGCACTTGGAGCATTCGTGCCGAAATCGGCAATACTGTCTGCCACACACGCCCTTGCTGCAATCCCAACACGCTCTGACTGTGGCGCTGTGGCACGGGTGGGGCGAGCCTGAAAGGGATGAGGCGACAGCGGCAAGCCGCTGGCCGTGTAGATGGTCTTAACCAAACTTTGCTCCCCCCATCGTCTGGTGGTACAAGTCCGCGTCAATCTCACCCCACTTCGCCTCCGGGTCCCCCACCAATTGTGCCCAGAACTCCTCGTCATAGTGTGACCACGCATAGCCCCCATACGTGACCTGCGCCCTTTGGATCACGTCCATATATTTGAAAAGCGAGACCGCCCACTCCGGGTACTTCTCACAGTACACGCTGGCAAATATCAAAAACCCAGCTGACCAGATTTCTATGGTCAGAGGCACCTTTGGCCGCTTCGCCAGTTCCTGCTCTTCCTCTTTCAACCCTTCTTTTGCCATCAGCTCACGATGTAAGAGCTTCAAGATGTCCACATAATCCCCTTTCCAAATCTTCTCCTTGGTGGCCAAGGACAAGTGCGCCCCCAGGGGCTTAGTGATGCCCATATATGGCAGCTTACGCACCGGTATGTCGTGGCTCTCCTTCCCACCGTCACCACTTTTTCCACCCCGTCCGGCTTAGTGTCCCCAGCCCCACCAACGCTCGCCGAGTCCGGGCCCACCCCTGTGTCCCTCACGTATGTCCCTTTACTAAGCCGCACCCCTTCTACACCTCCCTCTACATCAGTGCCCATGGACACCATACACTGGTGGGCCCCACCCGACCCGTTACCTGCTCCGCCACCATCCTTACCTGGCCTCAAGGTCGGCGCCCGCACCGGATCCCGCCGCCTAACCAGTGGAGCAGGGGGGGCTGCCACTGTCTCCACTCTGCAACTCCTCGGGCCTGCAAAGCACTAGCAACAACATTACTCCGTTCCCCCATCCCGCCCTGCCTCCACCCCTCCCAAATCTCTTCTTCCTCCGTGCTGTCTTCATCGTAATCCATCTGAGGACCCTCCAGATCCACGTCATGCCACCTGCCGCCCTCCTTGGGCTCCAGCCTACTAAGCCCTGTCTTCTCCCTGAAGTTGAACAACAGTTCGCCCAAGTCAACAATCTCCCTTCTCCTCTCATCCAGCTCCATCTCGGAGTCCCGATCAGTACTGACGGACCTCTGGCCCCGTCCCCCAGCGGCCGTTTCGACCCTTCGGGGTGGGGCTGACGGGGACCTCCCGCTCCGTCTCCTGTAGGACTCTATTGTCCGGTCCCTCGTGGGAGCGTGACCGCCCGCATAAAGCAGAGCCGGCCCATCCTCTTGGCGGGTTGGAGCCGCATGCTGCTCTCCCGAGCGCCTCGCCATCCATTCCTGTTGAGAGAAATAGGTGGAGTCCAGCATGCAGGGGTTAAAAAGACCCCACAACCCCTAGATCCCCCCAGGTCCCCCCACATCCCCTGTCCCCTCCCCAATTCCACCAAATGCCCCTCAGCACACCCCACACTCACCCTCCGGTGCCCCGCCATCCCCGCCCCATCCCCAAAACCGCCCCCTCCTCCCCTTCACTCCACACCAACGATTCCATCTCCCGCTGCACTGACCACCCTCCCCTCTGTTCCCCCATGCCCCAACCCACCCCCCTGCCCCATATACCCCTCCCTCCACCCCCGATCCCCCCCACGGGCCCCCGTCCACCCCAACCCCCTCCCCCCATGCGCCCGGCCCCCTCCGTGTGCGCCGGCCCGCTCCCCAAGCTCTGCCAGCCCAGGTTCACCCCTGTCCCCTCCTCCGCCAAATCCTCACCCCTGCACCCCCCAAGCCCAGTACCGCACTCGGTGGCATCCGCTCCCCCAGGGGACAGCGGCCTGGGCACCCCCCTGAACTCCCACCTCCCCATGGGCACCCCCAGCACCCACCCTCCCTCCCTCCCTCCTCCCCCTCCGTGTCCGAACTATCAATTAATAGTGGGGCCCTTCCCCAACGCTCTCGGGCCCGGGGGCATGCCCGCACCTGCTCTCTCTCCCGTGCCTGGTCACCCCTTTTTGGGCCCAGCCCCCGCTGCCGAGCACCCCCCTCCCGCAACAAACCTCCCGCTGATGCTGCCCCTCGAGTTGCCCCCAGCCCCCTCTACAAACTGAATCTGGGGTCGTGCCCCGCCTCCCCCCACCTCCGCCCCCTGGTCACCCCCTCAGCAGACACGTAGCCACGCTGCACACCCTCCTCTTCACCTCGACCGTGCCCCCCGCCCCACCCCAAACCGCCTCCGCACACGAGGCGGCTCCACCTCCAGCACTGCCGCCACGGCGTCACTCGCCGTGCACCGCGGCGTCCATACCTTAACTCCGGGACGTAGCAGATCAGTGTGGCCCGCTTCTTCAAGGAGGCGGAGGGCCTCCACCACCTTCAGATCTTCGCAAGCCGCCATCGCTGGAGTCGCACGTAATCCAGGAAATCCGGCAGGACACACGCAGCGAACAACACGAACAATGCAGGTAAGAGGTCAAGCACGTCGTAAACCCGCGCCCAAGGCCAGCCAGCCACAGCATGAGGCCCCCTATTAAGGAAAGATGCCCAGGGACTCAGTCCACCACCCGCGACAGAGAAGCCCAAAATAGACGCCCAAGGCCAAATACAAGAGGCAAAACCACCAAGCCAAATGACACAGGCCACAAAACACAGGGAAACCAAAAACAGAGAAACCCCCCCAGGTCACCTACAACCGGTTGCTGGGTCACTACCACCAAAATAGTGGGTAGTTTCCCAAAATGTCCGGTTAAATATGCCCCTAGCCCAAAATTAGCCCAAGACCAGCCCAACCAGCCCAAAAGTAGCCCACAAAGCCCAACCAGCCCAACTGAGGTGCTAGCTTCCCCCCCTCACCCCCCCCCCCCCCCCACCGGTCAAAACCCCCGTGGGAGGGGCAGGCCTCCCGCTGGTCGGCCGACCCTCCCAAAGACTCATTTTCACTTTCAATTTTGGGGACTTTTCCTTTTTTTGCTTTGTTGGTTTTTATTGTTATTTGGGTATCTCCGATGTTAGTCACCCATTCTGTGCCCTTCGCCCCATTTAAGATTGATGTACTTTATTTGTTTTTAAGTGTTGTTGCAAACTTGATCAAAAGTGTGTTCTCAAGAAATACAGATATCTTGTGTATATGGTTCTAGGGTGTCACTGTGATTGCCCTGTTCAAGAAGTGCGTTTAAATTTCCCAGATGAGCCTTCCTCTTCGTTTAATTGAGAAAGTTACCTCCATTGATTGATTATTTATTTCCTAATTTTTGGGCATTTAAGGCTAATGTGGTGATGTCTTTGGATTCTAAGGGTGAAGGTCTGGTAGTGCTAAGAGGAGCTTAATAATATTTCCGCATTCAAAATGTCACCTTCCCCGTGAATAATACACTGGGTACAAGATTAGCTTAAGACCCTCCGATGGTTATAGGAGGCAAATTCGTTGGTATGGCGGAGTACTTTACTCCCGCCATACTAAGGGTAATCCACCTTTGAAATTTAGAGTTGTACGCCAGCCCTGAGGACATCTCTAAAAATTGGTAATTATTGCACAGCAGTTTCTGTCAATGTATTAAACGTTTGGAGGACTTTCATGCCGCAACTTCCATTTCTTCCCAGCCATTTCCTTAAGGAATATGTTAGTACCAGAAGTAAGATCACCTTCCTGCCATATTGCGGATTGCTTAAAAAATTTTGTTTAAGACTTTTAGTCTGCTTTTGATATTTATTGATCGTCGGGAAACTGGTATTTTTCTCATTTAGTAAGCTAATGGTATGGCTATCCAATTAACATTGTTCTCTATCGATTCCCCAGGTCAAGCCCTCTGTGCTTTTCCTGTGCTCTTTTTGTGCACATCCTATTAAGTCATGGCCTCTAAAGACTTTTTTTAAGTTGTCCTCCGAAGTTTGATTTGAAATTTTCCACTATGCTTCACTATTCTACACTTCCTGCTTTATTGTGAACAAGCGAGTCCCTTATCTGTGGCAATGCAGATAGCTTATCGAACAATGGCGCACAAGTACAAATCTATAGGGCCTTTTAATTTCACCTTTGGCCCATTGTACAGGCTCGCTTAGTTCTCCTAAATAGGTGTCCATTGCCATCATGAAGGATGCTGACGTCATGAGGGCTTTGGTGCGGAAAATAATAATGCCACGTGTCGCAGATCAGTTTCCAGAGGAAAACGTGTAACAGGAAAGCATTTTCCACATCTGGTAAGCACTGCACCTTGCAGTATTTATATTTACTTGGTGCTGTAAATATCTCATCCTTCCCTGCCCTCCATTTGTACTGGGCCTAACAGTGTCATGTTAAGGATTTTGGAGGCCCAAGGTAAGATATATTTTGTGGCATTTGCTTTACTTGTAATGCCTTACTCTCCCTTTCACCAAATCACTGGTTATTGTGTTTTGGGAAGTTTACAGATGCATGTGCATTTAACTTGAGGTATGAGTGCTCCCTATAGTAATCACAATCAATACAAGATAAAATAGTTCTCGAACACACTACTTAGAAAGCTCCTACCGTCTACAACAAGGAATGTGTACAATTTTCACCATATTCCCTATGTGTTGTTCAGTGCTTGTTTGCAAAGTAGTCTCACCAGTATGTCATGGGTCCTGATGCATGAAAGGAAAGTAGCCCTCTGGCTGCAGTCCTAATAATAAAATAGGCAATAATGAGGGTTCGGTGGGACACTCAGGCCTCTGTGCCACTACACCTGCTGCAGCAATCAAAGCAACAACCCCTGTGTACTTAGCAATAGCTGGTGTCCGAAACAGAGGCATGCGATAAAATCAGGGATGCTCACATGGTGTCACAGATGCTTTTTTTTATAAAACTTTTTATTGAAACAACAACACGCCATCTCATTTTACAGGATACACATAGCAAAGTTGACAGATATTACACAATCAAATTAGTTTTGTCATACCAATCAGCTAATGATAATTGATCATTTTTCGGTTCCCTCTCCCCCTGCCCTGGACCCCCCCCCCGCCCATTAGAGTGGTTCGTCCTCCCGACCATGCACAATGAACGGACCACAATGAATGGATCTTTATCCATTTTTGGGGCCATCCCCTGATCTCGTAAATTGTTCTTTCCGCCAGCATACACCAGTCTAAGTCCGTTTTCCATTCCCTAAATGTTGTGGCGGAGTCACAGAACGCTTATGCGTTAAAAAGCTGTTCAAGGGCACAAAAAATGTACATCTGTCTTGTAAAGATGTACATGTTGAATGTTCAAAGAGCAGGCTGCTGTGTGATCCCTCATGTCCTCTGCATTGTAGGATTTGATCCTAGGGAGAGGTGTGGCACCGTGGCCAGGGCGACTGATGGTGGAATCTGAGGATCATGGTTTGATCCCCGGTGCCGGCGGCAGATTAGCCCAGCACCATGTGACTCTGGGCAACAGCTTCCTTAATCTTCCCGATGGCCCACAGCGCCTGGAGACCCTTACGGGTGATTGTTCGCGCTTTACAAATGTGGATTATTATCATTATTATATCCCAGTTGCTCTGATGACGCGGTAGGTGGGCAAGCAGAGGATTCAACCGGTGGTGTAGCCAGCCAGCCGTGTCTCTTACACAGACAAAGGGAATGGTCCCCATACCCTGGTTTGGCAATACAAACAGCTATAATTGGGGTAAAATGGCCACTCTGACATCTGGGCCCAATGCCACTGCACCTGCTGCACTATTGATATTGAACGCCTAAATTCTACCTAAACTCCACTCCCTAGAGACAGCTGGGTTAGAGAGGTTTTAAAGAGGTGCCCCCCCAGAGTAAAATAAATAAATGTTTGCAAAAAGGGTCTGAATTCATAGCCATGACTGTCTTAGGTTCCCTGCCTAGTCAGAGATACATGCATTAATGACATTAAACTTAACAATTTCTAAAGATTAGCACAAATTATATTGTCGGGTTAAGAAAACATTTATTTTAAGAAAGCTTCTCCTCCAGTATATTTAAAGTAAAAGGCCTAGCACATAAAGCCCCTGAAAAACCTATTTTCATTGAGTGCTAGAGTAATGGTTAAACACAGGTTGCACTTCTTAACAGCACCCTCTTTTTTACAGTGGTGGCTCCTCCGCTAAGGTGGAGGAGCGTCGCCCCATTGCCTAAAAGAAAAAGAAAATGATGATAAGATATTGTTATTATCATTTAAGTTTTCATTTTGCAGTCAGTGGCTCTCAGGGTTGGGCAGGCTGGCAAAGAACTCTGGGAGGAGTGTTTGGGCGGACCAAACAGTCATGCGCACTTTACATTTTCCCCACCAGGCAGTAATGCACAGCCTGGTGAGGAACATGCCCAGCATCCCATTGTCCGTCTTGGCGCTCAGACCAATTTATAATGCTGTATTGTGATTGGCGCAAGGGAGTCTGGGAGTCCAGGTGCTTTCTGCTGCTTCCTGCTGCCGGACCGGAGACAGGAAGAAGAGGACGGAGGCGAGGCAGCTGCCGGCCGTTTTGAGGTAAGTGTTTTTTTTTTCTTTTTTCACACCCCCACCTCACCACCCGGGTCCTGTAGCACCGCTACTGTTTTTATAGTAATCATATGTTTTTACTCAAAAACACCCTGTGCATTATTCTTTGAGGTTATGAGAGGGGAGTTCCCAATACCTACTATAAACTGTTAAGATACAAAATAAAAGCTTCCTGATTACTTGCCTATTTGATTTACTTGTTCAAAAAGATGCTTGTGGGTACATTACATTTGACATCAAGCAGCTCAGGTCATGTGGGTTGTAAATGCCAAGTCACTGATTGATTAAAAGGGCTGATGTGTACCTTTCTTTGTGAATGTAGTGTTCCACCCATACCAGGAAGAAGTGTGAATTCTTTTGAGATGTTTTTGTAACATTGCTATCAGACATTCATGGCCAAACTTCTATTGTTTTTCTCATAGCAATTTTGTTTCTTCACGCATATACATTTGCATGCTTTCTGGCTTGTTGAAACAGAAAGTCAGGTAGCTATTGCCACAGTAATGTCTATCAAAGTGGCAGGTCATGGAAACTACAGCACCACACTGCTAGGGGACATCCGCTGCAGAGATTGTGTATCTATGCATTCTCAACAACCTTGAAATATTCAAGCAGTACAAGCAGTATCACATGCAGTGCACTGAAGTACTAATTTAACACAGCACTGTTTTGGGCTGCTGGGTGACTGAAATGATTGAAAAGCTAGACCTGTTTTATCACCTTTGACAGTGATAAATGGTTGTTTGTCATTGGAACTTAAAAGGAAAGTGATGCTTTTGCCTGGAAATATAAGAGAAAAGAGTGTGTCCAGAAGGACTAGTTTGCACTCTTTAAAGAGAATACCCTAGACCATCAATTCTAGGGTTCTTATTGCTTTATTTAGCTTATTTTAAATTATTTAGATTAGCGAAGCAAATACATATTTTTTCATGTCCTAGAAAAGAAACCTTCCATTTACAGAACACCACATTTACAAAACCACTTCTATACACAATGTTATATTCCACTTAAAAATGAAAAAATTCAAAGACAAAAATGCCAAGTGAAAAAATCGTGTGAAATAACATTAACATTGAAACAAAGTACAACACCAGTCCTAGTTTTTACATAAGGTACCAAGCAGACGTTAGATTCTTAACTAGATGCCGTTAATTGTCCTGCCTAGGCCAAGAGACCAGGGGTTATGTCTACAAACCAATGTTGCCTACACAAGAGGAAATAATTATTACTACATTCCTTAAGGCACAATATATACACAATCCCCTGAGCTCACAAGAGCCATCGTGTTTTGAATCCACACATTTCACGGATTCTCCTCAGGATTTGGACAAGGTTGATATCTATAAAAAAACAACAAAACCATAATTGAATATTTTATGTTTCATAAACTGCGACCCAAAGAATATTTACAACAGATACCGCATTTAATTGAGTACCTTGAAAGCGGCGCGATGTGCGTCCGCCTTGTGTGTAGAGGAATAGTTGAAACCTCTTCTAAGTGCCTGACGGTTCAAATTGCCATGAGATGTGACGCAAAATCTAGGGGGCAAGGTAATGACCAAAACATTACGTTGTGCGCACAAATGGCTGTATTTATACAATGCGCTGGTGTTCACAAGCTATAGTCAGTCAGTCAGTCAAACCACTTTATTCGGTTAAATTAAAACCATAAAAGTACAAAGACGAAATACAAACATATATGTGCAAAAATACAATATAAAATGTCCACAGTATAATACAATCCGGCATTAGCAGTCTATGTGCAAAAAACGCGGTACAGTACGGGTCAGGTAAAGTGCATTTCAAGGCAAAAGTGACAATACATCCGAGATATTTGATATAAACCTCATTTAAAATACCAATCATAAAAACAATGTATAAAAAGATAAAATCAGAGATAAGACCTCATTAGTTATGGGCTCTCCTCACGGCTATTTCTCAACCTGACAGCTGCCATAAGGAAACTGGCTATATAAAAAATCTCATTGGGATCATTTAATAGCTGTAAGTACAATAAGGCTGGCTTAACTTGGATAAAGCCCTTTCTTTTTAGTAGGAGAAAAAGAAACATCTTCCTGATGTCACTATACAAATCACAGAACATTACTAGATGCATTGTGTCCTGGACTGAGAAATCATCGCAGATGCATGGCCCTAGCTCTTCCAGCCTGCACCACCCCTTGGAGTTCCCTAGCGAAAGGTGAATTAAGTTAAAACGGAAGCGTGTAAGGAGAATGCGATGGAAAGACCTGGTCACAATTTTCAAATAAGGTTCCATCGACGGCGTAGTTTTTAAAAGATAATGTGCTTTTACCGTGACTTTTTTCAACTCCAATTCCTCCCTTTGTACTGCCCACAAATTTAAAAACTGTTTCTTCACCCCGCTGGGATCCATTTTCGTAATCATCCCGGGATCATCATAGAGGTCATGTCGACCAACAGTTGCCAATGTTTCCCTTACATAAACAAGCCACCTAATCTTGTGTGCATAATCCAGGGTGAGACAGTCCCTGATCAATTTATGGTTAAGGTCTAACTCGGGATTAAGCCATAATTTAAGCCAGAAAATAACTGGCGCCAGCCTAAGTGTATTGGTTATGTAAGCTACCCCCAATTCCTGGTGTACAGCATAGGTGGGTGTTGATTGGGGAACCTATAATATACCCCGTAGAAATTTGTTCTCCTCTAGCTGTATCCCCTCCATGGGTCTATACCCCCAGATAGAGGAGCCATATGTGGCAATTGCGATACATTTAGCTTTATAAATGTTCACAATTGCCTCAACGGGTTTCGTTCCCAACCGTTTGGCAAACCCATTTACGGCAGCGATTGCCTTAGCCATGCCATTAACCTTAAGTTTGTGTTGAGCAGCCCATGTGCCTTTCTCATCAAAGAGAACCCCCAAATACATAAAAGAAGCTACCCTAGTAACTTCAGATCCTTCACAGTAAAGAGCCCGGCAAGATCGTTTGCTCTGGCGACCTATACTCATTACGTGTGATTTGGCTATATTTACCTTTAGATCCAAGGAATTCATAAAATTACCAAATCCCACCAGCAGCTTCTGTAGGCCGACTACACGATAACAAAACAGCATTGTCGGCGTACAGAAGCACCGGGCAGCGCTCCTGGCCAATTTTGGGGACATCTAAGCTAGCTATATCTAAAAACTTACCTAAATTATTAATATAAAGAGTAAAAAGCAAAGGTGCTAAAATACAGCCCTGTCGTACTCCACGTCCAGAACTAAAGTGCCATGTGCAGTTCCCATCTTGGTCGATCCTCACCCGTGCAGTAAGGTTCTGATGCAGGTCAGCTAGGAAGTGAACAAGACTTTTTTCCATCCCCATCTCTAGGAGGAGCGTCCAGAGCTTTGACCTGTTTTACCAGGTCGAAAGCTGACGATAAATCCATGAATGCCAGCTGGAGTACTCCCCCTTTGGCTGAGGTATATTTGCCAATTAACAGCTATAGAGATTAGTAAAGAGCGACCTTTACCTTTAGTTAGAAATCCCAGTTGCCACAGAGACTTTACAAAGTTGTACTGACTGCTTGACTGTAGTCAGTAATTGGCGCCCCACTGTTGGAAAACGATGTTCCATTAGTGAAGTGTTTTTATAGTTGAAACCTCTTCTAAGTGCCTGACGGTTCAATTTGCCATGAGATGTGATGAAAAATCTAGGGGGCAAGATAATGACCAAAACATTACGTTGCGCGTACATATGACTGTATTTATACATGCTCTGGTGTTCACAAGCTTTAGGGTTTAGTAAAGGGCGACCTTTACCTTTAGTTAGAAATCCCAGTTGCCACAGAGACTTTACAAAGTTGTACTAATGGCTTGACTGTAGCCAGTAATTGGCGCCTCACTGTTGGAAAACAATGTTTCATTAATTGTTTTTATGTCTAAAGCCTCTCAAAATCGACATAAGTACTCTAAATCTGTTTACCTGCCAGGGGAATCAATTTCACTCAATGAGGCTGCTCTGGCGACGCCCATCCCATTCTACACTTCTTTAAACTTTGTCCAAAGTGGAAACGCTAAAAGTTACTAAAACACTTGACCTAAATGTACTTTCCTATTTATAAAGGCGTGCCTCATGCCACTTACCTGCATTAAATTGTTTTAGAACATTCTCCACACACCCCATGTCTGCTACAATTCAGCAAACATTTGAGTGAAGCAAGGCACTTCCTTTTAACCCAGCAGAGATTCCCCAGGAAGTTACAGAGTCCCCGGGAATTCTGGTACTGGTAGTACTCACATGAGTAAAGCACTCACTTTGGCTGCTGGAAAATCCATTTAACTCATGAGCTCAAATATCGATGTTGTTGGTAAAATAGCCTGATTTAAGTGTAATGTATGTGCACAGGATATAAATGTATCTTGAAACATGAAATGTTTAGAGCACTAAACAAAGGAAATCTCCAGGCAAAAATACTGAAATTAGGGGGAATGTCTAAAGTTGTAATTACAGTTTTGTGATCTCAGAAAATTCATTAAGCCCATGCAGGGCTGAGTCAAATTTCATAATGAGGAAAGCCTCCCTCTGTGCCAACCGGACTTCAGGGTCACCTCCAATCTGGTTTTTCTTTATTTGGGACAAAGTCGTCCAGGTAAAATCAGTGTATAGGTGTTTTGAGGACACAAAGTGTTTCACCATGGGTGCAGTGAGTATCTTATTTTTCAGGCGAGACCGATGTTGGACAATGCAGTGATGTACATCCTGACTTGTTTTGCCAATGTAAATCCGTTTACATAGACATGTAATGGAGTATACCACGTTTTTAGATTTACAATTCGCAAATTCATTGAGGCTGTGATGTATTCCTATAGGTTCTGAATCGATCCCCCTATTCCTGACCCTATTCTGGTTAAACAAACCAACAAGTTAACTAGCAGTCAGCCCATGAGGCAGAAAACCCCCATGATGCAGATACCGTTATCTGACGCAGTCACACTACGGCACAGGAACGTGTTATCTGATTAGGTCATAACGCTTGCGATCTAATTAGACAAGCGATATTCCTCCAGCCCCTGATAAGGCATACGGAGTTCTCATAACAAATCAAACCTATGACAACCTGGGCAAAACCCTGCGGCCATTGTTTTGATTTCACCGAGAACTTCAGCAAAAGAATGTGCTAACGAGCAAGTCGTATGACATCCTTATTGACGTATCTATGTCCATCCTTACGTCAATCTCGGCACCTTAAAGGTATAAATATTACCGATATTGCCCTATGCAAAGACACGCGGTGGTGACGAGACGGAGCAGCCATACTTGCCGAAGCGAAGAGCAGAGCAGACCCCGCTGGCGCAGCCCCGCCTTCCTGACGCGCTGAGAACAGCTGCTTTCTCCTGCCGAGAAATCCAGCACCGGCGTTTCCGGGTAGCCCTCGCAGGCAGCCTGGAATATCGAGACCAGAGAGAGAGATACCATCCCTCATTCAACCTAGATTCCAGGTACAGAACTGAATAACCCCTCGCAGAGAAATTCTTTAGTTATTCACTTGGCAAAAACAAACTTAACTTAAACTGTAACTTTCTATTCCCGCCCACGTATTAGGCTTAGGTCAGGTACACGGGGTAGGCGTATTTAGAAACACCAGTTGAGTACGTTTAGTCAAATGTATATGTGTATGTAATATATTTTATTCATTTTTAAACATCTTATGGCTTAGAAACCATATCAATGTTTTTACAGTATTATTTTATACTTCTGCTTTTAATGTATGCACTTTACTTAGCTATAAGTATTGCAATAATATCGATCCATTTCTCTTGTATGAGAAAAGAGACTGATCAATAAATAACACCTTTTTATTGAACACGCCCGTCTCTTCCTTTTCTCTACATTCTGATAAGACTAAGAATGCACGTACTGACTGAGTAAAATAAATTGCCTTTTGTTCACACGACTCTCGAGATACATTCTTGATTAGGGGAGAGCAAAGTTGTCATGTTCTATGGTTGTCAGAAACTAAATCCCTTCTTGTCTAATCAGGGAAGTTAATTCCTTCCTGAACATTCGAGAAAGTTTCTAGTGAACTCTGAGCTAGCTGGCAAACCCAAAACTTTAAGTCTAATATCGACAGTAGTAGACCTAGTTAACGTCTGGTCTAGGCCTTTACTATTGAAGGTATTATTCCAATGCGCAGAGCCTATTGGGATAATAGGAACTACACTACAAGGCACCAGTGCCCTAGTCCGTTTGTGAATAATGTCCCTTCTGTCTCTTCTTGTTCATCCTTGTATACCCTTGTATACCCAAATCATGCTTAAAGAATTCCATGGGTGGCTTAACAATCGTAGCCCTGACATTAAATTTAGCCTTCAATTCAGCAAAAAGAATCTGCCATTTTTGGATGTCAATGTAAAAACATCCCAAGGTGGGTTAATCACCACATTACACATCAAACCCACGGATAAGAACAATTCCCTCCACTATCAGAGTTATCATCCGTCCAACCTTAAGAACAACTTGCCCTATGGGCAATTCTTGCGTATCCGGCGGAATTGCTCTAGGAGAGAGGACTTCGAATTACATGCCGAGGGGCTAGTCAACAAACTGAGAGAGAGGGGGTACCCTAAAAAATTATTAAAACAGTCACTAAAAAGAGCATGGTTTACTCCGAGAGAGCACTTACTAACAAAAAAGACAGAAAGGCAAACAGATCGAAATGTATGTGTGTCCACGTTTGGACCACACACACATCCCATTAAAAAAATTATCCGAAGCAACTGGCATCTGATTGAAGAAACCATAAAAGATGTGGGGTTGCGACTTTTTGCACTAAAAAAGAAATGGTACATTGGGTAGCAAGTTACTAGCTCTTCGGGCTTTTAAAAAATACCATCTACATTATGCACCATGCTCAACCTCCAACAGATACAGGGACACCACAAATGTGGTACCTGTTCGGTGTGTGATTCGACACAAGAAGGGACATTATTCACAGACGGACTAGAGAGGACTTGCGCCATAATGAATTTACGAATTGTAAATCTATAAATGTGGTATACGCCATTACATGTCCATGTAAACTGATTTACATTGGCAAAACAAGTCAGGAGTCACTGCATTGCCCAACATCGGTGTCGCATGAAAAATAAGATACTCACTGCACCCATGATGGAACACTTTGTCTCCTCAAAACACCTATACACTGATTTTACCTGGATGGTTTTGTCCCAAATAAAGAAAAACAACCAGATTGGAGGTGACCCTGAAGTCCGGTTGGCGCAGAGGGAGGCTTTCCTCATTATAAAATTTGACTCAGCCCTGCATGGGCTTAATGAATTGTCTGAGATCACAAAACTGTAGTTACAACTTTAGACATTCCCCCTAATTTCAGTATTTTTGTCGGGTGATTTGCTTTGTTTAGGGCTCTAAATATTTCATGTTTCAAGATACATTTATATCCTGGGTACATACATTACACTTAAATCAGGCTATTTTACCAACAACGTCGATATTTGAGCCCATGAGTTAATAATCCATTTTGGATTTTCCAGCAGCCAAAGTGAGTGCTTTACTCATTTGAGTACTACCAGTACCAGAATTCCCGGGAAACTCTGTAACTTCCTGGGGAATCTCTGCCAAGTTAAAAGGAAGTGCCTTGCTTCACTCAAATGTTTGCTGAATTGTAGCAGACATCGGGTGTGTGGAGAATGTTCTAAAACAATTTAATCCAGGTAAGCGCCATGAGGCACCGCCTTGATAAATAGGAAAGTACATTTAGGTCAAGTGTTTTAGTAAGTTTTACCGTTTCCACTTTCGGCTAAGTTTAAAGAAGCGTAGAATCGGGATGGGCGTCACCTGAGCAGCCTCATAGAGTGAAACTGATTCCCCTGGCAGATAAACAGATTTAGAGTACTTATGTCGATTTTGAGAGGCTTTAGACATAAAAACAATTAATGAAACATTGTTTTCCAACAGTGAGGCGCCAATTACTGGCTACAGTCAAGCCATTAGTACAACTTTGTAAAGTCTCTGTGGCAACTGGGATTTCTAACTAAAGGTAAAGGTCGCCCTTTACTAAACCCTAAAGCTTGTGAACACCAGAGCATGTATAAATACAGTCATATGTACGCGCAACGTAATGTTTTGGTCATTATCTTGCCCCCTAGATTTTTCATCACATCTCATGGCAAATTGAACCGTCAGGCACTTAGAAGAGGTTTCAACTATTCCTCTACACCCAGGGCGGATGCACATCGTGCCGCTTTTAAGGTACTCAATTAAATGCAGTATCTGTTGTAAATATTCTTTGGGTCGCAGTTTAGGAAACATAAAATATTCACTTATGGTTTTGTTGTTTTTTATAGATATCAAGCTTGTCCAAGTCCTGGGGAGAATCCGTGAATTGTGTGGATTCGAAACGCGTTGGCTCTTGTGAGCTCAGGGGATTGTGTATATATTGTGCCTTAAGGAATGTAGTAATATTTTTTTCCTCTTGTGTAGGCAACATTGGTTTGAAGGCATAACCCCCGTCTCTTGGCCTAGGCAGGACAATTAACAGTGTCTAGTTAAGAATCTAACGTCCGCTTGGTGCCTTATGTCAAAACTAGGACTGGTGTTGTACTTTCAATGTTAATGTTATTTCACACGATTGTCTAAGTTTGTTTCACTTGTCATTTTTGTCTTTGAATTTTTTCGTTTTTAAGTGGAATATAACATTGTGTATAAATGTGTTTTTTTAAATGTGGTGTTCTGTAAATGGAAGGTTTCTTTTCTAGGACATGAAAAAATATTTATTTGCTTCGCTAATCTAAATAGTTTAAAATAAGCTAAATAAAGCAATAATCCCCAGATTCATCATGCTCCTCTTTTGCAAGTCCTTAATAGAGATTATTAAGGAATCGCTATTAAAGACTCGCAAAACGGGATGCATGAAGAAATCGCAAAATTTATAGCGATTTCTACTGCTTCCTTATTTGCGATTCGCTAATTGCTAAGAAGGAATGACTCCCCTTTCATTCCTATGGGCCAAAGGCCCATAGGAATGAATGGGGAGTCAATCCTTATTTGCGATTCGCAATTAGTGAATCGCAAATAAGGAAGCGATTTCAAGGATGCCAGGGTGTCCAAAGGACACCTTGTAGCACCCCTGAAATGGTGATTTACACTGGTGTTGCGCACACACATGACCAAAGGACATGTGTGTGTGTAACATCCAACTTAGAAAAATGCACTAAAGTGCATTTTTCCAAGTTTTCGCTATTTACCACAAAGTCAGACTTCGCGGTAAATAGCGGCCAAAAATTGCGAATTCGCAATTCTAAAATGGTTCATGATTTGCATTTAAGGAATTTCAAATAGAGATTCCTTAAATGCAATTCCTCGCAATTTAGCGATTTCAAATTTTGCGATTTTTGCATTTGGGATGATGAATCCCAAATGCAAAAAAAGCGCTTGCAAAGGGCCAGATTCGCAGAATCTGGCCCTTTGCGAGCCGATTTTTGCTTCATGAATCTGGCTGCAAGAACCCTCGAATTGATGGTCTAGGGTATTCTTTTTAAAGAGGGCAAACTAGTCCTTCTAGACACACTCTTTTCTCTTGTATTTACAGTGGTCCAGTCCAGGAGGTTTTAGGACCTGAGCCTTCTTTGTTCTCAATTTTCGCTGGAAATATAGCAGCATTTGTTTACATCTCTGAAGTAATTGCACATCACAACAGACCATGACACAACAACATAACAGATATCAAGATTAAAACATAATAAAAACATACCAGGCTAAAACACAACAAACGGTTAAAGCAGACTGCAGCTCAGGGATAATGGCACAACTCCACAATATTACATCGCAATAATGCAGCACAAAAACCTAGAGATCAAAAAGACAACACATTACCACCACAACAAAATGCAACAGAACACATATATTTTCAGGTCTCACATTGCCACCTCCACAAATCTGATTTTATAATACGATGTTAAATGGGGTTTGGAACAAGCATTACTGTAACTTGCCAGCAAGGAAATGAAATGACACCAGCCAAAATGTGTATCACCTGGTTCAGCTGGATTAACCTTCTACCTCTTATGCTTGTACTTATCAAATGGTGGGTAAGGCGTCTTCTTCCTTTTCTTTGCACCAACACAAAGTCTTAGTACAAGGTGCAGAGTAGAAGTGTAAATTCGTTCTGAACGGTGTAATCAGACAAATAACAACTTTCTTCAGGTTCCCAAAAATCAGTTACTGTAGATCAGGAGGAAGGTCTATCATTTCCTCAATTTTAGACTTCACAATTTCAATCATATCAAGAGGCTCAACCTCTAAATTCATAGTTTTACCCAGCAGGGCCTTCGCGAAGATCTGTGTTGGTGGTATCTCCACCTTCTCCTGGTGATAGACAGCGAGGAATTTCTAGAGGTCAAACTTCAAGTGTCTCCAATAAGCCCAGAGGCCAAAGAAGAAGCACCTTTGATTAAAAAAATATGTATGCCTCGTCAGATTGCACAGCGGCCGTTAAACAGCTAAAGGAGTCACTAAAGTTGCATCCCTGTAATAGAGAGGCAATAAGACAGTGTAGATCCTCAAATAAAACCCTCCTAGGCATAAGTAAACAGGAAATAAGAGAGCAAGCATGGGTAGACCTTAAGAATGCTGCTGTACTGAGAGACTCCAGGGCATTTTGGGAAGTAATAAACAGACCATATTTTATGGATAATAGTCAACCAAAAATCGGATGTTACATCCCCCCCCGAAAGAGTGGGTGGGTCACTTCTCGAATATTTTTTGTCAGAATCCTTCACATCCATCTATTTTAGAGCCAATCACCCCCACAGCAGGCGTGGTGCGGCCATTGGGGCGTAGGGGCGTAGCCCCACTAATCCCCATGGACCTACCGCGCCGTCGCTGAAATAAAAATAAAAATATAGAATGATCGCGCTACCCGCCGGCCGGGAATCCGTGAGACACCCGACTTTTCCGGAGTGTGCAGGGGGGGGGGACTGGGCCTGCTGCAGCTTGAGTGACAGTTCACTCAGCTGCAGCAGTACTGCGCAAGTGAATGTTTGGGAAGAAACCAGCCCGAGCATGCGCAGATAGTTTCCCTGCTGAAGTCCCCCTTAGAGAGAGGACCAGGGGGCGGCCTGCAGCCCCAGGGGTTCTAAAGGGCGACGGCGACTGGGCGAGCAGTCATGGTGCCCCCCTAGCCAATCCTGGCGCTGCATGCAGCGCCAGGATTGGCTGGTCCAGTGGTCCACGTGCAGGCCAATCACTGTGTGACTTCGCGCCATCCGCTACCGTAACATACATTAAGTACATATGTCACACTGTGTGTGTGTGGGGAGGGGGAGGGGGGTTCGCTTCTGCCTCCCAAGCAGCCTCAGACGTTGCCCTCTTCAGTGACTATCAGCGCATTACAAAATGAGCTCGCATGGGAGAAAGCGGGGATTCCCATTTTGGTGTGAAGTTGTAGAAATGTATACATGACTTTGGGCTCAATATGTATGTTCCGATTTTGGTGTGAAGTTGTAGAAATGTATACATGACTTTGGGCTCAATATGTATGTTCCGATTTTGGTGTGAAGTTGTAAAAATGTATACATGACTTTGGTTTGAATATGTACCATCAAAACTGCAGGTCCACACCAAAGGAGAGAGGATGTGGTCTGATGGTTAGCGCAGCCGACTTTGGTGCTGTGAAACCAGGTTCGAGCCTCTTATCGAGCCATATTAATTTATACATGACTTTGGTGTTAGATAAATAGATGTTTTAAAAAACAAATAGAAATGATGTTCCGACTAAGGTGTGAAATTGGTGTCGAATAAATACATGTTTTTATTATAATATTAATCATGTATCATTGGTGCTGGAGTACAAGGTTTGAGACTGGTATTGAACACTGACAAGCTGTGTGCAAGTTATATGGTGATAAAAATATCATAAAAATACATGAATGATGGATGGATGCAGGGTCGGTGCATTAATGATTGTTGGGTGGATGGATGGGTGGGTGGATAGGTGCATAGATGGATGCATGCATGATGGGTGGATGCATGATGGGTGGATGGATGCATGAATGATGGATGCAGGATGGATGCAGGATGGATGGGTGGGTGGATGGATGGATGGGTGGATGCATGAATGAATGATGTATGGATGCAGGGTGGATGGGTGGATGGATGGGTGGATGCATGAATGATGTATGGATGGATGCATGGATGCATGCATGATGGGTGGATGCATGATGGATGGGTGGATGCATGAATGAATGATGTATGGATGCAGGGTGGATGGATGGGTGGATGCATGAATGATGTATGGATGGATGCATGGATGCATGCATGATGGGTGGATGCATGAATGATGTATGGATGGATGCATGGATGCATGCATGATGGGTGGATGCATGATGGATGGGTGGATGCATGAATGAATGATGTATGGATGCAGGATGGGTGGGTGGGTGGATGGATGGATGGGTGGATGCATGAATGATGTATGGATGGATGCAAGGTGGTTTAGGCTTGCTCGCTGCGCTCGCTCGCTGCGGTGCAATATGCAAATTAGTTTACTCCACACCACTTTCAAATGTCACCAGCCGCCCCTGCCCCACAGATGTGGAGTCCCTAGCTATAAGCAACTCTATAGAAGTTAAGACTGTTGCTAGGATCATATCACAGTCATCCTCAGGGAAGGCACCTGGCTCGGATGAGGTCCCGGCTCATATGCATAGACAGGACCCAGCAACATGGGAATTATGCTTGACTAACGTCTTTCAGGCGGCAGTAAAAGGTGATATTCTCCATTGCTGGAAGGAGTCCACCATTGTCCCTATTTTTAAAAAAGGAAATAGAAGCTCATGTTGTCAGCCCGTTTCTCTCTTGGGCTAATCGGTAAAGATATTAGGCCGGGTCCTTTTACAGATTTTGGAGGAGTGGGCTTTTGATAGTACATTTTGTTCGGAATTACAATATGGTTTCCGATTCTGGGTAGGGGAAGATGAGCAGACTATAAACCTCCTTCTGATATCAAAGAAATATGTCCAGACCAGGGGGTGGGGGGTGGGCTTCACATGGCCTTTATAGACCTTTCAAGCGCCTTCCATATGGTGGATAGGGCAAGCTATGGTCCATGATGTGCAAAGCAGAAACTGGCCCTGCTCTAGTTGACTTTTTAGCACACCTACACAACGATACAAAGGTACAAGTTCGTTATAACATAAATGGAGACTGCATTTCATTTTTTAATCAACCAAAGCTGTGAGACTAGTTAGCATTTTAGCACCTTTTTATTTATTTTTATATAAATGCTCTCAAGACTGCATTGATAGCCAAAGGAACAGACCTCCCTAGAGTTGGTGACCATTCAGTACCAGTCCTATTACATGCAGATAATGACGTTTTGATCGACCCATACCGCCAATGGCTTGCAATTGCTCCTGGACACAATTTAGACTTTTATGGGGGATCTTCACCAGAAAATTTACCACAAGAAATTGCACATCATGACTTATGGCCCTAAAGAGACCCCCTCCCGGTCCTTTTATATTAATGGTATCCCTATCACAACAGTCTAGAGTTTTGATTACCTCTGTATAACTTTTTCAAATAAATTGAGATGGGAAGGCCTTTTAATGCAGAGGGCTTGCAAATTTGCAGGGTCCATTGATGTCATTTTCAGGTTCTCGAAATAACTAGGCCAAAAATCAATAAAGGAAATGCTCATCCTTTATAAAAGTAAATGTCTTTCATTGGGGTGTTACAGGGCTTGTGTGTGGGAGTACATTTGACCTTATAACCTCCCGAAAATTGAAAATACGTTTTTACACAGGCTGCTTGTAGCCCCCTAAAGTATGGCCAGTCTTATTGTTCACCTGGAGGTTAGGCTTCCTTTCTTAGAGGATTTAATTCAGGTTGCGCCACTCCTTATTTGGCTTAAGATCTGGCAGTCAAGGCATACTAGCTTTCCTCGCTCAGTCTATTCCATTCCTTTGCTTATCCATGTTAAAAAAGGTTTGCCAACATAAGTCTTTCAAACCTTTTCCATTTCTCCAAACGAAATTATTATCAGCTTGAAGTGGCTGAGCATAGTCCAGTGTTATCTTGATTTAGAGCGTGAAGCAGGAATGGAACGCTACTTAACATGAGTCTCAAATAGTGAACATAGACTTTATCTAACCCACTTTAGACTAACAACTTTAACAACTCTGCACTTTATTGTAGCCTATCTTCATCGATGGTCCTTGGTTTAAATCCCTGCCCCCTTGTCCTTGGGACAATACCTCTAAGGAAACACTGGCACATTTTATGTTTTTCTGTCTTTTTTATGTTCGCCCGAGAAAAAATATGTAATATAATTTTTACGTTCCCTGGGTTTAAGATCTTATAAAGATTATCTGCAATACCTTCAACTTTTAGATAATGAGCATTGTTGTTTTGTATCCTTAGCAGCAATAGTAGAAATGGCACCTAGGTAAAGATGGTGATATTAGCCTATTAGGAAGTCTATATTGCGCCTTAACCGAACAGTTGGTTATTGATACTCATTGAACGGAGAACCAACTCCGGTGAAAGAGTGGACTATGAATGCAAAATATATCATGTTGTTTAAAAAATTGTCTTACCATCAAAAGAGGATGTGTAACAAATGTGTTACAATTTGTAGTTTATCAATTTGTAATGTATGTATGGCTCTCACAGAGAGCTTCTATTGCTTATTTCCCTTTCAAAATGTCACAACTCACTGCTATGACATAGCAACAATTGATAACAAACTTTCTCTCGCACTTTTGTGATGTCATAAAGGCCTTCCAAGACAGGCTGACAGGGCTCCATAAAAGCTTATCACCGCAGCAATGATTGTCTGCTTTAACTGGAAGCAGGAAGCACAGCTGCAGGAGGAGGAAGGAAGGTAGGGAAGCTGGTGGAGGCTGGTCGAAGATGACAGGTAAGGATTTTTTTTTTAATCTTTAGGACGAGGATACATAACAGAGCGAATGTTATGTATGGCTTCCCCATTACTCCACTGCCACTTTGTTGCACTTTAACCCGTTGGCTGCACCGCCGATTTCGCGGACGTGCGGCATGTCCGCAAAATGGGCGTGGCCTCGTCGGCCATTGGCCGATGGCAGCACCAGCGAGGTAGTGCTGCAGTCGCGGCAGCATTCAAGGGGTTAAAGGATAAGCAAATGATTTCAGAGGCCACACATAACATACAATTATAGACGGGTAAAAAAGTAAATTACGGGGAGGTTTTTCAGCTCGGGATTCTGAGTGACATCATAGACAACTCGAGCTTCGCTCTTGTTGTCTGTTTGACGTCACTCACCCCCTTGGTAAAAAACATCCTCATAATTCACTCTTACCCATATATAATTCTACATATTCTGAAATGAATTTCTAATGTTTGCACTTTGACAAAAAGCTTTACCATAAGCAGAGTTATGGCGAATTTTGTTTTAGCACAACTGGAAACCATTTTTTTATACTGTAGCTTTAGTCAGCCTATATTATATAGTCATTTTGGCCTACAATTCAAAGCAATTAAAGTAACCCTAATCCAATGGCAAAAACTATATGGTATGATCGAACAAAAATTAAATCTCTTTAATTTGGATCACATACCTCAGACATTGATATTGTCCATCTCCAGGGTAGACTCTTGAAGGTGCACATTAATTTGCTGTTTTGGTGCAACAACATGCTTGAAATTGAACAATCTGGTGCCAGCTTCTTCAAGGCATGGCAAAGCAAAACAAAACATATCTTTGTAGGAAGATGTAATTATACATGTCGTAGAAGACATTTGGATATTTATGTAAGTGTGGATCAGTATATATTGCAACTCTACCTACAAATACCGACGAAGCACTGTTTAAGGATTAGTTCTCCTCAGGTCTCAAAAAAGTATTGGAAAAAAAAAGAGGAGATTGATAAACCATACTGGTTTAACTACTGAAGAAAATATAAAGAAATAACATTAGTCGGTACTTTTGAGTTTAAGAAAGTAATTTCAGAGTGAAGACAAGCACATGATCCAGGTATGTGATTCATCTCAACAGAGAAATGAGCACCCACTGAAGTGTTTCTTAATTTTAATTTACAGGAAACAGCCTGGTGCACAGGTTTGGTGAACAAGAGACACACCTTAAACTGGTACCGCAGCTGCTTCCTTGCACCAAAATAAACATTGGGTCCTTGTTAAATCACCCTCGTCTATTGTCCTACCATCACCATGGCGAATTGAGATGAGAATGTGCACTATGATAATGATAAACATTAGATGGTATAGGGGCATATGTATCAAACGATTTTGTATTCGCAAACGCTGCGATTTGCAAAAAAACAGCGTTTGCAAATACAAAATCGCAAAACGCGATGTATGAGCCTTTTTTGCATCGCATTATTAAGGAATCGCTAATTTTGCAATTCCTTAATTTTGCGTAAGCATTTAAGGAATCGCAAATTGCGATTCCTTAAATGCTATATAACAAGCACCCAAGTTGTGCGATTTATACTTAAGAAATCGCAAATTACCAACAACTTCAAGTTGGTGGTAATTTGCGATTTCTTTGAAAAATGCACTTTTTGGCATTTTTCAAAGTGCCATGTGGCGCACATACATGCCCCTAGGGCATGTATGTGCACCATATGCGCACACATGCTCATTTCAGGGGTGCATCAGGGTGTCCTTATGACACACTTGCACCCTTGAAATTATTCTCAATTTGCGATTCTCTAATTGCGAATCGCAAATTGAGAATGACTTCCCATTCATTCCTATGGGCCTCCTGGCCCATAGGAATGAATGGGAAGGTATTCCTTAATTGCGATTTCCAAATTTGCTAATCGCAATTAAGGAATACCAAGAAATCGCAAAATATTTGCAAATTTTAAAATACATCCCGTTTTGCAATTCTCAAATAGCTATTCTCAAAAAATCGATATTTGAGAATCACAATAAAGGATTTTGATACATATGCCCCTTAGTCCGTTAATAATGTGGAGTTAGTATCGTCCTGCAAGAATATCATATCCAAAATATTGACTACACACAAATTTCACACACAAATGTAATTAAACTAAAGACTTACAAAGAACATAGTATATAACCCAAGGTTCGTATGATATCTCAACAGAGAGGACATAGCATCTCATAGCAGGAAATATTCCTCAGATGTCTGTAGCATCTGCTGGCAGGAGCTGTTATGTACTCATCTTTATGTACTCATCTATAGCATGCAAAGCCTGACCTACCATCATTGAGTGGCCAGTCCATTATTCTGGGTAACCCCCCTAACACAGTAATTATATTCATGAGATCTGTCACAGAAGGCCATACCAACCTCCAATCAGACATGTGTTATCAATGGCTCTCCATCCTTGGAGATTCTCTGTGAATCATGAAATCACTCCCCAAGCCAGAATTGATCATTTCTGATAGCGCTGCTCATCACCTTTTGCTCCCATCAAAGCGCTACAGGTCAGCAAACATCTGGGAGTTGTGTTGATTTGAGAGTTCCCGTCAACACAAGTTGGGTCCCATCCCTGTATTTTAGGATCACTACTACCCATTGTGCGGAGTTCAATTAGAGGTTTCCCCGAGCTATTCGGAACACCTACAACTGAAATCCATATCTGAGAATTTTATATATGGTAGACCTGTTGTGACAGAATTATAATGTGAGGCGCTGTGTGGACTACGGAAGCAATGCACCTGAGACCCAGCGGGTGGGCAGCCAACTCTCCATACATTCGCGACTATTTTGTTAAGTCGTGAACAGCACACCTAAAACATGTCGAAAGGAGTCCTCCCAGGTACACAGACGGGACACTAAACATCACTTCCTGTTGCATGAACAGGGCATTCATAGGGAGTAAGTGGGAGGAAACAAATTCCCTCAAAACATGAACAAATATAGCCTAGAGGGCAATAGTCGAATAAAAAAACACAATAACACGTTCTAGACACACATGGGACATCCACACTCGTGACGGAGGCCCCACAGTCTTGGGGATCATTGAGAATTCTCATTGTGGGGATTCTGCCAAGAATGCGGAGACCCCACAAGTGCGGGAGTGCAGAGACACTTTGTGAGTCAGGCCAACAGTCTGACTCAGACAATATCTTGCTAGAAGGCTACGACTGAAAAGTATGATTATTCTAAATTTAAATAATTCAATTTTAATATAATTCAATGGGAGTTTAAATGGGTTTTTCCTGGTTGGGAACAAGGGGAGAGGATGTGGCGCAAGGGCCAGAGCTGGCTTTGAAGCTCCTGAACCAGGTTCGAGTCTGGCAGGAGGCTCAAACAGCCTGTGATTCTGATCAAATCACTTAGGGGCCATATGTATCATGCAAATTCGCAACCGCAAAGGACGAAATTCGCAGAATTTCAGCCTTTGCAAATGGAATTTGCTAAATGGAATGTATGAAGCAAAACTGGTGCAAAATAAGGAATGGCAACATTTGCGATTCCTTATTTTGCAATTGCATTTAAGGAATCGCAAATTTTGCGATTCCTTAAATGCAATGTATGTAGCAAAAAAAATATAGCAAAATGCCCTTAAGGAATCGCAAATTACCACCAACTTCTAGTTGGTGGTAAGTTGCGAATTCCTTGAAAAATGCACATTTTTGCATTTTTCAAAGTGCCATGTGACGCACATACATGCCCTTAGGGCATGTATGTGCGCCACATGTGCACCCATGCATATTTCAGGGGTGCAACAGGGTGTCCTTTGGACACCCCTGCACCCTTGAAATTATTCTCAAATTGCGATTAGCAAATTGCGAATCGCAAATTGAGAATAACTTCCCATTCATTCCTATGGACCTCCTGGCCCATAGAAATGAATTGGAAAGTAATCGCAAATTGAGAATAACTTCCCATTCATTCCTATGGACCTCCTGGCCCATAGAAATGAATTGGAAAGTCTTCCTTAATTGCGATTCGCAATTTGCTAATCGCAATTAATGAATTATAAGGAATCGCAATAAAAATTTGATTTTGTACATACATACCCATTTGCGATTCTCAAATAGCGATTTCTTAAAAATCGCTATTTGAGAATCGCAAATGAGTATCTTGATACATATGGCGTTTAATCCCCCCCCGTGCCTAGAAATGAATGTGTTCGGCCGTCTGTAATGCAACTAGTGCTCATGTAAAGCTCTCTGACACCTCCGGGTCGAGCTCGCGCTGTATAAAACTGCACAAACAAAAGGGTCGATGGCAGTGATATGAAACAGCAGCAGATGACGTAGTTAGGAGACAGATATATAAAACACACTTATCTACAAGCTAAATGAAAACACAAAGTCTCACATTCAGCATTTCCTTTCATTTTGTGTAATATCTTTCTACAAAACTGCCATTTTTTGAGGGGTTCACAAAAATGCGCAATGTAATTATGGGTCAAAGGAATGTTGTTGTTAGAGATATCGTAAACAAGAAGTCACTCGAAGCACTGCGGGTTCGTGGCGTTGTCAACGCCGCTGAGAGCACGCCTCAATTACTGCGCATCTTGGCGCTAGGCACGTTATCGCACCGTCTCGCTTGCCAAGAGTTCTGGACAAGCAACGTTTTTGACATGACAAATAAACATTGACAAAAACAACTGGTGTCTCCGAAAAGGAAGACAGTTAACAGGAAACAGAGCACCGCTGAGTGCATCCAACTGGGGTTTCATGACCGCAAATGTTTATTTCTATATTTCAGAAAAATTGGCACGTTACTTCACAAATATGTCAGTGACGCTCAATAAGGAAGCCACAATGGGGCATGATTCTACTAATAAATCGAGATTGATAACGTTATGATGGGTATCGCATTTGTTATTTTGTCTGTCTATACTTATTTAATTTTTTTTCCATGCATTTATTTAACAGTTTTGACATAGAACTGCGGAACCTCGAAGGGTGGGAGACCGATTTAAAGGAAAGCTTCCACGAGAGGATACGAATAGCTGCTAAACGTTTACCAGTGGTATAGATGTATCTAGAACGCGCAACAATAAGGCCAGCGAGTGTCAAATGCATTTGTGGTGAGCCATAGGGCAACAGCATGGTGCATCAAAATATATACATTTGTACACTGCAATAGTGAGGTGTGGAAAAATATATACATTTGCTGTTTGGCTAACTTTTAATTTACCAATCTAACATGGCCCTCAACTGATTTGATTTGATTTTAAAATTTATAAAGCGCAAACGTTTGCCCGGAGGCGTCTTGGCGCTGCCCATGACCGGTAATGAACAGAAGAACAGGGATAACTAGTCAGATCCAGAAAGAAAAGCAGATCTTTAACTGTGCTAAAATGCTAAATTAAAAATGGTTTGATTTTTATCACTGCAGCGCAAAGCCATCGATCGCGCGCTCACTATGCCATAGGATCTACTTCACCCTACTGACGAGGCCAAGGCAGAAACAGTTCAGTGGTTGGTTGTGTCCCCGATCAGAGGGAACCTGACTTTGCAGTTCAGTCTGGACAGTTCCTACTGGAGCAAAACTAAAGCTAGTATGCTATTGGCTGGGTCCTGTTTCGGCCAGGGGTGAAACAAAGGCCCCCACAGACCCCGCAGAGCAGGGGGCCCCAAATCCAGGGGGCCCCCTCAGCAAAGTATGCTGGTCTGAGAGCTCCTGATTGAGCTGGAAGGTGGGCTCTCCATGTACTTTGCAGGGGAGCCCCCTCGAGTTTCGTTACACCACTGGTTTCGGTGGCATGGGGGGAAAAAAGATGGACTCAGTGGCGGCTCCTTCGCAATGGCGGAGGAGCATCGCCCCACTACTTGGCTCAGAGCCAGCAAATGTAAAATAAAACGATGTTCCTGAATCATTTTATTTTACATTTGACGGCTCTTAGCCAGTAGTGCACTCCACTCCCTAGGTGCTCATGTGTGTTTGGCCGGCCATCTCAGGCCGACCAAAACACACATGCGCACTTAGGTTTTATCTAGCCCAGCTGCATTGAGCAGCCGAGCTGGAGAAACCCCACAGACTCCATGGTCTGAGCAGGGCGTCTTTCTGCCTGCTCAGACAAATCCCCGCGCTGCTCTGTAGAGCTGGGATAAGACAGGGCGTCTGTCCCAGAGGCTGCTGGGGCTAGGCAGGAAGAGGAGAGGTGGCAAGGAGACGCAATGCTGGAGGTGGCCGGCAGCTAAAGGTACGTTTTTTTGGTTTTTTTTAATATTGTATTTTCACCCCCAACCGCGCGATGTCTCCCACACAACCACACCCACTCCACCACACTTTATTTATGGTGGCCGTCGCTGGGTGGACTATATTACTACACTGGGTAATTATCAACAGCTGAGGTTAATTTAATTAATCCACCCATCGCCTTTAAATTCTCCTCTGTGTGATGCCCTAAGTGCACTGGGCCCCATCCTCACCTTGTCACAGGACTGAAGCTGTATCCCATTGAGGAGGCCCAAACAGCAAGAAACCAGCCTAGGGTTTGCATTCCGATTCGGGGGGGAACTTACCTGGCAGTCAGGGTGGGCTGCTCCTACTGGGGAAGGTCCAGTTCTGACTTGCTTATGGGTTGGTTCCTGTCTGAGGTGGGCATGGTGGGCAAAAAACAATGGATCGGATGCAGTCAGTACTAATTATGAGTGGCAGACATCAATTCAAGCAGACCATCCATCACTTTCATCAATGTATCACTATAGATGTGCACATTTGAATCAGAAAGCATGTGTGCAAATGTGGGCAAAATGCACCCATTCACAAGTGTCGCAGCGCTTCCATACACATAGTTGGCCTTCTTGGAATAGGTTTCCTTCAGCGTAAAATCCACTGCAAAACTGCTGGCCATGCGTCCACATGTACGTGCACATGTCATGCACATGCGTCTGCATGCATCTGACAGTAAACAAACATTGGCAAAGTCAATCACCATGCCTTTTAGAGCAGAGAGCTCCTGGCTTTGCCATTGCCTATTAAAAATGCCAACCTAGCTTACCTCTCCTTTGATTTAAAATTGTGACATTTGGAGTTATTTATTTAATTTTTGAAAACATGCACGTGATTAACAGTATGTAAACTTGTAGCTGTTCTTTTCAGTTTCCATTTGTGATAATGTGGTTTACTGCTTCTCTCATATTGTGCTCACATGATAACAAACCTCTAAGGACTCTGAATGCAGATTACTGATAATACCTTGATGAAGGGTAGGAGCAGGGCACACCTTTTTAAACTTTAATGTTCCTTATTTATTTTTCCTGGCAGCTATGAACCAGTGTTTACAGACGCATGTATGCAGGCGTGAAGAATGGTTCAGTCATTCTCTGGTTTGTAGTGACAGGTAAATGGACGTGAATATGTGATATACTGTTAAAATATTTTTATCGAGATTTTATAGAAAGAAGAAAAAAAGTAAGAAATACAGACACATAGATAAACACAACGATTCAACCACATAATTTATGAAGGCTTATAACGTTTCAAAAGTATACATTTGCAGTTATAACATAATACTAGATAAAAGAGCAGCATCTAAATCATAAAACGACCCGGTGTACTTCTGAGGGTCAGATATCTAAGGTAATCTAATACATATTTATATAATGATTTGTCTAACGGTGTGTACATGACGTGATTATTTAAATCACTCTGTTCTAAAGACTAAATAAATCAACCTAGTCTATTCTTGCAATGTGTCTTCGTTTGTGAACAGTGCACGAGGTAGAAGCTACAAACTATCATAGGGGGACATGCATCCAACATTATTGCCTTCGCAAACGCCGTTTGCAAACACCAACAATGCTTTTTAGATGCCGCAAACCCTAAATTGCGATTCAGTGGCCTGTTACCGAATCGCAAAATGGGTTTGTGATTCGGAATTTGAAAGGGGCGTGTTTAGGGTGTCCCTTCCATATACCGAATCCTAACGGTATGCATGAATGTTTTGTGACTGTGAATGTGGTCGCAAAACATTCTTATATTACCACCTACTTCAAGTAGGTGGTAAACCATTTGCAAAAGGGAAGGGGTCCCTAAGGGACCACTTCCCCTTTGTCAATGATTCTAAAAGCATTTCTAAAAGCAGGCAGTGGTATCACAGACCACTGCCTACTCTTAAAAAATGAAACTGCAAAGTTCAATTCTTTCTTTTTAATGTATCCCGTTTTGAGGAATACGGGCAGCATTTAAAAACAAAAAAGACTGCTTTATTTAAAAGCAATCACAGACATGGTGGTCTGTTGACCAGTGATGGCGTAGATTCCTAATGGCTTGCAAATTGCGACCTACCTCATTAATATGCATGAGGTAGGTCTATTTGTGACCCATTAAGAATCGATAATGAAACTGGAAACAGTTTCTTATATTAGGATTAGCGATTACTTAATTGCGATTCAGAGAAAATCGCAATTAGGTAATCGCTACTTGTAACAATGATACATGTGGCCCATTATGCGGTAGTTAGGTATAGAAAACCTATTTTCAAGAATGCAGGAGAAAGAAGGAAACAGTCATTGCTAAGAGTACATACATTTTGGGTAAAAAAACAATAGAGATAAGCAGTAACTCCTGTGAACCTCTTTCAAGATAATAAGGCGTTCAGATCAGCTGTCTTGCCAGACTATTGTTTTTCAAAATAATCATATATAATAAGCACACATAGAGGGACTATTGGTCAGTGGCCTTCATCCATTAGTGTATGCAGTTGGCATTAACATTTTGCTTCTGACCACCTCAGAATACCGAATGAACAAGTGGGTCAGTCCACTTTATCGATTGACCTCCTTCATTTTGAGTGACTGCACCGAGCCTGTGCAGATTGTTCACATCCACCCAGTGGCGTAGCAAGACGGGGGAGGCGGAGGGCAGTTTGCCCTGGGCATGAGTTTTGGGGGCAGCGGCCTCCCCCTAACCCCCAACGCCCCCTCTCTTCCATGCATTTGCCAAAGTGCAGCAATTGCGGGCATATCGCCAGCGCCCCCTGCACCCCTGCACTTACGGGTGCCACGGGGCAGCACAGGCATGAACCGCCACGGGCGGCAAAGTGGCTAGCTAAGCCACTGAATCTACCTGAAACAGTTCCTTTCTCTTCTGTGACAAATCTGGGTCTAAGTGTATTTTACTGTACTTATTTTTAATATTAACTTTAATTATCAGCTATTTGCCTGCTGGCCAAATAGAATGTTAATTATTTTCGTTCTCCTTTTTCAAGTTGCAGGTATAAAGTCTTAAGTGAAATTATAATAGTTTAGTTGTCTGCAATTTGAGTGCTTGCATAGGTGGTGATTTATTCTTGACTCCAACGCAAATAATAATATAATTAACTGTATGGCGCCACTGAAAGGCTTCAACACTTTTAAAACTGCTGCATTGGTGAATTTTATTTTAATTTTAGAAGTTTTACTGCAAGCATATAACGTCTGCATTGAAATGGCTGTATTTTTCTTCCATCATTTTGTGGTAAATGCTTGAAAGAGAGAATTTAAAAGAAGGACCATCACCACAGCTTGTGATGGTCAACCTATTGCCAATGCTTGTTCCAAATTAAGAAATGCTTCACTGTAAATTATTGAATCCTATTTAGTCCATTCCATGGTGCCAGAAGAGGAATTAAAATCTTCTAATGCCACAAAAGAAAACTGTATGTTATGTTATGTTACTATGTATTTGTAAAGCGCACGGCTACTCATAAGAGTGTCCCGGGGCTCAAAGACCCTTACTGTGTAGATCTTCCTCAGGTGGGTCAATAAAGCCAAGTAAGCCTTCTGGTAGGCTAATTGAACACACTGTTAACAGCCACCACAATTGTTTAGAAAAAAGATGCTGTTACTCAATTGAATAACACCCATGGAGCCCCCTTCACATTTCAACAATGCTGCTTTTCCTGCAGTGTCAGTTTGCTCTCATACAGGCCCCCGCCCACCACCACCAAGTCAGGAGAAATTCAACATCTCCTGATCAACACCTGATCACTCCACAAACACACCACAGAGATCTGAGACTCTGTTGATTCCCTTACTACTGATGTCATCTTCCTCACCAAGACCTGGCTTAACCCCACAGTAACACCAGACATCGTCACCACCACACCTAACGGATACAAGATTGTACACAGGGACCGTATCAACAAAAACACAGGTGGAATAGCCATCGTCCACAAAGAAGCCCTCCACTGCACAGTCACCGCCCCAACACTGCCCCCATCATGGATTACCTCAACTTCCAACTAACACAGACAGCAAGGCCACCATTAGAGGTGCCCTGGCTTACAGACCACCATGACCACACCCGCCTTCTGTGAGGCAATCTGCAACTTCATTGTCCCCTTGACCATCAGCTCCAAGAACTTCCTCGGGGACCTCAACTTCCACATCAATGACCCCAACAACGCCAACCTAAGCGAAAGCACAAACAACCTCGGCCTCACCCAACTTGTATCAGACCCCACGCACATCTTCGGGCACACACTGAACCCTGTGTTCACAGCCAGCATTAGACTTATTAAATTATATGGTGTCCCAGCAAAGTGCCTAACACCCAAGCCAACTTCAAACTGGCTCTCAAAACATACCACCAACTCACTTACCACCAGCCTTGAATCCAGCTCTATCCACAGCAAGGAACTCTTCAGCATCATCAAAGAGTTTTCCAACCTCTCAGCAACAAAGAACGCCATCACCCTCTCCCAGGAACTCTGCGACACATGCAGACTTCTTCCACAGCAAAATCTCCACCATCTACGAACACTTTGACATCCAACCACCCATCACCAGCATCCACAGCCTCTTCAACATCACCAAATCATACTCAAATGCAAGAATTACTATGTGAGACCAACTCACAGCGCAAACTACCACCACAATCATAAGCTCTATCCACTCAGGAGCAACCAGGGACCCATGCCCACACCACATGTTCAACATGGGAGCAGCACCATCAGCAAGGAACTCACCTAAATCCTCAACTCATCTGATCACCTCTGCCTCCTTCCTAGAGGGATGGAAACGCGCAGACGTCAAACCACTCCTCAAAAAAAATGACTGCAAACCCAGAAGAGTTCATGAACCACTGGCCCATAACCCTGCTCCCTTTCCTTGCAAAATTACTGGTAAAAGCAATCAACCACCACCTCACTAGCCACCTAGGAAACAACGGCCTCCTGAATCCATCTCAATTTGGTTTCTGGTCAAATCACAGCACCGAAACCGCTCTAATTTCAGCCACCGATAACATCATATCTCTCCGAGACCAGGGAGAAACTGCTGGCCTGAACCTCCTCGACCTCTCAGTAGCCTTTGACAGCGTGTCTCGCCACACCCTTCAACAAGGACTCCACGAGATGGAGACCTAAGGTAATGCCCTCAAATGGGTCACTTCCTTCATCTCCAGAAGAACACAAAGCGTCTGCCTTCACCCTACACCTCAGGCTCAAAAAACATAATCTGCGGTGTTCCCCAAGGCTCCTCACTCAGACCCACCCTGTTCAAAACATATGTTGCCTCTTTGACAACTCTGGTCTGATCCTATGGAATGAACATCATATCACACCGACAACACTCGGCTCACCCTCTCCCTATCCTCGGACCCCACAAATCCCAAAGCCATCTTCCACATGTCTGACCAGTGTAGCCAGATGGATGCAAAATAACTGCCTCAAACTCAATACTGACAAAACAGAGGTGCTCATCTTCAGGAGAAACACATCCCGTTGGGACGACTCCTGGTGGCCAGCAGAACTGGGCTCCACGCGCACGGAACATGCAATTAACCTCAGTATCATACTTGACGGCAAGCACACCTTGAAAAAACACATAAACAGAGTATACTCAGCCTGCTTCCTCACTCCCACATGCTCCGGAAAATCTTCAAGTGGCTCCCAATTAGTACCAGGTGCACTGTCACCTAGGTCCTCATCACAAGTTGCATGGACTACGGCACCCACCTATACATGGGTATTACCTTATAGCTGATAAATTGACTTCAGCCTATTCAGAACACAGCAGCAAGGCTCGTCCTCGACCTCCCGAAGAGGGCCCACATCAACCCTCACCTCGGAACACTTCACTTGCTCCCCGTCCACAAAAGGAGCCAGCTCGAAATGCTAACCTACGCCTACAAGGCCCTGCACAACAAAGGACCGACCTACCGTTACCACAGGGTGAACTTCCACCAACCCGTCAGACAACTGCGCTCTGCCTCTCTCTTCCTTGCCCACACTCTCTACTTCCACCGAAGCAGGAGCGGCACACACAGGCCACACTATAAAAGCACACTATACTGACCATGCACAAATAATTGGGGAATCTTGTACCTGACACCATAGAAAGGGCCTTGGAGCTCTGAAAGATGTATGAATCACTATCTATAAAAAAATATAATACAATTAAGTCTTCATTTGTTTAGATTTAACTAATTTTTACTGATTAATACAGACATAAAGCCATTTGTTTTCCTGTCTGGATTTATTTTGAAATCTGGATAAGAACAGAAATATGGGTTGTTTTTGAGTGATTCCAAATGCTGTCAATCATGACTGCCCGGCCAATAGCTGTGCGGATTGACAAGCAAGGGGATTGAAAAAATATAGGGATTTAAGTGAAGAGCCTTAAACAGCAGTAGATTTGCACAACCTTGATACTAAAATTCACATATTTTCTTACAAGTGCATATTTTACCAACTGAGTGTGTATATATCATTGAAACCTGTCAGGCGCTGGGGGCCGAATGCACATTAACTGGTTAAATAAATGCAGAAATATACACATTTCAGCTAAATTTCTTCACAAGACCTAAAATAAATGTGGATATATACAGGTAAAATTAGCAAAAAATAAATATGGATAAATACAGACGGATATGACAAAAATATTAATACCATAAAACTGGGACCCCTAAATAAAATACAATCTATACATGACAAATTGCTGCATCTTCTCCGGCATGTGTAAACCGAAGATATTATTGGTGGACTTGAGCAGCCTGCCACCTTTTTTCTGGCTGGTACTGGCTGGTCCTGTGAGAACTCTACTGTGAGTACCTTTGGATTGCAAGGGACTTAGTTGTGTGGCAGATGAATAATGTGAAAGATCCTTTCATCACAAGGTACATGCATTGTGGAATGGTGCACCCTACTGCACACTTGTGTATGGACATGACTACATTCCCAAAAGTGTGAACTAAGCTTTTATTTGTGTAATGTGTTTTGGGATATGTGCTTATAAATTGCTGTGGCTTTAGGAACACACACGAACATTATGGAGCACAAAAGTTGTGTGACTATCTCAGGCTAAGCTTTGTGCTTTTTATGTTTTGGCAACACCTTGGAGGGTCACTCTTCTTGTGTACAGCACCACACAACCTAGAATACATAACATTTTTCTATTTTTCCTTAAGACTCACTTCAAGTGATACTCATGCCATATGGCTACATAGAAGTGAGCTTTGTGTTTTGTGGGGTGATGTGGCCGTTCATGTGCTGTGATAATCTTTCGTACATGTACATGTAAATTGCCGGCCTTTGTTGAATGACCACTGTAACTATACCAAAAAAAATACACTTTTGCCATGTGCTACAAATTCATGCCTCACAGTGCATTAATATAGGGGGTCATTGTCCGTAAACACTTCTGTATACATTAAATACTGTGTTGAATATGGCAATGTGACCTCGCACACATGTGGTTGTCTTGTGTCAATAGACCCTGAGGGCACGGCACTTTGTTATTGTTGTTTTTCCACTTTCCACTGTTTGACTGTTTCATATTTGATGTCCATAGAAGCTGCATTTTGGAATGCTCAATGGATAATTGACACCAGGTATATGATAAATGAATCTCTTTGCTCTTGGTCATATCAGTTACTGGTGCCCATCCCATTTTGCAGCAGGTCTGTCTTGAGCATATATTTTTTGTGTCTGTGAAGTTAGAGAGACAAGCTACCTGCTGATACTGTGATGTGCCACAACTGTGGTCTTTGACAAAGTAACAACAAAATGGCAGTGTACTCAAAGGCTTTGCAGGCAGCATATCCTTGAGTGTGATTGGCACACTCATGGCCAGCAACTGTGGTAAGGGTGAGGATGTGGCGTTGCGGCCAGAGTTACTGAGTCTGGAGCTGGGGAACCAAGGTTGAGTCTTGGCATCAGTTCAAAATCCTGTGATTTTGGGCATATCACTTTTCTCCCTGTGCGTAAAAAAATAAATGTGACTTTGTGTACATAACTGGTGCTCATATAAAGCACTCCAATAACTTTGGGTCGAGTTTGTGCTATCTACACCGCAAAAAATAAATAATTAAGTTCACCAACTTCTAAAGCTGCCACTATATGAGGGTTGGTGGTTGGTGTTGATGTGCTCCTATTATGATGCCAATCCTGGGTCTGCAGAAGGTCACCTCATTGTTATGTTATATTGATTGGTTCAGCGCACTAATCACACAAGAGGGTATCCAGGGGCTTCCACAGGTGGTGTGGGATCACCCAGTAACCCTTGTCACATAGTCACATCATTGATATAGGAGGGGGTAGAAGAGGCTGCTCTGTCTCTTCTACCACTAGGACTGCAAGAGTATTTTCCCCGTCCACCCACATTTACTGCTCATAGGGAGAATAATATCACAATCCGGGGTGGACAGTATTTTTATGCGACGAAGGAACCGTGCTCAGAGTGGTTCAATCAATAAGGGGTGTGCACCTGGCTGCTCAGAGGTAGCATTTACTATCTAATGCAGTGCTTCTCAAACCTTTTAGAACAACCCAATATTTAAAATGAGAAACTTTTGTGACCCATCTAGCTTTAATGGGCATGAGGCAGAAGAATTTTTAATGTATCTAAAACACCTTGTGGTAGCTCCCTTCATTTACAGAGAGCACACTTTCCATTGAAATAGCACAGACATCCAGTTTTATTGATAAAAATATGTGGCACATATATGATAATGTGTGGTAATCGGGTTTCAGTGGATATTTATCATTTGTGCATCACCAAGTCAAGTAAAAATAAATAAATATAAATAAATAAATAAGTGTCTTGATTTGTTTTGATCCTAATAAAATCTTTGTTTCCATCTCAATTCAGAATTACAAAAACATGTGCTTCATTTTTTATTTCCTAACTGCTGAATGCATGCAGTTCATTTACAGGCATTTACATTTTGTTGTTGTGTTACAAACAATGACATCCTACAGCCTTTCCTTTCACACTCCCTGTACCTCAGCAAGATTATGTTTTGATTCACTTTACTTTTCTTTCTCTGACTGCAAAGTGAGAAGAGTTTGTAAACACCACTCCCCATGTTAAAACATAAGTAGCAATTTGTTAGAAGACAAAGCTTGACATTTGTCCTCTACCTCTGAACCAAGCAAAAGTGACAAGACAAATATAATGCATCTGATAAATGAGTTTTCTGGTAGATTCCGGGCAATACTATACAAGCCTGCTGATAAAAAAGCAAATCTGCTTTCCACTTAGCTCTTTTTAGGTCGAGCCTGGAAAGCGAATACTGTATTGGAGTATGTACTTGAAGCCGGCTGACTCTCCGCCCATATTTTGTCATTGACTTGTGTCATTGTCCTTCGTAAATGCTGGCTTCTGATTCGTTATTGGGCTTGTTAGTCGCTCCTTAGCACCGCCATTGTCTTAATTTGTAATCTCCCATGAGGACTGGCCCTCTTAGTTCGGTTGTTACATGGTAGGTCTTCTTGACTTTGTATGCACTATTTTCTTTAATGAGTTTCTCTTACTGCAGGAGGGTCTTTTGGGTGAGGTTGTGACCACAGGCGTGTTTATTTAACTCGTAGCAAACGAGCAGCTTTTGAGGGGCCATGGGAGACTGAAGGGAGCAACTCAGCGATGCCTTTAAGCATTTGCAATGCAATAGGTCTCGCATTTGGCAGAGTTTAGGCTATTGGTATTTTTAAATGACAATGCCTTTTATTTGTGTTTTAAAAACCAAAGCATAAATAAAAGGCATTGTCAAATGACAATAGCTCAACTTGCATAAATGCGAGACCTACTGCATTGCAGATGCTTGTTTAGACGTTTTTGCACTATGCCTTCAATGACCTATGTTGGTGGGGATTGTTAATAGTGAATCCAACTCTTCTCGCCAAGTGTAGCACTTACTTTGGCTGGAAGAGCAAACATTTGCTTCTCATTGGATGCTTTGTTTCAAATGGTGCAACACCTGCTGCTTGCTGGCCTCATGGAACAGGAATCAAGCATAAGCAAATATTATCCCCAACTCTACATTTTATGTATATACTGCGAGGGTATCTTGTTTGAAAAGAACACTGAATTTAGGATTATATGAAGAATCACGTGCAACAAAAAATATAACATTAAATACTATCTAAAAATCTCTCTATATTACACTTTTTTATTACAAGTTTAAAATCTAATGTTGAAAATGTACCAGTGGAAGAAATGCAAACTATTGTTTCTTCTGGAGAAATATAGCAGAAGAACTAGGAAAATTTTAGTTTGAATTGAAATCTCAAACAAAACCAGCACTGGCAATGTCAAAATGTCTCGCTTTGACAAGCTGGTGCAATGATTAATTGCATTTATGTTTTGGCAAGCACAGGCGATGAAAAAAAAAATAATAATGTGCCCACTAAATATGGCCACCATATGCTTTAAATACAAATTTGAAATTCGAAAAACATTAAGGGGCATGCTGTTTTTTTAAGTTTAAAAAGCTTTATTGAAGGAAATATGCAATGTAAACAACAGTACAGAAGAAAAAAATAATTAGTAGGATTTAAATGAGATTAACATAATATAACATTAAAGAGAATTACCCCGAAGGGGACCCATAAACATTACTAAGGGAAAAAGCTTTTAAAGATTTTTGTTTTAAGGAAGAAAGAAAAGAAAAGAAGGGGAAAAAGAGAGAAAAAAGAAGAAAAGGAAGAAGGAGGAAAAAGAAAAAGAGAAAAGAGGATGGGAATAGCCTAACAAAATAGCTCATAAATTTGGATAAAAATACAATAAGAACAACATTAGGAAGATGAAACAAAAGAGTAGGGTGCATCATATGGTAGCAAAACTTCAAACAGATCTAGAAAGAAAATCGGTTAACGGCAGCCATATTAGATCCCTTTTGATTAGTAAAGTGGTCGTGGTGGCAAAGGCACGATCGAGTCTATGATGATGGCAAAGCAAGTTCCACCAGGCATTGTAAGATAGTTTGGAAGTGTCTTTCCAGTTGGTGGTGATGACCTGGAAGGAAATTGCCATAGCAAAGTCTATAAATTTACGAAAATTACAATGAACATCCCAAATAGGTGAAGAGCCACCTAAGAAAATATGTACAATTTCAAAAGGAAAAGTAGTGTTCAAAATTTTGTTCAATTGCGACCAAATTTTCAACCAGAAAGAGTTAACAAGGGGACAATAAAAAAACATGTGCATGAGATCAGCAGTGTCATGAGAACAAGACCAACAGTTTTGAGACTCGAGTAATTTGAAGGTGTAAAAAAAAGTCTGTTATAAAAAAAAGTAACATGTCTGTGTAGTACTAGCTGAACGGGAAACAGTATGTATTTTAGACCAAATAGCATCCCATGTCTGAAAGGAAAATTCCTGAGCTAGGTCCCGTTCCCAGAGTAATTCAAGTTTAGTTTTAGTTCTAGCAACATTGGAGAAAAAAAGTGTCTTATAAATTACAGCTGCTTTAAGGGGAAGTGAAACATTTGGCAAAGAGAGAGAAGTTGGGGGAGATATGGGTAATGAGGACTGTTGTGAAATGAAATCAGTAAGAAGATGTTTGAAAGCATGATATTGAGGGGAGTGTGCATTGGAAATATGGAAAGTGTCACAAATCTGAGAAAAATTGAGAAGTGCATTCTCTTTGAGTATTTGAGTGTAAGTCATAATGCCTTTATCAATCTATTCCTTCCAAAAAAGCGCTTTGTTAGTAAGTTTAAGGGATTTGTTATAGGGAGTAAGGGAGTGTAATTCAGCTTGCGATAGAAAAGAGCGGAAAAGAGATAAGGATAGTGTCTTAGAGTGTTTGAGAGTAGGGGCAAGAAAACGTGCCGGCGGGTGAGTGAGATGGGTAGCATTAAGGAAGGAAAAGGGGGCAATTTGCTCAAGTTCTAAAGAGCTCCAAGCAGTTATGGGGGGAGAAGCAGAATCATCCAGAAAAGATCATATCTGTTTAAGAGTGAAAGCGGAATGAAAACGAGAAATATTGGGAAAGTTTACTCCGCCCAAGTGTTTGGGTTGTTGTAGGCGAGAAAGAGATAAACGAGCTTTACGATTATTCCATAAGAATTTGGTTAGCAAACTGTTTATGGATTTAAAAAAATAAAGTGGGAGGGAAATAGGGAGCATTGAAAGACAAAAATTAACAATGGGAAGTAACATCATTTTGACCGTTGCAAGTCTACCCCACCAGGACAAGAAGAGGGGAGACCAACCATTTATAAGGGAAGTGAGTTTTTTAAGAACATCTTTATGATTAATTTTGATAGTTTCTCTGATGGTGTTGGCATAAAAAATACCAAGACATTTGATATGAGTATGGTTCCATTCAAAACCAGAACCATGAAAGAGATGAGAGAGACAACATTTATTAAGAGGTAAAACTTCGGATTTATCAATGTTCAATTTATATCCTGAGACTAAAGAATAGGCCTGTAACAAGGAAAAAAGAGCGGGTAAAGAAGTGGATGGTTTGGAGACATAGAGCATGATGTCATCTGCATAGGCTGTATATTTGATCTCAACATTCTTATAAAGAAAGCCAGTATAGGAAGAGGAGCGACGAATTGTTTCTAAAAACGGTTCTAAAGCAAGCACAAATAAAAGGGGTGAGAGGGGGCAACCTTGCTGAGTGCCTCTATGAAGAGAAAAGTAATTAGACTGAGCGCCATTGACCCAAATAGAAGTAGAGGGGGCAGAGTAAAGTAAGTGAATATAGCGAATAATAGGAGGACTAAATCCATGCCATCTTAAAGCCCCAAACATAAAGTCCCAGTTAACACGATCAAAGGCCTTCTCGGCATCTAATGTAATAGCCGCAATAGGGGATTTCATTTTAGAAGCAAGATTAATAATATTAAGAAGAGTTCTTGAATTATCCGTAATGGAGCGTCCCTTAACAAAGCCAGACTGATAGATATTGGTGAGATCAGGAATGATTTGATTAATCCGCAAAGCTAAGACTTTTGCATACATTTTGCAATCAGTATTTATAAGGGAGATAGGCCGGTAGTTTTTACATAAGGTGGGGTCTTTGTCTTTTTTGGGAAGGAGACAGAGCATTGCCTGAGTAAATGAGCCTTGTGATTCGCCTTTAACAAGAAAAGAATTAATTAAGGAGAGTAGGTGTGGTATTAAAATAGATTTAAAATGCAAATAAAAGCGTACTGTAAAACCGTCTGGGCCGGGCGTTTTATCCTTGGGTAAAAGAGTAATGGCATTAAGTATTTCAGTATCGGATATAGGGGCATCTAAAGAGGAGAGATCAACAGCATCTGAAGGGGATTTAGGGATAGATTGGAAGAAGGAGTCAATCTGTGCTGAAGATGGATTGGATTCTGGAGTGTACAGATTAGAATAGTAATCGACAAAACAATCAAGAATTTTGGCATCCGAAGAATGAGAGACACCTTGAGAATCCGTGATAGAAATAATGTTGGTCTTTTGCTTTTTAATTTTAAGATAGTTGGCAAGCGCTTTCCCCGCCTTATTGCGGCCGCCATACATTTTTGCATTAAATTTAAGAAGATTATTAGATGCTGAGTCCCATGAGTGTTTATTAAACTGCATTTTGGCTTGAATAAGAGAAGACAGCGTATCAGGGGAATTAGTAGTAAAATATAAGTGCTCCAAATGCTTAATTTGTTTAAGATTGTGGGTGGATTGGGCTATGGCTTTCTTCTTCTTACGAGACACAAAATTAATAATACAACCTCTAGTAGTGGCCTTAAAGGCGTCCCACACGAAGTGAAATTCAGAAACGGAGTGAAGGTTAGTGTGGAAAAATTCCGTCATGAACGAAGACAAATGCTCTACAAATAAAGGGTCTAAAAGGAGAGAATTATTGAAGCGCCAGTGTTTGGAAGTGGAGATAGGAGAGGGATAATCCATATCCAGGATAATAGGGGCATGATCGGAAATAAGGATAGAACCAATTTCTGAATTAGTCATGAACTGAAAAGCATGTTGGGTGAGAAATATGTAGTCAATACATGAATGTGAGGCATGAACCGGGGAGAAAAAGGAGAACTCAAGAGAGTCGGGGTGGGATACTCTCCAGGAGTCAATAACGCCTTTGGAGGAAATTGCCTTACGGAAAGACTTTTGCATTTTAGTGGGAATGTACCTAGTTTTCGATTTCCTATCTAAAAAAGGATGCATGAGCTGATTACAGTCTCCCCCAAAATGAGGTCCTCAGAGGCGTGTGAGGAAAGGAGGGAGGAAAAGTCATTCCAAAATACATTGTCCACTCCAGTCGGACCATAAACATTGCAAAAGGAAAGTTTAACATTGTTAATAATACATTCCAAAAACAACCATCTACCATCAGAATCCTGTGATTCATGCAACACTTGAACATTTAACGATTTATGAAACAAGAGAATAACACCATTTTTGTGATGAACAGCTGGGGAACTGAAAGCTGTTCCTACCCATTGTTTGCGCAATGAGGATAAATCTTGCAAAGTTAAATGCGTTTCTTGCAAAAGAGCAATCTGGCATTTCAGTCTCGCTAGGTGAGAGAGGACACGTTGTTTTTTGATCGGATTGCGAAGTCCTTTAACATTCCAGGATATTATTCTAAGACCTTTCATCCAGAACGAGATAGAAAGAGTAAAGAGAAGTGTGAAAGAAAATTGATGGAAAATAGGGAAGAAAGGGAAAAAGAGCAGGAAAAAAAAATACATGAAAAGCCAAAGTGAGCAAAGGTGAAAAAGAGAGGGAGATAACACTCCAACGATAAACGCACCAGAAGAATCAGAAAAAAAGTGAGCAGTAAGAGGGTACCAAAAAGGCTAAGTGAGAGAAAAGGATGTGAAAGAAGGTTAAAGATAAAGAGAAAGAAAAAGGAAAGGGAGAATAATAATAACAATAATAATAATAATAAAGCCATTTCTAAAGCGCCTGGCTGCACTAGAGATAGTGTGTCCCCGCGCTAGATAGAAGCTAAATCTCGGGAGGCAGGACGTTGAGAGCGAACGAAGTCAATATCCGAGAAAAGGGGAAATTAGATGGCTGGAAACAGGTGGGTTTTGAGTTTGGCACGGAATCTGGTTTCTGAAGGTTCCATACGGAGGTCAAGCGGTAATTCATTCCAGTGCCTAGGAGCCAGGTTCCTGAAAGAACAACCTCCCATCCTGGCTCTGCGAAAGCGGGGGATATTAAACAGCATCGCTCCGGACAACCTCAAGTTCCGGGTGGGGCGGTGAATGGTGAGGAGCTTTTGCAGGTAGCGTGGGCCTTTGCCCTGGGCGATGCGATGCGTAAAGCATAAAGCTTTAAATTGGATGCGTTCCTTGACCGGTAGCCAGTGAAGCTTCGCTAGGGCATTCTTCCCAGATGCTCTGCGAGGCAGGTTGAGTACCAGACGAGCAGCCGCGTTTTGTACGCACTGCAGTTGGTGCAGGCCTTTTTTACTTAGACCTAGGAGCAGGACATTGCCGTAGTCAAGGAGACAGAGACTCCCATGAGGTAAGACGAGAAAAACAGGATGGCGAAAAACCAAAGGGTTCTAGCCATACACAAGAAGAGCAAAACAGACAATGAAGTGAGAGCGGGAGCAACAGGGAAAGACGGCTGCACAACAAAAAGGAAAGTCGAAAGCAGAGTCACATATAAAAGGAACATAGGAGTAAAAGAAAAAAAGACGAATAAGATGAGACTAAGCCCGACAATATAATGCAAATGAAGGAGACTTACCAGACAACCATGAGGAAAGACGGCGTACTAGGATGTGACAGAAAAATCACACAATGGGACAACACAACGAAGGAGAGGTGGGATCAAACACTTGGAAGATATATCTAAAAAATGAAGGAAGAGAACAACAGCATGTTATAACAAGAAAAGGTGCAGCAAAAAATTCATAGGACAACAGAATAGAAACAGTTAAACATTAAGAGCCACTGTGTTCCATAGTGTCTTCCTTATGAGTATTAATGAACTTGCGAAGATCTGCTGGATCGTCGAAGCTGAACAACTTTTCTTTATACGTGACCTTGAAGAAACACGGATGTATGAGCCCATATCTAGCATTCATGGCGCGAAGCGTGGGTCTTAAGTCCAAAAATTCTTTACGACGAGCAGCAGTCAGCTTCGATACATCTTGAGTGAAATATAACTTGTGACCAGACCATAGTAACTGCTTATGCTGCTTAGCAGAATGAAGAATGGTCATTAGATCTGAGTAGAGGAGAAAATATGCAATGATACCCCTGGGTTTTGAGGAGGCAGAAGAAGTTTTAGGGCCAAGGCGGTGCGCCCTCTGAATGTTAACGTCCAAATGTTTTGGGATACCAGTGATAGGCAGGACTTGAGACTTCAAGAAGTGGATGATATCAGACCCCTCCGAATTTTCTGGAATACCATAAATGCGCAGATTAATTCGCCTATTACGATTCTCCAAGTCCTCAGAGGTTTTTTTAAGCATTTCAACTTCTTTGGTGAGACTGACAACCTTGGCGGCAACATCCCGAACATCACTAATCTGTTGTTCAACATCAGTTACCCTTTTGTCTAAGGTAAACCATTTTTCGTCAAGTCTCTGCAGAGTTGTGGTGGTATCCGCCATGAAGGGGCGAATAAGGCGAAGCTCCTCCATAATGTCCTCAAGCGTTACAGGAGGTGGAGACTTGGAAGGTGAAGGAAGGTCTTTTTTAAGCGCTTACCAGAAGAGGTAGAGTCCTTGCGCGCTGCAGGGGCCGCAAAAGAAGCCTTAGAATTCTGCGTAGGCTCCATTGTGGGTGAAGCAGGGGGCTCAATGCAGAGAAATGAGCGAGCACCTCACGCAAATGCACCAATGACAGAAGGATCCAAGAAAGCCACCTCAAAAAGTTGAAAAACAGCCAAAAAAGCAATGAACATGTAAAGCGAGCAGCAGCTCCCACGAGCCCGTGAAAATGGCAGAGTCAAATACTATTCCGTAAGTCTGCTAACAGAGAGCACCACAAGAGGTTAAGGCAAAACAAGTATGAGCAGTTCATAAGCCGCTGGAATCAAAAAACAGGACTTGCAGAGACATAGGCGCAGCGAAGAGAAGCAAGGAGGGCACAAAGTCCATAGCAGTGAGAATGGAAGTGGAAAGTCACTTGATTCTTTAAAAAAAAATAACGAGTGAAAATAAGGACAGAAAGACAAAATGGCGGCCATTGTCGGAGAAATCACTTCTTCACATGTTATTCTGCGTAAAAGTAAGCACAGAGAACAGCAGGCTCACAAAGGTATTTCGGACATCTGAGACCACCATTGCCTGAAGGAAAAGCCGTTCTAAAGCGAGTCCTCCATAAGTGAAATGCCGCCAAGATTGCAGAAATAAAAATAGAAAAACAAAATGGCGCCCATTATCGGAGAAATCCTTTTTTCACATGTTATTCCGTGAAAAAATAAGCGCAGAGAGCAGCAAGCATACCCTGGGTCTCTGGGGGATTTCCGGCGTCTGAATCCACCGACGTTTGAAGGTAACGCCGCCCAAAAGCGAGTCCTCCGTATTTGAAGCGCCGCCGAGGTTGCGGAGCTCACGAAGGAGCGGCCATCTTAGCTGCCGCGTCGCGCGCTCTCCGGGGCATGCTGTTTTAATAGTGATATTTTTAAACAGCAAGGCTTTCAGTTGTGCCACACATATTATTAGCACTATTTGTGAAGGAGACAAGACCAATTAAAGACCTAACCAAGCTCTGAAATTAAAGGCAGCTTCTATGTTACAATATTACTTAGCAACTTTCTAATAGTAACTTTAAAAACGTGATTAAAAATAAATCTCCATCGCACTGGGCAATCGAAATGCAGACCAAATAAATAACAGTTACTCGAAGAAAGTTAAGACAAATAACTAAATAAATAAAAAAGTCATTTTGAAACAGACAGACAGGAAGATTTTTTAGGTGGAAAGGAACAATGTGCACAGATTTTGTGCCGTCACTCAAAGTGAATAGAGCCAATGGATAAAGTAGGCTGGACCACTGCCCCATGCTGTAGGCTGTGGTGAGCAGAAGCAATAGATATAGTCTGCTGTACGAAACATATATGTATATATATATATATATATATATATATATATATATATATATATATATATATATATATACTCACAAAGTTTCCCTCCGGACTGAGACCGCACCTCGACAACAGGTAGGTTCAACCTTTTAATCCACAGTATGCAGCTTCCAATCCCCTTGTACTGTCCTCGGCCTGACGCGTTTCAAAGCGTTTAGCTTCTCTTCAGAGGCCCGTGTTCACAGTCCTTTAATTGCCAAACCACCATCCCCTGCGTAATTTCAGCTTCCTTGGCTTCCGGTGTGCCTTCCTAATGGATCCCTCTTTCTACAGGGGATGGTGGTTTGGCAATTAAAGGACTGTGAACACGGGCCTCTGAAGAGAAGCTAAACGCTTTGAAACGCGTCAGGCCGAGGACAGTACAAGGGGATTGGAAGCTGCATACTGTGGATTAAAAGGTTGAACCTACCTGTTGTCGGAGTGTGGTCTCAGTCCGGAGGGAAACTTTGTGAGAATATGTGGCGGCAGTCCCTAGCCGCGTGAGACGACGCACCAACGCAAAAACAGCGATCCTGCAGAAGTGAAGTATTCATGTTCTGAAAGGCACAGCGGGCCATAATTATCAGCTTGCAGCGTCTCATCCCGAAGCCTAATGGAGGGTGATTTATTGAGTCCTGAAGTGCGTGCTAACAGTCAAACCCACTGGAGGGTATAAATAAAAGGCCAAGAAACTACAGATCCCAGCGTACATTGTAGAAAGAGGGATCCATTAGGAAGGCACACCGGAAGCCAAGGAAGTTGAAATTACGCAGGGGATGGTGGTTTGGCAATTAAAGGACTGTGAACACGGGCCTCTGAAGAGAAGCTAAACGCTTTGAAACGCATCAGGCCGAGGACAGTACAAGGGGATTGGAAGCTGCATACTGTGGATTAAAAGGTTGAACCTACCTGTTGTCGGAGTGCGGTCTCAGTCCGGAGGGAAACTTTGTGAGAATATATATATATATATATATATATATATATATATATATATATATATATATATATATATATATATATATATATATATATATATATATATATATTTCAAAAAGTTCCGAAAAGCCCAGGCAAGCCAGAGACAGACGAAAATTAGAATGGAACCACCAACTCCGTGCTGATCTTTTTCAGTGCATTTATTTGTGCATAAATAAAAGCCCACAAGTCGCCATGACGCGTTTCACCTCAGCCGAGGCTTGATCACATGTCATGTCAAGGAGATAGAAAACGGCATTTATAGTGCAGGTGACCAATGGCAGACTGATACAATTTCAAATCACAGAGTTTAAACGGGCATTTGTTTTAGTAATATAGGACATAGTCTCCTTTACGTACTGGGAATTCGACATTTTGATTCCAACAAAATATTATATTGACATGTAGGGGAAAAGAAGAGAAATATAAATATTTCATATTGCTTCAATGTTTAAATACTTTCATTATGAAAAAATATAATAAAATGTCATTGAAACAACAACAATTCGTATATTTACACATAAAAAGAATTATAATTCCCAACTGCATGTACGTTTCTAACAATTATATTGTTGCCTGCGTAATTCCCAAAAATTGCCCGTTAAAAATCAGGACTTCATTGACACCCCAGTGGGTTATCCAGAAGTTAAATATCTGCCTACCAATATAGTTAAGGTAACACTCAGCCCAAATGCCTCAATATGGGAAAAACCAAAGGTTTTTATCAAATTCAAAGTGCAAGTGATAAACATTACATAATGTAAGCAAATATGCATGTTAAAATCTGTTGCGACAAGCTGCCCAATCTGTTTAATTTGGCCATAAAGGCATCATTTCTATGTTATGTTGTTCATCTATTTCTTATTTACTCTATATATAGATGTATTCAGTTATTTACTATCAAAATTTATGAACAATTCTAATGGTTTAAAGGCATGTGTACAAGTCCTCACTGATATTAGGTCCCCCAGGCTGCTTACTATTAAGTTCTAAGATGTAACGTGTTTCTAGAAGACGGAGTTTACCGTCTCTGTCTCCTCCCCTTTTCAGTGGTAAGATGGAGTCTATTAAATAGTATCGAAGCAAGCTTGGGTCGCTTTTGTGACAGCTCTCAAAATGTCTCGCAACTGGGTATGACTGATCCTTCCCCGTAATAGCCCGTAGATGCTGTAAAATACGTCTATGGGCGGGAAGTCGAGTACTCCCCACGTACTGCAAACCACAAGGGCATATATATATATCCAACACTCCGTCCCTTGTCTCACGCTCTGGAATCACACCAGCCAGGATACAAAGTACACGGACACGGACCAATTAAGTGAGTTTGTTGTTTATTTTCTAGTGCAGGGTAGTCTCATGACTTTTCGGCTCCAAGAGCCTTGTTCACATGACAATGTTCTAGTGCATGGTTGGCCCTTATAAAGTGCCAGTGATAGGTCAATTAACATCACATGTAAGGGCTGTGTATGGACATAAACAACATACTAGGCTTTTCTAGCAGTTATGTCTCTTAAAACAAATCAATGTAAAATACCTGATTTAGCAACAACTAACCGTCTAGAAATTAATAAGAGTGTTGACATTTATAACATTGTAGGTAAAACTATGAGGGGCAGATTTATGAAGGCCTTGCACCGCCGGTGCGTCACTTTATTTGACGCAACGGCGGCGCAAACAATGCGCCCTATTTACAACGTGACGCATCTAGGAGATGCGTCACGTTGTAAAGCCCTGCGCCATAAGGAGGCGTTCCTGCGCAGGAACGCCTCCTAAAAGTGGCTGAGTGAAATCTATGAGATTTCACTCAGTCACTTTCAGGACAATGCTGCGTCAAAACCCTGCGCCTGCTTGAAGCAGGCGTAGGTCTTGACGCAGCATTGTGGACATGGGGCACCCCCGAGCCTTCCTGGAGCTGCGTCGCGCTTGCGACGCAGCTCCAGCAAAGCGCCACCTTTACGGCACAGATGCGTCACGCATCTGTGCCGTTTTTGCCCCATGGTGCGCCGCATTATAAATGCGGCGCACCATGGGTGGCGGAGCAGCGGCGCAGGATGAGTGGCGCATCCCTGGGGATGCGCCAGTCATCATAAATCTGCCCCTATATATATATCGTGCATGGCTTTTCTGGAAAAACAATAGTATGGCGAGACTGCTATAGCTGTCTCAAAAGCCAGACCTAAAAATGACAATGTACTAAAAGAAGAGAAAGACAGATGGTAGTGGTTGCCACCAGATTGTTTAAAAAATCATGTACGAGGAAAAATAAAAACAGATTGCTAGTTCTCTAACACTAAAAAAAGGGTTTCGGGAGAAAGTGCTCAAAATAAAACAATTTAATAATATCAGAAATCGGTATTGACCCTTTAATTTTTTGGACGGTTGTCACTGTCATCCTCAAATAATTCTGTATGACAAGTTGCGAATCGGGGCTGAAAAGGTCGTTCACTGCCTGGTAGTTTCTCTGCTAACATATTCTCTAGATGAAATATAAACCTTAGTTCAGCATGAGCCTTTCACTTAGTCCATCCAGAGGAATTTCAAGCATTCCTCAAACAGTTGGATGTCTGACTCTGCAACCTTTTGTCATGCCAGTGAGAGAAGAGAAACAGCTGTTTGTGTTACTTGCCTTTTTATTATTTGCCTGCTTTTCATAGAAAACCAATGAAGCTGAGGCTTTATGGGCAGATGAAGTAAACTGCCTGGGGGAATACAGGAACAGAACATTACAAATACAGACTGCCAGTGAGAGAATGCAGGCACGTGTGTGTGCCTATGTACATGTATGGGCACCAAGGAAATGCTTACATTGTGGGTTATGTTTTTTACCGGTAGGCATAACCCACCCCATTTTGAGTTCTGAAGATTGGAATGGGGTATAACATCATAATACTGCATGTTTTCCCAATTGCTAGCTGCAAGACTCTGAATGTTGCAGTGTTTTCTAATTCTGTTTATTTGTTTTGCTACAAAACTGATATACATAAACTCAAATTGCAGTTTTTGCATGCACATTTTCATTTTTTTTTCTGGCAACATTTATGCATGGAAAAACACCTAATTTGCAGACAAGTTGTAATCCTGATTTAGCTGCATCTACCTGTTTGCGCCAGAGTCAGAATTATATGCCACTTGTAATGAGGGCCGCAATCTTTAGAGTTTAGAGGCATCAATAGTCTCAGGTATCACCAAATTATAATCTTAGAATCTCACATGAAGTTATTCTAGATAATCTCCATTCTGTCCTATATTTGCAAAATCCTTAGCTCCTTGTTAAATGGATGGCCGTCTTTGTGGGAGAACATAGGTTCCTGTTGTCAATAATTGAAAGGAATTTACTCAATGGTTTACTCCACACAGTTTTTAACCAAGAAGTTGGAATGACTGAAAGTCAGAAGTTCTTACATACTGTGGTTTACTACTTCCCTTCCTATCCTTTAGATCATCCAGTAGTTTTAGTTCTTGTGGAGCAGTTCTCCTACCAGCTTCCCCACCATTTTATATGTCATGTTGCTCTTTTTTTGCATGGTCGATAACATAGTCATGGGTCTGCCTAAACAAATAATGCACAATACCCAGAAAATGTATAAAGAAAACGTTTTGTTTTGATTGTCCAGATTTGCAACAATAAGACAATTGGAGTAAGACATTCTGGATTGTGGAATTAACATGCAACAATAATGAACCACTTGCTTCTGTCATGGCACCCTTCTTTTCTATATATTGATATCATCCCACAGTATAGCATTACACATATCCTAATGTACATCAATTCCTTTGATACAACAACATTTAACCGAAATGAAGAGAGTTCAAATATCAGCACAGGATGCCGTAGAAAAGCTAAAGCTAGTTGTAAGACAGCACCTAAATAGACTGCGGGTAAACATGTATGGTTCTTCATTAACAATTTACAAATGAAAAAAACATTTAGGCTGCAATCAAAATATATTGATCAATTTCGTCTTGAACAGATTGTGAATCCAGTTACTTTAGGACTAAATTGATCCAATCAATGAAATGTCATCCTGTATTCATATATATATCTGTGGAACCCCTTTTCTCCACAAACGTGTCTTGCTCCAAATCATGTACCAGTTCAGCTAAATGGCGAAATAGAATATGAAGCATATAAACGTATAGATATAAGGATTGTTAGCAAACTAGATTGAAAAGGGTTCTGCCCTAAGAAGCCATCTTGGAAACTGTTTTTCAATCGTCATGTTATGTTATGTTATGTTATGTTATTTTTATTTGTACCGCGCACAGCTGCCCCAGCAAAGGGGCGTCCTGGCGCTTTGAGAAGGTAAACACAACACAGCATTAAAAGCGGGCAGAAAGGAGAAGAGACACAACAGATGAGCTAAACAAATAAAAAGGTCTTGATAGCCCGTCTAAACTGAAGGAATTGTATGCCATGATTTTTTTTTTATTGCAACTCTCCTTGCTCCTGAAACTTCTCCCTCACCTCCAAAGGAATGGCCATGCCGCATTGCTCAGAGGCTTGGTGATTTTGCTCCTTGTTAATTGAAACTTATTCTACAATGGTCCTCTGAAAAAACTCACTAAAGGGCTGCAAAAGCACTAATTTTAGAAGCAATAGTCTGCAAGAGCCTTCGGATACACTGTGTCAGGCGTACCCTGGCTCATGAGCTCAGAGAGGAGGAGAGATTCAAATTTAAAGATTCTCTGCACCTTACATAATACATACTAGGGCAAGGGCTCTGTGCACGTATAGAAACCTAGTCCCACCTATGACCCATACAGAACTGTGCTCCACGACTGTACACTTGGTCAGCCAAAGAATCATCAAATGGAACGAACATTGATGAAAGACCCCTGTAATCCAAGTTTCTACGTTGTGGAAACCCCTAAGTCTAAGGCAAAGGTACAAAACAAAATTAATGCACTTCAAGATTAATTAGAATGCACAGCTGTTACAGATCACCTGGATAATTCCGATACTTAGTAAGATACACTCTCTTCCAAATGCCCAGTCACAAGCTCTGCTTTGACAATATATAGATGCCCTCAGGACTGGGTGGGGTGGTTTACTATAGATGAAGAATTACAATTCCTATTCATACTATTTTCCTGTTTAATTTCGGTGCTAGTGTGATATAATTCCCTTCTCACATTACATGTGTTTTTTATTGCTGGCTTTAGTAGTTACTTACATGCCAATGACATTAGCATCAGTTTGCCTTAGTGGGTGAAGACGGAGGATTTATAAGCGAGTCAACAAGTTGCACCGAGAGACCAAGTGCAGCCAAAAGTGATGGCCTTTCCATACTTCATAGCAAGTGTTTGGGCACACAGATAGGGAACCCTAGTAGATGAGAATTGGTAAAAATTGCTTTGAGTCATTGGCTGAATTTAGGACCGGAACTTACCGGATTGAGGGATGAGAGGGCAAACTGAAATTGGCAGTGAGTTTGATATTGAAAAACTCTTGTAGATCATGCATAGAATGTTTGGAATAGATGGCACTTTAGTGCTTTGCGGAACATGAGGAACGCACTTTTAATTCCAAGATATACATGGATGGCGTTCCAGAGAACTGACTCATTTGCGTGGCAAGATCTTCCACCAATTATTTTATATGTTGCTAGGCAGGTGACAATAAGATTTTGAGAGGTTGGCCTCAGAGCAAGTCAGCTTGCTTTTTGTCCTTCTCCTACATTGCAGCTATCCTACGCCCTTTACACTGTAGCTACTGTTGACTGTCTTGATCATTTGACAAGGCCCTCAGCAAACCGAAACCGAAACAGTCTTACACCAGCGTACCGTAGTCAATGTTACTGCCTAGTTATACCAAGGAGAGTATATAGAGCATTGATAATCTCCCAGCCCCTGTATGAAGGGCCCAAATGTGTCTGTCTATAACCCAGACCCTAAGCTCATCGCCATCTTACAAGTACACAACTATGCAATTTATAATATTAGCTAGTATTTTTAAAACTCCTAATACTGCATATTTGCTCATTCTGAGCACAGTAAATAACATGTGTTACTAGTACAAAACTTAATGGTAATCATTGTATTCACCTTAGAATCATCAAAGGCAGAGTTGGGCTTTTAAAAATGATTCCCCGAACTCTCCCTAACTGAATATCAGAATGAAAGAAAATATTTGATTTTTAAGCATCTTAAAGTATGTTGGCTTTTGACAGATACTGTCATATGTGCATATTATATACATTTCATAGTACTCAGATAATAGCATAAGAAGGGTATACGAAAACCCTGCTGAGTAGCAAGTAATATCTTAAATAGTATGGTAGTTCCTGGGTTCCTGCACATGCTGCACAGATCCCACCAGCTCAAAGGGAGGAAAAATACCAAAAATACAGCTAAAATCCTGAAATATAACATTGATTGTATAATATTTTATGCAAATGGCTAAAATGAAGGCAATGGATCTGCTATAATGTCACAAATTGTAATGCCACAACATACACTGATTTATTGATCAGTGATTGTCATTGATCAGAAACAAGGAAATGCCAGAAAGGTCCAATATAAAATCAGCCTGGTTTTGAGCTGTTATGCACTGCACAAAATATACATATGTACCTTGACTATTTTTTTTACCTTACTAAAATGGTTGTTGCTGTTGTAGCTCGCCAATAAGTGGTAACATGCCTTATCTGTACTTTCAAAAATAGTCATGCTTTTTAAAATATTTGTATGTGTAAAGATAATGAGGACGCAACCGGTGTGGGCATCTGTGTGGTTTAAGAAGCCTGTGTCTATTTCTTAAGGAGTTTTTTTAAAGCACTAAATTTGATGTTGACTTCAGAGTGCTTAGCAGAGGACACAGCTGATGGGTCTAGCTAGTACATATAACACTCTCAAATAAATAATGCCATAATAAACAGGAGTAGAAGTTGAAGTCCAATCAGGCAAAGAGAACGGCGACCAATTTCATAGCTCACAACTCGCTTTTCATTTTACAGTTCAATCAAAAGTACAGTTTGAATACTTTCCTATTCAAAGGTTTCCCATATTGACTGTGGTTGGGTTCTGGTCCCGATGTGGGATGAATGTGTTCCAGAGTCTGTTCCTTTACACAACCGGTGATCTGTCACTGTGTGTCATTCTCTTCAATCATCATTGGTTACGGTTAGACCCTTCCCTCAGCTCTGATTGGACGTAGTGAGGGGCCAATGTCTTTTATATGGTCTTCGTATCAAAAAGTTTTATTGATGGTGCAAAGGACCTTAATTTCATTCCTGCCATCCCTGGGATCCAGTGGAGTGGTTGAAGGATGGATTTATTGTGGACTCACTTACAAAGGTAAAGGCACATTTCTGGCTGTTCAGTTAAAAAATCTTTGGATCCTGGTAGTAGGTTTATCGGGAGGCCTGAGGAGATGATATGGCAGTAGTCGAAGCCTGCCAGGACAAGAGTTCTTGCCATTTCAACTCTGCAGTTAGTTGTTAAAACAGAGGATTGTTTGAAGACGAGGAAGCTGGATGTTCAAGCCATTGGTTAGTGTGGTGTCTTGGATACAAAGCCTGGAGATCCGCTCTAAGACAAGTGGGTCAGATCAGCATCTCTCGCTGCTACAATTTTGACTTTGGTACCATACCTGTAGAAGGAACTCTACTTATGCATAGAAAGACATGATCCAAGCACACCATAATGTTATTTGGGTTCTCTGAGTCGTTTCCAAGCGAATGCAGATTTGAGTTTCATCAGCGTACATTGGGGAGTTTACCTGGTAATCTGTGTCTATCGCATACACAGATATTGAAAAGAAGGTAGAAGTTGGAAGATCATTGAGGAAAGCCACAGGATATTGGGCATGTGGAAGATTTGAGTGATCCGATTCTGGCTTTTTGGCTGTGGTTGATAATAAATCTTCTGTTGCTCAGAAAGAGTTGTTTTGGTTTATTGGAACAAAATGGTCACATTTTGTTTTCAAACATTCACGCAGAAAATAGAAGTCGTTTGTTAGATAACATATTCTTTGTTTACAGATTACCTACACCTGTCAATCAACTTTCGAAGATAGCACTGTGAATAGATGTGTTGAAAAGCAAATGTTTGAAAAGCAAATGTTATATCCTGCTGAATTTCTACCTTGATATCAGGGGTGCTGCAGCACCTTCTACCTCCTGCACCCCAAGTTTCAGCATCACTGTGTCCCAGGACTTCCTGTCTTTGGAATTATCACTTTCCACATCTTCTCAATTCATTAAAATGAATTAGAATATTGGAAATGTGAGAGCTCCATTGAAGGCAATGGAATAACTACAGGCTTATAATGGCTGGTATAAGCCCAGAGCTCCAACATTCCAATGTTTGTCTTCATGTTCCCCTTTTTTTAATTTAGAACATGTTATCCTTAGTGGGTCGAATGTTCTACAGCCTTATAGCCCTACTGCCCCGAGTTATACTGGTTATCAAAAAATGCCCTCTCTCTTGTTGGTTGTAGGCCCTTGCCTGCGGCTCAGGCCTATAACTCGGGTTCAGGGCCTTTAACAAACAGTATAGACCTCGGAAGCGGGCTATAGGGCTATTTTAGAACAGTACATACACATAACAATCAGGATTTACCTACATCTTGGGTAGCTTCAAATGGATTTGGAATATTTTTACCTGTAAAACAATGTTGCATATTTTACAATCTTTGGGTCACTGTACTGTAAGATTTTAACCCTTATAGGCACTGAAACATGTTGACGACTATTTGTCAGCCTCAGCATGAAAAGATGCCTGTTGTTCTTCAGTTTTGTAAAGTGGCAAGGGTCCTTCAGTAGATATTTGCTTTTTTCAGCCATTACCTCACACTTTTTCAACACTTGAACAGTGTTTCACTCAGAAAGGAAGCAAAAAATACAGGTCCCCACATCGATTGGTGCTATTCCAATGAATACATCGATTGTGACAATGATTTCTCTTATCAGAATGTATAAGCTAGAACTCTATACCATCATCTTTACACACCAATTCTGCATTTCAAATATTTTTACTTTTTTTTTTCATATGGTCCCATCTTTTAAAGGTTGGTTAGAGAGTAGTAATTTCCATGCACAGTTCAGATGCAGAAAGGAAAAGGGAGAAAGTAACCTTGACAAGAGTTCGGCACACCATTTGGATTCCTGCTGCGAATAAGGAAACAAATTCTATTTTTAGTAATAATCCTCTCATGCAACTGGACAGTTTATTGTTACTGGATATTTTGTACCTGTAACTGGATTTCAGGAGCCAAAACCCATGTTGTTTTTTAAAATGTGGGTCGAATTAAGTAAACAGACCCTAAAAAAAGCCTAGATTATATCTATAACACTGTGGACCGGTTTGGAACAAAGCATTCTTATACGCAAAACACTTATTTGGTGGCTACATTGTTGTCTATGAAACTAGGCTAATTTGTGTGATTCTGGGAATATTATGTCAACTCCATGTATCACTATTGCGACAAAGAAGCGTTTCGCCCCCAGTCTTAGTTAACTGAATATCCCGGGGCTACCAGCTTGTTCTGGTGGTGGCACTTTTTGGACCATCTACCAAACTTTTTTTCTGGTACATATTTTTATAATGTTTCTTAACAACGCTAAACTTGGCAACACTTCGTCATCGCCATGACTAACGCTGGCTTCTGTGTTGTGTTTTTGAGTGTACCAGATAGGAAGTCATTTCCTCATTCCAGTGCCCTCCGCCTCTGCCAACGCCATTGTCCGGAGTTGTGGGTTGGGAGAGGTTGGGTTCTGTGGACTGGCACCTCTTCATGTCAAGCTGAGTCACGCAGGTAAGATGCTTTCTCCTCTATCCACTGTCTGGGTTTCCCTGCCTCCTGTGAAGCTGGGGAGGCTGCTTAGTAAGAAGAGAAACTACCGAGCACAGAAATGTCTGCCCCCTCTGTTTTATACAAGTGGCTCATAAAGAGTCCAATATTTATAATTAGCAGAATTGAGCTCACCAAAATGCATCACCAGACCACATAATCAACAGAACCACATAATGGAAGAATATATAAAGATATTTTATTTTTTATTTATTAGGTTCATCACAAAAAAAAACATTCATAATCAACAACACAGATAATCAGAATCAACAAATCACAAAATGAATAACCCCACACAACCCAGCCATCTTTCATTCACTCAAGAACACTTAAATACATTCTCTACATCCTCTCAGAGCCCCCATCCCTGCATGTTTACTCTTTGGTTGTACCTCTGCCTTCGATCCTGAGCAATGCCACTCAGCTAGTTTCAAGCTATACAAATACCACTTACACACAAACATAAATACAGATTGAAAGTTATTCAAAATATGCCTTAACTTCAAGGGCTCCATTTTGAAAAATGTCAAAGCTCCCCCTGTGCCCTTTCATACTTGCTGTCCTGCTTGTCCCTACACATGTGGTAGAAGGTGCTTCATACTGACTGATTGAGAAATAAAGACTGAACGGATCCTTCACATGATCTTGCTTCCCACAAATTTTGAACCATAGGCAAATCTGTAATTTTCTGTTTGGTATAAAAATAAAAACTTCTGAACAAGTTTTGGATGACCTCAAGGGATAGACCTTTCGTCGCTAAATTAGCATGAGTAGTAAAAGTGACATTGAGGACATTTCAGCTCCTGATGACATTACATGTGTGGACATCGAGTAATCAAAATGCCAGGAGTAGGTGAAGTGACATCACGGACTCTTTGACCCATGATGATATCACACAGTTGATCCCATGGTGCATCCTTCGTCCTCCAACATTTTGCTGACGATGGCCAACTTGATGGGCAAGCAGTGAAGCTACAGTTAATAAATGCAACTTTTAAGAGCTTGTTTTACCTTGTATCGTCAGAACTTGGGTAGCAGGGGCAGTGCCAAGTGTACCAAAGAACAAGCCAACGATAGAAATTGCTATCCCTGGCTACTATAGTTGGCTTCTAGGATGGTATGGGTGAAGCCATGCCTCACCCTTATCCTCTCAGTAGCTTCCTATTTTCTGCTCAGGGTCCGAGGAAGGACAATGAATGTTAACTACAGAATGTAAACAGAACTTTTATCCCCCTTTACTCTGAGACCAGGGGGTAGCAACAGCAGCTGCTACCCTGGAAACCCCAAATGACGTCAATGCCTGAGGACCTGAAACAGATGAATAAATCTGGATTCTGCACTTCCTTCATGAGTCATATATGAAAAGGTGTTTCCACTCCAAGCAGTGTTTCTGCTTATGTATTTGGTTGTCTCAAAGGTGATTGCCTGGGTGGAGTCTGCACAAAGCCAAAAACAAGCGAGTGATGTAAGCTTGACTAATTGTAATTAAAGGCAGAACACTAGGTCAGGTTAGTACATTATGTCTGTGTCACTGGATTATATAATCACATGGAACACACTCAGCCCATTAGATGAATAAGCAGCTGCGGCCTGTTTTCATGAGGGCACTCCTTGTTGTGACAGATAAATATAGCAATGGACAGAGAGGGATTTAACACTATTCAGTTGTAACCAATTTCCCACACATGCATTGCCCTGCCTCAGATTAGCGAGCCTAGGTTAGAATGTAAAGTACATTAGTAGTTGAAAATCTGTACATGGTAATTAATTTGAAAAAAATACTTTAGAAAAGGTAAGATCCTTTTTTCGTTTTTTTGTGAAGCTTTTCAAGGTTTCACCTAAAAGATAAGCTGTAACTATTAACCCCGAAAATGCTAGTGAGATGGATTCTGAATTAAAGATGGTGGTAACAGGAGTTCCTCCACCTTCTGTTAGAAGTGCTAAATCCAGTGACTACCTCAATTTAGAATATTACAAAATTGAGCACAATTTGTAGTCTTTTCATTGGGGCACATCAGACCAACTCTCACAGTCTTCTAAATAGCCAGTTTTCAAAGACATTTCCATTCATTTTTATTATAAAAAATAACCACAGAAGAATATCGGATAATATGAAATGTTTTAAAAGGTTGGTATTGTAGGCAGATGGGCATTAAACATGTTATTTACCATGGTCAGTTAGACACTGTTGGTAAAACAGGTTGCAACAACAAACAAGGACAGAAAGCACCTGCAGAAACCTCTGGGTGTGCTCTTGCACCCAAATTACACTGGAGGTTTGTTCACTACAAATGGCCAATTTCCTTTCCTAATGGTTGCTAACGCTAAAAATAATAAAGACCCCCAAATCTAAAATATTATGGTTAGTGGACAACAAGGAGGTCGTGGGTAGTTGATGTAAGGTATTTGGTAGCTGAGAGGGGCGAGATGTATTAAGTAGGAAGGTGCTTGGTTGTTGGGTGCTTTGTGCGTGAGGCAAAGGATCTTGATGTCAATATAGTTTGTTTGAACATTAGTGTATGGTTATCATTAACCGCATGCGCACTAAGCGTTTTCCCGCTGTGCGCTGAGTTTTAAAAAAACCTGCGTTACATGACGAGCTCAGCTCGTCATGAGCATACGAGAGGCATAACTCATGACGAGCTGAGGGGGGGCGTGGTCTGGACGCCGACTGGGATGGCGGCGTGAGCCTGCAGCTCCGCGCCTGATCCCACATTCATCCTGAAATCCCTCGCCTCCGAGCTGCCCTGAAGCTCGGAAATCCAGCCGGCGCCACCGGAAACTTATTGTGGCACAATTGCGGGCCGACAGCTGAGCAGCGGCGGAGACGAGCCCTGATATCGGAGCCACGGGGAATTGCGAGGAAATAGCAAGATGGCGGCCGCCCGGACCTAGGTCAGACGACCGGCGGGGACTCACGGACAGGAGCTGGGGAGCGACTGAGACTGCTACCCGCGGACCCTGTGGGGTAAATGCCCTGGCGGAACAAGTATTGGAAGCGGCGGAGCACGCTGGTTGCCGCTCTGGAGCTAGCGACCCGGGAGCCCCTCCCCCCCATCACGAGTCCCGGCAGCCATTTGCGGGGAGACCCGGGCTCACAGCGACACCCGGAGGCCCCGCGGCTGCGGAGGTACTGGCACCACCGGAATGCTGATGGGCAGTAAGGTGCGGCGCTAACCAGGGACAATTGTCGACGGCGGGCTGCTGCCTGGACGGAGGTTGGCCCGACGACAGGAGCGGGGCCCTGAGCGATTCACGGCTGGAGAGGCGGAAGCCCGGGGAAGACTCCCGCGACTGCACCCGAGGTGCTCGAAGGGACACGTGAGGAGCGGCTATCGCGGTGGGCGGGCAGCGGAGGTAGGCGAAGCCGTGTGCAGGCCCGAGGGTCCTCATGGGCGGGCATGATCAGACCAGCAGTCGCCCTGACCGACCCCTGATCGCTTGTCTGAGAACACCTGCCTGGTGCTCACGCGATTCTGGCTGCGTCACCATCTACGCTTGACATTGCTATAGCCGGTTGTGGGGGCGCATAGTGTTTTGTTGGGGAGCAGATACGACATTGCACGAGGGGCCACCTGACCTTGAGGAGAGCGCTGGGGGTGCTGACGCCTAGAGTGATTACTGGGCGGCCATTTTGGGCATACACGAGGTCTCTTGAGCGGCGGTCGAGCCGCTTCTTGGCCATAGTGGTCGTGCAGCGGAACCACTGAGTGTGGGGAGAATCCGAGGGGTGCTGCAGTTGACCGAAGGGCCGGCCCACCTACGGGAGACATTCCCTGCCAAGTGCCTGTGGAGGCGCCGATGGCCTCCAGCAGTAGTGCCTTGAGCGCAGACCGGGGGCAAGGCCACTTGGACATGCAGGGCGCGGAGGGCGGACCCGGCGCAGCCCCGGAGGCGTCGGCCCAGGAACTGAGACTGACTGCAAGGCTGGACAGCATACTGGATGCGATCACTGCGACCAAAGAGTCACTACACCAGGACATAGCGCAGGTGGCCACGGGGCTGGGTCTCCTGAGGGCAGATCATGCAAAACTTTCCGACAGAGTGAAGAGCAATGAGCAACTGCTCCAGGAGCTAAAGCCATCGGTGGTCACCGCAGAACATAGAATTTCTGATATCCTTGCCCGGGTAGCGACGCTGGAAAGGCGCGTGGAAGACTCCGAAAGCCGTAATCGGAGGAACAATGTACGGGTGGTAGGCCTGCCGGAACAAATTGAAGGAAATGATGCCGTGGCCTACATGGAAACCTGGTTTAAGACGGTCGTGGCCCTGGAAGGCCTCTCCCCGTTCTTCTCCCTGGAGCGGGCACACAGGGTCCCCACCCGCCCACCACTGCAGGGTCGCCCTCCTTGGCCGATGGTAATCAGACTCCTGCACTTCAAGGACCGAGACTTCTTGATACAAAGGGCGAGATCGGTGGGCCCTTTCAAAGTAGACAACAGCTCGGTCACGATTTTTCCGGACTATACACAAGAGGTTCAAAGGAACAGGGCGTCCTTTTTGACAGTGAAGAAGGAACTGAGGGACGAAGGTATACAATACTCCCTACTCTTCCCGGCCAAACTGCGGGTGATCATAGACGGGACGACCCAGTTCTTTCAGACTCCGGACGAGGTGTGGTCTTGGCTCGAGTTGTACCGCACTGGCACGGACCGCCAAAATAGAGGGGGCAAAGAGAGACAGAAACCTACCCAGACTCGAAAGTCGCAAAGGATCCGTAATCGGAACAAACTAAAGAAGGTACTGCACCCCGACCAGATGGCGGCGGACAGGAAAGGCGCACTGGCTGCGACGGCAGTCATCACGGGGTCGCAGCAGGAGAAGATGTCGGTCGCATCAGACTCTGAAGTGGAGAGCAGGAAGTCTGGTGACGAGCTGTCGGAGGCGGATAGTTCGGTGGGTCTAAAGGTTACCCCACAAATGGCGGATGGATTGTTTAACGAATGATGCACGGAGATGAGAACACGCTAGCAGCTCCTGTTGGAGCGGACTACCCTTGGTGGCTGGCGGGAAGCAGGTACTCTGTTGTCATTGTAATACCGGGATCCTGGGCTCGGGGCGCGGGCTTGGCTTGCCCCGGATCGGCCTTGACCTACCCCTCGTAGCCCTTAAGGCTCGCTGTGGTGACGACCACAGTATAGAGGATTGTGTGTGATGTTACAAGTTTGGATGGGGACTGATGCAGCGTTATTGGGTCCTGTTCTGGGGTGTGGGGTTGGGGAAGTTGTTTGGGTCGTTCTATATGGGGGGGTCACTGCTGTGGTGTGGGTGTACTACTGGTACGGCTGACATGGGGGAGTGATGGCAGCAATGGGGACGTTACCTGATTTAAAATGCCTTACATGGAATGTCCGCGGGCTCCGAACAATGGCCCGGCGCAGCAAGGTACACGCTTATCTGGTGAGGCGGGGTGTCCACATAGCACTGTTGCAGGAGACTCATCTGACCAAGCAGGAGTGCGCGGCACTGCAGAAGCGGTGGCGTGGCCAGGTCTTTGGTACGACGTACTCAGCGTTTGCCAGGGGAGCGCTTATATGGGTGAGAGCGGGGGTCCCGTTTCAGGCCATGAACCAGTTGGTGGACCCTGAGGGTAGGTTTGTGGTGGTAGGAGGAAGGCTATATGGCCGGGAGGTGGCTCTGGGCAGTGTATATGCTCCCAATGTGGACCAGGCTTGTTTTTTTGACAAACTCACGGGATCGCTGGCCCACTTCCTGGCAGGTCCTATCATTCTGGGTGGGGACTTTAACTCGATCACTGACGTACTGCGGGATAGATCACATCCACCACTGCTAGACTCCCCGGTGCGTAGATTAGCCGCACACAGGAGAGACTGGCAAGAGAGGTGGGGTCTGGTAGACACATGGAGGGAACAACATCCTGAGGTCAGGGACTATTCTTTCTTTTCGGCATTGCACGCACTACACGTTAGGATAGATTCTATACTGTGTAGTGGACCCTTGGCTACTATGGTAAAGCATACTGAATACCTTGCCAGGACCATCTCGGACCACAATCCCTTACTGATGGCGATGCACTGGCAGCAGGCGAGATCTGTGGTCCCGACTTGGAGGTTACGGCCAGACACGCTAGAGGACCCGGTGTTCAGTGACACGGTCCAAAAGGGCATTGAGCACTATTTTGATGTGAACGAGGGCACGACAGCCACGAGATCGATTGAATGGGATGCGATGAAAGTGGTGATGAGAGGTGTCTGTATGGGAAGTTTCATGAATGCGAGGGCGACTGTGTTGGCAGACCTGGGGAGGGCGGAAGATGTACTCCGGGAACTGGAATGGCGTAAGCCTGAGCGGCCGGATCTGCAGGGCCAACTACTAGAGGCAAAGGAGGTGGTGGCGAAGCACACGGAGAGGTTGAGGTGTTATGACTACAAGCTATATCTCACCAAGGTGCATGAAGAAAGGGACAAAGTGGGCACGCTGCTGGCAAGACTTGCAAACCCGGAATCTAGGGGCTGCCCGATATTGAGCATTAAGTTGAACTCAGGGGAGGTGGTTTACTCGCAGACGGCGGTTTTGCAACGCTTTCAGTCATACTACACAACTTTATATGAAAGCCAGCTGGGGGTGGACGCTGCGGCGATAGGCGAATATCTGGACACTGTTCGGCTCCCAGTCATAGATGACGACACAGCCAAGGACCTAGGTGGCCCGATAACCCTAATGGAGATTCGGGTGGCCATTAAGCAGATGGCTAAAAACAAAACGCCGGGGGTGGATGGTCTGCCGGTTGAATTCTACATGAAATATATAGACGTTCTGGCGCCAAGGCTCTTGGTGGTGTATTCTGAAGCTCTGACCTTAGGCTTCCTTCCTCAGTCAATGAGGGAAGCCCTAGTGGTGCCGCTATTGAAACCGGGTAGGGAGGCCCTGGATGTAACGTCGTACACACCCTTGTCTATGCTTACGGTAGACTACAAGATTTTAAGCCGTATCCTGGCCACTAGATTGCTGCCGCACATGACCTCGTTGGTTCATAGTGACCAGGCAGGGTTCATCCCCACCAGAAACACGTCCATTAATATTCGCCGCCTGATCCGCATCTTGGACAGTGCCCCAGGCTCGGACGTCAAATCTGCGGTACTGTCGGTGGACATCGAGAAGGCCTTCGATAGCCTGGAGTGGCAGTACCTGGATAAGGTGTTGGAGAAGTTTGGCCTAGGTAACGGCTTTGGCCGTTGGACGAGGGTGCTCTACTCTGCTGCCACTGCGAGGGTACGACTGGGGTCTGTTATATCACCCGACTACCCAGTGTGCAGAGGGACGAGACAGGGCTGCTCGCTATCCCCTCTCCTGTTTGCTTTAGCGATGGAGCCACTGGCAGCACAGGCGAGAACAGGAGAGTGGTACAGGGGAGTTTGGAATGGTGGGGACACTCATCACATCTCGCTCTATGCGGATGACCTGTTGCTCTACTTGGAAGACACGGAACGGGCTCTCGGAGGGGCGATGGAGATGCTCTCTCGCTTTGGAGGGTACTCAGGTCTCAGGGTAAACTGGACTAAAACTTGCATCTTCCCGTTGAAGGCGAGGGTGGCATATCCCCCTCTTGCTGTGGAGGTGGCCTGGGAAGACAAGTGCTTGACTTACTTAGGAGTCCGGGTTTACCACGAGGCTGCGAATCTGCTGGAAGGAAATGTGGGTCGCTGCATACGGGCGTTGCGGGGGTGCATGTCCTTTTGGGCCTCCCTTCCTCTATCAGTACAGGGCCGAGTGGCACTGCTGAAGATGGTGGCACTGCCCAGGCTCCTTTACTATTTCCGAACTTTACCGATATGGATCCCCCAGCGGATCTTCAAAGACCTGAGATCAATGATTATTGCGTTCATCTGGGGCCACGGTAAGCGAAGAGTGGCGCTGCAAACGATGATCAGACCTAAGTTTGAGGGTGGAATGGCAGTTCCTGATTTTGAACTGTATTATTTAGCGGCCCAATTGCAGATCCTGACGCAGCACATCGCGAGAGAATTCAGGGGCCCAGACCATGGGCGCGGAAGGGGTATTCAGAGGCATATCCTATCTTATATAGTCATGCAGCAGAAATTGGGACAGAAAGATCTCACCATTGAGGAGAACACCCTTCGGTTGTGCTGGCGCAGGAGCCTTACGAGGGCCAAAGCCGCGCGACCGTATGCTCCGGAGATCCCTATAGGGATGGTGACTGCGCTACCGCATGGAGGCGACTGGTCCCCATTGTCGGAATGGGAGGAGTTGGGCTTGCAGATGGTGGGAGACCTGTATGTGGATGGGATGTTGGCCCCCTATGGGGTACTGCAGGACCAGTTTGGTCTTCCGGATGGGGGCTACCTCTTGCATGCCGCCATAATTGCGGCGATTCAACAACACTGGAAGACAGGCTTAACCGAGCCGGACACGACCGCGGCCTGTCAGTATGTGGTGATGGCTGCGGGTACAATCAAGGCGGTGACTTGCATTCACGCTCGAATCCTGAATGAGGGCATTGAACCGCTCACGGCGCTAAAAAGTAAATGGGAGGAGAGTATAGGTAAACCCATACCGGACACGGTCTGGGGGCACATCTTGAAACGAACGTGGACAGGCTGCAGGAATGCCCGCTTCCAGCTGGTGCATTTTTACGTACTGCATAGGGCCTATTTAACGCCAGGAAAACTGCGACGGCACTTTCAGGTGCAGGAGGCGGCGTGCCCGAGGTGCCTGGCACTCGGAGTTGAGCTGGATCATATGCTGTGGAGCTGCCCGAAGTTAGGGTCGTACTGGCCTGAAGTGGGCGAGCTCCTGAACGAGGTCACGGACAGGGAAGTAGAGTTCGACATGGCGGCGTGCCTGCTGCTTTGGTTTCCCCACATGGCGAAAACAAAAATTACGAGCAAGTTTATTGACATGGGACTTATGCTAGCGCAAAGGGAGATCACCTGGCACTGGAAATCCGGGGAGGGCCCATCGGTCCGGAGGTGGACGAATGAGCTTTTGAAGTGGTCAAGATGTGAGAGCGTGATCAGAATGCGGCAGGCTACGAGAACTGGTAACGAGAGGACCCTGGACCTGGCGAGGGCATGGGAAATGATTGTGCAGGCTCTGAATGATTATCTGACAGTGGACGATGAGGAGGAACAACTGGAGAGTGGACATTCCTGAGGCTAGGAAGATCGCATGCCTAACCCTGATAGGCAGCGACACATCCAGGAAGGACTAGGGATGTCACCCACACCAACAGCAGTCGGGAGGGGAGGAGGGGGGGGGAGTTTCTGGGGCACCGCAATAGTGTTAGGATATATGTATGACGTGGGGGGCTCCGCCTACCCTTTATGGGAGAGGGAGGTCCAGCAGCGCACGCGAGCCGAGGCGGAATGGTGATAGTTTAGCGCTGATGGATGGTTGTTGTTGTGGGGCGCCAACACAGGCTTGGTAACGCGGGCGCTGCGGGCCCGAATGTCGCCCATATGATGTGGCTGATTGACACTGACGGTGGGGGGGGGGGTGAGGGAGTTTGAGGGATGAAAAGCAGATACATAAATTGTGTTGTGGACCTGAAACACCTTGGAAGAGTACGGTGACCATCTGATGGACCCTATTAAAGCGCCGCCCGGCCTCTGGGATGTGGGCTGAATGGCTGTGTCCAACTTTAGGGATGTTTAGAGTTTCCATTATGTGTATATGACGGTCAACAGACCTAAATGTTTTGTTTCAAATTCTGCAATAAAAACATATATATTAAAAAAAAATAAAAAAATAAAAAATAAAAAATAACGAGCTAAGCTCGTCATGAGCGTCGAAGGGGTTAACTGAGAGATGTGGTCTGATCTCTTCAGCCAGAAGACAAGGTGTGGCGGGGTTGGAGAAAGGGACCGGAGACTGGATTGCAGTAGGTAAGGTTTTATTTTTACAAAGGACTTTTTTTTCTTGGAGGACAGTCTTTCTCGGGTAGGCGCAGCGGGATCCGTTGTCCGGGGTGGTCGGGACCCACTTCTGAGCGCTACTCTTCTACTCTGAAAATGGAGCTTCGGGTCTTTCTTGTGTAGAACGTTCCCTCCAGAATGTATGCGGGAGAAGAAAGAAAACATGCAGAAGGGCACAGTCAGACCGCCGTCTGTTTATACATATGCCAGGGGACCCAGGGAGTGAGGAGGTCACCAGTGCTCTCGTGAATATTTACAAAAGTGTCTCGAGTGCACTAAAGTGAGGGAAGTGCAAATAGGGAGGGGGTTAAACAGGACAAGCAGGGAATCACGGTGAGAGGGCTTCGGGATGGTTATACCGGCCCTACCTGTTATCAGTACCGCCCCGCCTCCCTACCCAGGTCGATACCCTCTTTCGTACCTGGGAGAGCCACACTCCTCCGTAAGTGTGGCTGGGCAACTCGCGGGGACGTTGGCCTCCAGGCGTCTCCTCGTCTTCAAGTTCTCTGCTTCTCAGCTCGGCTTCGCGTTCACCTTCTCTCCTTACTCGGTCTCGGCACTCCTCACGATCTTCCTCCTCGGTGTCATCACACGCCGAGTCCTGTGCTTCCTCCTTTTTCTCCAACCGGCAGGTAGCAACGTCATCCCAGGGCGAGGCTTCCATCTTTGAATACGCCCGCTTAAAGGAGCAGTCCTCATCCTCTTCACTTTGTCGTTCCCAGCACGGCTCCGTGTCGGTGTTCCTGTCATTCTGGGTTGGGTGGAGAGAGGTAAGAGTTGGTGTGTCAGCAACCCACCATTCCTTCTTAGGGGCATTATCCTCCGTGATCGGGGTCTCCCCGCTACAAAAGGTGAGCAGCTTAGTTCAAGACATGTTATTTATTTATCATTTTGTCAAAGATCTCCTAGTCGATATCGCTGCAATAGCCAAGTTGGTACACCACGACATCTACTACCAGTTCTTTTCAGTGTGGAATCTGTAGGAAGGGGAGGATGACAGACAAGAACCTAGGATAATAGGAGGGTGAAGTAGTGACTAGTTGCATGAAGCGCTAGTTAGTATCAAACAGTTATACTAAGTTTAAAGACTTGGTGGTCAGTGTCGTAGGGCGACCTCCAGGTGGGCGGCTATACAAACATTGCAGAGGTAGATTCAAACTCATAACTCAAGAAGATATACACCAGCAGTGCCAGGTAGGTATTAAAGAGGTTCAGTGACTAGGCTGATCTAGGAGGCACTGCACAAGTGATATTAGTGATTGAGGGGCCCAGTTTCACCTGATCAGAGTCACTATCTAGAAATGAAGCACTGCATTGGTGCCCTCTGCCCCACCTGTTATACAGGTGTTGATTCATCAGAGGAAGTTGCACAGGTCACAGTGTTAAAGATAATAGACAAAACAAGCATCATCAGTGCTCTAGATGTTAGAGAGGTGTCAATGAAGCTGGTAGGGTGCAACCGGATTGGCAGTCATTCGATTGAACATCCCACTTCTACATAGGAGGAGAAATATTCATAGACTTAAGGTACACAAGATAAGCCTGAAATGGGCCAAAGTCACAGATAAGCTTTTTGGGAGAACAATGATACCTGAATGCTTGAGCAGGAGCTGCCCGTGCAGGTAAGAGCGGTGGGTCCGGGTTGGGGGCGGGGGGGATTCAACAGACGACCATGAGGGGAAATTAAATAAATAAATAATGTTCCCTCCTCTTCATCTTTTGAATCCCCACCCCAACCCAACCCCACTGCTCTTACCTGCACAGGTCGCACCTGAGCTTGAGATTATGGGGGACTTCCTGACGAGTGAGTGAGGATGATATAATGAGCGTGAGGCCAATCTTGACACAACTGAGTTGCAGATAGCTTGGCTGTGTGATATATACTTGAAGTTCTTAAGGTTAATAGTAACATACTTCCTATTTAGAGGACAATTTAGATGACAGACCAGGCATACATGTTAATGTCACATCTGAATGTTAGGTTTGATCAGTTAATCAGTTTTATGCAGTCTCTATCGGAATGTACTCCTCTGACATTTGTGAAGGAGACTCCTTTCTTGTGCACTGGGTCATGAGAGTCCATGGAACTCACACCATTTTCTCCGTACTTTTACGAATTTCTAATGACATTTTCAACTTTTATATATCGTCTTTTTAGCTGCCATACACCAGTCTGTGGTACAGCACCACTCAACAAAGTCCGTAGGCCGCATCTACCCCATCCAGCAGTTGAATGTTCTTAATGGAGCAGGACAAAAGTTGATTTTCAAAATGTTGGCTTCTGTGTAAGGTGGAACAGTGAGCAAAAAGCAACAGACTGAAATGCATTGTAGTGCCTGAGCTTAATTCAAGTATTCCACCCATCACTTTTTAAAAACATTTATTGGTGAGATGCTCTGAGTGTGACAGGCATGCCCAGACATTGGTCTTGTGCTCATTGTGGAATAGAACTCTAGCAGGCCTATAGCATTAAATACTGGTTTCTCACCATAACCAACTAGGACTTATTGTGTTGGGCATAAGCTTTCCCACAAGATAACCATCGGATGTGCCACACCAAAATTACAAATATGTACCAAACTACAGCTGTCAAAACGATTTAAAAGATATTCCCAATAGAGCCTAATAAAGATTACCATAGTACAAACCTTCAATCCCCATGATTTGTACTTTCATTGATCATCACCAACACCCTTGCCTACTACAGTATTCTTCAAGATTCTGTGTAACAAAATGCCTGCCCACTCTAAGCCTAGAGTAATAATTTCCTCTAAAAGGCCAATTGGCTTTAAGAGATGCTTTTCATAATAAGTAAGTCAGTCACACTTCTTTTGTCATAACTTTTCATTATAAACGTATCACACCACATCAGCAAAGCCCAGCATCTCGTAACCCAAGACTGGTGGCCTTGTGGCTGGGGGCGGCTCCCTCCCCAGCCTCATTGTGAAAAATCTGGCCATCAAACTAGATTAGGCCCTATCCACAAAGGACCAGATTACCTCTACTGGCGGGCAATGCTTTGCAACCAAGCTATTATTTAGGAAAGTCTTCCCCGGGCTACCATTCTCTGCAAAGGCAAACTGGTTCAGGCCCTTGTCATAAGCTGCCTTGACTATGGTAATGCCTTGCTCATGGCTGCAAATGATTCCCTATTGGTCAAGCTCCAGGTGGTGCAAAACACAACTGCACACCTAGGGGCCCATTATGATAACGGGTGGATCGCCACCGCCCGTATGGCGGAGGCGATCCGCCCGCTAAAAACCACCGCCTGCTCCCAAATTCCCCCCCCAGAGTACCATGGCCTGTGGGACCCAGGCAGACGTAAAGATCGTCTGCCGGTGTTCTGCCCGGTCGCAGAGTCGACCGGGCGGAAAAGCAGCCAACATGTTGGCTGTGTCTGGAAGACCATACACAATCAACAAGTCCCTGTTCAAGTGGTGGCAGACTAGGATCGCTGAGAAAAAGCTGAACAGGGATATTGGGGTATTCTGATACTCAGTAAATTGTCCAATGGACACATCAGACAGGAATACAGGACTGAGTCTAAGCAAATTCACACAACATGTAAAAGTAAAAAATGCTGGTACTAAAAATTAGTTATAAAGATGTACAAGATTTATTTGAAGCCTCCCAACTGGGTTACAGTCTAAAATATTAAACAACATATAAAATATAAAATACCATCTAAGATGGCGGCCTTGTTAAAATTATACACAGTCAAAGTGTTGTAAACAAGTCGACGCGGCGTTTCGGTGTTACTCAGTCTTGACACCTTCTTCAGGACACAAACATTTGACTTCTTATCTACAAACAAATAACAAGATTTTAACATCATGGTATACTATATCTATTAGCGTTTTCTACATGCCCTGCTCTTGTTTCACTTATTGTCTGGTATTATCATCTTTATACTAATCCCCTTGACAGCCTCTAATCCGTTACAGACTAGTGGGTTAAGTCTTACAAGACACTAAGTTAATTCAACAATTGCCCTTTCTGGGTTAGTTAAAAAAACCATATGTACCTTTATCTTATATTAGAGAAGCTTGTCAATTGCTATCTCTCTTGATGATTACTTATCACCAGGGTATCTTCATAGTGTTTCATACAGAAGCGAAGAGTCTAGATAGGATAAAAAGACGGACAATACCACTCCTTAGTTTTATTGCTAATACTCCACTTGCCATGAACACTTGGGGCAGTGGCAGATTTATTTACCTTATGTTATGGACTGACGATTATCTGTTTGCACGGAGGAACCACCGTTGTTGATAGAGGGGGCTCCTTTTTATGACAGATTAGTTCATTTATGGAGAGTCTTTTTCTCTTTATTCTTATCCTGAATGCAAAAATATTAAGGTTTAGGGGTCTGCTATTTTTCACGTTATCACAACTGTACCAGAAGGTTCCCCATTTCATTACTCACCCATTAGATGTGGGTAGACATTCAGGTTATGGCTATGAGGGTTATCCGCACCTGTCCCGGTCCTTTCTCATATACAACCAGGAAGTACAGAATCTACAAACATAAGTATTTACAAGATTATGGTTCTCAATATATCTCACTCCATGAGTTGCTATTTTTTCTTCATATTGCATAAATTATAACTCCATTATCTGCATCTATCTCGATTATTCGAATAGTTTAGAGCATCCCTTTTCACGTCTGTTTAGAACTTAAAACAAAGTTGTGGACAACAGTAAGTTAGATTGTTGCCTGGTGCCGTTTTTGTATATTCTAAATTGCATATGAAGCGGTCTGTAGTGGGAGTCTAGTTGCACCACCACCCCACTTGCACGTTCTATAACAGGGTCCTGGAGCAGTTGTGACTATCTTTCTCGTTCATTTACTAAGCATGCAAAATATAGCCTAATCTTGTTCTGAGTGATAATCTCCCGGGGGCTCGTCTCCGCACGTACCTTGTTAGTTCAAGTCGGCCTCCCTGTTCCTCCGTGTCGTCCCACTTCTCGCAATCCGAAGTGAGATGACAAGTGCATTAGAGACATTTTTATTCAGTTTCTGCCCGGTCTGACCCGGAAGTGATGGCGTCGGTCACCATCCGAAACACCAACAACACGCTTATTTTATGTATATTTATATTTCACGTTGCCTGGTCTAGTCGCAAATACAAGTTTTGGTTTTAGATCTAATTTATCTAGTTTATATCGAGTCAGCGGAACGCAACCCGGGGCTGTAGTTCCGGAAGTGTTTCGGCTGTGTTCGGTCCTTGCGACCATAAGGATGTTTCTCAAAAATGCTCTGTTTGTCACATGGTCTAACTTTTTTTAAAATTATTATATAAGATTATTATCCACCGACTTATTTTTGTGTTGGTTACTGCTAGGTTAATAATTATAAGTTTGCCGGTTCATTTTATAGTGAACGACCGAGCGTGGCGGCCATCTTAGTATGGGAAAGAAAAATGAAAACCACGTTCTGGGACAAATCAATGCCACATTACTTTGGACATTTATTAACGTTTTGGCAGTGATGAAATATTCTAACAGAGGGGAAACGGACAAATCACGTTGTTGGGCAAATCACTAGTTCAAACATTGTCTAGTCATTAGTATCATTGGTGACTGTTCTTCCCCATATCATGTATACAACCTAATGTAAATACCAAACTACAATTAATGAAGCAACCATATCAATACATCATCATTATTGTTTTTAAATTAAACATATGTGCAGATAGTTATAAAACATACATATTATTTTGTACAATCATTGCACTATTCGTGCGGTACGGATATTTAAACAATGTGGGACTACCATTTGTTCTCTTTTCAGCAGAATATGGGTCAAGATTCAATCACAACGCAAAAAATGTCTTAGTTTTACTTTTCACCGCAGTTTGCTGATGTCCAATATGTATGTGTTTCTTATTCTGACATGTAGTGTCCTGTTCTGTCATATGATATCGTGTACCCCCTTGCAGAACCCCATTTTTGGTTAAGCAGATATCAGGTTGTTAGAATGGAACCTATCATGTAAATTTCAAATGGTTGTTGTGGGTTATTACCCAGGCCAATCCTATACTTATAAAATTAGTCTTTCCCACTCCTCTCTATTATTGAGTCCTGTTCTGAAAGTGTTGAAAAGGGACATGTAGAACTGTTCTCTTTTCTTTCTTTTAATGTTCTCATTACCTCCTCTGAAATTATGGGATATGGCTTCTACACCACCCCATTTAAGATCTTCTATTTTATGATTGTGTTTAATCCAATGTTCTACCAGGGGGGCAGTCAATTTTTTGGTTCTGATTCCGGATTTGTGTTCTGTTATCCTCACCTTTACTTCTCTTGCTGTTTCCCCTATGTATGCCTTGTTACACGGACATTTTATCATATAAATCAGGTTTTTGGTTTTGCAATTGATAAAACTTTTGATTTTGTGATCGATTCCGTTGTAGGTAATCGCGTTGCCCTTCATAAGTGATGAGCAATTTGTGCACATATTACAGCCAAAGTTCCCAGTGGGCAATGGGTTCTTATCAATTGTTCCTTGGCTATCCTTGCTCTTTTCTGTAAAGGTATGCACTAAACAGTTTCTTATGGTCTTATTTCTTCGGAAGCTGAACATGGGTTTTGGGATATTTACTTCCTGCCTATCGTTGAGCAATGGCCAATTTCGGTTAATGATATTTTTAATCTTATTACTTGCTGTACTATAGTTTGTGACAAAAATTAATTTGTCCTGGTTCTTGTCATTTTTCTGTTTGTCTTTATCAAACAGTGCGTCCCTGTCATAATATTTTGCCAGTTTATAGGCTTTCTTAATTAAGCTTTTGGGGTATCCTCGATTCTTTAATTTATCTGACAGGGCATCAGCGTGTCTATTAAAATCCTGTATATTTGTACAATTACGCCTGATTCTTAAAAATTGGCCGAATGGTATATTGTCCTTTTGGCATCTTGGGTGGTTGCTTTTATAATGCAGTAATGTGTTTCTGTCAGTAGGTTTGGTGTAAAGATCAACGCCTAAAACTGCATTCTCTACACGGATTTTAATATCCAGGAATTCAATACTTTCCTTATTGTAATTTGAGGTAAAGCGAAGATTTTTATCGCCTAAATTTAGCCAAGCAATGAACTCCGTTAGAGTTTCCAGGTTGCCCGTCCAAATAAAGAAAATGTCGTCGATATACCTCGACCAACATGTCACATTCTCGCTAAATGGTGCCATTTAGCGAGAATGGGACATGTTGGTCGAGGTATATCGACGACATTTTCTTTATTTGGACGGGCAACCTGGAAACTCTAACGGAGTTCATTGCTTGGCTAAATTTAGGCGATAAAAATCTTCGCTTTACCTCAAATTACAATAAGGAAAGTATTGAATTCCTGGATATTAAAATCCGTGTAGAGAATGCCGTTTTAGGTGTTGATCTTTACACCAAACCTACTGACAGAAACACATTACTGCATTATAAAAGCAACCACCCAAGATGCCAAAAGGACAATATACCATTCGGCCAATTTTTAAGAATCAGGCGTAATTGTACAAATATACAGGATTTTAATAGACACGCTGATGCCCTGTCAGATAAATTAAAGAATCGAGGATACCCCAAAAGCTTTATTAAGAAAGCCTATAAACGGGCAAAATATTATGACAGGGACGCACTGTTTGATAAAGACAAACAGAAAAATGACAAGAGCCAGGACAAATTAATTTTTGTCACAAACTATAGTACAGCAAGTAATAAGATTAAAAATATCATTAACCGAAATTGGCCATTGCTCAACGATAGGCAGGAAGTAAATATCCCAAAACCCATGTTCAGCTTCCGAAGAAATAAGACCATAAGAAACTGTTTAGTGCATACCTTTACAGAAAAGAGCAAGGATAGCCAAGGAACAATTGATAAGAACCCGTTGCCCACTTGGAACTTTGGCTGTAATATGTGCACAAATTGCTCATCACTTATGAAGGGCAACGCGATTACCTACAACGGAATCGATCATAAAATCAAAAGTTTTATCAATTGCAAAACCAAAAACCTGATTTATATGATAAAATGTCCGTGTAACAAGGCATACATAGGGGAAACAGCAAGAGAAGTAAAGGTGAGGATAACAGAACACAAATCCGCAATCAGAACCAAAAAATTGACTGCCCCCCTGGTAGAACATTGGATTAAACACAATCATAAAATAGAAGATCTTAAATGGGGTGGTGTACAAGCCATATCCCATAATTTCAGAGGAGGTAATGAGAACATTAAAAGAAAGAAAAGAGAACAGTTCTACATGTCCCTTTTCAACACTTTCAGAACAGGACTCAATAATAGAGAGGAGTGGGAAAGACTAATTCTATAAGTATAGGATTGGCCTGGGTAATAACCCACAACAACCATTTGAAATTTGCATGATAGGTTCCATTCTAACAATCTGATATCTGCTTAACCAAAAATGGGGTTCTGCAAGGGGGGACACGATATCATATGACAGAACAGGACACTATATGTCAGAATAAGAAACAGATACATATTGGACATCAGCAAACTGCGGTGAAAAGTAAAACTAAGACATTTTTTGCGTTGTGATTGAATCTTGACCCATATTCTGCTGAAAAGAGAACAAATGGTAGTCCCACATTGTTTAAATATCCGTACCGCACGAATAGTGCAATGATTGTACAAAATATTATGTATTTTTTATAACTATCTGCACATATGTTTAATTTAAAAACAATAATGATGATGTATTGATATGGTTGCTTCATTAATTGTAGTTTGGTATTTACATTAGGTTGTATACATGATATGGGGAAGAACAGTCACCAATGATACTAATGACTAGACAATGTTTGAACTAGTGATTTGCCCAACAACGTGATTTGTCCGTTTCCCCTCTGTTAGAATATTTCATCACTGCCAAAACGTTAATAAATGTCCAAAGTAATGTGGCATTGATTTGTCCCAGAACGTGGTTTTCATTTTTCTTTCCCATACTAAGATGGCCGCCACGCTCGGTCGTTCACTATAAAATGAACCGGCAAACTTATAATTATTAACCTAGCAGTAACCAACACAAAAATAAGTCGGTGGATAATAATCTTATATAATAATTTAAAAAAAAGTTAGACCATGTGACAAACAGAGCATTTTTGAGAAACATCCTTATGGTCGCAAGGACCGAACACAGCCGAAACACTTCCGGAACTACAGCCCCGGGTTGCGTTCCGCTGACTCGATATAAACTAGATAAATTAGATCTAAAACCAAAACTTGTATTTGCGACTAGACCAGGCAACGTGAAATATAAATATACATAAAATAAGCGTGTTGTTGGTGTTTCGGATGGTGACCGACGCCATCACTTCCGGGTCAGACCGGGCAGAAACTGAATAAAAATGTCTCTAATGCACTTGTCATCTCACTTCGGATTGCGAGAAGTGGGACGACACGGAGGAACAGGGAGGCCGACTTGAACTAACAAGGTACGTGCGGAGACGAGCCCCCGGGAGATTATCACTCAGAACAAGATTAGGCTATATTTTGCATGCTTAGTAAATGAACGAGAAAGATAGTCACAACTGCTCCAGGACCCTGTTATAGAACGTGCAAGTGGGGTGGTGGTGCAACTAGACTCCCACTACAGACCGCTTCATATGCAATTTAGAATATACAAAAACGGCACCAGGCAACAATCTAACTTACTGTTGTCCACAACTTTGTTTTAAGTTCTAAACAGACGTGAAAAGGGATGCTCTAAACTATTCGAATAATCGAGATAGATGCAGATAATGGAGTTATAATTTATGCAGTATGAAGAAAAAATAGCAACTCATGGAGTGAGATATATTGAGAACCATAATCTTGTAAATACTTATGTTTGTAGATTCTGTACTTCCTGGTTGTATATGAGAAAGGACCGGGACAGGTGCGGATAACCCTCATAGCCATAACCTGAATGTCTACCCACATCTAATGGGTGAGTAATGAAATGGGGAACCTTCTGGTACAGTTGTGATAACGTGAAAAATAGCAGACCCCTAAACCTTAATATTTTTGCATTCAGGATAAGAATAAAGAGAAAAAGACTCTCCATAAATGAACTAATCTGTCATAAAAAGGAGCCCCCTCTATCAACAACGGTGGTTCCTCCGTGCAAACAGATAATCGTCAGTCCATAACATAAGGTAAATAAATCTGCCACTGCCCCAAGTGTTCATGGCAAGTGGAGTATTAGCAATAAAACTAAGGAGTGGTATTGTCCGTCTTTTTATCCTATCTAGACTCTTCGCTTGTGTATGAAACACTATGAAGATACCATGGTGATAAGTAATCATCAAGAGAGATAGCAATTGACAAGCTTCTCTAATATAAGATAAAGGTACATATGGTTTTTTTAACTAACCCAGAAAGGGCAATTGTTGAATTAACTTAGTGTCTTGTAAGACTTAACCCACTAGTCTGTAACGGATTAGAGGCTGTCAAGGGGATTAGTATAAAGATGATAATACCAGACAATAAGTGAAACAAGAGCAGGGCATGTAGAAAACGCTAATAGATATAGTATACCATGATGTTAAAATCGTGTTATTTGTTTGTAGATAAGAAGTCAAATGTTTGTGTCCTGAAGAAGGTGTCAAGACTGAGTAACACCGAAACGCCGCGTCGACTTGTTTACAACACTTTGACTGTGTATAATTTTAACAAGGCCGCCATCTTAGATGGTATTTTATATTTTATATGTTGTTTAATATTTTAGACTGTAACCCAGTTGGGAGGCTTCAAATAAATCTTGTACATCTTTATAACTAATTTTTAGTACCAGCGTTTTTTACTTTTACATGTTGTGTGAATTTGCTTAGACTCAGTCCTGTATTCCTGTCTGATGTGTCCATTGGACAATTTACTGAGTATCAGAATACCCCAATATCCCTGTTCAGCTTTTTCTCAGCGATCCTAGTCTGCCACCACTTGAACAGGGACTTGTTGATTGTGTATGACTGAATATTCCCCCTCCCTGAAAAATAGAACAGGGGATCCTCCACTCTTTTTGAAGGTGTCTGGAAGACACCACCATCCATATTAGGATGTGTGCGGGTATGTGCCAATCAGTGGTGGCAACGCTGCCACGGAAAGGCAGGTGGTGTCTGCCATTGGGGGCCTGTTGCGGGCCCCCAGGGACTCTGGGGGGTTGGGGGTCCACATGGGGGGTACCTATGGTACCCCCCATCATTTCCATGCACAACATGGCAGGCACCGCGCAGTGCCTGCCATGTTGTGCATGGAAGTGCACAACATGCCTTGCTGGCATTGTGGCCGGCGGTGCTGAGTGCACTGCCCACCACAATGTCAGGAATGCAGGTTGCGCGCGCCACTGTGGCTGGCGCATCCTAATGGCCCCCACAGGACTCACGCCCTTATGGTGGGCAGTCCTATTTCACAACAGGTTTGTCCGCCTGCCATCCTAATGGGGCCCCTAGTCTGTAATCTTACACCTGGCTCACAATCAGCACCCACACTGAGAGCCTTATACTGGCTTTCAATCAGGAAGCGTATTGTGTTTAAGATCTGCTGTCTTACCCATGAGGCTCTGATGGGTGGAGCCCCAGTAGACCTCAAGGACAAACTGCAGTAGTTTAGGCCTGCAAGACTGCTGAGTTCAAGGGACAAATCTCTAATGACCATTCCCCATGTTCCCCGCGTTTTCTTTTTTGCATAAGCTTTTTCATGTGGCAACCATTAGACACACATTAATACAATTACAAAGGTATGCAAAATTATAATTGGCTAGGCAAAGTACTATTTCTTTGAGTTCAGAAAAGAGTTTATTGAGAAAACATAAAGCAAAAGTGTACACTTATGCAATATAATCATATAAGAGAGTAATTAAAAATGAGATAAAACGTTGTTTAAATAAAAATATCAAATAAACATGACTGGAATGGAATGCCTGAAAAAACAGATCAAAATAATCACATCGTTCATAAGATATTATAGACTTGTTGAACAATATACATAAATGTGATGCAAAAAATATATAATATTGTTTTAATATATTGAGGAATCACACGGAGGTTGAGCAACTTACTGGAAAGGAGACTTAGAAAAAGATTGTTTAGCACTCGACTCAATATATCTTGTGATTGGCTCCCACAAAAAGAAGTGTTTTGTATTTAGATGAATAGGATGAACAAAGGCTGTATGCAATCTAAGATTATAACACACTGCAGTTTGGCTAAATCTTTAACATTTTTGGTAATTTGCTGCAAGGCAACAGCTGTTAACAAGCCTACAATATTGACATTAAGATCATGATTATCCCAAGCAGGTGAGATACTTCCTAAAAATATGTGAACTACGGATAAAGGTATTCTAGTACTGAAAATCTAATTAATTTGAGACCAGACACTCCTCCAAAGGGTATGGACCTGCGGGCATGTAAAGAGCAAGTGTTTCAAATCAGAAGACGGGAATGACCAACGGCCACATGCATCAATCTTGCCGTTTACGAATCCTTAATTGCGAAAATTAGGGAATCGCAATTAAGAATTCGCAAACGGCAATGCATGAATAATTTGCATTTTTTTTTTTGCGATTTCTTATTTTACCTTAATTGCGATTCACAATTTGCGAATCGCAATTAAGGAAAACCCTTCCCATTGATTCCTATGGGCCAAGAGGCCCATAGAAATCAATGGGAAGGCATTTACAATTTGCGATTTTCAATTTGCGAATCGCAAATTGAAAATGCAATTATAAGGGTGCAGGGGGGTCCAAAGAACCCCTACCTGCACCCCTGAAATTAAACTTAAGTGCAATTTACACACACACATGTCCCAAGGACATGTGTGTGTGTAAAATGCAACTTTCAAAAATGCATTTTTGTGCATGTTTGAAGATTTTCGGTAAATTAGCATGAGGTTCAACCTCATGCTAATTTAGCACTTCCAAACAGCTAAATCGCAATTTAAAAATGATCATGCATTGCATTTAAGAAATCTGAAATTGCGATTCATTAAATGCAATCGCAATTTTAGAAAGCGCAACATGATTGCAATTCCTAAAATTGCGAAATACATGATGCATTCCAATTTTGATAATTGCATTCGCAAACGGCCGAAAATTGCGATTCGCACCGTTTGCGAATGCAATTACCGTTGATGCATGTGCCCGCAAGTATCAAGAATATTAGAGTGTCTCTTGTGCAGACTGACCGGGTATAATAAGCGTCTTTCATAAATAAAAAAATAATGTCTGTATGGTGTTTGCTGCTCTGGATGATTTTCTAATTTTGGACCATATTTTGTTCCAAAAGGAAACTGACCACTCCAATCCAAAATCTTCTTCCCAGGAAAGTTCTACCTTGGTTTTCTCCCTATTAGTTTGTAAAGTACGAAGGTAAGCATAAATGGTAGATGTTTTAGGACACGAGTGTAAAAATGTATATAACCTATTGACTGAGTGAGATGTGGGATGATTGATAGACATAACTTGAGAATAAGCACTCAATAGGGCTTGTTTTAAGAGTATGTACTTAGGCTGATAAGAAGATGGAAAATCAAAAAGCCGACTAGCCTGTGAAAAAGACATAACTTCATTGTGAATAGAAAGTTGATGTACCCAAATTAAGCCTTTCTGTCTCCAAGTCTTCCAATAAAAAGGTTTGTCCCGGATCGGCAAAAAATCGTTATGCCAAAGTGTGGAGTTAAGAAAGGATGGTAGGTCCGTGGGAGGTTATTTCAAACTAGGTTCTAAATGTTTACAGGAATGTTTGAGAATAGAAGTGGAAACAGATTGTGGTTTGCGAGTGAAGGAAAGATTTTTTTTAAAAGAGAAAGGGGACAATTAGGAATTTTCAAGTTCCACCCACAAGGGACAGTCCGCTTAAATATCAAGAAGCCATCTCGAGGAATGATGTAGTAAGAAGGATTTGTGTTAAGTGGGAAAGTCAGGAAAATTAGTACCACCTTCTGACTTTGGTTTTGTGAGTCATACTAATGGCATACAAGGTTTTCTGGCACTCCATAAAAAAGATGATAGTATAGAATTAATTTTCTTAAAATATTTTGAGGGGATAGATATTGGAATATTATAAATTGTATACAACACTATAGAGAAAAGCATCATTTTAATGGTGTTAAGATGCCCCCACCATGACAAATAAAGAGGGTGCCATTTGGAAGTTAACGTAGAAATTCTCTATATGCGACTTTCTAAGCACAAAGAAAGTGTTGTTGGAATGGAAGGAGGAAAAAAGGTTTCCTAGATATTGTATATGTTTGGAATTCCAAGTAAAATTTGAAACAGCAAAATCTTCTTTAACGGTATATTTAGTCAAAGGTAATATTTCGCATTTATCTCTATTTAATTTATAACCAGAGACAGAAGCAAATAGTTGCACTTCATTTAAAAAAGCAGGAAAAGAGGATTGCGGGTTGGATATAAATAATAATATATCATCAGCGTAAGCTGCTAATTTAATTTGTTTATCCTTAGCATTAAAGCCTTGGATATCAGTATTTTGACGTATTTTGGATAAGAAGGGTTCTAAAGCTAAGTAAAAAAGGAGTGGACTTAATAGGCAGCTTTGACGTACACCTTGTCCCAGGTCAAAATAAGAGGATGTATTACCATTACAAAAACTGCAGCTCGAGGATTAGAGTATAAAAGTGAAATCAGAGATATGATCTTTGGACTAAAGTCAAACCACTTGAGTACTTGGAAGAGATATTAGCAGTTGATATGATCAAATGCCTTCTCCACATCCAAGGCTACGGCTGCTAGGGAGTGAGTTATATGAGAGGACTTATATAAGATGTCAAAAAATAAGCGAGTGTTATCTGAGATGAGTCGCCCCCTTATAAAACCTGATTGCTCAGAGCCTAGCAATTGAGGAAGAAAGGACTCCAACCGTAGTGCTAAGGTTTTGGAGAACATTTTGTAAGCAATATTGACCAAAGAGATAGGTCTATAATTTTTACAATATTTTAGGTCCTTTCCATCTTTTGGAATTAAACAAATTAATGCTTCTGAGAAAGAGCCCAAGGACTTGCCCTTCTGTGGGAAGGAGCAATGGAGAGAAGTGTGTAAAAAAATTCTACTGTAAACCCATCAGGTCCTGGAGACTTGTCTTTCTTGAGCGTCTGAGTGCATCGAGGAGCTCTTGAAGTGAGATGTCTGATTCTAAAGGAGTATAATCTATTTGGGAATCAAAGGAGCGTTGGATGCTGGAGAGGAACTGAGAGATATCAAACTTTGATCTTTGCAAAAGAGAAGGAATTCATCCAGTATTTCAGAATCCTTAAATCTTAATGTACCATGTTTATCAAAAATGTATTCGATAGCAAACTTGTTATTTTTAACATTTAAATAATTTTCTAAGAGTTTACCGGCCTTGTTCTGGCTGCCATACAATTTTGCACTGGACTTTAACAAATAGAGTGAAGCATTATCCATCGAATCTTTATTAGATTGAAATTTAGCCTCAATAAGTTGAAATTAACATTCTTTGGACTTCGAGGAATAATGTGAATTCTCCAATTTATTTATTCTTGTCAAGAGATTTTTAGTATTTTCACATTAAATTTTACGTTTTTTAGACACAAAACCCATAACAAAATTTCTAGCAGATGTTTTAATGCATCCCAAATAACGGAAAAGGGCAAAGAATCTGTCTAACTTAAAGAAAAATATTCATGAAAAAAGGAAGTAAAAGATAAATTAAAAGTAGGATCTAAAAGGAGAGAGTTATTAAAACGCCATCTCCTGGGTGTAGTAGATTTTGACAAAATGTCCAATTTGATGGAGCTAGGGGCATGATCAGATATTAAAATTGTCCCAATATCTGCATCTCTCAAGGATTGAACTGTTATGGGACACAAAAAAGTGGTCTATTCGAGATTGTGATTGGTGAGAAGGAGAATAAAAAGTATATTCCCTTGTAACAGGGTTACAAATCCTCCAAGTGTCAATAAGCTTGTATCGTTGTATGACATCAAGAAAGTGTTTATGGGACTGTTGTGATTTAAAGGAGAATAATCAATTACGATATATGAAGGGATCAACAATTTGATTACAATCTCCGGCAAGGATAAAATTATTGTCAGTGCAAGATGAAATTTGTTGGGATAGAGAGGACCCAAAAGTAGGGTCACCATTAGTGGGAGCATTGAAATTAAGCAAAGAAATCGGACCATTCCCAATTTGTAATCTAGTATATAGCCATCTTCCATCATTATCAGATGATTGAGAGATTAGTTTAACAGAAACCGATTTATGGCAAAGTGTCACCACACCATTACGTTTACAATCTCCTGGGGAAAAGAAAACCTCTCATACCCAATCGCTTTTAAATTTTAAAGACTCAGCTGTTGGTAAATGAGACTCTTGTATAAGAGCAATGTCCACTTCTAACTTGAATAAATGTGTTAAAACAAACTGATGCTTAATGGGGGAGATCAAACCTCTAACATTCCATGACACAATTTTCAGAGACATGAAAGGAATGATATGAATTTATGAAGAAGATAGTGAATTAGGCATGCCCTCCAATAACACAGAATAACTGCAACGGCAACTAAGTCATGTGTAAAATTGATAAAAATATATGAAAATCTTAACAGAGAATAGTTCAAATGCAAACACGAAACATAATAGAACAAAAACAACATATTTAAGAATATCTTATGAAGAAACAATATTGAAAAAGGAAAAAAAGAATAGAACAAACAAAACAAAAAGGACAAAGATTAGAAACATACCTAAGAATCCAGTTGAGGGTGGGGGGAGCAAATAGAAAGATGAAACAGATTATTGCCCCTATTTCTCTTTTCAAGATCCTCCACCTGTTTCTGGAGAAAATTAACTTCAGATTGAAGAGAATTAACCTTACCATCAGTGAGACAGAGGGAGGACACAATACATTCTACCACAGTAAGTCTTTCATTCATCGCTGACCAATTTTCTGTGAGAAATTGCAGTTTGGCAGTGGTTTCCTCCATAAAAGGTCGCAAAGAGCGAGTTTCCTCCAATATCATATCTAATGAAACAGGAGAGGATGATTTCTGTGATGAGGGTGGATCTTTCTTTTGACGTTTCGTTGAAATCTTTCCTGCACGGGCAGGAACAGGTATCAAAGAGGAGGATCCTTTTGATACAGATGCCAGAGAATCCTCCATTTTAGAATATTTCGAAAAAAGTGTAGAATTTTTGATGAACACCTGCGTGGGACGAGCCAAGGAAGGACTCTTAATCTTCCCATATAAAACAAAAAGAAAGAAATATAGTTGCTGCAGAGTCTCTATGTCAGGCGCAGTACTGAGCAAGGACACCAGTTTCAAAAACTCTAGGGCAGAATGAAGGCACAGACAATGGTCACAATGAAGATATAAGGGCAACAGTCACCAGTGACCGATTATGTATTTAAGAACACTGTTCAGGTAACAGGTCACAAAGCAGATGCAGAAAAGCAAAGAGACGCAGCATGAATCAAAGAAGGAGCTGAAATTAAGGGAGTGGCCATCCCTACAATTCTACTGTATATCAACAATAGTATGTGGAAAAAAGGGTATCCAAAATGGAGGTTGCATGTAATCATATCCAGAGGCAGGAAAGAACAATTTTCTTTTTAAAGAGGTAAAAGAACACTGTAGAGGTGTGAAGAAAACTCACCCCTTTCTCTTGGAACAGGAAAAACAAAGAAAGTAGCAAAAAAAGCCAAGAAAGCGAAAGGCCATTGCATCCTGCTCACCCGCATTTCACCACAGAGGTGCTTCATAATTAAAATGGCGGCCACAACTGCAACCATTGCGAGGCAAGTACTTCAAGGCAGAAATACTGTGTCCTTGGTTTGCAGGGGGCCCGTCAAAAGTGTCCTCGCGTTTAGTACAACATCCGCAACTGTAGGAAGTCCTCCGTCTGAAGAAAAGACGATAACGCCGTGGGGTCTGTCTGCGCAGCCCGGTGGAGCTCTACCTATGCAGCGTCATCTTCTCCGGTGGTCAAGCCACCTCAAAGTACTATTTCTCATTGAATGGCCTAACAAGGATTCTCATGGAGAAAATCTTCTATTTCCACTGCTTGTCAAGAGTGTAGCCAGCACCAAACTCCTTGCTTACCTCAGACATCGGTGAGATTCCATGTAATAAAATCCTTCTCTGCAGGTTTTCATGCAGGGTGATAACAATCCACCTCCAAATGGATTGATGTAAACAAATAATGTTCACAATAAATGCATGAGTCCTACTGTTATTATTGTAACATGTCATAACAAACAGAATAGGCCTTTAGACATGATCATTTGCTTGCCACCACAATACACTTGAGTGTAAGTTTTGTCACAATCCAAAAAGTGTGTATGAGCATTCTTTTCAGTGGAAGCGCACCAATTTGGCCCTGTCAAATCCTGTACTCTGGAGAACTCACCCTAAGGTGAGATGAAAGATGTGCTGTCAAGTCAGGCATAAAATAGGATGGACTGGAAGGTGACACAAAGTAAATATCACTTAATGAGATTAATTCAAGCATACCAGCCATCAATTTTTTGTTTTGATTTGAATGCAGAGGGATGGCATTGTTGATTTATGGGTGATGAGGTGGTGTGACTGTTGCTGTGCTATCTTAGATGGGTTCTATTTTGAACTGGAATGCTCAGGTGTTAAATCTCTTGTTGAAAAGGAGCTATAGATACAGATGGCTGGACATAGAGTGCTAGAATTCTGAATATGCAGAACAGTTCATTAGATTAATTATTCTTGGCCTTGCCCTAAAACCAAGCTCTTTGTTCTCTGCACACTAACTTAAAGCCTCTATTATAAACAAAGGTGATTCTGACGCCACTAATTGTATTTATTTTTTCAGTCCACGTACCTTCAGTTACAGGAACAAATGCTTAATATTCCCTTGAGGCTCCTTATGTCCTTCGTACTGTGGACTGTGGGACATATTCAACAAAGGTTCCATAGGCGTGAAGAAAGAGAGCAAATCTGTGGGGCACCATTTTTGCTCTTAGAGTAACAGGAAATAGATCCGGGACGGACAGGCAGTTTATTCCTCTGGGCATTTCCCTGGTGAACACACAGGGCTGCTAATGGTGTCACTGCCACTTTCCCCAGCGTCCCGAGGTTAATTGAAGCAGCCATGGGGAGGCTCCAAGAGAGAGAGGGAGCGAGGGAGGGGCGGAGGGAGGGAAAAAGTGTAGAGAAAGCGTTCAGAGAGAGGGAGAAGAGAGGGTGCAGAGGCGCAACTAGAGCCACATTTCGGGGGTAGGGGGGCCTACTAAAAATTTCAAGGGGGGATAATTCTTCCAGCAATAGTAGAGTGGAGATGCAGGGGCTCTAAGAAGGTGTGAAAGAACAACAAAGCCTTGTTAACAAGTATAAATGGTCTTTAACCCTTTCCATGCTGATGACGGACCCCAGCCGTCACGCTCCACGGTGCTCGTGTGCTGATGACGGCTGGGGTTCGTCACGGCCCCGCCCTGTTCTTTTGTTTACCGCACAGCGGCGGAATCGGCCCAGCATGGAAGGGGTTAAAAGACCTGCGTAGTACTGGGGTGCAGCTGCAATAACACAGACGCCACCAGCCAGCCTACAGCAGCTCAAAAACTGTCTGTGTGTGTCCCCGGGAATCGGTCTCAGTCCGGGCTGACACACACGACGGGGGGAGAGGGCGGGGGGGGGGTTCTGACGTCCTTTGAACCCTCTGGTCTTGTGTGTCTGAGAGGGAGCACAGGGAATTGATCTGTTTGAGCATTTTTGCTATGGCTGTTTTTGCTTCAACATTCTGGCAGTTGTAGTTGTAGTCCATGCTGCATGAAGATATTTGCACTAGATCAAAAATTAGTGAACCATGATTAGGACCATTTTTGATGCCTGAATAATTGGGATTTGGGTCCAAATGTAGAATGGGGCTTACACCACAGGTTTTAACGCCTGGCAAGTGGAGGCAACTGATTCTGCAGTGTTTTGTAGTTAGCTCAATAGGTAGTTGACAAATATGAAAATAGGATTAACTTTTGCCCAAAAATCAGTGTGCTCCATGTCATTTTATATGAACCTCAAACTTGGCACAAATCTAATCTGGTCACTCATTTTTGTACACTGGTGCACACATCTTGTTACATTATGGATTAGAGTAAAACCTCTTTGCCCCATTTCCCATTCATAAAGCTAAAAATAGTGTGAAAATGGATTGCTCCGTTGGTGTGCACCAATGCAAACCTTACATAAAATGACCACCTGTCTCTTAGCACTCTACACGGAATGTAAAATCATCAACAATAAATGAATGTGACATCATCAACAATAAACCTTTAGGCATTTATTTGCACCATATAAAACAAGAGTTGCCCACTTTAAAACTTGGTGTAACAAGATTTCCAGTGGCATCCATAAATTATCAGGACATGAACATATTATGATCATTCCAGATACTCTAATTAACACAGGGTGTTAAAACATCCCACAACCTTCTTACCTTCACGTAAAATAAGGGATTTGTGTCTTAATGGCCCGAGCTGCTGCCCATTGAATTGAGGAAAACAGATTCTAGCCCCAGACTTGGCTCAAAAATCCTGTGATTGTGAGCAGATCACTTAATCTCCCCGGCCACCTTGCATAATGTAATCTAGTGCGCATGTAAATCACTTTAATGCCCTTGGGTCAAAGTTGCGCCATGTAAAATTACACACACAAAAAACAGAATTAGGAAACCAGTGTCCATTACACAGAGTCGATTATTGGCTAAGCTGCAGGAGAGCCATAAAAGAGCCAAAGAAATCAGCTAATATAAAGCGTCATATAGATATTCCCGTGCTATTGTAAACATTAATTGCCATTAAAAATAGGTTAATTTAATGTCCGACCAGCACAATTTGATGCACTAATGGTTTGCTGATAAAATTAGATATTTCTCCCGTATTTGAGAAACCACAAGTCATTTTATGTTCCTGATATATTTGCTGCATGGTAAAAACATGCATAGCTATGTGACAGGGGCTGGCCAGCATGCTTATAGTTGTGTAAGGAAATGCGCAAACAAATCTATAAAACTGCGATAGTAGTATTGTGGGATGTTTCACCTAAGGAAAAAGTGTGCAGTAGCAGTTGGGGCTGCTACCTCAACCACCGAATCAGAATGAACAGCATTGCAAATGTGTGCATCCCTTAAACCAGAACATTTCTCTCGCACCATTTGTTTCACACAAGTCAGCTGCAATTTTTGGCTTTTGAAAGAAAATCACTGAACATCCAAAGTGGTGATAGAGTGTTGGCATTACAAAGACTGGAGTCTCGGTATCAAGTTTAATACTATGAACCCCTCGGGATTGAATATAGATGAAGATATGACTGTGCATTTGGGCTGAGTGCTGGGTTTTTATTCATCAGAAATTGAAATAGAATAGTACTGCAGATTATTGTTGTAGTCTCTTTTGTAATTAGGATGGTTTCTAATTGTTTTTTATTTGTTGCACAGGTGCACTTTTGATTGCTTTGGGATGAATGTGCGGCTACTTAAGCTAAGATGGAATTTCTTTCGTTATTTGTGTTATTGTCATGAATTCAGTTTTCATGGATATTGAATAATGGTCATGACCATACAAAAGTATGGAATGATGAAAAGAAAATAGGCATATTATTAGATACAATTACTCACTTGGGCTTGATATATTGTTTGCTATCTAATCAGAGAACATATGTATGTTTACTGCTAACTTCATTTAATTTCATTAAAGAACGACATTTCTTTGAGGGCATTACAAGTCCATCTGAATAGAGATATGCAAATATTAAGTAATTATTGGCAAACTTAGTTGCCCACTTGGGCAAAAAGATAAATCAATGTCTATTTCATTGTACTTTATTATACACGTGCCGAAGACAATGCTAGGATGGATTTATATGGTTTAACTTTGGGCTCTTTAAGATGGCGCTGCTTTTTAGGGATCACATATTTTGCAGTCCTTAGTTTATGTTTGGTTATGTTTGAGTATGAAATGGTGAACAGGAATTATGCTTAGATAAAGTTGCCCACTTGGGCTTGATACATTGTTGATTATTTAATCAGACATAGACTAGATGAGTATCTTCATTGCTAATTTCGTTTCATTTCATTAAAGAACAAAATATTTCTGAGGGCATTACAAAGCCATCTGAATGCAAATGTAAAATAATTATTGACAAACTTAGGGTCGGAATTACATCTTGGCAGATGGGTTACTCTGTCACAACGGTGACAGACATCCTGACAGCCAAAATGGGAATCCCCTTGTACCCTATGGGATTTATATTTCAGTGGATGTGATATACGTTACAGTTGTGATGGAGTAACCCGTCTGCCAAGATCTAAATCAGGTTGTTAGTTGCCCATTTGGGCAAAAAGATTAATCAATGTCTATTTCATTGTATTTTATTACGCGCATGCATGAGACAATGCTATAATATATTTACATTGTTTAAACTTGGACCCTTCAAGATGGGGCTGCTTAATTGGGATCAAACATTAGACAGTCCTTTGTTTATGTTTGGTTATGTTTGACCACATATAATGTCCATTTTTACTGAATACAACTATCTCGTGCTCAAGGCAATGCAATTACCGAAACGTAGTGTGTGGTATTTTGATGAATAAAATTACTTTTTACTAACAATCATCTACTGGAGTGAGCATGTTCCTTCTGTCTAAACTTAAAGGAAGCATTTGTTTATATATATATATATGACCAAGCTCCGTAAAATAAATATGCACTGCTGGCACTTTGATTAGTGTGATGGCTTGTCTGGTGATTTAACATCTAATATCTGGAGAGGAGGTCTGCGCCTGCTTAAACCGCTGCCAGAAGCAGTTGGGATCCTTTGTTTCATTATATATCTATATATATATATATATATATATATATATATATATATATATATTCACAACGCCAAACCCCACAATCCTCGAGATTTTTTCAATAAAGAGCACTCAAAGCCAATACAGCGTGGTTTCGCCAAGTGATTTAATTGCAGAAACTTTTCGCAGTTTAGTCAAGCTTACAAACGCGTTTCGGCGTTGCCGCCTTCGTCAGTGTAAACTGGCACTAGTTTGTTAAGTGATTTAAATAAAACCATGGTGACAACCTGTCACATGTTCTAAAAGATAAACATAAAAAACGGCACATAGCTTGTAATTACATCATTACTCGTGGCGGCCATCTTATAATGGGTTGAATACAATTTTACATTGATCATTTTCATAACATTTGATACCATCATGTTATTCATTCAACATAATTATTTACGTGATATGTGTAGCGATAAATATCTGTTTCATGATTCAATCATTCAAGTGTTCGTGGTAACTTATGTTTAGTATTTATATTTTGAGGCGCCTATTCAGACAGTGCCATTGATTCGCAAAGCCCACTACGATCCCGTTTTGGGCTTTGACGAATAGTTCACATTTTTGCAGTGTATGGAACAATTCTCTATTTCGAGTTCAGTGCAATCAAGCCCTGAATGGGCCATTTAATTTTAGTCATATTGTGTGCTTACACAATAATCATTTAGGATTGTTCCTATATCTTTCCATAGTAAAATATTGTTTAGTTTTTAGGGGTTGGGCAGACAACTTTTGCATTGTTGTTTGCATGTCATTTCTGTGTTTACTCTCTCAGGGTTCACATAATCTCACAAGGGCCAGGATGGTAGTATTTTAGATGTGAGTCCACATCTCCTCTTCATTGTTCATCCCGCCCGGGGTCTTAGTCTGAAGCTGGATAATGTATCTTGATTCTAAGGTTCTTAACTTTTTAATCCAGTTCCCCCCTCTCTCTGTTCTGACTAGTTGGTCCAGTATGAAGTAAGTCAATAGATTGCTGTTACTATTGTGTACTTGCTCAAAATGGCGAGCTACTGGATAACTTGGATCCTTTGAGGTGATAGCCCTCATGTGTTCAAGGACCCTGAGTTTGGTAGGTTTCACTGTGCTCCCTATATACTTCTTCCCACATGGGCATATCAAGCAGTACACAGTGTGGTCAGAATTACAGTTGAGCAGCTTTGATATCTTTGTTTTGTTTTTCCTCCCTGGAATTTGATATTCTTTGACCTTTTTTGAGTTTTTGCAGGCCTTACACTTCATACATGGGAAGAAACCTAAAACAGTCGGCTTTTTCTTTTTTCTATTCTCATAGTGGCTGTTGACTAAATGGTCCTTGAAGGAGTTTCCCTTTCTGTATGAAATAAGAGGATAGTTGGATAGGGATATTCCTATTACAGAGTCTGTCTTCAAAATTTTCCAGTTTTTTCGCATGATGTTGAAAACTTCTGGTGACTTCTCTGAATAGTCAGTGATCATTCTGATTTTTGATTCAGCAGATTTAGGTTTGTCTATTAGTAGGTCTTTTCTCCCCACTAAGTTGCTTCTAATCTCAGCTTGATCCAGGATCCCTTTCCCATATCATCTTTGTAAAAATCTCTTTTTAGATTGCTCCTTCACTTTGTCAAACTCCTGTTTAGTCGAGCAGTTGCGTTTCATCCGCAAAAACTCTCCCAGGGGAATGTTATTGATTACGCTACGGGGGTGATAGCTGTGTGAGTGCAGAATTGTGTTACCCGCCGTCGGTTTTCTATAGACTGCAGTTTGAATTAAATCATCCTCCACATAGACCCGAAGGTCCAAGTAGAAGACCTCACTCCTGCTGATGTTGCTAGTGAAGCTGAGGTTTAGATTATTGTTGTTTAATTCAGCAATGTATTCCTCAGCCTCATTCTGTGAACCCCGCCACACCAAAAACAAGTCATCGATGTAGCGAGTCCACAGGATGATGTTATTCATCCACCGATCATTGCCCCCCGCCCAGGCCACGTGCTTCTCCCACCAGCCCACGAATAGGTTCGCGTAGCTGGGGGCGAAGCACGTGCCCATCGCGGTCCCCTGGAGTTGTAGGTACAGTTTCCCTGCAAATAAAAAGATATTATTTCTTAAACAGAAGTCTGTCAATTCCAACAGCATTACATTGTGGCTTCGATATTTAAGAGATCTATTGTCTAGGAAGCTTTTCATTGCCAGCAGGCCATCTTCATGCCTAATTGAAGTGTATAAACTGGCAATGTCCAATGTTATTAGGATCATATCCTCTTCCCACTTGACATCCTGTATGATTCTCAAAAAGTCCTTCGTATCTTTCAGGTACGAGCTGAGATCTTTGACAAATGGAGAAATGAAGCTATCAATGTAACTTGAAGTTTTCTCGAGTAGGCTGTCTTTTGCAGACACAATTGGTCTACCTGGAGGCCATACTTTACTCTTATGTACCTTGGGTAGGTGATAGAACGTGGCAATCTGGGGGAACTCACATTGCAAGTTGTTCCAGTCTTTAAAATCCAAAATCCCCGAATCCTTCCACTTAGCAATCAGGTTATTGAAGGCTCTAGTACTTTCTAAATGTTTTTCCCTTTTCACTTCCATATAGTGTTCTTTATTATTCAATTGGGAAAGTGCCTCGTCCTCATATTGGCTGCGTTTTAGGATGACGATATTTCCGCCTTTATCACTGGGGTTTGATAATGATGTTCTCATCCTCTTTTAGATTTTTGATTACAGCCCATTCTTCCTTTTTTAAATTTTTCCTTTTCCAATTGAATTTCTCTTGTAGTCCTTTTAGTTCTTCAATGACCACTTCCTAAAATGTGTCGATTCCATCATGTGGCGTTCTCGGATTAATTTTGGATTTAATTATCATTTTACTCTTGCAGCCTTGTTGTGTGATCCCACATTCCTCCAACATCTGTGTGGGTTGTATCTCCCAGTCCTGGGAGTCACTCATTCCAATCATAGTTTGTGCCATAGCAATGGCATGTAGATCTTTCCCAGTTATTGCTGCCAGTGGATCAGTCTCTTCCATTCCAGTTCCATCATCAATCTTGGGGTTTAGAGTATGTATCTTCTGTAATTTGATCTTCCTGATAAATCTAAACAGATCTATCCGTGTCTGCGTGTAATCAAATATATATATATATATATATATATATATATATATATATATATATATATATATATATATATATATATATATATATATATATATCTTTCGTATTCAACCCGGAAGGCTGGAGCTTCTGTTGCGGTGGTTCTGGAAGGGTACCGGTAACCCTAATATCTCACACACTTCTCTCCGCTCTCGTAAAGAATGTCCAGGACACCCATGGATACTTTCATCGATTTATTAGGCAAGATCGCACTTCACCAGGTGCGCTCTTGCCTAATCCCAAGGGTTCCTGAACATTCTTTTGGAGAGCGGTGAGAAGTGTGTGAGATATATATATATATATATGTATTGACTGGAAAAACCATAGGTTTCAGACAAGTTATAGTTAGGAATTAGCATTTAAAAAACCTTAGAAATTCACTGAAAAAACCATAGGTTTTAGGGGTGTTATACTAAGCTAGACATTTCACTCGTATAAAACCATTGAAATTCCCCCGTTATAGTTAGTTGTACTAACTATAACTCGCGCGCCCGCAATCCACTGCTGATGATGTCACATATTACATCATTCATGACACAGTCAGTGACATCCCTGATGACATCGCTGACAACATCTCAAATGACATCACTAATGACATCACTGATGACATCATCCAGTGAATGTGGTTTGCTTTGATATTTAAATAAGTATTTTATATATATATATATATATATATATATATATATATATATATATATATATATATAGCAATCTGCCTTGAAGACTGAGTGGATGTATAAGTGTCTGAATGGAAGATTTAGTAGCAATGTGATTCACTGTCTAAGTGACAAATTTAAAGGTGTTTCACTAAATATATGGGTTAGTGATTAAACTGTGTGAATACCTGTATCAATCTCTATCTCTTGTTGTGTAAACTACTACATAAGTTGATTACTAGCTATGTGAAAGTCTACATTAGTTATTAATTAGTTAAGTGAGTATTTGTATGGGATAGTGAATGAATGTGTGTGTGGTTGGGTTGGACGTGTGTGACTGTCGTAAGATGCGTAAATAGTTGATTTAGTAGGTATATGAGGTGTATGTGGAAACAGTTGTTTGGGTGAGTGAATCTCTTTATGGGTATGGTGATGAGTAAATATATTTCTCAATGATATACGTCCAACAAACTAAAAATATAAAAGGCAGTGTATGTGGCAGTTGTTGTATATAAATAAGTAAATATAAGACTCAGTGATTGTATGAGTGATGTATGGATAACTGTATACTTGTAATAGTGATTTTATAACACACTAAGTATGAGTTACTATCTATATGAATAAATAAAGTGGTGTTTCTGTAAGTGTGTAGCTTAGTAAATATAAGTATGATCAGTTGTTTGCATAAGTGAGTAGGATGTCTGCATAAGTGAATATGGTATGTGCTGGTGTGTAATGTTGATGTAGGTGTATAAGTATATTTATTAGTGTTCTATTGATCTTTGTTAGCATGTATGAGTGAATCTATAGGTAAGTGTTTAGATGTGTGTGTAGATGTAGGAATCACTGAGTGGGTTTTTAGAAACTTGTATTGGTGTGTCAATGGTTTCAAATATGGTACTTCATATTTTATAATGAGTGTTGAAAGGTTATGCTACTGTATGAGGTGTATCAGTTTGTCACATGGATTATGTCGTCGGTGATGTCATCAGTGATGTCATTTGAGATGTCATCAGTGATGTCATCAGTGATGTCCCTGACCATGTTATAAATGATGTAATATGTGATATCATCAGCAGTGGATTGCGGGCGCGCGAGTTATAGTTAGTACAACTAACTATAACGGGGGAATTTCAATGGTTTTATACGAGTGAAATGCCTAGCTAACTATAACACCCCTAAAACCTATGCTTTTTTCAGTGAATTTCTAAGGTTTTTTAATGCTAATTCCTAACTATATCTTGTCTGAAACCTATGGTTTTTTCAGTGAATTTCACAGGTTTTTTAAATGCTAATTCCTAACTATAACATGTCTGAAACCTATGTTTTTTCAGTGAATTTCAAAGGTTTTGTAAATGACAATTTTTAAATGTATTAATTGTTATTTTTATTTTTTTATACAGATTTTCTACATTTTAAACAATTTATTTTTAGATATTTTATTTTTTAAATTACATTATAATTAAATTATACATTAAATTACAAAATATACTTTCTCAGAACGAATTACTTTAGTTTAAATACTTTGCAAATAGGCAATAGTCTTCTAAGTACAGTAGTTACAGTTGTTGTAATGCGCAACACAATTTCAAACACAATGCAACACTGAGGTCAATGCGAATTTCTAGTTCAATGCAATTAGTTACTTTTTGGATTACTTTTCTAACCACAGGACTCGATCCTAGATTCAGTCCTGGGACATCTCCTGTAAACAGTTGAGTAAAAGCGTTTTGGTTACAGTAGTGATTTTTAAGGAATATTTTTGTATTTTAAAAGTTGACACTTAGAAACTTTTTCACATAAATTCACCAATGTTATCCTACGAGAGGAAATTCACTTAGCAGGTAAGTAGTGTTAACGTTACTTTTTCTTACTCAGTGGTGGCTCCTGGATCCAGCACGGGTGCATCTCCTGTAAACAGTTGATAGAATGCGGTTAAGTCATACAGACAATTTTTAAGGAATATTTTTAGTTTGTGAAAATAGACACTTAGAAACTTTTCTGGTGAAAACCAGACAATGGGTTCCTATGGAAGGAAATACAATTTACTGGTAAGTACGATTAGAATTACTTTTCAGGATCAGTACTGGGCTCACAGAAGCAGTACTGAGGTCACTCCTGATAACAGGTGAGTAAAACAGAATTCGTGGTTCTGCTGATTTTATGGGAATTTTATAAAGTTCAAAAACTCAACACTTTGAAGAATTTCCAAGTGAAACCAGTCAATGATAGCCTATGGAAGGAAATTCAAGTTACTGGTAAGTATGGTTAGAATTACTTTTCAGGATCAGTACTGGGCTCAAAGATGCAGCACTGAGGTCTCTCCTGATAACAGATGAGTAAATCGGAATTCATTGTTCGGCTATTTTTAGGTGAATATTTTAAAGTTCCAAAACTCCACACTTAGAAGAATTTCCAAGAGAAAACCAGTCAATCGTAGCCTACGGAAGGAAACTCAAGTTACTGGTAAGTATGTTTAGAATTACTTTTCAGGATCATTACTGGGCTCAAAGATGCAGCACTGAGGTGCCTCCTGATAATAGGTGAGTAAATTGGAATTTTTTGTTCGGCTGATTTTAGGTGAATATTTTAAAGTTCCAAAACTCCACACTTAGAAGAATTTCCAAGTGAAACCACTCAATGTTACCCTATGGAAGGAAATTCACTTAGCAGGTAAGTAGTGTTATCGTTACTTTTTCTTACTCAGTGGTGTATCCTGGATTCAGCACTGGTGCATTTCCTGTAAACAGTTGAAAGAATGCGTTTAAGTCAAACAGCCAATTTTTTAGGAATATTTGTAGTTTGTGAAAATAGACACTTAGAAACTTGTCTGCTGAAAACCAGACATGGATTCCTATGGAAGGAAATACAAGTTACTGGTAGGTATGGTTAGAATTACTCTTCAGGGTTAGTGCTGGGCTAAAAGAAGCAGCACTGAGGTCACTCCTGATAACAGGTGAGTAAATCGGAATTTGTAGTTCGGCTGATTTTAGAGGAATATTTGTACGTTTCAAAAATAAACACTTAGAAACCTTTGGCTGAAAACCACACAATGGTTTCCTATGGAAGCAAATACAAGTTACTGTAAGTACGCTTAGAATTACTTTTCAGGGTCAGTGCTGGGCTAAAAGATGCTGCACTGGGTTCTCTCCTGATAACAGGTGAGTAAATCGGAATTCGTAGTTCAGCTGATAGAATATTTGTACAATGGTGAAGGAAGGGGGCAGGGCCTGAGGTGACATGTGTGCAAACACGCCCTGTGGTGCGTTTTAAGTTGCGTGATTAAGTGCCCTTGAATCCTGAGGTCCCATGTGAGCCAACTAGCCCACCAGCTACCTCCAGTAAGCGCCACAGAGCTGCGTTGCAAAGAGGTATAAAGAGGGGCTTGGCCTCAGAACACCACTCTGCAACGCAGCTCCCTGGCACATACTGAAGGTACCTGGTGGGCTAGTTGGCCCCTAGGGGACCTCTGGATTGAAGAGGAATTAATTCCCCAACTTAAAATGTCCCACAGGGCGTGTTTGCACACATATCACCTTAGCCCCCGCCCCCTACCTTCACCACTGTGCAAACACGCCCCGTGGCACGTTTTAAGTTGGGGGATTAAGTCCACTTGAATCCTGCGGCCCCCTGGCGGCCAACTTGTCCACCAGGTACCTCCACCAAGCACCAGGAAGCTGCGTTGCAGAGAGGCGTAAAAAGGGGCGTGGCCACACAACACTTCTCTGCAACGCAGGCCCCTGGCACATACTCGAGGTTCCTGGTGGGCTAGTTGGCCCCAGGGACCCCCTGTATTCAAGGGGAATTCGTTGCCCCTCTGCAAATGCTGGTAGGGGGCGTGGCCTCATGCCCGATCCCGTTTTTTTTAAATTTATTTTTTTAAAGAAGGGAGGCTGTGTACCCCCCCTTCTTTTTCTAATTTATTGGCCCTGGGGAACCCATCCCCCAGGGCCTGCCCTCAATTTTTTATTAAAAAAAAACATCGGGAAGGGGGCAGCATGACCCCCCTCCCGAGGCCATAATTTGCCCCGGGGACCCCATCCCCCTGGTGGGTGGAGGTCCCCAGGGCCATCGAGGGCTCCAGGAGGGGGTCCACACGGCCCCCCCTCCCACATTTTTGAGAAGCCCCGGGACTGGGGGGGCCTCAGAGTCCCCCCACCCAATTTTCTTAATCCCCGTGGTGGCGGTCCCCAGGGCTGGGGGGGCCTGAGAGCCCCCCCACCCATTTGTTTAAAGCCCCAGGGGTGGTGGTCCCCGGGGCTGCGGGGGGGCCCCGTGACCCCCCGGCATACATTTAATTCTTGCCCCGGGGGTGGCGGTCCCCGGGGCTGGGGTTGGCCTGAGAGCCCCCCACCCATTTGTTTAAAGCCCCAGGGGTGGCAGTCCCCGGGGCTGCGGGGGGCCCTGTGAGCTTCCCCACATATATTTAACATATATTTAATTCTTGCCCCGGGGTGGTGGTCCCCAGGGCTGGGGGGCCTGAGAGCCCCTCCTCCCATTTAAAAATACACGGGCCCTGTGGCTGCGGGAGGGGGCATGTGAGCCCCCCGAATACATTAAAATCGAGCCCCGGGGTAGGGGTCTCTGGGGCTGGGGGGGCCTCAGACCCCCCTAGTTAACATTTTAAAGCCCCGGGGGTGGTGGCCCTGGAGCTACGGGGGGCCCCTGAGCCCCCTCGCATATATTAAGTTAGACCCCCCGGGGGTGGCAGTCCCCAGGGCAGTGTGGGGGGGATTGGGACCCCCCCACACTTTTTTTTCAATAATACCCCCGGGATTTTACCCCCAGGGTGAAAATTTACATATTTTCCGCAGGCGACAGAGTTTCTTATTTTTTTAATATCGCTAGGATTTGCGGATCCTACGCAAATCCCGTGATTTAAAAAAAAAAAAATTGGGGCCCTCGGGGTCCTTGTGGGACCCCCTGAGCAGGCCTAGGGGTTCAGGGTGTGTCAACCCTGCCCCCTTTTCGCGTTTTGCGGCGTTTGTTTTTTGTTTTCTTGTGCCTCGATGTCTGCGCGTAGGGTACGCGTATATTACTCCGGATCCACCGCCCCCATAGATATATAAATGACTTTAACCATAATTTTCTCAAAAACTACTGAACAGTTTGATACCAGGTAAGCGAAAGGCACAAGTCGGAACTGAGGACTACCTCTCTGCCAAATTTGGTGTAATTCCATTCAGCCGTTCGGGCTGTTGCCATGGCTAAAGGTCCCATGGGAAATTGCATGGGGAAAACACATTTTGGGACCCCCTTTTTTCTCGGCCCCCACTTGACCAATCACCCCCAGGGAAGGAGCGGAACTGAGCTGGCCAAAAGTTTAGAAAATTTCGCGCAGATTCATCAACCGGCACCAAAGTTATTGTCAATAGAATGTTGCGGATTTCCTATGGATAATAGGTCCTTACTATAACTATCTACTGGCGATCGCCAGTAGAATATATATATATATATATATATATATATGAACAACGATCCCTTCAAACGAAAGAAAACCAGCGACCCAGGAGGAGATGGAGGAAACACTGGTTTAATGACACCAATTGCGAATGCATTTCGGCAGGGATTCTGCCTTCTTCAGCGCCCAAAGCGTCCAACCAGCTAGATGTCATGCTGCGGTCGCCAGTAGGTATATATAGTTAGGATTTTTTCTCTATGGGATTTTTGAAAATTCTATGTCTAATAACTTTGGCGTTTGTGGACGGAATTGGCTGAAATTTTCAGGAAAATGGCACATTTTGTTTCTGAGCAGCCCTTGAAAATTTGGGGGGGGGTTGGTCAAGGCGGGGCCGAGAAAAAAGGGGGGTCCCAAAACGTGTTTTTAACATTGAGTTTTCCATAGGGCGGTTGGCCTCACTTTTAGCTCGAAGGGCTGAATGGATTTGCACGAAACTTGGCAAAATTGTAGGGACTGGTAGCCCGATGTGCCTTTTGTAGGTCTCAATATATGTGCTTCAGTGGATTTTGAGAAATTAACGTTCAAAAAAAGATATATATCTGTAACAGCGGACCGGGCAGCGCTCCAGTTCGCGTACTTTTCGCGCAACGGAGCTTTGTGAAGCGAAGCTGATTGGTTCTCCGGCGTCTGTAAACATTCCAAACAGTCCGTAGCGGCCGCCATCTTGTCTCTCGGTAGGATCGAGAGACAAGAGGAGGCCAAAGCGAAGGGGCAAATGACCATAAGGGGGCATAGTAGATTCTCGCTGACCCCCTAGGTTTGATGTGGAGGTTTTAAAAGGGCCCCGCGGGGCAAAAAAAAATAATAATAATAATAATCGAACAGCTGAATGGATTTGCACGAAACTTGGTAAAATATTAGGGACTGGTAGCCCGATGTGCCTTTGCTAGGTCTCAATATATGTGCTCCAGTGGATTTTGAGAAATTAACGTTCAAAAAAGATATATATCTGTAACAGCGCTCCGCTTCGCGTAACGGAGGTTTGCGAAGCTGATTGGTTCTCCGGCGTCTGTAAACATTGCAAACAGTCCGTAGCGGCCGCCATCTTGTCTCTCGGTAGGATCGAGAGACAAGAGGAGGCCAAAGCGAAGGGGCAAATGACGATAAGGGGGCATAGTAGATCCTCCTTGACCTCTTAGGTTTGATGTGGAGGTTTTAAAAGGGCCCCGCGGGGCAAAAAAAAAAATAATAATAATAATCGAACGGCTGAATGGATTTGCACGAAACTTGGCAAAATTGTAGGGACTGGTAGCTCGATGTGCCTTTGCTAGGTGTCAATATATGTGCTTCAGTGGATTTTGAGAAATTAACGTTCAAAAACAAGATATATATCTGTAACAGCGCTCCGCTTCGCGGAGATAAAATTATATCTGTATTACCTAGCTGTTGCTAACACCAGTTAGCGAAGGCTAGTAGGAGATAGCGACCATCTTGGGCCCCACTTTGCATGTGAGTGATATTTGTCACTAATGACATGCAAAGTGGGGATGCCAAGATGTTAGCGACTGGAAACAGTCGCTAACATCGCTATCTCCTATTATCAACTTTTGGAAATATTCGCGATAAGCGCGAATATCTCCAAAAGCTAGCACCTGCCCTGAGCAGTTCTTAGCCATGTCATCCAATGGAAGGTGGATAACATGGCTAAGAGCATTAGCTCGGTAATGCATGAATATCGCTGAGTTTTCAGCGATATTAATGCATTGCGGTCCTTTTTTATCGTATTTGCGATAAACCTTGATAATAGCAAGGTTTATCTGCGATAATTTCTGACGATGCTTAGCGGTAAAAAAATCGTTGCTAAGCATCGTTAGGGATAAATATCGCTTAACTTTGGTAATATGCCCCAACGTCTGTTAACGTTCGATTCGAAGGAAATCAGGAAGTGTTGAAAAACATTGTCTGCGCCATCTTGCCTTTTTTCAAATGCCACACTTTTGTCGTGCACGGCAGTCTTTTTAGATGCCTTGACCAGACCCACTCTGTGCACGCTGTCGATCCTTAGCATGGCTGCCCACCCTCGCAAGCATCTCCCCCAGGCAGTGGTCACCCCCGCTCTCTGTCTTATGCATGGGTAATAAACCACCCCCCATCTGCGCTGCTCTTCCCTGAGAATCACACCCTGTGCCCGCCCGACACCTCCCTTTCGCCCTATTCACTACCGCACCCTCTGACACTCCTTTTCCTCTGTGTCCGATTGTCCAGGCCGGTCCTAGGGTATCAGCTAGCCCTGCAGATGTAGTTTATGGCCCCAGCTGTAAAGAATCACCCCTCTTCAAAGGAGTTATAGTAGATCAAGGCCCACACTCGATGAGATCCATCACAGCAGACGCGTTCCTATTATCTAAAAACCATCCTGTATTGTGATTGGGGAGGGGACCGAGCCTGAAGCGGAAGATTCCAGGGATGACTCTTTGTACATCAAAGTTTTTACAATTATGTGTCACATTAAAAATATATAGCACTCCAACAAAGTAGTAAGATTATAAAACTTTAATAACTTATAAATATATACAAGAAAACAAAAACAGTAATAACATATAAACATTTTTAGGGAAAAACAACGAAGTAGCGGTCGGCTGTGCGAATAGTCCCAACGCAGCACAATGTCCAGATTTCTGGCGTGGGGCGTCGCGGGGGGTGGGTCATCAGTAGCAAACTGTTGTGCGAATAGTTCCAAGGCAGCAGAACGATGGCACCAAGGTGATGTCCAGTAAGTTGCCGCACTGGTTTTGGTATCCTACAATGCTGCTCCGAATAACGGCGTGGGGTGCCCCGGGGGAGGCGGCGTGAACGGGCCTCTCCAGGTGGAGTCTCATCTGTTGTAGTGGGGCGTCCCTTTACCGTTTCAGTTGCCATTCCGTCCGCTTTTGGTCCACTGTGTCAAAAGCCGCAATTCAGCTGAGTTGCGCCCACTCTTGCGGTGCAGCGATAGGCGGCTGCGCCCACTCTTGCGGTGCAGCGATAGGCGGCTGTCACAGGACTCTCAAAATGGCGGCAGGCTGTTTCCTTTTTGGGCCTGGTCCACTGAAATGGCCCTGGGACACCTTGGAAATCGGACGCTAGTCTGCTAGGTCTTGGACCCCATTCTCGAAAGCGTCCCCTCCGCCTTGAGGATTCATCAAAAGTTTTGGGGGCCCCCGACTCCTGTAGGCTTCTGGTGGGGAGCGGCTGCCATGATTGCTCGCGGAATGACCACGACGGAGCTACGAGATGGTGGTGCTCTCATGCTGACGCCAGCTTCAGTCTGAAACATCCAGAAACAAGGTGGGGCTTTCATCGTTTGGGAAAAAAAAAGTTTTCATCCAATGAAAAGTGTTGTTTTTAGGTCATATGATCAAGCCTTCCATCATTAGGAAACCAAAAGTAAAATGAACCAATGAAAAGTTTTATAAACAAGTCACATGACCTGTTATGCGGCATAGGGTATAAAATGCGGAGAAAATACGTTGGCACGTGAGGCGGCGTCAGTAGCGGACCGATGTGCGAATAGGCCGAAGGCAACACAACGCGCCAAGATCCGGATGGCACCGAGGTGGTGTCCAGCAAGTTGCAGCACTGGTGTGGCTATCTTACAATGCTGAAAGTCGGCGTGGGGCGCCCCGTTGGCCTGTGAGTTTGCGTCAGTAGAGGACCGATGTGCGAATAGGCCGAAGGCAGCACAACGCGCCAAGATCCGGATGGCACCGAGGTGATGTCTAGCAAGTTGCAGCACTGGTGTGGCCATCTTACAATGCTGAAAGGCGGCGTGGGGCGCCCCGTTGGCCTGTGAGTTTGCGTCAGTAGCGGACCGATGTGCGAATAGGCCGAAGGCAGCACAACGCGCCAAGATCCGGATGGCACCGAGGTGGTGTCTAGTAAGTTGCCGCACTGGTGTGGCCATCCTACAATGTTGAAAGTCGGCGTGGGGCGCCCTGTTGGCCTGTGAGATGGTGTCAGTAGCGGACCGATGTGCGAATAGACCGAAGGCAGCGCAACAATATTTCCTGAATAGAAGACACCACAAGGCGCTGAGATGCCAAGATCCGGATGGCACCGAGGTGGTGTCTAGTAAGTTGCCGCACTGGTGTGGCAATCCTACAATGGTAAAAGTCGGCGTGGGGCGCCCCGTTGGCCTGTGAGATGGCGTCAGTAGCGGACCGATGTGCGAATGGGGCCAAAGGCAGCGCAAGAATATTTTCTGACTGACACCACAAGGCGCTGAGATGCCAAGATCCGGATGGCACCGAGGTGATGTCTAGCAAGTTGCAGCACTGGTGTGGCCATCCTACAATGCTGAAAGTCGGCGTGGGGCGCCCCGTTGGCCTGTGAGTTTGCGCCAGTAGCGGACCGATGTGCGAATAGGCCGAAGGCAGCACAACGCGGCAAGATCCGGATGGCACCGAGGTGGTGTCTAGTAAGTTGCAGCACTGGTGTGGCCATCCTACAATGTTGAAAGTCGGCGTGGGGCGCCCCGTTGGCCTGTGAGATGGCATCAGTAGCGGACCGATGTGCGAATGGGGCCAAAGGCAGCGCAACAATATTTTCTGAATAGAAGACACCACAAGGCGCTGAGATGCCAAGATTCGGATGGCACCGAGGTGGTGTCTTGCAAGTTGTGGTACTGGTGTGGCCATCCTACAATGGTAAAAGTCGGCGTGGGGCGCCCTGTTGGCCTGTGAGATGGTGTCAGTAGTGGACCGATGTAGGCAGCGCAACAATATTTTCTGACTAGAAGACACCACAAGGCGCTGAGATGCCAAGATCCGGATGGCACCGAGGTGATGTCTAGCAAGTTGTAGCACTGGTGTGGTCATCCTACAATGCTGAAACTCGGCGTGGGGCGCCCCATTAGCCTGTGAGATGGCGTCAGTAGCGGACCGATGTGTGAATAGGCCGGAACCAGCACAAGGCGCCAAGATCCGGATGTCACCGTGGTGGTTTCATAGTTGAGAGGCACTTCATCTGCAGTGGGGCGCCGAGATCCGGATGGCACCGAGGGGATGTCTAGCAAGTTGCTGTACTGGTGTGGTCATCCTACAATGCTGAAACTCGGCGTGGGGGGCTCATTAGCCTGTGAGATGGCGTCAGTAGCGGACCGATGTGTGAATGGGGAAAGGTAGCGCAAGAATATTTTCTGAAGAGGAGACACCACAAGGCGCTGAGATTCGGTTACCACCGAGGTGATGTCTAGCAAGTTGCCGCACTGGTGTGGCCATCCTACAATACTGCTCCGAATAACGGCGTGGGGTGCCCGAAGGGGGGGGGGGGAGGCGGCGTGAACGGGCCTTCCTAGGTGGAGGCTCGTCTGCTGTAGTGGGGCGCCCCTTTACCGTTTCAGTTGCCATTCAGCTGAGTTTCGGCTGCTCTTGATGCTACAGCGACAGGCGGCTGCAACAGGACTCTCAAAATGGCGGCCTGTTCTTTGGATTTGGGCCTGGTCCACTAAAATGGCCCTGGGACACCTTAGAACTCGGACGCTCGATTTTTTTTTCCTTTCCTGTACATGCAAAAAAAGGTAAATGCCCGGTACGTTACACGCTTCATCTGCCACGATTAACTCTCCAGAGGAACCGAAAAAAAATATAGTTATGGTAACTATACCATGCATCGTTATATGGAGAGGTGGCACCAATTAATTATAGTGCTGCATAAAAGAGAGATTTGGAGGAGAACCCCTGACCTGCTAGTACATTCATCAAAGAAGTGGCACTGACAGCATCAGAGGCAAGGGAAACGGTCCCAAATATTTAGAAGAACTTTGGAAAGATTAAAATGACATGTTTAGATTGTGGCAAATTAATTTCATGTGGACAGATGAGTGTTACTCTAATAAATACAGCATATGAACATCATCATAGTCGATGGTTGGTAGAGACATTTTGACTATATCCTGGACCTGCCCGTCCTCGCCCAAAATGGCGTCGGAATAAATGGGACTCGTAACTCCTTGTTGTGTACTGGTTGCAGAACCTTGAAAACACGAGATACGTATGCAGTTTTGAAGCACATGGCGGGCGGGGACGAGAATTGATTGAATATTTCGACATCCCTATTGATATTAAGTTCTGATGTGTTATTGATTACTGTACTATTGAAAGTTCGAATTAACGTCACCCATGGTACTTGCCCGCAAATGTATATCTAGATAATTTTATTGTAACTGGCCCTGTCGTATTTTAATTATAAAATGTACGTCCACCGATTCCGTAACTGTTAGACACCTTAGTTCTTGCAACCTAATGGCCCGCCCGTTACGTTCCTCTACAGTGTAAATGTCTACTCATCATATACGATTACAGTTTGCTCCGTGACCGGCCCACGTGATTATAGGCCCATATTTGTATAATGAAATTTTCACAATAAAGGTTTTTAAAAGAAAACATGGTAGTAGTATATACATTGGTAAAGTTTTTAATAATAGTCACTGTTTTAGAATCATTAAAAGGCAAGTGAAATAAAGCAGACCAATTACATGAAGGGTAAAAGGTATAATACGAAGGAACGCAGTAAAGATAAATGGTCAAGGGCTGTTGTGTTTTCTACTCCTGCAACATAAAGTGATCGATAAGAATCTCATATTCAGGCGTATCGGCGACTAAGACAGCAGGTCGACCCTCTTTTGCTCAACGGCTCCGTCATGGGACGAAGAAACGCTCTTTTTCTCGAAAAAAGAATATATTTTACTTGCAGGACAGTTGTAAATTTTCCGGGAAAGTACATTAGCCTGGAACATTATAACATATATTTAAGAAAAAATAATGTTCGGAAGTAATAAAAAGCGTAATTTTTAGGTCATATGACCAAGCCTTTCATCATTAGAATAAGAAAAGTAAAATGAACCAATGAAGTTTTATTAACAAGTCCTGTTATGCTTACGTTACGCGCTGCGCGTCGCGCCCCGGATGACTTCCGGATGCGCTAACGCGGCGCGTCATATGACAACGCGGGTCCAGAATATAGTCAAAATGTCTCCACCAACCAGCGGTCGGAACACAACCCCTTTCAGCAGGCTAAATAGTTCTGTTAAATGACAACAGAAGGGACAGGCAACAAGAACCATTAGTCAAAGAGGGGAGGGCTAGTTCTTCTTTACCGGGTTACATTGGGGCGCTACCGGAACTGATCGATTTGGTAGTCTACAGTGTTTCTGGATGTTTTAGACTGAAGCTGGGGTTAGCATGAGAGCAGCACCATTTCGTAGCTCCGTCGTGGCCATTTCGCAACCAATCATGGCAGCCGCTCTTTATCGTTATTTTGGGCGGGGTGGGTGGCGGAGCCGAGCTGTTTTGCAGCCATCATTGTGTGGAGTTCAGTTCATTTCACTAGTTTTGTATTTGTCATGAGGGGTTGTTCCTAATGTTTCTATTTTAGCGAGGTCAAAAAGAGATCCCATTAGTGGCCTACTGATTTTGCTCGATTCCTTTTCTTTTTTTTTTTACACGATTTTTCGTTATCTGCAAAGACTAAACAGAGTATTGCGACTCTGTGTTTGTTTGTAAATAGAGAATGAACCAAAGAGAACCAATTCTAAAACAGTAAATACTTGGATAACAATTAATCAAATGGAGAGAGAAGCAGGCACGACGTATTACAACGGGGGCAAAGGCCTGCGTTAAGTACCCTTCACTATGTGCAAAGAGAGAGTACTCCTAATAGAAATGAGGGGGGGGGGCACCATTCAAAGCAGATCAGTGTGCATAAACACGAAAATGTTTTCAATTACCACGTACTTGACATTCGACAGCTTATGATATTTGCTATTAAAAAACCATTGAAATTCACTGAAAAAACCATAGGTTATAGACCATATATAGTTAGGAATTAGCATTTACAAAACCTTGAAAATTCACTGAAAAAACCATAGGTTATAGACCATATATAGTTAGGAATTAGCATTTAAAAAACCTTATTTTACTCACACAAAACCATTGAAATTCCATATATAGTTAGTTGCACTAACTATATATCGCGCACCCGCAATCCACTGCTGATGATGTCACATATTACATCATTCATGACATGGTCAGTGACATCACTGATGACATCACTGATGACATCTCAAATGACATCACTGATCTCATGCTTTTCCCACAGTGGTTTGGAAGGGGATCTATAAGCTAAACAGAACGCATATTGTCTGTAAATTCACATTATCTTTCTCAGTCATGTGAGAATGAAGTCTGACATTCTCAGTAAAACATGTACATTCAACAAGGACAGAGACTGTCAGTTGATTTTTTTTTGTTCTACTGCAGCCTCCTAGAGTGTTATAAAGAACAACTAGAGTGCTAACAGTCCTACTTATTACAAAGGTATGGCACACCTGAAGTCATCTTGATTGGAATAAAGTGGTAACTCTTAAAACATTTAATTTTAAAAGGAACAAAATGAGGGGGTATATTTTGCCATAGAAAGTAAGATTAGTGCTGCAGAAAGAAAAATTAGGGCACATTTTGAATGACTTCCCAAATCCTCTTCTATTTCATTAAAAAATTCTGACATGCAGTCTCCCAAGATGGCCACCAGAGACAAAAGAGCCCAAATGTAGCCCAAATATCACCCAGATGTAGCCCAAGTATAGCCCAATGACAGAATGTCCCAGAGTCTTCTAAAGAACAACTAGAGCGCTAACAGTCTTACTTATGACAAAAGTATGGCACACCAGTAGCCATCTTGATTGGAATGAAGTGGTAAGTCTGAAAACATTTAGGGGGTTCATTTTGGCATAGAAAGCATGATTAGCAGCTGACTTTCCTGGAGAGCAGTATCTTTACTACAGTGATCTAATGAGCAACTAGAGTGCTAACATTCAGAATTTATGGCAAATGTGTGACACATCTGAATGCCTTCTTGATGGAACCAAAGTAAACAAGCATTGAAAATGCAATAGATCTTGCCCTCGTTTAAGTTAAAGCCATTCTGATTGTAATGAGGTGGCTTTTTAGCTTTGCTTTTACTAGTGTTTTTAAAACTTTCATGTAAATAACATGCATATGTATGCATATATGTATATGTATGCATGCATTTATATTTGTATTTATATAGATATGCAGATTATATATGTTTATATATGTATGTATATATATATATATACACATACATAAATGCATATGCATATATATATATATATATATATATGCATATATATATGTGTATATGTGTGCGTGTGGAGAGAGGTAGAGAGGTAGAGGTGTAGAGGTAGAGAGGTAGAGGTAGAGAGGTAGAGGTAGAGAGGTAGCGGTAGAGAGGTAGACACTAGTAGAGAGAGAAGTAGAGAGAGATAGAGAGAAGAGAGTGAGTAATAGAGAGTAGGGAGTGAGTAGTAGAGAGTAGTAGAGAGCAGTAGAGAGAGTAGCAGAGAGTGAGTAGTAGAGAGTAGTAGAGTGAATAGTAGAGTGAGTAGTAGAGTGAGTAGTAGAGAGTGAGTAGTAGAGAGTAGTAGAGAGTAAGTAGTAGAGTGAGTAGTAGAGAGCAGTAGAGAGTGAGTAGTAGAGAGTAGTAAAGAGTGAGTAGTAGAGAGTAGTAGAGTGAGTAGCAGAGAGAGAGAATAGTAGAGAGTAGTAGAGAATGAGTAGTAGAGTGAGTAGTAGAGAGTAGTAGAGAGAGTAGTAGAGAGTGAGTAGTAGAGAATAGTAGAGAGTAAGTAGTAGAGAGTGAGTAGTAGAGAGTAGTAGAGAGTGAGAAGTAGAGAGTGAGTAGTAGAGTAGTAGATAGTGAGTAGTAAAGAGTGAGTAGTAGAGAGAGAGTAATAGAGAGTGAGTAGTAGAGAGTAGAGAGTAGTGGAGAGGGAGTAGTAGAGAGTAGTAGATAGTGAGTAGTAGGGAGTGAGTAGTAGAGAGAGTAGTAGTAGAGAGTAGTAGAGTAGTAGGGAATGAGTAGTATAGAGTGAGTATTAGAGAGTAGTGGAGTAGTAGAGAGTAAGTAGTAGAGAGTAGTGGAGAATATTCCAATGTTTGGCACAGCACCACTTGCACAATAAGTCCAATCAAATCATATCACTTAGAGTCCTTACTGAACCGCTGAATCTTGTTGTATATTCAAATGCTTTTATTTTCCTTAAGTTTATGTAACACAGCCAGCTGACGCGTTTCGTTCTGTACAACAGAACTTCTTCAGGGCGTTCTTATTTCCTTCAAGTTATGTCGGTATCCTGTTGCCATATAACTAGATATTTCTTCCAAATGTTAGACGAGACGTAAGTACATTCTTATTCAAAGTGACTAGGTATCAATTTTACCCACACAATTCGGGCAGACTTGAGTAATTTATAGCATCCTCAAAGTCAGTCTTTCAAAAATTCCAAAGTATAGGACATGATAATCCAAATCCAAATGTTTCTTAAGAAAAGTCATTTTCAATCGTTCGGAATTTCGGCGTTTGGGCAGATATGACCCAGGGACCCCCAGTATGCAAGGGGAATTAGTCCCCCCTATGCAAACGCGCCAGAGGCCTGCGTTGCAGAGAGGTGTAAAAAGAGGCAAAGCCTCATTACACCTCTGTGCAATGCAGCCCCCTGGCGCATACTGGAGGTTCCAGGTGGGCTAGTTGGCCCCCAGGGACCCCCAGTATGCAAGGGGAATTAGTTCCCCCTCTTCAAACATGCACGGGGCTGCGTTGCATAGAGGTGTAAAAAAGGGTGTGGCCTCATTACACCTCTCTGCAATGCAGCCCCTTGGCGCATACTGGAGGCTTCTGGTGGGATAGTTGGCCTCCAGGGACCCCCAGTATGCAAGGGGAATTAGTTCCCCCTCTGCAAACGCACCAGGGGGCTACGTTGCAGAGAGGTGTAACAAGGGGCATAGCCTCATTACACCTCTGCAATGCAGCCCCCTGGCGCATACTGGAGGTTCAAGGTGGGCTAGTATGCCCCCAGGGGCCCCCAGTATGCAAGGGGAATTAGTTAACCCTCTTCAAACATGCACGGGGCTGCGTTGCGGAGAGGTGTAAAAAGGGGCGTGGCTTCATTACACCTCTCTGCAATGCAGTCCCCTGGCGCATACTGGAGATTCCTGGTGGGCTTTTAGGTCTTATATAGTTAGGAATTAGCATTAAAAAAAACTTTGAAATTCACTGAAAAAAAACATAGGTTTCAGGCCTTATATAGTTCGGAATTAGCATTTAAAAAACCTTGCAAATTCACTGAAAAAACCATAGGTTTCAGGCCTTATATAGTTAGGAATTAGCATAGCATTTAAAAAACCTTTGAAATTCACTGAAAAAACCATAGGTTTCAGGCCTTATATAGTTAGGAATTAGCATATAAAAAACCTTTAAAATTCACTCAAAAAACTATAAGTTTTAGGGGTGTTATAGTTAGCTGAACATTTCACTCATACAAAACGATTGAAATTGCTCCTATATAGTTAGTTTTACTAACTATATTTCGCGCACCCGCAATCCACTGCTGATGATGTCACATATTACATCATTCATGACATGGTCAGTGACATCACTGATGACATCTCAAATGACATCACTGATGACATCATCCACGTGACAATCACATACACCTTTTCATACACTAGTAAAATCTTTCATCACTCTTTGTAAAATACAGAGTATCATATTTGAACCCATTGTTACAGCAATACAAGTATCTAAAAACCCACTCAGTGATTCATAGATGTATACACACATCTAATCACTTACCTGTAGATTCACTCATACATGCTATAAATGAACAATAGAACACTATCAAAAATACTTATACACCTAAATCGACATTACACACCAGCACACATCCTATTCACATATGAAGTCATCCTACTCACTTATGCAAACAATGGATCATACTTACATATTTACTTAGCTACACACTTATACAAACACAACTTCATCTATTCATTTAGATAGTAAGTCATACTTAGTGAATTATAAAATCATTATTACAAGTATTAAGTTATCCACACAGTCACTCACACAATCATTGAGTCTTATGTATACTTATTAATATACAACAACTGACACATACACTGCCTTTTATTTTTCTAGTTTGTTGGACATGTACCATTGAGCAATATATTTGCTCATCACCACACCCATAAAGATATGCACTCACCCAAACAACTGTTAGAACATGTAGTTTTAACTTCATATATCTAGTGAATCAACTATTCACACATCTTTGGACAGTCACACACCCCACCGAACCACACACACATTCACTCTCCCATACAAATACTCAGTTAACTAATCAATAACTAATACAGACTTTCACATAGCTAGTAACCAACTGGAGAACCAGTTTACACAACAACTGACAAAGTGATACAGATATTCAAACAGTTTAGTCAATATCCACTATATTTAGTGAGACACTATAAATTGGTCAAGTAAACAGTCAATTACACTGCTACTAAATCCTCCATCCAAATATTTATTTTTATATATCCACTCATTCTTCAATGCAAATTGCTATATATATAATGCATATTTAAATAGCGAAGCAAACCACATTCACTGGATGATGTCATCAGTGATGTCATCAGTGATGTCATTTGAGATGTCATCAGTGATGTCACTGACCATGTCATGAATGATGTAATATGTGACATCATCAGCAGTGGATTGCGGGTGCGCGAAATATAGTTAGTACAACTAACTATATAGGAGCAATTTCAATGGTTTTGTATGAGTGAAATGTCCAGCTAACTATAACACCCCTAAAACTTATAGTTTTTTGAGTGAATTTTAAAGGTTTTTTAAATGCTAATTCCTAACTAAATAAGGCCTGAAACCTATGTTTTTATTCAGTGAATATATATATATAAAATATATTTAAACTTTACAGAAGCACACAGTCACTTGATGAAGTCATCAATGATGTAATCAGTGATGTCATTTGAGATGTCATCAGTGATGTCATCAGTGATGTCACTGAGCATGTCATAAATGATGTAATATTTGACGTCCTCAGCAGTGCATTGGGGGGGGCGAGTTATAGTTAGCTCAACTATAACATGTGAAAAAGAACAAAAGTTTGAAACGTGTCTGTTTCTTTGCCATTAAAATATTTCTGTGAATTCAAGACCACGTTGGTGTGGCTGCGACTGCTGTCTTAAACCAGGATTACAATTGGAATATACATATATTCACTGAAAAAACCATAAGTTTCAGACATGATATAGTTAGGAATTAGCATTTACAAAAACCTTTGAAAGTCACTGAAAAAAACATAGGTTTCAGACATGTTATAGTTAGGAATTAGCATTTAAAAAACCTTAGAAATTCACTGAAAAAAAACATAGGTGTAGTAATAATGCACTACTCGACGTGGGTTCCAAAGTAAGTTTATTGTCGTAAGATAATACAGGTGCTCCCGGCTTGGCGGTTTCGTCAATCACCAACATTCTATCTCGCACTCCAGAGTGGAGCGCGGGTCATACCAATACAGCAGAGCGAGAGAGGGGGGAAAAGGGAATGGGGAAGAAAGGAAAATTACAACACACCTCCCTCCTTAGGGAAAAGTAGGGAGGGGAGTGAGATGAGGTTCCACCCAAAGGATGCAGGACGGCTAAAGGTGGGTATGGGGAAAAAGAAAGGGAGAAGAGAAAGGTAGAGGTAAGGTATACAGCACAGCATAATTGGGGTCAGGTTCAAGAGACCCCTATATATTTTAAGCATAGGAACAGCCCTGGAAGCACACTAACTGTGGTCAGTATCTGTGGACAGATTTGTGAATAGCCCCAGCAGGCGGAGCAAGGGGGAAAATGCGTATGTAGTCCCAAGGCAAGTTCTACGAAGATAGAGTGAGTGGCCCTATTCTCACATACATCCACAGAGAATAGATGAGACTCTTTTAAAATTCAGAACAGAATAAGTAAAATTATCAGGATACATTTCCAATGTTGATCAACCGTAACCGTAATGTGCATTTAAAATTGTTATCAGGTTACATTTCCAACGTCAATCAACTGTAACAATCTGGTGCATTTAACATTCAGAAAAGGAAGGGGACAGCTATAAGGTTACTTTGTCAGACGTTAAACAACTCGAACAGTCTGGAGCCAACAGGGAGTGCACCATAAGGGTATGGGTAAAGCTAATCAATGTATGCACTACGTAACAATAAGGGCATCCCCATATTGGTGAACACGAAGAATCACCATCTTTTCACACTTAGCTCTCCCATGTCCGAGCTTGCTACACCGTCTATTTCTCCCTGGGATTCCAAACTCCTTCTGCTGGAATTGCCATCCCTTACCGGAAGATTTAGGATGGCAGTACCGTCCTTTTCTCTAGGTAGTAGCTTGGGCCAGGACACACCCCTAAGGCTACCACTGATGAAACAAGCTTCCGTTTCCATGTCCTTAACCATGCCGGGACTGGGCCTTCTTCTGCTCCCATTACCTTGGCCATGACCAGTATTGCAATCTTTGTCGCATTTTGTTTTAGACAGCCCCCGATCATTTGCATGGGTCTCATCCGGCTTAAGTGTGTCCACCTGATCCTTCTTAGGTTTGCCATACAAGAAATCATACGTGTCTACTGAGCCATTGCACTTCGGCTTCTTCCAAAGGTCGTAGACTGGACCCCTCTTCCCTTCCATACCTTTTAGTGGGGATCCTTTTAGTTCTCTCGGCTTTATATTATTCTCCCTCTCCATCATTCCATACTCGATCCCTTGTATGTATACATTTTTGTTCCCTCCTTTAGGCTCGATGTAACTTGCACCTCTCACTTTTTCTAGATCGCAATTGTCTATATGCTCCTCTGACCACTTGGGACGGGACCCATCCGGCATCATCCTGTGCCGCAACTCATTGCCAACGGACTGGTTGATTTCATTCATCTGCCATCCTCGTTCTTTGGTTGTGGTATTTACACTCACCACCACCCTTCCCAATTTTCCATCCGTCTTCACTTTTTGTTTCCTACTGTCCATTCTCTCTGGTTTCTTACGTATTTCTCTTTCCTCCACCTGGCTTTGATATGTGTCTTCCTTTTGGTAGTGTTCATCCCTAATAGCTTCTCTTCCCCACTCTTTTTCCTTTGCAGCTCTTTCAAATGCTGCATTCCACTCAGGTGGTTGCCTGCAAACATTAACCGTTTCACCTCTAGTATCTTGTTTGCTTTGATACCATGCCAGCTCATTCCTGTGTCTTTTTATTTCTTTCTCCCATGATATCCTCAACTTCTGTTGATCTCTCCACCCTAGCATGTTGATAACACCACTCGTTATGTATATAGTACTCCTCGTTTTGTTTTCTTTATAAACTACATCCATGACTTTGTAACCAATAATCTGTATATCCTCCCCTGCATATGTTTTCAGGACGGAGTTGGCCTCTTTTAGTTCATTGCCATGTTTTTTTGCAAATTTTCTGTCCCAATCTCTTTTGCTTACCATGCTATTTCTCGAACCAGAGTCAGTAATCATTTCTGTCTCAACTTCCTCTATTTTAACCGTGCATCTCTGAGATATCTTGCTGGCTCTGACATCCTCTTTGCCATCCATTCTTTCTTTGAGCCTTTCATCCCTAAGTGCCTTTCCACTTGTGGCTTGTATATAATATTCATCCCACACGTTCAGAATATTCTCATATATGTTTTTGTCAGTACCTGTCATGAAAACCTTCTCCATATTGTGATACATTTTCCTTCCACCCTTACCTAAGCTGTGGAGTAGAATTTCCGCTTTTGCTTCCGGTGACAGAGATGCTACCTCTTCCTCCAGGACTGACAAATAGTTTTCAAAATACACTTTCCACTCCCTCCATTCTGCAATGTTTTTATTAACCTCCTCCATGAACGGCTCAGGCGGAGGGAGATTGTACTTTCGGCCCCACTCCATGGTGTGCTGCAATACCGGAAGATGCCACCCCTCCACTACAACAGCACCACAGTACACTAACTGATCCCTACGGAGCTCTGCTAATCTATTTGCCACGTCTCCCCCTAGGACCCTTATGGATATAAAGCACTTGCGTTAGAACAATATGAATGTCACGCCAAAACTCTGACTGGAACTACTGAAATGAGACGTCAGGTAAAAGGGCCACTAAAGACAGAAGGGTGATGATAGATGGTAATTACTGAGCTGTTGTGACTGAGTGCGTAATGAAAGAGGCTCGTGAAATGTGAGACGACGTGCCTGAGATGCCCACTACCTCGTGCTGGGATACAGGGTGTAGGGTACTTCTCCCACTACACGCTACAAACCCCAAGTTCCTTGGATGAGTCCCTTAGATTAACGGTGCATTTGACTTTCCGTAATCCCTAAACTTGTTTTGCTCACGTCGTAAGTGGGTTTGGGACCCTTGAAAATCTTCATTCACTTTTTTGCAAAGAGATACTTGTTCCTCTCACCTCGAGCTGCTTCACAACTGTACTGATTCTGCCCCAAGATTTCCTTGCACAATCAGCCCCTCAAGGTTTCCCAAGCTGCCACACTTCTCTTCCACTCTGAGGTTGTCTACTCGGAACCACGTGGGTTGCCACGCCCCATCTATTCCTCTGAAATCTCCTCAAACCGTTACCATGCGCTGTCAAAGTTCTGAAATTTTACTCACGCTGCTTCAACACGCTGCTGTGGTTAAGTTTACTTCCTAGAACCCTGAGGTTTTGTCACACTCCTGAAGTCTCCACACACCCGTTATAGATACTGCCTTGGTTTTCAACTCTTCAACACTGCTGCAGTTATTTTACTTCACAGGGCCCTGATGTTTGCATCGTTCCCTCAGTTCCTTCAAAATCTCCTCACGCCACTAGCCAGCGCTGCCTCATTTCTGAGATGTCTTTGTGCCGCTTCTACATGCCGTTTAGAATAAGTTCACCACACAGAACCCTGTAGATTTGCCTCACTCCCTCTGTTCCTTTGAACTCACCTCACTCCAACTTCTACGCTCTGCCACTGATCCTTACTCAGGTGGCTGCAGAAAACTCCCTTCTCAGATCGTCTTCAGTAGTTTAAGCCGCTCACTATGCTGCCACAGCTAAACTTCATTCACAGGAACCGTGGCTCGCTACACACACTGTTTCACTGGTTTTATTATTTTATTTCCCACTTTTTTTTTTCCCACACTGCTGCTATGCACTGCCTCAACACAGTGTCATGAGGCTTCGGCACCAAAGGTTGCGCTCCACGCGTCTCTCAGTATTTCAGAGGCTCAACACAATAATGCAGTCCAGCCTGGGTCCCCCACGGTTAATCTCCTTCACCCAAATGAATGTGTGAATCCTACTGGATTCTCCGAGACTTTCCTTTACACACCTCCCTTATTTCTGGGAGTCAGGGGCAAGCATCTTCCCAACGCTGTCATTAACTCATGCCTCGAATATATTTTATGATCACCTAAATCAGTTCCTTTCGCGATGCTTCAAATGCGACTTTAATACACGCTCCGCTCCTTTCAATTGTCGCTCACCACAAAACAGTTCCTTTTGCGTTACTTCAAAATGCGACTTTTAATACACGCACCGCTCACCTCACACAGCTTAAAGGTCTCACAACATAGACCTGCGCAGTTCTACGGCAAATGGAGAACTATGCCTTACTTCATTGTCTCCTGCTACTTCGCACCACTGGCTCCGGTATCACTGTGCGCAGAGCGCCGCCCGTCACTATCTCTGAGGAGTGTCTACCGCTTAAGAGATTGCGACAGGAGAAGGTAGGTTCTACTCACTGACGCCGTCCTTGCCTTCGCACTCCGCCATTGCCCTCCTGTGCCCGGCGTGACACTCGATTTGCACACTATCGTGATAGGAGAGATAGTGCTTCTGAGTCCTACTTCTCCCCCCGATGGCAGAACCGGAACTTCCTGTCAACGACTCGACGGTTCCTCGGGACAAGACTCTCCGTCTTGTCACACACTGAATTCCCTTCTACGCAGACAGCATGACAGCCAGCGGCTCCACAGAGGGGACTTATGACGGTGCCAAGTGACGCCCCTTCAAGGCCAGAAACGGAACGCTTTCACTACAAGTCGTCCGCTTCTTTCAACATCGTCTGCTTCGTGCTTATTCTCCCTTTCATTACCAGCAAACTGCTGTGCCGACTCTTCAATCCCCTCCGGGTAAGTCTTCCTTTTAACGATTTTACTCCACCCAAGCATAAATCTGTCCAGGGGAGAGACACCAGCTGACCCTGGCTCAGCTCCACGTCCTCGTCGCCAAAGAATGTAGTAATAATGCACTACTCGACGTGGGTTCCAAAGTAAGTTTATTGTCGTAAGATAATACAGGTGCTCCCGGCTTGGCGGTTTCGTCAATCACCAACATTCTATCTCGCACTCCGGAGTGGAGCGCGGGTCATACCAATACAGCAGAGCGAGAGAGGGGGGAAAAGGGAATGGGGAAGAAAGGAAAATTACAACAATAGGTTTTAGGGGTGTTATAGTTAGCTGGACATTTCACTCGTACAAAACCATTGAAATTCCTCCGTTATATACCTCGCGCGCCCGCAATCCACTGCTGATGATGTCACATATTACATCATTCATGACATGGTCAGTGACATCACTGATGACATCTCAAATGACATCACTGATGACATCATCCAGTTAATGTGGTTTGCTTCGATATTTAAATAAGTATTATATATATAGCAATCTGCATTGAAGACTGAGTGGATGTATAAGTGTCTAGAGGGAGGATTTAGTAGCACTGTGATTGACTGTCTAAGTGACTAATTTAAAGTGTCTCACTAAATATATGGGATAGTGATTAAACTGTGTGAATATCTGTATCACTCTATCTCATGTTGTGTAAACTACTACATAAATTGGTTACTAGCTATGTGAAAGTCTATATTAGTTATTAATTAGTTAAGTGAGTATTTGTACGGGATAGTGAATGTGTGTGTGGGTGGGTGGAAGGTGTGTGACTGCCTAAAGATGTGTAAATAGTTGATATAGTAGGTATATGAGGTTAAGACTGCATGTGGAAACAGTTGTTTGGGTGAGTGAATCTCTTTATGGGCGTGGTGATGAGTAAATATAAAAGGCATTGTATGTGACAGTTGTATATAAATAAGTATACATAAGACTCAGTGATTGTATGAGTGACTGTATCGAAAACTGTATACTTGTAATAGTGATTGTATAGCACACTAAGTATGAGTTACTATCTATATGAATAAATAAAGTGGTGTTTGTATAAGTGTGTAGCTTACTAAATGTAAGTATGATCAATTGTTTGCATAAGTGACTTGGATGACTGCATAAGTGAATAGGATGTGTGCTGGCGTGTAATGTCGATGTAGGTGTATAAGTATATTTAATAGTATTTTATTGATCTTTGTTAGCATCTATGAGGGAATCTATAGGTAAGTGTTTAGATATGTGTGTAGATGTAGGAATCACTGAGTGGATTTTTAGAAACTTGTATTGGTGTGTCAATGGTTTCAAATATGGTACTCCATATTTTATAATGAGTGTTGAAAGGTTATACTTCTGTATGATGAGATGTATCTGATTGTCATGTGGATGATGTAATCAGTGATGTCATCAGTGATGTAATTTGAGATGTCATCAGTGATGTCACTGACCATGTCATGAATGATGTAATATGTGACATCATCAGCAGTAGATTGCGGGCGCGTGAGTTATAGTTAGGAATTTCAATGGTTTTGTACGAGTGAAATGTCCAGCTAACTATAACACCCCTAAAACCTATGTTTTTTTCTGTGAATTTCTAAGATTTTTTAAATGATAATTCCTAACTATAACATGTCTGAAACCTCTGTTTTTTTCAGTGAATGTCAAAGGTTTTTTAAATTCTAATTCCTAACTATAACATGTCTGAAACCTCTGTTTTTTTCCGTGAATGTCAAAGGTTTTTTAAATGCTAATTCCTAACTATATCATGTCTGAAACCTATGGTTTTTTCAGTGAATTTCAAAGGTTTTTTAAATGCTACTTCCTAATTATATAATGTCTGAAACCTATGGTTTTTTCAGTGAATTTCAAAGGTTTTGTAAATGACAATTTTTAAATGTATTAATTGTTATATTTACTTTTTTTGATACTGATTTACTACATTTTTTTAAACTATTTATTTTTAGATATTTTATTTTTTAAATTACATTACGTATTTTTAATATAAATTAAAAAAGTTTTGAAAACTATTGACATTCTAATATTGCTTATTTTTTATTTTATATATTTTTTAATGTATTTATATATTTTATATAGCAGGCAATGATATCCCATGGAAGGAAATTCAAGTTACTAGTAAGTATGGTTAGAATTACTTTTCAGGATCAGTACTGGGCTCAAAGATGCAGCACTGAGGTCTCTCCTGATAACAGGTGAGTAAATTGGAATTCGTAGTTCAGCTGATTTTAGAGGAATATTTGTACGATTCAAAAATCGACACTTGGAAACTTTTTCAGCAAAAAACAGGCAATGATATCCTACGGAAGGAAATTCAAGTGACTGGTAAGTACGGTTAGAATTATTTTTCAGGATCAGTACTGGGCTCAAAGATGCAGCACTGAGGTCTCTCCTGATAACTGGTGAGTAAATCGGAATTCGTAGCTCGCCTGATTTCAGAGGAATATTTTAAAGTTCCAAAACTCCACACTTAGAAGAATTTCCAAGTGATACAAGTCAATGTTAGCCTATGGAAGGAAATTCAAGTTACTGGTAAGTACAGTTAGAAGTACTTTTCAGGATCAGTTCTGGGCTGAAAGATGCAGCACTGAGGTCTCTCCTGATAACAGGTGAGTAAATCGGAATTCGTAGTTCGGCTGATTTTAGAGGAATATTTGTAAGTTTCAAAAATCGACACAGAAACTTTTTCAGCAAAAAGCAGGCAAGGATATCCTATGGAAGGAAATTCAAGTTACTGGTATGTACGGTTAGAATTACTTTTCAGGATCAGTACTGGGCTCAAAGATGCAGCACTGAAGTCTCTCCTGATAACAGGTGATTAACTCGAAATTCGTAGTTCGGCTGATTTTAGATCAATATTTTAAAGTTCCAAAACTCCACACTTAAAAAATGTCCAAGTGAAACCAGTCAATGTTAGCCTATGGAAGGAAATTCAAGTTATTGGTACGTACGGTTAGAATTACTTTTCAGGATCAGTACTGGGCTAAAAAATGCAGCAATGAGGTCTCTCTTGATAACAGGTGAGTAAATCGAAATTCGTAGTTCAGCTGATTTTAGAGGAATATTTGTAAGTTCCAAAACTCCACACTTAAAAGAATTCCCAAGTGAAACCAGTCAACGTTAGCCTATGGAAGGAAATTCAAGTTACTGGTAAGTACGGTTAGAATTACTTTTCAGGATCAGTACTAGGCTCAAAGATACAGCACTGAGGTCTCTCCTGATAACAGGTGAGTAAAGCGGAATTTGTAGTTCGGCTGATTTTAGAGGAATATTTGTAAGTTTCAAAAATCAACACAAACTTTTTCAGCAAAAAGCAGGCAATGAAATCCTATGGAAGTGAATTCAAGTTACTGGTAAGTACGGTTAAAATTACTTTTCAGGATCAGTGCTGGGCTCAAAGATGCAGCACTGAGGTCTTTCCTGATAACAGGTGAGTAAATCAGAATTTGTAGTTCGGCTGATTTTACTACGGTCCAGTATATATAGAGCCACTTTCCTACACCATCCCCTCCCTTCACCACTGTGCAAACACGCCCTGTGATGCGTTTTAAGTTGGGGAAATAATTCCCCTTCAATCCTGAGGGTCCCTAGAGTCCAACTAGCCCACTAGGTACATCCAGTAAGTCCCACAGAACTGCGTAGCAGAGAGATGTAAAAAGGGGCACGGCCTGCACCACCTCTCTGCAACGCAGCGGCGCTTCCTGGAAGCACCTGGTGGGCTACTTTGCTCCCATGGTCCCTCAGGATTGAAGGAGAATTTTTTCCACAACTTAAAACGTGCCACAGGGCGTGTTTGCACACATCACCTCAGACCCCATACCCTCCCTTCACCACTGTGTAAACACGCCCTGAGGCCGTTCTAAGTTGAGAGATTAAGTTCCCTTGAATCCTAAGGGTCCCTAGGGTCAAACTTTCCCACTAGGTACCTCCAATAAGCGCCACAGAGCTGCAGAGTAGCAGAGAGGTGTAAAAAGGGGCATGGCCTCTGAACACCTGTCTGCAACGCAGCTCCCTGGCGCATACTGGAGATACCTGTTGGGCTATTTGGCCCTCAGTATTGAAAGATAAATAATTCCCCAACTTAAAACGCGCCACGGGCGTGGTCTGAGGTGACATGTCTGCAAACTCGCCCTGTGGCGCGTCTTAAGTTAGAGAATTAATTCCTCCTCAATGTTGTGGGTCCCTGGGGGCCAACTAGCCCACCAGGTACCTCCAGTATTTAGAAAAAATGACAATGATCATTCTTTCATAAAGAATCTGCATGCCTCAACCCCCAAATCTTGGGGGATGCAGGTATACAGAGTGCATATATCCAAACTCAGTAATAAGTAATCACTTTGCCAGGTAATCTCATTGATAACTCTGAGAAAGTCACCCGTGTCTTTTACGGATGAAGGAAGGGATCTCACAATTGGTTGTACAAAGTGATCAACGTATTTGGACGTATTTTCTAGTGCGCTGTTTCTTGAGGATACAATGGGTCTGCCCGGTGGTACACTGGCATTTTTGTGTATCTTGAGGAGAAGATATAGAACTGGGATTTCAGGGTTTCTGCAGACTAAAAACAATTATTCATCTAGCACACTACATTGAGAAACAGAGTAGCTACTTTTTAAGGCTATCACTTCGGCGAAGAATTCATAATTTCGTGTAACATGTATGCCCACTGGGGCCGTATGAATTCCTTGAATAAGAAGACTTTTGTTGGTGTTGCATGCAATGTAGATTAGTTTTGACTGATCAAGGTACGTGATAGTGGTGTTTCTTGATTACTTATTCACTGTTTGACCACTTGGGCACTACTCGGTCGAATTTGAGATGAAATACTATAACTCATTTGTAATTTCTTGCCTCATATTCTGATGCGTAGACATGACGGTTTTATGGATTAGCAGCTCACAAATTCTTAAATGTTTACTTTCGCAGTCTGCAATCGTAAAAGTACAATATGAACCTGTGTCCTTAAAATGTTACTGTGTTTCAACAAAAACTTTAACCCCTTCCATGCTCATGACAGAACGGTTCCGTCATGAGCGTCGGTGCTCCGGTGCTCATGACGGAACATTTCCGTCATGAGTCAATGTGATTTATGACCCTTCAGCACTGCAGCGAAATTCGCGCAGCACTGAAGGGGTTAATGATGAACTGATACCGACAGATGTATGTAGTTTATGTCCATTGCAATAGCACTGTGAGCACTTGTGTCTTTAAAAGAAACTGAAAATGCACTAACCTTTACCCGTGAATAAGGAGGGACGTTTAACTCCGAAATGCGTCGGGACCTAGAAGTTGCCGATTAAACTTGTTTCTTTACTGAGGCCGGGGCTCCGGTGTTTTTCTTGCCTGACAAGTTCCTGTCACTGGATATGTGTGGATGTATATGTATGTGTGTGTGTATATATATGAGGCGGGAAGTATGTTGCTGCCTGATAAAAATGCTTGCCTCCGAGTACAAGCCCAAGCCTCTGATGAAGTAAGGCTACGAAACGCGTCAGGCTGGACTTTGATGCTTGTTGCTGGAAATTTGCATCCATTTCACTGCTGCTCCCAACAGGATTAAAAAGCCGTGATTTCACCTTGCTTGTGGGCTCCTTCCTTTTGCAGGCAAACTTCGTGTTTATGTTTGAGCGGTGAGCCTGAGCCGCGGAGGGAGGCCCTGGGGCTTGCTGGCCCCCCATGGAGACGCCTAAAAACGCCACCGGTATGGAAGCAATGGGGCACTTGTTGGCAGACTATGGACTGCTTTGAATTGAGAAGCATAACAGCACACCCCACTCGGGTTTTACTGTGACATTATCTAGGTGCTTGGGGGCAGGCTACTCACTCGAGTAAGACAGGTGACTACCAAGACCACAAGGCCATCTGATTGGCAACGCCCACTGAGGCGGGAAGTATGTTGCTGCCTGATAAAAATGCTTGCCTCCGAGTACAAGCCCAAGCCTCTGATGAAGTAAGGCTCCGAAACGCGTCAGGCTGGACTTTGATGCTTGTTGCTGGAAATTTGCATCCATTTCACTGCTGCTCCCAACAGGATTAAAAAGCCGTGATTTCACCTTGCTTGTGGGCTCCTTCCTTTTGCAGGCAAACTTCGTGTTTATGTTTGAGCGGTGAGCCTGAGCCGCGGAGGGAGGCCCTGGGGCTTGCTGGCCCCCCATGGAGACGCCTAAAAACGCCACCGGTATGGAAGCAATGGGGCACTTGTTGGCAGACTATGGACTGCTTTGAATTGAGAAGCATAACAGCACACCCCACTCAGGTTTTACTGTGACATTATCTAGGTGCTTGGGGGCAGGCTACTCACTCGAGTAAGACAGGTGACTACCAAGACCACAAGGCCATCTGATTGGCAACGCCCACTGAGGCGGGAAGTATGTTGCTGCCTGATAAAAATGCTTGCCTCCGAGTACAAGCCCAAGCCTCTGATGAAGTAAGGCTACGAAACGCGTCAGGCTGGACTTTGATGCTTGTTGCTGGAAATTTGCATCCATTTCATTGCTGCTCCCAACAGGATTAAAAAGCGGTGATTTCACCTTGCTTGTGGGCTCCTTCCTTTTGCAGGCAAACTTCGTGTTTATGTTTGAGCGGTGAGCCTGAGCCGCGGAGGGAGGCCCTGGGGCTTGCTGGCCCCCCATGGAGACGCCTAAAAACGCCACCGGTATGGAAGCAATGGGGCACTTGTTGGCAGACTATGGACTGCTTTGAATTGAGAAGCATAACAGCACACCCCACTCGGGTTTTACTGTGACATTATCTAGGTGCTTGGGGGCAGGCTACTCACTCGAGTAAGACAGGTGACTACCAAGACCACAAGGCCATCTGATTGGCAACGCCCACTGAGGCGGGAAGTATGTTGCTGCCTGATAAAAATGCTTGCCTCCGAGTACAAGCCCAAGCCTCTGATGAAGTAAGGCTACGAAACGCGTCATGCTGGACTTTGATGCTTGTTGTTGGAAATTTGCATCCATTTCACTGCTGCTCCCAACAGGATTAAAAAGCGGTGATTTCACCTTGCTTGTGGGCTCCTTCCTTTTGCAGGCAAACTTCGTGTTTATGTTTGAGCGGTGAGCCTGAGCCGCGGAGGGAGGCCCTGGGGCTTGCTGGCCCCCCATGGAGACGCCTAAAAACGCCACCGGTATGGAAGCAATGGGGCACTTGTTGGCAGACTATGGACTGCTTTGAATTGAGAAGCATAACAGCACATCCCACTCGGGTTTTACTGTGACATTATCTAGGTGCTTGGGGGCAGGCTACTCACTCGAGTAAGACAGGTGACTACCAAGACCACAAGGCCATCTGATTGGCAACGCCCACTGAGGCGGGAAGTATGTTGCTGCCTGATAAAAATGCTTGCCTCCGAGTACAAGCCCAAGCCTCTGATGAAGTAAGGCTACGAAACGCGTCAGGCTGGACTTTGATGCTTGTTGCTGGAAATTTGCATCCATTTCACTGCTGCTCCCAACAGGATTAAAAAGCCGTGATTTCACCTTGCTTGTGGGCTCCTTCCTTTTGCAGGCAAACTTCGTGTTTATGTTTGAGCGGTGAGCCTGAGCCGCGGAGGGAGGCCCTGGGGCTTGCTGGCCCCCCATGGAGATGCCTAAAAACGCCACCGGTATGGAAGCAATGGGGCACTTGTTGGCAGACTATGGACTGCTTTGAATTGAGAAGCATAACAGCACACCCCACTCGGGTTTTACTGTGACATTATCTAGGTGCTTGGGGGCAGGCTACTCACTCGAGTAAGACAGGTGACTACCAAGACCACAAGGCCATCTGATTGGCAACGCCCACTGAGGCGGGAAGTATGTTGCTGCCTGATAAAAATGCTTGCCTCCGAGTACAAGCCCAAGCCTCTGATGAAGTAAGGCTACGAAACGCGTCAGGCTGGACTTTGATGCTTGTTGCTGGAAATTTGCATCCATTTCACTGCTGCTCCCAACAGGATTAAAAAGCCGTGATTTCACCTTGCTTGTGGGCTCCTTCCTTTTGCAGGCAAACTTCGTGTTTATGTTTGAGCGGTGAGCCTGAGCCGCGGAGGGAGGCCCCGGGGCTTGCTGGCCCCCCATGGAGACGCCTAAAAACGCCACCGGTATGGAAGCAATGGGGCACTTGTTGGCAGACTATGGACTGCTTTGAATTGAGAAGCATAACAGCACACCCCACTCGGGTTTTACTGTGACATTATCTAGGTGCTTGGGGGCAGGCTACTCACTCGAGTAAGACAGGTGACTACCAAGACCACAAGGCCATCTGATTGGCAACGCCCACTGAGGCGGGAAGTATGTTGCTGCCTGATAAAAATGCTTGCCTCCGAGTGCAAGCCCAAGCCTCTGATGAAGTAAGGCTACGAAACGCGTCAGGCTGGACTTTGATGCTTGTTGCTGGAAATTTGCATCCATTTCACTGCTGCTCCCAACAGGATTAAAAAGCCGTGATTTCACCTTGCTTGTGGGCTCCTTCCTTTTGCAGGCAAACTTCGTGTTTATGTTTGAGCGGTGAGCCTGAGCCGCGGAGGGAGGCCCTGGGGCTTGCTGGCCCCCCATGGAGACACCTAAAAATGCCACCGGTATGGAAGCAATGGGGCACTTGTTGGCAGACTATGGACTGCTTTGAATTGAGAAGCATAACAGCACACCCCACTCGGGTTTTACTGTGACATTATCTAGGTGCTTGGGGGCAGGCTACTCACTCGAGTAAGACAGGTGACTACCAAGACCACAAGGCCATCTGATTGGCAACGCCCACTGAGGCGGGAAGTATGTTGCTGCCTGATAAAAATGCTTGCCTCCGAGTACAAGCCCAAGCCTCTGATGAAGTAAGGCTACGAAACGCGTCAGGCTGGACTTTGATGCTTGTTGCTGGAAATTTGCATCCATTTCACTGCTGCTCCCAACAGGATTAAAAAGCCGTGATTTCACCTTGCTTGTGGGCTCCTTCCTTTTGCAGGCAAACTTCGTGTTTATGTTTGAGCGGTGAGCCTGAGCCGCGGAGGGAGGCCCTGGGGCTTGCTGGCCCCCCATGGAGACACCTAAAAACGCCACCGGTATGGAAGCAATGGGGCACTTGTTGGCAGACTATGGACTGCTTTGAATTGAGAAGCATAACAGCACACCCCACTCGGGTTTTACTGTGACATTATCTAGGTGCTTGGGGGCAGGCTACTCACTCGAGTAAGACAGGTGACTACCAAGACCACAAGGCCATCTGATTGGCAACGCCCACTGAGGCGGGAAGTATGTTGCTGCCTGATAAAAAATGCTTGCCTCCGAGTACAAGCCCAAGCCTCTGATGAAGTAAGGCTACGAAACGCGTCAGGCTGGACTTTGATGCTTGTTGCTGGAAATTTGCATCCATTTCACTGCTGCTCCCAACAGGATTAAAAAGCTGTGATTTCACCTTGCTTGTGGGCTCCTTCCTTTTGCAGGCAAACTTCGTGTTTATGTTTGAGCGGTGAGCCTGAGCCGCGGAGGGAGGCCCTGGGGCTTGCTGGCCCCCCATGGAGACGCCTAAAAACGCCACCGGTATGGAAGCAATGGGGCACTTGTTGGCAGACTATGGACTGCTTTGAATTGAGAAGCATAACAGCACACCCCACTCGGGTTTTACTGTGACATTATCTAGGTGCTTGGGGGCAGGCTACTCACTCGAGTAAGACAGGTGACTACCAAGACCACAAGGCCATCTGATTGGCAACGCCCACTGAGGCGGGAAGTATGTTGCTGCCTGATAAAAATGCTTGCCTCCGAGTACAAGCCCAAGCCTCTGATGAAGTAAGGCTACGAAACGCGTCAGGCTGGACTTTGATGCTTGTTGCTGGAAATTTGCATCCATTTCACTGCTGCTCCCAACAGGATTAAAAAGCCGTGATTTCACCTTGCTTGTGGGCTCCTTCCTTTTGCAGGCAAACTTCATGTTTATGTTTGAGCGGTGAGCCTGAGCCGCGGAGGGAGGCCCTGGGGCTTGCTGGCCCCCCATGGAGACGCCTAAAAACGCCACCGGTATGGAAGCAATGGGGCACTTGTTGGCAGACTATGGACTGCTTTGAATTGAGAAGCATAACAGCACACCCCACTCGGGTTTTACTGTGACATTATCTAGGTGCTTGGGGGCAGGCTACTCACTCGAGTAAGACAGGTGACTACCAAGACCACAAAGCCATCTGATTGGCAACGCCCACTGAGGCGGGAAGTATGTTGCTGCCTGATAAAAATGCTTGCCTCCGAGTACAAGCCCAAGCCTCTGATGAAGTAAGGCTACGAAACGCGTCAGGCTGGACTTTGATGCTTGTTGCTGGAAATTTGCATCCATTTCACTGCTGCTCCCAACAGGATTAAAAAGCCGTGATTTCACCTTGCTTGTGGGCTCCTTCCTTTTGCAGGCAAACTTCGTGTTTATGTTTGAGCGGTGAGCCTGAGCCGCGGAGGGAGGCCCTGGGGCTTGCTGGCCCCCCATGGAGACGCCTAAAAACGCCACCGGTATGGAAGCAATGGGGCACTTGTTGGCAGACTATGGACTGCTTTGAATTGAGAAGCATAACAGCACACCCCACTCGGGTTTTACTGTGACATTATCTAGGTGCTTGGGGGCAGGCTACTCACTCGAGTAAGACAGGTGACTACCAAGACCACAAGGCCATCTGATTGGCAACGCCCACTGAGGCGGGAAGTATGTTGCTGCCTGATAAAAATGCTTGCCTCCGAGTACAAGCCCAAGCCTCTGATGAAGTAAGGCTACGAAACGCGTCAGGCTGGACTTTGATGCTTGTTGCTGGAAATTTGCATCCATTTCACTGCTGCTCCCAACAGGATTAAAAAGCCGTGATTTCACCTTGCTTGTGGGCTCCTTCCTTTTGCAGGCAAACTTCGTGTTTATGTTTGAGCGGTGAGCCTGAGCCGCGGAGGGAGGCCCTGGGGCTTGCTGGCCCCCCATGGAGACGCCTAAAAACGCCACCGGTATGGAAGCAATGGGGCACTTGTTGGCAGACTATGGACTGCTTTGAATTGAGAAGCATAACAGCACACCCCACTCGGGTTTTACTGTGACATTATCTAGGTGCTTGGGGGCAGGCTACTCACTCGAGTAAGACAGGTGACTACCAAGACCACAAGGCCATCTGATTGGCAACGCCCACTGAGGCGGGAAGTATGTTGCTGCCTGATAAAAATGCTTGCCTCCGAGTACAAGCCCAAGCCTCTGATGAAGTAAGGCTACGAAACGCGTCAGGCTGGACTTTGATGCTTGTTGCTGGAAATTTGCATCCATTTCACTGCTGCTCCCAACAGGATTAAAAAGCGGTGATTTCACCTTGCTTGTGGGCTCCTTCCTTTTGCAGGCAAACTTCGTGTTTATGTTTGAGCGGTGAGCCTGAGCCGCGGAGGGAGGCCCTGGGGCTTGCTGGCCCCCCATGGAGACGCCTAAAAACGCCACCGGTATGGAAGCAATGGGGCACTTGTTGGCAGACTATGGACTGCTTTGAATTGAGAAGCATAACAGCACACCCCACTCGGGTTTTACTGTGACATTATCTAGGTGCTTGGGGGCAGGCTACTCACTCGAGTAAGACAGGTGACTACCAAGACCACAAGGCCATCTGATTGGCAACGCCCACTGAGGCGGGAAGTATGTTGCTGCCTGATAAAAATGCTTGCCTCCGAGTACAAGCCCAAGCCTCTGATGAAGTAAGGCTACGAAACGCGTCAGGCTGGACTTTGATGCTTGTTGCTGGAAATTTGCATCCATGTCACTGCTGCTCCCAACAGGATTAAAAAGCCGTGATTTCACCTTGCTTGTGGGATCCTTCCTTTTGCAGGCAAACTTCGCTTTTATATATATATATATATATCTATATATATATATATATATATATATATATATATAGATATATATATATATAGATATATATATATATATTTCTCACCATTTCCTCCTTTTACAGCAGGCAAGGGGACACAGCGGGGCTCCAAGGAACTGTTTTATTTCTCACTTTGGCATGACGCGTTTCGGCGATAAGCCTTCTTCTGATGCCTCGGGTGCTTCAGATTTCTTTTGTTGACTGATTTTTAAACATGCTTCTCCCTTCCCATTGGTGGAAGCACACTTGACCGACATCCGCTTTCAAAACTTTCGCACAGTACCTAATGATAGACTGCAGATCCCATCATGCATCATGATGTTTGCACGGAGGAACGTCTCGTTCAGCCCTGATTGTAAAGTTGCTCAAAGTGAGTGCGGGCTATTTTAAAGCATGGTCAAGTTCAAAACCACTGCATTATTTATGGCAAACAAAACAGTCTCTGCTCCTACTTCCAGCCACAATTTCCAGATGGTAGCATACCTGGAGACAACAATGCAGTGATCATGCCTCTCCATGCAGCCATGGACTGTATCTTAGCAGCAGTACCTCTGCTTCCTTCGATTTTTCGGCGGTTCACGGTTTCCAATCCCTTGGAAGTAAAAGTAACTATTTTTGCTTTTGCCACTGTATACCATGAACGCAGTCACCAGTAAGTGTTTATAGTTATAGTTATAGTTAGCTCAGGTAATTATAACTGCTTAATTTCTCTGGTTTTGTACAAGTGAAATCTGAGCTTAACTATAACATATATATGATTTTTTTTCTGTGAATTTCTAAGGCTTCTTTAATTCTGTTTCCTAACTCCAATGTCCCTGTAACCTTTTGTTTTTTCAGTAAATTTCAATGTTGTTTTTAATTCTATTTCCTAACTGTACTATCCCTGAAACCGTTGAGGGTTTTTAAATGTATTTCTAATGTTTTTAAATTGCATTTAACTGAAACTTCTAACCTTTGGGAGTGTGTGAGTGAGTGCATGAGTGTCTCGGTGGATGTGTGAGTGTGTGAGTGTCTCAATAGGTGTGTGACTCAGTGTGAGAGTGTCTGAGTAGGCCTGGGTGAACCTGCATAAGTGTCTCACTGGGTGTGTGAGTGGGTGTGTGAGTGTCTGATTGGGGCCATGAATGAATGCATGAGTGTCTGAGTGGGTCTGTGAGTGGATGTGTGAGAGTCTAGGTGGGTCTGTGAATAAGTGTGTGTGTCTGAGTGGGTCTTTGAGATAAGTGCGTGAGTCTCTGAGTGGGTCTGTGAGTGGGTGCATGAGTGGGCATATGAGTTTCTGTGGGTTTGTGAGTGGGTCTATGAGTGGTTAAGTGGGTCTGTGAGTGAGTGTGTGAGTAGCCAGGCTGCATTTGAATGGGGTCGGATGCTGCGTGGCCCCCCTCTCTGGGTTGATTTTGGCCCTTGGGGCCCCAGGACCCAGCCATAATTCAATAGGGAAGGGAGACAGTGCAGCTGCCCTCCCTGGGCCATTTGTGGCTCTGAGGACCATGGCAATAAATGAATAGGGGAAGGGGGCCATGTGGCCACCCTCCACAGGTCAATTTTGGCTCAGGGGTCTCCAGCCATATACAAGGGGAGGGAGATCGCTTGGCTCTCATCTGCAGGGTGATTTCAGCCCCGGGGACCCCATCCACTGGGGCCCGGCCCTAACTTAATGGGGGATAGGAGCCACGTGGCCTCCCTCCCCGGACCAATTTTGGCCCCAGGGACCCAACCCACAGGGCATGGCCTTTAAAATTTCATCTTTTTAATTGGGGAGGTAGACCGCACAGCCACCCTCCTTGGGTCACTTTCGACCCCGAGCCCCCATCCCTAGGTCCCAACCTATTTCTAATGGTGGGGTCTGCCTGGCCTCACTTAATTAACCCTTTTAAATATGCCTCATGCCTGCCATTGCAGCATGAATGTGCAGTTTTAAACTGCCATTAAGACCATGCAAAATAAACCTTTTGCCTGGCTTAAAACTTCCTTTTCATACATATAAGTCATCCATAGGATCGACCCTAACTGGCACATACGGGAGGGTGGAGTGTATTTAAAAAGTTGGACATGGACCTTTAACTTTTAGATGTCCTGGTAGTGAAAAACTCTTTCATTTATTTTTTACTGGTGCAAGGCCTACCTCTCCCATAGGATATCATTGAATTACCTTATTGCATTTAATAACTGCTAACGTTCAAATGGGAGCAAGTAGGAATCTGAAGTTTGGTGTCAAAAGAATTGTATTTTAAACCCCTCTTTAGTGATAAAGTTGGATGTTAAGTCACAATTCTGAAAATGCAACTTTTAGAAAGTTGTTTATCGTAACGGGGAGTGGTCTGATTTTGGATATAGGGGGCTCAGGTCAAGATTTGTTTTTTAAAGAATAGAAAGGTATCCCCGATACCATAGATAAAGAAAACGTTCAAAGAAGAAAGTTGCCATTTTCTTATCCTAACCATTTTGTGCGTGCAGCCTGCATTCTGGGTCACATGAGTAGGTGTAGCGGGCAGTTGAACTTTATGTATTGCTCCCAGAAAGTGAGACAAAGGGGAATAGCTGTTGGAAAGATGGCCATCCCTGACTTGAGGAGGGGAGGAACTGTCACCTACCACACTTTACCACCACAAAGGCTCTGCCTGAACACACTCACAAAAGGTTTGACACTAGTCTTTTGTTACCTCAAACAAGCTGGGGTCAGGGCAGGGAGGTAGAGAATTCCAAGCACCTATGGAGGTGACAAGTATTTACTATAGTCAAGACAGAGAAAGAAAATATGTATAGAGAAAGTGAACAAAAAAGGGGAAAGGTAAGGCTAGATAAAAAGATGATAAAGGTTATATCCAAATGGAGAAGCCACTGCAGGCTGACATCTTCCCATCAGTCTGTAACCCTGCCTAGGCAAAATACACTAGAAATCAGTCTCCCTCGGACCAACACCCATTACAAACCATGCATAAACTACATAAACAAAACAAAATTTCACAGAGCTAAAACATATTTCCAAAAGGACTCAGTTGAGTCAGAAACCTACTGATATGTAAGATGCGCCATGTCAAGAAACCGATAATAACATACAACCCAAGTGCACCCTAATATGAGAAACCAAAGATTTACCCAGTTACTCAAATCAGAGACTTGTGTCACCACCCATGTGTCAACAACCACACCGGTGAAAAACCTACCAATATCAGCAAGGGCAACCAAAATATGCGGAAGATACGGTTGTACCGGTGAAGATAAATTATTCTCACCAGGAGAAGAAATCTGATATCTGTGCAAGGCAAGTCAGAAAAAACCATTCACAACGTAGTTTGTCACAGCTTAAATAATTGTGCAAATGCAAAAAATATATAAATACAAATTAGTCCTATTTTGTTTATGTAGTCTATGCATGGTTTGTAATGGGCGTCAGTTCGAGGGTGACTCATTTCTAGTGTATATTACCTAAGCAGGGTTTCGGACTAATGGGAAGATGTCAGCCTGCAGTGGCTTTTCCATTTGGATATAACCTTTATCATCTGGTCATCTAGCCTTACCTTTCCCCTTTTTTTGTTCACTTTCTCTATATATATTTTCTTTCTCTGTCTTGAATATAGTAAGTACTTGTCACTTTTTGGTGATACAAGAATGCTTATTCAATTGTTTTTCATGTTTGGAACTTTGAGCATGGTCTGTTATTAGTTTTCTGATATGTGTCATCTTGATGTAAATTGTTTCATATGTATGTAGTTCATTTTATGATTTTCAAACACTACATATGTGTGTATATATGAATGTTGTACGTTATGTACAGTGTATGTATTGTAAATGACCTTATATATGCCTTTTAACTTACAGCCCTGAAGAAGTCTTATGTCATAGGATGAAACGCGTTGGCTGTTGCTTTTTACGAATGAAAAAATAAAGAAGAAAATATTCCATTCCGCGCTTCATTGAGCGATGATTATTCATATGGACTTGTTTATCTCATAGTGGTGCAGCTCTGATCTAGTTTGTTTGTTTAATTTCCCCTAGGGAAAGGGGGTTGCTCTTGGACAGGGGGCACTTTTGGAAGTCTGCACACAAGGTGGCTCAACATCTTGATTTTATTGGTGACTTTTTGAGATTTGTGCAGTAAGTATTTGTGTTTGCTCCACTGTCCATTTTTTGTGTTTCCACCTATGGAGGTGGAAGCCTCCAGAAACCTTCGCGTACTTCAAAGTGGACACCAGATATAAATAATGTACCCTCAAACCCAACTTTGCAGTTCACCTCTGGACCTGTGGTATATTTAGAAAGACTGCAGTGAGTTCAACCCCCCAAGTGGTGCCACCCCAGTTCTTGATTCTTGGAAGTGGTCCTAATGGCGCTCTGCCAGCCCAGCAGTGGTCATGTTTGCAGAACTGACGAAGTGCGATTCATCTCCTCGCAGCTCCGCTTCCGTAACGCCATCAATAGAAGCATCACAGATGTCAGACCTAGCATCGCAGTCCACAGTCTCCTCAGAACTGTCAGTGCATGACGGCACAGGTATAAATAATGGACCCTCAGACTCAACTCTTCAGTACACCTCTGGACCTTTGGAAGACTCAGAAGGACTGATGTGCGACTGTGAATTCTTCACCCCAAGAAATGCCACCCTAGTCATGGTTCCTAGTAAGTGGGCATGATGGTGCTCTGCCAGCCCAGCTGTGGCCCACTGGGCAGAACCAATGCAGTGAGTGTGATGCATCTCCTAGCAGCTCCACTTCAGAACCACAGCAAAGTGAAGCATCCTGTCGTCGGACATAGCTTGTCAGTCCATATTCTCCTCGAACCACCACTGCGTGATGCATCTTCAATGCAGGCATTAACATCGCAAGCCCCTCGCGATGGCATCCTCGGCGACATTGCAGAACTTTGCATTGCAGCCCCGCATCTTCTTCGGAACCATTGGTGCCGGACGCATCTTCAACAAAAGACTTCACATCAAAAGCCTCTTGTTGGCTGCACCGTCAACGACGACACAGGACTACACACCACTGCTTCTTCGGAACCGCCGCCAACAACATATTCTCAAAGTGGGATTGTGCAATGCTTCACAACCAGCAGACCTAACTTGGTCCATGTATCTATCTTGCACTCCATTGGGGTTGGCTGAACTTGTGAGTTTGTACTGAACCGGCATGACCAGATAACCACATTTGGCACTTTGTGCTTATAGACACTATTTTCACTTTAAAATTTGAATTTGCATATCTCCCGTTCTACTGATTGGATTTTTGTTGATTTGGTCACAAATAGTTTATTAAATTTCACTCTTTTTTTCTAAACTGGTGTAGGATTTTTCTTGCGTTTGTTTTCTCTTTATTACTTCTTCTAGAAGTGCTACATAAATACTTTACACATTGCCTCTAAGTTAAGCCTGATTGCTTGGGTCAAGCTACCAGTGGGTTAAGCATAGGTTAATTTGGGTTTTGCTTGTGACTTCAATCTGATAAAAAAGTGTGGTCGCTGCTTAATAAGGGGTTTTTTTTTTTTTGTTTTTTTTTTTTTTAAATATTTTTATTGTTGCAGTGCAATAATCACGAAGGGATTCAGTGACATTTAGCAACGTGGCTTCAACATTCAGCCATACTTAATCTTGAATGCACTTTACATTTTCTGTTTTAATAACTAAGAACTAGGAAAAAAAAGGGTCACTGATTAGAGATCTGGCATTAATTCCAACATTCAACCTCACAATGTACAATAGCTGAGCAGTAGTACAACCTATACGTCATATGATTATTACGAAAGGTATCTCCAACAGGCATGCACAAAACATCACATTCCACCCGCTACCCGCGTCCAACATACCCTCTCAGCTCTAGCTGTCCTCATCATCATCCCCCGAGCTGTCCATGTCTTCTTCCTCTGGTAGAGGCTCGCAAATATCCCCTCTATAGGCATTCCAGGGCAGCCATAGTTTATTCCACTTGCGTGGGTTAGATCTTTGCTTATACACCGCCCTTTCCGTTACCATGATCATGTCCATATTCTTACACCATTGGGCCAGGGTGGGTGTTTCTTCCGCTCCCCACTTTTGCGCTATATCGCGTTTTGCCAACATCATACCTATACCCACCCACTGCTTCCCACATGTCGATAAATCAGTAGGGCCCCATACATTAAGCAAGCAGAGTCTGGCCTCAGGTGCAACGGTCACTTGTAGAGTTTGAGCCATAGTGCGTGTGATTCTCCTCCAGTACGTCATGACATGAGGGCATTCCCAAAGTGTGTGAAACAGTGTCCCTAGCGTTCCGCATTTGCGCAGGCAGTGCGGATCGTCGGCCCTGTGTATTTTGTGGAGCAGAGTGCGTGTGTAGTAGACTCGATGTAGTATCTTAAATTGCACTAGTCTGAACCTTGCCGATATTCCGGCTTCCCTGGGGGAAGCTAGTGCGGCATTCCAGCTATTCTCATCTAAGTCTCCTACGTCCTCCTCCCACGCCCTTTTCAGTGTCTGCAACGGGTCCGGCAGGTTGTTCAGTAATTTACGATAGGTGAGTGAAGTAGCCTTGCTTTCCATGTAATCTGTCAACAGTCGGTCCTCTAAGGGAGCCGACTCTGGGACCGTGACCCCTGGTTCCAGCGCCGCCAACAATGCGTGCCGTATCTGTGTGTAACGGTAAGTCTCTGTTGCTCCCATGTCATACTGTTCCCTGAGCGTCGCAAATGGTACCACTTCCCCCCCCACCCATAGGTCTCCAACCGCTGAGATCCCGATGGTGTCCCATTGGTCAAATCCCTTACTGTGTCGTAGGCTACCCAGGGCTTTGGAGTCCCACAACGGCGTCATGCGCGTGAGCACTCCATCCCACTTCAGTCGCGCTTGGGCTTTATGCCACAGTTGCACTGTGTGCCTAGTGGGACCTACCAGTTTCCTCAGCAGCCCTTTATCATAGAGAGGGGCCAGCAGGGTGGCAGTTCCAAGCTGTTTCCTATCCGCTAAGAGAGCCGGGTCATCCTGCGGGCTATGCAACCACCGGTTAACCACCTTAAGGTGAGCCGCCCAGTAGTAGAGCTCCAAGCTGGGGAGTGCGATCCCCCCACTATACCAATCCCTAACCAGCTTCGACTGTGCCACCCTTGCTGGTTTGGTCCCCCATAGTAGGCTCGATATTTGATTAGAGACCTGCCGGAAGAACTGCACCGGGACCATCGCTGGCGTATTCTCCAGGACATAAAGAAAACGGGGCAGCGCCATCATCTTGAATAGCGCTGCTCTCCCTAAGAGCGTCAAGGGGAGGGTGCTCCAATGGCGCACATCTGATTTCAAACGATCGAGCAACGGTCTAAGGTTCAGGTGTCGGAAAGTACCATGGTCCCGCGTAACATGGATCCCCAGATAGCGGAAGGTTACATCCGCCAGTAACAGTGGACAGCCGTCACCCAGGTCTGGCGCCGCGCCATTGAGCATGTAGAGAATCGATTTCGTCCAGTTGATAGTATAGCCCGAAGCCTTCCCATTTAATAAGGGTTTTTAACCCTATTTGGGTGTCATCAGTAATGATTACCTTGAGTCCTATTTCATAGTGAGCACAGGACGCATGTTGGGGCATACCTATCGCACTTAGGTCATAAATTACAACAATCAACAAGGCAATGGTTGAATTATTGAATTAATCTCAGGATCTGGCATCTTTGGACTACATTCTAGTCCATCATTTATCACCCACTTTGTCACTCTAGTCAAAGGCCTGCCTAACGCAAACTTGAGTCCTATGGCACAGTAAGTACAGGACACAGATCTGAGCATACAAGTCACACTTAGGGCATCAACTACAACAAGGTGATAAATGCTTAAAATAATCCTAGACACTGGTGATTACACAGGTCTCATTGTAGTTCATCTGTTTTTCGCATCATGCCAGTCTAGAGAAGTGCCTACTGTATGCAAATCAGTACTGACCATGCTCTTTATGTTAACAGTCCATCCAGAACTGTCAGGCGAGGCTTCCTTCTGCAGTGAACTCTGCCTCTTCTAGCAATTTGGAATGTACTGCTCTCATGAAGAGCACGTTCAGTACTGAACTGTATAAGTCAGACCTCTGTCTAAAGTGGTACAGTGGGTAAAATATGATGGGTTGGAATGCTATCCCTAGAGATTGAGAGTGGCTGGACTATTTGCAAGCATTCCTCCACTTATCTTTTTTAGTCTTGATGTAAAGTCCTAAGTGGCTATGGGTATGCCCAGACGTGGGCCCTATGCTTGTGTGCCATATGGTCCAAGCTATAGATCACTGACCGAGTCTAAATAAGCCACAACCAGTGTGAAGTTGCATGTGTTCACTTGTAGAGGTGGCCTTACCTGACAGTTTGGGAAAGATGCTCCCCATGAGGAGCAGTGTTAGTACTGTTTTGCAAACAGCAGGCCTCTTTCCGGAGAGGTAGAATGGGCGAAAAATGATGGCTTGGAATGCTACCATTAGCAATCGCCAGTTTTTAGGCTATGTGCAAGTATTTCTTCCATCACGTTTTGTGTACCCCTGCTAAATCTGCCATATCTGAGTTGCACTGCCACCTAAGTGCCAACAGACATTCCAACAGGCCTCTCAACATGCACACAACCAGTTCTTTTATTTTGTCTGTGTCTTTTGAGCCAACCCTTCTTTTATTCATGCTTATGGTGCAAGTGTACACTTGCTTGCACCTGTATTTCTATTCAGCTCTCCAGACCACTTTCAGTCAACAAAGTCACTGATGCCACTGGAGCTACTGGGAAATAAGGAAGCCATTGAAAGCCTCCTAAAGCTAATTAGAGACACTATAGCTACTATGGTCATTCCAGCTCGCAACTAAACCAGGCATTAAAGCGCATAGAGTTCATGAATATGGAGTTAGCAATCTACACCTGTGCCCAGGTCTAAACAAAGCTCTCTATGATCCTGGTGATTCCAAGGAGCTACAAAGGTGTACCTCAAGACATATGCAACCCTTAAAAGAACTCCAACAATTTAAAAATAAAAAAAAAATATGGCTGGAGGAGTCAATACATTCTGTCAGAATTTGGAGTTAATCCATCTCAGACAAACAGAACAGCAGGACAAGAGGCAAAGAATGTGAAAGGGTGACAGAGAAGAAAACAAAGAAAGGGCAAAAAGAAGTATTCACAGACAGGTCTGAAAAGGCTGCAATTGCCATCTCAGTAGACCTAGCGAGGGAGGAGCCCCGCTCCAGTCCGCCATCATGAATAATATCTACAGCACAATGGTGAGAGAAAACCCCAGGGTCCAGTAAACATCTACGTGAATTGGAAAACGTCCACCACAAAAACCTAAGTACCTTTAAGTAGCTAAAGAGACCTTGGACATCAATAAATGCAGCAACCCTCCACTATGAGCCAGTGTCCACACTCCCGCTGTGCCATCCCATGCAGAGAGGGAAAGAAACTACAAAGAAAAACACCAGATCAACAACAACCATTAAAAGAGCCCCATGCCAACAGAAGGAGGATTCCCACCAACTGCATTATTCAATTTCACGGGGAAAAAAGACCAAATTTGGCACTGAATCACCAGCTGGCCTCAGAGTCCATAGTACCACCAGACAGATCAAATCCAACAGATCTATTAGATCTGTGAGGAGGGAATCCCAATCCGGGCAATGCTTTATCATCACGTCCTGCAAAGTGCAAGATAAATATGGAATGTGTGTACCAACACTGGCCCAGAAGGTCCAATAGCAATCTCCACCCGATCACACAAAAGAAGATTGTGCACCACTCATGCTACACCATTGGTGTGTGGTGAGGCCATTGAGAGTGTGCATAGCTTAGAAACGTGACCTTCCTGCATCCATGCACCCCAGAAGAGGTGCCTTTGTTCACAGGATCTGGTAAAGTGGGCCGAAGGCAAGGTCCACAGCTTACCATCCAGCACGCGGGGCTGAAACTAGGCGAGCCCTTTCCTGGTACACCGATCCAGGTCATGGACACAATACGCACACAGGCGTTAGGGTTTGTATAAACAGATCCATTACAATTAAAGAAAGCAAAAACTTGAAAGGACCATCCCATGAATGCTACCTAAAGGTGAGGGGAGCTGTACCACTTTCAAACTACCTCCATTAGAAAGTGTAAGTAACTTCAAAGATTATTTCTAGTGGATTATCAATATAAAGTAAAATAGAAATGGACGTCTGCCTGAAACCGATAGGATTATATCACATTGCTCGAAAGTCACTCATGTAAGTCTCAAGCTAAATAATAGGACTGAAAATGCACCTAAAATGGATCTTAAGAACATATAGCTTCTGTGTCAGGCCTGTGTTTTTTAAATATTATTTAGAAATAATGTTCTATCTCTGGCCTGCTAGTTCTGCTCCTCTTCTGGGTATTCCCTGTTTACACAGGACTTTGCCTGCTTGTGTTCCCTGTATTGTTTACCCAACCGCTCTTGGCTTGTGTGCATGTTCCCCATAAATCCAGAGCCCGTGCATGCTGGCCTCACTCCAGAACCCTGCTCTGGCTAGCGCGTGTCCTTTGTCGCTGCTGCTCGCTAAAATGGCAGCGACGGAGAGATTGCCCACGGTTACCTCCTCGGGCAGTGCCGGAGGCTGTCAGCTGGTAAGACGAAGGTGAACCACAGCAGCGGCTAGGACACTTTTGGGCCTTGCTCTGTAAATAATGAGGGAGCCTGATACAAGTTCTCCCAGCCATACCATCACCCTACATACACCGTTGTCATTTCACTTGTCACACCGATCAGCCCAGTATGTATGTATGTGTGTGTGTATATATATATATATATATATATATATGTATATATATATATATATATATATATATATATATATCTCCACCCTTGGTCGGTTCACTATGGGGCTCGCTTAGGTGCGGGACCTCACGGTAGAACCACCACTGTAAAGACTTTCTCACCGTCCTTTGATCTCAAAAGACAAACAAGGTCGCACTCTTGCAGATTATGTTTCTTCGCACAATTTATTCTTAAATCCATTTTTGAAACAGGGAACAGGCAATTAACCAACGCGTTTCGGTATAGCCAGGGGCGGATTGGCACTGCGGGCACTCGGGCATGGGCCAAAGGGCCGGTGTCTCAGTGCACTCTGTGGGCCGGTTTTTCCTCCTTTACCAGTCCACAGAGAGCACTGACAGGGAGAGGAAAACAGCTTGCCAGGTGTTCAGTCGTTTTAATCTCCCCATTGGGATGATCTCCCCTTCCCATAAGCCCCGTAGGGGGAGACCAAACCGATGGGGGAGAGCATCTAGTTAGCCTATAGCTGTATTTGTAAACATCCCTCTGAGTAGGGGGAGATGGGGATATCATCTAGTTAGAACGTTGGCCCGTTCAGTGATGATCAGCTGTGGCCTCTCCTTGACCCCCTGCCAAGCAATCACGCTGATGGTGGGCTGGGGAGGGGTGATTGTGTGCCAGATTCAGCCTCCCAGGGGGCCAGGTGTTGCTCAGGCCTATGAGCCATTTTCACCTCGGCCCCCAGGGGCCCACGCAGCCCAGAAACAGTGTTTGCTTTAACACTCACCCACAGCCCTTCATTCAGGGCATAGTGGGGAGGAAGAATGTGTCTCACTATGGGGGCAGGTGATGTGGGAAACTGCACCATCTTCACCTTAGCCCCCACCCCCTAGCCCCATGGATGGCCCAGAAGCTTTGTTTTTGCTTTAGCCCCTCTCCTGCCACACCATTGCCCTGAGGCAGTGAAGGGCTGGGGAGGGTTGAGTAATTTACAAATAGCTGGGGCCTCGCTGTTTTCAGGTGCTCCTGCGCTGGAGGGCTGGGGAATAACATTTTAATAGAAAGGGGCCTTGCTGTTTTCAGGTGCTTCTGCGCTGGAGGGATGGGGAATACTTTTTTAAGAGAAAGGGGCCTGGCTTTTTTTCAGGTGCTCCTGCGCTGGAGGGCTGGGGAATAATTTTTTAAGAGAAAGGGGCCTCGCTGTTTTCAGGTGCTTCTGCGCTGGAGGGCTGGGGAATAACATTTTAATAGAAAGGGGCCTTGCTGTTTTCAGGTGCTTCTGCGCTGGAGGGCTGGGGAATAACATTTTAATAGAAAGGGGCCTTGCTGTTTTCAGGTGCTTCTGCGCTGGAGGGATGGGGAATACTTTTTTAAGAGAAAGGGGCCTGGCTTTTTTTCAGGTGCTCCTGCGCTGGAGGGCTGGGGAATCATTTTTTAAGAGAAAGGGGCCTCACTGTTTTCAGGTGCTCCTGCGTTGGAGGGCTGGGGAATAACATTTTAATAGAAAGGGGCCTTGCTGTTTTCAGGTGCTTCTGCGCTGGAGGGATGGGGAATACTTTTTTAAGAGAAAGGGGCCTGGCTTTTTTTCAGGTGCTCCTGCGCTGGAGGGCTGGGGAATCATTTTTTAAGAGAAAGGGGCCTCACTGTTTTCAGGTGCTCCTGCGTTGGAGGGCTGGGGAATAATTTTTTAAGAGAAAGGGGCCTTGCTGTTTTCAGATGCTCCTGCGCTGGAGGGCTGGGGAATAATTTTTTAAGAGAAAGGGGCATTGCTGTTCTCAGGTGCTTCTGCGCTGGAGGACTGAGGAATAACATTTTAATAGAAAGGGGCCTTGCTGTTTTCAGATGCTCATGCGCTGAAGGGCTGGAGAATAATTTTTTAAGAGAAAGGGGCCTCGCTGTTATCAGGTGCTCCTGCGCTGGAGCTCTGGGGAATCGTTTTTTAAGAGAAAGGGGCCTCACTGTTTTCAGATGCTCCTGCACTGGAGGGCTGGGAATAATTTGGTAATAGAAAGGGGCCGGTCTGCTTTTCAGGTGCTTAGCTTGTAGGACATTGTCACATTGGCCCTGTGTCCTTCCCAAGAACAATATCCTCCCACTTACATTCCTTGTGTGTTTCATGAAAGGGCATGGCCGCGAATGTGGGCCACGCCCGTAAATGTGGGCCATGCCCCGCGAATGTGGGCCACGCCCAGGGGCATAACACAGGCCCCCGCAGCCCCCCCCCCCCAAGTACCCTAACTCTGAAGGGGGCCCCCATCCACTTCCGAAGCCTTGTCACAAAGGCTGTAGGAAAAAAACATGGTAGCTGCAGCGTGGCTGAAGCCTGCCAAACAGGATGGGATATCCCAGCACAGTGACAAACTTCCAAAATCAATTATTGGCAGAGGAGGCCCCAGGGAAAACGCGCCTCATGTCTCTTTATATCAGTGAAGAAGAAAACACCTGCAGAACCCAGGGTGAAAGAGGGGAAAGTCACACGGAAGGAGAAAGGCTAACAGGAATAGCAGACACTTAAAACGCGCAGGTGAGAGGGAGAAAGAGAGAGAAGGGCGAGAATTAGTGTGAGGTAATAAAGAACAGGTTACAGAGAGAGATGGATACGTGGGAGATGTGGCGGATGAGGCAGATGAGACAGGAGACAGGTGTGAGACAGAAATAGGCGAGACAGCTGCCAGAGAATTAGAGTAGAGAGTTGATAACAGGGTAGATAGACAGTGAATAAAGACACAAGGGAGCACCGTGTCAAAAGAGTGCATCCTTCCAGCTTGGGCTCCCTTGTTAAAAGTTCACACTGAGCCACTGTATTTGGTATTGAAGTAAATGCCAAACCAGATAAAAAACAATGCTTCTGGCGAGTTAAACGCTCGCACATGACGTCTACAGTAATCTGCAGGGCACCAATTGGAATCTTAACTAGGCCAATTTTTTGACCATCGTTCTAAGGTTGGTCGGTTGATTAATACTAATCCTGGTTTTGAACAGAGCTTAGAAACGGCAGGAGGGAAATTGAAATCCGTAAATATAAAATATGGTATTAGTGCTGTAACATTCTATCCGTATTCATTCAAATGTATGCTTACCCTCTCTTTTCAAGGTTTATGCATATTTATTTTGTGCTCTGACAAAGTTAAAGTTGCAACTTCTATATTTCCACATGCTTGTAGATGTACACACATACGCGTGCAAGTAGGTGACTGTTGGGTTGTTGCAATACTCTAAAATAAAAACATTCAGTTTATTGCGTAGACACGTGCACAAATAAACATTTATTTAAAGAAATCTCACCCCTTTTTAAGTTACTGTTGCTTCCAGTCTGCCTAGATATTGCTCTGATAGTCTTTTTTCAAAAATGAAAGGTCACTCAAAAGAAGTCATAGTTTTGGTATATTTTTAATTCCTAAAAGGAAATCTAGGCAAGGAAACACTTTGTTTCCCATTTGTATTTCTATGTAAAGTTCACTAAAAGAGGAAAACCGGGAACGTTAGCTATAGTTACTAAATGTAATGTTAACCAGTGTATTGACTTCTGAAGAATGAAGGGCAGAGTTGGCCCTGCTGGGGTTTGAATTTATAGTTTGCAGGTCATGCCAGTGTCACTAGTGGAATAGTACCGTGACCACCAACTAGGTTGCTACTCTATTGGAAGCTTTTTCTGGCTAATGCACCAGACTTTGGCCTCTGTACTCACAAAATATGACATAAAACAGTACAGAAAATGTCCACTGTCATCCAACGACGTGTACCGAGGTAAACAACTACTTGCATTAGCGTAGCAAGGACGCCTGGGGCCCTGGTGCAAGCAAGGAAAATGTCACCTTTGACTGCTGTTTTGGTAGTAAATACAGCAATAATCAGGGTTCAATGGCCCCCTAAAGGGGCACCTGCACCATTGCACCTGCTGCACAAATGGTAACTACACCCCTGGCTACTTGGTGAGGAACTACAAAGTATACTCACTGTGCAAGCAGCACCCAGGAGACCAGGGACAGCAGCCACTGAGCATGCTCACTTAGTGCAGCAGGAAGGGAGAGCTGCATCCTTGGAGGGGAGCTGCTGGGTGCATTCACTGCGTAGCAGCTCCCCAGCAGCATTTGAGAGGAGCTGCTGGCACCACCCCGTAGAGAGGAGCGATGCAATAGGATAATGACTTAATGGCACAAACTGGGCATGATGACCTGACTGCAAGATGGCCACCTTCCAAACTCTTGCAAATCCTGGTGGGAGAATTCACACCCCTTTTTGGAGTGCTCCCCTGCTTGTCTCTTCAGACAGTACTGCCTGTACGGTGACTCTACACATTGAAACATCACAAGTGGTTGCTCAGTGCATGTGTTTGTGTGTGTAACTGCATGCAAGTCACTGTATTGAATTTATCAGCCACAGGCATGCAGTTTGTCAGTTCTCTGTATTGTGGAGCTGCAGAAAAGTCAGGTCTGATTCTCTTTGCAAGAACCCTCAGGTTTGATAGCCTGAAGTTCAAGGAAAAGGTCAACATCACTTTCCTAAATGAATATGTGTGGTGGGCTGCACACAGTAGAGCTTTAAAGACCAAGACGAGAAATATGGTTCAGGCCTGCTTTCTTTCTTTCTGGACTTCGGATAATGGGCCACCAAACCAGTTTGGGTGCGACCAGCATTATTTCTATGGGGGATGGGGCAGAATATAAATGAGCTTCTATACAACCAAGAATCCAAGTTACTGGATTCATAGACCTAGCTCATGTTGTGGTAACTGACCTGTGTGGTCAGTGGTACCTACCAAGAAAGAAAAATTTCTTTCTAGTGTCCCCTAACTCACCGGGGTTTCCCCACGGTGACATGCTTCATCATTGGGGCCCTCCCAGTTCTCTACGAAAAGGGGCGTGCTACGACTCACGGACTACGCAGGAGCACTTTAATGTGAGAGACTATGTGTAGTGCAAGGGTGGTGGAGTGGGTGTGGGTGAATTAAGAATACCGTGATTAGTGGGCCTCAATAATTTTATTTTGCTCCTAGTCAGGTATATTAAAAATGGGGTGATATCACTAATAACCAACCTATAATGGGGATTGGTTCAGTGAAAGGTCGACATGTTTCATGCTACCCCTAGCATTTCCTCAGGACCATGTAGGGGCCAGCCCTACATATGCCACTCCTATGTCTCTAATTAGACTGTGATACTAAAAATTATACAGATATGAAGCATGCGTTCGTAATAGAATACATACTTTTTTTTGGCTTTTCCAAAAACTGTGAATAAAAAGCACATCATTAGTAGCGTTTTATAACTCCCTTATGAGGAGGATCACATTGTGTCTTCTCATGAAGCACGCCTCATGTGCTATGGTGGGGGTTTGCACCATAGTGGCGCGTGCAGGCTCTCATATTGCGTAATACATTATAGTATTTACAATAAGAAGTGGTTGTGAATTCACACAAATAAACAAGACAGGACTTAATGTGACCAGGACGATAGACACATATAACACATAATTAAAGCAAAAACAATGTCAACCAAAAATAACTGTTTCATGATATTTACTTGATGCTGTGCTCAATGGCACTTCATGGTCTCTCTAAGGGTTCGTTTTCACCAAATGGACTCAATGCTGGATAACCAATATGGGGTTAATAAGGCAGATAAAGAGAGAAATCGGTAAGTTTTGAGCCTTAATCGTTATCTAAATAATCCATTGTTTAAGTGTCAGCTTGATTCTACCTAGGGTTTTACTTACTTCCTTCTTCGTGAAAACGCGAGGGAATACCTACAATCAGCTCCCCTCGGGACCGCATCTTACCAGAACACCCGCGTTCGCGCTATTAAATCACAAACGAGCTTCCGGGTTTCCCCATCGGGACACTAGACCGCGAATGGATGGCGGCCATCTTAGGAGGATGCCGACCGGCGGTATACTGAATGAATGGAAAACATGGGAACGGAGGTTCGTGACTGCTATGTAGCAGTTGCGAAAAACGCTCGTAATTATTTCAAAACGCTAGATTTTTACCCAGGGTCAAGATAAATAACACGAAAAAATTCTACAAAGTACTTTGATGAATATTAGAGGTTTTGTCAATGAGGGTAATAACAGTGTAACCGGAAACAACCTTATTGTTTGATTCATAGGAAATCAAGATATATTTATTCTAAGGGATACTGGTGGTGGGACCCCGTATGAGTCTCTCCTCATCCAGTTATTTTAATTTTCAATTATTTTAAAAGAAGGGATATAAGCAGATGGAGTTAAAATATCATATCACAGTAGTGCCCATTAGGTGCAGGATACTAGATAAAGGCACTTGTTGATATAGAGCCTGTAAGATGGTCACTACATTCGTTTCATGATTAGGCAAAAAAAGGGGCGGGGGGTGTGGGGGGTGGATTCATACAGTGATACTTGCAGTGGTGTATAACTGCTATCCATACTGTCTGTGGTTATTCATGAGTAACTGTTGAGGTACAAGTTACTAAAGGATTCAGTTTGTGAAGGCACCCCACGGTATGTCATCATTAAGTCCGCTGGTGTCTGTACGTAATTTGAACACCCATCTTTGCTCACGTTCGTGGAGTATTCTTTCCTGATTTTCCTTGGTTTTCACAATCTCTAGAACCATCCAAGTCATGTAGTTGGGTGTATGATTTTTCTCCAAAAAATGACTAGTCATGCGTGTGGTGGCCCGTTTGCACCGGATATTGCTCCTGTGCTCCACAATTCGTGTGCTGACTTTTCTGGTGGTCATCCCAATATAGTGTAGGTTACATACACATGTTATCAAATACACTACACCACTAGTGTTGCAATTGGACATTTGTTTCAAATGCCACGTGGTATTGTCATTGAAAATGATGGTTTTTGTGGTAGATGTTAAATGACACACACTACAGTTGTTGCAAGGATAGCGTCCCACTGGTAGTGGTTGAAGTCTGTTTGTGGATGTTGTCGGTTTCGGACGGGTGTGGACTAGATGGTCTTTCAGATTTTTTCCCCGGCGATGACTAAACATTGGTGTAGGTATAGTCAAGTTGCCACTGTTGACAATTGACCAATGTTTTTTCACAATCCTAGTGATCTGGTCTGACACTTTGTTAAATGTTGTAATACAGATTGGCCTTCTAACGTCAGCCACATTCCTTTCTTTTGGTTCCAAGAGTGCATCCCTGTGGTTGTTACCAGCCCTCTTCTTCGCGTTGTTGATAAGTTTAGTTGGGTAATGTCTATCTTTTAGTTTGATACTTAGATCGTCTGCTTGTTTGAGATAGTCATTCTTCTCCGAGCAATTTCTCCTGAGCCTTAGGAATTGTCCAAAGGGCAGGTTCTGTTTCAAATGTCTCGGGTGAAAGCTTTCATAGGTTAGTAAACAGTTTCTCGCTGTGGGCTTAAAATGCGTGGTTGTTGTTAACTTACCATCGCTTGCCAAAATGTTAAGATCCAAAAAATGAATGAGCTTCACAAGGATTATCACATTTTCTCTTAACTTTTGCAACATTTTAAAAGCTTCCAACTGAACACTCACTTTATAGAGCTTTAGCTATAAGTGAGAACCCTATAGTAAACTGGGAGTGGCTCGGTGGAGGATCAGAGTATGAACATCTCCCTCATCCTTCAAGGTTTGCTATATCTGAGCATGTTTGAGGTGGAAGCTGCAGGTTTACACTGGCATACTTCACACGATGAAGTCTAATGCCAGCCACATTCGGGACAAGACATGGACCCGAACTAGAAGAAAACAGTAATGGTCGTGTGTGCTTTCATCCATCAGAGTCTAAACTTCTGAGGGCTGTCCAGACACAGAGCAGAGCTGGAAGTACAAACAAAATCGGGAAGACAGACATCCCGCAAACGTACTTTATGCAGCACGTGAAAGCAAAGGAAAGGGCGTGACAAGCATATCCTTCAGGAGACCCTCTTCTACTCCAAGGCCAATTAATATCTGTGCGACATGGGAGACTCAGAGGGCCCCTCATTACATTCTGCAGGGGGGCCCCACCATTTTGCGTTACGCCACGTCCCGCAAATGTGGGCCACTTTTTTCGTCAGTGCCCGGGCCAAATTGTGATCCCAGTGCGACCCTGGGTATAGCCTTATACCTTGGTCAAGTGATGGTGAGAGAGAAAAAAATATATATATATGGCCTAGCATCTCTACACAAAAGGATTTACGAAAACATAACAATTAGTGCAAAGCCAAAAGGCTAACAGCCAGGACCAAACCTATTGACTTGGCCAGTGCTTGTTTAATAGAGCAAGAGTAAAGTGATCCATACGACTCAAAGCGCTGACAAGTATAGTAAAACTAACAACGCTGTGCGTGGCTTCCTCACACCATTCTGTGTGTTAGGACAGTACGGGTAGTAAGTAGTACTGCGTCACAGGACCACTGACCGTCGTCCATTTCGATGTTTTTTTCCACTAAAATGTAATCTGTATGTGCTTCGGCGCTGAAAATATACTAAATTAAAATATATAAATATATATAGAAGCGGATATGTTTTCGCTTTGTTAGATGCGCCTACAGGCCTTATACACCGCGACCTCTGCCCGATTTCGCTTTCGGTCAAACTGTTAAATGTTGCCCGGCGATTGCGGAGAGGGGGGCGATAAAAACGCCACGCAAGCCCTTTTTAACTTGGTATGAACTTCTGCATTTAGAAACTGCAAGTAAAACTAAATACAACGTGCTGCTTAGCTAGAAGAAAACACAGCGCTTGCCTGTAAATCCCTGCTGACCTGAGATGTGTGGGCCGGAAGTGAAGGCGGTGCCCGGGGGATACTCGGTTGGTTTATGAAGATGAAAATACGGTGCTTTGCCGTCCCTGGAAGGGAGTGTGCAAACTGTCCCAGAATTCAGAACACTAGCGTGTATTCCCAGAAAAGGGTGCCCAGTGCCCTACTCTCTGGATAAGGGTGGATGAACATGTTTTACGTATACCCTGAAATCTAGAAGACTCCACAATAAAGATCACCTGCGATGGGGGAGGGGGGGGGGGAGAGGGGGGGCATTTCCTCTCATCAACAATCCCAGAACAAAAGATGCCCCAATGGACAGGACAGACAGTTTACCTAGTAGCAAGGACAGCCTCGCAAATCAAAGCTCAGCTGGTTAAAGCACGCACAGAGCTCGTTAGTAGTTTACCTGTTAGGGTGCAGGTGAATCCAGTTAATAGGACAGTCTTTTTTATTATTTTATTTTATTTATTTATGCATTTTTATATTGCGCGGACTTTACCCGAAGGCGTCAGAGCGGTTCACAATAGGAACAGAAATGAAACATAATGAGAAACATTACGAGAAATGGATGATGCAAACAGGTCCCAAGGAGGGTGGGGGTACAAATGGGTGACCCGAGAGATGCAATAATATGTAAGCAAACAAGCATTGCAGCAATTCAGAAACACATAACGAACCCCAAAGGAAAATTCAATTTTTGTGTTAAAATTTTAAAACCAATATTGCTCGTTAGCAAATATATTTTAGGCGATGTGACATTCAGGAAATTGTATAAAAACTAAAATGAGGGCCAATGCATGGTGAAGGATAAAGGTTAGGGGGTTTCCATGCACGGACATTATTATAGGATTCTTTATTGCCATGTGTACTTATGTAGTGGGGGGGGGGGGGCAACACGGGGAGAGTGATAAAATGGACTAGCCAAGGAATGATAGATTCATTTAATTTTACAGGCGCTCCAAGATGTACTTTCAGATCGCTTTGTGGCGCTATGAAGAAGTGGCAGCTGTCTTTGGAAATCAAGGAGATACTGGGAGAGCAAGATGGGCACATAAGAGGAGCTTTGGATGGGGCGGGGGCTGGAAGTAAATATGCGCTGATTTCTCTTCTGTGTTGTATGGCGCCAATACTATGCCTGTCTGCCAAGTCTCAAAAGCATATTGCCGTGAAGCAGGCATTTATTAATGTTGTGTTAATGTAGTCAGCCCCACTGTCACCCCGTAGCCGCAGATATCATAAATGTATAGCAGGTAAAAGTAAAAAAAAATCCACTTTAAATACGTGAACCGTGCATGCATAGCAACGAGTTGTTACCCCCATGGAAATCTCCGTTTACGGACTTTTGGTTTAGCAGCAATGAACTGTACAACACTCATTCCACTGATATGAATCAATCAGCCTTTGACCTCTATGACCCCCCGCCCCAAACAGGACTTTGGTCTCTGTTGCTCTTTATGCTGGAGGGGTTGAAATATCAGCTGTTTGAGTTAAACATTTCCTGATCTATAATAACACAGACATACTGTTTTTATGTAATACCACCTATATTCTACAAGGTATGGGATGCAGTAGAGAAACGAGCACTGGCTAAGCAAATAGGCCTGCCGTCAGCTCACAGTCTTTTTGCTTTACAGGGCATGCTATGCTGTGGTTTTTGCAAATTTTGGCTGTTTGGGTCCATTCTTAATTTTGCTCAAAGTAAGGTATTTTGCTACCTCTTTCATCTTCCTCAGGGCGTATCCTCATCCAAGATTCGGCTGGAATTCGGCCTGAGAAACCAAGAATTGGCACAAAAAGGCTCCATACTTAAGTACATGTCACTATTAAGAGTCTCAGAACAGGCCACAGTATGCTGCCTGCTGTGGAAAGACATTTAAACTGGCCAATTGACAAAAGCAAAGAGCTGGGCTCTGGCCCTTGAGTAGCACGTAATGATTTGAATGCAAATGACTGACGGTAGAAGTCACTACCTCATAACACTTTTAAACTTACCTTAAATTAACAAATAAAGCGGTTATCCTGGATCAAAGATAAAGAGGAGTTTAGCAAAAGAAGACATTCATGAATCATCATTATGCAGCCCTGTTTGCAGCCATATCGAACAACCTTACTTACATCGTTTTATAAACAAGCATTTGCAATGCAACAGGTCTTGCATTTGCGAGAGTTTAAGCTATGGCCATTGTAAATGATAATGCCTGTTATTTCTCTGTTTTGATAATTAACACATAAATAAAAGGCATTGTCATTTACAATGCCAATAGCTGAAACTCTCGCTAATGCAAGACCTATTTAATTTAAAAGAAGCGGCCGCCATTGTCCCGGGCTGCATGGAAAGTGAAAGTGTGCATGGCGCTCTGAATTTTGCAGATAAGCATGTTGTGCCTGCAGTAGGAGAAACTCATAAAAGAAAATAGTGCTTACCGACTAAATAAGACATACCTTGTAGCTACAAAGTAAAAGGCCCAGTCCTCAGGGTAGAATACAAATGAAGACAAGGCGGAACTAAGGAGGGACTAACAAGCCTATTAACGAATCAGAAGCCAGCATTTACAAAGGACAATGATGCAAGCCAATAAAAAATATGGGCAGAGAGTGGGCGGAGCTTCAACTACATACTCACATAAAGCATGCCACGAGGAGCAGAGCATTTGTGCTGCCCAGCCGCTGCCCGTGGAGGGAGTTCGGTGGGGCAGGGAGGCGGGATGGGGAAGGGGCAGGGTGGACAGTGGTAAACACCGGAATATGGACAATTGCAGGTAATTAAACAATTAAAAAAATAAAACGAATTTCGTAGCGCGCGATGCATCGCATTTTCCAATCCATGGTGCGCTACGAAATTCGTTTTATTTATTAAATTGTTTACTTACCTGCAAATATCCATAATCCGTTGTTTACCACTGTCCACCCTGCCCCTCCCCCACCGAACTCCCTCCACGGGCCGCGGCTGGTGCTGCCCAAGCTCGACCTAAAAATACGCTGTACCACTTGCACTTTGGCTTTTGTCATACAATTGACTGTTCTAAATGGCTGCTGAAACCATCTACAACTAAGTTAACTTTGTCATTTCCAAGAAGAAAGCTTGATTAACATTACGATCTGTCCCATGCTGCTAACTGATTGCAAGGGTTTGTTGCACAGAATTGGTAACCAGCATGGTATTAGATCATGTTGCCATGCACTCAATTTTAGGTTGAAGGGCAAATTTCCTCAAGCAATTGCAACCTTCATAAAATGTATCACAATAGCGGACATGTTATTGGCATCGAAAGGCCAAATTACCATTTTGCAACAGGCACAATAAACATGGAGAGCTACATTTACGAGGTTATAGCTTTGTTCCCTCTGTAAGGAACATATGGACGTGGCAAAACTCTGTACATGTCACAATTTTAATGCCATACACTTTTAGTGAAATTTGCACTATTATCCCCATCCTTACCTTGACTGACTAAGGAAACAAGAAAATATTGACCTAGAGCTTTTACTTGTATTATATTTACAGCTTTACTGATCTGCACTTTCAGCGAGATTTGCACGAACAGCTTTGCACTTTAATTCGAGAACGTGGCTTTAATAACCGGAGACATTATGAGAGTCAATGATATTATCTCCATTACCGTATAATTTTTGCACTCTACCGAAATATGCACAAATATTTTTAGCTTTGCTGCCACTGACCAAGCAAACAAGAATATATGGATGTGAAGATCCTGCTTGTACTAGTTTACAACTTTACTGTATTGCACTTTTTAGGAAAATTTGCACAAATAACTTGCACTTTAATCTAGAAGTATGGCTGAAATAACTTGATGTTCTTTTATCAGTATGTGTTAATGATGTTTAATATTTCAACTGTGGTTTCCTTGTAGAAAATGTAATTTTTTTTTAGAACTGAAATAAATGTACTTTGGCTGTCGGATCCTTGTCAATCTTTAAAAAAAGAGCTAAAATGTTTTTGGTCTGAAAAAGTACACTTCCCATAAACGTATATTATATTTCAAGTATATTTCAGTAAAATCCAAAAGGCCTCTCTTAATGTCAGACCTGGGGGGGGGGCATATCTTGGATGCCTAGATTATGCTGAATATTGCAGGGATGTTTCTTGAGGGAGAAAAATAAGTTATCTGGCAAATTAAAGTATGACCCAAGCACATAATAAGCAAACTTAGAGAACTCGAAACAGAACAGGAATGGGTGTGGGATAGCAGTGGTTCATGAGAACAAGGAGCCTTAAAGTAAACCGACTGTGAAATAGAATTAAAATGCTAATGCATCTCTCTTTAATGTGGAAGGTAACAATGTCACTTTAAGAACTCCTGCTATAAAATCAAGTCGAATATGAGCGCAAACCAGGCTGAGATGGGGCGGGGAAAGTCATGTTTATACGGAAAACTTTCATTACCGCGCTTTAACACTGGAATACATGCACATCCAATGGCTGAAATTGAGTGGGGGTGCCGAGGACAGGTGTTTCCCGAACCCCGGAATATGATGCACTGTAGCGTGCACTAGAGTTCAACAGCCAGCTGTCAGCATGTAGCGTGACAGGTCCTCGCTTTTCGTGGAGTGGGAGGGCCGCCATCGGTCACAGGGTCTTTAAGTGTCTTAAAGGCCTACAGAGACATAACAGACGACGCTGCGGCCTCAGCGTGTTGTGCTGAGTCACTGTGAGCAGAAACAAGGCCTTAATGGAGAGCGCAGCGCCCCCTTCCGGATCCCAGCGGTTACTGCCTGTACACCACACAAGCATAACTTTTCATAAACAGTATAAATAACAAGGAAAAAAATATCACAAGCTCTCTCAACACGAGTGTACACCACACACTGCTCGAGGACGCCCCTCTAAAAAAATATATATATATACACACACAAACACGTCAGAATTATTACGGTGATTAAATTTCGTTTCGCCGTCAGACGAGAGCAACTCCCAAAATATATGCAGTCAACAATGTCACACAGAACAAGCCAGTTTTAGAATAAAACACTTTTCAGCAAATAAATCTAACGTACACACTAATAGGAGATCATTCATAACGCTTAACTTTCCTCGACATCAGGACCATCGTTAAAAACATGCCAAGAACGCTTATCTGTTTTTGGTTTCGCTTTTCTTCAGCCATTTACGTTTTATTACAATTGTTCAATAATGCTTCAAAATGTAGCAACAATGCGTCCATACCAACAAAATATACATATTTTTGTTTCCGCTTACAGAAATAGAATATTCTTTATAATAAAAAAAACGTAGACATCTTTAAAACATTACACAGTTCATGGCAGACAGTTGCACATGGTTGCATCACTTGTGTACACACATTCGTACCAGACATGTTTAAAGTATTGCATCACGTTGCGTTCTTTTTTCCTCCTCTTTTTAAATAACGATATTATTCGGCGTGTGCCTTGGACAACCGAATAACACATACATATAAAAAATTACAAATGTATTTTTGTTTTGTTAGGACAAGGTGCAAGTTTGCCAACAATGACAGGCGCTACCCCTGCTGTAAGTGATATTGTCTTCCGAAGGCGCTATTCCTTTAAGGGGCTGCCCTATTCCTAGATCAGGTGTGCTCTGTGTGTGAAGAGAAGGGTGACGGGAGGGGGTATGGGTTCATCTGGCAGGATTTTCACATAAGAAATCTCGTGGAGACATTTCCAGTTCAAAGAAACAGGTAAACCCACCCATAACAGCCTCTGGGCTATTGCTGACAAGTAAATGTCGACATGCATCCTAAATCATGGATGATCTTATAAGTGGGATTGGAGCCACTGAAAATATACACTGGTGTTTCATCAAACCACAAAACCCCAAATCTAAAATTCGGGGTTCCCATCATACTGGTTAAGTGTTTTTTTGCTGCATCGCCCACCCCCTTACAAATAAAATTAAATACAAGCGGAAATAGTGCCCGGCCAAGTCACTAGTGCTCGAGCTACAGAAATCTCAAAGACAAGAGTAGTTCCCCAGTCAGTGCCTCGAATCTGCACCAAGGCACAGGCGCTAACCAGCCTGATTTTTCCACCCACCATTGTAGCTCTAAGTCATTGCCTCAAACTAGTGGGACAAAGCAGACGACTCAACCACAGACAGTACCGTAAGCCTCTCAATAGAAATGAGGTTAATGTGCTCAGCCTTCCAAACCCCCGACTTTTCAGTCTGCCCAAGTGAGACAGCTCATCCAGTACAGGGTTTTACACTGCAATTTCGTTTTTACCACCATAAAAAGAGGACTACATGTCCTCAGAGTGCACCTTGGGATTTAGATAAGTTACTACCATAAGAACTTGGGAAACCTGAAAGTTCTGAAACCCCCCCAACCCTGTTTACAGACAATGTATCCATCCTCTTAAACCTGCCCCCCTCCCCACCAGGAAAGTGTTTTGTAAAAGGACGGACCCCAGCCATGACAGGGATGGACAGTAGGACGTTTGCCGCCTTCCAGCCCTGGGATGCAGGTGTACTGCAGCACTTAATCACAATATGATAACTTCCTTTCTAGAAGTCCTTGCCGCCCCCTTGAGCCCTCCCCCTCAGACCAATGTACCTTTCGTCTACTGCCATGAGAGACCCCAGCCAAGAGGGCGGTTGCATAAAATGCACAGTTTTAAATAAATTGTCACACTCATCAATCACATGGCGGGGCGAGTAGTGGTGTCGCCCGTGGGCGAGTTGTAGGAGGCACATAATGGTGAGTACAGTGTTTCTTAGGTGCACAGCGCCTCTGGTCTGCGCAGTTTCCTGGGCATATAGTCATCGTCTGGATAAGTGCATAGCGCCTCGTATGCACGCACAGTGTTCTGGATAAATAACAGTTCTGTAGTAAAGTGTCACTAAAGAGTTCCTGGTCTGTGCAGTCATGTCCCTGGTAAAGAACACACTCAGCAAGTGAGGAACACAATCCTATCCGCATGGTAGACACTCCGACTGAATGCACAGAATCCCAGCTAAGTGCCAAGTACCCCGGTAGAGTGCACGATGGGTTGGCACCACGATGCTCTCGGTGGAGCGGTGAGTGCACTCAGCTGCAGGGGGCCGGAAGCGTTCAGTCTCTAGGCTGCCCCCACCACAGCCCCTCTCCCGGGGCTCACTCAGTGCCAGCGCAGTCTCAGGCCGCACAGTCCCTGCCCTAGCACTGGCCCTGCGCGTGCCCCTGCAAGAGGGGCTCGGGCAGCTGCTTGAAGAGGGTCCTGAGGGTGCCCAGCTCCCGGGACAGCTGCTCCACCTTCCGCTGCAGCCGCTCGTTCTCGGCCGTCAGCTCCAGCACCTTGTGCTGCGTCTCCATGTTGCGCATCTTGGCCTTGTCGCGGCTCTTGCGCACGGCGATGTTGTTGCGCTCCCGGCGCATCCGGTACTCGTCGCTCATCTTGTCCAGGCTCTTCTTGCTCTTGCTCTTGCCGCCGCCCGGGTGCTGCGGGGTGGCGGGCGAGTAGCCCGAGCGGGAGCTCTCGGAGCCGGGCGTGGGCGTCCCCGGCGGGCTGGAGCAGGACGAGGCGCTGGACAGGTTGCCGCTGGAGCCGCGGCTGGGCGCCGTCGGGTAGGGCAGGTAGCCCCGCGGAGGGTAGGGGGAGTCGGCCATGCCGCGCTCGTCCTTGGCCGCCTTGGGCCGGTAGGGCTCCAGGTGCTCGAAGACGGGCTCCACCTTGGTCTCGGAGAGCGGCGGGTAGGCCAGCAGGGCGCGCCCGGCCTGGCGGTAGTCTCCCCGGCTGCGCGCCGCCTTGTACTCTTCGGAGCCCAGCAGGTCGGACAGGAAGTCTGCGCCGGCGCCGCCGGTGGAGGAGGGCTCGGCAGCGCCCCCCGCCGGCCCCTGCGGGTAGGCCTCCAGGTAGGGGCTGAAGTCGATGGCCCGCTCGTGCTCGCCCAGCGCCAGCTCGGCTGTCAGGGGCCTCGCCCGCACCGAGTGTGGGGGCAGCAGCTTGGCGTAAGGCGGCGAGAAGCTCTCGGGCTCCTGGTAGAAGGCGCTGGCCACATCCATGGGCTTAAAGGCCGGGCCGAGGGACAGGCATTCTGGGCCCCAGCCCAGGAGGCGTTGCATGAAAGCAGAGGGCGCGCTGGAGGGTGCTGCTGCTGCTGCTGCTGGAGGGCGCAGGTGGACACCGGCTCTGCGGGCGGATCCTAGGAGCTGGCAGCGGGGTGGTCGTGCCTGCCCCGCGGAGCAGGAGGCAGATGGATCTCACAACTTAAAGGTTGTAGCAGTTTATTCTTCAGGTAGAAAGTTGCAATATATCCCAGAACTTGGTGCAGGCAGGAACACTCAGCAGTGTATTGCAGAGCAGGCGTGCACCTGTTCTGCACGTTGATCCTCAAGGCAGACTGTTGACTTGCCTGTACCCTCAATCCGGCAAGTGGACTCCAAATTAAGCAGGATTCTTTTTTGTATCCCCAGGAAAAACTCTCACACAGCACTTCGCTACAGACAGTGGAACAGGTGGATATGTCACTTCGGTGTACCCCAAGGTACAGGACTGCAGTGCACTTCTCTCTGTCCGTGTTCAGGCACGCTGGACTCCGTACTGTGTCTCACTTGTGGCAGGCACTGTAGCCTGGTGCGGGTCGAAGACGGCTGTGTGCTCCGGTGCAGCTTTGTTGTGCCAGGGCTTTGCACTATTCACCAGGGAGGTAGGGTTTCACTCAACTTCCAGGGCACCAGAGAGAGGGGACGTTGCAGTGTCTGCTAGAATTGTCACGCAGGGCTCGTCCCTGTACCCCTGGGCAGGCAGAACTCCTCGGTGTGCCCTGGCTGGGGCAGGCTGGACCCCAGAGTGCACGCCAGGGCGGGCAGGACTTTGCACCGGCGGGCAGGGCACTGCGCTGTACTCCAAGGCGGACTCTGCTCCCCCTGACCCCGTGCTCCGCTCCGCTCACGAGATCCCTTCCTGTTTCTCAATCCTATGGTCTGTAGTAAATGCTGCAGAGATTTCCCCAGCCTTAGTTTTTATAGGGCTGCTGGCAGTCATAGTAACCTGCTGACGTCAGAGGCAGAGCCTCTGCCAAGAAACTACTGTAAACTACAAGCACTACTAGAGGGGGACGTAGCGGACCCGTGCCATGGCCAAGCACCTCACAGGACCCCGGTGTTGGCATCCCAGCAGACCCGTGCCAGACATGGAGCACTTTCCATAATCCGTGCCAAGCCCGGGTTAGACACAACCAACCCCCACAAACGCTGGAGTACGCATCACACCAGATGCGTTCGAGGCGCGGGGCACATCCAGTAATCCGTAGCTGATCCGGGTTAGACCCAATAACCCCCCCCCCCCCCCAAAAAAAAAAAGTGCTCTCCGAACCAGTGCCAAACCCAGTTTAGGTCCCACCCTTCAATCCGTGCTACCCTAGGTCAGTCTGAGCACAGGATTAGAGCCAGTCTCGGGTGTGAGCAGCTCTTCCAGGATCCGGGCCAAGCCCGGGTTAGGTTTGTGCCTGATCTGGATCAGAGCACCGTGCCAATCAGTAGGTGCAGGTCGCTCCCCTCTCTCGATCCGTGCTAGACATGGCACCACTCCGGTACCGTTCCGAGCCCGGGTTAAACCAGTGCCAGACGCTGATCTGAATATAGTGCAAGACCCCTGCCTGCCGAGTTGGAGCAGCTGTCCTGGACTTTTTCTAAAGCCACATCTAAGCAGTGGGGGCATGGCTGTCAGGTAAACCCTGGCAATCCACAGAAGGGGGCACCGAGCAATGAAACGATATTACTTAGCTTTGAAGGGCACCGGTATGACACCCAGGAGGACCACTGCAAAGTCGAGGCTACCCCAGTGCCGAAGAGTACAACAGGCATGGACACCAGGTTCACAATATTAATGATGGGGAGGCGTCTCACGTCACAATCTTGAATATGAATTGTGATGAATTGCAATTGGACGGGACTGGAACTGACTTGGACCCTTGTGAAATGTAAGCTATTTTTTCTCATTTAAAATTAGGCAACGTTCGTTTTATCAACAAATCTCAGATGCTGCCCCACTACAAACACACTGCCATCTCTGCACACAAACACTGCACTTCCTGCTCCTCTTATGCCCTCTGCTTCCTGCCACATTTGCTCAAAAGTGGTGGTTTGTAATCTTTGAAAGTCGTGAGGCATAAAACTTGGCCTGAATTCTGGCGAGCTAGTGAAGCAAGTGAGACAGACTTCTCCTAGAAAGATTCGACATCCACATGGATGTCAATTTACCAAAATGATAGGGGAAGTGACGTCACATGCCGTTTGACCTTTACTTTCATTCATACACACACTATCTTTCATAAACCCACTGCCACCGGCTTGCATGCACATAACATACATTGAAGAGCATTTTTTAATTACCTCAGGTGTCAGATACGGTCATATTCTAGCTAATTGTACTCCATTTTTTATCATGTGATAATATTTACTATTGGTGTAATCAAAAAATCGGACTGAAAAAACAGGAAAGCGGGGCCCCTACTGTCATTCATAAGGACGAGCGGCACCTGTGTCCCTGGCACTAATTTTGACACCTCTGAGGCCAAGGGTCGATAAGGCAGTGCTAGGGGTCGCAGCTGCACCCCTTGGTGGCAACCCAACGCCTCCCCCCAAGAAAAATGTAAAAACAATGGGGTCAAATAGTGTACTCTAAAAACCCATAGGCTCTGAAAAAGCGCTAAATGAATATTTCAGTACTTTATTGATGTGTCAAGGTGGACCGGCCATGCTCAGTGGCATGGCATTTTTACGCCAGAATTTTCATGTGTTCACTCCATACGTCAAGGATTACTTCCAGTTTGCTAGGAAACATTTTTGCCATTGACTCCTCCATTTGCAAAAAGTTCCCCCAGCATGCCAGGAGCAGACTATTGCAATGGGTGATCAGACCCCATTATCCAAAGTCTTATCCACATTTAGCTAGAACTTTGCCGCAGAGGCCCCACATACAATTGGTGCTTGATATTTCAAACATTATCTCTGGTATGTAAGGGGGAGAATTTGCCTTGGGTACCCCCCTACACTCATGGTGCCCTCACTCATGCCAAAAATTTCCTTCAACATATCAGCACCAGCATTTTTCCATGGGTGCCCATATCCACCCAGATTCCCCTGCCTGACAATGCTGGCTGGCTGTGGATATTGTGCCCTGCTGGCCAGCTTCAAATTCTATGCATGACTCTGCTGGCCAACTCCTGATCCCTTGTCCTGACATTGTTGGCTGACTTTGGATATTGTACCCTGCTGGCCAGCTTCAGATTCCATGCTTGACTCTCTTGGCCAGCTTCAGATCCTATGCCTGACTCTGCTGACCAGCTTCAGATTCTATGCCTGACTCTCCTGACCAGCTTCAGATTCTATGCTTGACTGCTGGCCAGCTTCAGATTCTATGCCTGACTGCTGACCAGCTTCAGATTCTATGCCTGACTCTTCTGGCCAGCTTCAGATTCTATGCCTGACTGCTGGCCAGCTTCAGATTCTATGCCTGACTTTGTCTTCAGAACCTATGCCTGACTCTGCGGACCAGCTTCAGATCCTATGCCTGACTCCTGATCCCGTGTCCTGACATTGCTGGCTGGCTTTGAATAGCTTCATTGACCCGGATGGCAGATCATTGTCTTGACCCAGAGTGATCATCTTGACGTCGGTTTCCAATCCGCCCTGACGTCAGATCTCATGCGTAGCCCCGGCAGCAAACTATTAATGGTTTGATCACTTTCCTGACCCCTTCACGAGCAGTGGTTTGGCCCAGCCGCCGTTAATAGCTAGTAAGTATTTCCATTGGCAGGCAATAAAGCTTGCGTCAGTCCAAGGCAGAGGGGGGTGGGCCCCGTATACCGATCAGGGCGCTGTACTGATCGGTCCCAAAAGTGCAAGTACAGAGCGAACATTGAAAAACTGCCAATTTAAAAAACCTATAAACTCTCTCGTTGGACCGAGTGGTGCGTCTCATATACACCTACCTGTTTCCCAGCAGGTGATTCAGCACAAGGACCTCAATTAAACAATAACATGTAATTAAAAAAGTGGGAAGGTACCTCGGCGCAAGGAAAGGCTACACGGCGGTGTAATAAAATGTGACTAACGTTTAGCTAATATGAAGCAATCCTGTGGTGTGGGAAATAACGTCCAACCAGAGGAACAGGTATTGCACTATCATCGGGGCCAAGCAAAAACTGCCAACGGCTTCCTCTTGTAAACGAACAAAAATGATCGGCGAGATTTGAAGGGGTTCAGGATCTGTGTTCATTCTCCTAGAAACACACAGACAAATTGCTTTATGCTCACATTTTTATAAATTGTGAAAACCGAAGGTCGCCCGTGTAGTAAATTAAAAATGGCCATTGTGCCTTTATATTCCTGTAAAAGGATGTTTAATTTGTGGACACGACACTGGTGGTTGGATAGTCAGCTGGCAGTTGCTGTAAAGGCAGGGATGGTCGTGCAGGTTCCTGGCTCTGAGAAATTTGTAATCTCTGTGCTTTTGTAACAAAAAGTTTCCTTGAGGGTGAATTCCGATTGGTTCAGATCCCTGTTGATGTAGGTGCCTGTAAATGCGCGCAGACGTTTCCAGATGCCTCGTACTCATCATGCTCACCAGTGTGTAATCCTGTAGGATCCTGTAGACCATGGACATGGGGGCTCCTTTTCCTTGCTAGCATTAGGGCCAAGAGCACTTGCTACAGTGACTGGGGCAACACATGGGAGCTATTGTTTTTTTCTGAAAAGGAGAGAGAGAGCTTGTTTCAAGATTGGAGTGATGACCAGACATGGTAGGGAAAGGATAAAAGAGGCACAGGAGACAACCTGCTATGCAGAGCCCAAATATCATTAGTTCACCATGTACAGTTGCATTGGGACCCTTGTGGGCGAGGGGCTTGCGTCACTCCAATTATGGGACGCTGTGTTTTCCAGTAAGTTTCTGTTTTTGTCTGATGCATTTGCTCACTTATAAGTCTCACATTTGATATTGATTTTGAGCTACAGACAAAGTGCTCCTGAAATGGTCTCATAAGCCCCCTACTGGTGCTCAACCCTACCCCCTTCACTCCCCAAATCTTTGCCATAACGTTTTGGAAGAGGGTCCGGCTTCAGAACATTTTGCTTTTGGGGGTGGGGTCTGAGAGCAAAAACATTTGAAGACCTCTGCTGTAGACACAGACATCCCAGAGGTGTGCATTTTCATAAATAGAGCACTTCAGTTATATGACGATAACCATTTACATACAGTTTAAATACACCGTTTTCTATGTTTCTAGTAGGCGAGTTCCTATATAGTCCAGTGCAGCTCCAGGATCCCTACTTTCCGACACCACCTCAGTGTCATGGTATGAAGTGCTGACCTGAACGGGAGCCATGTCACCTCCTGGTAAACAGTGCTAAATATGCACCAGTGGTGGCCACCAGCAGTCATTTTTGAGGACCTACACTTCTTTTTCATCATCATTCTTGGACACAGAGCAAGAGAGAGAAAGGTAGAGGGGGGAGAAAGAACAAGGAAGAGAAAGATTGGAAAACAGTGACAAAGGAAGAAAGCAGGGACATAAAGGACCACACAAGAGTGATATAAAGAGTCAAGAAGTTTCAAGTGGTGGAGGGAAGAGACATGAAGTGGAATCAGCAATAGGACACCTCGCAATTTGTTGTAAACTTGTTCTCTTCCCAACATGGCCACCTGCTGTCATTACACCTTCCTCTATGTTCCCTCCTATTAAGCCTCCCACCTCGCCAGCTGACCAGACCATCAACTGCCAAGTGTGGAACATTCAAGTACCAACATAGAATGTACACAGGCTTTCTAGGAGACTTAATAGGAGGGAACATAGAGGAAGGTGTATGACAGCAGGTGGCCATGTTGGGAGGAGAACAAGTTTACAACACATCCTCCTCCTTTATTTAGAAAGGACAAATGACCGCAGATGGCCATGTTGAGAAAAGCACAAGTTTACTACAGAATTCAGCAAAACCGGCATTCATCAGCATTGTTGGGGAAGTCCTAAGCAAAACATTTTTGCCCTTGCATTTATTATAATAATTATTTCAAAATACCACTGGCTATTGGTGCATTTATCTCTCATAAAATCCTGATGCACCAAGCCCCTATTGGGCTAGCTGGCTTATTGAAGCCCTATATGCCCAGGCGTGCTTTGAGATCCGCTAATCATGGGCTTGTCTGTGTCCCTCGAGTCTGAAGAGCGAGGGCTGGGGGTCGTTCGTTTGGCCTCTTGGCGGCCAAACTCTGGAACTCTCTCCCAGCGCACATTTGAGACATACCTAATATCTTGACATTTAGTAAGTCTTTAAAAACCTGGCTGTTTCCCTCCATCTGATGTTTAGGCGCTCCTGAGTCTTTCTGCTCCTTCCTTGGTTTCTGGTTGCGCTGGGACGCCTCGTTGCTGAGGCAGCCATACGCATTACAAATCTTTTATAAATAAATAAATGTGTACCTGCAGGAATCACAACCCATTTCTACAGCACATGACAGCACACATCAGTGCTTCCACCTCACACAGTTCATCGTGCTCAGGAACATAAATACAAAAGTGTATCAAGACTTTCGCTTGATAGGCTTAGTGTCACACTCCAGTCTTTATTGGTACTTCAACAAGGGCCCTGCTGCAGTGAGGGCCAAGCACATGCTTTGTCACATGCTCACAGGAAGGTAATTTAATTCTAACATCTTCATAAGGGGGCCACCTGGTTATCAGGGCCTCTGTAAGATAGGCAAACAAATTACCAATATTACACCTGGCCTTAGCATCCCTCAATCGGTTTGGAATGAGGTACTACACTAGTTGAGGCCACCTCATATGGGGTTGGGACATTTCAGCCAACACTTATAGACATAGAGGCTTTCTCTCCTTACTTTGCGCCAAGGACAATAAAAACTGTGATTTGATGATGGGATCTTGAGCCGATGTGAGGAGCAAATGCAGATTGGTCCTTCCTGGGTCCACCAGAAATACAAGCAGACTTTGCATTCATTCAGTGGCTTAGAGAAACACCCTTCCTGGCCTTGATTGAGCAGCAAAAGAAAGTCATAATTCGGGTGTGGTAGACCTCCCATATTCCTTGGCCCTGCAGGCAGTGTACAGAAAACACCAATGTCTTCCACGACCCTGGATTCCTAGCTGGGAGAGTATGGTTTTGTTCTTGGTTGTGTGCAGGGTCTGCTTTTGGATCCACCCCAAGGATATGGCAAAGGGTCCACGTGTGCCTTCATTTATTCACTGGATTGCTAACTCTATAACTAAGACCAATCAGGTTTTGCCCATTTATGGCCTCAAGAGAATAGTGGGGCCAAGTTTTATACTACCTCTAATCAACTATAACATTCAGACCATGCTGCAGAGGAATCTGAGAGCACAAGCACTATGGACCTTATTCTCATTGCGGAGATTCCGCACTAATGAAGCGACTGCTGGGCCTCCGACACGAGTGCAGATGCTCTTTGTGAATCAGGTCCTATTTGTCTTCTGACTTTTGTGTTGTGAAGTAGCCTGACTTACTTCTGTGAAATTTGTACCATCCAAGCAGAAATATGCGACAACTTTTAGGACAGCATCGTTGCAGAGAAAGGGATCATCCATGAAACGGAGAGGGGATGGTAGGCGGCGGATGCAGGGGAATGGGCTAATATACGGTAAAGTGGTGCACTGTCATAGCACAAATCAAGACATCTCAGATCACTTCCAGATGACGCACAGTAGCCACGACCAGGAGCTGGGACATTTCTGGGTTGCAAAGGGAAGAGCCAGTGTAATGAGGATCCTGAGTCACGTATTAACAGTTGGTGGGCTCCTCCTTAAGGTGTTTGTGTGTTCACCCACTCTGCAGTGTCTCACACCTTAATTTAGTTTTTCCTATTTTGTTCCACTGTAAGGTACCTTCCGCATTACCTAGAGATATTTTCCATCCTTTGTGGTGACACGGTCTCTCCCTTTTTGAGCCTGCTCTGGTGGTCTGCACTATTTCCTTTTGAAATCCTTGGCTCATTCCTGGTACTTGGAGGTCCATTTACCACATTACATCTGCAGACTACAGGATATTTGAGGGACATTATATTTCGGAGAGGGGTGTTATTTTGATCTTTTCAGGGTTCTGTACTGAATCTGATTCATGTTCTTACCAGACTTTTGATTGGGAAGGGGCTAGATTGAAGGTCCTCAGTAAATACACAATGTATGCTGTGTCTATTTAGTTTATTCTCATTCCTTGCCCCTTTCTCTCCACTTTATTTCTTATCAGTTAGTTCCTTATCTAAAACCTGGGTTCAACAAGGTTGCAGGTGTATTAGCATGGTGTTCTAGTGCCCACCAGCAACAGTTTATTTCTTGACAGCATCACAAGTCAACCCTGGTTGGTAGCAGCTCTTCAGGCTCATTCTCTGTTCTAGAATATTGTCAGAGCGCTTTTTCGAAGCACATACATGTCCGTAAATCGTCAGCTCACATACTGTCAAGATCATTCTTGCAATGTGGTGCAGTCTGGTGTCAGAGTGGCAGGGCTAATAGTGTTGGGATCCTTTATTGAGCAATTTATGATATTGGTTACCCATTGTAGGCGTAGGGCCCCATCGGCCAATCTCTAGCAACATATATATGTCTTTGCATAGAGGGAATGATCACCCATGACTGTATGCTGCCCCTGGCATGATGGGGGCACTTTTTGGCAAATGGGGGAGTTCTATTGCATAATTCCCCCCCAACATACTGGAGGTAATCCTTGACATATGGGGTGAACATGCAGCAAATTTTGGGGGAAAATTGGAGTTTGCCACTGATATAGTTGGCCCACCTTGAGATCCTATAAAGTAGGGGGCTATTTGTTTAGTGCTCTTTCAGAGACTATGGCTTTCGAGAATGCGCTATTTTACCCATTTGTTTGCCAATCTTTCTTGGGGGTGTGGGGCCCAAATCTTTAAAAAGATGTCTGTCTCACTCTTTTCAGTGGCTCGCTGGACTTCAGGGCAAGTATTACGCCTGATAGAGCGCGCAGGTCACCCAACTACAATTTTACCAATACTCACCTAGGCCCATAATTCAATTTTTCACAGTTACACAATCAGGTAACCCACACTCTACTACCAGTCTATTTTATTCCACTAATTCCTATACCATTGACTTACCAATCCTTGTCACTGGTACCTATGACCACAATGGATCAGGGAGTTAGTTGTAAAGAAGGCAGTCAAATACCAAATAACTTTGCACTCATGTAATAATCACAGACTCAGGAAGTTTTAAACTCTTTATCTAAATTTCATCAAAGGTCATAATCCGAAGATTAAAAGCTATCAGACTATCAATAACCAACATTAGAAACAGTGCATAGCTATGCAAAAGAAATATTATGCCGATCATTTAGCAATATAAAGGGAAGGTAAGAACAGGGACCATGCTATTTAATTCAGATAGTCTTGCACAATTTTCTAAGGGTGGGAAAGAAAGTTAGTAAACTGGATGATTTTTAACTGTGTTCATTAAAATTATGGTTGTTTTTATATAATTTTTCTTGATTTTTCTTTCTCCGCTGTCATTTTATGTCACTTGTTTGCCTATATTTTAACTGCCTAGGAGTTTTTATTCACACATTGTTATCCCTGCCCTAGGAGTTTTGCTGACACTATTATTCAGGGGGTCCTTGTTTTTCTCAATCCTGGGAAAGAAATGGGACATGCTAAATAACACAACTTTAAGCAATTACCATAGGGTGGGTAAGAAGAGGGACACCAAATATGCAATCACGAAAAATTAACTTGAGCATACAACTATAGGGAAGGTAAGAATAATGGAACACACTATTAATTCAAATGACCAAACTTTAGTATTTTCTAAAGGGAGGGTTGGAAAAGGATCAAGAATCATATACTGTGCAACCACGAGAACATTTCAGCATAATCTATAGGAGGGTAAAAAGTGGAACATGCTAATTAAACAAATAATGATTTTGTTCATTTAAAAGGGAAGGGTAAGAAAAAGGAACATATATGATCAAAGCTTTTATCGATTTAGGGAGGGTAAAGAAAAGGACGCAAAGTATAATGACAATTACCCACACCGTTATATATTCACTTAGAATGGTGTGAAGACCAACCCTGGCCACGGGTCAGTTAAAGACAGAAACCCCGAAAGTTGCAGTTGCCAGCAGGCCAGCAGGTGCAGATCAGAATCAGGACAGGATAAACCAGATTTGGATCAGGACCAGACCACCAAAGGTTAAGACCAGCACCTGCAGTTCAGTTGCAACGCCCTGCGCTACTCCCTGTCTGCAGCTAACAGTCAGAACCCCGATTGGGTTATCCTTTTCACCAACATAGTGCTCCGCCAGCAGTTCAGCTTCCCGGACCCCGATTGGGTCAGCAAAACCTCTGACAGAGTGCTCCGCAGCCCTCTGCTCTTGGTCACCTAATGAGTGCGTTGGGTCAGTGACAGGTCAGCTATTCGGACAAGTCGGACAATTTCTCTAGCTAAACCTACTCTAGTTATACCATTTTCCAGGGCAGTGTACCACCCCTCAATGTTTCAAATGTAAGGATCCCCAATTTCGATTGGACAAAAGAGGAGAAGAGGTCATCACACCACCCCAATTTCTGTTACTTCAGGGTTGAATATTAATTTTCAATTCCCGCCCCATCAATTTACTTTCACATGACGACTTCCTTTTCCCTAACAATGGATGTTCTATTGACAAATACATTGTATGCAATTTAGCTTCTTCTAGCCGGGTCAGAAGTCATCTACCGAGGCGCATCTTGGCTGTGACTGTCCTTGGCTGGATTTCAATAACACAGAGTTCAACTCTTCTCTGCTGCTGGTCATGCGCAGAAGGAATTTCAAAATGGAGTAATAACACCTCCCAGGCCCAAAGATTATCAACACATGAAAAGCAAAAGGAAACAGTTTTAGAACACAGAACTAAATGATTACACTGTATACCATGAATTTCTACTCTATTCCCATTAACTTAACTTTAACTATGGCATTAGGATTAGGCAGAACGAACAGCTTAGCACAAGCAGCAGTGCAAGCTTCTTGCATGTGAGAACATAGAGCAGCCATATTAGCCTTAGTGTGCAGAAAGCAACAGATTCCCTCCAAAGCTGCGAGTATGTCAGGTCACGTGGGTATGACAGACGCATGCGCAGTAGAAATTCCCGCGTAGCAGCAGCCATTTTAAATGCAAGCGTATTATGATTAGTAAACACATAAGCAAGCTACACTCGGACACCCCATGTAAAGGTAAAATATGCAAAATTAGTAAAACAAACATATTGATTACATTATTAATCATTATTCGAGGTTCATGAATACAAGCAAGTCGCTTCATGTGCGAATCCTTGCTCCATCACGCCCACCACTTTCAAAGAGTACACAGTTCCTGGGGAAACAGTTCACAGGCAGATCGAAGGCTGCACACCCCACACCCACAACATATTTCAATTCCCGGGAATGGGGTGCCCTTGTTGAATGGTAGGTCTGTACTTCAGCCTGCAGCAAACCATTTGGAAAATACAAGCCCTCGGTGGTGTCTCAACTTAGCAAACCCGATGTCTGGGGCAGAGTAGGCGGTCATTCTCTCCCATCTCCTTTCCAAAGAGTTTGCTGGCATGGGACCAATATAAAACAAGGGGCGAGGTCATATCTATCCTTCCAATGGAATATCAGGAAAAAAGGACAAGGAAGACCTGAGTCTAGAAACAACAGATTCAGGAAAATAGAAGGGAGAAGGCAGGCTCTCCGTGGGCTCAAGGGCTACATAGGGGATGCCTGCTAGTCAGACAATACGAAGTTGAGGAATTGACAGTTTGTGTCTTGACGGAACCCTCTGTTCTGCAGGGAGGCCGGACCCTAGCAACACCATAGCGGATACTGGGTAAGAAACTTCTCCACCAAAATCTATCCAGACTCTGTGACTAAACCCAGAAATTGAACGCTACAGTATGAGCTTCGAAGAGATTGGGTAACTCAATCAAAGTAGTAGAGAATTCTAAAACCTGAAGATTTATGTGTATGGAAATAGTTAGAATATCGAATGATAGGCAAACCTGAGTATTGGCGTAATCACGTCCACAAAAATCCATAGGGGCGTCACCACTGCACAGGCACTTCATGCAATGGTCATGTATATGCATGCACTGTCACAAGCATTTTTATACCCGCACGTGGGCATTCATGAGCCACATCACTTTTTTGTTTGGATTTCCCTTTTCCTCATGTAGCCCATAATCGTTTGTGTATGTCACCAGTTTGCAGATGTGTATTCATGAACTAGCTGTACATAAAAGTGCACTCTGGAAGTTGCACTTCGTGAACCAGGTATGAGTTACACACAATTCTGTTGAGTCAACAAAATTTCCTCAGGGGTAATTGTAAATAAAGTTTTTCATCAGACATTAAATAATAAAAGGGCCTATAAAGAATCCCTCCAACGTTTGTGAAACTTCTGACTCAAAGCACACAAACCTTTCAAGAAAATTCTATCTAAAAACCCCTGACACAACGCAACCATTAACTTATGTTTTAAATATATTATTTTTCATATAACAAAACATCTATATCTCTCTCTTTATATATTTCTCTTTTTACAGGACTGTTTACCCAGGTTCTGAGGAACACAGTGTAACCCCATTATATTTAATTGTCCTTTGTGAACCAGACATTAACTTAGGACACTGAAAGAACATTCTATACTTGGCCTTTTTGAAAACCAAACCTACTTTTTGGAGTTCTTGAGTTTTTTATGGGTCTCATCCACACTTTAGATTAGATTTTGAGTAAGAAAATGCTTTCTTCTCCTAACCTTCCAGTTGAGTAGAAAATGCGCAGTTGTTTGTCAGAGTACTGAGTACAAAAATATCAAGGAGCCAAAATATTGAGGCTTAAGTAACAAGGACCACAGAAATCAAGAAGTCAGGTTCCTATAGGTAAGTATAGATTTCCTATGTTAACGCCACATCTGCATACCTAGGAGAGATATATGTTGTCAAGTTGCATGTATACATGTGAAGTAAAGTACACTAATCCTATGCTTATATATATTTACCTTCACAATATTTTGGTTCTTGATATATAGGCCTCAGTATTTTATACCTACAATATTTTCTACTCAATAATACCAGACTGTACACATGCACGATGACTCAAAGGAAGAGAATGATTGCACTTTGTACTACTTTGGGACATTTCCGGCCTACTGAAGGCACAGGACATGACCTTAAGCCATAGCTTGCAACCTGTTCCACTGACTCCTAGGACCCAGTGTGCATATTCTTCAGCTGTGGGTAGCCGAGTGTGGTTGCACTTCATGGTCTTCAGCCACACTGTGTGCTAAGACCATGACTTCCCCATAACTGGCTGCACAAGACCTTGGGCCATGAGCAGAGGTTGTGATTGCAAAACATAAGCTTATGTCACAGCTTTTACCTCAGCTATACGAACATCAGAAGCCACTGAGTTTAGCCTTTGGCCATGCACGACAGGCTCCCGATGAAGGGTGCAGCCTATGACCGTGCATGGCAGGCTCCTTTGGTCATGAACAGCAGGGTCATGATGAAGGGTGAAACCTTTGGCCATGCACAGAAGGCTCCTGATGAAGGGTGCAATCTCTGGCCATGCACGGCAGGCTCCTGATGAAGGGTGCAACCTCTGGCTATGCACAGTAGGTTCCTGATGAAGGTTGCAGCCTTTGGCCATGCACGGCAGGCTCCTGATGAAGGTTGCAGCCTTTGGCCATGCACGGCAGGCTCCTGATGAAGGTTGCAGCCTTTGGCCATGCACGGCAGGCTCCTGATGAGGGTTGCAGCCTTTGAGCATGCATGGCAGGCTCCTGATGAAGGGTACAGCCTTCGGGCATGCAGAACAGGCTCCTGAGGAAGGGTGCATCCTTTGGCCATGCACAGCAGGCTCCTGATGAAGGGTGCAATGGCAGGCTCCTTTGGCCATGCACGGAAGGCTCCTGCCTGCGCCTCAATGGCGATAAAACCGAGCTGTTGGTGGTAGGGAAATCAGTTTCAGCATGGTCACACATGTGGTGGCCTACGGAACTAGGTATCCCACCTCGTCCTGTGGATTTGGTGCGTAATCTGGGCATTACACTGGACTCAGATCTTTCCTATAAATCTCAGGTCAGTAAAGTGACAGCCAGGTGCTTCAGCATACAGAAAGTTCTCCGTAAGGTTTTAGATCTCCTTCCCATTGAATCCAGAAAGACCATTGTCCACGCCTTGGTGACCCCCCCACCTTGATTATGGTAATGCTCTGCTTCTGGGCCTGAGCAAAAAAGGCCCACACCAACTCCAGTGTGCTCAGAATGCCGCCGCCCGCCTTGTGCTCAGACTCCCCCGATGAGCATCTGGGAAATCCGCTCTGGCTAAACTCCACTGGCTCCCTATTAAGGAGCGAATCAAATGTAAGTCCCTGTGCTTTGCACATCGGATCGCCCACGGCAAAGGTCCGAACTATTTAAAAAATCTCCTCACTATACACCGCCCCATCAGGAACCTGAGATCATCCGGAACGATGATGTTTAAACTCCCCAAAATCACCAGAGCCAGGATGGGAGGGTGTTCGTTCAGATACCTGGCTTCTAAATGCTGGAACGAACTCCCACTCGACCTTCGGATGGAACCCCCTGAAAGTAGGTTCAGGGGAAAACTTAAGACTTTCCTTTTTCCCCCTGCTTAACCCCCCTTCCTTCTCTGCACCTTTTTTGTTTTTTTTGCTTTTCTCGCTCCTTTCTTTGGCGTTTTTAGCAGTATTTAGCGCGGGGACACACTGTTCTGTATAGCCAGGCGCTCTAAAAATGGTTTTATTATTATTATTATTGATGAAGGGTGCAGCCTTCGGCCATGCACGGCAGGCTCCTGATGAAGGGTGCAGCCTTCGGCCACGCAGGGCAGGCTCCAGATGAAGGGTGCAGGCTGTGGCCATGCAGAGCAGGCTCCTGATGAAGGATGGAGACTTTGGCCATGCACAGCAGGCTATCGATGAAGGGTGCAGCCTTTGGCTATGCACTGCAGGCTCCAGATAAAGGGTGCAGCCTTCAGCCATGTACTGCAGCTTCCTGATGAAGGGTGTAGCCTTCGGCCATGCACAGCAGGCTCCAGATGAAGGGTGCAGCCTTTGGCCATGCACAGCAGGCTCCTGATGAAGGGTGCAGCCTTCGGCCAGGCACGGCAGGGTCCAGATGAAGGGTGCAGCCTTTGACCATGCACTGCAGGCTCCTGATGAAGGGTGCAGCCTTCGGCCATGCACAGCAGGCTCCTGATGAAGGGTGCAGCCTTCGGCCATGCACTGCAGGCTCCCGATGAAGGGTGCAGCCTTCGGCCATGCACCGCAGGCGCCCGATGAAGGGTGCAGCCTTTGACCATGTACGGCAGGCTCCCAATGAAGGGTGCAGCCTTCGGCCATGCACTGCAGGCTCCCGATGAAGGGTGCAGCCTTCGGCCATGCACTGCAGGCTCCCGATGAAGGGTGCAGCCTTCGGCCATGCACTGCAGGCTCCCGATGAAGGGTGCAGCCTTCGACCATGCACTGCAGGCTCCTGATGAAGGGTGCAGCCTGTGGCCATGGTCTGCATCGATTCCCTGTGTCCCTGGACTGACTTCAAATGGCATTTGGCCCAGTGACTAAAGCCTCAGATTCCCTGAGCACAACTTTCAGTCACGTACAGAGGATTCTGATGCAAGACCCCAATCACCTTGAATGCCCCCCTGAAATCACATTTTGTTGACTCTAACCATATTGAAAGTGACATCGGCTAGCAGGTTATTGACACAATTGTGAAACCAAGGAGAGAAGGAAACCTAGTGGATATTCTGAACAAAAAAGCATGTAAATGGACTCTGCTGCAATTAGATTGAAAGTTGCATAACATTTATGGAAGAATAGAAAAAGATCCTAAGAACATAAAGACACTTGGAAATTGCATGTTACTGTCTTCTGGTGCCATTGTTAAGTGTTTTGTGTTTAATTCGCGGTTGATTGATGGTAAAGTGTTTATATTTTTCTTGTTCCGAGTTGCCAGACTATTTATGTAATGTTAACATTAAATAATGATCAAACTGATATTGCTTTATCAGCAGCCATTGATAGTCTTTCTTCTAGTTCTGTGAGGAAAGAGACTTCTGATAAGCAGTTATCAAATAAAATAAAAATTAAATTTTCCCTCACAAATAACACTTTGTAAAAAGGTAATTACAACCTGTGCGCTAATTCTGATCATTTTGATCAAGTATTACGCAGGACTGTGGGGTTTGCACCTGAACCCTGATGTTTAACCCCTTTTATTGTTACCTACGCAAACTCCCACAGTTGGTCTTCATCCCATACACATGGCAATTAGTGAAAATTGTACTACCACCCTGTAATACTGTGGGGCTCTAGGCCGCCATGTATAAATAATCACGACACAGACACAGTATCATACTGGGTAGAACTGGCCAGGGGCATGTGCGCCCTGCCCCTTTTATTATGAGGGTCACATGTCCTGTGACGCTTGTGTTGGATGTGTGTGAAGTGGTGTGTAAGCCAGCCCATGGGAAGTGTCTGGCAAAGACAACAACTAGAACAGTGTCTCCAGCAGGTCACTATACTCCCCACTCTGATTTCTTTTTGAAGTCGAAAAGACGTCTCAGGGTTCAACTTCATAATTCTACTTAATCCTTCCTTTTTACAGATGACGTTTGCAGACCCATACACAGGCGCGGTGCGTCCATTGGGGCGTAGGGGCGTAGCCCCACTAAGCCCCATGGACCCACCGCGTCGTCACGAAAATACAAATACAACAAATACTGAAATAATCTTGCTCGCTACCTGCCGCCCGGGAATCCGGGAGACACCCGACTTTTCCGTGCGGGGGGCGGATGGGCCTGCTGCATCTGCGCAAGTTGATTTATGGGCAGAATCATGTTCGCGCATGCGCAGATTGATTCCCTGTGCATTTCCCCTTAGAGAGAGGACCTGGGGGCGGGCCGCAGCCCCCGGGGTTAACCAGGGGGACTGGGCGAGGAGTCATGGTGCCCCCCCAGCCAATCCTGACGGTTAGTGCGGCCGACTTTGGTGCTGGGAAACCAGGTTCGAGCCTCTTATTGTAAATAATCGTGAAATGGGAGGAGAATGTATAGATTTGTGTCAGAAGAATTGGCACATATTTAAACTCGAAGTCTTATTGTTTCCTCGTGAAAAGTAGCATTCAATGGGATTAAAAATGTGGTCGGCAGTGAACTGCTTCAGAGAGCAGACGCTTCAGAGAGCAAAGCAAGAAAAGAAGTTCAGGTGGAAATCAGACGTATGAATTGAGGCCGGTTATCACTGTCACGCTGTAGTCGGAAGGATGTTCACACTCTTGTCAAAGCCATTTTATTCATTCACCTTGTTACTCTTATTGGACTTTATAAGCAGGAGTCTGCCCGATTTACCAAGACAAATAGGGCTCAGTTTGAGCAAAGATTTACGCTTCAATAAATCACGGAACTTAAAATAAAACAGAAAAAGAATGTGGGTTTCTGAGGAAATAGTAGCATTTACGTCACCCATCTGTATGCGTGTAACTACACGCATACAGATGGGTGGATGCATGAATGAATGATGGATGCAGGATGGATGGATGGATGAATGGATGGGTGAATGGATGCAGGAAAGGATGCAGGAAAGGATGCAGGATGGATGGGTGGATGGATGGATGATGGATGCAGGATGGGTGGATGGGTGGATGCATGAATGAATGGTGGATGATGGATGGGTGGATGGATGGGTGGATGCATGAATGAATGATGGATGCAGGATGGATGGATGAATGGATGGGTGAATGGATGCAGGAAAGGATGCAGGATGGATGGATGGGTGGATGGATGGATGATGGATGCAGGATGGGTGGATGCATGAATGAATGGTGGATGATGGATGGATGGATGGGTGGATGCATGAATGAATGATGGATGCAGGATAGATGGATGGATGGGTGAATGGATGAATGGATGCAGGATGGATGATGGATGGGTGGATGGATGGATGGGTGGATGAATGAATGATGGATGCAGGGTGGATGGATGGGTGGATGCATGAATGAATGATGGATGCAGGATGAATGGATGGATGAATGGATGCAGGAATGGATGCAGGATGGATGGTGGATGGGTAGATGCATGAATGAATGATGGATGCAGGATGGATGGGTGGATGGATGCATGAATGAATGATGGATGCAGGATGGATGGATGAATGGATGGGTGAATGGATGCAGGAATGGATGCAGGATGGATGGATGGATGGGTGGATGCATGAATGAATGATGGATGCAGGATGGATGGATGGATGGGTGGATGCATGAATGAATGATGGATGCAGAATTGATGGATGGATGGATGGATGGGTGGATGCATGAATGAATGAATGATGTATGGATGCAGGATGGGTGGGTGGATGGGTGGATGCATGAATGATGTATGGATGGATGCAAGGTGGTTCGGGCTCGCTCGCTGCGCTCGCTCGCTGTGCTCGCTGCGGTGCAATATGCAAATTAGTTTACGCCGCACCACTTTCAAATGTCACCAGCCGCCCCTGCCCATACATCCATTAGTAGGAAAACCTCACGTGTGATGGTACCACCAAACCCATCTCACTTTGGTACTTACTCACTGCTGATTTTTTCTGTTTCCTACCATCTATCTGATATTTTGCTTATATGTGTACCACTTTGCACTTTTTCATACGTCTCACGGTGTGATCACTCCACATGCAGAACGCTCCATTTCTGCAAATATAACCGCAAAATGGGATTAACAATATGTTTGACCCTTAGTTGTAGGGCTACTTCTGACTGTATATATGTTGATATTGAGTAAATCACTGGTCCTCAACTGAAGAAAATGTTGTAAATGATACCACACCATTGTGTATTTTGTTCTGGAATCTTGCAGGTTCCAGGCAGATCCATTGGTAGCCCTTGTTGTGTCCAGTTGTTCTTCTGTGGAGCAGTAAGATGCCTCATGAGGCCTAGTCCATGCTGGCCTTACCTCATAAATAAGTAAAGTCAGACTACTTTTTTGGGTTGAAATGTGACTCTCCAACTGGTCATTTCGGGAATGGTTTGTGTACCTATTGGCCTAAATTTACAGAAAATTAATCCTTTGAAGTCCACTGTCTCTTTTTGTTATGCAAATATGTCAATAGCCACTAGATACATTTACACCATATCTAAATAGACAAGTGTTGACAAAGTTAATAGGTCCAGCTGTCAGCAGCGGCCGGCTCGGGTAAGTGCGGTGGGCGGGGCAGGGTGCGGCAGGAGGGAAGCAACTGGATGTCAGAATAGGTATAATTAAATAAATAAATAATACCTATTCTGTCGTACATTGGCTCCCCCCCCCCATGCTGCGTCCTGCCCGCCTCACCGTGCTTAACTGAGCCGGCCTGCACTGCCAGCTTTAATGTGCTAATGTACACAAAGAGCATTTGTGTCTGCCTGTGCTTGCATGCTTTAGCCCATTAAAGCCACCCCTGTTAGCTTTGCACTTGACCCCGGCCCATCATGTGAGCTTATGTGCAGAGATGCAGCAATGTCTCCATCCAGCTGCACCTCACCCCACAGGGCCAGGTGTACCACTTCATCAACATTCAAGAGAAGAGTGAGCAGGGATGAATAACAATGCTCCAAACATCACCCAGATCCCACCCACAGTTGTGCTTCACTTTAGTAATTTGAGAGCGATGGGTGGCATTGGGATGGCATCATGACAGTAGCGATATACACTAGTGCGCAGGCAATATTTTCAGTGAAACCACCCACCTTTCTCTCTCTACCCTGGATTCAGTCTGTCTATTGCCTTGTACCCTGAGCTATGAGCTCTTAGCAGCTATATGGATAAACAACAGTGTTTCATTACCTTCATTAGACAAACCTGTTAGAAGATGGCGACCATTCCCCCGTACGTCTGTACATAGGATGCATTGCCAGAGAGGGCACAGATAGCTGCTCTCAAATCCCCAGAAGTACTTTGCAACAGCAGAGCACAAGCTTGAGTGTGTTCAGCAGCCCCCTACCTGTCTCAGCACCAGCTGGAGGGGCTCAGCTGCGACATAGAAGATGGACGTCTGCAAAACGCAGAAATGTGCATTACTCATGAGGGCTGATACAAAATAAATGTGAAGGACCCGTTCAAAGAAGCTATGGCTGCAGAAGTCTGACGAAAAGAAGCCAATGGCTGAAGGAGGCTGGCCCAAATAAACCAGTGGCTGAAGGAGGCTGACCGAAAAAAGCCAATGGTTGAGGCAGGCTGACCCAAAGTAGCCAATGGCTGAAGGAGGCTGGCCCAAAGAAATCAATGGCTGACGCAGGCTGACCCAAAGAAGCCAATAGCTGAAGGATGCTGTCCCAAAGAAGTAATGGCTGAAGGAGGCTGACCCAAAGAAGTAATGGCTGAAGGAGGCGACCCAAAGAAGCCAATGGCTGAAGGAGGCTGACTCAAAGAAGCCAATAGCTGAAGGAGGCTGACCCGAATAATCCAATGGCTAAAGGAGGCTGACCAAAGAAGCCAATGGCTGAAGGAGGCTGGCCCACAGAAGTCAATGGCTAAAGGAGGCTGTCCCACAGAAGTAGTGGCTGAAGGAGGCTGACCCAAAGAAGCCAATGGCTGAAGGAGGCTGACTCAAAGAAGCCAATAGCTGAAGGAGGCTGACCCGAATAATCCAATGGCTAAAGGAGGCTGACCAAAGAAGCCAATGGCTGAAGGAGGCTGGCCCACAGAAGCCAATGGCTAAAGGAGGCTGTCCCACAGAAGTAATGGCTGAAGGAGGCTGACCCGAAGAAGACAATGGCTGAAGGAGGCTGACCGAAAGAAGCCAATAGCTGAAGGAGGCTGACCAAAGAAGCCAATGGCTGAAGGAGGCTGGCCCAAAGAAATCAACGGCTGACGCAGGCTGACCCAAAGAAGCCAATGGCTGAAGGATGCTGGCCCAAAGAAGTAATGGCTGAAGGAGGCTGACCCAAAGAAGCCAATGGCTGAAGGAGGCTGACTCAAAGAAGCCAATAGATGAAGGAGACTGACCCGAATAATCCAATGGCTAAAGGAGGCTGACCAACGAAGTCAATGGCTGAAGGAGGAAGGCACATAGAAGCCAATGGCTGAAGGAGGCCGTCCCAAAGAAGTAATGGCTGAAGGAGGCTTACCCGAAGAAGCCAATGGCTGAAGGAGGCTGACCCAAAGAAGCCAATAGCTGAAGGAGGCTGACCCAAATAATCCAATGGCTGTAGGAGGCTGACCCAAAACTCACTTCCTGTGTATTGTTCACAAAATATCTTGGCTACGTCAGACATAAAGTGGACCTGTTATGAGAAATGTTATATCTTCCTAGCAACTGTGGTGCTGTTTTTGCTGTAACAGAAAAGAAACGTTCATAAACTGTGAAATGAACGCCCTAGGATCTAACAATTGAAATGCAAGATCTGAGAAATAGAGGGAAAGTGACCTCCGTACCCAAGGGACATAAACAAACAGCCACAAACCAGCCCTAAATCATCATAACTGAACTACAGGATTCCGAAAAGGGTAATTTAATGTTTCAGATGTAGATGTGTCTCAGGGGTCATAGAAATGCCACTGAGTGAACTTAATATGAATTCACAGAGAAGATGGGCTGCTTGATCTCCCTCACACCCGGTACTATATATATACTATATATTTCTGGGTAAGAACTCTCAGAATATGGTCAACAAAGTCAAAGTAGCTGCTTCACGTGAAACAGACTGCCTTGAAGACGTGGCACCCTGAAAAAAGTTCTTGGTTCCAGCCAAAAGTTTGGGGGTTTCTTTGAAACTGACTAGACAGCTGAATCTGACTAAGAAATTGATATAAGCTGAGCCATGCACCATACCGGGTGCTCACCTTTTACTTGAAGAAATCTCTGCACACAGAGCAGAGGAAAGCAAAGACCAGAAGCAGAATTCTTCGCTGTCTCCCTTTGAGGGGTAAGGACTACACCACTAGGAAAGGTGACAATCTGATGCTGAGCCCTGCTGAACAAGGAGGCACAATGCCTGGACCAATTCTAACTTGTTTTGCAACTCCAGATGCTATTGTCCAGCTGCCCCTGTTCTTCCATACGGTACTCAATGGTGCTAAGTCAGACAAAGACCAGAGGCGACTGTGTGACTGTCCTGTCTGACCTGAAGATGCCAATCCATCTGAGTGACTTAGTCAAGGACACAACTTCTTTGCAGAAGTGAGGCCATTTTGTGATCCAGCCGGTGGGCTGTCGTTGTGATCCCCTGCATCTACAGTGTGGGGCTCCCATCAGCAAGCACCACTTTGCAGGTCTGGGCCCAGTCTGCATGACCCTGTTCTGGTATCATGAGTTGATGGTCCATCACTGGGTGATCACCAACCCCCGGAGACTGAAACTCTTCCACATCACCTACCCGCAGGTGCAGGGTCAGCATACAGGACCTTCATGAGGCTGGGTTGGCTGTCCATTGCCTGCTGTGAGCCCCTGCACCCATGAAGATCAGAGCCACTGACTGTGTGCCAAGATCTCACATACATGCAATCCTTCTCGAGACCAGCACAACACTGAAGGGCAGAAATCTGGGACCGCAACCAGCAGACACCGGCTTCTAGAAAGCACAGACATACAAACAGCTCAATTATTTGCAAAGGGCACTCCAACATTGTGAGTCCCTTTCCTATGTGGCTGTTGACCAGTGATGGAGCGAGATAGAAAATAAAATTTTGTTTAAACTCGCAAAGTCACATTTCCATAACATGAATAATAACATTAATAATTTGTGATGTATTGTATTAATACAACTTAGATTAAACTTTACACATGGGGGGACTAACATGTGTGCTCATAAACGTGCATAAATGTTGCATCTTTTTGTTCGTGCAAAATAATAAAAATAATTTGTCGTTTTCGTTTTTGTCATTACTAACTGCAGCAAACTTAAAGAAGCATGTGCTTATTTTGCTTTTCCTTGTCTATGTGATGTCATTTCTACTATTCTAGGTGCACATAAGTCTCATGGATTAATGAAGACTGGTAGATATAAACGCTGCTTTATTTGTTTGCATTTGCTAGGTAACATCAGACTAATTGGGAGGGTTAATTAATTAGTAAACCTAGGGTGGATACAGAACCAACATTATTTCTTTAATTAATACTTTTCTTGTTTTTGTTTATTACTAGAAAGCATAAGTTGACTGCTTTTGGGCCTAGTTTACTCGAGTTTGCTAAAAGCTGAATTTTACTTCTGCACAAGTCACGAGAAGCCCATTCTGAAAAAAGTGTTCGTCAAAGCTACATTCACAAAGCAAAAACTGATGTGCTGTCATCATTCTGTCGGACGTGGCCAAGGACGGATATGTGATAAAGGACAATTTTGTCAGCTTTAACTTGGCATCCGCGGAAACGAAATGAACACTGTGAGAATATTGATTTACAATTGTTGCAAACCAAGGAAGCTCCTGGTTGCATTCGGAAAAGACAATGGTCTTTAAGAAACGTGACCTAATGGAACTTTTGAAAAGTGGGTGACATGTCACTTGTCACTCTCAACCAATGGGACTTCGAGGATTTTTGAAAACTTTCCTTTGCTCAGTTTAGCTAGCATAGAAAGGTATAAAAAGTCATGCCCCTAGGGATGGGCTGGCTGCTGCTTTCTGACTTTCCGATGAGGGTGAAGTGCTGCTGGACTTTGCGTGGAGCACGTAAGAATCCTCAAAGAACTTTACTATATTTTCCTTTTATTTAACTTAGCTAGGGACTTAGGCTTTAGAAATGCTAAACTTTTAAAATCTTACTTAAACTTTGAATTTCTTACTAAAATGTATTTTTCTTATGAAACTTTTCAAACATGCTTACTTTAATGCTAATAAAAATACATTTATAAAATTACAATTTGAAATACCATAGTTTAGTAAATAAAATCTTACTTTTGACAAACAAGCTGGTCTTGGTTATTCAGAAGTGTAGGTTACTATTAGCTAGATTCCATCGCTAATGGTGGTCGTTTAAATGGTTAGGATTTATTCTAATGACAATATTCTTTCCACAGATGTATAAAATTGTATATAGTTTGTAGATAATGTGTATAAAGATTTAGTCTGACCACCTGATTCAGTAGGCCCAAAATATGTCATGTTTATAAATGGGTCCATAATTTAGTGTAGAATTTTGTTTATAGGTTATGAAGTTGGGTAGCGTTGTTTATGATATATTTTCTATAGGCCGCTGGATCAATTCTCTGGTAGCAGAAATTGATGGTTGCTAAGGGTAACCAAGGTAATATGTTGGTTGCTAAGGGTTACTAAAGTATTATGGTATGGAAATAGGATCGATGTTTTAACACATGTTGAGTTTGTTTTTCGTGCTATCTGTAAGCTATACCGGTATAGATTGTGTGGCGAGAAATTAGTCACGCAAGTCATCTGTTCTGTTTGCAGTGATATCGCCGAGTATCACAAGAGGTATCGCCGTGTACCATAGTGTTGTCGCCGTGCAGCACAGTTTTAGGGCTAGGTATGAATCTTGTATAGTGAGGGTTTTCTAAGAAATTAGAGCAGCATGAGAATAGGGACAAAGCGCCTTCCATAAAACTCACTGTGATAAAAGTATTAGTTATATCCGAGCTTGAATGAAGGGCAGAGTAGCGTCGGTGCATGATTATCTATAAACAGGTTAGAGTCCTGTAGGGGTACATGTTTTATATCTATAAACAGGTTAGAGTCCTGTACGGATAACGTCGTTATTTTGCTAACGGTGCATGATTTCTATAAACAGGTGAGAGTCCTGTACGGATTTCATGTGTGTTTGAAATTAGGGAATTTTCAGTGTGAAAGTGCGAATTTGATTTGTAATTTATGTTCAAGTGGAACTCTTAGAACTGTCACTTCGCGGTGCGTTCAGAGGAAAACGAGTTCATAATTTTACGTGTTAGAAGGGTGGGGTAAGAGTTACTCTACTGACAATTGAAAATTATCCTTAGTGTGAATAGCGCCGACTATTCCGAAGTGTGGATACTTGAATGTATGTAAACTATCCTAAATAGTGAAACGAACAGATGAGTCCTTATTGTCATTGTTTAAGAATTAATTTACACTGAAAAGTGCCCTTAAAATGGCGCTGTGAAAAGATTTTGTGAAGGAGGGGTAAGCGCTAGGAGTAAGAAGCGAGAAACCGCAGCTGCTGTGTACGTCACAGAGCCGCGCTGGGATTGGGTGACCTATGTCACAAGCTATACTCTGATTGGCTCTCGAGTTTCCGACGACCTGTAAGCTGATTGGTCCTTCAGAAAAACTCCATTTTATTCGTTGAGCAGGAAACTGACGTAGCTCAACTGTCATTGGCTTGTTGGTGTGTTTCGCGCACGGATTGGTTGCTTTGCGGAACATCCCGGAAATATTTTACGAACGATTTTGCGAATTAAATTTAACTTTTAAAAATGAGTTATCATTTTAAACATGTTGAGAAAAAGCCAACATTATTTCAGAAACTTAAAAACTTATTCTCACCTGACAAGAAAATCGAAACGCGAGGTGGTAAATTACTTCATAAGTATAAAACACCAGCAGCGTACATGGAAGGTGAATATGGATATCATACTGTTTTATGGTTTGATAGCTGGAAACGCTATACAAAGAACGACGGTGTTTTAACTTGGCCTGATGATGGTTCATTTAACGTAAAAGTCTTGAGAAATTTACGAGAGAAAATGAATGCTCTTATTCCAAAACCGAGACCAACTCAATTTGAAGCTTTAGTTGAGTGGGAAGATGAGATGTATCAGTTACAAAGAGAAGCTAGTGGAATTAAAAGACCTACTAAAACTCCACCTTGGAGAAGAGAAACTCATGAAGACAGATTGCGAATGTGGAGGCAGGGAAACATGAGTGAAGGATTATATTTGATTCAGGAAATGGTTATGGGTACCCCTGTTGGGAAATCTATAGAAAGTGAATCTGAAGATGCAGTTATGGAAGAAATATACACTACAGCTAGAAAGAATCAACCTTTAAGACCTCCTAGATCATGGTCTACTCCGGTGGTTTCTACTGAAACTTCACCGAGTGCACCTCCAATTAATGAAGCTCCAAAACTTTATCCAAATAATTGTGAAATTATTGAAACCCCAAGAAGACCAGAATTTGATAATGTTCGAAATGAAGGTAGACATTTTGCAATGACCCCAAGAGCAAGAGAAGCTCCAAAAGACTATGCAAGAGAAACAAGAAATGTTGAGGCTGTTGATTCTGCTGAATATTTTAAATCTAAAGAAGAATTAATTAAACGAATGACAAAAAGCATGGAAGCTGTGACAGTTCCAGTAACGATTGGTCCTGTTCAGCCTGTATTTGACCATAAAGAATCAAACAAAACAGGGTTAACTATTCCTTTAAATGCAGAAATTCAAAAAGCTGCTGAAAAATTTTACTCAGACATATCCGAAATAAACTCTTCGAGATCGAGAATGCCAGATTTAACTTTTAATGAAGATTTATCTCCAAAAACACCAATGGGTGCTATTTCAGACGTAGGGAGTCCTGAAGTTAGGGTAACTACTCCAAAACTTGATGTGGCTAAATTAAAAGCAAATATCGAAGAATTAATAATTGGAACAATTGGTCCAGATAGTTTAAACTATTATCGAGATGATGAACTACTGTTCATTTGTAAAAGTATTCAGTGGAAAACTAAAAATAAATATGATCAATTAGAAGATTTAGCAGCCGAACTTGAAATCGATGTGAGTAAACAAAAGAATTTTGCAAAACATTACAGACTAGACTTTTCAGAAAGTGACATTGAGAGTTTGAACTCAATGGGAAGAATAATACATATAAAAGATTTGATTGTTTACATCAAAAAGCTGGGAGAACTCAATAAGTGGAGAGTAAAATGGACGAAAAAGAAGGAAGATGAAAGATTGGAAAAATTGTCAAAACAATTTCCAATGAGAGAGATTGCAGGTGGAGGATATGTTCATGTCCCTTGGTCAAGACAGGACATACTGCTATTCACAAATGATTTTCCAAAATTGAGGGAGAAACCAGTAGAATGGTATAGGCAAGTGGATAGATTTATCAAAGTGTCAAAAGTTCTGTGGATTGATTTAGATGGATTTTTCTACATTGTCGTACCATCAGATCTTTGGACAGAATGTAAAATATCAATAAGTTGGCCAAAAACAGAACCTGAACGAATCAAAGAAACAGGTGCCCCAAATCCTCTTGTAATGGATTTTTACGAAAAAGTGATCGTTTGGATGAAAAACAAAATTCCACCCAAAGAAGTTGATTGGGTTAAAATAGAAAGGACAAATCAGGAAACAAAAGAATCAGTTCATTCCTTTTATGAGAGGTTACTGTTAATTTTTAAACAATACAGTGGCTATGAAACATTAGATGAAAAGGACATGAGTCATTTTATCTATAGATTCGTTTATGGACTAAAACCTGAAATTGCAGATATGATTAGGAATAGCATTGTAGGATGGCAATCACTTTCTGTGGACGATATTCTAAGAAAAGCTAAGTATTGCAGTGATGAGTTAGAAGTGAGACAAAAGAAGCTCAAGGAGAAAGCCATGTGGGCTCAGGTAAAGGTAGCTGAGCAACAAATTGCCAGCATGGGTAATAAGAACACAAATTTTGTTCAAACTGGAAATACGAACCAGATACAAGGAAAGCTTAAAGGTAATATTTTTCCAAGAAAATTTAGCCCAAAGATCGAGGAGTTGAAACAAAGATTACCTTGTTTTAATTGTGGCGAAATTGGACATTGGAGAGACGAGTGTCCTAAACCTCCTAGAAACCTAAAGAATCCCTTATTAAATCCACAGATGCAGAATGGTGTTGACCTGCAGCAACAGCTACAGATGCAACAGGGGTTAAACGAGTTAAACATTCAGCGACAGCAACAACAACAGGTGAATAACTGCCAGGATCAATTACCACAACCACCATTTCCAAATTGTGGGGGAGTTCAAAAATATAATCCAAACGTGGGATTTCAGGGAAATGAGCAGGTAATAAGACCACAAAAACAGCAAAAACAACAAAGAGTGCAAATGCAAAATGCTTCACAACAATTTTTGTCAACAGAAAGCCAAGACAGTGATTCTGATGATTATTGCTGACGGTGCCCGAGAGAGGAGGAAGAGTGTGTTGTTGGAGCCACTCTTGAGGTTGACCAGTCCGGTCCATTTGTAAATGGGAAAGTTAACGATGTAGACATCACTTTTCTAGTGGACACTGGTGCTACCCGTTCTACTGTTAGATCAGTGGAAATTGAAAACCTACCTCTCTCTGGGGATACCATCCAAGTTGTTGGAGTAAGCAATCAACAAATTAAAACTGATTTAACTGATCCAGTTCCAGTTGAAATTGGAAATTATAGAGATAAACACAGATTTGTGGTTTGTAATAGTAGTCCAGTAAATTTACTAGGCAGAGATATTCTGTGTAAAATGAATTGCAGAATATATTGTTCTCCTGATGGAGTTGAGTTACAAACAATGGAGGAAGATGGTTTGTACAGAATGACAATGATGATGATGGAAGCAGAAGAAACAAAATTGTTTCCTGCATTTGAAGAGAAAAATTTGCCTGAAGAGCTCAAGGAAACAGTGAAATCTGATATATGGGATTTTACTGGAAATGAGATGGGTCTGATGAAAAACGTAGATCCAGTAAAAATTACATTGAAACAGGGAATAGAATTTCCTAACATTCCACAGTATCAGCCCTCCTTCCAGCCTCTCACTCTGATTCTGAAACTCAGGTGCAGCATGGGTAGTCACACTTCCTGGTTGTGATGTCATCAAGCTACACCTGAGTTTCAGATTTCCCGTTTTGCGATTCCTTAATTGCGAGTTCGCAAACTCTGTGAATACGGAATTAAGGAATCACAAAACGGGTAATCGCAAAAAAATCTGCAATTTTTAAGGAATCGCAATTTATTTGCGATTTTTTGTTTACATACCGATTTCCGATTCTCAAAATGCGATTCGCTATGAATCGCAAATTGGGAATCGCAAATTCGGTTTTTCATACATATGGCCCTATATTTGCCACATAAATGCTGCATTGAGTGCATTTGTGTGCTGCAAAATTTTAATTTTTATGCTGAAAATGTTGTTTAATGAATAACACAATATTCTGGGGGGGGCTGCTTAGTAAGAAGTCACTCGTTGCTAAATGGCATGTTATGCAAGCAATGGGTGTTTAATTATATCCGGCAATGTAGTGAAATAAAAAATATGGTGCTCTTCGAGGGTATATATGGCATGCTGTCCTGATGAAATGTTAAATTTTATGTGGTTTGCTGAGAAATATTTAAACACAGTTTAAAAAAGAATTAAAATCTAGGGCAGGACTTGCTACCCTTTAGTGCCATAACCCCATGTTCCTTTAGTAACAAGGCTGAACACCCCTGGTTGTGGCATCAGCTGCTTCCATTTTCATTGTCATTACATTGTATTGTATTGTATTGTAATTGCATTTATATAGCGCTTACTACCCTTGACGAGGCTTCGAAGCGCTTTTTAGATAGGTTAGTCAGTTATTTGGATTTGGAAGGATAGAGGAGGACAAAATGTTGGTTAGGGCTTGTAATTGACTGACCTGGCTGCAAGAGGCGCCCACATTATAGTCTTCTGGTGACAATCTTGGGCTAGTGACACATGTCTTTGAAAAACCCTGCATTGGGTCGTAAGTAGAAAATATAACCAGTGAAGTCTTGAGCAAGCAAGTTGCACATCTATATCGAGAACAGTTATGAGAACATTGTCAGCACCACTTCCCCAATTCCTATGCAAATACAATTGTTATATAATGGGAGCTCACCAACCTTTGATTCCCCCCTCCCCACCACGTACAACGCAGGAGCCTAAAAAGCGAATACAGCATTACCAGGCAAAATTTATGAAAAGGAGACCAGAATATTGGTTCTCTGTTCCCCTCCTGTTGCCCTCCTGAGGGATCGTGGCTTGAGAGGAGGACTCACGTTTTTCCAAAGTTTTCCTTAGTAACATTTTATGTACTTATGCATTGCTGGTTAAAGCTTCTCAGGAACCCTGTACATAGGAACACTGGAGGTACATGGCACAAATTCACCTGGTTATCATAAGCCAAAGGATAATCAGCAGCAATCCGGAACCAGGCTTAGCTCCTGTATCTCATGGCAGATTGTCGTATAATCAGAGAACAGACATGCGATGACCCAGCCCGATATGCATCAAGCAATGCACATCTTTGCACTGAGCAGCAGCGGCCTGTGCAGGTAAGACCGGTGGGGCTGGGGGTGGGACTCGACCAATGACGACAAGCGAAAATTAATTATTTATTTAACTTTCCCTCTGCGCTGTCGAACCCCTCTACCCTGCCCCAACGCCCTACCGCTCTTACCTGCATGGGCCGCTCCTGGCTGAGTTCAGGCAGTAAGTGTTGGTTATCACTATCCCGTCTATCAGCAGGAGGCAATTCTTCAGGACTATTATAAGTCCTGGGTGAGGTGCATGCTGGTAGGACTGAGGCAAGTGAGTTCCAGAGAAGGGGACCCAGAGGGTAAAATGAGCACAATCTGGGTAGATGCATGGACCTTTAAATGTGGTTAGGGCGGGGAACTTGATGGGCAGATCTTAGTTTGCAGCTGGGAGTGAGTTTGGTGAGTTTTCAGTGAGTCTGAAAAGCGATGCAAAGCCTTGAACACCAATGTGAGTAGTTTGTAGAGAGCTCCATTTTTAGCAGCCAGACAATCAGTTTGAGGATTATGAGCCGAAGTAGGTGTGTCCTCCTCCACCCCTCTCAATCAGGATTTAGACCTGGCTACTCCACGGAATCGGCCGTTCTCTATTCCACTGAGTGCCTCAGAAAGCTAGTAGATGAGGGGGAGACAGCAGCGTTGGTGTTATTAGATCTAAGTGCAGCGTTTGACACCGTGCTGCACACAACGCTGCTGTCCCGACTATCTGACATGGGGGTGGAAGGATCAGCACTGGAGTGGTTACGATCCTTTCTGGCAAATAGATGTTTCCAAATTCACTGCCCACCTTTCAGGTCATCCATTAGAAAGGTGAGCCATGGGGTTCCTCAGGGCTCAAGTTTGAGCCCTACTTTGTTTAACATCTATATGGAACCCCTGGCCCATGTGGTGGAGGCTTTTGGGGTGGACATTGTCAGTTACGCTGATGACACCCAACTAATACTCAAGCTCACGCCCGACCACAGTGAGGATGCCACTAATTTTTCCAACTGTCTGTTATCAGTAACATCATGGATGAACAACAACTGCCTGCGCCTTAATGGCGAAAAAACAGAACTATTAGTGGTGGGGAAAACAGTATCTGCCTGGTCTCATAGGTGGTGGCCTACAGAGCTGGGCAGCCCGCCCACTCCTGTGGATTCGGTAAGAAACCTCGGCATTATGCTTGATTCGGACCTCTCTTCCAAGTCACACGTCAACAAGGTGACAGGGAGGTGTCTCAGCGTGCTAAAGGTCCTTCGTAAGGTTTTAGATCTCCTTCCAATAGGTGCCAGAAAAACTATTGTCCATGCCTTGGTGACCCCCCACCTTGATTATGGAAATGCGCTGCTAGTAGGCCTGAGTGTGAAAGGCCTCCACCAACTTCAGTGCGTCCAGAATGCCGCCGCACGTCTTGTGCTTGGGCTTCCTCGAAGAGCCTCTGGGAAGAACGCACTGGCAAAGCTTCATTGGCTCCCAGTCAGGGAACGGATCAAATATAAAGTACTTTGTTTTGTACATCGCATCGCACAAGGCACAGGCCCAGATTATCTTAAGAATCTTCTTAGTATACACCGTCCCACCCGGAATTTAAGATCTTCCGGCACGATGCTGTTCAAACTTCCCCGAATCAAGAGGGCCAGGATGGGCGGCCGCTCATTCAGATATTTGGCCCCTAAACAGTGGAATGAACTCCCGCTAAATCTTCGCATGGAACCTTCGGAAACGAGATTCCGAGGTAAACTTAAGACATTCCTGTTTCCCAGTGCGTAACTCTCCCCTTTTATGGCTCTACTATCAATCTGTCTCTGGAAATCGTAGCAGCAATTAGCGCGGGGACACACTGTTTTATGTGTAACCATGCGCTTAATAAATGGTTTATTATTATTATTATTATTATTTTGAGAGATTGCATAGAGTTCTGTTAGCAAGCAGTGACAGCACCTTGTCAACTCACAGCGTGCCGATCCCAATCAGCTGATCTTAGGTGTGAATGCCATAGGCGAGCAGGAGAGTTGCCTGTAAAGTCGTGGGCTCTAGGCCTACATTCTTAGTAAATCATGACGCAGACACAGTGGGTATGCTTACTGAACTGGCCACGAGCACGTGCCCTCGGGCCCTTTTATTAACAGGTCCACGTCACTCTTAATGCCTGTGGTGGATGGGTGTGTTTATGGCCAGCCCACAAGGAAGTGGCTGGTAAACTAGTACCTGCTGAAACACTATAACGCGTCCAGCAGGACACTGCAGTGTCTACAGTAGACCAGACCAGTAGGAGACCAGCACACCCAGTCACATGGGCAGAAGTTGTTGTACAATTGCATCCCAGCTTCAGAGATCACAGCTGGGACAACAGTCCAAGGGGAATGTGTCCTCATATCAGTCAGATGTTAGTCAGAGACACTGATGCCCAGACCAGACCTGGCAAGGCAATAGACATGCAAACCATACATATTTTGAGACTTGCTACTTTGTAAAGTGGCCTGGATCTACAGCGGTGAGGCCAATCGCTTTTAGGGCATGGAGAAGTGTGCTCTTGTTCAGATAGTGATGGGATTATAATGACAGCTTAGATGTGAAGCCTATACTGTTTTCAGTCCATAACTTGAATTTCAGTGCAAATTTTACCTCGAGGCAATGGGAATTCATGGGCCTGTGCCTTTTTCCTAAAGAATCACAGGGGGATAATTTCTAAAAAATGTGTATTTAATGATGTGTTTATTAGACAGAAACGTAAAAAATATATGTGCTATCCAGGTCATACTTTTAAGGGAACATGGGTCATCCAAGGCATCAATCAATCAATCAATCAATCAATCATTTGTAAAGCGCACTACATACCCGCAAGGGTCTCAAGGTGCTACTGATCGAACAGCCAGGTCTTGAGTATCCTCCTGAAAGTCAGCAGGTCTTAGGTCTGTCGTAGGCTCAGTGGGAGGGTGTTCCATGTCTTGGCGGCGAGGTGGGAGAAGGCATAGAGGCGAAACATGCAAACACTGACATGAGAAGAAAAGCACAGCAGCAAACCCTATTATTTGTTGGTGGTATTAACAGGTGGTGTTACTCAGCCCAGACTCTCATGAACTCTGCAGCATAAACACGGGGATAAGACCTGGATACGCATTACCATTACCGCTGCTATGAATGGCGATATTACACCTGGATTCAATCATGTGGAACTTCCTGTGGTAATTGTGCTGCCAGATTTTTCTGGCAGTAATGTGTTGTGTTTGTGCCATGCTGTAGTACAGAACATGAGTGCTGATTGGATGGCTGACTGAGACATGCCTTGATGTCCATGTCACAAGTTTAAATGCTGGCAAGGCCGACTCAGGCTTTCATCTTATTCATATCGGTAGAGTGCCATTAAATTGGGGAATAAAAACACCAGTTATGTGCAGTGCTTTGTAACATTACAAGGTGACACAAAGTCCTAAGTACTATATAAGGAACATGCTATTTGTATGCAAGTGTACTAGATTTGCATTTGTACTGCAGCATTGCACCTATTACCTTTGCCTTCGACATGAAGGTACTATATTGACTTTGCGGGGATAAAAGGATGAGCTGGTTCCTGGAGAATTTGAACCCTGAAAGTAGATAGCTACAGCAGGTGCATTAACACGCTATGCTATTTTATGCTCTTTTTTACTTTTACAGTGTCATATTAAGAACACCTGGAAAATAAAACCTTCCAAGGAGAACAATATTTGGCAAACTGTCTATGAATCCAACAGTGGATAAGGTAGCCAATTCAAGTTTTTTCACAATGAAAACACTGCAGCGCGTCTTCCTGCACCTAGGATTCCCACACAAGATTCAAGCTACAATTTATCTTGTCCCATCAAAACTGGACTACATTAATGGCTCATATCATGGCTCCACTTAGTCAACTATGAGAGGACTACAAAGAATTCAGAACACTGCCGCTAGACTCCTCCTATATTTAAATCCAAAAGCACACATCTCTCCTGCTTTGAGAGTGCTACACTGGTTAACAGTTGCAAGAAGATCCTCCTTTAAACTGCTTTGTATCACACACAAAGCAATAGATGGCAAAGGATCACTCTTCATGAGGAAAAAATCAAAATATACCTACAACAAATGAACATACGCTCAAGAGTGGCTCCTTGCCTCATAATTCCTAAATACAAAAAAAAAGAATGGAACAATTTTCTCTGTTCAAGCAGCCCAACAATGGGATTCCCTACCCACAAACATAAGATCCACTAACAGCCATCGCCACATCAGAAGATTAGTCAAGAGCTGACTCTTTCCCGCATGATAACTAAACTCACAATTCAAGAATTTACCACAACAGTACACTGAGATGAGACAAATTATACTTCTCACAGGCAAAAAAAGTAAAGTCCACATTTGTAAAGCGCACAATCACCCGTAAGGGTCTCTAGGCGCTGGGGGCCGTCGGGAAGATTAAGCTATTGCCCAGAGTCACATGGTGCAGGGCTAACCTGCCACCGGAGCCGGGGATCGAACCGTGGTCCACAGATTCCAGCGTCAGTCGCCCTGGCCGCGGCGCCACACCTAAGGAAAGAGATGTCGTTATACAAGTACACATCATTGTATTTTGAACTATGCCTCCTATTATAAGTAGATACATTTATGTAAGGGGGAAACTATATATTACACCCCTAGATACATGTGTATGTCCGATCAAGCCTGGTATTAATAACTATAATAAGTGGCATGTGTATATTTATGAATATATAAGTTAATTACACTTATTTAAAATAATAAAAATGTACCAAAAGATAAATCTGGACACGAGACTATGTAAGTATTGCCGCTTCAATGTACATATGGATATTTATATAGAGGTGTTTAATCATGAGAACATAACTTTACCAAACATCCTGTGTGTGTGATCTCTCCATATATATGTAATTTACATGTTGCTACCCCTCCCTCCCCCTCTGTCTCATCCCAAACCTTTTTGACTACTATGAACTCCCAAACATCCTTCTCAAACTTGCACCCTTCATTGAGCAATCCTAGCCAACCAATCAGGGCACACAGCCACTAATTACAACACAATGTACTACTTCCTCTTTACAAATCCATTCCTATCATTCAATCCCTAATCCAAACACTCCCTTTTCAAACCGATTCCTATAATCTATCTATTCCAATCTCTACTAAATAGGCATGCCAATAAGAGCACAAACCTAACCCAACAAATGCACAAGAGAAACCCTCCCAAACATTTTTATTTTAACTATCCTACTAACTACTAATATTGGGTTCCAGAGTAGCGTGCCACACGCAGAAAATGCGCTTCAATGCCTCCTCAGGGGTCATAAACGCTATATAAATATATTTACAATTAAAATTACAAAAAGCTCCAATAAACTCCAAACACTGCCGATTACAGCTTCGATCTAAAGCAGGTTAAGTATAACTTTGTGATCGCGCACTGACACCTAGTGTCGTAGTTGGGAAGTGCTAGTTATAGGTGACAATTCAAAAAGGGGCGTTCGACACATCACACAAACCAATTGTATAAAACAAATATTTCACCACCAACGGGTGTTTCATTGCGTCGTAAAACGCCGTACGTGTAGAAAATAGTGCTTTGAGAAGTTTTATGCTGCTAGGCTCATATCCGATTGGTCGTCCGTCCCCCTTGCTACCTGAGTTCTGAAAGAATCTGGGACCCAGGATCGTACTGCGAGGTCCGGTGTGTGTGTCTGTCAAGGGGCAGGGGTGCGGGGGTAGAGGGGTGGTGGAGGCGCGGGGGGGGGGGGTTATAGCAGAGCTGTAGGACATTGTCTTTCCTTCTTCAGGGCCTCTTTGTGTAAGCCCACCTACAAGGGACAGCGCACCACTACACTACCCAAGGCTTCTACTGCCTCAGAAAGGTGTGTTTCACACAGCCTGGCCCGACAATTCTCATGCACAGAATATCAACCGCTGACCTGGGCGAGCAGGGACCACATCAAGGGCCTCATTTACAAGCTTTTGGCGTAGGGCAGCTTCGCAAGCCTTCTTGCTGCGCTGCCCTAAGTCAAAAGAAAAGGGCAGGAATGGACCCTATCTTTGAGATACAGCGCATTCCAGTCCTTTTCCCCAGCGCTGGTGCACAATTGGCTGCCATGCACCATCATAGACACACTTACACCATGGTGCAAGGGTGTCTGTGTTGTGGCAATGATTGTTTTTGTGCAGAAAGTGACATCTTCCTACACAAAAACAATCAATGGAGGCAATTTCCTCCTTCTATGCGTGCTGCTGAAAGAAGCACACACATAGAAAGAGGGAAAAAAGAGGAGACATTGTTATTTCTCCTCGTTGCGCCTCCCCAATGCCTCCCCTGGGGAGGTGTAGGCTTTTGATGCACTCCCAGGTTTACAGAACTTTGTAAATCTGGGAATATGTCAAATGCCATGGGTGTTACATGGGAACACCCACCGTAACGCCCATAGCACGCCTCCCCATCGCAGTGTGAGGTAATGAAGCTACATGCGCTGCATTGCTTCACACCATATCTACAAGGCCATCAAAAGCCACGCAGGACGGCTTTCTGTGGCCTTGTAGATATGGCTAAGACCTGTGCGTCACTGGAACGTTAATAAAAGTAAAGTTCCAGTGGCGCACAGAGGCTTGTAAATGAAGCCCCAAGAGTGCCCTTTGCTTCCTCAGAATAGAGCATGGGATTCAGCCTGTGTGATTTCTGGTATTATCTGGGAGTGCACAGTTATATTTTTCTAGACAATAAGTGCAAGAACCCTAAAAGTAATACAAGTCTCTAGTATGGCGCATCATGCAAGCTAAGTTACCTCTAAGTGCTAGGGTGAGTTCAGTGGTCTGTGACGAGGGCATGACTGAGTGCTCAGAAGATGATCCTGAAATAAGTGTGAGATTCTGACAGTGGCTAGCATAAGGGTTCAGACAACATCCTTTTTCGGCCTATGGGCATGCAGAGCTATCTCCAGGAGTTGGCCTAACGGCTAAGGCGCTCGACCTCGGACCTTGGGATCTGGGTTCGAGTGTCGGTAACGACGCCAAAACCTCCTGTGATTCTGGGCAAATCACTTAATCTCCCTGTGCCTAAAAATGAAAGTGTGTGTCCTCATGTAAAACGTAACTTGAGCTATGTAAAGCGCTCTGATACCTGATTCGGTTCGGGTCTAGTTCGCTCTATATAAAACTCTACAAAAAAAAAAAAAAGCTGCTTCAGTACTTCATGGTTCAAACATCTTATTTGTTTCCCACAGCCATTAATAAATATTTCCCAGAAGCATGAGCTACTTGTCCTCACTGTTGAAGGATCCCAGCCGACTTCCCGCATATGCTCTGGATGTGCCATTCCCTGAGCCTTTTGAGGTCTCAAATCCTGGACTACTTAGTATTTGTCATATACACAGTTTATGGTGGGAAACACTAGTAGAACATTGCTAACCAATAGGGGTTGTTTACTCATGCTATATATTTCCTACTTGGAATAAAACAAAAGACGTTGATGAGGAAGGTTTACTTGCATAAATAAAGATGGTAATATGCCAGAGTATTTCTACATATTACCTGCTTCACCTTAAATAAGGAAGTTGCAAATGTTCTAGATTGATGTAATTCTTTTTTGAGTTTGATCCTTTTGTTGCCTTAGTCTTGAGGAAAATAGGTATTCCTGATCTAAAAAAATCTAACTTGGATAAAACAGATCCAAGCAATTATCTCCCAATCTCTCGTTTGCCTCCACCAGCAAAAATCTTTGAAAAGCACATGAACCAAGAACTTGCCACCTTCATTAATAATAATCGCATTCTGGATTCAACACAGGACTGCTTTAGGAGCAAGCACAGTACTGAGCTTGCCTTGATCACAGCGACAGAAAAAATCAGGCGCACAGTTGATAAAGGAGGCTTGGCTGCCCTAATACTGTTGGATCATTCAGCAGTGTTTGATACGGTAGACCACAGCCTCCTGATAAATCGGCTTCAAAAATAGGGATAGCAGGCACAGCCCTCTTACTTCTCAAATCCTTCCTGTCTGACTGTGAACAATTTGTCGAAGTGGATGGTTTCAGGTCCCATTGCTTTAGGCTCCCATGCTGGGTACCACAGGGTTCTTCCCTGAGCCCAACACTTTTTAATGTGTATGTTACATCTCTGGCCAGATTGATTAAATCCTACGATTTTGCAATGGTATCATACGCAGATGACATCCATATTATTGTCTCCATTTTTAATAATAATCAGGACACGGCCCATAATTTTAACGCCTGTATGCGACATGTGAGCAGATGGTTGCCGGAGAACTGCCTCAAGTTAAACTCTAATAAGGCAGAAGTTTTACTTTTTGGCAGAGACCCATCCTTTTGGTTCACTGACTGGTGTCCTGAGGATTTGGATCTTCTTCCCATTCCAGCCACCAAGGTGAAAAACCTGGGAGTCATTTTTGACACTACCCTGTCCTTTTCCCACCATCCACTTTTTCCATGTTGAAAATTATGAGAAAATGCTTTCCATTTATACCACCAGAACTACTGAAAACAGTGGTGTCGGCACTAGTTCTGTCTAAGCTGTACTACTGTAACGCGCTCCTTGTTGGTATAAATAAGGCACTTCTGGTTAAACTGCAGGTTCTCCAAAACTCTGCGGCCCGGCTGCTTTTTGGCATATCTAAACACTATTCAGCCAAGCTGGCCCTCAATGCTCTACACTGGCTACCTGTGGAAAAACGAATCAATTTCAAGACCTTGTGCATTGCCTTTAAGGCGCTACATAATCATGGCCCTGACTATCTGACAGATCGTTTCCAATGGTATATTCCATCTCGAAATCTTCGGAACTCTTCTCATAAACTGATGAAGGTACCTAAACCCGACTCCTGAAATGGGGCGCTAAAAGCTTCATAAACATCACTACCTGATTGTGGAATCGTCTGCCTACAAAGCTCAAAAACTGTCCCGACCATCTCTCCTTCGGGAAAGGCCTAAAGACCTGGTTGTATACCCTATAGTTTCTCTAACCTAGACCTGAGCCTTCAATTGAAACCTCAGTGAGTTCATGTGGTTAGTTGCCCAGCACCTAGACGCCTTAGGGTATTAGTTGCGCTATATAAATAAACAAATAAATAAATAAAATAACCACCACATAACTATCAATGACGTTTCAGCAAGGGGCTCGTCTCAGATTCAGTCTTTAGCTCCAAGCATGGACGTCATTAGGGGGCAGTCAGAGGTCACAGCTGCGACCTCTAGCTTTCTCCCTGCTACTCCTGGCACTTCCTTTGCGACCCCTGGCCTCAGAGGGGGCAAAACGTTTGCCTCCTCTGAGGCCAGGGGTCGCAAAGGAAGTGCCAGGAGTAGCAGGATCAAACTAGAGGTCACAGCTGTGACCCCTGACTGCCCCCAAATGACGTCCATGGGTCCAAGCAAACGCCTGTGTATATTTCAATGAGCAGCATCCTGTGAGATACACATTTATGAACTGCACTTTGTACTTAGTAGTACTACAAACATACTTCAAATTACTGTTCAGAAACTACGAGGGCTATTCACAAAGGCAACTTAATTTTTGTGAGTAAGTTACAAACGTAAGTTTGCACTTCCACTTGTAAGTAACTTTATTACTTTAGGTCATTCACAATATCCGAGCGTAAATTTACTCAAAAGTTTAGACTTAGACCTCAGCAATCTCCAAAAGGGGGTGGAGCCACATTTACAAGGGTAAGTTATTACTGAAAAAAGCAACAGTAGTAAATACAGCACCACAAGTGGCCAACAACTAACACTGCAACACCCTCTTACAGAAAATATCTGAGGTATAGTTAAATAGTTAAAAGTATAAATAAATATAATTCAATGTTAAAATATATATTTTTTAAAACATTTATTATTTAATTGTAAAATATTTTGGCAGCAGTTTTAGGATTTGAAATTGAATTTAACAATATTTATAGTGCTCTAGTATTGTTTTCTTTTGTTCTACATTTAAAATAAATATATACAATTAATTTCCAATAATATTTAACATACGTTATTTTACTTTCCTAGTTTAAGCACTTTTTTACTTAAAACATTTCCACCTAAAGTAAAAATGTCATATTTTTATTGTGTATAATTAGGTATTAAAACTGATGTATATAATTAACAAAAAGTAATTTACTTATATTTTAATAAAAATGACAATCATTTTTTATTTTCAAAAGGTTAAAATATGTTATAATTAAATAATAAATATATTTTGCTGTTATATGTATTTTGAACATTAAATTATACTTATTTGTATTTTGAACTGTTTTAAGCAATTTAATATAAAATTAATTCCTATATGTCCAAATCAGCCTGATCGTCCTGGAAGAGGCCAGTTCAAATTGGTAGGCTAAGCCCTTTCTGAAAAGGATCATAAGCAACCCCACATCGATTTAGGCCTTATTGATGAGGCACAGCTAGTATCCATAAGCCCAGTGAGTCACATGACCCACCTCTGTTCACTACCGTTGCACTTGGGACATCTTGCTTCAAAAAATTAAAAAGCGACAGACAAAAAACTTGAATTAGTCTCAGTCATCGGTACTTACTCTGGCCCCCATTCAGTCCATATTTATTACCACTGTGCCTCTTCAGACCAACCATATGGAAGTCAGCCTTGATCCTGCACCAATAGGACCAGCGCAATTCAGCATGTATGCCATCTGGGTGATTCAGCACCTTTGAGAAGGCCTTTAGGCCTTTTAATCTTGTACACTCAATGTCTCATGGCTTTAGGTCACCCTCAAGAGTAGACACAACACAGGTTGGGTCTTGTGGGGCAATTCGGTCACAGTGGTTTTCTTGAGAAGAAAATGATTTTAAAAAAGTGATAAAAGGGGCAGCAAAAAGGATTTCTATATAATATATTATGATGTCAAAGAAGAAACTGTATCAGACGATAATAGACGATTATAACACTGTGTTTTGTGTGTCTTTTTTATTTTTATCTGAATAATTTACTTACCTGTTAAATGAGGATCTTTTGTCTTCCTAAAGTAAGCTCTGTCGGTACATTATGATATGGAGTGTTTTTTACTGTGTCAGGATGTATGATGTGTTCCCATTCCCTCTCTACCTCCTCGGTTTCACTGCACTGTGCGAGGGAAGGGCCTAAAAGGAGTACCTTTGGTATTTAAAGTGATCCTGGGACAAAAACAGTGGCAAACCAGATCTAAATGACAGTACCCATACAGAGTGCAGCTAGTAATTACGAACTGCACTAGGACCTCGAGAAAAGGCCTCACATCCACGTTAGCCAGTTGAGTGTTGGAGGGTGATTGTGCACAGATATTAATTTGAAGTATAATCAATGCTTCCAGGTTCAAACCTCATTCTAATTCCACGCCCAAAGGAATGAGGAAGTTGTCAAAAGGAGAACTCTAGTTCAGACAGCACCAATTTTTCCAATTTCTGCATCAAAACAAGGTTAAAGATGGTGCTCATTTGTGTTCCTGGTTCTGAGTATCTCATGAGTCTACACTCTGGTCTGGTCGTAGGAAAGGGAATAAAGTGCTATGTAAAGGCCTCCCACTTGAAAAAAAAAATAAAGCTGACAGCCAAAACACCATATCTTCATTCACAAATCCTGATTTCATCAAACGTATCTGAGATTCTGTATGAGGGAGAAACTGCCAATTTAGGACCCTGTGACAACCGACCACAAGTAGGTCCCTCACTGGGAACCTCTAGGATACATATTGGTCCCCCTCGTGATTTGAGCGAGTCCACAGGTCTGTCCCTGCTGGGACATCACTACCTCACCTTTATGGTGCACCTATCTCCAGAAGGTATAATTGTACCTCACTTATGATTTAGTATATTCTTTCACACACCAGAACGACTGAGGTATCCTGATATAAGGGGGTGTGACTTTGACCTCCTTCGAACACTATTTGCAGCCCCCTTAACTGTTGAGGAGGATTATAGGTCCTGACGAATTGCTGAGATCTTGTTGGACTTTTTAAATAGTCAAGAAACATGTTGATCCTTTCACACAACTCACCAGAACTGACACAGGTCTAATTTCCCCTCTCAGTTTACAGTTTTTATTTGTGGGCTGGAAACTTCGTGAATAAATTCCCCTTGGAGACTCCAGGAGCCATTTTTAAACCACACCACACATTCCCACATCTACTCACTTCACATAGGTTCACCCCACATAATACCATCTAGCTTCACAATGGCAAAACCGAGAAGACCTCCGGCAAAGAGCCCCCTTGCGGGGCCCGTTGGGCATTGAGGAAATTCGGTTCTGACTCCATTTTGTGTTTCACCGCCATTTTGTGTTGCCCTCACTCAGGCAGCCTGACGAACAGAAAACTCTTGCCCTTCGTACTGCCACGTATCAAATAACCCCTCTATCCTTGAGGTGAAGTCGATTCCAGGAATCAGTCCGACTCACTAATCCTTATCCAAACTGCCTGTTGGCCTTCAGTATTCTTGTCTCGACTCACTAATCCTTGGCTCAAACCATCTGTTGGTTTTCATTGTCCTTCTCCCCGCCTTATCCTACCTTGCAAATTGGCCTCTTTTGCAATACACAAACATGTCTACCACTGCTGATTAACTCAGGGACACCATTATTGAATCACCTGTGTGGTTAGTCAAAACATGACCTAAGGGGGTGGATAATTTAATCATGTGACGTCTTGTTTTCCCAAAAAACATATCTTTTCATTGGTTTAAATTTTGCGCATTGGGAGTGTTCTTATGCAGGTGTAAAAGAATATAAAAGACTGTGAGCCCCGGAGTAAAGGGGCAGTCTCCTAAGAACATACCATTGGTGTACTTCTAGGATCACTGTGCATAGCTGCAGCTAATAAATCCTGTTGTCTACGCTTAACAGAGTGTCCCATGTCTCTGTACAACAAAGCAGGTGAACTCGGAGATTTAGGCGTGCCCTGCGCCGTTAGGCCCTTAAAGGCCTGGTTCTTCAGCATTGCAGCACCGGCGCAACGAGGAGCTGCCCTATGATGAAGCATGACACCGCCCGGGGTGTGTGAGGGCCCTTGCTCCTAGTTGGAGCTATCCCTGGACGAGCATTAACTCTCTTGCTCTCCCTAGCATCTACCTACGTCTGCCATCACTGACGTGTCCTCCCTCTTCTATTTTTCCTCCCTTCCAGACCCCTAGGAACAGCATACCCTTTGTTTCCAATTTAGGATCCTGCCCTTCAGTTTGAACCCCCTCCCAGGTTTTCATATTAACCCTGACCATCTGCTCATTCTCCTACATGGAGAAGAAGTGACCAGGGACTGGCCATGTGCAGCAGCCTTAACCCTCAAAAAGGCTTTTAACACTGTATCTGCCTCATTCAAGGTAATAAAGGGTACCCAGAAGGGGTGTCCTCTCTCTCTCTCTCCCTTGTTCTTCATCCTGACTATGGAGCTTCTGGCAATGAGATTAGAGACAGGAGGTGCAGCCAAAGGCATCCCCCTTGCAGATGGAACCCACACCACGTCTTTCTACACAGACAACATCCTTAACGGACATTAGGGGCCTCTGAGTCACCCCAAATCTTTGTTGACTTTGCCAATTGACCAATAGGGTGGCGGCTGCAGTAAAGTCCTACATTTTCCCATTCATACCAGCATCCTTTAGGAGCGCCTTGAAGAGGGCGAATACCCCCTTAGCTGGAAGGGACTTACCTTTTGCTACCATGGGATCAGGATTGACAACAATGACAGAGATTAAGGTGATAAGAACCTCACTAGTAGAGTAGCTGCAGTCACCTCCAAGGTGTGATTCTGGAGGACTCTTCCTTTTGCCCCCATAGGACGCATTGCTTAAAAACAAAAATGGAAGTCTTGTCCTATCTGTTATACTTTTTTTGCTAATCTACCTCTTACTCCCACTTCAGAGTTTTCCCATAACCTGGACAAGCTCTTAGGGGAACTATCTGTCATACTGTTAGGTGCAGAGTTGTCCTAGGTAAGCTCTGGCTCCCAACTTGGGTGTCCCTCACGTTGAGCTATAACATCTTGTGGCCAATTATAATGGTTGAGGAATTGGCTTTCAGGCCTCTCCGTAGATGAGACCTGCTTAGAATCCTGCCCACTTTGCTCAGAAGTCAAGGTCTCTTGGTCACTTGGCTTGAAGATGTCAGTCCCATCCTTGTCTTCTCTGAATTTCTACTTTTGAGCATTATGTCTCAAGCTCCATAAATGCAGCCATCGCCCTTTTGGACCCTTCTGGTTCTGTCGACCCAATTGGGCAGCGCCAGTTACTCCATTTGCATGTGATAAACTTAATGACGCTGTGTGACCTTTCTGAAGACAACTGCCTCCTTTTTTTGGGGAGAGCTGTCTGATAAATTTGGGCTACACAGTGGACATTCTCTAATGCACGGTACTATAAAGCATTCCCTTTGCCAATGCTAGGCAATATCAAACACCGAGCCTGAAACACAACTCCTAGTTCAGGATGTGTATACTCTAGGATTGGGTCATGGGTATATCACCTGGTTTTATAAAGCCCTACTATCCTTAAATGTGACATCCTAAATACCTTATTATGAGAAAGAGTGGCCAAAGGCCATAGCCTACCCAATCTCACTATCCTGTATCACTAAATTTAAGCTGCTTCAGTACTTCATGGTTCAAACATCTTATTTGTTTCCCACAGCCATTAATAAATATTTCCCAGAAGCATGAGCTACTTGTCCTCACTGTTCAAGGATCCCAGCCGACTTCCCGCATATGCTCTGGATGTGCCATTCCCTGAGCCTTTTGAGGTCTCAAATCCTGGATCTGCTGTCCCTCTGCATGATTGGACATTGGTGGCACTTGGCATCTAAAGGTGATCCAAGAAAGAAAAGCCGATCTCCTGTTTCGTTAATCTAGCTCTCATTATTGCGAAGTGCTCTATCATTTTCCTCCTTAATTTATGCCATGTCTTCAAACTTTCCTCAAATGGGTAGAGGCTGAGAGAGAAGAGCAGTAAACACCCATAGCAACAACCTGGGGCGCCCTCCTGGAAACCATGAAAACCCAACGTGCTGAGAGTGATTCACATCAACACTCTATCTCATATATAGAGGTGAACACGGGAGATGTCTAATTTTCAAGTTCTTTCCCAAAGAGCAAAACTACATGATACTAACTGCCCAAGCCCCTCTCTTCCTTTTCCATTCCCAATAAGGAACCTACAATGTTTGGACACCACTACTCACAGCAGGGATGGCCCCCAATCAGACCAGGACCCTTCCCTTCTGATCTCCTCTTCCCCTGGTGCTATTCCTCCTTTATATAGTATAAAATTAGAAGTTGATTCTAGTTCCTACTTACACACTATTATGTAGAACATGAATCAAATTTCAGCTAGCTCCACAACTTACAAGAAAATCCTCGTCTCGAGCTCAGTGCATTTCTCATTTCCAGACACTCACGCCCAGATTTATTTAGACTTAACGCAATAAGGTATCCAGGTTTGCTCCATTGAGTTCTGTGAAGTAGAAAAAAACAGCAAACAGCCATATTTACTGACAGTGACCTGCTGCTGGTGGTTGCCTAAGTAGAGCTCTGCAAACAGAATACTTTGTACCATGCCTAGCTTTGCACCGTGGCTCAGAGCTGAGCATTAGCTGACCAGTGTAGGATTTGTACTGGAGGTACAAATTCCACCGACTAAGCTATTGCATAATAGTCAGAGACATTAAAGTTGTGTGCCTACAATTAAACACACTTGCCATGCATTTGTGTCTGTGGGAAAACAATATATTTCCCCTTGTTTTAACTTGCTTCCAGCAGACGGCCGCTAATTTATGATGCAAAGATAGGTCAGGCTAACTTAGTAGAATAGGTTTGCTCAAAACCAATGGATGTTTGTGGTAATTCTCCACCAGAAATTTGCACTTGACTTCCAGTGGCACAAAAGGGATTTGGCGCGGTGAACAGGTCACCTGTGGTATTCTGGTGATGTCACAGCTGGAATCTGGAACACGGGATGTCCCAGTTTCCAGTGGAGACAGTTTAGACCCAGGCTTTTATATATTAACATCTAAAAAGCTTTGCTCAAATAAAGTTACTTAATTAATCATATTTATTGTGGACCTTACATTATTTCACTGGCGACGATTGGAGAAAACGGAGCGTCAAAGCCTGGAGTCCTGCGGAGTGCAGATCATGGAATCCATTCCTCTGAAGCATCATTTCGTGGTGAGGGGTAATTCGGAGTGTAGGTAGTATTTCTTAAACACTCCTCGTGAAAACCCCGTGTTCAGGAATAAGACGGTGAGAGACTTTAGCAATTTTCCAGTTTTTCCAAGTTATCGGCGTTTTCGACATTCAGTGCGCATGCGCGAGGACGCATGACGTCATCACGCTAATACGCGGAGGCCATTTTGAATTGGGAAGAAAGAATGTCCCAATATTGAACGGTGGCGGCCATTTTGAATTGGGAAAAAGGTGACGCAACGTCGCGGCCATTTTGGATTTTAAAAAAAAACGGGAATCAGCGCGACGATCAGCAGCATCTATGGCAGAAAATTGTTAAAATCTTGGCAAATTGTTTCTTTTTGCACAACAATCAGTATTTATAGTGGAAACTTAACAAAAATGTGGCAAATTGTTTCTTTTTGATAGAACTAAAAAAAAAAGTCTTGGCAAATTGTTTCCCTTGCTTGATTTTTTTTTTATTAAAAAAAAAACAGTACTTTGTGAACCAAATATACTTCTCATGCCAAGTTCATTTTATTTACTCTATTTGCTAGTTTTGCTCACCGTTCAAACCTGTGATCAAATATTCCTACGAACAGTTGTGTATTATTCAAACACAAATATGGAGAGTCTAACTGCGCCTGCAGCTTTTCTGTCTTTTCCTGGGGAACCAATATTGGAATGGAAACGTTGGAAGGAAGGATTCTTTGCTTATTTGGAAGCTATTGGTGGTGATGACTATACAGACAAACGGAAGCTTGCTATTTTGAAACATTGTCTCGGTGCAGAAGGAAGAGACATTTTGAAGCACCTTCCACCAATTAGTAATCAAACCGATGATGAGCTGGATGTGTTTCTAGAAGCTATTAAAGAAATGGACAAACGTTACATAAAAAAAATTAATGAAGTTGTGTTACGTCACAAATTTCTCAGTTGGGGTCAACTCGTCAACGAGTCTATTGATTCATTCATGAACGACTTGAGAATTCTAGCATCAAAATGTAACTATTCTACATTTGACGATCAAATGCTTCGAGATCAAATGGTGCATAAAGTGGCGGATGTCAAACTTCAAGCTAAATTACTAGATGCGGAGGATTTAACTCTCGACAAAGCTTTGGATATAGCTCATAAATTTGAAGACATGAAGTTGGGTTTGAAAGAATTAGCTGAACAAAAAGTGTCTGAAGTTAATGCAATAAAAAAAGCAACTGTGATGAATCTAATGCTAGTAAAGCAAAGTACAAAAGTCAGTTCACTCATGATAAAAAATAATATATAGTTTTCAAATGTGGGATTCCAGGTCATTTATCTAATGACAAAAAATGTCCTGCTATAGGTCAAGTATGTAGATACTGTAGATTAAAAGGACATTACACCAGAATGTGCAGAAACAAGAACAGATTAAGAATAAGAATTTTGATCGGAGAAGTGAAAACGATGAAAGCATAAGAGAAGTCGATTGTGATGATGATGAATATCTTTTGACTGTGTATGAAATTAATACTGATCCTAAAGATGCACCTTATTGTGCTGTGAAAATTGGTGGCATTGATGTAAAGATAATGGCTGACTCTGGAGCTAGGCATACTCTCATTGGGGAAGAGTGGTTAAAAGAGTTTTCTAGAATTTCTTTATCACCTCCTGATATTAGATTAGTTGGCTATGGAAAAAAACCTATTGATGTTTTAGGATTTTTTTGTTACTACTTTGAATTTTAAAGGCAAAACAATTACTCCTAAAGTGTATGTTACGAAGGATGGTTCATGTCTTTTAGGTTGGCCTCAACAGAGTTAATGATTAAATTGGATCCTAATCATCCAGACCAAGTGTTAGGGTATTCTGATCTAATTTTACATATAGAGAGTGATCCAGCTGTGGAATGGGAAAAAAGGTTTCCTAGTGTATTTTCGTCATCTAGACTGGGTTTACTAAAAAATGTTGTACATAAAATTATTCTCAAGCAAAATGTAATTCCCAAAGTTCATAAAGTGAGAAATGTCCCTTTACATCTTAGAGAAGCCGTTAAGTCTGAACTTCAAAGACTGTGTGACCTAGATATCATTGAGGAGATAGAATCTTCAGAATGGCTATCTCCAGTTGTAGTCGCACACAAACCCAATGACAAAGTTAGGTTATGTGTCGATTTGAGGGATCTGAACAACTGTGTGTGGGTCAATAGACATCCATTACCCAACATTAATTAGATGTTTACTAAATTAAAAGGTGCATCCATTTTTTCGACCCTTGACTTATCTAATGCCTACCATCAGATTGCGTTGCATCAAGAAAGTAAACATCTCACTTCTTATATTACGTCCGAAGGTGCTTTTAGATATAAAAGAATGCCCTTCGGCTTAATATCTGCATCATCTGTTTTTCAAAGAGTCATGCATAATTTATTCAAAAGTATAAAAAATGTTCTATATTTTCAAGATGATATTTTAATTTTTGCTGCCAATACATCTGAGCACACAGATATTTTACACAAGGTTCTTGGTATTTTACAAGACAATGGATTAACGCTTACCAAAGAGAAATGTAAATTTGGGGTTTGATTATTTGGGCCATTCAATTGATAAAAATGGCATTTCTCCGAAGCAAAATTTGATTAGGGCCATTGAATCTGCTCCTGATCCTGAGAACAAGGATCAGCTTAGATCCTTTTTAGGACTTGCAGAATATTATGCGAAATTTATACCTTTGTTTTCTGACAAGACAGTACATATGAGAAATCTCATGAAAAAGAACTCATCATTTTTGTGGGATGATAACTGTGTAAAAGAATTTGGTGAACTGAAAAAGTGTATTTCTGCTGCTCCTGCATTAGCTACATTTAACACTGCGTATAGTTCAATAATTGTATTGGATGCTAGTAATGTAGGCATAGGGGCGGTGTTGATGCAAGATCAAAAAGGTCATTTGGTTAACATTGGTTTTGCATCCAGACCATTAAGGGGAGCAGAATTTCAATACTCCACATTGGAAAAGGAAACACTTGCATGCTGGTGGGGAATTGAGTATTTCCGAAAATATGTTTATGGTACCATTTTCAAGGTAAGATCAGACCATCGCCCTCTGGTTGATCTATTCACGACAAAGGGGTGTGGTAAAGCTACATCTAGGATTGCACAATGGCAATATAAATTGCAAGATTTTAATTTTTAAATTGAATATCTTCCAGGGATAAAAAATATTTTGGCAGATTGTTTATCAAGATTACCAGTCCCTGATGACAATGTGGTTGAAGAAGATGACGATTTGGATAATGTGATTTCAATATGTGAAGTGTCTAAGGGTTGTATTCAGGAAAAAGAATGGAGATTGTCAAGTGATAATGACTTAATCTTGAAGAAAGTGATTGAATATGTAAAATCATCTTGGCCTAGGAAGGCTGATTTGACAGAAGATATTCTTCCTTTCTTTCGGGTTGCACATGAATTATCTCTGAAAAATGAACTTTTGGTTAGGGGGTTACAATTAATAGTACCATGTAATTTGCAACAGGACATTTTAGAAATGGCTCATGAAGGGCATCCAGGAATGACTAGTATGAAAAGGAAAATTAGGAGTGAATTTTGGTGGCCAGCCATGGATAAAGCAATAGAACGTAAAGTCAGAGATTGCATGGAGTGTTGCCTAAGTGATAAATCCCAGAACACTGTTACTCATGAGCATCCACCAGTGTCAAGGCCTTATCGTGCATGGCAATCCATTTCATTGGGTATTGCAGGTCCTTTGTGTTTAAACAAGAACTCAGTCTATGCCATCATTCTTGTTGATCAGATGTCTCAGTGGCCTGTGTCTAACGTGACTTCCAAGGTAGTTATACAATTTTTAAATGAAATTTTTGAAAAAGAAGGCTTTCCTGAATCCATCACAAGTGATAATGGGGTACAATTTGTTTCTTTGGAAATGAAAGAATTTTTACAACGTCATGGGATTATTCACAAACGTGCATCAGTTTATTCCCCACAAAGTAATGGTATTGTGGAAAGGTGGATTAGAGTATTTAAAGAAGGTCTACAATTGGCAATGTCTCATGGGAAGGATTGTAGACAAACTTTGAGTGAAATATTGTGGTGCTACAGAAATACTCCTAGAAGTATGAATGATCTAACCCCTTTTGAAAAAATGAGAGGTAGGAAATGTATATCCAACATGTATCAATCTTGGATGAAAGACCTGTTTCTTGATGAAAAAGATATGAGGGGTAGAGTTGTTCAGAGTGGAAATGTGAAACCCACTCTTATCAATGTCAATGACTGGGTTAGAGGAAAAAAAAGGTAGGTTTGTTAAATCCGGTGAATCCAAATTTTCTGATCCATTGAAAGTTCTACGAGTTGGACGTCAGGTTGTGGAATTATCTGATGGTAATGTGTGGAATATGTCCAAAATTGTCAAAATTCCACAATGGTTATGGCCTGGTGTAAAATCTGATGATTCTGTTTCTCACAAGTTCTCCAGATCTGCCAATAACAGTTGTAATTGGAGAAAGTTCTCCAATACATGTGATGGTTCTTCTTCTGATCAACATGTGCAAAGATATCGTCAACGTCCTGCATGGTACAAGGATTACTATGTGGATTATTGATCACCATTAGTTTATTATTGATGTTGTGTAATTTCTTTTTCTGTACACTTCGTGTATTCTGTTAGTTTATGTTTGGTTATTCTGTTCTCTTATTTTGTTAACATTGTTAAATTGCTACGAAGGGGGATGTGTGGTATTCTGGTGATGTCACAGCTGGAATCTGATACACGGGATGTCCCAGATTCCAGTGGAGACAGTTTAGACCCAGGCTTTTATATATTAACATCTAAAAAGCTTTGCTCAAATAAAGCTACTTAATTAATCATATTTATTGTGGACCTTACATTATTTCATCATCATTACCCCCAAGGTCAGCCTGGCCGTACCGGGTATCAGTCGTTTCCCTGGGAGGCTGGTAGGGTGGTGGGCGCCTTTCTTGCTGGGGGCTGCTTTTGTAGCAGTACAGCAGTTTTAAAAGCACTTTACAATTCCTTATATATGCAACAGTTTTGAAGCAGCAATAAAAGTGGCAAGGTAACTCAGTGATTAATGTACCTGCTGGAGAGGGATCAGAGTTTTGTCTAGTGGCAGTTTGGACTTATCTAAGGTAGAACAGATAGTTAATATGACTGCTATAAAGAGCGTGTACTATGCAGATCACAGAACAGTGTTTTATGTGCATAGCTCAGTGGTTTACCACTTTTGTCACAGAGATCCTTTTGCAACTGTGCAGTTCATAAGTTACATTCATAATCTAGGTTAGAAAGTTATAATTGTTCCCATTCTTTCATTATCCTAATGCTGCTAAAATGGGTTCGAATGGGTAGAAATAAATTCTTATTAGTAAAGTCAACTCTTACCACTGTGTTACATTCTGAATCCTGAGTTTGTGCTTGCCTATACAAAGTACTCTTAAAAAATGCCTACCGGCATTTTCTATCCACTGATTACACACATATGATTCTTTGTCTCTGTATGTATGTGTGATGCAAATTGCTCCCACACTCTACACTGGTCTGAGAGGGACTATAAAACAAATGAAATACATTTGTGAGAGGGGCTATGGAGAGCTGAGAGGCCCTGTTAGAGTATTTATTAAGCGCCTATATCACCCATAGGTCTCATAGCGTTACCTAATACTTAGACAGAGAAATCAAGCAAAACAGGTGGGTTGTGCTAGAATAGCCAAGTTTTGAGGGCTCTGCGAAATTTCTTGTGATCGGTTTCTAAGAGGAGCGGTAGAGGCAGTTTGTTTCAGGTTTCCAGGGCAATTCTGGAAAAAAGATCTACCACCGTTCCTAATGGTGTGGACTTTAGATACCGTTAGGAGGTGTTTGCTAGAGGAACAGAGGGTTCTTACGGGGAGGTGCATTGTTAGTTTGTTAGCTAGGTATTGTGGTCCTCTGTTATTGAGGGTCTTTTGTACCAGACAGCAGAGTTTGAACTGTATCCTCTTTTTGACTTGGAGCCAATGTAAGGCCTTCAGACTGGGTACTGAGGGGGCTCGCGTGGACAGGTTCAGGACCGATCTAGCTGCAGTAATCTGCAGGACCTGGAGCTTGGCAAGATGCTCTTCGTTAATGGAGGCTAGAAGCGAGTTTCCATAGTCCAGGCGGCTAATTATTAGACCCTGTACTAGGGGCATGCGGGAGGATAGTGGAATCCACTTGAATATTTTCCTAAGACTGCGCATGAGGCCGTAGCTAGTGCGAACCAGGTTGTTAATGAGGTTTGCCATGGAGAGTTTGCAGTCTATTATCACCCCAAGATTGTGAACAGCTGTCTTAGGTGGCAGACAGGGTCCCAGGGAGGAGGGCCACCAGTCGTTGGACCACAGTTTAGGGGCGTCCCCAAAGAGCAAGATCTCTGTTTTGGTAGCATTGAGAAGCAGATGGTTGTTTGCCATCCTGTCGTTTATGGCAGTCATATAGTGTTTGAACCGTTTTTTTGTATCGAAGTTGTCCGGTTCAAGGTGATTAATATCTACGTGTCATCCGCATAGGACACTGTTTATAAGCCAAATGCTTTAATTAGCTTGGCTAAAGGGGACACGTACAGGATAAAGAGTGTTGGTCTTAGGCTGGAACCCTGAGGGACACCCTTGTCGATAGGCTGGCTTTTAGAGGAGAAGTCTCCTATTTGTACTTTGGAGGAGCGGTCAGTCAGGTAGCTTTGGATCCATTTCCTTGCGGTGCCCACGACACCAAATTCGCCTAGGCGATCCAGAAGGATTACATGCGAGATGGTGTCGAAGGCCGCCGACAGGTCACCCCTTAAAGTGACTAAGAGAATGCACCATCAGCTGACCGTGTTAGACCTCAGTCCTACCAATTCCTCTGGGATTACCGGAGATGCCAGCAAAGTGGGATAAAGGTGACACTGGAGGTAGTTTCACGCACGGTCATTGAACTTTCAAAAATTGGATTATTCATCCAGTTGGAGGGAGCATGCAGTGGGCCAAAGGCCTCTTCAAGTGTTTGAATAGGTGGTCGCCGAGAAGCAGTAGTGGTCTAAACAGACAATAATTTGGCCAAAGCATATCCAAATTGATAATTGATATCTGCTGTTCCAGATCTTCACTTGGGCAGTAGCAGTTGTTGTCTCCCTAAAGCTCATTGATCTTCATGGGTGGACATCTCCAGGGGAGACAGACCAAATCAGGTGTTTTAATCTGAAGTAAACACTGCCATGCTGCTTAACTTAGGGCTCTTTAGATGATTCAGCACTCTATCATCAATCATTTTGCAGACAGGGGCAATGCCCTGCTCCCACAATTCCCTTTCCACTTTCTAAAGCAGGAGCACTGCTATAAGCCTTCCCCATATTCTAACGTAGTCCCTGCCTTTCAGAGAAGGTTTAGTGGTAAGTGGCTCTGGTGATAGTGATCACCCACTTTTAGCCCCGGAGGCCATGTTTACCTCTATTTCAGATGATGGTATCCCAGGAGTGAGTTATTTTATTAGTGCCCTGCCCTTTACATCTGGCATCCCTTCCTTCCTGCACCTGAGGCTCTGAGCATGGGTCTGAGAGAACTAGGCTTCTGAATCTAGGCATGTTGTTCCCAGTGGTACTATCTATTCAAGCTTCCCCAAAAATGGCCATAACTTGTACATAAGACTGCCAATAGGCCTCCTTCAAGAGGTGGTGCCAGCTTACTCTTTTGTCTTCTCTTCAGTGTGACCCATAAGAAGTTTTCCGTTTTTTACAATATAGCTTTGACATAGGTTTGACTTTTGCTAGCCTGTAATTGCACTGGGCAGCAAGCCATGCTTTTATAGAACCTCTGGGCAGTCTTAGGGCACAATTAGCGGAGCTCAGCGACAGAAATGGAAGTCTCATGTGCATTATCAAAATGTAAGTCTCCTTTGCGTTATCGTCCTGTCTGACGGTACAGTGGACAGATTTCTTTTTTGATGTATTCGTGTTGGTTAATATGACAAAGTAAACAGAGTGTTGTTTTAAATGGGCAGCTACTGAGGGGCAGATTTATCAACATTTCATGCAATGCAGCAAGGCACCCTCCTGCACTGCGCTGCGTGAAAGGGAGAGGGAAGCAGTATACCATTCTTAACATTATATGTTGCATTCCTTTACTCTTCTTGTGCTGACGCACTTTTGGTTACCTAGCACCAAAGCAGACACGCTTGCGTAATGGTGCAAGGGTGCCTGCATTGCAGATAGAATTGTTTTTGTGCAGGAAGGGACAACTTTCTGCACAAAAAATAATTCTCTGAGGCTTTTTCCTCTTTCTAAGGTGGGTTCTGCCCATGGAATGCCTCCCTGGGGCAAAGTAACACAAAGCAGCATGTTGCACTGCCTTGCGCTGCCTCATATTTACTAAGCACCGCAGGGCCACGCAAGGTGGCATTGTATGGCTTGGTAAATCCACCTTTAGAGTTGAGTTTCCTTTGCGTTACCTTGCAATTACCTTACCTTGCGTTACCTTATCAAAACTTTGATAAATTCGACCCTGAGGGCCTGCACTTCTTTGATTTGAAAGGGAGAGTGGCCACTCTACTCAGCAAGTAGAAGGGCTTTATTACTTGCTGTTAATATTCATTATTAACCTCTCACTTCTCAGCCCCATTGTTTACATACCCTCCTTCTCACCCGCAGGCATTTCATCAGTGCACCTAGAGTGAATGCCTGGTGTAAATCAGGAAGAGGAGATGAGGCCACTCAACATTTCTGACAAGTATTCCTTCCATAGTTTACTCTCGACCTTTCTCAAGAAGGTCAACACACAAAATTCCTGACCTTCAGAGTCATACAGTAAAAAAGGTACCTCTGTCTTACAAGCTCTCATTAATGCATTAATATGTTGATCCACAAGGCGTTAACAAACTATAACAGCCCCAAACCTACAGAGGATGCTTAATAAGAAACATTTGGTGACCAGGACATGTTTGAAGTAAACAGCAATGTCCAAATACCAAAAAATGAGCCTTTTTGAGATTAATAATCTTAGCAATATATACACCTGTCAATTTTCTATTGAGTCCCACACCTTAGAGAGAAAGCTATCATCTGCTGTGCGGTTAGTAATAGGTCTGGTGTCTACCACTCAAGATCGGACAACATTAGCTTTTACCACATGGCGTTGTGAAGTGCTACGTTGGTGGAAAACATTAGGGGTACCTACACAAGCACATCGGGTTTAGCCCCTTGTTGATAGTGGTCTTACGTGTAAAATCATTTGATGACCTCTGTCAAAACCCAGTTGTCAGGGTAAAGCTCAATAAGAATACACAGGAGGCGCACAAGACTCCTACAGAACCTGAGATTGGATCATGGTTTAGGTTGATCCACCATTGCAAAGAGCGCTGAAAAACATGGTACCAAGTTGTTATAACTTACTTGTCTGTTCCCTACTGCTCAGCCAGAGTGAGTGCTGGTGTACTGGATGATGTTTGGAATGTTGGATGTGTGTGATGTCACGGGATGCTTGGGGTCGGGAGCTGTGCGGAGTGGCAGTTGGTGGATGCCGACTGAGCAGCAGGGAGGCTGCTCCTGGTGGAGCTTTTGTCATCTTTACTTATTTACTTGAAACCTAACTTGGAACTAAGCCTTATTAAATCCAGCTTGTTATATATACCTGGCTCAAGGACTTCATTATTTACATTTTTGGCGACGAATGCCAAAAACGAGCCTTATTGAATTTTCGCTACATTTCAAAGAAATATTAAATATTAAATATTAAACAAGGGATAAATATTGTACATTACGGCCATCTTGTGGATTTACAAAGTATTTAATTAGAATTCTTTTCTTCTCAAAGACTAAGATGAAAGTACGACTTCCTTCATATGCTAGTGAGGGTGCAGTGAGAGTGATTTGGGGGATTCTCTTGTATCGCTGCCTGCCTCAGGTGAAGGTCGTCTGGGTGAGAAAGTAAATTTGTGTTTGCCACGTAATTTGTTTAATTTACAGTGAGGATAAAAGAAACTGTCACGCATCCATTTAAAACTGTAAACTTGGCACGCGCTTCTCACCTCTTTACAACGACCAGTTGGTGAGTCTCTTATGATGACGTCGTAGAACCTCCGTGGGTTCTGGTGGAGAAGCAGAGTCTTCTGTGCGTCAGCCAGCGTCAAAGGCTTTCAACCTCTGACCAGAGAAGGACTTTTCAAAGACTGCGATAAGGTTAAATATTGTACATTACTGCCATCTTGTGGATTTACAAAGTATCTAATTAGAATTCTTTTCTTCTCCAAGACTGAGATGAAAGTACGACTTCCTTCATATGCTAGTGAGGGTGCAGTCAGCAACTCGGCGAAACCATCCTTCACGTTCACTGTTTCCTGGGTTTCTGCAAGTTTTTCGGAGTAATACAGCTACTGGCAGCTTAAGTACAGAGATTTCTCTTTGGTTGGAGACCTCGGGTGAGACACCGCTCACCGGAGCACAGGACTTCCCCTTTCATTATATTGCTGGTCACTATAATGTTTGTCTTGTTGTGTGTGTGTGGGTTCAAGGTCATGGTTTGTGTCTAAGGCCTGTATCAGTGTATATTGCACTGTGCAGCCATCTTAGGGGAGGTCATAGGGTGGTATATTCTGTCCTGTGGTGATTTAATACTTCTTGGGGTGTTTAGTGCTTTAGTGCTCTTTAGTTTGGGTGGTGAGTGTTCTATTCGTTTGCGAAGTTGAGGGTGGTGAGTGCCCCAGTGCTTGTTATTTTTAGGGTGGATGGTGCCCTACGGTGGTGAGTTTGTGGGGTGGTCAGTGCCCCAGTGCTGTTTATTTTAGGGTAGTGAGTGCCCTACGGTGGTGAGTTTGTGGGGTGGTCAGTGCCCCAGTGCTGTTTATTTTAGGGTGGTGAGTGCCCACGGTGGTGAGTTTGTGGGGTGGTCAGTGCCCCAGTGCTGTTTATTTTAGGGTGGTGAGTGCCCTACGGTGGTGAGTTTCTGAGTTTGTGGGGTGGTGAGTACCCCAGTGCTAATTATTTTTTAGAGTGGATAGTGCTCTACGGTGGTGAAGTTGTGGGGTGGTGAGTGCCCCAGTGCTGTTTATTTAGGGTGGTGAGTGTTCTACGTTGGTGATTTAGGGTGGTGAGTGTTCTACGTTGGTGAGTTTGGTTAGTTTGTGGGTTGGTATTATGTCGCAGTTATGGGGTGGTGTGTGCCCCAGTTTTGTTTCACGGCTCTATATGTTTGGTGAGGTGTGTTTTTTTTGTTCCCCTAAGGGAGGAGGATGGGGTTAATCTCCATTAGTGTTTTTATTGGGGGATGGAGGTTAATCTCTATCAGTGTTTTATTTTCCGTATTTAGTCAATTCCATAATTTTCATGCATGTATTGGTGGAATAATTCCATTCTTTAGAATGTTTTATATTTATTGATGTTTTCCATTTCTTTGCATCATTTTTATTTTATGCATGTATATTGTGGATTGCTTTCATTACTTCTTACGTAATGTATTTAATGATGTTTCAATGTATGTGCATCATTTCTGCTTTTAGTTTCCCTAAGGAAGGGGGATGTGTTATAACTTACTTGTCTTTTCCCTACTGCTCAGCCAGAGTGAGTGCTGGTGTACTGGATGTTGTTTGGAATGTTGGATGTGTGTGATGTCACGGGATGCTTGGGGTCTGGAGCTGTGCAGAGTGGCAGTTGGTGGATGCAGGCTGAGCAGCAGGGAGGCTGCTCCTGGTGGGGCTTTTGTTATCTTTACTTATTTACTTGAAACCTAACTTGGAACTAAGCTTTATTAAATCCAGCTTGTTATATATACCTGGCTCAAGGACTTCATTATTTACAACACAGGTCTAGACCCTCTGGGGCATATTATCAAGAGAAGTATCGCCGCTTTTTCAGCGATATGTGCCAAAAAAACAGCGATTTTCCATTTGCACTATTAACAAGGACTCACTAACAAGCATTAGTGCTAGTTTCCTTGAGTTAGCAGCCGTTTTTTTTGCCATTTTGCGTGTCAGCGATATTTATCGCTAATGACATGCAAAGTGGCTGTTCCTCACTAAAACTACATGGAAACAGTCGCAAACACAACTTCCCTCCATTATCAATGCAACCCCGGACCCGCAAAGCTATAAGAAAAGTTGCGTTAACCACGGTTATCGCTGAAATTTAACACCTGATTAAAACTTGACTTAACCATCTTGTCAATGGGAGGTGGATTGTCAGGTTAAGTCCACACTTGCCTATTAGCAAGCTTTTCATTAGCGCAGTCAAATTATCGCTGGATTTCTCACGCTATTGCTGGTTCTCACTGCTATCGCTGGATTTTACATCGCCTCTGAGCAAAGCGTTGCTAATACACCCGCTAACACGGAGATGTAATCCAGCGATACAAAAATAAGCGATTTGCGATAATTATCGCACAGTGTTGATAATATGCCCCATTGTTTCTTGTTTAGTATGTTCTTTCCCAATATTATTCTAAGTACCAGAATGTTATCAGTAGCAAGCCCACATTGTTTCATGCAGATAATGTGTGCCAATAACTAAATGCATTGATGTTTCACAACAGTTTTAGCAAAGAATTTATCTAAAGTATCTGCCAGGGCAATTGGCCGCCAATGCCCTAGAACATTTTTCATCAGGATATTATTGCTTTGAGGTCACTAATTAGTCAATGCAGAACCTGCAGACTAAGATAACAATTCTCAGCCATTACGACTCCGGATGCCAAGGTTGAAGATCCTAGAAACAGGTGATCACCATTTACTTTAAGCATAATTGCCAAATATGACACTCACTCTGTTTCCCTTACAAGGGCATATCTTTTTAGCAACTATTATCTGGCTCAGATATAGGGTGATCACCTTCCTACAGGTCATTATGCACACTGTTTGCAGTCCTGGAGTTTCATGTGATGGTCCAATGCATTCTGGGCGTTGTAGCTTTATTTTACTTCCGTTGAAACTATTATACCAACACACCTGAAATCAATGATTTGTAGGTGAAAAGTTCAGGACTAGAGACAGTGTCCATAATGACCAGGAGTATGGTTGCAACCCTCCCCACAAAAGACCAGAAAACTATAGACATCCATTTAGTTATTTATAGCGTCTTGAATCGAACATCAAAGATGCATTGTACGAAGATGTTTTAAATGTCCTTGTTTTTCTTTAGTTGCTTGGATTGGGGGCTTTGGTTGGGTATTTTGCCTTCTTAAATTATCCTGCTGTCTGACATAAGGATGAGGTTCATGCAAACCATGTATCCATTGGACTGTTTTATGATACTTGACTAAAGAATGTCTTATATATAAGAAAAGCTACAAAACTATTAAACTATTGTGAAGAATATTTCTCAGATATTTTCTTCTCATCCATCAAACCTTAGCAAACATGCTACCTGGTCACTATGTCACTCTATTACAAAAACAGTTTGCCCCTGTTGTGTTTAGTTATATGCATATACCCTTGTTTATGTCATTGCCTCGCGCTGCCTCATCTGCTGCCACGAGCCTCTCCATTCCTTTATGACGTCACAACATTCTGTACTGGAACTGGAGGCTCTGGTGACAGTTGTGACAGTTGCTGGCAGCATCATGATTTGAGCAGACGCACCCTCTGGTGTTAGGGCAACTTAATAAACTATATTGAACTTACATGAAGTCTTCGTTTCATCTCTACAATTTGGCGACGAGGGTGGGATTTGGCATAGAATTCAGAGAGGCCTAAGAAAGCTCTTATTTCCTCTTTGTTTTTGGGTGAAGGGGCTTCTCTAACGGCAGCAAGAAGTTATTTTTTTGGTTTTATGCCACTACCATTAATTTCATGCCCCAAATAAGTGACCTCATTAGTGGCAAATTTACATTTGCAGACATCAGCAGTAAGACCATGAAGGTCAAGTGTACTTAGGGTAAACAGTCAAAATATCGAGTAAAAAATATCGAATGGACATAATATCGAGTTTAAAATATAGACTGGACAAAATATCGAATGGACAGAATATAGACATCAAAAATATCGTTTTTAAGGTAAGTAATGTAATACCGAATGTTAAAAATATAGAAAGTTAAAATATCGAAGTATATAATATAGGTTATTAAAATTATAGAATTTTTTATAATATCAAATTTTTTATAGTGTTTTTTATGTTAATATATGTGTGAAAAGTGTGTATTTATGTTATAATTAATTTTAAATAATGAATTTTGTTTTTTTAATTTTTGCGTAATTTAATTCTGTATCGGGTTGTGGGTTTATAGGGGAATAGGGTGGGAAGTAATTTAATTATAATTAATTAAATATGTAAATTTATTTATTGGTATTCATTTTTAATTAATTGTTAATTAATTTATATTTGGTAAATAATTCAATTTTAAATGGCCATTAATATTTAATTAATTGATTAATTGCTAATTATGTTAATTTTACTAATTTATTTTCTGTAGCGGGTTGTGGGTTTATAGGGGAATTGGGTGGGAAGTAATTTAATTATAATTAATTAAATATGTAAAAATATTTATTGGGTTTTTTTTAGAATTAATTTTTAATTATTTTTTTATGGGTAGTTAATTAAATTTTAATTGCCAATTAATTTTATTTAATTGATTAATTGCTAATTATGTTAATTTTACTAATTTATTTTCTGTAGCGGGTTGTGGGTTTATAGGGGAATAGGGTGGGAAGTAATTTATTTATAATTAATTAAATAATTCAATTTATTTAAGAGTATTTAATTTGAATTAATTGTTAATTAATTTTTAATTGTTAATTATTTAATTGTTAATTTGTAATTCATTTGGATTAATAGGTAACTAATAGTAATAATTAATTTTAATTTGTAATTTTAATTGATTAATTGGTATATTATATTAAATTGGTAATTACTTTAAATTAATTTATTATAGATATTAATTTATATTTTTTTAAATAATATATCAAGTATTTACTTTCCCTACTGTTGCTCTCTCTGGAGTGGGAATGGTAATTTTTACCCCTACGCAATCCAACGCTTTCCCTACTGTTGCACTCTTTGGAGTGGGAATAGTAATTTTAACCCCTACGCTATCCAACGCTTTCCCTACTGTTGCACTCTTTGGAGTGGGAATAGTAATTTTTACCCCTACGCTATCCAACGCTTTCCCTACTGTTGCACTCACTGGAGTGGGAATAGTAATTTTTACCCCTACGCTATCCAACGCTTTCCCTACTGTTAGACCCACTGGAGTGGGAATAGTAATTTTTACTTCTACGCTATCCAACGCTTTCCCTACTGTTGCACTCACTGGAGTGGGAATAGTAATTTTTACCCCTACGCTATCCAACGCTTTCCCTACTGTTGCACCCACTGGAGTGGGAATAGTAATTTTTACCTCTACGCTATCCAACGATTTCCCTACTGTTGCACTATTTGGAGTGGGAATAGTAATTTTAACCCCTACGCTATCCAACGCTTTCCCTACTGTTGCACTCTTTGGAGTGGAAATAGTAATTTTTACCCCTACCCTATCCAACGCTTTCCCTACTGTTGCACTCTATGGAGTTGGAATAGTAATTTTTACCCCTACGCTATCCAATGCTTTCCCTACTGTTGCACCCACTGGAGTGGGAATAGTAATGTTTACCCCTACGCTATCCAATGCTTTCCCTACTGTTGCACTCACTGGAGTGGGAATAGTAATTTTTACCCCTACGCTATCCAACGCTTTCCCTACTGTTGCACTTACTGGAGTGGGAATAGTAATTTTTACCCCTACGCTATCCAACGCTTTCCTTACTGTTGCACCCACTGGAGTGGGAATAGTCATTTTTACCTCTACGCTATCCAACGCTTTCCCTACTGTTGCACTCACTGGAGTGGGAATAGTAATTTTTACCCCTATGCTATCCAACGCTTTCCCTACTGTTGCACCCACTGGAGTGGGAATAGTAATTTTTACCTCTACGCTATCCAACGCTTTCCCTACTGTTGCACTCTTTGGAGTGGGAATAGTAATTTTAACCCCTACGCTATCCAATGCTTTCCCTACTGTTGCACTCATTGGAGTGGGAATAGTAATTTTAACACTCTTGCTATGCTACGGTAATAATATTGTATATTTTTCAATAATATTATGTTAATATATATATATGTTTTAAGAAATAAAATTTTATTATTTTTTTATAACTTAAATTAATTATTTAATAATTTTAAGGTTATTTAAGTATTTTTAAGTATATTTTAGCTATTTAATTTTAATATTTTTTTAATTTTACATTAATTTTAATAAATTCGATATTTTTTACAAAGTACATATTTTTAAACGATATTTTTGTACTTACCTGTTTGTAGATAGGACTTCGATATTTTTCTAGTCGATATTTTGGAGTCGATATTTTAAATGCCTATATTTTTGTAGTTGATATTATGTCAGTGATCCGTACTTAGGACTCTATTAAGTTTCTCATCATGCTCTTTCTTGTTTGCACCTGTCACCATTATATCGTCTTGAAAAATCATAAGATTTTTTTCTCCTTTAAAGATTTTGCTCATTAATCTTTGGAACATGGCCGCAGCCGAGGCCAGTCCAAATGGTATTTTAAAAGTAGAGAGATTCCTACATTTGGGATGAAGTGCCAGCTGGTGGTAGGCCGAACTTAAATCAATTGTGGAAAACCACTTCGCTCCATTAGTGTGGGCCAACATTTCGCTGATTCTCGGCAAGGGGAATTGGTCCACCAAAATGTTTTTATTTAGATCGCGAAGGTCCACACATAGGCGGAGTTTGCCATTGGGCTTCTTCGCGATAACTAAGGGAGATACCCATTCCGCTGATTCCACTGGTTCAATCATGCCTGCCTTCTGTAGTCTCATAAGCTCTTCTTCCACTTTCCCTATGATTGAAAATGGGATGTTTCTGGATTTGTGTATGCAAGGGACAGCATTTTCCTTGAGTTTTATTTCATGAACAAATCCCTTCAGCTGCCCTATTTCATCAGAGAAAACCTTAGGAAACCTTTTGACTATGATGCTCCCGTAATCTTCTTCAGTTTGTAAAACTAGTACGGGATCAGGGCTGTTCGGGTCCAATATTATCCCTAATTCTCCTTGGTCGATCCAGCCTAACACGGAAGGACCAACTTTGGAGACGTATAATTTGTCCTGCATTTAGCGTGATTTGAAGTTAAATTGCAACTCCCTGAACCCTAACATCTCAATAGGTTTCCCAGTGTACGTTCTAAGACATATATCAGGACTCATTAATTCTCTGCCTATAACAGGAAAAAAATTTCTAACCACACATTCTCATTTACGATGGTGTAAGGAGACCCCGAATCCGCACAGATTGAGATATCTACACCTCCAATATTTAAAAGACACATAGGTTTTTTCTTTTTGTTAAACTTGTCATTGATGTTCAATACGAATAAATTCATATCATCATCTTCAGAAGACCATGCTTCACTTTGTTCCTCAGGTATCACTACTTTTACATTACTATTTCCTCTCTGTTTCTTATTACATACAGATGAAAAATGCCCAATTAGCCCACATTTAGTACATTCTTGCTTCAAAGCAGGACATGTTTTATCATTTGCCAAATGGTATTTACTGCCACATCTGTAGCATTTCCTATCATCCGACAGTTTGTTTCTGGTGATGGAATCTTTCTTTTGAAAACTGTTAGAACGTAACTTATTGTAAGAACTTTTTGAAGAACTTATTTTAGCAACACCAGATTTCTCATCCGTAACTGGTTTTTCCTCTTGTAACACAGCTTTGGCACATCTACCTGTCAATTGCGTACATTTCACAATCCCAGTAACCTCATCTAGAGGTAATTCCCCTTTTGCCCATAGTTTCTCTTGGACATGTTTTTTGGAAGATCTCATGACTATCTGATCACGAATTAATTCGTCATGTAATGTGCCAAATCTGCAAGTGAGTGCTAAGTCCTTCAATGCGGCAACAAAATCCTCTATCGATTCCTCAGGAGCTTGTTTGCGTTGGAAAAACTTATACCTGTTGACTGAAATAGAAATAGTGGGTTTGAAGTACATGGTAAGTCTTCTAGTGCATTAATATAAACATCTCCTTCTCTTGGTTTTTTGTTGATGCGATTGTATATTTTCATTGCCTTGGCCCCCACACAATGGAGAAGTATTTTTTTCTTCCTTTCAGGTGTTAGCTCTTCTTCTTCACCTATGGCTGAAATAAAATTCTCAAAATACTCCTTCCAATCTTCCCATTTAATGGCGTCATCACTTGTTGATGGAATAAAAGGTTGTGGATGAGAGAGGTTCGAAATTGTACCAGAAGCCATGAGTACTTAAAGGAATTCACCTTATTCAAAATAAAGATATGTCTCCAAAGATTATTTTATCTAAAAAAAAAAATTTGCACTAGAGGTGAAAATATGCGTGTGTCATAGAAGGGGGTTTTGCACTATGTCCCACAATGCGAAAAGCGTGAATTACCAGGTGTGCGTGTCACCACTGTTAACACGCTTATCTTGAAAAGATAATTGGAATAGTTAATAAGAATTGCAGTAGAATAAGGTGTGCGTATCCCTGTTAGCGACACGCTTTCTAATTTAATAGCCAATATTTTGCGCTTGATAAAAGCGTTTCAAATAATAGCCCACAATTCTTATCTACATGCTTCAAAACATTCCTTAAAGAAAACGGAATTTCCCACAAGACCACTTCTGTGTACCATACTGCTGGGAATGGGGCTGTAGAAAGATTGAACGGGGTAATTAAAGGGGTAATCTAATTAGCCAACCAAAACAATCTTTCATGGAGGAAACAACTCATTAAGAATCTATGGGCGTTACGTGTTACACCTTGCGAATCCACAGGTACAAGTCCTTTTGTTTTACTTAGAGGTAGAACTCCTATCACCAAAGATACTGTGGGTTGGTCCACTCCTAAGAGAGTTTGTTGGTCTCCTGCCAAGGTTACAAAAAGCATTGTAATGTCTCAAACAGTCAACAAGAAATACTATGACTTAAAACATGCATGCAAAGAAAGTGTCATTCAAGTAGGTGACATTGTCAGAGTTAAGAAATCAAAGCTCATTGGTAAAGGACAAAGTCGTTTTTCACAACCTATGGAAGTTAAGAAAGTTTATTGTAACTCTGCCCTATTGAGTGGTGGCAACATTTGGCATTTTTCATCATTATCATTGTACAGGAAGGGGATGGGGGTCTCGCCCTCCATTATCACCAATGACAATCGAGGTGGTTCTTCTTCTCGAGACTACGAGTGGATTCTGGATGGTGATGCCGGTGGGGGTTTCTTCTCACAGGGAACACACATGGCGGTTCCTGAGGGGGAGAGCACTCCTGGCGACATTCCCAGCTTTGAGTGCAGTGGTGGTGGCACGAGTGAAGAACTATCTCAAGGTGGGGACAATGATCAGTGCACAAGAAATGCTAATGCTAGTCCTAATGGATCTGCGAGGGTGACTGACTCTACAATCTGGGGATCGCGGTTCGATCACCAGCACCGGCGGCAGATTAGCTCAGCACCATGTGGCTCTGGGCAATAGCTTGCTTAATCTTCCCGACGGCCCCCAGCGCCTAGAGACCCTTACGGGTGATTGTGCGCTTTACAAATGTGGATTATTATTATTATTATTTATCTGGAGAAGTAGAAGTAAGGTCCCAAAACAGTACAATGTGCAATGAACTCAAGGTGAGCAGATACGGTAGGGTTGTAAAGCCACCAGCTAAGTTGCAAGATTTCGAGTGTGCTTAGTGTCTGGATTTGTTCCCTTCTTATCCGTCTCAACAGGTATATGTTCTTTTGTTTTTTATTATTGATAAGGAGATGTGTTGTATTTAGTTATATGCATATACCCTTGTTTAGGTCATTGCCTCGCGCTACCTCATCTGCTGCCACGAGCCTCTCCATTCCTTTATGACGTCACAACATTCTGTACTGGAACTGGAGGCTCTGGTGACAGTTGTGACAGTTGCTGGCAGGATCGTGATTTGAGCAGACGCACCCTCTGGTGTTAGGGCAACTTAATAAACTGTATTGAACTTACATGAAGTCTTCGTTTCATCTCTACAGCCCCCTTATTCATTTTGTCCCCAAAAATTATGTTTCCAACAAGTACATTTTCAAACATTGAGGCTTAAAGTATGGAACCGAAAAACGAGAAGGAGAGCGGCAAAAGGGGGGAAGTGATATGCTTACATACAACTCATCTCTTTGGAAAATACATCCACCTATTTACAATTGAGGGAAAAGTGGCAATTTCTCCTATGGTTTCAATCTGCAAATGTATTTGAGATGCCCTAAAAATGCAGCAAACGCGTTTGAAGGCAGGCAGGGGTTGTCCTTCTTTGCCTTCCAAAGTCATGGTCACCTGGCTGTGTTTCCCTGAATGTCATGAGGGTCATAAGTCATTCGATGTCAAACCTTGTGATGCTATCCAGTATCAAATAGTCTGGGATGGCATGTCAATCTTGTGCATTTTGGTGAACTGAAATCACTGCTCATTCTGCAGTAAGGTACTGGAATATTTCATGAAAGCTCCATTTAGCACACACCTATAAAACATTTCGTTTTCAACAAATGTTTTCGTGCCAGTGTGCAGTAAAAACCATGTTTGCTGACCTTGCTTGCTCTCAGTTCACTTGCAACAGGGTATTTACACACCAACTGCTTCAAAGTTCACCAGCTGCCATACACGCACACTACATCATTGAATTATTTACCCGATTACTAGCCTAACCAAGCAAAAGGTTCCCATTGGCCAAGATCACCTGATCACTAGGGTTATTTAAACTGAGGGTTCAGGGCATCCAGCCAGGACGTCCAGGTAAAGGGTGTAACTTTACAACTGCAGGTAAACGACCAAACAATTACACAATCTATTTCTATTTTTGCCCCCTAAAGACTACCTATTCTAAATACACACCCCTCATATACTTTCACAGGGTGGTCATAACCACAAATGAACTGCTCTCATCACCCCTATTACCTCGTCAAGAACAAAGCAAATCACCACACATACAGGATACAACCTATAAAAAACAACACATTGACAGTAAAATCACAACCCAAACGACAGACAAACATCATTTCACATGGCAGGAGGAAACTAAAAATCAAGGGACGGCACAAGCGTATGATCTCTAGGTCGCTCATTGCATCTTCTGCCCAGTACCTGAAATACCCCATTCAAACCACCAGAAAAAACAGCAACTGCAACACCATTACTCAATGCAACAAGCTCCCACACAAACAATTAACTCTCAAACCAAAAAATTCTCTAACCCAGCAAGCTTCTTAGCACCTCCACTGCAAGCTGTAACCAGGCAGTCCCCAACGCACCCACACCAAAATGCCTGATGGCACTGTTTTTCCTTCTATACTACACCACACAGCCCCTCAAAGCACCATAACATGCAGAGGAAATAAACACAATAACTACAAAACTGAGGGCCCCATTAGCATGGCGGGCGGACTTTGTCGGCCCGCCATCCTATCGTGAAATGGGACTGCCCGCCATAAGGGCGGGGGTCCTGTAGGGGCCATTAGGATGCGCCCGCCACAATGTCAGGAAGGCATGTTGTGCACTTCCATGCACAACATGGCAGGCACCGCGCAGTGCCTGCCATGTTGTGCAATGAACTGCAGGGGGGTACCATAGGTACCCCCCATGAGCACCCCCCACCCCCGTAGTCCCTGGGGGCCTGCACCGGGCCCCAGCCGGAAGACTCCGCATGCCTTCCCCGCCACGGAAAGGCATGTCCCAGCACACATACTAATATGGCTGGTGGTGTCTAACAGACACCGCCACCATATTGAACCATTTTCCGCCCGGTCGACTTGTCGACTGGGCGGAAAAGTGCCGGACAGTCTTTCCGTCCGTCGCGGACCTCCCAGCCATAGTATTATGGCGGCGGGTCTTTGCTGGAAGGCGGTGGTGGCTACCGCCGGCCCGGCGGGGGCGATCCGCCCGCCATCCTAATGGGGCCCCTAGTGTTCAATGCAAAATTCATGCACAAAAATCTCTGCCACATGTGTGATCTACTCTCAGAATCATAAACACCACAGGAAGAGAAAGGGTCATAGGGATATTTAAAGACCTGCCCAGGTTCACATCCCCTACCACTCAATTACAATAACACCAAAGAAATCGGTGGTCCAAGAAAGCCATTCAAATAGCTCACTGGCTTTGACTCCTGAATGAGTGAGTCAGGACACAAGTTCCCTACAAGCCTAAAACAAGAATAGGAAACAACTGTAGAAAAGATCATAAAGACAGGTGATTACCAGTGAGATCCACATACAACTAAATGGATTCCCATCAATATATCGTAATGATCAATCTTCTCATTTGGTCATCCATCTATCGGGCTGGTATGACATAGAGACTTATTACCATACCCACGATATTAGGCTGAATTGGATCAAACCCACAATCACATTGGCAATCGCATCAAGGCACTTAACTCTTTATTAAAGATGTGCTCCTTTTGGATACTGAGACAATACATGTTGAGCACATCTTGTTATACCAAAGAATGGTTTTTCTATCTAGTTGATACACGCTGTGTTCTCACATGCTGGGTTTTACGTGTCATATGTGGTGTGGGTTAAATGACAATTAGGTATTCTGAGATCCTGGCTTGGGTCCTCTGAGAATTGGCGATTGCCTGTGAAAGACAGACGGTAGATGGGGTTGCAGCTACAGAATGTGGAGGATGAAGAAGCCCTAGTGTCTCTTGCCTTACTCTATGCTTTCCCTTGCTTCACTTTCACAGAGCGGGGCCTCTATTTCCTGAGCTTGGTCCAGGTGAGGTGAGGTCCAGTCCCCGGTCAAGCTGGGTGAGCACACATAAATTATCAATTGTTTTTGAATTTGCATAGATTTTCTACAGGAATACAGTAAAGAAGACAGCGTATTGACAGTAACCTGTTATTGAACTTTCTTGTGTTTTAGATGATATTCACATTCCTTGATGCGGAGGTTTAATACAAGCAGGTCTGAATTGCTCCAACCAGTTTCAATTTATTTTATTTATGATAACGGAACTCAAAAGAGGTCCACATAAAGAGTAAAACAATACATTCCAACCATTCAAATACAAAAATATTACATAAAAGAATATTTTCAAAATACAAAAATAGAACTGAACCGTAATATCATCACCTAAAAAAAATACAAGAATAAAACCGAACCATAATGACACCACCTAATACAAATTCAAAAAACATTTAAAAAATGTATACAATTTAAAACAAAACATTTCATTAGAGGGGTTATTCATTGCAACTATGAAATCAGCAGCAGACAAAATATTCAGCTGAAGACAAATTAATCTTAGGTGCTTTCGCCTATGCGACAATAAAGCTGGGCAAACAAATACAACATGGAGCAAATCCTGATCTTTCATATGACAGAGGTCACAAACAGCTGAGGATCCGTGCCATTTAGATAAGAGCGATTTCAGAGGAAGTAAATCCTGTCTTAGTAAGAATAGTAGCCGCCTAATGCCATGAGGAATATTCCAGTGAACATATGGTTGTGCAGACCTTACCAAACAAGAGTTGATAACAGGAGTAAGACCTTTTTTCAAACTACGAGACTCTCTATCCAATCTCCACCCTAAATCCCATGAGGCGGATTTCAAAAGAGTTTTTAACTGAAATTGCGATAGAGAAAATAAGAGCTTTATCTAATCGTAATTGGTTTACAGCATATCTAAAAAAAAAAAAAATTAGAGAATGATCATTAAGACTTCCCAGCAGCTCAGTTTTAATGAGATATCTTAATGTGCCAGGCTCACCTTTAGATAGATTAAAAACCCAGCGCACACTCCCCGCTAAGCCTTGGACCCAACTGCTACGTAAACCAAATTCCTGTCTAAGAGCAGCGGTGGAACTAGCTGTGTTGATGGATGGAAGGCTACGGAGGATTTTTCCTTCAGTAGAGTTCAAAAAGCTCCAATTTTTTATATCAATTAACTCCAATCCATAGAGTAATGACGCAGGGATTTTTGCTCGATATACATCCAATAATATTAGAAAATGCCTTCTACCAGTAGCTTTATATAAAGATAACAAACTCTTTCCCTGGACAATAGCTTTGCGGATGTTATTAGCTATATGAGTTTTTTCGCTTAAATTACTCATAACAATTTTGCCAAGAAAAGGATAAGATTTCACTGTTTCCAGTTTTTGGCCCCCCACATTCCCAAAAAAATTAGGATATTTAAAATTCTTCTTGCCAGAGAAACACATCACTTTGCTTTTTGCAATATTTACCAATAGGTGATGTTTTCCTACGTATATATGTAAGGTATGCAGGCGATTATTCAGTCCCCTTGGCGTTAAGTCGAGAACTAAAATATCGTCAGCATACATTAAACAAACAATAGGAGACCCCCCCCCAAGGTTGGCGCTATACCTGTGCTTTCAGACAGAGTCTGGGGTAAATCTGCAATATAAAGGGAAAAAAGCAAAGGAGCCAATAGGCAACCCTGCTTTAACCCATTATATGTGGGAATCGTTCTTGATAAACATCTTTCTCCACCCAACAGAACTCTGCACCAGGTATCTGAGTGTAAGGCACGTACTAATCTAATAAGAGGAGAAGGCATCCCTAGATCGAATAATTTCTCCCACAGCAATGTTCTATCCACCTTATCAAAAGCTGTGGAGAAGTCGATAAAGGTGCCATAGACTCGCCCTCCACGTACCCTAACATATTTCTCCGTTAAAATCTGGAGAGCAGTCAAATTGTCAAGGGTACCGTGTTTTGCCTGAAACCAGTTTGTTCAAACGATAAAATTTCAGTCATAGCAACCCATTCATTAATTAACTTAAGAAGGCATTTTGCAAATACCTTACCGATGGCATCTAGTAAAGCAATTTGACGATAGTTTTGAGGTAGGTCTCTAGCCCCTTTTTTTAAAAGAGGGACTAATATGCTCCCTTTCCAAGAAGTAGGTACAGTTCCGCTGGTGAAGCAAAATTTAAACACTGGATAAAGGATTTTGCTCCATAATTCAGTCTGTTGTTTTAAGACAGAAATTGGGATCTCATCTGGACCCATCGCGCCGGAGGAGCGCATACCCCTAATGGCTAGCTCAATATCTTTTTCAGATGGAGAGACAATATGAAAATTGTCCTCATAGGGAAGATCCTTGACCAATAACAAACCATTATTACTATATAGTTTATCAATATATTGAATCCAGATCTGCTCATCAATAGAGATGGGCGTAGGACAGCTTCTAGAACCACAGCCCTTACCGATTAGTGACCAAAAAGTCCTAGCTTGACCTTTATATGAGGATTCCCGGAGTTTTATCCATAATGAATCTTCTTTTTCTCTTTTTATACTTGCCTTCAGCCTTGACCTTCTTCTTTTTAGTAAGGCCAATTTATGGTGCCTTTCTTGGTCAAATGATAAATATTGCCCCCTTATCAATTTATTTATTTCAATATTTAGTTGCCGAAATTGTTTAGGTGGTACTGTATATTTTTTATCAGAGGGAGCTTTCTTTGCTATTGAGATTACTTTTTCCAAAAATTCCGAAAGACATGCGAATTCCCTCCCGTCCCAATGGGACAAATTTGATACAGTAGAGACCAATGAACTCAGCAGAGTCTCAAAAATCACAGGATTCCAATGACATCTCCCAGACTTGGTACCAAAGTTCACCCGATCAGAATCCATATGCCAAGAATCCGACAAAGGGGGACTTAGGGAGACTGTGACAATCAAAACCCTGTGATCACTTAAATCAGAATCCATAACCGAAAAATCTTTTAGATACCGGAAGAATGCACTATCAGATACCACATAATCAATGATTGATTGTCCATTTTTTGTGTTATGTGTAAATGTAGCGGGGAAGTCAGAAGGGAGCCTCCCATTTATTATTAAACAGTCTACCTTAGAAAAACCTTCCAGAATTAGTTTCCCTCTTTTATCGGACTTGATATTTGCCGGAAACTGAGCTTGAGGAACATGGAGAGATTCTTCCCTAAGCGTATTCCTGAATAAATCAAGACCACAATTTGAAATTTTGCAATTAAGGTCACCCATTAATAATATATGTGGCGGGGAAGAAACATCCATAAGTGAAGAAATAAACGAAAATAGCGGTTTTAGGGCAACATTAAAACAGGCATCAGGTGGAATATAAGTATTTATCAAAACTAGTGTTTTATTAGGGCCATCCTTAATCAAGTTTTCTAAAAATATTGCCTGAAACAGTTTATTTGGATCTAGATAATGAGAACATTTCCAGTCAATCTTATTGGAGAGTAAACATGCTACTCCACCCTTAGCATGACCTCTCCTAGAAGGGGATGCACTACCATCTAAAACAAAATACTCTTTTGCAATTGTTAATTTTCCTTCCACCCAAGTTTCCTGAAGACAGATAACATCAGCCTCTAAGGATTGTAAAGATAACAATTTTTCCGGACTATTCTTCAGCCCCGCGATATTCCAGGAAATAATTTTCAAATCACTGTTAAAAATTTGATTGCGGTTTAGAGGAGTAGGTCGTTTGATTTGAAAGAACACCAGGCAACCATCCCCACTTAGAAGTGTCATCCATTAAGAATGGTTTAGAAGGAGGAGGATTTTTATATAGTACTTGACGTTTGTTGTGAGATACACAGATTTTTAGCTCCTCAGTTTTAGCTGAAAATCTATCTATAGAATTCAAATGTGTATCATAAGTCAAGGACAAGTTGGAAAATAATTTGTCACCATGTGCATAAATAAATAAAGGGGTAACGTCTATCCCTCTAATTTGTAGCTCCTCTACCCGCTGTAAAATGTGATTTAATACTAGCTTGGAGTGGAATTTAACCCTGGCAGTTTTCCCGAAGGTAGAATTCGAGAGCTTTACCAAGTCCAAATCGGAAGTTTGAATTAATTTCAAACTATCGATATCATTAAAACATTTAAGAAGGGCTGATCTATTTAATATAAGATCCGTATCAAATAGGTGGGTAAAGACTAAGTAAAAGGTGTCAACACTTTCTTTCTCTTGAACAGGGAAAGAAGAGGCAGGCTCATTCGCTTGAAAATCTTGAAATGGAGTAGCTAATGGATTGAGAATTGAGGGTAAAACATTTACTGCAAGTGACGGATCAACATTATGGGAATTACTCAAAAGACCTGCAGTAGCAATAGTAGGGTTTAAAAATTCCCCATTAGAATCACCAGCTATAACGTCTGGTATATCAAAGGAGGACTCTTTCAAACAAGCTTTTTCCGGAGAGACCACTAGATTATTATCAAAAAGTATTTTTCTCTGTTTATTTTTATAGAATCTCCGGATCGGTTTCCTTTTTTTTAAACGATTCTTTTTTTGCTTTAAAGGGACTGCCTCATCATCAGGGTTTAAGTGAACAGTACATGCCCCCATTTCTTCTTTTTTTGTATGTGAGGTAAATATTGGAAATATGGGTGGCTTTTCCGTTTGTTGTACGTTGGCTGAATCTATCATAGGTTCTATTGCTTCGTCAGCTAAGGCAATACAATTTCCTCCAGCTGACATTTGCCTTGACGATAATGGGGCCCTTGGAAGAATCCACAAACTTATTTCCAATTCGATCTTCAGAAGCCGGACTCAAAATCGTTAAGGCTGGGTCTAAAGTTAACACCTCTTGTGGGGACCTCATAGCTTTATTTAAATTTGGGAATATATTATCAAGCTCAAAGAGCGGTACGGAAGCAGACCCACCTTTATTATGTAGGAGCACCCTAAGAATTTTAGTTACCGTATCAAGGACACAGTCAGAGCCTCCTACAAATTTTTCCAATAAATGCAAAATAGATGTGAGCAAGTCTACAAGGGAAGAAAGAGACTTTGAGATTAAATTATCATTCTCTGTTGGGGGATTTGGCAGGGAATGGTTCAGGTTAGATCCGGGGCTAGATGTAAGATTTAATTGGGCTAGGGAAAAATCCAATTTATTAGAAGGAGTGCTACTAAGGATATGAAGATTAGGGGGAGGGAGGGTTTCCTTAGTGTTTGTTATAGCCCCAGTTTTAACACGAACCGAATCCAAGCGCCTCTTCTGAGAGACCAAGTCAATGTCTGGCAATGTAAAGTCATCCTCTGGGATTACAGGAGTGTGGGATAAGTCAAACAAGACTTTTTGTTCTTCCCTAGGAGACGGTAGTATATTAAGCACTGTTAAATCGGGCATTTTTGAAGAAATGTCATTAAGGTTTTCAGAGTTCATTTCGGATGATAGGTTCTCAAAGAGGGGCGGAGAGGGAGTTTCAATTAAATTAATATTATCCTTGTGGGGACGAGTAACTACCTCTATTTCTTTAATTATTTGTTCGTCTGAATCTATACTATCCAGTGCTACTCTATCCTTCCCTCTTTCCCATAAACTATACAATTGACATTGCCCTTTTAGAACCAAAGAAGAATTAATCTTATTCCGAAGAGGGTTCGATTTAGTTTTAGAACATGACCTCCCCATAAGTATACGACCAGAGCGGAGTTTCTTTGCAGTCATTGTATGGGCAATTCACAACAACTTAACAATGAATATTTTGAAGACAATTGATTGGAAGGCGCAGGCAGGGAGAGCGGCCCAGGTGCTGGAGATTTGGGCTGGCGGCGGGCGCTCCTGGGAGTTGGAGTCCCAAGCCCGCTGCACGCTCGCAGCCCTGCCTACAGTTCCTCTTCCTCGATACAAAATCCCTCAAACTCCAGGTCCGAAATCTTAAGCCAGCAGTGAGCACCCCTGCGAAGCGGGACCCGCGAAGCCGGTTCCGCAAGCAGTAGCAGGGAAATTCCTAACACCACGACAAAAGCAAGCGTCCCACGTTGGTTTTAGGGGCTGGGCTTTTTGAAGACAATTGATTGGAAGGCGCAGGCAGGGAGAGCGGCCCAAGTGCTGGAGATTTGGACTGGCAGCGGGCGCTCCTGGGAGTTGGAGTCCCGAGCCCGCTGCACGCTCGCAGCCCTGCCTACAGTTCCTCTTCCTCGATACAAAATCCCTCAAACTCCAGGTCCAAAGTCTTAAGCCAGCAGTGAGCACCCCTGGGAAGCAGGACCCGTGAAGCGGGTTCCGCAAGCAGTAGCAGGGAAATTCCTAACACCACGGCAAAAGCAAACACAGCAAAGCGTCCCCACGCGTTGACCACACCACTCGAGACTGGAGTCAGCAAAACGTTGCAAACTTCATCCTTTTATGAAGTAGAACTCAACACTTCAAATCCAGCTCATACCATGGCAATGATATTGTCCATCCTTATTAAAACAAGTCTCTGGGCGACCTTTCCCTTGCCACCGCCGCACTTCACTGGCCCACTGTTCAACAACAAGCTGCAACAAGTTGTAACAAGCAACAACGAAGCACTGCTGCGGCGCTAAGGCTTACCTCCCAGCCTGTCTGCTCGTCTCGTAGTGCGCACAGGGGAACCACCCGCACCTCCTTACTACCAGCCGCCGCCGCCCTCGAACAACGCAGTGCAATGCGGGACAGGCAGTGAACTGTTGTTTTTGCAGGAGTCAAACACTGGAGCAGCAGCCGTCAGGAGAGGGCAGCCATCGGCCAACAGGTAGGCGATGGTAGGTGATGGTGCGGCAGTATGGCAGCCCGATGTTTTGGAGCCAGTGCTTGGAGCCGGCAGCCCGACAATGGCTCGGCAAAGTTGACAAACTTAGCAGGACCGGGGCAGGTCCAGGGCCACCATACCAGGCTCGGCTCGGCTCGCTCGCTTGTTATCGGTTTCAGAGCACAGAGCAGCGGCTGCGGCTTCCAGCGCGGCTCGCGGCAGAGGTGAAGCTCCTCCCTCAATCCCGATCTTGGGCAGTCGCAGGGAGTCTCGTGCGCGGAGTCAAAAACCGTGATGGAGTTCTCGAGCTGAACAAACGTCCTACAGCAGAGTAAGAAAGTCTTCAACCTCTTAACGTCTCCCTGTATGTTCACTCATATTCTTTTTATATATAAGTTTTTTCACTTCTTTCTTGCAGTAGCAAAGCTAGAGAGCAGATGCCCTGAAGAAAGCTGCGGGATTTTTTTCCCTACTGGCTGAAACATGTTGGCCCGTTTGCAGTTATTTGTTGAAACTGCTTTTTTGCACTGTTGTTTTTAATTAGTGGTTGAGCAGACATTCTAATAAAAAGTGCTTTTTTCGCCTCTTCACCCTATTTTATTCACCACTTTTTTGTGTTTTTGCACTGCACTATATTCTCATATGATCTATTTTCAATGGTCTAAAGTGATTGTGGGTTTGATCCAATTCAGCCTAATATTGTGGGTATGGTAATAAGTCTCTATGATCAAGAGTCATAGCAGCCCGACAGATGGATGACCAAATAAGAAGATTGATCATTACGATATATTGATGGGAATCCATTTAGTTGTATGTGGATCTCACTGGTAATCACCTGTCTTTATGCTCTTTTCTACTGTCGTTTCCTATTCTCAGAATCCACACCAGACCTCACCTTAATTACAGAAACATCACTCAGCACTTTGCACACACGTGGCTCAAAGCCATCTGTAACAAGGGGACTAGGCAAGCAGAGGGGATTGTACCGGAAAGCGAATGGTGGACTCGTGTACCTTTCCCTCTTTACACCCCAATCAGAAGCAACTGAATATTGCAGAACTTGTTAGGTATGCCAGAAACGAAACTTATACAAACCACCAGCAGTACCCCTAAAACCTTTACGCATTATCGGACAGCCATTCGAAAGAGTTGGGATGGACCTTATAGGCATATGTATTCCCTAGGTCCTCGAAAGGGAATACATATGCCTTAGTAATAATCGACTATGCTACTCCTTTTCCCGAGGCTTTTCCTCTCAGGGCCCCCACTACTAAAAATATCACAGAGAAATTTGTCGAATTATTCTCCAGGGTGGGATTTCCCAAAGAGGTGTTAACGGACCAGGGAACTCCATTTGTTTCCAAACTCATGAAAGAGGTTAGCAAACTGCTAGATCTAAGACAAATACGTAACTCAGCATACCATCCCCAGACCGATGGTCTGGTGGAAAGGTATAACCGCACATTGAAAACGACACTAAGAAAAATGCTCACCCTGGAAAATAAGGACTGGGACTTGCTTTTACCATTGGCTCTATATGTATTGAGATCCCAAGCTCAAAGTAGTATGGGATATTTGGCCTTTGAAATGCTGTACGGAAGGCAACCCCGGTCTCTGTTGGAGATAACTCGAGAGGCTTGGGAAAAGGAGGATGTGAATGAAGCAAAAACTATCATAGAATACACCCAGCAATTAAAGAGTAAGCTATGGAAACTAAGGGATCTGGCCTACTCGAATAAAGAGAAAAGCCAACAAAGATAGAAACAGAATTATGACAAGGGGAAGAAGTGGAGGAAATTGGTAAATGGGGATTAGGCGTTAGTTCTCCTACCCTCGTCCTCACAAAAATTCCAGAGGGAATGGAAGGGCCCCTACCCCGTCATAGAAACCATAGGCAACACGACCTATCGTTTACAGATATCCCCCTCATGGAAACAATGCTTCCATGTAAACCTCTTAAAAAAGTGGTTAGGACCAGTACCCAAGAACACTCAGTTCGGTTTACCCCCGTCCACAAGTCAGACTACTTTGGACATGCTACCAATGAATGACGAACTAACCCCGGTAATGAAGAACGAATTAATGACTGTTCTTCAAGAGTTTACCGAGATGTTTTCAGACAGACCAGGACGCACTACTTTGACAGAGCATAAAATCGAGACCGAGCCAGGAAAACACATAAAGGTCAAACCATACAGAATACCAGCAGCCAGGCGACAAGACATCAAGCGGGAAGTCCAAGAGATGTTACGATTGGGAGTAATACAACCATCCCGAAGCAATTGGTCATCACCCATCATAATGGTACCGAAGCCTGACAGAACCACCAGGTTCTGCATGGACTTCCGCTCCTTAAATGCCATTTCCTCATTTGATGCCTTTCTTATACCAAGAGTGGATGAACTAATTGAAAGAATAGGGGAGGCTAGTTTTATCACCACGTTAGACCTGACGAAAGGTTACTGGCAGGTGCCCCTCCGAGAAGAGGATCGGTGTAAAACAGCTTTTTCTACCGATGATGGACTCTTCGAATTTAATGTCCTGCCGTTCGGACTTCACGGTGCACCAGCAACATTTCAAATATTAATGAATGAGGTCCTACAGTCCTATACATCATTCTGCTTGGTGAATCTGGACGATATTGTTATTTTTAGTAACTCTTGGCCTGAACACTTGTTACACCTCCAAACTATCCTCTCTGCTCTAAGAAAAGCAGGCTTACATGTCAATGCAAAAAAGTCGAGGGCCGCCTACTCCAAGGTTAAATACCTAGGCTTTATGCTAGGGGATGGAGTCATCGCTCCCCAGGAAGAGAAAATAAAAGCCATAGTGGGTACTCCTTTCCCCTCCTCAAAAGAAGATCTAAGAGCCTTTTTGGGGTTAATAGGATACTATCGAAGGTTTTTGCCTAATTTTGCGAAAATGGCTAGTCCCCTTACTGATCTACTAAAGAAAGAGGTACGTCCTAGTCATCTTCAGCAACCCCCGGCAGAAGCAAGACAAGCCTTCGAAAATCGAAAAACAGCCATAACAACTAGTCTGGTTCTCGTTGCACCAAATTTTAATGACACCTTCTTTTTACCCACTGAAGCATCAGATGCTGGCATAGGGGCGGTGCTCTCACAGAAGGGAAATGACAACCTGGAACATCCCATCCTTTTCATAAGCAGGAAGTTACATCCTAGAGAGATGAAGTACCCCACGGTAGAGAGGGAATGTTTAGCCATAAGGTGGGCCATAGAAAAGCTAAAATACTATCTTGAAGGAAAAGCATTTGTACTGTACACAGACCACGCTCCACTACAGTGGATGTACAGAAATAAGTCCCAAAATGCTAGAACCCTGAGGTGGTTCCTATTTTTGCAGTCTTACTCCTTTATCATCAGACACAAGAAGTGAAGGAAGAATAGCAATGCAGATTTCCTGTCCAGGAATTTTCCTCTCCCCGATCGGGAGAATCCGGGGGGGGAGGAGTGTAACAAGGGGACTAGGCAAGCAGAGGGGATTGTACCGGAAAGCGAATGGTGGATCGCTGACTCGAGTACCTTTCCCTCTTTACACCCCAATCAGAATGAGTGGACAGCAGATGATGAAGAACTATGGAACGTACACAACGAAGAAATCGAGGATGGTCCCTTTAAGCACACAGACCTAGAGGACGAGGACCCGCCCCCGAATGACGTAGGTCTCCCTGGATTGGAGAAATGGACGGAAGAGAGAACACCGCCGTGTGGCATCACCGAGGAGCGGTTGGTTTGCAGAGGAGAGCGTGTACATCGGAGAGCGTGTACATCGGGAAGGAGACGGAGGGTATCAGAGAAGAGAGGCGAGGTCCGGAAGAATTGGAGAGCCGGACGAGGAGGTTGCAGTGCCAGGAGGCCACCGTCAATGCGAATCGCCCAGCCACACTCAAGGAGGGGGAGTGTGGCTCAGCCAGGTACGTTGGCGTGTGTCGCGCTGTATGGGGAGGCGGGGAGTGAACGAAGAAAAGTGGTCACTGCCCGTGAACCCTTCCTTTTGTAAATACTTCGACCCTGTTCTCCCGCTCCCCACAAATACACGTATCCTCACTCCTTCACTTAATGTATATAGTAGTTGTATATACATTCGAGCACCGGTGATCCCACCACTCCCCGGGTTCCCTTTGAGGGTGTAAAAGTAAAGAAAGCACTACCTGACAGTCGTGTTTCTTTTTCGCATGTCCTATACTGGAGAGTACCTGAAAGAGGCGCCAGTAGAAGAGACCCTAACAGCTCACCCGGACTCTAGAGAAACACCATCTACATCAGCTACAACGGATCCTGCTATATTGGCATGGGAAAGACTCATTTTGAGGAAAAAGAAAACATTAATAAAGCTGAAACCATATATACCTAGACCTGGTCCCCGTGCCCTTACTATAACCCCGCCACACCATCCCACCATCAACTAAAATCGTATTGGCAAATTTGGAGGATGCCTATCCATGATCCATAAAAAATCTCAAAATAGAACTCATCGAAAACCACACAATGGATGGTGGTGTATGCTCAATGATAAGGTGTTACCCAACTTTAACTAGCACTTATTGCTTCATCTACACAGAGACCATTAGCCAGCAATGCAAACTTTAAAAGTGTCTCACTTAATGCAGTGAGTATCTGAACCGCGCAAACCTAAACATTCTAGGAAACCTCAACATATTGTTTGACAAGAAGAATCTAACCTCACCTCTCATAACCAATCTTGAGGCTTTCAAATGCCAACAAATTATTTCTGGCTGGCCTCACTCGACTGGAAACACTCTGGATGTCACAGGGATATTTAACCCCCATGACACAGGCCGCAGCTACATATAATTGTCCCATAAGCTGGAGCATGATCACCTTCAGGATCAACACACCTATCAATGACAACACTTCAAAGATATCAAAAACCAACAACAGCACTCATAGAGACAATGGAAAAAGTAGTCCTCCACAAACTAATCTCTGTTCTTGAAAGATCCCCAAAAGATATGTGACCCATGGACCTTCACACCTTCTGCAAATGGATCTCCAACGCACCGGACAAACAGATACCAATTAAGGCCACATCCAGAAAGAACATCACTTGGATAAATGACAACATAAAAGGAATGAAATCACAACTTAGCAAACTGAAAAACAAGTGGGGAAAATCAAGAGATGAAGAATCAAGAGATGAAAAAGACAAAATCAAACGATACCACTATAACAGACCCTCTAGAAGAACCATCAGAATCATAAATGACAGCATTCTTCCACATGAATAACAAAAGCTCAATTCCCCTCTAAGGACCGCTAAAATTCTAGCAGAATTACTCAATCGAGACTAGTACTACTAGTAGGGAATTACATTTTAAGGTAAATATAGAAACAAAATAATCGCACAATTTCTGTGATTAAGTCACCATGGAAATGAAATCAAAAATTAGAATGATAGAAAGTTATCCTCAGGAGAACACAGACACCACTCCAACATACGACCTAATCAACATAGAATGAGGCAAAATCTATCTTTCACGACTACATACTTTTAATGCCCTCTCAGAAAATGATTTCCTCGACATTTGCATTAGAAGTTGACCATCAGCAGCACCTTCCGAGCTAGCATCTCCAAAACCTTTAAAGATATCCGTTGCACATTCTGTGCAGGTGAGATAGCTAGATGCTTGCTCAACAAGTCCCTTGAAATTGGTTCATTCCCACAGAGCTGAAAACCTCATGAAAAATGGAAAACTTCAAGCCATCCAACCCAGCGAACTACACACCTATATCAAATAGACTGTTCGTAGGAAAAATATTTGAAAGAGCATATTTACTAAACTCTCAAAATTTACAGAAGAAAGGGACACTGTCAGACCAACAGTCCAACTTTAGACAAGCCAGAAGAACAGAGGCACAGAGTCAGCCATCATATCCATTTGGAATGACCTAAAACTCAAAGTGGATAAGTACAGAGTGGCTGTCCTACTGCTGCTGGATTTTTTAGCTGCATTTGACTTGACAGTGTTCACCACCACCAAATGCTTCTACAAAGACTCCATCCTCTCAAAGTGTGCGAAAATGCTCTAAAATCCTTCTGGGGTTCATCATATCCTCTCTATTATTCAATATCTACCAAAATCACTCAAAAAAATGGATAGACTTGAAGACCTGTACAACTCAAAACTTGAGCACTGCCTTTGCATCATAAACAAATGGATGATGAGTATCCACCTAAGGCTCAGCACCCCAAAGACAGAGCTCATTGACCTGCGGACAATGGTAAAAATACTAACTTATCATCATATGGTTCAAGGAACTCGAGGCCCCACCTACAACATTAAGAGAAGTCAGAAACCTTGGGGTACCATGAATACAGAGCTCTCACAAAGCGTGCCTTCTACACAATGGAAAAACTGCATCACATTTTCTCATACCTTGGATACCAACAAAAACTACAAGCCATCCAAGTCTATATCTTAATGCACCCACATTCATCATACAAAAAAATAGGGGTGGGCAAAGAGTTCTGAAAAACTCTGCGAAACGACGCAGAGCAGAGTTTTTTTCACTCACGCGGCTCTCCAAATTTAAGTTGGTGAGCACACGCGAGAGAAATCTCATGCTTCACCACCTCCCAGCGAGATTTCTGAACGTGGCCAGTCGCAACGGCTCATGTTGAGAAAGCTGCCGCTCGCATTGAGGAAGCTGCCTCTTGAGTTAAAAAATCTACTCGAGCAGCAGAAAGAAGCAGTGCGCTCTGGCGCTCTGGGTGATGCCGTTGGTGCTAATTTTACAGCATGGGAGAGGCTACTGGTGCTAAAAATCAGCACAACGTACCAGACTCCTCTGCCCATGGAACTCCACGTAATGTGGCTGAGTTTTTTCATCACTTTGTGGAGCTTGGAGTAGTGTGACTTCACGAACTCTGCCCAGGCCTACACAAAATACAGTTAATCCAAAATGCTTCTGCAAGACTTCATCTCTGCCTTCACCCAAAGGAATGCATAACTCCAGTACTACAATCAACTCCCTGGCTACCTGTATCTAGAAGGGGATGTTCTATGCACTCTGCATTGTTCACTGAAACTCCCGAAGAAAAGAAGCAATATACCGAAAAGTCAAAAAAACAGGACACTGCGCTCCAGTCTTGCACCATGAATTCTCATACCACCTAACATAAGCAATCAATAGGTGGCACTGGTTTCTCAGTACAAGGCAGACAAGATTCAAAGCACCCAGGAGCACAACATTTCAGAAGATACTTAAAAACATGGCTAATTCCAAGATAACTACATCATCCGACAACCATCAGATGGAACCCGGGAAGATAATTACACCTTCAGATTCAGTCTACAGTTTACAGCCCACAGACATGCAAAAACCCCAACCATCACACTTCTTTGTATATACAGGTAAGCTAAGAAGGGATAACTTATGGTTATCCTGGGCATTATATAGTTAAGTCATATATAACACTTCTGGCACACACTAAAACTAATACCCTAATACTTAGCTGTTAGCAGCCAATTATAGCTTAGTCCTCTTATGCTCACATTAGACATTAGACATAGCTTGCTACAAGTCTTGTCCAACATCCAGTGATGTACCAACCAGTAAACCTGCCACCACCTCCTGAACAGGCATGGAATATCACAACGCTTGAAGCCTACGGGTATCCATGCACTTGAGTAATCCCCATAGTAAAGAAAGAGATCTATCAATTATTGCTTGCCAATCAGAGGACTCGAATCGTGTCCACTGCTGCATGTTCCAAATAGTTACACACTATGTGGCACAGCAGCCAGAGTGGCTGACTCGGGATCCAGGTTTGAGCCTCGACCTCCGCTCAATAACCTGTGATTCTGGGCAAATCATGTCATCTCCCCATGCCCATGGACAGAGCCTGGATACCCTCAAGGGTGATAACTGCGCTATATAAATCTACAAGTATATAAGATAACTGCTACATTATATCTAGGGCTCCTGGTTTTATGGTATTTATTTTTTTGACATCTCCGTCTCTATTTATCCATATTTATTTTTAGTCACCTTTATCTGTATTTTTCCATATGTATTATCGGTTTTGTAAAAAAAAAAAACTGAAACTGGTATATTTCTACATTAATTTCATCAATAAATATGAAGTTATGCTTGAATGCCTGCCAGGTTTAAGTGGTATTAAAACCTGCAGAAGATAAATCAATGCACTTATATGAAAATATGCACCTTCCAGTATCAGCCTTGTGCATATCTACTGCAGTTTAAGCCTCTTTGTTAAAATCCCTATCTTTTCTAAACCGCTTATCCATGAATCCACATAGGTATTGGCCTGGCAGTCAGGGCAAAGTGTATTTAGACTCACTCAAAAAGCACCCAATTTCCGTTTTTATCCACATGTAAAAATAAATACAGACAAGAAAATAAAAGGGTTTTCTGTCTGTATTTATCTGTGAAAATCAGTAAAAACGGAAAACAAAGAGCTCTAATTATATCCCACAGTGGGTAAACATCCTTTACAACGCAACTTTTACCACGTAGTGCTGTTACAACGCAGGTTTTACTACGCATACCATTACAACGCATTACACTGGGGGGCGCTCTAGGATAGGGAATACGTTTAATTTACTATCCAACACCTTCCCTAGTGTCCACTGGGACTGGAGTTGGAATAGTAAATTAAACTATTCACTATCCAGCACCCCCAAGTGTAATGCGTTGTAATGCTATGCGTAGTAAAACCTGCGTTGTAACAGCATGCGTGGTAAAAGCATGTGTTGTAACGTCATACATTCCCCACAGTGATACTCAGATATGAGAAGATGGTAATATAGCCCCATCCCAGGAGAGTTTTCCGCCATTTCTCTCTCCAACCATGTCTGTTCAGGACCAACAACTATAAACAAAATATCAGGTGGTGCAATCCAGTGCAGTAACCAGCCAAGTAGGCTAAGATTGTACTATCAAGTGTCCTAAGTTCTCCTCAGAGCTCTTGGCTTACTGAAACCATAAACTGCACCTATTTCTCACACATCTTCGTCCACCTCATTGTTACACGCTGTGTCCCTTAACACAATAACCCCATCTCTGTTGTCGTCACGAACGACAAGGAAACACTTCCCACATAGAATAAAAAAAACAAGACAAATCTTTTCCAACCACACACCTTACCTGGCGTGGCTTGCTGCCTGCCAGGGCCCGACTTGCCGTAGCGGGCACCGGGGGGCCGATTTACAATTCCTGGCGCATCCCTGCAAATCAACTGCGATGCGCCAGGAAACTTGAGACACCCATCACAATCCTTGCGGCACCACGGATGCACCGCATTTACAATGCTATTTACAACAAGGGGTGGTGAGGGACAGAGTCTCTGAATCAAGCAGAATACTCTCACCCAATCAAGAGATCAGGGCTAGATCCAACACCGTTTTTTAGCTCATTGCACCATCCCAGTTTCAGAACCTGGCTGTATGCAAATTAGTCTGTTCCTGTCCCAGTGCATGATGGGAACAGGGCAAACCAAACTACAAAAGCCAATTCTTACACTGGGAAGGAAACAAGCTTCCGGGGACCGGTTTCTGGCATTACAGCCGTCTTCGGCCCGGCTTGCTTGAATCCTGATGGTGCAATGAGCAAGGGACTCATGTCTGAGTATACCCTTCCACGCTTAGGGTGGACAAAATTATTTACAACAAGGGGTGGTGAGGGACAGAGTCTCTGAATCAAGCAGAATACTCTCACCCAGTCAAGAGATCAGGGCTAGATCCAACACCGTTTTTTAGCTCATTGCACCATCCCAGTTTCAGAACCTGGCTGTATGCAAATTAGTCTGTTCCTGTCCCAGTGCATGATGGGAACAGGGCAAACCAAACTACAAAAGCCAATTCTTACACTGGGAAGGAAACAAGCTTCCGGGGACTGGTTTCTGGCATTACAGCCGTCTTCGGCCCGGCTTGCTTGAATCCTGATGGTGCAATGAGCAAGGGACTCATGTCTGAGTATACCCTTCCACGCTTAGGGTGGACAAAATTATTTACAACAAGGGGTGGTGAGGGACAGAGTCTCTGAATCAAGCAGAATACTCTCACCCAGTCAAGAGATCAGGGCTAGATCCAACACCGTTTTTTAGCTCATTGCACCATCCCGGTTTCAGAACCTGGCTGTATGCAAATTAGTCTGTTCCTGTCCCAGTGCATGATGGGAACAGGGCAAACCAAACTACAAAAGCCAATTCTTACACTGGGAAGGAAACAAGCTTCCGGGGACCGGTTTCTGGCATTACAGCCGTCTTCGGCCCGGCTTGCTTGAATCCTGATGGTGCAATGAGCAAGGGACTCATGTCTGAGTATACCCTTCCACGCTTAGGGTGGACAAAATTATTTACAACAAGGGGTGGTGAGGGACAGAGTCTCTGAATCAAGCAGAATACTCTCACCCAGTCAAGAGATCAGGGCTAGATCCAACACCGTTTTTTAGCTCATTGCGCCATCCCAGTTTCAGAACCTGGCTGTATGCAAATTAGTCTGTTCCTGTCCCAGTGCATGATGGGAACAGGGCAAACCAAACTACAAAAGCCAATTCTTACACTGGGAAGGAAACAAGCTTCCGGGGACCGGTTTCTGGCATTACAGCCGTCTTCGGCCCGGCTTGCTTGAATCCTGATGGTGCAATGAGCAAGGGACTCATGTCTGAGTATACCCTTCCACGCTTAGGGTGGACAAAATTATTTACAACAAGGGGTGGTGAGGGACAGAGTCTCTGAATCAAGCAGAATACTCTCACCCAGTCAAGAGATCAGGGCTAGATCCAACACCGTTTTTTAGCTCATTGCACCATCCCAGTTTCAGAACCTGGCTGTATGCAAATTAGTCTGTTCCTGTCCCAGTGCATGATGGGAACAGGGCAAACCAAACTACAAAAGCCAATTCTTACACTGGGAAGGAAACAAGCTTCCGGGGACCGGTTTCTGGCATTACAGCCGTCTTCGGCCCGGCTTGCTTGAATCCTGATGGTGCAATGAGCAAGGGACTCATGTCTGAGTATACCCTTCCAATTTACAATGCGGCGCATCATGGCACAAGGAAATGCAGAAGCGTGTCGCATCTGACGTCGTAACGTTGGCGCAGTGCTGGAGTTGTGTCGCAGGCACGACGCAACTCCAGCACTGTGCCAACCCGACCTATCTTGCACATGGTGCGTTACACCTTACGCCTGCTTCAAGCATGCGCAAGGGTTTGACGCAGCGGATCGGAAAAGGGACTGAGTGAAATCTTGTAGATTTCACTCAGGCACTTTTTCGAGTCGTTCCTGCACCGGAACGCCCCCCCTGCGCCGGAACTCCCACATGAAACCTGACGCAGGTTTCATGTGGCGCAGGGCTTTACAACGTGATGCATCTCCCTAGATGAGTCACGCTGTAAATCCCCCGCAGCATGGCGCTAGCTTACGCCGCCGCTGTGTCACAGAAGTGACGCAACAGCGGCGCAAAAGTGGTGCACAGGCTTGTAAATCTGCCCCGGGCGTTTGCCCCGGCTCTGGCAAACAGCTCGGCAGACCCAACCTCCACCCCCTTACACACACACATCCTATAATGGGGCTGGCTGAGTTGTTTGCTAAGTGCCGCTTTCGGTTCCCAGTCCCATGCTTACTGCCCATGTCAGCTATAGTATCAGTGCCCCACACAGGGGTAGTAAGCCCTTTGTAAACGATAAAATACAATACAATGCAAGATTCTCTCCAGATACATATTTAACAGCTTGCAGTATTTAATCGAAAATTAAAATACAGTGAGATGTTAAAACGTAAAACATTTAGTCATTCAACCACACGAGGGCGCTGCACAACCATTTAATGAAAACGTCGGTCGTGAAACTCTGAAAAATATGTTCGTACTGTAATATTGAAGAACATTTTAAATAAAGAAAAATGCCAGATAAATAATGTGCTCTCTTTACTGTGGCTAGAACAAATATTCAGAGACATTTTTTGTATGTTGTACAAAATGTTAGGGGTATTTTCGTGTTCAGTAACGACTAAATTGCACCGAAAATAAACATGGGAGACAGAACATTCAAGTGCGAAGCTCTCTTGTTCCGATTTTAATAAAGTAATCTGAACTAGTGTATAATTTATATAGCACTTCAGACCTAGAACTGCACGGGCAGGCATAGATAGCACGCCATGCCCTGCTTGGCAAAGTGTTACATTGTTGTGATCCTTTTTGGGAAGTGTGGCAAAGCGCAATACAGCCCAATGTAAGATTGTGCAGGAACCGCACAGTGTGGAGACAAGCTCCCCGGAAGTAGAGTAAGCAGTGTACTGACGAGGGAATCTATTTGTTAAGAAATATCATAATCAAATGTAAAGCGCATATTCACCCGTAGGTATCTGGGCGCTGAATAACAGATATGTATTGATACCCAACTTCAATGGTACTCGGTTTGTCGACTTCAGAAGGATGAAAGGCTGAATGGACCCACTGGGATTTGAACCTGTCATCGTGAGGGTAAAAACAGGCTACGGTGACCAATCGTCCGTAAATTTCAAGGACTGTTCGTAATTTGGACCTCACGTCTGTTGTCCATGAGGATCCCTTTTACGGACACCTTTTGTCGGTAATTTTGGGCCTTGCAGGGGGCAGAACTGTTCCCCTGCAGGAGGCCTCAGCTCCCTGATGTGGCCGCCTCACACTCATCCTTGGAGCACAAGAGCAGCCCCACCCCGGCCATTGTCATTCTGTATGGGGCTGATTGTCATATACAGAATGACAATGGGCCAGTCTGGGTTGTTAACACCTTCGCTGTGGCGGCTATTCCGCTGCAGCGCTAAGAGGGCGGGGGAGCCACGCGGCGCTCACACGCTGGTGACGGAACCGCTCCGTCACCAGCCTCGGGTGAGCTATGCTGATGACGGAGCGTTCCGTCATGGCCCCGCCCGCTCAATAGAACGCGCCACTCAGGTGCGAAATCAGCGTCGCGCAGGCGCATCGGGCGAGCCATGACGGAACCACTCCATCATCAGCACAGCGCCACTGCGGCTGATGACGGAGTGGTTCCGTCATCAGCGTCGAAGGAGTTAAAGCATGTGGTAGGCCTCCTCCTGCTGCAGTCTAGAGCAGCGCATTCTGTCAGATGGAAGAAATGTACAAAACCAATGTACAAAAACGCCCATACTGCTATGTGCCAGTTCATGAACGAAGCTGGCGAAAGAAGTTAAAAAGAAGAGGTTATAGTTCTTACACAGTCTCATCAATGCAGAGCTAAAGCATTTTTAATATTATATACAATGAAGCCATAGTTGTTGCTTTCTTATTTATTTTATGCAACTAACATCCATTGACAAAGCCAACAGTCATGGCTTGTTGTAGGTCAAATGTTACTGGATGCAATGATAGAAACAGCAAAATACCAGTCGGGCGGCACATTATGCCCAGCATAGTTCAGGTATTTTAAGCCATGCCCTTAATTAAATCAGACACGCCCCTTGGAGAGATCACCACCTTTTTCATCCCACTTAAAGCCCTGAAAACAACACGTTGTCACAGTCACCTCACGTCCTGGCACTGTGCATCATGCATGACTCATGACAAGACCGGAGGCTAACGGATTATGCATCGTCATGCATGACTCATGACGTCCAAGTTTTCAGATTGCCTTTGTGCAGGAGCATAGTGAACCCTCCCCCACCCCGCCCACCCCTTGCTTTAGGAACTACAGCAAGGCTGAAGTTCTTTATTGGCTTCTTTTGTCTGCAACTTAGTAGTCAAAGGCTCATCTCATAATTATTGTGAAAAAGTGGGTTAGTGAATAAGTGAAGGAATGGGTAAATGGCTGGATGGATTAGTGAAAGGATGAATGGATGAGTGAGAGGGTGAATGGATGGATAATGCGAGAAAGGATGATGGATGCGTGAGTGGAAGGATGGATGAGGGTAAATAGATGGATGTATGGTAGGAAGGGTAGATGGATGGGTAAAAAGGTTTTTGGATCAGTAAAAGGATGGATGGATGAGTGCAAGGGTGGCTGATGTGTGAGTGAATGGGTAGATGGATGAGAGAAATGATGGATGGATTGATGAATTGATAAGTGAAAGGGTGAATGAATGGATGGATAGATGACTGAAAGCATGGATGACTGATTGGCAGAATAGATGATGGGTGTATGGATGAGTGAAAAGAAGAATGTAAAGATGGATGAGTAAAAGAATACATACATGAGTGAAAGGGAGGGTGGAGAGGTGGAAGAAAGGATGGATGGACGGATGAGTGAAAGGTTGAATGGGGGGACAGATGAGTGACTGGGTGGATGGATGAGTAAGTGAAAGGACGGCTGGATGGGTGTTACTTGTTGGATAGATGAGTGAATTGATGGATGGGTGGAAGAGTGGATGGATGAGTGAGTGAAAGGGAGGGTTGATGGACAAAAGGATGGATAGATGAGTGAAAGGGTAGATGGATGAGAGAAAGGATGGATGGATGGATGGATGGATGGATGGATGAGTGAAAGAATGGATGAGTGATAAGGTCAATGGATGGATTCATGAGTAGATGAGTAAATGGACGAATGGATGGATGAGTGAAGGGTGGATGGAAGGTTGGGTGGCTAAGTGAAAGGGGATGAAGATAGAAAGAGAGGATGAATGGATGAATGGATGGATAAGTGAAAGCATGGATGAATGATTGGCAGAATGGATGGGCGAATGGATGCCTGGATAAGTGAAAAGAAAAATGTAAAGATAGATGAGTGAAAGAATGCATACATGAGTGAAAGGGAGGGTGGAGAGCTGGAAGAAAGGATGGATGAATGGATGAGTGAAAAGTTTAATGGGTGGACGGATGAGTGACTGGGTGGATGGATGAGTAAGTGAAAGGATGGTTGGATGCGTGAAAGGTTAAATGGTTGGAAAGATAAGTGAGTGCATAGATGGATGGAAGAGTGGATGGATGAGTGAAAAGATGGATTGGGTGAAAGGGTGGATGGATGAAGGATGGTAGATACGTTTGCAAATGGTTGAAAAGGTTTGGATATGGATGGGCATACAGATGAAAGAACATAATGAATAGTGAAAGACTGAATGGTGGATGAAAGAATTAATAGATGACGGTGGAGAAGTGTGGCTCACTGGTTAGAGGAGGCAGACCTGGAAGCAGAGGTCAGCCCGGGACCACGGTTCAATTCCCGGCTCGGCGGGGTCTTGAGTCCTAAAATGTCCATGGACTCGACAATTCTCGCTCCGGTGCCTACTCGATTCACGGGTTCACACTCTGCGACTCTGGGCAATAGCTTGCTTAATCTCCACAACGGCCCCTCGCGGCGGGATGCCTGGCTTTCACCTTGCGGATACCCTGCCGGGGTTATCTCACAGGGGAATACCAGGACGGGTTCCCTAAGCAAGCGCTTAGAAACCGCTCGGTGATTTGCGCTATATAAATTCCTGTACATTTACATGACAGAATGTAAATTTGAAATGGTGTATATCAGGGGTTTGATGGAAGGATGAATGGCTAGATCCTTGGATAAGAGATATCTTCTGGAGAGGGATGTGATGACTTACTTTGCTTTCTGGACGCCGTAAGAGCTTTAGTTCAAAGTGGAGGAATTTAAATTTCTGGCTACTCCCTTGCCTATGTGTTACTAGTCTGTATTTGCTGTATGCTTATGTTTGGGATCTATACATCATGCGTATGACTTTTTTAGTGCCACCGAACTGCTGCTTGAATGTTACACTAGTAATTGTAAATGTTTGCATGTTTTGTTTTAGGTGTAAGGTTTTAGGGAGAGCCTCATAGTGCCATGAGCTGTGCTTGAGATGTATATTGTGTTTGTAGCAATAGGCAAGGCGTCAAAAACAAACTATGTAATAGTGGATTGACAGTGCCTTCTTTAAGAAAGCTGCAGGGAAAAGCACCTTTGTGACTTCTGTCATCTTGTGCAACTCTCTTCGAAGCCCCCATAAGCAAAGTTAGATTACATATTTTAAGTTCCACTTGCTGAAACACCCAAAATGCGTTCCCTATACTGGGTTCATCACACTAATCCTCCCTTAAGTTCACCTATGTGGGCCGCTTTACATCTCACAATGGCACTCAGATATGAGATGCTAGTAACAAAGTCTATCCGAACAGATCTTCCTGACAATATCTCTCACCAAACATGCCTGCTCAGGACCATGAGTTGTAAACAAAATATCAAACTGGACAACCCATTGCAGTGACAATATAAAAAGATTATTATCATATTAACTACCACAAAAAGACCTGCACAGTTGCTCAAAGCTGCGCGCATACCAAAAAAACGTGAAGTGCACGATTGTCTCAACCTAATATAAACTTTTTTTGACTTGTACTTAAGTAGTTGTCTATTTACTTACTTTTATACTATTGTGCAACTTCCTATGATGTTTCTGTAAAACATACCTTTTGTCCCGAAGTTTTGTCCTGAATTTTGGACTTCTGTCCTGAATTTTTACCCTTTGTCCTGAATTTTACACTTACTGTCCTGAATTTGCACACATGCCAGTTGGTCACCCTAACACAGGCCCCGACAGTAGACGCATTAGTCCACTGAGCCACTAGACCCAACAGTGCAGTACCTCATTTTGAGTGATTGCGCCTCTGCGTCGTATACAATACACAGGAACACCTTAGGCACGGAGCCAGAGAGGTGCAGAGTGCATGTACCCCAAAAAAGGGGGGCATCAGAGAAGGCCCAGTATGACAGAGGTGGTGAAATGGACCATAGCCATACAACTATTTTAAAGGCAGGGATACGGTCTACTGCTGAACAAATACACCTGATGAACGAGGAAAGAAGCAGAAAAGAAATCAAAGTCAACAATCTGAGCAAAAACTATAAAATTTTAACTACTCTTACTAGGCTGAGGATTCCAATTGTTTGGTGCATAGGTTCAGCTCCAAAAGAGCACCATTATAGAGAACCACTGTCGGGTCAAGGCCTAGGCCCTAGCCAGTGAGGCAACCAGCACGTGCTTGGGTGTGAGACAAACTACTCTGTAGGATGCTGCCCTCAAAGCACAACAAAGAATTGGCCCTTTCTGTGTTAAACTTCTGTCTTCATCCCACCGCGGGAGCTCAATACTTTTCTTGGATCCCAGAGAATGAGGAAACCTGCTCCTTCCCTTCTAGAAATTCACCCAGACAACTTCCACTCACATTACTAGTAGGGAATTTAATTTCAGGGTAAAAGGAGACACTGTGGTGTAAGAAGACTTATCCTGCCACAATTGATTCAGCTATGCAGCAGTTCGGGCTGGACTGTTCCCATGAGGCACAGGGTCAAGGCTAATTTGCATATGGCCATGTCTGAACTGGGGTGGTGTGGAGTGCAAAAAACGATGGATTTAGGCCCAGATCTCTGTACTGGGGTGAATGTATGACATTGTTCTGCATTCTGTCCATCAACTGTTGTTTTTGCATTTGTCACCCCGAGTGGGATGGGTATGCTCAGACGTGAGTCCCATGCTCTCCACACCACTTGAGTCAAGCTATCCTGGCTGATGACAGCTGATAACCAGAAACCGGTCCTAGGGTTCTTGATTCCGATCCAGAAAAGACATGGCTTGGCAGTTCGGGCTGGACTGTTCCCATGAGGCACAGGGTCAAGGCTGATTTGCATATGGCCATGTCTGAACTGGGGTGGTGTGGAGTGCAATAAAACAATGGATTTAGGCCCAGATCTCTGTACTGGGGTGAATGTATGACATTGTTCTGCATTCTGTCCATCAACTGTTGTCTTTGCAGCAGCATGAGGGGCTGCCAGGCCTCACTTTTCCAAATGGTCTCAAGGTCAGAAGAGGCACATACAATTCCTTTGTTTGTCTCCGTTTTGGTAGATCCAGAGACTTTAAAGAGAATATTGCAGCAGTAGCAGCCATACCTCAATTTCTCAATTCAGGAAGGACCTCAAGATCTGGCTCTTCGATTGAACTGCAGAACCTCCTGTGACTTGAGACCCTAACGGTGATTAGCCATGCTATACAAGATCCCTGATTGGTTGTTTGATACCTACTGCTTAATTTATGAAAGTGGTTGCAGATGCTGGACGCAGGCGCTCAATCTTGTTGACTAGACTTACTTTTTATACTCAGAAGTTGAACCAGAGCAATAGAGAAAAGAAAAAGGAGAGAGGAGAAGGAAGATACAGTTGTGGAAATAGAGACAAAGGGAATTCATTGGAATGAAAAAGAACCTGCAAGAGTTTGATACACAGACAAGAAGTGTAGGTGGTGAAAGAACGAGGCATGTGGTGGAATCAAAAGTAGGCAGCCTTGTTATTCAGCAAATCCGTCATTTGTCATTTCCAGGGCGGGTTGCTGAAAGGGCTCTTGTATTTATTGTTTTACAAATTAAGCACTGCAGCTTGCTATATAAGAAGAGTTTTTATAAAGAACAGCATGGTGTGAGAGGTTTCATTGTAACCTTATTGCAAAACCAAAAATGTGTTGGGAAGGTTTGTTAAAACATACGACTGGGCAGTACTAGATACCCTAATGTACAGGTGTTTTTTTTATATAATTAGACCATTGGGAACTCAATTGAAAATAATGTAATGGTCCGTGCCTCTAATGGCCATTAGAAGGCAGGAGCTCCAACATTCCAAAGTTGGTGTTCACAGATGTTACTGTGTACAAAGGCCTCACAGAGCCCGAGAAGATTTAATTCCCCTCAGGCTCCATGAGGTCTTTGTTTTTATTTGTAAGAACATTCTGCCCTCTAGTGGTGGAATGTTCTAATAGCCTTATAGCCATCTGTGGTTGAGGTATACTGGCATTAAAGTCCCACTCCCTTGTAAAATGCCCTTGCCTTCCACTCGGGCCTTTAACGCTGGAGTGGGCCTTTAATGGCTGATATAGCCCACTACAGCGGGCTATAAGGCTACATTACGTAAGCTCATATACAATATGTATGAGGCACATTGAAATAAAGTAATTTGCTGAAAATCACAATTTAGTGTTCAAATGATCAAGCTGGGAATATAATCCATATCCCCATTTCCCCAGATTCAAGTTTCAGAAAATAATAACTCTGCCGTCGATTGGGAATAGCTTTTTATGAAATTTCTTAGGACACAGCAATTTCTGAAAGCTCACGGTTTGATCTCCACTTCCTGACTTTGAGAAGGTCTTGATTGGCGCCTTGATCCTAGCTCAGAAACTTCGAAACACCTCGAAAATTAGATAGCGTACTTCCAAATGTCCTTCATTTACAGAGGAGTAACTTGCGCACAATTATGAGGAAGGGAGAGCATTTTAGTATTGGTAATACCAGGTAACCGCCTTAAAGGGTGGTGCTGCCTAATAAAAGCAAAAAAGGCAGACATATTTGCTCTTTTTTGTGGAAGGGGATTTTTCCAGAGGTGAAATGTCATTTTGCCTCGAGCACTATAAATTCTTTCACTGTTCTTGCAAAGATAGGGTGGAAATAAGTGTGTGTGTGTGTATGTGTGTGCCGTGCTCTTGTACAACACTAAGATAGCACATTGTTTGCTACTGTGCCCACAGCAAAGTTTAGTGTCAGACAAAAAAAAGAAAATAGACCCGGGCACCAAAATGAAAGTGGCCCCCTTTATTGAATTTGAAACCTGAAAGAGTGATCCGTGTTTGCAATTCAGGGCAATTGTGAGCAATTGCTATATAAGTGTTCTGCAAGGTATGGAAGACTGCATGGATTTGCACTTTCTCCAGGCAATGCTTGTTATAATATCAGAAAAATCATCATTTAAAAACCAGCCCAGCAGGCCACAGGACACGCCCACAAACAGCCAAAAAACAGGCCACGCTAAGCTGTCAGACCAGTCCATCTGGCACAGTCTGATTGCCCTAAAGGCCTGTTCGACCCTGGCAAGGTCTACTGCATAGGTTCCACCATCTGTCAGACACCTTTCAGAGATCTGTCAGACACCTGGGAGGATCATGGGAGGGGAGGCGCACGTCTCAAAAGAGCTATTTACAGGGGTGTGATGGACAGTGGGGGCCCGGCCTCACAATTCTGAAAGTCAGCTCAGGGCATGTGAGCTGTATATGAATTTAATACTGAGCCTTAAATTCCGCTGCCGTCTTCACTCTGTCGGGCACGTTTCTTTTAAGCTGGCGGAAGAAAGCTTGTTTATAGAGTAGTTGGGACCCATGAAAGGTGACCATTTAATACAAGCTTGAAGTGATCGGTGCAAGCAGTCAGTGGCTGCGTGTTTCCTCTGCAACATGTTGTGGTCCTAGAGAGCAGAAAAACAAGACTTGGGGGCATATTATCAAGGAACGGTGTTAACATTATCGCCGCTTTACAGCAGAAAACTGCCGCTAAATCGGCGATAATGGGCTTGATAATATGCCCTTGTGAATTCCCATAGAAGCCCATGTTCTGTTCGCTAAAGCGGCGATAATGTCAACGCCGTGATTGATATTATGCCCCTTAGAGACTTCTCCTCAACAAAAGTGTAGACAATGGAAGGCAGTTTACAAAGGTATCATGGCATGACACTCCTCCTTTCATCTTGAAAGATGCTGTGCAGTGAGCCATCACTCCAGTCTAAGCTCTTTAGTAGTAGCTGCAGATGTTTGGCCCTGCCTGGTATGTGTAGTGTAGTAAACCTTTAGCTGATTTCAACAAGATAAAATCATACAAGTGTACATATAGCAGCCAATTTATCATAATTATGCACAAATACAATCATTACAAAAGTAGCTAACACAAATGCACATTCAGAAATAAAAAAGGGGGACCCTATTAAAACAAACATAACAACATCATTCAGCAACAACAGTATTAACCGGCCCACAAGAGTACCCAAGTTATGTACTAATTGTCCCGTGGAAAAAAAAGTTTGGATAATGTGTTGAACTGTACACCCCAACAAAAACCTTGACACATTAAAACAGATTTTGTGTGTTGCTAGAAGTTATAGCTATAAAATAGCAGTCCTAACCTGATAAAAATTAGTAGATAAAAAAACTTATGGCAGAGTGTTTCATATAAAGGACATATAAATACAATATGCAAAGTATCACAAATTGAGACCTGGTCACAAGCGCAAGTTGTTAGTTCAGTAGACTTATACCAAGTTCCTTCTGGATAAAGCAACTGATGAAACAAACCCACTCTAAAATATGTCGGTAATCGGTCTCAGTGGTTTATCATTTCAAAAAGTCCCAGGTACTGATTTAACAGAAACAAATTTCCAATATGTCTGATTGGCCAGGGCAGAGGCTTTCCTCTCGACTGCCCCCCTGAAATGAAAGGCCTGCCCTAAGCAAACATCATCTTGTTTAGAAATGCTCTTGGGTTGTCAACTGAGATCTGAGTCTATTAAAATTCCTAGATAGGTAAAAATGTCCCCCTTACCTAAAACCTGGCACTTTTTGTATTTTTCGGGCCCACGACCGTCACGTGGGACTTCTTAAAATTAGTAAGTATATCCATACTGCCCATAAAACCAATGAAAAGGTCTTGGAGCCGCTAAAGACTTCTGGTGCAACGGGTGATGATGACTCCTTAGTCTGCATATAAAAGAGTCGGGAAGAGATTTTCCCAGCTCTTGGAACATCTAGATTCTGGTCAGCGAGCACACTCTCTAAATGATTGAAGTGCATGATAAAAAAGAAAAGGGGCAAAAAACAGCCCTGCCGAACACCCTTTCTTAAATATAAGTGCTTAGTGCATTCACCATTTTAACGTATCCAACAGAACCTGTCAATCCACATGAAGGTCCCTTCCAGACATTGCTCCACCCCCATGGTCCTCAGCTCAGCCCAGAGATTATCTCTGTTTTCCTTATCAAAGGTGGAGCTGAGGTCCATGAACGCAAGATGTAGGGAACCCCTATTAGCCCTGATATATTTATTAATTACGAGATGTAGATTGAGGTCTCGCTCCACCCTTCCCCTCCCCGACCTAAACCTATATTAGAAGTCAGACAACATATTGTCTTACTCTGCCCAGTGGGTTATTCATTTCAAGATAACCCATCTAATATTTTTCACCTCCACATCAATTAGCAAGATGGGTCTATAACAAGAAGGATCTTTCCTGACCCCTTTCTTGAACATGGGTACTATAAGAGGGTGATGCTACGCCTCCAGCAAGGAGCAACAGATGGCAGTGTTAATATGAAGAGTAAGAAGGGGAGCCCATAGATCCACATAGGACTTAAACATGTCCCCAGGAACCCTGTTGTCACCGGGGGCCTTGCCCTTGGGCAGGGAAATAATGGCATCTCTTACCCCCTCCCAATGAAGCATTAGTTTGTACCCCTGATCTGTGGATGAAATTGGAAAAGGAGAGTCTTCTCCCTGATATTAAGCTGGAAAATGATCCTCCCAGACTTGGGCCAGGACCAGGGCTGCCTGGTCCATCATCAGGTCCTCTTTGAAAGAAGGGTGATTAACCACCTTCCACAATATGGTACTATCTTTAAAATTGCTAGCAGTGAGAAGCTCCTCCAAGCTCCTCCCAAACATATTTCCTTAGTTTGAGCTTCCTTCTCTTGATGGCAGCTCACAAAGTTGACCCTGCCTTCTTTCACCTCCCCAATTTCTCGAGGGTTCTTTTTTTAGCATAGCTAAGGGTGCCTTGCGTTCCCTTGTTCACTTATTAGCAAACCAGTGGCTCTGAGCCAGAGTGCCTAACCGCCCAGGCCTGAGGAGGGCACACGAGTACACACTGTGTCAGAGACCCTTAAAATGCTATGGTGGGGGGGCCTCTCCATCCAGACAGGTCTGAAATTCCGAAGTGCAGGACCTAACCAACTCATTAATAAAGGCCTCAGGAATAATATTATCCCACTTCCGTCTCCGCCCGCGGACTTTGGATTTGACTGGGGTTTTAAAGTGGTGGAGAGAGTCTGCCCGCTTCTTATACCAGTGAAAGTGAGTGGAAAGTTGAGTATGATCACTGGTGGTGTTTCAGTCAACTCAAAAAGAGTTCAGGGAGAAAAATAGACCCACTGAAACATAAATATAAAAATAAAGGTTCGCCTTCCAGGACCCTTGAAAGTTGGGGCATTGTTATATTCAGAGGACAACTCATTCATCAGATCACACTGTACACTGTGTTTGAGATTAACTTTATCCTGAAGACCACCGTCCTAGTGACCCCGATCATAAAGATAACATCCTATGCGGGGGTGAAGACTGAAATCACCAAGAATCATCAGGGCTGGATAAGTATCAACATGGGAAGAACTATTTTTCACAAGCATTGGCGGAGCCAATAGGTATCGCCTTTGGGACCTTATTAGTGCTTAGCCATGCAACACTTGATGTTGTTGCACCAAGGATATTGTGCTGGATAACTAAACACTTATAAGGTCCCAAAGGCGAGACCTATTGGCTATGCAAATGCTTGTTGAATACAGAAAAATGGTTACAGATTGTTTACATGCTGAAAGAGCAATCGCCATTTTGACTGAAGCGACAGAGAGAATATATGAGAGACTATAATTTGAACAATGCGCTGTCCCCATTTAACACTGAACAGAGTAAAAATTTGAACGAAAAGACATGTCTAGTGAAAGAAAGTGCAAGGGACAAAGGAATCGTGACAAAGTTAAAAAACAGTACAGAGACATTAGAGGTCCCTACTAACTCAACACCGGACATTGGGTAAAAGAAAGGCAAAAACTTGAGGAGATGACTAGCACACACAATTCAGTGAATACAAGAAACTTTCATGACCATATATCACAGAATCAGTTATGAGGAACATACAATAAGAGAAATGTACTACTATCTTGCTCAAGAAGTTAAAATACAAAGTTTTCAACTTCCAGTTTCAAGTGTTTCTATTCCCATTGCTATGATTAACTCTCTTTTAAACAAGTTTTGATAGTCTGCTTTAGTAAAGCGGGCTGCAGAGCCTACTGATAGGAGGTATTTTTTCAATGATCCGCAATCAGTTATCTACTTTGCATAGTGATTCCCTTGCTACAAGGTCTAATTTCTTTGCATCAGTGATTTGTTTAAGTGCTCTGATGTTAATATTGTGGGTCTAATTGCTACCTACAAAAACTATAGCTCTGAGCCTAAGATTCACCCCATTTCTTAATATTTTTGTCAATGTGAATTATGTGGCAAGTGGAAGGGGTGAGATGGTGTTGGTACAGCCCAGGAGATCCGCGAAATTGGGGAGATGAGTCATCCGCAAGATGACAAAACAAGGAATGCACAAGAGAGAGAGGGGGGACCAGGAGGTGAGCCCGGGAGTGATGCGTGCATGCGCGCGTTGTCTGCTCATTTTCAAGCACCGCACTCGTGCTTGTGGCGCACCCCTGCTCGCTCCCGCAAGGTGGATGCCGCCACAAGCACGAGTGTGTACTTGAAAATGAGCAGAGCGACGGCTAAAGGCCCTCCTATGCAGCACATGTGCGCTGCTAAGGCGAAACCTAAAAAGGTGCTAAATGAAATCAGCTCATCAACAGATTCCTTCCCATAGATTGCATTTTATATATATATCAATGTAAAAAACTATTTTGGTTACTAAATGTAAGGAGAACCCTCAGTAATAGGGGAGACATACCCACAATCTCTTCCATTTTATAAGATAGGTCTAGTTTGACAAAGGTCACAAGCCCTCCACTTACTCTCCCACTGGGCGAGGGTGAGGCATTAATGGCAAAGGAAGCATAGCCATCAAGATGAAGACCCCCACTCGTGCCCCACATCCCCTGAAGAGATATCATATCAAAAGAGGTAAGGGACTTTGACCAATAGGAGTTCATCAAGTTTCTCGCACAAACCTGCCACATTCCAACGTAAAACCTGAGGGGCCCTGGGAGAACTTTTACCCAAAATAGGTTCACTGGCTTTGGGATCCATCCCCAGTCAATCTTGACCATTCAGCCTGCTCAGAGGTTCAAAGTGATCGGCCAGGATGAGGTTATGGCCTGAGGTCCTAACATGGGAGCTAGCATGGACCCTAGGATCTCCTTGATGAAAACCCCTCTATCGGGGCGGGCCTGAGATCCCGGGTTTATAAAAGTAACCCAGGGCAGAACTGTGATTCGACTGGGAGCTGTTACTCCAACCCAAAGCCTAGACAGAATGAAACCTGCCCTTTAGGCATTACAAAAGTTGACAACCATGCAGTCACTCCCCAAGGATTTGGGTGTGTGGCCAATCCAGCCCACTTTATGTACCATAATTATTTCATCAAATGTCATCTGTCTCGCTTCAGGGGGAACCTTCCCAGCCAACCAATGGAAAGCCTTGCTCTTCAGTTGATGAAAATCTTCTTGGGCGGCTTGTGATAGAACTGGAACATTGGCCAGTACCAGGACTTAGGGAGTACAGGCTGGAGGAAGCTGGAGGATAGCCATGGCGGGAGAAGCTTGGAGGGACCCAGTCTGGCCTTTCTAAGGGGCATATTTTCAAGGATTTATCGTGAGTTAACAGCACTTTATCGCATCCAAAGTGGCGATAAAGTTATCTCCCCATTCACAAGCTTGTGCTAACAGCCCATATCACCAGTTTACCTGTGATAGCAGCCGCAAAAAAACTCGCCACAGATGACCCCCGCAACTATCGCTAATGAGATGCAGAGTAGGCGTTCCTGTGCAAAAAGCTGCAACAACACCACACCGCAACATGCTCAACGACTAGCCCGATCGGCGATAAAAACCCAAAACAGGCAATAAGGCGCGTTAGCAGCAGGAAATTAACACCTGCTCTGACCTGGTGTAAAGTCAAACGACAGCCTGCACCAGAAAAAGTAGCCCAGCCCAGAGCCACACCTGAAGAACAACAGATGCCATGGAGCTACTGATCATGCAGCTCGGAGCCCCAACAGGGCCCCAACACCCACAGCCACCACCCCCAGGACCCCCCCCCCCCTCCACGGAAACCCCTCAGCACCTCCCCTCCAGGCAAAGACATGCCACATCAACTTCACAAAATCATGTACCAAAGAATCCGCCTGATGTCGCACACTCACAACAGGTAACATGCATGTGTCGCCACAAAAATGAGCATCAAACATTCACCTTCGAATTACCAACAAAAATGTATTAAAAAACTCAGAAGAAGATTAATGAAGACACATGGCGGGGTCCTCGGGACAATCTGTAGGTCACAGCCTGCAAGACAAAAAAACAGATAAGAAGGTGTGTCATGCGCTCACCAAAGGACAGGGAGAGAGCGAAGGAGAGAGAGATACATAGAGAGAGAAAGAGAGGGAGAGAGAGAGGAAGACGGAAGGAGAGGGAGGGAGAGAGAAAGACAGAAAGAGAGGGAGGGAGAGAGAAAGATGGAAAGAGAGGGAGAGAGGAAGACAGAAAGAGAGGGAGGGAGAGAGAAAGACAGAAAGAGAGGGAGAGAGAGGAAGACTGAAAGAGAGGGAGGGAGAGAGCAAGACGGAAAGAGAGGGGGAGAGGGACACAGAGAAAAGAAGAGAGGGACAGGGATAGAGAGTGCCAACACTGCGCACCCCGGCTTCACTGCTCATCTGCTGCCACTGGTGTGTCTCCAACCACGTACCGGTATGTGGTGCAGTTTACCAGGTCCCTCATCTGAAACAGAGTCCAGATACATGAATGGCAAAGTACATACAATTGAACACGCCATCATCGCCTGTCCGCCCCTGTGCAACCAGGCAGCTACACCCCAGCCCCTCCCGCCACCCAGCGGTGCATGTCCACCCCTGCTCACCCAGGCAGCTGCACCCCAGCCCCTCCCGCCACCCAGCAGTGCATGCCCGCCCCTGCGCACCCAGGCCTCACAGCTCACCTCCCACCACATGCGTGTCTCCAAGAGGGCCCACCACATGCCGGTGCAAGCCCCAAGCCCGGAGCCTGCGTCCATGGCACCCTCCACATCATGCAGCCACGCTCCACGGGCCACCAGGTCTAACATTTGATTCTGGCTCTTGATTTCGCTATGGCAGAGAACATACCAGTGCACACGGCATCATCGCAGGCTGCACACCCGCTCAGCCCTAGAGGTGCCTCTAACTCTGTGACCCGCGAGGCAATACCACGTGGCAGTAGGCACGCACTGCCCGCTGGCTCAGCCCTAAACTGCGGTCTAGCAGGGCTCACAACTATCGTCACCAGTCCGGACCGCCAGGACGGGGCATCATCGCAGGCTGCACACCTGCTCAGCACTTAAGGTGCACCTATCTCAGTGCACTGAAAGTCACCGTTCCGTGGCGGTGTGCCTGTGCCGGCCGCAGTGTATCGGGTGGCGCCAAGTCTGTGCCCCGCAAGTCATGGACCTCTATGATTGAGTATCGTGGTGCGGACGCCATCATGTCACCTCTGGCCCTGGGGAATCTGATTTTGCAGGGCCCTATTTATTATTCATTTAATGAACTTATAGAGCGCACTATCACCTTACAGGCATCCTGGCGCTGAGGCTCCAATGACGGTGGGAGAGAGGGTGTAATATAAGAACTAGAGACTAGACCTTAGGAAACAGCCAGGTTTTCACACATTTTCTGAATGGGAGAAGTTCCTCAATTTGTCTAATCTCCCAAGATAGACTGTTCCAAAGTTTGGCCGCTGCCACTCCAAAAGATCTTCCCCCTGCCCTGACTTTCTTGAATCTAGGTACTCTCACCAGACGAGCCGATGAAGAGCGAAGCACTCTGGTTGGGGTGTACCAGGCAAATTTAGATTGCATTGATCTGGGGCCTAACCCGTGAAGAGCTTTGAAAACAAGGCAGAGGGACTTAAATTGTACTCTCTGCCTAAGAGGGAGCCAATGAAGTTCGGCCAGAGCTGCTGATGCGGACGATCTTCTAGGCCATCCTAAAACCAGTTTGGCTGCAGCAGATTGGATTCTTTGAAGTCTATCCATCAGAAAGCTGGGAGACTCGAGTAAAAGGGCGTTACAATAATCGAGTCTGCTCAAGATTGTGCACCTAGCCACTAAAGCACGAGCATGGGAGGGTAGTAACGGCAGGATCTTACGAAGGGACCTAATGAGGGCAAAGCATCAGGACCCAGTTTTTACAACCTGAGCCTCCATGGTCAGCTTATTATCCAGCATGATGCCCAGGTTACGGACAGTTTTAACTGGTTGAACCTTAATCGATGTTTCTGGGGACCAAAAATTGTCAGGAAGGAGGTGAGGGATGCTGCCCCCTGCACAGAAAAGCACCTCGGTCTTGTCAGCGTTAAATTGGAGGGAGTTATTCTGTAACCAACCGGCAGTGTCCCGCAGACACACATGAAATACCTCCAACGGGGTCGAGTCCTCACCCTCCAAGGAGAGGATCAGTTGGGTGTCATCCGCATAGTTAATCGTATTGATCTTATAAGATTTGATCAACGTAATCAAGGGTTTTAAGTAAAGGTTGAACAAGATAGGGCTAATTGCCGAACCTTGAGGAACCCCATGCGACACAGGGAAGAACGCAGATTGGAAAGGGGGAAGGGACACAGCCTGCTGTCTATCCTGCAGAAAAGAACGAAACCAGCGCAAGGCGCAGCCTCTCACCCCGGCCTCGCTCAGTCTTCTCAGGAGGATCTCATGGTTAACCGTATCAAATGCGGCAGACAGGTCGAGCAGAATCAAAGCTGCTGCCTGCCCCCTGTCTGCACGCCTTTGAAGCTCATCCATAGCGGTAACGAGGGCCGTCTCAGTCCCATGGGCCAGGCGAAAGCCAACTTGCACTTCCTCCAACTACTGATGCTGCTCCAAATGTTTAGAGAGGAGAGAGCTGACCATGTGTTCAACACTCTTTGTAGGAAAAGGTAGCAGGGAGATCGGTCTATAATTCTTTGAGCATTCTGGATCCAAAGATGTTTTTTTCAGCAACGGGGATACCAGGGCTTGTTTCCAGTAAACGGGTACTGTACCACTGGCCAGAGACTGGTTGCAGATCATGCGAAGAGTAGGAAATAGTTCCTCTCCATAATCTTTCCAGATCTTATGTGGGATCGGGTCCATGGGCGAGCCAGAGGAAATACCCTGTGCAGGCCTGCTGAAGTCCTCCTCCATCAAAGGCAGAAACTCCGAAAGTTGGTCGGCAGGCTGCCAACAAAGGCCATTATCCCCACCCTAGGCCCTCATACCTACATTAACTCCACACGGATACACCCAGATTGAGAGTGGAAATGGCAACGAGCGCCCAGCCCTTTTTATTGGCAGGGTAACATGTCCTAAGACGCGTTTGGTGGATGGGTGTGGTGTGGGTGTAAACCAGCCATGAGGGAGTGGCTGTGGAATGCTGGCAACTAGACCTGTGATCTGCAGAACACTACAGGGAAGACCTTGCACATGTAGTGTTGTCGTCCACCCCTGTGAGCTGAGTGGGCTGGCCTGGCGTATGCCAGTCCAGCATAAGGGTTTGAACAATGACCCCTGGGCTCTGGGCGTGGTTCCGTACTGGGCTGGACAAAGAAGTAACTAATGCCGGTGTCCCTGTTGTTGTGTCGGCGCCACCCGGACAGCATTCGGCAAGGTGTCACCATGTGACCCAAGTCCAACGACATGAGCAACATGGACGTATGGGGGAATCACTGAGCCTACACCCATCCATACTTCCACACTTGAAAGATCATAGACATGACACATCTGTGTGAGTATGAATGTTTAATGGACATTCAGTGGAGTGTTGCAGCTGGAGCAGTACAGGGCCATGTAAACCCCACTGTACATTGTTGGCCCATGGAGGGCCAGCCAGAGTCCTTCAGGGAATGACAAGTCCAAAGGAAGAGAAAGAGTTCAGTCTGCAGTCTGATTGCTGTGTCATTGGTGATCAAAAGAATATGGAAGTCCATGTCGAGGTCCAAGCTGAGTGTCGCAGAGTGTATAGGGGGACAGTGGAAGGTGATGAAGCAGAGGGCAGAACCAAGCAGAAACAGGCCATATGGCGGAGATGAATGCTACAATTTTCATCGTACCAGTAAGGTAGTTTCATCTCCATCTTCGTCCTCTGCTGTTTCATGTGCCTCACGTGTGGGTGGTGGTGTACTGTCTCCAGTACTGTGTAGCAGTGACACCTCAGGGGCCGGAGGTGGAATGCCTGCGCACTGTGTGGCACTGACACTTCAGGGGCCAGAGATGTGGATGTAGTGATAGCAGCAGCAAGCATCAGTGCCAGGCCTTGTGGCAGCAATGCATGAGGAATGTCCTGAGGTCATTGAGAAACCCAGCTACCTCTCACTGGCGTGCAGCCGTGGCAGCCACTCTTTCCGCCTGCATCTGCTCCAAGGTCTCCATTGTCCTCCTCATGTGTCCCAACTCCCGGGTGACATCGCTAGAGCCACTCTGACTGGACAGTTGTTCTAGTCTCTGAGTTACGACTCCAGCGATGTCAGCCATGGTCAATTGAAGAGCATGGAGTGGACTGTGGGTGTCTGTTAGGGACTGTGAGTGGTCCCTGATGGGACTTAGATACCCACGTATGGCATCTAGTTTGGCTGCCATGTGGTCGAAACCCACCCGCACCTGTTCAGCCAGATTCTCCTGGCACCCCAACACACTGCGTTGTGTTCCTCAGGGGGGTCCTGGGAGGCAGCCGTGGTGGTGGGTGCTGCCTGCTGTGCAGTCTGTGCAGGGGGTGGGGTCTCCTCATAGCAGCTGGGTTGCCCGGCTCCTGGAGGTGGGTTGCGGAGGCTCTCCACGAGCTGTTGGAGAGCGTCGGATTCGAAGCTGTGGTGGTCCTCTTCGTCATCAGAGAAGAGAGATTCAGGCTGCTCTGCAGGAGGTGTTGATTCTCCCTCTGTAATGTAAAGGGGAGATACAGTTTAACAATGTGTTCACATGTATGTTGTTGCATTGTACATGTTTTCATACAGACTGCATGACTGTGTACATTGTGGCTGCTTGGGAGGAGCTGCCTATTTGATGGGGGACAATGGACATTTCAACAACATAACGGATGTGTGTTTGTATTGGACATTATCAACTCACATTTCCCTGCAATGCCAAATGTAATTGGCCAGTTTCTACACACAAGTGGCACCAGTTGTGTCCTGTGTTCTGTTGTGGACGTGTTGCGATTTGTACCACATTGTTGTCAATGTTGATGTGCTCTGCATGTTATGTGTGTGTGTGTGCTGCATTTCGGGGGATGTTGTGATTAGAAGGGTTAGACCCATATAGTCATTGGGACCTGGGTAATTGATTAGGGTATACGAAAGGGGTCCCAGACCAAGAACATAGAAAAATGTTTTAAATCACATAATTATTTAAATAGATTCAAGAAGCAAAAGGTGGTGCTCAGTGTTTTTATTATCACTGCACCAAAGGACATTCATTGTTCGCAAAATCATACATATAGTACACACATTTGGGTGCGCCCACAAAAGGGAAAAGGGGGTGTGAGAAAGGGAGGGCGTGTGTTTCAATTAGTTATACATCACTAATCAAATATTCATAGAACATTAAATTCAACATTCAAAACATGATTGTCATCGATCCACAAGGAAGGGGTCAAATAACACACAAGTCCAATGAACCAATTTACAAAAGAAAAGAGACTCCCATATTGATTATTACTATCAGGCTGGGGTTAGGAGTTCTTGATTGTAGAGGATGGTCTACGTTTCGACCCAATGGTGTAGGACTGTAGATCCTTACTCGCGGGTCTTCATCAGGACGTGAGGGGCAGGGGGGTGAGGGTAATGTGGGGCTGGTTCCTGACGGTGCAGGTGTTCAAGCGGTCCCTTGTTCCAGTGTGTTATCGTCTTATTAGATAGACACAGTGGTAAAGATCACCGATATTGCCGTCGTGCCTTGCCTCGTTGTGCTGACAGATGCGGTAGAGACGCCGGCTCCTTAAGTTCGGCCCGGTTTTACCTCGGATAACTGACGAGTGTGCCTGATTAACCCAATGAGCGCACTTACACGGGGACATTGTAATCCTTAATCAGAAGACGCGCGGAGACGCCCGACTGTCCCTCCCTGTAATTTTTTGTCGTTTTCAACATCGGACATGGCACGATTCCAAATCGTATTGTGAGATTTTTCAATCACGCAAGGCACGACGGCAATATCGGTGATCTTTACCACTGTGTCTATCTAATAAGACGATAACACACTGGAACAAGGGACCGCTTGAACACGGACCGCGCCCAACGGGCAGGCCGTTTTTTCTACCTGCACCGTCAGGAACCAGCCCCACATTACCCTCACCCCCCTGCCCCTCACGTCCTGATGAAGACCCGCGAGTAAGGATCTACAGTCCTACACCATTGGGTCGAAACGTAGACCATCCTCTACAATCAAGAACTCCTAACCCCAGCCTGATAGTAATAATCAATATGGGAGTCTCTTTTTTTTTGTAAATTGGTTCATTGGACTTGTGTGTTATTTGACCCCTTCCTTGTGGATCGATGACAATCATGTTTTGAATGTTGAATTTAATGTTCTATGAATATTTGATTAGTGATGTATAACTAATTGAAACACACCCCCTCCCTTTCTCACACCCCCTTTTCCCTTTTGTGGGCGCACCCAAATGTGTGTACTATATGTATGATTTTTCGAACAATGAATGTCCTTTGGTGCAGTGATAATAAAAACACTGAGCACCACCTTTTGCTTCTTGAATCTATTTAAATAATTATGTGATTTAAAACATTTTTCTATGTTCTTGGTCTGGGACGCATTTCGGGGGAGTCACACCTGCAGCTCTGATTTTGCTGCCCCTTCTCCCTTCCATGTGGTGTGCCTTTGACTTCTGTGCTTATACAGTGCTGAGATGTTGCATACTTGGGTGCATTGGTCTCTTGGTGGGAGTTAGGGGCTGGGGCATGGTTTGTCAGCAGATGTGCTCTACTTAATTGTACATGGGTGCCATTGTGCCCATCTTCCCCCGTTCCCCCAGTCCCTGGTCGTTAATCACCCTGGTGCTGTTGTGTCCGGTCATGTTGAGCGGTGTTCCATCCCCCAACTACTGCCACCGTCTCCCCACTGATGATTGTGGACACCATTTCATCTATCTCGTCCAGGACCTCCTGTGGCGCTGGACTCCCACCTCCAGTCTGCATTGATGCCTTCCGGTTGTTGGCGAGTTTCAGCTTGGTTTTGCACTTGACATAATTCCAGCGCCTCTTGACCTCTTCCATTGTCTTCTTCAGCACCACGACTGCATTCACCTTGTCCATGATGGACTGCCCGAGTGCATTTTTTGTTGCCAATGACACAGTGGAGGTGATGAACAGTTGTTGATGGTGTTCTACCACCTCTGTTATCAGGATCCTGTTTTCCTGCGGACTGAACTACTTCTTCCTATTCTTCTTCTTCTTGCCCTTCCCTGACCTCCAGGTCCTGGCTGGTCCTCCAGTGGGCTTGTGGGGTTCTGGTTGTCCTCCGTACTTGCTCCCGCAACATCCATTGTGCGTCGCTGTTGTTTGGCATTTGTTTGTCTGTTTTTCATCTTCTTTTATGGTGATTTTTCCCGCCTGACGAGTGTGAATTGCAGGCCTGTCGCTGGTTTTCGCTGATTTTTGTATCGCGCTTGGCCTCATCGCAACTTTTTTTGCATTCGTATTTCGCATTTTTCCGGCATCGCGTTGACTTTATTGCAGACATTTGACGGGTTATTGTGCGCCTATCGCATGGTACCACCATATTATGAATACTTAGTCAACACCGCGTTATTTTCCTACGATGTACTGCGATATGGAGAGTTCTGTTAAGCTAAATTTGCAGTACTTATCACACGTTCTTGAGAATATCCCCCAAAGTGTACAGTGGGTACCTCTTGCTCTGGGTTTGATACACACACGGATGAGCTAGGCCCTCCCCCTAAGCCTGTGCTAACAACTCTCCTCAAGGAATCAGGTCATGTAACGAGAGTGGAACCTGTGGGTTTACAAGGAATGCTACCTTCAACTTCAGGTGTACCTTCCATAACTGGGCAAGTAAAGTTACCATTGATGGAGAAAAAATGCTGGCTGGTACTAGGGATTATCTCTAAGGGGGTCATTCCCATGAGGGTTTTTTAGCTGGGTAGGGTAAGCTGAAATATCTGATATTTTATTCAGAATGATTCCCACCTGTTCCCTAAGGGACCCAACGGAGGGCAACAAAGAGCCCACCCTATCCTCCAGCAAATCAAATCTTCAAATCTATGATTAAAATTCTCAAGGGCCAGGAGTATTTTCATATCCAGGATGCTAAGGGAGTTCTGGGTAGAACAACATTTATTTGCAACAGTTAGCTGACCCCTTTTCAGTTTCCATAGAGCTGCTATTACTGGCATGAGTGGGATGTGGAGAGACCCTCCCCTTTAACTTTTGCCTTTGGAGCTCTAACCACCCTTTGCAGCACCTCCCCCCGAAAGTCTTTGAGGGGGGCCCTGAGCATGTAAGTCTTTCAAGGCAGTCAAGGCTTGCCTCTGTATCCAGAGCAACTGCCTGGTTCCTTGTACTACAATATTCCTGTGAAATACCAGCCACGTCTGTTTCCAGAGCTATGGTTGCACAGACCCTACCTGCAACCTGAGTGTACAGTCCCTGTTTTGAATGAGTCAATTGTTCTTCCACACATTAACTCTCCTCAGCGAGAACACCCACAGAGTTATTTAAAAAGGATAACATCGAACTACTTGTTCTGGGGTGTTTTTTCATGATATTCTTTGCTTCCACTTTCCTTTTCCCCATGGCACAGACAGAAAGAGCAGGGCCAAGGAGAAAGACCTATTGCCAGGGAGGAGAGCTTGAACTGACCTAGTCCAATAAGTAATGGGCCAGTTAGCTAATGATTGAATAAAATACACAGTACCTTCCAGAATGGGTGAATCTTTCTGCACAGGACCAGCTGACAATGAACAAGGACCAAGGGGGTGGCCCACCCCAGCCTTTTCTGGGCTCTGACGGGCTGCGGGATGCCATGGGTGCTTATAGTGCTTGCTTGTGTCCCCAACCCCTGGGAGTTTGGTGTGCTGGGGGACCAAGTCCCATTTCAGTCGTGCAGGCAAACAGAATACGGGCACTAGCGCGGTCAGGGAAACCGTCAGGAAAGAGACCCGTACTGCGGTATGCCATGGGCGCTTATAGCGCTTGTCTGTGTCCCTGTCCCTCTGGGCAGGCAGTGTGCTGGGGGACCGAGTCCCACTCCAGCTGTGCAGGTAAATAGAATATGGGTGGTAGCGCAGGCAGGGAAACTGCCAGGAAAGAGTCCCGTGCTGTGGTATGCCATGGGTGCTTCTAGCGCTTCTGTGCCCCCCACGCTGTGAGCACGCGGTGTGCTGGGGGACCGAGAACGCCCCAGCCGTGCAGGAAAACAGAAAATAGGTGGTAGTGCAGGCAGGGAAACAGCCAGGAAAGAGCCCTGGGATGTACTTATTCACAGTCTATGAACGCCAAACGTTGGCTGTTGGATTACTCGTTGCTGAACACGGCACAACATGGATGGATGTAATTTCTCACCATATTGGCATAATATCTTTTTCATTTGCCTACCAGCAGCTAACAGAATTTTCAAGCTTACTGCCGCTATAAGAGCCTTCATGGAATACTGGTGTGTCATTTGTTACAAAGTGTCTGTATTAAACAGGGTTTCCGGCTGGACACAGAATTTTGCCCTGAGGAAGCCTGTAACCAGGCGAAACGTGTAGGCTGCAGTTATCTATATCTGGTGAAGAAGAAATTGATTAAAGAGTCACAGGATCAACCAAAACCTTTTTGATTCATTTTCTTTTGATGTTCTATGTACCAATGTTGCATGTGTACTCGGATGTATGACGTTACAACGCATACTTTTACAACGCATACCGTTACAACGAATTTTTTACAACGCAAAAACTTTTACAACGCATACCATTACAACGCATGTTTTTACAACGCAAGTACTTTTACAACGCATGCCATTACAACGTAAGTATTGGTAAGTATATAATTTTTTTATTATTAATTGTAATTAATATAATTTAATTTAATTTAATTTAATTAATTTAATATTTTTTTACCCTGTACCCCTGTACCCCAAAAAACCCAAATTAACCCAGAACCCTAAAAATACCCCTGTACCCCAAAAACCCCAAACTGTCCCTGAACCCTAAAAATACCCCTGTACCCCAAAAACCCAAAACTGTCCCTGAACCCTAAAAATACCCCTGTACCCCAAAAACCCAAAACTGACCCTGAACCCTAAAAATACCCCTTTACCCAAAAACTGAAAACTGACCCTGAACCCTAAAAATACCCCTTTACCCAAAAACTGAAAACTGACCCTGAACCCTAAAAATACCCCTTTACCCAAAAACTGAAAACTGACCCTGAACCCTAAAAATACCCCTTTACCCAAAAACTGAAAACTGACCCTGAACCTTAAAAATACCCCTTTACCCAAAAACTGAAAACTGACCCTGAACCCTAAAAATACCCCTTTACCCAAAAACTGAAAACTGACCCTGAACCCTAAAAATACCCCTTTACCCAAAAACTGAATACTGACCCTGAACCTTAAAAATACCCCTTTACCCAAAAACTGAAAACTGACCCTGAACCCTAAAAATACCCCTTTACCCAAAAACTGAAAACTGACCCTGAACCCTAAAAATACCCCTTTACCCAAAAACTGAAAACTGACCCTGAACCCTAAAAATACCCCTTTACCCAAAAACTGAAAACTGACCCTGAACCCTAAAAATACCCCTTTACCCAAAAACTGAAAACTGACCCTGAACCTTAAAAATACCCCTTTACCCAAAAACTGAAAACTGACCCTGAACCCTAAAAATACCCCTTTACCCAAAAACTGAAAACTGACCCTGAACCCTAAAAATACCCCTTTACCCAAAAACTGAAAACTGACCCTGAACCCTAAAAATACCCCTTTACCCAAAAACTGAAAACTTAAAAAAAAAAAAAAACATATAAAATATTAAATATAATTATATACTTACCAATACTTACGTTGTAATGGCATGCGTTGTAAAAGTACTTGCGTTGTAAAAACATGCGTTGTAATGGTATGCGTTGTAAAAGTTTTTGCGTTGTAAAAGTTTCGTTGTAATGGTAGTGCGTTGTAAAAGTTGCGTTGTAAAGGTTGTTTCCCGTGTACTCTATTGTGTTGCCTCTCAATGGTGTTCTAACTTATTCTCCAGATGTGTGGTCTGCCAGGCCATAAGGAGAGGCAGCAGTATGAAAGCTTTGGATTTTTCAGCTCAAAGGTAGGCAGTTTTTAGGTTTCGCCTGTCGAAAGCTGCGCACCGCGCAGCTTTTCGGCGCAGGCGAAATCTAATGTTTACAGTATGTGTATGTTGTCCCACCCTCTCTTTCCATTGGCTAGCTCCATAAATGGAGGCTAGCCATTGGAAGAGAGATCTGCTCGTCATTCTGCAAGCAGATTCGTGGGCGTTCCCGCGATTTTTACTCATCCCGCCCCTTTGCGATCGTCATGTGGCGGTGGGCGGATTTTCATTTTTTTTTTTCGGTCATGTTTTTGTCTTTTTCGAAGTGTCTTCTGTTGGAGTGGGCTGCGAGATTTAAGTTGCCAGGAAGTACTGTGTATTTGCTATCAGGTAAGCAAATTTTCTTTTACCTCCGTCTCATGTCCTCTCCATGTTTGTTTACGGCATGTGTTTACGTTTAAGTCTTTGCGTGTGCGGTGCTGTTTAACTCCATCTAACTCTGTTTAACTGCCTCCCGCTGTCCGTGATGTGGGAGCTGCTGCTGGAAGTTGGCGTCCGAGCCCTGCTCTTCGGGGTCTTCGTGTGAGTACCGGGCGGGAGGGACTCACTGCTGTGGGGAGAGGGAATACTACGGGTATGAGTGCCAGTCAGCCGAGGGCAAGGGCAGCAGACCTCCGTAAGTCTATTTTGAAATTGCGGCATTAATAAGCGATTTGTGCTCCTGTGCACGGGAACGTGGACAAAAGCCTCTCCCATAGTCCTTCATTTGGGTATGTTTACAATAAGTAGGAAAGATTGTTACCTCTTTTAAATGCTTAAATACAACCGTCATTCGCTTAAACGTGTGGGGTTGCACCCTTTGCAGGTTGATTTCTAATAACGTTTAATTTGCAGTCGACATTTTTTGTTGTTGCTGCAGAAGATGGAAGATCGTGTGGGAAATTCAGCAGGTGTGTGTATGTGTGTATTAAAGTAATCTTGTTGTTTTCCTGTGGCCTTAACCTTTATGTATGTGCCCCACTGTGTATGTTAGCATGAAAATGGCGGTTTTCCTACAGTTCTATTTAATGTAAAAATTGAATAATTAGACTGTACTCTGTATGAAAGAACAGAGGGAAATGTTAGAATTATGTGTTTCATAATTTAGATAATGTAGGCAGGATGTGCTTTTGAAGTTACTATCTGCAGTTCAGAGGGAATGATGGGCCATGATTGCAGCTGGAATATTAAAGTTCGGTTCCCATTACGTGCAGAAGATGCTTGTTAAGAAAAAGTCAACTGTGACGCTTTGCACAGTGGTTCTGCACATTCATTTTGCTTTGAGACTAGGTGAAAGCAAACCACCCCCGTCAATAAAATCCATATTCAGAGGAATGATGTCCTTTCTGAATATTGCTGAAGGTAATTCAAGGGTACGACCTCATCTTGTCAAATAATGGTTTTAAAACCACTGTGCCATGCATGGTAAATATGTAATCTATTGTGTGAATCTGCAGCTTGGCTGGATTCATCTCTTATTCTATACTCAGTTCATTAACCTTGTTTCGCTCATCTAAAAAAACAAATCTCAAAATAACCTAATACCATCTTTAGGATTCTTAATATCGCAGTCTTAATCAAGGACGATAACTATTGTCTGCGCAACCCTTTACTTTTCACCCAAGTCAACAAAGTCACAGTTATTGCAGTTTCGTCCATCTTGCTGTGACAGTTTCCTTAGCTGTAAAATTTGGCATTCCATTTTACAGTTCAGTCTAAACCTTCTATACCAGTGGTTCTTAACCTGTGGTGCGTAGTTACCTAGGGATCCACAAAGCCTACTCAGGGGGTCCTCTACTGCCTAGAAAATTAAATAATGCTGATTTAGTCATGTGTATTGTGTATGTGTAGTGCAGAGTGACTAGGGAGTGCTATGGAGTGCTAGTGACTGCAGAGTGACTGCAGAGATTAAGCTAATGGCAATGTAAATGACAATGCCATTTATTTATCTGTTTTCAAAACCAACACATAAATACAAATTTTGTCATTTACAATGCCAATAGCTCTAACTTTTCCAAAGGCGAAACCATTGTATTGTAAATGCTTGTTCTATTACATTCAATAGAAATATTGCAACAATGTTAAAAGGCACGATTTTGTCCACAGCTGCTGTACTTGTGCTTAGAACATAGCTATCAACAGTGCATGAGGTTAGGTGGCAAATATGGCTCACTCTCACAATTGGAGGCTGTAGGCTGGACTTCTGGTCCCATTTTGATCTTTCTTGCATTGTAGCCCTTGAAAGTCTTTCTGTATACCACTGGATTAAATTAGCTTTAATTAATGCTGTTAAAAGCGAAGGTCCACTGTAAACCTGCTGCTATACCATGTAAAAGGAAATGCAGTTGCCAAACCTGGGTCTCCACACTTTTTTGTAGCCAAACTATGGAAATGTATGAAGATTTATTTTCTTTCCTGTCTGGCTTGTAGAATTAATATGCAACACTTTCCGAACCATTGATCTCAAATGAGAATTGAAGGCTGGTTCTGGAACAACTGTCATGCAAAATGTTTTGTAAGCGGGGTCCATGATATTGCTGACAACCTCAAACTCTCCATTCTGTTCATCTTCCAACTTTATTATATCTCTCCTTAACCCACTCAACCACTAAAGGCTGTTTATGACTTTAGAGGAGCGGGAAGGCTTAGAGTGAGCTCAGGAATATCAAGTGCACAGTCTGATGCGTGGCCTCTAGCCTGTTAGCGCCATCTCTTATCAGTATGTGTACTGAGACAGGGAGGGGGCAGGACTTTGTGTGAGTTAACTACTGACTGGCAAATGCTCACAAGGGAAGTGTAGCTTGGATTTTTGGGGAGTGAAATAAGAAATGTGATTATTAATTGGGGTAGGCGACTGCCCACCTATAGGAATAGTCACAACTCTTGTCAAGGTGAACCCTTAAAGTCACTAAATGAACCTGTTATCAACCCCCTGGTAGCTATCTCACAGAGAGGATAGGCTTAACTTAAGGCAATGTATAAAGAATGTATGTAGTACCAAAACAACAATAAAGTCCAAATGCCAAACAATATAAATCCCAATTATTAGAAAAATTGTGTAAAGTGTAATAAACAAAATGACACCAAAATTACACAAAAACCATTAAGTGGGACAAGAGATATGAATTTTTAAAGTTTTGAGGAGAAATAGTGCCAAAAGGCACAAAGAGCGAATGATAGTTAAAGGTTGTGGGAGTCTGGGACCTAGGCACAAGTTTAGGTCGACTAGCCAAGTAGTGCAAATTGGATACACCAACCAGGTTAATCCTGGTGAAAGATTTTACCTTCTGACCTAGGGCCCAATTTATATGTTGGCATAAAGGATACTGCATCACAACAGCGATGGGGTACACTTTCCACCAACATAAAGCTAAGCCAACATTTAATTGTGGCAGAATCTTTGGTGTTACCACGGTGACTACTCCATCTCTGGCGTGGTTACATCCCTCCGATGGCCCTATCGAGTAAGGACCGTGCGAGTTTGACCTGTATGTCTGCCCAGATAATGTAATAATGAGCGGACATACAAGTCAATTTTCACTGCCCGTCACTACCAGGAAAACCCTGGAACTAAAGGGCAGGGAAAACTCAAAAATGCCCCGCTCGCCATGGGAGATAACTCTCTTGGCGAGGGAGGAATTTGTTTTTCAAAAACAAAATCCCACATAGAGAAAATGCAGCCCACATAGAGAAAATGGCCTCCCCATAGACGCCTGTGGGGTTGGCATCCCAACCAATCACAACGCTGCCATTGCAGCATTGAGTTAGGCTTAGGGAAGGGGAGGGAGGCTGCCTGCTTCCTATGTGAAGAGGAGAGAGGAGACGCGACGCGGGACCGGAGGCGAAGGTAAGTTAATTAAATTAAATTAGCCGCCCCCTTATCCCTTATCCCCGAGCGACTCCCTTCCTGCGCGACCCCTCCGCCCCCACCCCCGCGAGTCATGCCAGCTGCGACTGTGTAAATGGTCCTGCTCCATATTTTGAGCAGGAGCTTGGTAATTGTGTTCCTGTAAACGAGGCCATTCTGCTTCACTTTAGGGTGGATGGATCTCATTTGCATCTGTACATCTCTTATAAATCTACCCACTAGAGTCAAATTTCTCAAAGGCTACATTGATGTTAGTGTTTTTGAGGCTAGGGAACATACAGTCCAAGTGTAAACTGCCTTTTTAAGTTGCACCTACTAGACAGCTCATGTTGTGTGTTGCGAGACATATAGTGGGCTTACCAAGAACATGTAAAAACTTTGAACTCACCCATTGCGTACAATTGCTGGGCTTTCATGTCACTCTCATTTGCTTCTTTCTTATTTGATGGCTTTCCATGTCCATCTTGTGTCTGTCCCTTCCCTGGAGTATTGTTGCTTTACTTGTGTCCTTCTACTCCTCACTTTTAAGGACCTACTATGTCCTTTTGGATTAAGCACTCCACAACAGTGCATGTGTTCCACTGTGTTCGTCTCTTGACTTCCATCTCCAGGCGAGGTGTTGCGCTCTATCACTATGTGCTTATCCCCGTCCCCTCCATGATGCCCTCACGATCATATTGTCTTCCTACCCAACGCATTGCTGTCTCACCCATCTGTATTTCTCCTGCCTGTTTCACGTTTCACTCTCTGCCTTTTTGCTACCACCCATACTCCACATTTATTGCTCTTGTCGTTGATTCTACTTCTGCCCCCCGTCTTCCTTGTTGCTTTCACCACCCTGCTTTGCCCCAACCCCACCCTCTGTGTCACTTCCTCACACCCATGCCTTCCTTTCTTGCTCATTGTTTCCGACCCCTGACCCTATCACCATGTTGCTTTACCTCACCCCCACTCAGGCCCTTAATGATTCTTGTCTCTTGACCCTCCACCAGTGCCTAGGTAAAAAGAAAAAACACTGGCAGCATATGTGGTCCTCACACCTACAAAATGAAATGATTGATGCTTCATAGCCGCATTTTTTACTTTATTGCCATTAGCCTTCCTGCACAGCATTTTGGATACTCTACAGCATAGCTACAAATCATTGACCAAGCCAATAGGTCCCAAAGGAGAGACCTCTCTGCTTTGCCAATGCTTGTTGTGTAAATCAGTAACTGTGAACCTGGTTTTCAGTGTGCTTTGTCATGGCTATCCTCCGGGCTCACCGTCACTTCCTCTGCTGAAAGAGCTTTACTGGCTCCCAGTGAAAAAGAGGTCTTTTTTTAAGATTTGCTGCTTCACCTTCAAAGCTACTAATCGAATAGGTCCTGAATACCTCCAAAACAAACTCTGTAAGCAGACCTCTTGCCGTAACTTAAGGTCGAATGAAAAGGCTCTGTTGATGACGCCGCGTATTTGGCGGACACGATTAGGGGGCAAAGCCTTTTCTTATATCACCCCCAAATATTGGAATTCCCTGCCAGAAGCCTTGCGTAAGTCTACATCTTACCTGGTTTTTAGGAAACTATTGAAGGCTTTCTTATTCTAATATCCTTTTGTAGCTCTGGTATCTTATCTTTCTCTCTTTCTGGTTTCTGTCTAGTTAGCGCTGAAAAGCCCCTGGGTGAGTCACGCGCGTTGCAAGAGACCGTTAACATAACATAACATAACATAACATGACTGACTGCAGACCATGCTAATACCACATGGCTATCTCTTTTCTTTTTGAAGTTAAGTGTATCAATAGAACTCAAACTCCTGTTGAATCATGAATGTGGGAGGAAAGAATGTAGCAGTTCCACAGTCCAGGAGGCCAAGGCACAGGTATAGCAGTGGTCCCCTAACCATGTCTTTCAGGGGGACCTTCAAGCTTTCGTTACACCACTGGTTCAGTAGATAGCCACCAAATCAATAACACTCTCCTGGCCAAGTGGAAAGGGTTTGAGTCAAAATACATCTGAAAGCCAAATCCAAAATAAGCAATGCAGGTGTTCAATGACTTTATGGCAATATTAAAATGTACGGCCGGCGGCATCTTCATGGGACAGACTGGTACTTCAATTGTATCAGTCCTCCAAGGCAGTGCTCCCATTAAATCAGATCGCCGTGTCCCTCACATTCATCCACACAGACATAAAAACACACTGCAAAATGTCCATGCAAATTTATTCATAAGGCAACACAGTTATCCCCCTTTAAACCACTGGAAACCTTCACTAAGCACTACAAAGAACCCTTTTTATTGCAAAACCTAAACTGTAGAAAAAGAAGACCCCTTCACTGCCAAACCCAGTATATGGCTGCACAAATTGCAGATGTGATGTACAGACAATATACTGAATGCTTTCAAGTAAATCTATCTCTATGTTCATATTTATTTTTCCATACACATATGTTTTATTATGTGTGTACCAATATTTTATCATAAGGTGATGCATAAAGAGCTGCTTAAATCTTCATTTTGAGAAGATAAGTTAATTGTGATCTAGGGTTAAGGAGCCACTGGGTGAGACGGAAAATTTGTTTTCGTTCTATCTCACCAACATTCTACATTGCACACTCTAGTAATGTATGCACTGCTTTGAAATTGTATAAAATTGCACTAGGGAGTTTAATCTTGACTTTAGGGAACTTTAATTCAAGTGATATAAATAATAAGCTTTTTATCCCAAAACATGACAGATGTTGGTCACAAGGTCATGGTTGAACTCTGGAATATCAAGAACAAGGATATCTTGGCACAATAAAAATCGAGGGGCAAATTATGGAAAGGTATATGCATATAGGGAAGTATAAATTGACTATTCTCAACTCCACATCCATGTACCCTGATAATATGTATGTATTGTATAGAAAATATATACATAAATAGAAAATATGTATATAATTACCTCTCGATATTTTATTCCTTTATATTCTGTCTGTGATATTAGTATCCCACGATATTCTGTAGTCCATGGGTACTCTCAAACATTTTTCCGGGGACCGCAAAGTTTGGTCTATGGTGTGATCAAGGGCCGCACTGATGCCAGCGGGGGGTGAAAAGTGGGAGTGGGGGAAGCAAAAGCATGTATATCTAGTTGCTGTCTTTAACAAGCATTAAAAATACAATAGGCCTCGCCTTTCATTAAGTTAATGCCATTTGCTTTGCTATATAATTCCATTAGCAAAGCAAATGGCTTTAACTTAATCAAAGGCGAGACCTATTGCATTTGCAATGTAATAGGTCTCACATTTACGTGAGTTTAAGCCATTGGCATTGTAATTGACGAATCTATGACATAATGTCGACAGACAGAAAATCGACATACAAAAATATCGACACACAAATATCGACATCAAAAATATCGGAGTTATATCTTCATAATGGTAAGTACAAAAATATCGAAAATATAATATCGTAGTACTAAAATATCAAAATCAAAAATATTGTTTTTTTAAATGTATTAATAATAATGTAAAAATTTATAAATACATATAATTTTACAAATATTAAATAAAAACATTAAAACATTTTAAAAATTATAACTAATACATATACATTTAAAATAAATTAATAACTCTACATATAAATTAATATATATACTTACTCCACATATTGCAACAGTAGGGAGAGCGTTAGATAGCGTAGGGTTAAAATTACTATTCCCACTCCAGAGGGTGCAACAGTAGGGAAAGCGTTGGATAGCGTAGGGGTAACAATTACTATTCCCACTCCAGAGGGTGCAACATTAGGGAAAGCGTTGGATAGCGTAGGGGATTACATTACTATTCCCACTCCAGAGAGTGCAACAGTAGGGAAAGCTTTGGATAGCGTAGGGGTAAAAATTACTATTCCCACTCCAAAGGGTGCAACAGTAGGGAAAGCGTTGGATAGCGTAAGGGTAAAAATTACTATTCCCACTCCAGAGGGTGCAACAGTAGGGAAAGCATTGGATAGCGTAGGGGTAACAATTACTATCCCCACTCCAGAGGGTGCAGCAGTAGGGAAAGCATTGGATAGCGTAGGAGTAAAAATTACTATTCCCACTCAAGAGGGTGCAACAGTATGAAAAGAGTTGGATAGCGTAGGGGTAAAAATTACTATTCCCACTCCAGAGGGTGCAACAGTAGGGAAAGCGTTGGATAGCGTAGGGGTTTAAATTACTATTCCCACTCCAGAGTGTGCAACAGTAGGGAAAGTGTTGGATAGCGTAGGGGTTTAAATCACTATTCCCACTCCAGAGTGTGCAACAGTAGGGAAAGCGTTGGATAGTGTAGGAGTAAAAATTACTATTCCCACTCCAGAGAGTGCAACATTAGGGAAAGCGTTGGATAGCGTAGGGGTAAAAATTACTATTCCCACTCCAAAGGGTGCAACAGTAGGGAAAGCGTTGGATAGCATGGGGGTAAAAATTACTTCCCACACTACTCCCCCTTTAACACACAACACACTACACATACAAAAAATACCCAATTAATATTAATTTCAATTAATCAATTAATACCAATTAATATTATTAAATTGATGTAATTATAAATGAACTAATTAACACATCTTAATTACCAATTAATTAACAATATATACCAACAAATAAATACAATCTCTATAATTAATTACATTTAATTATATCACACCCTATAAACACACAACACACTACACATAAATAAATCACACCATTTAATCAATTATTAATTATTAATTACCAATTAATTATTAATTACCAATAACACAAAATTAATTATATTAACACATTAACTCTAATTAATGTAATTAACTAATTAATATTAATTATTCACCAATTAATTAACAATAAAAATGTAATATATTAGAACACTAACTCTAATAAATTTAATTTACTAATTAATATTATTTAATTACCAATTATTAATTAACAATAACAAAAAAATTATATATTTTAGCACATTAACTCTAATTAATTTAATTAACTAATTAATATTATTTAATTACCAATTAATTATTAATTAACAATAACACAAAATTCAATATATAAGCACATTAACTCTAATTAATTTAATTAACTAATTAATATTAATTAATCACCAATTAATTATTAATAAAAAATATTTACAAAAATATATTAATTAATTGATTATTATTAAATTACTTCCCACCCTATTCCCCTATAAACCCACAACCCGCTCTGATACTAAAACGCAAAATGTAAACAAAATTACTAATTTTCTAACATACATTACAAAACATATTTAACTAACATATAAACAACATAATAAAATACATTACACTAAACAAAATTTAGATATTAGTAAATTTCGATATTATTAACATACATACCTTAAAAAACGATATTCTGTCTGTCGATATTTTACACATCGATATTCTATACCATACATACCTTAAAAAACAATATTCTGTCTGTCGATATTTTATACATCGATATTCTATACCATCGATATTAAAACTTCGATATTAATGTATATCGATATTTTAATTTCGATATTTTGTCTCACTACCGTAATTGACAATGCTTTGATTTATGTATCAAAAACTAAAACATAAATAAAAGGCATTGTCATTTAAAATGCCAATAGCTCAAACTTGCGTAAATGCGAGACCTGTTGCATTACAAATGCTTGTTAAACCAAGCAGAGGGAAAAAAGTAAACACACTTCTGCCATGCAAGTGCTCAATATACAGCAACACGAAAATATGCAGGAACCATGTATAAAGTAGCCCGTGCAGCAACCAGTCCCTTGGCCAAAGGCATCAAGAATTACATTTAGACTAACATGGAAAGGTAGTGCAGTTTGTTGAAGTTGCAATTTGGGGGAGGCACGGGACACCGTCGTGGATTGTGAACAATACCAAAAGCGCCCAAAAACAAATATTTTTAGGATTTCCCAGAAAACGGCACATTCCTGTGTTGAAGAAAAGAGCAGTTTACTACTCCTCTGCTCCTACAATCTTTGGCCCCTCTGCCGAAACCATGCCCAACTACTTTTAGCCTTGGGCCAACCGTGGTAAGCCATCCAAAATCTAACAATGGAAATAAGAGTGGGCAGTCGAGGTTCACATGTAGCCCCCACATTCTTAAATACGTTAGGTTTAGAAAACAGAGAGAGGGCATTTACATTTGTATATAAAAAAAGGCACGCATGACGTTAGTTTCATGTGAAAGTATTCAAAAACACCAATAAACATTTCATATCATACTGTAAAAGCCAAGTAATGCATTTAAAGTTGGAAACACGTTAGTTACTTGTTCTAGCAGCTTTGCTGGTTATACTGTTATGGCTTCATTACAACCATAGGCAAGTCTGAAAAGACTCGCGGTGACGTCATCATAAAGCAAATAAGCTTTAAAGTTAAATAGGATTGACTAATCAATGCAAACATTTATAAAGACTTGCGTTAAACTTGGGTGGGGCCTGCTCTGCCTTTTATCCATCTTTCTGAGATGGATGTGAGGCGTGCAAGCAGGTAATATGAACGTGTGTTTTGCAGTTGAATAAAGCAAAAATACACTTTGGAAGCCAACGCTATTTAGAGAAAGAAACAAAAAAACTTTCGTAGCCTGTGGGCCAACAACCCGTGGCGTTTGTGACCTCCAATCACACCCCCTGGGGGGCGCAGAACTTCCTTTCCAAGCCGTTCTAACTTGTGAATGTATAAAAAATTCCTTCTTAATTGTAACCTCGCAGGCAGAGGGGCATCGCCACATAACCACAAAAAACGACAGCTTCCGCTTCCGGCGCACTTGTGCAACCCGTGCTTGTCCTGGGGACATTGTGTCATCGTGCCACGAGAACAATAGTTATATTTTTCAGCTTGAAAATACTTCTGGTCTGCACGCACTTTAAGAGAAGGACTTCTGAAACCCATCCCAAAAGCAAAAGGCTCAAGGGCTCCGGAGGGCCGTGCCCCCTGCAACATCTATTTGTTTTGGAGCAGGGCCCCGTGCCTGGCACGGGACAGACTTTCTAAAGTCCGAGTTTTTTTTTTAATCATTTTTTTGGTGGTTTGTAAAGCGCTGGTTGTCATTTTACGATAGCATCTAGGCGCTAATGGCCAGGAGTAGGAACCATCCGGTTCCATGGTCTCCGAATGTTTACATAGCCCAGTTAATTTAAGCCCATCTCACGACACTTACACGACTCCTGAGATTAAATACACTCCACTAAGCTGTTTCCAGGCGGTCTGCGATATAGAAAGACACGTTCTGCATTTTGGAAAGTTCAGCTGTTACCAACATTCCTCCTCCCATCCCGGTGGAACGGCTCCAAATTCACATTAAAGCCACTTTGAGCTTCTGTTTGTCAAGAGAGTGGGCGCCACGGCAGCAGTAAATATGTTTACATTATAAAGCGCTTTTACAAACGGGTCAGGGCAGCCCTCCCCGCTTGTTGAAAATTATACACAACACGTAACAAAGTGTCCTGTCATCCGACACACGACTGACTCTACTGAAAAGGGGGGGCTCTTGGCCCCCCCACCCGCATGGCGGCGCGGCGACCGCCTCCTCCTCCGTGCCTCTCGGTGGTGGAGCGTGCCCTCCCGGGCGCACCCCGCCACCGATTGGTTGACGCCCAACCTGACCCGGATGTCATTGTAGGACTTCCGGGTCGGGGGGGCGGGCCGCAGGAGGGGCTGGGTGGGGGGCGTAGCCACCCCCCACCGGGCCCCTTTGGGGATAAAGAAGCGGGGAGCGCCCGGGAGACCCTCTTGTTCCCTGGACGCTCCCCCACAGCGTGTCGTGCCCCGCGCTCGGGGCTTCTTAATTTTCTTTATTTTTATCTTTCAGGCAGCTTGGGAGCAGGCACGGAGTCCGGATCCGCTCGGCGATCGCAGGCATCGAAAGCAGCAGCGGCCTGATCGAAGGCAGCGGTGGCCTGATCGAAGGCGGCGGTGGACGTGTGGAATAGTCGTTCGCTGAAAGGGTGGCTGTGGAAACAGGGCTCCAGGATCAGAAAAAAAAAAAGAGCTTCCGCGTGCATTTCCCGAGAAGGTATTTATCGGGGCGGGTGCCGGTGTTGACGAGTTCTGCCTGCTGCTGCCGCTCGAGGGTAAGCCATTTGGCAGGCAAAAGAAAGAAGGCTGGGGACCTTTTTACACCGAATCGGGCACTGCGCTCGGCCTTAAGGGATTTGCATAACCCCACTGAGCGTAAGGACATTGTGTTAGCAATTTGTTGTTACTTACGTGTGGTGCTCTAGATAAGTTTAATTAAACAGCCAGGGGTTTGCATAGGGGTGGGCAACAAAGTGACCTGGGTAAGAATACATCGTCTTAGCAATGTGTGTATAATTACAAGGGGTGCTGTGGTGTAGTTTAATTGCTATTCCACTCAATTTGATGTTAAGCAACTGTTTGCGCTAGCTACTCCCAGATATTAAAATTATTTTCTATTTCAGGCAAATCGCAATTTTGTGGGCTTTTACAATAAAAGCCGCAGCTGCTTGTACACGGTGTGCCCGGAGTGGACGGCGGACGTGGTCACAAATCTAAGACCGGCAGTGAAAGACGCGGGATTGGATCGGTAAGAGGAGAGCGGGGGGCTTGCATTTCATTGCTTCTGGTAGCCGCCGGGTGGGTTTACGTTAGAGTTTACTCACCCCTGACAAACCGGAAAAGCTGGGGCGTTGCGGTTGCGGTTGCATGGTGCTTGTAGCCCCCTGTGAATCCTCCAGCTGGTGAAGGTACAAAGCGCACGGTCAGCTGAGTAACACTAGGAGTGTAGGGCAGTGGCGTGCTAACCATGCCGGGGCCAAGGGGTGGTAAAAGAGAGTCTAGCATGGAGGCGATGATGCAGGCCATGATGCGTGAAATGGTTCAAATGAACAAGAAGTTGGGGAAGGTTGACGAATTAGAAGCCCGCATAAATGAGAGGTTTGCTGATCCCCCAGGCCCATCAGGCAGGCCAGTGCGGGAGAGAACGGCACCCTTGCCGAGGGGGGATTTCGTTACCCCACCAAAGAAATCCAAGGCCAAGAAGCCGAGGTACAGTGCCCCAGCCCCCGTACCTCTAGTCCCGGTCACTGGTATGCCCGTATCTGCGATACCGGTTCCTCTTGCGCCTCCGACGGTAATTCTGGCGCCAGTGGCACCGGTTCCAGCCATGCCACCGGCGCCCCCTCCTGCAGCACCTACCCCCCCCGCCCGTGGGGCCGATACCAGTCCCGAGTGGGCCACCAACACCTGCCCCCTTGCCTACTACGCCAGTGCCATCGGATATGCCCCCTGGGGTCCCAGATGTGCCAGCTGGTAATCCGGACCCGGTCCCGGTTGAGTTGGTATCTCAGATAGCGGCCTTATTGCCTTGGCTGCAGAAGGGGGGTGTGTGTCTTGCCTCATCTGATCATGCGGCAGAAGCGGTGAAATTGGTAGAGAAGATTAAGGCTGCAACGGCGGCTGACAGTACTGCGGTCCCCTTTTCTTCTTCACTTACAGGTTCCAGTCCCGCCCAGCCGAATGGAGATAGTGTTCTACCGGCCCAGGTGCCCGTAAATGGTAAGGAGGTGGCGCTGCCTCTCTTGGGGGACGGCTTAGTGCCATCCAGGAGTGAAAATTTGGGGCAGCATGTGTCCCAGGCAGTGAAAGAGTTGATTTGGGCGGGAAAGTATGTATACATTTTTTCTTTGTTGCTAAACAATAGGGAAATGGAGCAGGCCAAGTTACTAAAGGAATGGATGCATCCAAGTGAATGGAGGGCACAGTGCTCCAGGTTCAGGGTAGAGGAGACTTTGAAGAATTGGATCAGGGCCTTTTCTGTCCTTTCGGCTATCACGGCCGAACGCCCCCCTAATGTGCAGGCAGCAATGGCTTGCTACCAGAGCAGGATTGTGGGGTGGAGCGATCAATACACTGGGGATGCGTGGAAGGAGTATGATGTTAATTTCAGGAAGGCCAAGGAATTTGACACATCACTGGCGTGGGACAAGGTGGATTCTATGTCCTGGCACAAGCAGTTCTCAGGCGACACAGCCCCTACCCAGGCTACCAGTGCAGTCAGGGTGTTCTCCGCCAGACGCCAACAGCCCTTTCGGTCAAACCAGGGGAGTGAGGTCCCGGGGAAGAATAGGGGGGGGGGGGATCAGAAAGGAAAGGGGTATGTTGGGACTTTAATAAGCGCTTCTGCACAAGGGCCCAGGGCACCTGTAGATTTAGACATGCATGTGCAATCTGTGGTCACCCATCCCACCCCGAGACAGCGTGCAGGTCCAAGCAAGGCAACCACGGTCACAGGGGAAGGGGGAAGCCAGAGTAATTCAGACAAGCCGGGTCCCCCCACGCCAATAGACGTTTTAACAATGATCCCATGGTTGAATAGATACCCGAACCACACAGCGGCCACTCTACTTCAGGAAGGTTTTTCACAAGGTTTTAGGATCCCGGCGATGGGTTACACAGGTAGCGCAAATTGCAGGAATCAACTGTCAGTAAAACAGAATCCAGAGGTGGTGGCCGCTAAGATTTCCAAGGAACTGTCTCTAGGCAGGATAGCTGGCCCCTTCCAGGAGGTGCCTGTCCCCAATTTTGTGTGTTCACCGCTTGGAGTAGTACCCAAAAAAGAGAAAGGCGAATTTAGACTGATCCACAACCTATCGGCGGCAAGAGGGGCATCCTTGAACGATGCGATTGATGAAGGGATTTGTAGTGTAAAGTATGCCTCATTTGACCAGGCGGTTGATTTATTGCGTGCTTTGGGAACGGGAGCATTGATGGCAAAATCTGATATTGAATCTGCTTTCCGTCTTCTCCCAGTACATCCGATGGATCACCACCTCTTAGGTTTCACTTTCGAGGGCAAGTTTTACATGGACAAATGCATGCCCATGGGCTGTTCCATATCATGTGCATACTTTGAGACATTTAGCTCATTTCTAGAATGGGCCATGAGACAGGCGACGGGCCACCAGCAGGTCATGCATTACTTGGATGATTTCCTTTTCTTAGGTGCGGCGGACTCACAGGAGTGTGCTTGGGCATTGCAGGAATTTTGCGTGCTCATGCGGGCTTTTGGGGTCCCGCTGGCACCGGGGAAGACGGTCGGCCCAACCACTTGCCTTGAATTCCTTGGTATCGAAATTGACTCAGTAGAGGGATGCTTCAGGTTGCCCAAGGACAAAGTGTCTAGGTTTAGGGCAGCTCTGCGTCAATGCCTATGTAAAAGCAAGGTTTCCTTGCAGCAGCTGCAGGAAGTGGTGGGGCAACTGAACTTTGCACTGCGGGTCATCCCAATGGCGCGCCCATTCTCACGCTCTATTGCCCAGGCTATGAAAGGACTACGGGAGAAACATCACCGCACTAGGCTGTCATCTGAGGTTCACCAGGATATGCATATATGGATGGCATTTCTGGAGGACTTTAATGGCAGGGTAGTGTGGTCAGGTCCTCCCGCTACATCAGCAGAGTTGGGTTTATGGACAGACGCTGCTGGTAGTGTGGGCTTTGGCGCCATCCTAGGGACCAAGTGGGTCACCCAGCGGTGGCCGGAAGAATGGAGAGCGTGGGGTCTGACCACCAACATTGGCTTCCTGGAACTTTTTCCAGTATGGGTGGCATTGAAGGTCTGGCCAGAACACCTATGTAACCAATCAGTGGTGTTTTGGTCGGATAACATGACAGTGGTGGAATGTATAAACCAACAGGGGGCACGCTGTCCGTTTATATTGCGCCTCATAAAAGAGATTGTGTTGCAGTGCTTAAAATGGAATGTGGTTTTCAGAGCCAGGCATGTCCCAGGCATCCTCAACAATGCAGCTTTAAAATGCAGGTCTTCAGGGAACATCTTCCTGCAGCGGACCCCTCGCCAGCGCACTTCCCGGCAATACTTTGGCAGATTGGTGCCCCAGATTACAGGACCTCGTGGTTGCTAGCTTAGCCCCCAGGACCAAAACAGCTTACGAAGGGGCGTTTTTGTCTTACCGCGTTTTCTTGGGGCAGGAATGGGAGGTTAGGTGGGCACAGGAGGACAGCTTCGCGGCCTATTTAGAATGGATGCACAGGGAAGGGCGCTCAGTGGCAGCCGCAAGCAGACATAGGGCAGCGGTCTCCTTCTTTGCGCAGGCTAAGGGCATGCGAGACCTCACTAATACCTTTATGGTGCGCAAGGCTTTGAGGGGATGGCGCCGGTTACAGGGCCACTCCGTGGATGCGAGAAGGCCCATAGGATTGGCGCGGCTGGCAGCCTTATTGGGGGCATTGCACGAGGTCTGTAGCTCAGAGTGGGAGGTACTTCTGTTCAAAGCTGCATTTTCCCTGGCTTTCTATGGGGCTCTGAGAATTGGCGAATTGGTGGCAGGGTCAAAAGGGGATAAGTTGGGCGGCCTACAGTGGACTAGTGTTAAGATCAGAGAGGATACTTTGTGGGTGACAATTCTGAGATCAAAAACTGACCAGGAATCTCGGGGCCACACCATAGTGCTCCACCGGGCCCGGGTCAACCCTTGCTGCCCGGTTTCTCATGTGGAGGTTTTCCACAGGCAGCGGGAGGGCACGGCGGGGGGTGCACTGTTGTGTCACGCCGATGGGACACCATTGACTAGGTTCCAGTTTAGGCGAGTCCTGGAGCTGACAGTCAGACAGGCAGGTTTAGATCCCAAGGAATTTGGCACTCACTCCTTTAGGATAGGGGCGGCAACTGAAGCAGCATTAAGGGGTCTCTCAGCTGAGAATGTGAAGAGAATTGGGAGATGGACATCTGAGTGTTATAAACGATATGTACGAATTGACATGTTGTGACAGGATGGTGCTCACGCTTGGTATGTTTTCTGGTTCTTGCAGTTTCTCAAACCCGTGACGCGGGGGAGGAACTTGCCACCGGGCGTCAACGATCTGCATCATCACAGCACAAGCAACATGAAGAACCCAGGACAATGGTGACTTGGATTGTGGGCCACTCTTATGTGAGGCGTGCGGAACATGTTTTTCTTTCAGGAGACCGTAAGAAAAGGGCGGCGCGTAAGGGGTTTGATATCTCATTCTTTGGGAGAGGGGGTCTGTGCCTCAGCCAGTTTAGGAACGTCTTCCAGGGACTCTTAGCTCAGCAGCCTGCCCCCCTGTCAGTGGTGATACTTCATTTAGGGAAGAATGATCTGGCCAAACTGGGGAGGCGCGTCCTTATCGAGGAGATCATCTCCACTGCGGGGTGGGTGGCCAGGACTTGCACGGGCTGCACAGTAGTATGGTCGCAACTTATCCCTCGGTGGCAGTGGCGACGGGGGGGACTCGGTCAGGGTGTTGAATCACTCGGTAAAGAGGATCAACACACAGCTGGACAAACTATTTCGAGCCCCCCGGTTGCAGACAATTCCACATGGGTGTATCTGGGGCGAGCAGTTCTACCTGAGGGATGGGATGCATTTGACGGAGGCAGGGAACGTCCTGTGGTCTAATAATCTCTGGGCCTGGTTGGAGGGATTTGCTAGGTGAACACGCTTCTGGTTTAGGTCTAGAATGGGGGAGGCCAGATCGTCGGTTAACAATGCTGGCCTGTGGCGGTAAGGTCATGACCGGTGAGCAGCTATTTTAAGGTCTGAGGGGGCGGGCATCATCCTATGGAGGTTCCCGCCCAGGGGGAGGGGCCATTGGCCCCTCCTAGAACTTCAGGGGCAAGGTAACTGGTGCTTAAAAGGCGCGCGGGTTGGAGTAGTCACGCTTTCCTTAGGCTGGTAGCCACACCGCGCGCGCATACTTCTGACGTCACCGGATGGCGCAGAGTAAGGGCCCTCCTTTAGTGGGTAAATTGAGTTCACGGCGTGGACCGGGTAATTACCGGGCTCGGCTGCGCATGCGCACATCTCTAGGTAAGGCGCAGCTAGTAGGACCTGACACCGGTTAGCGACCTTGCCATATGGCCAGAAATGTAGTATACAAAAATCTAGATGAGGATGTTAGATTCGGTTAGGAAACAATCTGTATTAGAGTTTCTGTTAAGGTTAGTCGCTCAAACTTGTTGACAATATTGTATCTAATGTCCTGCTGATTTTTGTATAAATTGTTTACCATGCAATTAAACATTTATAATTTTTATATCTTAATAAATACGGCCGGGGGGTCTCGCGACCTCCCGCCTTCCAAAGATAACAATGTTTCATGTCCATGTGTCCGGGGGTTGGTGTGGTCAGTTGGGGGGGGTGGCAGCCAGTCGCTGACCATGTGAAAAGGGGGGCTCTTGGCCCCCCCGCCCGCATGGCGGCGCGGCGACCGCCTCCTCCTCCGTGCCTCTCGGTGGTGGGGCGTGCCCTCCCGGGCGCACCCCGCCACCGATTGGTTGACGCCCAACCTGACCCGGATGTCATTGTAGGACTTCCGGGTCGGGGGGGGCGGGCCGCAGGAGGGGCTGGGTGGGGGGCGTAGCCACCCCCCACCGGGCCCCTTTGGGGATAAAGAAGCGGGGAGCGCCCGGGAGACCCTCTTGTTCCCTGGACGCTCCCCCACAGCGTGTCGTGCCCCGCGCTCGGGGCTTCTTGATTTTCCCACCCACCATCCCTGGAACTAAATGGTTGATGCTTACTAGTCTGGTTTAGGCGTAATTTGCTAGGATATTGTTACCAATTTTTCCATGCGTAAGTGAACTTTATCTGCTTTGTATATTTTGCTGATGATGGTTTCTTTAGGAATCTTTTTCCCTTTTAGTGAACTGTGCCGAAATATGTTTTTGATGTTCCAATTATGTTTAGGCCTTTTCTCCCTTTGTAGCTATGTGGATGCGTGACGTGATTTAGCCAGTGTAGTTGTCCTTTAGTATTTTTTCCCATAGGTCGTCGTATTTATTAGGTATGGGGCATGCGGTAAGGTCATGACCGGTGAGCAGCTATTTTAAGGTCTGAGGGGGCGGGCATCATCCTATGGAGGTTCCCGCCCAGGGGCAGGGGCCATTGGCCCCTCCTAGAACTTCAGGGGCAAGGTAACTGGTGCTTAAAAGGCGCGCGGGTTGGAGTAGTCACGCTTTCCTTAGGCTGGTAGCCACACCGCGCGCGCATACTTCTGACGTCACCGGATGGCGCAGAGTAAGGGCCCTCCTTTAGTGGGTAAATGGAGTTCACGGCGTGGACCGGGTAATTACCGGGCTCGGCTGCGCATGCGCACATCTCTAGGTAAGGCGCAGCTAGTAGGACCTGACACCGGTTAGCGACCTTGCCATATGGCCAGAAATGTAGTATACAAAAATCTAGATGAGGATGTTAGATTCGGTTAGGAAACAATCTGTATTAGAGTTTCTGTTAAGGTTAGTCGCTCAAACTTGTTGACAATATTGTATCTAATGTCCTGCTGATTTTTGTATAAATTGTTTACCATGCAATTAAAAATGTATGATTTTTATATCTTAATAAATACGGCCGGGGGGTCTCGCGACCTCCCGCCTTCCAAAGATAACCATGTTTCATGTCCATGTGTCCGGGGGTTGGTGTGGTCAGTTGGGGGGGGCGGCAGCCAGTCGCTGACCATGCTCAGCAGAGCTGGCCTTTCAGGGGCAGCGCCTGTCCAGAAAGACTTGGATTTCTTATTGAGTCCCCCGTGGCTGACGCCATTACAACAATCGTGGAAGCCCACATCGCGCCCTGGCCAAATCTGGTGGCCCACAGCAGGCCCAGCCAATAAAAATTACTTTGTTGCCGAGGGGAAACCGTTGTGTCAGGAAGTGAGCCGAACATCACTTCATAACAGCAAATTGTATTGCAGAGGTCTCCAACACAGTGGAGTGGTGTGGCTCACTGGTTAGAGGCGGCAGACCTGTAAGCAGAGGACGGCCCGGGACCAGGGTTCGATTCCCGACGCGGCAGGGTCGTGGACCAGGGTCAGCGGGCTCGATAATTCTCGCCTCGGTGCCTACTCTAGTCAGGGACCACACTCGGCAACTCTGGGCATTAGCTTGCCTCATCTTCACAACGGCCCCCCAGACCGCCGGGGATGCTTGGTCGCACCTTAGAGATACCCATTAGGGACCATCTCTCAGGGTGAGCCAGGACGGGTTCCCCAGCGGTCGAAGCGCGGAGATACTCCTCCGGGAGTTGATTCTAGCGCTATATAAACCCACAATTAAATTAAATTAAATTAAGTCTCAGGGGGCAGTGCAATGCTGCTTCTTTGAAAATGGCAGCAAGTTTTGTCAGTTTCCTTTCAGATGCATCGACTGTAAAGTGATATTATGTGGACAGCATCATGTGGTGCCCTGGACCCGGCCCGGCTGGACCTACGGTGGACACTCCTCTTTCACGAAAATAGAATCAACAAGCAAAAGCACGGCGCGCCCTGTATTTGTAGTAGTAAATGCATCCTACACGCAAGTAAAACAAGCAATGCTGAAAGAAGCCTCGTGAAAGCGAAAGCACGCACGCATAGGGACAAGCAATGCTGGGGAAGCCTTATGAAAGCAAAAGCACACATGCGTAGGGACAAAAGAATGCGCGCGGTTGTGCGCAAAGATGGCATCGGGCCGTCCACATGCGCGTGTATTGTTTTGTCCCCACGCGTGCATGTTTACCATTGTGAATGGAGAGAGCAGCCATTTCTGTCCATCGGTAAGCACGAGCATTCAGCTTTGGCTGAATTGATCACAAACGGTACTCTCTGGCGAGAGCAGTGCATGCGCTGCTTTCGCCAGGCACGACCTAAAAATGAAGGTATTCCTAAAGTTAAGGGCCCAGTTACTTCCTTTCCCTAACTGCGATTAATCTTTAAATAAGTGCTTGCTCTATATTAAAAAAAAAATTCCATGATAGTGCTGAGTCGGGTAAACAGCAGCACAGTACTGCTGCTGCCCAGGGGGCCGCATGTAAAGGTCAGGAGGGCTGCATGCAGCCCCCGGGCCGTACTTTGAGTATCACTGCTGTAGTGCATAATCAGGATTCATACCAAGGTAAGTGGAGGGTGTACATGGATATAATTGATGATCCTATTATTCCATGCACACTGTTGGATGGGGATTAAAAATCGACCCGGGCACACTAAAAAAAAGTGTCCCACATTTGCATAATGCCTTTCCCCAAAACACTGCTTCAGCAAAGTTTTATGAAAAAGAAAGGGTGAGACGGGCTCTGACAGAGGCATGTTTTCTTAACTTTACTTAGATTTTTTTTTTAAACTGAAAACAAGTGAGGCCACTTCTGCTCAGGCCCCCTGACCCCGCTCAATATGATTACATTAATTGTCCGGCCCATTGAGAGAAAGGGAGTGACACCTCTGCCGGTTGATAAAAGGGAGGTAATGACTGCACATCTGCCTCCAGAAAGGGCACTCAGGCACCCACTGGGCTGCTGGCGGCATCTGAGCACACCAGAAACAGCCCAAATTGGACCCCAAGCTACCCAAAAAAGCAGCCCACAGATAAAACTCAAATACTGGCCCCTCGACCATTGCCCGAGTGCCAGTCTTACCAATATGACCCTGTCTATGCAGTTATCCTTCTGGGCTGGTTTTTAGATCTGTGGGTGTACCCAAACTCTGTGGCGCTTTCAACAGCTTCACTCCAGTATATCTCGCAAAAACCATGATTCACTTACCTGCATACTTGATCTGGTACGGCATGCAACCATTCTTATTTGCTGACCTGAGTGGGACATCACCGGCCTGCTCCTTTTTTTGGGAGTCACTGAACTCAGATTGGTCTCCTCTTCATTTCTGGAAGCAATGTACTGCTTCATTTGTGCTGGTGATACCAGGTGGTGGGCTTCAGCATTCCTTTTTGGAGACCGGAACTTATTTTTCATCATGAGACTGTGCTCCAAAGCAAGAGTGAGAAAGGTAGAAAAGGAAGACAGAAAGAGGAAGAGAAAGATGTGAGAACAGGAAGGAAGCAGAGATAAAAAAAGACCTGTAAGAGTGACATAAAGAGACAGAGTGAGTAGTGGTGGAAAAAAGAAGCATGAGATGGAATCAAGACTAAGCAGCTTTGGTATTCTGAAACTCTAACATTCGGCAGCGATGGTGGTGGGCTTCTAAGACAAACTTTGGACCCCTGCCCTTGTTCTTTTTTAACTTTAGCACTAAGGCAATGAATGAAGCTTCGCCTCCTGGGCAACTTGATGTGCTCTGGGGATTTTTGGTTGATGTCTAGTTGATGAGTGTATAGCAAAGAATTACAACACATTTTAGTCAAACAACTGAACCTTTGGCTTGAAATGTTTATACAGTACTCCACAGCACAGGGGTTTATTGTGTTGGCCAACATCAGGATGTAAAATGTAAATTGATAGCGCACTACTCACCGGCAAGGGTCTCAAGGCGCTTGTACGAATACCGCTGTGGAACCCATCCTGGCTTTCCCTGTGAGGTGTCCACTCCTGGGCACCCCCAAGGTGGAGGCCAGGCATCCTTAGCGTTGTGGGGGCCGCTGTGGAGATTAAGCAAGCTATTGCCCAGAGTTGCAGAGTGGTACTCCATGATTGAAATAGGCACCAAGGCGAGAATTATCAGGTCCGTGGAATTTTTGAGCTCAAGACCCGCCGAGGCGGGGAATTGAACCCTGGGCCCGGGCTAGACCTCTGCATCAGGGTCTGTCGCTCTAACCATTGAGCCACACTACTCCAGGATGTGAGAGCAGGGTCAAGTTATGAACTGTACTCAGAAACTCAAATGATCTAGGTACCATGCAGGGAATTGGTAGGAAACTCAAAATCTTTTTGGAGTTACAACCATAGGTGAGCCAACCTGTACTATTTTTGAGTACATGATTGAGTTCTAGTGCTATCTGAGTGCTATAGTATTTGTGGCGGTAATACTACATCTGGTAAATACCGATACCCTGGTTTGATGTATTTACTCAGTGCAATTTTACCTGTTTATTCCAAATTCCTCAGCTGGGAGTGAGGTATAATGCTCCGCCCAGCTACTAAGGTGGCATGTGTGGAATTTTCCAGCACAAATGCAGCCAGGTTTTACCTGCTGCAATTTGTGTAGGCCATTTTACCACACAAGATTTAGGGCCAGATGTAGGTAATCCAGATTTACCGATTCTAAAATACCGAATTTTACCGATTCGGTATTTTAGAATCGGTAAATGGGTTGTAGGTATTCATTCGGTATTTTTTACAGAATCGGTAAGATTCGGTAACGATTCGGTATTTTCCATTCCTCCCTGTGGAATGGGAATTACCGAATCGGTAAATACCGATTCGGTAAAAGGGGGAACACATTCAAGGGTGGCAGGGTGTCACTTTGACACCCTGTTGCACCCCTGAATAGTGCATGGGTGCACATGTGGCACACATACATACCCTAAGGGCATGTATGTCTGCCACATGGCACTGTCATAAATTGCAAAAAAATGCTTTTTTCAGGGTTTTCGATATTTACCACCAACTTGTAGTTGGTGGTAAATAACAAATCCTGAAATGGGAAAAGCACTCATTTGAGTGCTCCCTACATAAAGGATTCGGGCTAGATGTAGGTAAATGTTATTTACCGATTCATAAATACCGAATTTTACCGATTCGGTATTTATGAATCGGTAAATATGAAGGGGGGAGATGTAGGTATTTCCAGATGTTGAAATACCGATTCGTTAATATTTGGTATTTACCGATTCGGTAAATACCGAATCGGTATCTCCTATTGATTCCTATGGGCTGTGAAGCCCATAGGAATCAATGGGAAATACCGATTCGGTAATTACCGAATCGGTAAATACCGAATTCTCCAAGGGTGCAGGAGGTGTCACTTTGACACCCTCTTGCACCCCAAATACAGGCATGTGTGCCATGTGGCAGACAGACATGCCCTAAGGGCATGTCTGTCTGTCACATGGCATAGGTGTGCATGCACACATGTGCATGCACACCTGGATTCAGTATTTTACCACCCAATTGAATTGGGTGGTAAAATACCGATTCTGTATTGCCTTTGGGACTCAGAAGAGTCCCACCTACATTTGGATTTACCGAATCGGTAAAATCACCGATTCGGTATTTTACAGAATCGGTAAATTTACCGAATCGGTAAATTTACCGATTCTGTAAAATAAATGCCCCTACATGCCAATTCTTAAATACCGGTCGGTAACGGCCGAAATCGGCCGTTACCGACCGGTATTTAGGCCCCTACATCTGGCCCTCGGTAATTTACCGAATCTGTATTTTAAAAATTCGGTAATTTACCGATTCCTTAAATTACCGATTCAATAAATTACCGAATCCTTCATTTTGGCCTCCTACATCTGAAAAGCCTAATACCGGTCGGTAACGGACGAAATTCGGTAATTTCGGCCGTTACCGACCGGTATTAGGCTTCCTACATCTGGCCCATAGTTCCAATTTAGGCACACATTTTCATTTGTGCCTGAACTTCAATTACCGCTTGATGGGAAAGAGTTGTTTCTTCTATATACATTTTCACTTATCATGTGACTGGCCAAATAGCAGAGAATTCCTACTATTTTCCTAATATTTGAGATAATTTTCATGATACTTCAGGAAAAGAACATTGAGCTTATGATGTGTGAACTTAAGAAAAATATAGTCGCGTTTGATTTTTGTATTAACGCTCTGTTAAGACTTAAATACATTCCGGTCTGATTAAAATACTTTACGAATTTGCTGCTTATCCATGCAGCCCACAAAACATCTGGATGTAAATTCTGGCAGGCATTCCTTATATTCCTAATAGCAGAAAGGCCGAGGCGAGCCCTCTAGTTGGAAGCCATTACCAGTCGGTCGATAAACCAGGTTAGGCCACACATACCGCAATCAACGCCTGCAACGCTAACGCAACAACTGTGAATAGCGACTGGCGGAGGTGGTCAGGTGGAAGGTGCGCGCGGGAACGGTAGTGAAAGCCTGTCACTGGGTGCGCGCTGCAGAAGGGAGGGGAACAGTGAGACGTCGGGAGCCGCTGTCCTTATCTGTTATCTGTTTCGGTGTATCTTTTTATCCTTGATGGCCTTTCATAAAATGATTACCCACAGGAGGAGATTAGCGGCCATTTACTGCTGCTGTAAAACCAGCACTCCGTGTAATCAGAGTGAGATTGTAATACCGTTTACAAGTAATTGTGCTCCCAGATTTGGAATACAGTCGCCTGTAAATAGGGAATGATGCCGGATGCAAATTAAGGGCATTCGCATTAGATATTTCTGTTTAATTGTGGTTGTCATGGTGGCGCTCAGGCTGCCGTGTAGAACACTGGCATAGGGGCCAGCTTCGAGCAGCAGCCGCCACTTGTGATTCGGAATGTCTTTCTAAACCCATTCTGTAATTTGATGACTATGCACCGAATCGGCGCTGTGTGGGTTTAATTCATAATAAAAATACATGATTTAGCGGCCACCCTAACACTGTGATTTAGGGCCATATGTATCAAGCAAAATTGGGATCGCAAATGCCGAAATTTGCAGAATTCCGGTGTTTGAAATGGCAATTTTGCTAAATGGTATGAATGAAGGCAAATCTTCGTGCAAAGTAAGGAATCGCAAAATGTGTGATTCCTTTTTTGCAATTGCATTTAAGGAATCGCAAATTTAGCGATTCCTTAAATGCAATGTAAGAAGCACCAAAAAAGTGCAATTTGATCTTAAGGAATCGCAAATTAGCATCAACTTCAAGTTGGTGGTAATTTTTCGAAGTGCAATGTGAAGCACATACATGCCCTTAGGGCATGTATGTGCGCCACATGTGCACCCGTGCATATTTCAGGGGTGCAACAGGGTGTCCTTTTGACACCCTTGCACCCTTGAAATTACATTCTCAATTTGCGATTCTCTAATTGCTAATCGCAAATTGAGAATGTCTTTCCATTCATTCCTATGGGCCTCTAGGCCCATAGAAATTAATGGGGAGGTATTCCTTATTTGCGAATCGCAATTTGAGATTCGCAATTAAGGAATATGTATGATTCGCAAAATGTATTGCAAATCCTACATACATAGCATTTTGCGATTCTCAAATAGCGATTCGCAAAAAATCGCTATTTGGGAATCGCAAAAGAGGGTTTTGATACATATGGCCCTTAGTGAATCCCTTGCTTTGCGACCACTAACTGGCTTAGTGAAGCCAGCCACAGCAGTATAAACAAAACAGCAATTTATGTGATCTAATGGTAGCCCTATATTCGGGATCTGTGCAAGATTACACTTGCACAATCAATGTAAGTGCACAGGCTTTAAAAAAAGGAAGCATTTGACGCAAAGTGCCATGGCTCGTGCTCAGTGTGGGTCTTTTTGTCTGCCACAGTCAAGCAATATCAGAAAAGAATAATTGGTGTTCGTGCTTTTATGCATGTTATTTTTTTGTTTCCTAGCTTCTATGCAAAGACTCGTGTTTTAATATGGCCTTATTCCAGTGAACTGTAATGGAGGGCCTGAATGCACATCTTCAAAGGGTGTGATGCTGCCCATCCCTGGCAGCATCACACCCTCTGAAGATGTGCATTTACGTCGGTAGTTGGTTGTGGGATTTCCCAGCCTGGTGTGTCAGTGGCCGTGTCGGGTAACAGGTTTCAGGAGCAACACAGAAGCACCTCTTACTGAATATTGCATGCGCTTGTTTAGTTTCACCCTTCTGCCCTTCACAAGGAGCACAAGCATGTGAAGCAAAGGGAGGGATTAAAAGATACCTAAATATTTTGGTGGTTATATGTCACAATAGCAATAGCAAAAATAAAGTCTGGCATAACTATTGTGGCTTACAGACTGTTTACAAAAGTATTGCTCAATTCAGTGTAGATTTTCGATTAATAGCTCCAATGGGAATTATATTTGTGTAAACAATATTTAAGACACAATGAGGCCTATTCACTAACCTCATTTTGTACTACGTTTATTAGTACTACAATAGTACTGCCAGTGAATTACAAAATGCTATTCATAAACTTATGCCTGCAAATCTCCACAGGTCCTATCATTTCTATGGGGAGATTCTCACCCGTGTAAGTTTACTACTAACGGGCTCTTTAGGATGTTGGTCGGAAAGTCTCCGAGATGCAGTCGGAGGCTTTCCGACCGACATCCTTGGTTTAAAGTCCAACCACCTAATTACAATGTAAGCAGTCAGACCGACTGGCTTCCGACGGGTCATCGACCAGTCAGAGGCTGCACATAATCCCCTACGGATTGCGTTTCCACCGTTGGCATTATGATGCCGGTTTCCGACAAGCTTTTCATATCAGGCTTTCCGACATGAAAAGCCTGTCGCAAAGCAACTTTGGGGGCCTTAGCATGGCCATCATGCCTCTGCACCCTCCGGTTGAGGGCCTGGGGCAGCACTTATCGTACCCCCTGTAGATCCCAGCACCATGTGGCAGGCGTTGAGAGGTGCCTACCACGCGGTGCAGGGATTTACAGGAACTCCCATTTCTCTATGGGAGCTTGTGCTGTGTTCGGTTTTTGACAATCTCCCATAGGGAAATGTGAGATTGAGAATGCACCTTGTGCGGTCGCATTATAATAGGGTGTTCTGAACTACTGACCTACGGTCTGTCAGTTCCACACCAAAACGATGTCGGGCGGACTCAAGTCCACCCAACATCGTAATTGGTGCCTTAGAAGTACATGTGAGAGGGACTAGGAAGAGCGGCTGAAAAAAGGAGTATACTACTAAAATAGAGGAGTTTAGTAAGGGGGTTAAAAGTGTTAAAGGAAAGCTACGGAGGGTTTAGGGAGTGACATGTACCCTCCCACAAAACAGTTAACTCTATTGCTATTCACAAACTGCACTTATCATGTTATTACAGCAGAAAAAGGACCCTAAACGATAGTAAATACTCTACCTCAGAGTTGGAGTAAGTCCAGCACCACAGATAGCCAACAACTTGTACTGCAACACCCACTCCTCCCATAGAAAATAATGGTTGTAGGAACTTAACATGAAACCCAATGAGAAATAATGCTACATTAAATTAAATTATTTCTAATAGTTAAAACTATAAATAAATATAATTTAATGTTATATAACCTATAAAGGAAACATATTTACTATTTAATTATAAAATATTTTAACAACCTTTTTTGAATTGATAAATTAATGAAACATTACCTTTTATTTAAATATAATGAAATCACTTTTTATTAATTCTTTCTATTACTTTAAGAATCACTAATGCATGATAAACAAATTATTTTTTCACCTTAGGTGGGAATTTTTACATTTATTTTTTTACAGTAAAATATTTGCACTATTTTATTTTCAGTTAAATAAACTTTTTTACTTTGCTCTATAATTTACCATAGGGTGACTTCACATTCAGGGTGGCAAATCATAGGTAAAATTAAAACAAGTTCGGTTTTTGACAATCTCCCATAGGGAAATGTGAGATTGAGAATGCACCTTGTATGGTCGCATTATAATAGGGTGTTCTGAACTACTGACCTACGGTCTGTCAGTTCCACGCCAAAAACGGTGTCGGGCGGACTCAAGTCCACCCAACATCGTAATTGGTGCCTTAGAAGTACATGTGAGAGGGACTAGGAAGAGCGGCTGAAAAAAGGAGTATACTACTAAAATAGAGGAGTTTAGTAAGGGGGTTAAAAGTGTTAAAGGAAAGCTAGGGAGGGTTTAGGGAGTGACATGTACCCTCCCACAAAACAGTTAACTCTATTGCTATTCACAAACTGCACTTATCATGTTACTACAGCAGAAAAAGGACCCTAAACGATAGTAAATACTCTACCTCAGAGTTGGAGTAAGTCCAGCACCACAGATGACCAACAACTTGTACTGCAACACCCACTCCTCCCATAGAAAATAATGGTTGTAGGAACTTAACATGAAACCCAATGAGAAATAATGCTACATTAAATTAAATTATTTCTAATAGTTAAAACTATAAATAAATATAATTTAATGTTATATAACCTATAAAGGAAACATATTTACTATTTAATTATAAAATATTTTAACAACCTTTTTTGAATTGATAAATTAATGAAACATTACCTTTTATTTAAATATAATGAAATCACTTTTTATTAATTCTTTCTATTACTTTAAGAATCACTAATGCATGATAAACAAATTATTTTTTCACCTTAGGTGGGAATTTTTACATTTATTTTTTTACAGTAAAATATTTGCACTATTTTATTTTCAGTTAAATAAACTTTTTTACTTTGCTCTATAATTTACCATAGGGTGACTTCACATTGAGGGTGGCAAATCATAGGTAAAATTAAAACAAGTTTATTAATTTGATAATACATTGATAAAAACATCTATATGTTAAAAATTAATGTAAATTAGTGGTATAAACTTATTGTACATGTAGAACAATTTTAATTCTTTTAAATATATTAAATTAAATAAAACAATATTTTTCTGAAGTATAAATTAAAAAATAAATGCACACCTAAAGTAAAAAACTATTTTGTTAATCTATTATTCATTAATCATTATTCTAAGTGATGCATAGAATTAATTAAAATTGATTTAATTATACTTTCATGAACATTAATGTTACATTAAAAAATACTGTTAATATATGTATAGTTAAATATTAAATGTTTTATTTTTAGATTTCCTTAAATAATGAATTATATTTATTTAAATATTTTACTATATTCAATTATTTTATTTAGTTTAACATTATTTCCTATGTGGTTTCATTTCAAGTCCCCACCTCCATTAGGGTGTTGCAGTATCAGTGGTTGGCCATGTGTGATGGTAGACTTACTACTGTTTTTTTTTTAGCTCCATCCCCTTTTTCAGGGGTTTAGTTCAAGTAAATCTACACCTTTTAGTAACTTTACACTAAAATTGCCAAAAGTGGTAGTTACTCAAAGTTCAAATTACACATGTAAATTACTCACAAATGTAAGTTACTCTTGAAAATTGCACCACATATTTTTGGCCGATGATATTTAGGGCACAATATTCTTGTACAATATGCTATTCTCTATTTACCTGTTGCAGCCCTTCACATGTTAAAACCATATTTCTGACACTTCATGCCCAATGTTTATTATGCCATCGTCCACTTGCAGGCTCACACATCTCAATAGAAAAATATCTTTCATATAACGCAAAGGCGAGAACATCAAAATTACCATAGCCTTTCTTTTGTTGATAGTAGCAGGCGAGAGGTGCAGGGGAGAACAGGACAAAAGCAGGGGATTAGCTATCAATGGCCCAGCCAGTGCAGTGGCACTGGAGCCTAGACTTCAGGAGGCCCAACCCATAACTACAGCAGATTAACTGTGTTTCTGATCATTAGAAGAATGGTCCAATGCGGACAAGTTCAGGCCTGCTTATTACATTCTTGCCACGCCGTCAGCCAATAGACGGACCACTCCCCCTTTGCACGCTCCCTTCCTAAAGATCTTTCTGTGTGATTCATCACTTTGCCAGCAGCAGCACATTGTGATTGTATAGTAAGCCACTTGTGAAAAATGCACATCAGCACTCTATAGCGCATATCCGCAGTGTGCACACATGCGGTGAGTTTGTAAAGATGGTATGGGCCACAAAGTAGGAAAAGGCAGCAGACTAAAAGAACTGTGTTCATCCAGGAACAGACAACCCCCCAGCCATTGATGGGTGAGCCTGAAGAAAATGCTTTGTAAACAGTGAAATTAACTTTGAGAAGGCAAAGCACAGTTGTCCAGAGACAGTAGTAGCTGACGGGGTCAAGGTGTTACTTGGTAGCAGAAGACTGTGAGTCAATGCAAGTTCGGTTCTTTTCATATTTTGGGTTACAACAACTCTCCCATTAGTTACAAACATCAAACACATAAAAGTTGACGTGCCTCCCATGCTCACTGTTCCACTATAACCAAGCTGTGACTGAAGATGACTAAATAAGGTGAAACGGATCTTGGGTGGCTTGTGTTTGGTTCAATGAGGACCTGGTTTGGCAGTTCAAGCTGGACTATTCGTATTAGACCAAGGCTGATATGAATATGGCTGGGTCTAATCTGAGCTGATATGGTGGGCAATTGCCAGGGGCTAGAGACTATTTCTAAGCATTGTTCCCGTGACCTTTTGTGTGTTTGATGTAACACCTTAAATGGCCATTGGCATGCCCAGATGTGGGCCCCCTGCTCACCTGCTCTCCCTCCCACGTGTTGCTTGGCCACATCTGTACTTTCTCCCCTAAGGGACTGCTCCCTAGCACCATCCTTTCCTGTGTTACTTACACCCTCCTACTCTCCCTCCCATGTCCTGCTTGCCCACTCTCATGCTCTCTCCCTTGTCTATGTCGGTACTTGAATTAACAAATCACCATAACAATTAATAGTCATAGGGCTTTTTTTATCCACCTCCAATTCCTGTGTTGCCCTCCGTGCTCCCGAGTTGTCTCCCACCCTATCCCATCCTGCCTGCAAACTCTCTCCAGCCAGCAATTAAAAATAAAGTGCCATGACACTGCCAGCACTGGTGATGGCATAGCACTTTTTTTTAACTTTCAGCTTTGCTGCATGGCAGCCACACTACTGTAAAACATGGCTAAACAACATTTACAAAGCCAATAGCTTTCATCTAATAGACAAGACCCAGTGGCTTTGCTAATGCTTGTTGAACAATTGTATTGCATTGTTGTAAAACTGACCAACTTGCCACAGTCTTTCTTGATTGTTTTTTCAAAAACTGACAATGCTTCTCAAACCCCTCAAAATTGTTATTAGGGTACTAAGGAGTTTTGACCAGTGCTAAAAGGTCAGTGCACATCTAATTGCAATATGTGCCTCAATTTTCCAGAAAAAAATCTATGGGACAGAAGCCCCAAGACCTCTTTTGAGATCATCTTGATCCAGCATTTTCTGAGCCCACTTGCTTACCATTGGTTGTCCGATGGACCTTTTTATCTGTCTGCGAGGTGATGGGAGTTAGTATTAACAGTCAATCAACGTTTCAATTAACAGTGCAACTCATTTGGCTACCCAATGAGGACCAGGAATTGGTAGCCAAGTTCAAGAGGTTTGATCACAAGTTAATAACAAAATTAAAATACACTACTCTCACCACCATGCTGTAGAGATACAGAATAACCATGGAGATACCCATACAGCAAAAGAAATGAATGCGAATTAGTATGAAACAGACAAGCTGTTCTGTAACTGCGATGCAGAACAATAACATCAAAATCTGGTACTCGGTAAACAATCTAAGGTTCTCTCTCCTATGCATTAGTAGTCTAGAATTCAGAGACCAGAGGACGATTTGGGGATAATTGTTCCAGAAATCACGGAAATGCCATAAAGGAAGTCAGATCGAGACAAAAGAAATCAAAATAGGAAAGCGTTAGCATCTCAGAAGCTCAGTTAAGAATCTTCCATGGGTCAAGTGTAAGTATCAGCCTAAGCCACACTTAGGCAAAAATCAAAAAAAGTATGGAGGCATGAAGCCGCTCCAAATCCATTAGGATGGTAATGTTTCAAGGAACGAGGGAATCAAGGAAAGGTGTCTGCAGGAATAACCATCAGGGCAATGTCGAGAAGGGATCTGGGTAGCATCTGGAAAGAGAACTGAGGAACTCATTAAGAAGGCGAAAGGAAAACCAACGCCGGGCCGGCAGTGAGGTCTGACGGCCCTGCGGACCCTGATTCTCCAACCGCCAAATTACGATGGCTTTGGGATCCAGATCGCGACCGTGCTGAGGCAAAGCCCGTCCACCACGGAACCGCCACAGCCCGGCGGAGTGGTCTGCATCCATAAAATGGTGGCGGTGCCTAGCAAGCAGCGTCTGCCAAATTATTATGACGTCTCCAAGCAGCCTTTCCGCGGCGGGGCAACCGCCGTTAAAAGGCATGCAGAGTTTGGTTTTGGGAGCCCGTTGCGGGCCTCCCTTGTGTTGCGGTGAGGTGTGGGTGCACTGGGGGGTACGCATGGTACCCCCTACATTTCATTGCACCAAGTGGCAGGCACAGTGTAGTGTCTGCCACGTAGTGCAGTGAAATGCACAACATGCTATTTTTGACATCCCGGCGGTGCTGCTGTCAGCAGTCACTGCCGCAATGCGAACACTGCAGTGGCGATCCCATCCTAATCGGGTATGCGGGACAGCCGCATGCATGGCGGACGGTCCCGTTTTACACCACCATGGCGGATGGAGCCAGTCCGTCCGCCTTCGTAATGAGCCCCCAAGTAACAGTCCAAGGGAAACAGTAAAACATAACGTATGGAATCCATTTGACGACACCACCTCAATCACATCATCAGGGGTCTATGAAAATCCATGAATCATCACGTTGCGGTCTGCAAAATTCTTATTTTGTCCCACACTAGACACCTTTCCTCCAAACACATTTACGTTGCAATTTTTGGTCAATAGATCATTAAGTTAGCGCTCTGTTTCTTTGTGTACCTTTCATCAAGGTCCTTTTCTAAGGCTCCTGTTCCCCCATCTCTAGTACAGTAATGTATCTATACTAAACTAATATTGCTTGTGACTACCTGCAAGAAATGTCGAGTTAGCAGAAAAATGAAATCAGCTTCATGCAGCATGGTGACATAAGGCCTATTTGTGTTAAGTTTAGTATTAACGTCAATGGTGCCCATTTAATATACGTATGCACATTTAAACATAAATGAATATACGGTTCTAATGTATTAAGTTTCATACTGCATGTAATATTCAATCAGTCATCATAAAATTCGGTAATAACCATGAATGAGAATTACATTTAAATCAAATATATGAATTAGTAATGCACACATAACATGAATTTAGTTATCGTTTCTGGCTGGATTACATTCTACATGCATAAGGAAATGTTTAACCACAGTGTCAGTTTGTTACATGTTATTCACGTGAAGTAGCACACATATTTAGTAAGTAACATTTAATTTCTATGGTGAATACATTTTCTACTGAATGAAGATGATTATTTATTAATTGCATTTAATTAAAGTAACACATTTAGGTAAGTAAGTTCTCTAGTCCTACAGCGAAGGCACTCTTTAATATATGTCAAGAACAACACTTAAGTTAAATTATTAAACCATACATGAATCATGTGCTAAGTGCACTTTCATACCGTGTGTTTCTCAAGTACCTGCAACATTTGTCACTGGTAAAGGGTGGGCAATATTTGTGCTGCACCAGTCTCTAAACTCTTTCGACTCCACTGTTAAGTGTCTCTCAAGTTTCAAACTCAACTCTTCCTAAAATGTAACAGAAAAGAACTTAAACATAGAACCCAGATAAAAAGCAATACTATGAATTTTGAAACAAAGAACATACCCATGTTTGGGATGGACGAGTGCTTTGCTGGCATGGCGTTAGAAACAGGCCCATTACCTTACGTACAGCAGGGCTCATGCCCACTCTTCTACACCACTGTGAGTAAGTTCTCTAGTCCTACAGTGAAGGCACTCTTTAATATATGCCAAGAGCAACACTTAAATTAAATTATTAAACCATACATGAATCATGTGCTAAGTGCACTTTCATACCGTGTGTTTCTCATATACCTCCAACATTTGTCAAGTGTAGAGGGTGGGCAATCTTTGCATTGCACCATTCTCTAAACTCTTTCCACACCACTGTTAATTGTCTCTCAAGTTTCAAACTCAAATCTTCCTAAAATGTAACAGAAAAGAACTTAAACATAGTACCCAAATAAACAGCACTACTATAAATTTTGAAACAAAGAACATACCCATGTATGGGATGGATTAGAGCTTTGGTGGCATGGCGTGTGAAAGAGGCCCATTACCTTACGCACAGTGGGGCTCATGCCCACCCTTCTACACCACTGGACAAAAGTACCCGACCACTCTCTCTGTTAAAAAGGCAATGTCTTCAAAGTCCTCCTATAACACATCTGTCCTCATTTAGCAAGGCAGTCGATACATGGATTTGGCAAATGTATATATATTTCACATCTGTAGTAAATGTTGGATGGCATCTTGCTCCTTTCCGCCCAATTTGAAAACCAGTTTTAAGTAGTAATATAATTTCACATGTATTCATTTTTACCTGTGAAGCCACAGACCTGGGTTCTAGTGTCAGTTTCTGGATGATTGTAGGTAATGTCTGGATCTCCTTCCAGCTTAACTGAATCTGTAAAGTAACAGCTAGCTGTACATTCTGCTGTGGTCACACTTATATGCTGATACCCCCCCTCCCCCCCACCAGTGTTGTGACCTGGCCAGTATATAGGGGGAATATATGAACGATCAATAACTTGCAAAAACGATGTTTCATGTGTTTTTCATATTTAAAGATGCAATTCTATAAGAAGTCAGGGTTGAAGTGTCTCAAGAGAGGCAGCTGGTACAGGCCATAATTGTAACAAACTGTGTCTATGATCAATGGTTTCTTGAGTGCCCAATGCTGCTGACCCCTCAAGTGGTAACCCAGGACTCCTTTTAGCACCTGATCCTCACGGAGCAAGACAGAGCCAGCGACATCTTAAGGAATTTGGGGGCCCTGGGCAAAACTTATATTGTGGCCCCTGTTTGGAACAGCTTTGAATTTACGACCCATTTTCAGCTCTTTCATGCCCTCTTTGGCCTGGCCACTGTCAGTGAACATTCACACTCCTCCAAATTCTAAATGTGTTTACATCTAATATTCAGAAATATTTTCCTGTGTTTTTAACATTGTAACACAGCAGCAGCTCACTAATATTACTGAAAATAACCTCTATGACCCCCTCCCATTTTCTCATATGTTAGGTCCTGTTTTCATCTGAATTAAACTTTTTTTATGCATGTTGCATGAAACATAAACACAACATTTCTCTGCAAAATGCCTACAATAGACTCTCACTCATCACCCACATGAAATATATATTAAAGGTAAACGGTATTTGAAACAACTTGTTTAAGAATTATTCAAGGTCATCAGGGCAAGACTCTAAGGAACAAAGCTGACTCTATAAGAGGGGCCCTGAATGGCAGGGGCCCCAGACCAGAGCCCACTTTGCCCATGTCTTAAAACGTCTCTTGCCAGAGCATCCCAAGGCTTACTCAGGGTAGGTGTTGTGACCTAGAGACTCCGAACACAGCAATGCAACAAACAAGACTTTATTCACTGTCTTGTCAGTGCCTTTTCTTATAAACAGGAAAATCACTTCCAGGCACACAACTAAATGCCATGCAGGAACTCACCAAATATGCATAAAATGGCAGATGGAATCACAAATGGGTCACACAGGTCAAGTAACCACCCCATTTTGCCCTTGAACCTCTATTCTAGAGGCACATCTATAAGCCTACCTTCCTAAAAATACAATACCTGATCTGAGTGCCTAACACAATATGAGTGCAGTAATAAAAATTCAGTTCTACTTAAAATTTAAATAAAAATCCTTTAACACTAAGGCAATCCAATAATTAGCAATTAGTTTAGGCAGTGTTAAAATATGCAGCTATTTTAGGTATCAGAGTCTTTCTTCCACATATAGGGGCCGATTAGGATGGCGGTGAATCCGCATCCTCCGGGCCGGCGGAAGCCACCGCCGGCCTGGTGGATGCGGATTCACCGCCGCGGCCACAGAAAACACCCACCGCCAGATTAGGATGGCAGTGGGATTGCGGTGGGACCAGCGGCGGACGGCAGGTCCGTCCGCCGCTGATCCACTGGGTGTGGAGGGCTATTTGGTGGCGGTGTCTGCAAGACACCGTCAGCCAAATTAGGATGTGCATCAAAACATGCTTTTCCACTGCGGCTTTTCCGCCGTGGAAAAGCATGTGGTCTTTGGTGTTTGGGGGCCGTTGCGGGCCCCCAGGGTGTCGGGGGTGGGGGGTGCACATGAGGGGTACCTATGGTACCCCCAGCATTTACAAGCACAAAGCGGCAGGCACCGCGCGGTGCCTGCCACTTTGTGCATGTAAATGTACAACATGCATTTTTAACCTTGCGGCGGGTGCTGCTTCAAGCAGCACCCGCCGCAAGGTTAAAGATACGGGATGTGACCGCCAGGGTGGCGGTCACATCCTGATTGCACCGGAGGGACCGCCGCTGCCCCTGTGGACGATCCCTCCACCTCGGGGGTGGCGGACGGACGCAGGTCCTTCCGCCATCCTAATAGGCCCCTAAATAAGGACACAAAACTACCAAAGGACCGAATAACAATAAACATGCAACTCTAAGCTTCAGTACAATCTCTCCAATGCTGGGAGTGTTTAAAAAACTGGCATTTTTTCTTTTTTCTTTAGCTAGGGTCACCCTGCTCCATGTTTGTGGCACCTGCGAGTTATGCTGGTGCTGCTCAGAAGCCGAAGACTGGGTGGCCAGCTTCACTCCCAGCAGTGGCAAGTGCTTAAGAAGACGCAGGCTCTTCTCTCTCTCCCACTCACCTGTCTTCTGTGCAGGTGGGGAATCTTGCGGCTCTGTGCTCGCCGCTCTCCTCCCAGATGTAGGGCTGGAATGAAGGGTGCCCACAGTGGGAATCCCAAGCACTGGCTCTCCAAGTGGAGCCCTGGGAATTTAAGTGTGACAACCACTGTGGATGCATTATCCTTCCTAGAAGCACTGGTCCTTTCTGGTGGCACTTAAAATTAGGATCTCTGCAATCCTGGGCTGTTTATCCCTCTGGTTTACTAGTCCTCCCCATGTTTTAACTTGGTTTTGAAACCACTATACATGGTAATGAAACCCCCACCAGGATTTGCTCGCAGTTTTCTCACGAGTAACAAAACTTGATATGTCTGCCACATTGGGCTAAGTAAACAGGGTTTTGCTCCTGTTGGTAAGTCCAACCACTAGGAGGGTTTGGTATAGGTCATCCTGGCCCCTAAATATGTAGCCATCTTCTCAACCTTTTTGTAAACTGCTCTGCCTCCAATGAAGAAGAGCACAGAGACCTCCACTCATATCCCATTAGCTCCTCAGCAATCCTTTTGGCCTTCCAGCAGCAGCACCGCCATAGCTTTCAAGACAGCCACGCTGCCTGACTGCACTCTTCAGGTCACCTGTGTGTCAGGCAGCCTAGAGTAGCCCTGACTAGGGCACCTCAAGTCAGGAGTGGTCCGTATAAGTTCTCACCCATGTTTTCAAGCTACTCACCCAGAGGAAGGGTGGGGGCCAGTGGTACTGGCCCTGGAAACATGAATCCAACAGAGTCCTTATAAGTACAAGGCCGGAGTCCTTTCCAAGCTGGCGGTCGTCAGCAATCAGGTCTGCCCTTTTTCCTCTTTAGTACCCATTTCTTCTTAAACTTATTCCTTTGTACAGAGGTTTAAAAGTGAAGGCCGAAAGATCAATAAGGTAGGCCTATATCCCCAAACTAAAGATGCAACACCATCCCTCCACCCCTGATCTGTACTCCTGCACACACCCTGATACTTTCCAAGATGGCCATCAACCTCTGGTTAGCAACCGCTCCTTCAAAGCCTGTTACTCCACCCCAGCTATGGATAGAGTAAAATACTATAATCTTATAGAGAAGCACTACATACTCGCAGTATTACACAACAAAATCGCACTACATTAAAAAAGAAATGAGGCTATTTCTTTTTGGATGGCTAATTCAATTCCAAGGTCTGCACAGGCCATCACCAATTTACTAAAGTTACCATCTGTAACAGACTACATGTGCACAGATACCGGTCTCAGTTAGACCACAATCTTACTCAATTAACTGCATATATGATATAGATTTTAAGCGCACTGTTACCTTTAATGGAGTCCTAGCATTGAAAACCTGATCTACATAAAACTGGGCTTACAGACTCCAGGTTACTGATCAAAAAGCCAGGTTTTCAAGGCTTTGCAAATGTGCATTAAGTTCTGCATTTTGCGGAGAGGTGGCGGAAGAGTATTCCACAGTTTGTCTGCCAAGAACGAAAAGCCCTGCCACCAGACCAGACCTGGTTGAATCTGGGTATCAAAAGAAAGAAGAAACCAGTGGACCTAAGAGGTCAGCCAGGAATGTAGCGTTGGAACAGATTTCTGAGGTGATTTGGACTTGTGTGATGGAAGACTCTGTGTACATTACAGAGAGATTTGAAAACAATATTCTGAGCCAAAGGAACCCAAGGAGACGAGTCCAGTTAGGCCGCAAACATGCATACCAAGGGAGATCTAGAGCGACCTTGGCAGCTGCATTTTGTATGTGCTGGAGTTTGAGCAAGAGGCACAAAGATACCCCAAAAAGAGAACTCACAATGGTTGCCTGGACCCAGGGCCGGCTGTAGGGCGGTGCGAACGGTGCCTCCGCACTGGGTACTGACATACGGGAGGCGCCTTGTTTGCAAGTGTATTATGATTTTTCAGCATATGCTCCAGCAATTTCCAGGTAACAAAAAAAATGTCAAGATAACTCCTGTGATTATTGTTCTTCCTGGGGAGAGATTGGAGTTTTGTCTAGTTGAGGTTTAATATGCCTGTTGCAAAGAACGCGTACCATGCAGATTACTAAGTGCATATGATGTAAATAGATTAGTGGGTTACTACTTTTAAAAGAGACACCTTTTTAGGTCTCGGCTAGCGTGGCTGCGCACATGCAGAGCTCGCTCGGCGAGATTTAATGATTTTGAGTAACTTCTGTAAAGGGCTTTAAGCCCGCCCCTCTTTTCCATTGGTCGGCATCACCGTTTATGCTAAACGGTGGCCAGCCATTGGAAAAGAGCTTTTTATGACGTGTACTTTTCGCTTTTTCTGCCGTCCCACTTGGACGGGCTCTCCTGCTTTCCTTTTGTCGCAAAAGGTTTCTTATCTTTATGGGGCCATGTGTTCAAAACACATGGCCCCATAAAGACAAGAGATCCCCATGCTCCGGACAAAAGTGATTGCGGACTGTGCTTGTTTTTCTTTTTTTTAGTTATCCTTGCGTGATTTAATGAGTTTAAGGAGTGAGCGCTTTTAACAAATGTCTTACTGCCATGAATTTTTGCACTTTTGCGGCTGCGGGTTTCTTTTTTCTTTTAACTCTTATGCCTATTCCCCCCTCCCACCCGCTCCTCAGCAAAGTACTTTTTACATGTGGGTTGCGAAGGGAATCGTTTGGGGTCTTCATCAAAGCCGCCCGTTTGTGGGGTGATATAGTGTACGCGTATGCCTTTCTTAGCTAACACCCGCATATGTGAAACAGAGATGATTACCCAGAGTCACCTGGCAGCCGCACAGACACACAGATGCTCAGCCCCATCACAGCGATAACCCTGGCCCCAGCAGGGCCGGACTGGCCATAACGGGCACCAGGTAATCCCCCGTGCGCCGCACGGGTGGGGGCCGGTTTTGGGCCCCTGGGGGGCGTTTTTTTAGCATAGCTGCAAAATCGGCCCTGTACCAAAATCGGCCAAAAACCGGGCCTGGCAAAGAGCTCGGCGGCACCTCCCCCCCCCCCCCCCCACCCCCCCGAGTGGGAGGGGGCGGCCGAGCACTTTGCCAGGGCCAGTTGTGGTACCCAGTCTGGCCCTGGGCCCCAGGCCAGCCAGACCCCCAGTGTTCTCGGAGGAGCCTGCGAGCCACTCCTTGCACTCAAGACGCCCGTCGCAACAAGCCACCGCCCCTTCTCCCCTCGCACTTGGAAAAGATCATCCCGTTTTCCCTTACAGATTTTAAAATGTGTCACGGGTAGGTTCTAAAATTCGGCGACGTAAGGAGCTCATAAACACAGGACAGCAACTGGCGTAACAAAGCAGAATGGGATGCCCAGAATACGGCAATTGAGCGATCACAAAAACAAACACGAGGCGGCGAGGCGCGGTCCATAATCCCTCGCTGATTTCCCAATACCTGCTTTGTGTGTTTAGGGCCGACGTGTGTGGGACTCCGAGGAAGCTAGGGGCACAACATATCGTAAACACTCCCTGCTGGTCATCACTCCTGTTCCTAAAGAATACAAGAAACAAAAAATGTGTCTCCACACCCTGTCAAATGGTACACCACGTTTTAAATGCACAGAAACACATCTCCCACTGATATTTAAAGTCTATTGTTACTATGTGCCAACAACAACATAACCGGTTTGCACGTTACACGATGATTAAGTAAAGTTCTAACAATGATTGTTAGTCATCTGTTGTCTGTATCGTGGCCAGATGAAAGTCTAACTCTTGAAGGCACAGCCCCTTTTCAGTTTATTAAAACGCATTACAGATTTTGACTGTAGAAAATGAAAACGAAATTCCCCCAAAACCAGGGACATCCACTTCCAACACAAAAAGAGGCAAGTTCTCTGACCAAATATGTAGTAAAATGTCAACTTTTTTGGGATAAATGCTCAACCTTCCCTAATGTGATCTCTTTGTGGGTAGCAGACATTATTCGATGTTCTTTAGCTTTATGATCACAAATATTTAGCAGCCACACTTCTGAACATCTCAGTTATTTTTTTTTAAGAATACGTAGTGGTAAGTGTTGAGCTTTCCAAGTTGGCTGACTTTCTTCAAATTAACCTGCTACAGTTGAGTGACTTTGGTGATTTTCAAAACCTAATATTAACTTCCGATCAAGAAGTCCAGATTTAAATGCCGTTTGTCATAATGCCACATTTATTCATGGTGACTTCCATTTGAACCTTTTCCTTGTGGTGGTAGATAGCCCCTCAATCCTTCAATTATGAGCATTACAGAGCAACAAATTAATCAACTGACTGTATAACATTAAACAGTAAAGCACAGAAGTATGGCTCTTCGATAGCTGCATGTTGGTTTAATGAGAAAAGAATGTGGAATACTCCAGGTTCCATTATAAAAGATTTCCTGTGCAACCCTTTTGCTGTTCAGAAATCAAACTCATCTGGAAGCCGTGCACTCACAGAGAGTATGTTAGAACATTGCATCAAACGACTGAGGTACTGTAATACCAGCCTCTTCCATCTGTATATCCAGGTCCCGATACCAGGGTCAGATTGGTATAAAAAATAGGCCCAGACACCAAGTAGGTCTGGGCACCAATCAAAAGTAGGCCACATTTGCAGAACAAAACTGTGCTTAGTTAGTATCAAGAGGATTTTGTTTGGAAGGAAAGTGTGGTAAATTAAGAGTTTTAAGGCAAGAGTTTTAAGGCCTGTAAGGTCAGAAACATTGGTCAAAGCTGGAAACACTACAGCTCTAAAAACGTAATATTTGCGTGCAGTCTCAACACCTTGTACAAGGTAGTGAGATACCAGCTACCAATTAGCTATGTTCTCGACCCTGAATATCATACAAATCAGAAATCTAGTACAAAGTCAAGGGGGTGGGGGAGGAGTTTGCCGGGATGACTGGGAATAGAACCTACAGTGGCAAAATAAGCATTGAAAATGCAATAGGTTCCGCCTTTGATTAAGTGAAAGCCATTTGCTTTGCTAATGGTATTGTATAGCAAAGGAAATGGCTTTAACTTAACGAAAGGTGAGACCTATTGCATTTCTAATGCTTGTTGTTATTTGCAATTTATAAATTAAAATCATCCTAATCAATCTAGAACAATAAACAATTAACTATCATCATAGAACTGCATGCACACTGCAAAGTATAGATTAGAGCATAGATTAATGTTTCAAAAAGAGTTAATTTGGGTAGAAATTAATTCTTATTATTATTTCCTTTTTAACCCGTTCCGTGCTCCCCTGTTGCTGCGAACGGCCGTCGCAGCCCCACCCACTCTTTAGAACGTCACACCTGTGCGGAATCGCCGCCGCGGTAAAGGCGTTAAATTCTGAATTTGGGCTTCTCTAGACCTAGCACTCAAAACTATACTGCTTACCAGTATGGATGACATGTCACTCCTACACCTTGTAAGCCTCTGTCTTATGTAACATTTCCTGTACACTGATTTACAAACCCATGATTGATTGTCTCTGCGTAAGGTGTGTGTAATGCAAAGTGCTCCGACACCGTACACTGGTATGAGTGGCGCTACATAACTAATTAAATGCATCTGAGAGAGACTGGTTCTAGAGACTTTGGCACTGTTAGAGGCTGGTGGTAAGGGAATCGTGGTGGAGGTGCTCATTGGACGGCGCCAACAAACATTGTCGCACTGGGCGCCACCAGTGCTAAAGCCAGCCCTGCCTGGATCACTACTTGAGGAACTAGTACTGGAAGGAGCGGCAAGATATTTCTCAGTACTCGTAACAACAAGCAGCACAGAGAAAACAGACGATTAATTTGTCTAACCAGCATGAGATCAGATTCAAAAAGGAAACCCATGATCTCATTAATTTCACTGGTTCTGGAGAAACAGACCAGGACGGTAGTCAAAAATCAAGTGAAAAAGGTGGCACAGCTTACTTTGTTGAATCCAAAGCACCTCCGTGTAGACAGAACTGAACTCTGGAGCATTAGTACACTGCCAAGAAAACACAGCAGACAACCAGAGATGGAAATTGTCGATGGATGGAGGCTCCTGCTGATCCATGGAGATGATTAATTGGGTATCATCTGCATAGTTCACACAGTTGAGCCCCAAAGATCGTACTCATTTTGCCAATGGATTAATGTAGATACTAAACAGTGTAGGGCTCTGCCCCGACCCCTGGAGGATTCCCTGATGCAGTGTTTTGAATGGTGCAAAAAACACAGTTGATGGACAGAATGCAGAACAATGTCATACATTCACCCCAGTACAAGGATCTGGGCCTAAATCCATCGTTTTTTGCACTCCACACCACCCTGGGTTAGACACTGACTATATGCAAATCAGCTCTGACCCTGTGCCTCATGGGAACAGTCCAGTCCGAACTACCAAGCCATGTCTTTCCCAGACCGGAATCAAGCATCCAAGGACCGGTTTCTGGCTATCAGCCTTCATCAGCCTGGATAGCTTGACTCCAGTGGTGTGGAGAGCCTGGGACTCACGTCTGAGCATACCCAGCACACTCGAGGTGAAAATTGCAAAAAACACAGTTGATGGACAGAATGTAGAACAATGTCATACATTCACCCCAGTGCAAGGATCTGGGCCTAAATCCATCGTTTTTTTGCACTCCACACCACCCTGGGTTAGACACTGGCTATATGCAAATCAGCTCTGACCCTGTGCCTCATGGGAACAGTCCAGTCCGAACTACCAAGCCATGTCTTTGCCAGACCGGAAAAAAGCATCCAAGGACCGGTTTCTGGCTATCAGCCTTCATCAGCCTGGATAGCTTGACTCCAGTGGTGTGGAGAGCCTGGGACTCACGTCTGAGCATACCCAGCACACTCGGTGTGAAAATTGCAAAAAACACATTTGATGGACAGAATGTAGAACAATGTCATACATTCACCCCAGTACAAGGATCTGGGCCTAAATCCATCGTTTTTTTGCACTCCACACCACCCTGGGTTAGACACTGGCTATATGCAAATCAGCTCTGACCCTGTGCCTCATGGGAACAGTCCAGTCCGAACTACCAAGCCATGTCTTTCCCAGACTGGAATCAAGCATCCAAGGACCGGTTTCTGGCTATCAGCCTTCATCAGCCTGGATAGCTTGACTCCAGTGGTGTGGAGAGCCTGGGACTCACGTCTGAACATGACCCAGCCCACTCGGGGTGAAAATTGCAAAAAACACAGTTGATGGACAGAATGTAGAACAATGTCATACATTCACCCCAGTACAAGGATCTGGGCCTAAATCCATCGTTTTTTTGCACCCCACACCACCCTGGGTTAGACACCGGCTATATGCTAATCAGCTCTGACCCTGTGCCTCATGGGAACAGTCCAGTCCGAACTACCAAGCCATGTCTTTCCCAGACCGGAATCAAGCATCCAAGGACCGGTTTCTGGCTATCAGCCTTCATCAGCCTGGATAGCTTGACTCCAGTGGTGTGGAGAGCCTGGGAATCACGTCTGAGCATACCCAGCACACTCGGGGTGAAAATTTAAAAAAACACAGTTGATGGACAGAATGTAGAACAATGTCATACATTCACCCCAGTACAAGGATCTGGGCCTAAATCCATCGTTTTTTTGCACTCCACACCACTCTGGGTTAGACACTGGGTATATGCAAATCAGCTCTGACCCTGTGCCTCATAGGAACAGTCCAGTCCGAACTACCAAGCCATGTCTTTCCCAGACCGGAATCAAGCATCCAAGGACCGGTTTCTGGCTGTCAGCCTTCATCAGCCTGGATAGCTTAACTCCAGTGGTGTGGAGAGCCTGGGACTCACGTCTGAGCATACCTAGCACACTCGGGTGAAAATTGCAAAAAACACAGTTGATGGACAGAATGTAGAACAATGTCATACATTCACCCCAGTACAAGGATCTGGGCCTAAATCCATCGTTTTTTTGCACTCCACACCACCCTGGGTTAGACACTGGCTATATGCAAATCAACTCTGACCCTGTGCCTCATGGGAACAGTCCAGTCCGAACTACCAAGCCATGTCTTTCCCAGACCGGAATCAAGCATCCAAGGACCGGTTTCTGGCTATCAGCCTTCATCAGCCTGGATAGCTTGACTCCAGTGGTGTGGAGAGCCTGGGACTCACGTCTGAGCATACCCAGCACACTCGGGGTGAAAATTGCAAAAAACACAGTTGATGGACAGAATGTAGAACAATGTCATACATTCACCCCAGTACAAGGATCCGGGCCTTAATCCATCGTTTTTTTGCACTCCACACCACCCTGGGTTAGACACTGGCTATATGCAAATCAGCTCTGACCCTGTGCCTCATGGGAGCAGTCCAGTCCGAACTACCAAGCCATGTCTTTCCCAGACCGGAATCAAGCATCCAAGGACCGGTTTCTGGCTATCAGCCTTCATCAGCCTGGATAGCTTGACTCCAGTGGTGTGGAGAGCCTGGGACTCACGTCTGAGCATACCCAGCACACTTGGGGTGAAAATTGCAAAAAACACAGTTGATGGACAGAATGTAGAACAATGTCATACATTCACCCCAGTACAAGGATCTGGGCCTAAATCCATCGTTTTTTTGCACTCCACTGCTGTCACGTCACGGCTTTAAGGCACATAGGCAGTCATGCGGCTACAGGATCAAGAGTAGCAGAAAAGTAAGCCACAGGTCATCACCCATTTCCGTTTATTTGTGTAAGTACTGAGAGAGCTCAACCCTTCCTCTCACTGCAGAAAAGAGTAACAGCTTTATTGTAATAAAGCATTCATAATGCCGGTGCATGAAAGAGACTTTTTCTCAGTTCTAGGAAGGCAATCAAGCAGACATTATCCCATGGTATCAGATCAGACACATCCTTGTCTGTCAGCCTCTGTAAAGGCTTGGCCATCAGGGAAAGCTGGGTATCCACTAGCGACAGTAGCCCAACATTCCCAAAAACATTCTGACTTGTCTCTAAGTAGTTGGAGAATTTATTTTAAGAATCAACAAGATTCTTTCTTGTGACACCATCTTTGCTCCTTTCTCAATGTGATGTCCGAGATACAAGAATTCCTTCTGACAATACTGCAACGTACTCTGGAACATTTTATGCCCATTCTCAGCTCTGTGGTTCAACAATGCAATGGTGTCTCATTTACAAACTTCTTGAGTATTTGATGCTACTAACAGGTCATCAATATACTGAATTTGGACAGATAGAGTTACAGGGCGTGATTAGAGCCTCAAGATTATTTTTGAGATTCTGATTAATGATTGAGAGACTCTCTGTATAGCCTTGCAGAACTCTGCACCTTGCCAAAACATGGTTTTGTAACCAGAAGGCAAAGAGGTATTGATTGTCTTCATGCAAGGGAACAGAGAAAAATGGCAGACACAAATCGATGACAGTGAACCACTCACCCTCATGGAATTTAAAACAAAATCACAGCTGGATTCGGTACCACGAGACAACAGGGAACAACGATACTGTTAATCTTTCTCAGGTCCTGCACTATGCAGTATTTACCGCTAGGGTCCATTTAAGCCCATAATGGGTGAGGTACATGGACTTCCAATTTTCCCGTTCAAAATACCTTGTTGTAACATTGACTCAATGACTAGACTAATCCCAGCAATTTTTTAAGGGGGTCAGAATATACTGTGGGGTTCTTAGGTACATGACATTGGGTTTTACTTTCACTCAAACAGGCTCAACTCCTTTTATGAGACCAATATCCTTTCCTGAAAAGTCGCAGACCTCCAGCTTCACTGTATCCTTAAAGTCCTGTGGTAAATTCTCAGATGTAATTACGGGATACAACCCAACCTCTGGCCCTTGACTCATAAGTTTAAAGTCTACATCTTCCTCATGGGTCTGCAATTCGACTCTTTTGGGGCACAATAGATAGTTCAGTTTAATTTGCACAATATATCACATCCTAGTAAGCTCACAGCACTCAAATCACACACCACAAACCAGTGATTCTCTTCAAAGGACCCTATTTTAACAGGTACTTCTGTTACAGCATTTGTCATTTGCTTTTTTGTAACTCCTACCACTTGGATTCTTTTTCTGAGAGGGGTAGGTTTGGAACTTCCACTATTCTAACAGTAGAACAGGTAGCACCAGTATTGATCAAGAATGATGCGGGGTGACCGTTCACCTCACCTTTTACAAATGGACCACTCTGGTCTACCTCTAACACTGTACCAGGTATGCAATCTTCCTCCGCCCTCCGGCAGAGCTGTGACCCTCACGGTTATCAAACATAGGAAATTGCTGAAATGTTTTCTTATTTTGGAAAGAATTTTTGATTTTAAATTTGGGACTTAATTTAAATTAAATCGAGGATCATTTGCATTTCGCTGTGGCATCAGGGCTTGTGGAATCTGCATCATTGGAACTTACAGCACAGTAGAATTTTCTATTCTTGGGCTTAGTACATTCTTTGACAGTACAGGGTTATTACTCTGGGTCTGTGTAATCCCTGAATTTTGAACCTTGGTCTCATTCATCACTCTGTTGGGATTAAGAAGACATTCCCGCTTCCAATGCTGTAACTTATTGCAGTAGTGATAAGGATTCAATCTCTTCAAAGTTGCACATCAATACCAGTACTCGATGTTATGTTATGTTATGTTATGTTAAATGCACTTATAGAGTGCGTGGATGCCCCGGCAGCAGGGCTTCCCAGCCCTAGATCTAGCAGAGCGGAAAAGCGAGGAGGCTAGTAATTGAAGAAGAGCCAGGTCTTGATCATTTTCCTGAAGGCCCAGTGGTCTTGCATGCAGTGAGCTGCAAGAGGGATTGAGTTCCAGAGGGTCAGAGCAAGTGTTTTAAACAAGCGCCCCCCAGCTCTTGTCCTGTGCACCTGTGAGATACAGGCCAAATACAGGTCAAAGCACGGCAAAATGTGCGGACCCAGACCGTACATGATCTTGTGTGTCGTACAGAGGATCTTAAAGTGGACTAGACAGTGGAGCTAGTGTAGAAGGTCTGAGGCAAGGCAGTACTTTGGTAGTGCAAAAGCGTGTGATTAGCAGCGTTTTGTGCCCACTGTAGTCTTTTTGCACAGATTTGTTGACGCCAAATAGCAACCCATTACCGTAGTCTAGTCGTGCCAACATGGTGGATTGGACTATCGTCTGCTAAATTGGTGCATCAAAAAGTCCTAAGACTGGCTTCAGGCCACGTAGGAGACCAAAGTAGGTGCCTGCCACTGTCTTAACAGTCTCTTCAAAGGAGAGGGCACCATCCAACAAAACTCCCAAGTTCTTGACCACGGATTTCGGTTGGGGGGTTTCCAAGGGTCGTAGGCCACCAGTGGTTATCCCATAGATGGGTATCTCAGCCCACCAGGAGCACTTCTGACTTGGTGGAGTTCAGTTGAAGGTAGTTGTCTGCCATCCATTCAGCGATGGCCACAAGGTCGTCTTGGAATTTCACCTGATCCTGATTAGAGTTGCTGGAAAAGGTGAACACCAGTTGGGTGTCATCTGCGTATGATACCAACGCAATGTTCCAGGCTTTAGCCATGACGGCCAGAGGGCGGATGTAAATGTTAAATAAGGTGGGGCTCAGGAGAGATCCCTGAGGAACACCACAGCATAGAGGGTGGACACCGGAGGAGAAAGGGGTGGCAGATTACTGAAAGGACTGGTCGGTCAAGAAGGATGAGAACCAGGCAAGGGCCTTGCCCTTGACCCCGATGTCCTGAAGCTGATGTAGCAGGATCTTATGGGAGACTGTGTCAAAAGCCGCACTCAGATCCAGCAGGATCAGTACCGAGGTTCTGCGCTCATTCAAGGCAGAACATGACTTCTCCGTGACTGCAAGTAATGCAGATTCGGTGCTACGTCTGGGGCGGAACTTATTTTGTGACGTATCTAGAATCAAATTTGTTTCCAGATATTGAGTCAAGATGGTATTAACATAAGACTCCATGATTTTACCCAGGGAAGGGAGCAGAGATATTGGACGGAAGTTATCCAGCTGAGATGCATCTTACAATTTTATTTTTTGCAAGGGGATAACTTTGGCATGTTTCCAGCACTTAGGAATTGCCGCTACTGCCAATGACCTATTGGTCAACTCCAGGCCCTCCAATAGAAGGCAGTTGTAGAGTTTTCTAAAGAGGTCCAGTTACAAAGGGTCGGGGACTCCATGTCTTTGAGTGACATGGGCATGAGATCCTGGATGGAGTGAGACGCAGTGTCCCCTAGTGGGCTCTCCTGAGAACCAGAGGAAGCCTTCCCTGAGCTAAATATACTATAGGTGTATTTCACCTTACTGATAAAGAATTTGGCTAGTGTCTCCCATTGTAAGTTGGAACATATGATGCTATTGGCAGCAGGCAGGGGGTTTTGTATTCCTTTCATAAGTGCGAAGATGGTTTTAGTAGGATTGCAGCTAGCCTTGATCAATTTGGCATAGAACATTTCCTTGGTCTTCCGGACCAATTTATGGTATGTTTTGACAGCGTTCCTATAGATTATCTTTGCTGTAGGATCATAGGAATTTCTCCAGGCCCATTCTAGAATTTTATATTTTTTCTTTTCCGCGCTCAGAGACTCATCATACCAAGCATTGGTTTGAGTGTGTTTGGCATGGCTCAGTTTTAACGGAAGGCAGCTATCCACTGCTATATTAAACCATCCTCGGAAAGCAGCGTCCGCTGCCTCTAAATCGGTAGACCATTCTGGGCGTTGAGAGAAGAAGGGTAGCAGAGTTGGGGGGTCAGTCTGGTGTTTTAGATGGAATTTAAGATATCCTATGAGGATGAAAGCACTGGAGTCAAGGATCAAGGGTCGATGATGTCTGTAAAGTTGTTTGCTTGCTTGGAAAGGGGACCTGGTGGATGGTAGACTAGGGTTACACCCAGGGTGAAGTTTGCTGTTATTTGTAATTTAACTTTGAGGTGGTCCATGTATTTGTTTCCAGATTCAGCGGAGGAAGTGAGGGGGCTTTGTAGAATATGGCAATTTCCCCTACAGGCCTTTTTAGTCGTTCTTGCCTGGTGATTTTGTAGCAATATCTGGGGTTAAGGCTGTGGTCAGTCATTATTCCGTTAGGAAGAGGAGGTTTGGGTGGCATTATTCAGCAGGTGCCAGAGCTCCATGGGGTGCTTACTGAGTAGGCGAGTGTTAAGAAGCATGCACAATATTGGGGTGTGAGGGGTACAGGTGTGTTTGTTCGTAAGATGTTTGAGAGCGTGTAGGAGTGGGTGTTGTGGGTATGTTCTTGGTTGGAGTTGCGGGAACAGTGGTGCAGATAAAGTGGCAGAGGGAGCAGGTGAAAGCTCCTTCTGTGTTGTGTGGTGTGGCATGCCAGCAGAGGTAGGTGGGATGTCTGGCGTTTAAACTGTAAAGTAGGGCAGTGGGGTAGTTGTGGGTCAGGTGAGGACCAGGGTTTCTGATGCTGGGCGTGGTCCAGGCATGGATGGGCGGAGATGGAATGGGCGCTACCACCATTAAGTAGGTGTTGGGAGGGGCTGGTGGGCTGAGGACGAGTGCAATGGCAGGGAAGGAGAGAGGTATAACAAACAGATAAGAACCAGTGGAGGAGAGAAGGGTGCACAGAAAGGACGGGAAAAGGGCAAATGAAGGGGCCACACAAAGAAGATAGAAAAGCTAGCACATGTCCTGAAAAGAGCGAGCGAAAAGGCACAAAAAAGTAGCAGAAAGAATGAGAGAAAAGACAAGAAGAGCAACAGAAACAGCGCACAAAAAAGTCACAGAAGGAGGGAGATAAACGGCAAAAAAAAGCAAGATAAAAGGCACAAAGAGTGGTGAAGAGGCACTGAAAGTTGCAGAAAAAAGAAAATACACAGAGAGCAAGTGAAAAGGCACAGATAGTTGCAGAAAGAGTGAGAGAAAAGGCACGAATAGCAAGAGAAATGGCATAAGGAGGGAGAGAAGTGGCACAAAGTCACACAGAGAGAGACAGAGAGAAAGAGAGAGAACAAGGTGAGAAAGAGAGAGAGCAAGAGGGAGAAAGACAAGGACGGTGCCTCGAGGCTGTGAAGCCAGGTCACAAGAGTCTTGACTGGTCGGAAGACTGGTCCCAGGTAAGTCCGGGGGGGGCGGGAGCTGGGCCTATGCACCTTCTTACACTTTTTTGCTCTGGAAAACCCCACCGAAAGCTGATCATTGACCCAATATATCTTGTAACGACCGATATAGAAACTCAGTGGTCTTTTAAGATCCAAGCGCTAGAGTTTCTCTTCCAAGTTAGAGGTATGAGGTGGACCAAAAATGCCAGAAGATAGCATGACCGATGTGAAGAGAAATGACCACTTAGGGAGAAAGGAAGCCTGGGTCCTCAAAACCAACTTATCAGGGAAGAAGATGGTGTAGGATGGATTTAAACAGGGAGCTTGACGTTTGTTCACATGCCTAGCCTATGTTATGAAGATGAGAAAGACAGTCTTTAACACCTTCGACGCTCATGACGAGCCCAGCTCGTCATGGAGTTTCCATTGATTTCAATGGAAATTACATGGAAGATCTAAAATAGCCTTAGCATCCAAGTGGTTAAGGTCAAGATTCTCAAGGGACAACAGCAGCGGCTCAAAAGGGTGCACTTCCAGAATGTAGTTTTGAGTTCTACTTGCATCACAAATGGTTTTGATGGGAAGTGTTGAAAACTTTTCAAAAACCTCATCCCAATTAGTGTCATAAATAATGAAGGCTGATACAGCATCTGTAAGAAGGCCAAAGTAGACAATGATTAGTCCTTGACAACACTCAAGTACGCAAAGCAAGTCCTTGCTAGGCGAGGGACAAAATAAATGGCATCACTTCAGACAACTTGGCCTACCAAAGGTCAATTTGTTGGGTGCCTCGCCAATCTTCAAATATCATACACAACTACTCCTTCTAAAATGTCTCAGATGAAAGGGAGCTTCTAAGAAGGATCCAGGAGGGACTTCTACTCATTGATAGTGCACCCAATAATGTTAGGAAGTTCGCCTTTATTTGGAGGTGGTTGATGACTGCCTCTGGCTAGCTCCTCTTCAGCAGCCAGTCACCAGGGTAGGGGAAGAGTGGTAACTCCATCCTCCTTAGATGTGCTGCGACCACCGTCATCACTGTTAAGAACACCAAAGTGGTGCTATGGAGCCCAGAACTGAGCACTGCGAAATTAAAATTCTCTTGGCGCACTGTGAAAAGCAAGTATTGCCTGTGGGCCTGCAGGATGAGGATGTGAAAATAAGCATCCTGCAGTTCCAGTGCCACCATTCTGTCTCCGAGGTTCAGGGCAGGCAGATTCTGGGCTACCGTTAGCATCGTGAATCTGTCTTTACTGGTAAAGGTATTGAAAGGGTGAGGATATAAACTAGGACGAAAAGGGACGTTGATCCACATGTTATTCCCCATTCTGGACATAAACATGTTTTTATTGCATCAGAAAGGAGCTAGAATACATGTAGGCAACAGTAAGTAAAGACCCGGCATTGCCATGCCCCTTTTCCTTGTATATGGGACATATGTGTGAGAGAACATTGCACCAGCTGCAGTACCTGTTCTGCATGTGTCTTGGAATCTTGCACAATGTATCTGTAGGGGAAGCTTGCACATCTACTGCTCATGTGGTAGCTGTTCTCTGTGTAAGAGAAGCGTGCATTGCTCGCACCTATAGGAGGCCTATCTGCTCTGTGTTAAATTTAGCATCCGGTGACTAGGGCAGGAGGCGACACGCTGCTGTGTACATTTTCGTTGACTCAGTTACTTCTGCTCTTCCAGATTGATGAAACCGAGAGAATTGCTTACTTGACTGTTATTTTTCAGCCCAGCCCATGTGCTGCCGCTGCTGCTGCAACCCCCTGCTTGATTTATTAGAAACCAGTGGAGATCTTGCAGGGGAAACAGGATCAGCCTCTCTGCGGCTCAGCATTGAGGGATAGTTAATATCCTTCCGATTGGAGATTAGACCGAAAGGCGTCATGTGGCAGATGTTTAATGCGGAAAGTGGAAGGGAGGGGGGAGAGTGAAAGAGCTATCCGAAAACATGCATGAAGTCAGGCCTCAGTAACTAGCACAGGTCACAATATTTGCTTGCTTCAACCCCAAGGATTTTTTTAACTTTTTTATTCCAAATGTGGTGTATTTTATAAGACATTTTCGCATGGATGGAGATTGGAGACATGGCTGCATGGCTCAAAGAATGAATAAATGACTAGTTGGGTGGGTGAATTTATTCAAGAATGGATGACAATAAATAAAGGGCCTCATTTATGGGTTTTTTTGCCGTTGGGTAGCACAGCAGGTCCTGCTGCTGCGCTACCCTACGGCAAAAGAAAAGGGCAGGAATGTGCCGTATCTATTAGATAAGGTGCTTTACTGTCCTTTACCCCTGCGTCAGCACACAATGGGCTGCTGTTCGCCAACGCAGGCACCTTTGCACCATGGTGCAAGGGTGCCTGCGTTGCAGGGATGATTATTTTTGTGCAGGAAGGGAGACCTTCCTGCACACAAACAATCACAAGCGACTTTTTCCTCTTTCTGCAGTACACATTGAAGGAGGAAAAATGTGGAGAAATAAAGATATTTCTTCTCGTTGTGCCTCCCTTACACCTCAAAGTAGGTTTTTGGCGCTGCCTCAAACTTAAGATTTCTCGTAAATCTGGGGCAGGGTCAAAAAGCCATGGATGTTGCTGGGAGCGCCCCCAGCAACACTCATGTAACATCCCTTTCACAGAGTATTCTGCGTGAAAGGGGCATATATTTATAAGGCCGCGAAAAGCCACATAACGTGGCTTTATGTGGCCTTATAAATATGCCAGTGGCCATTGCACCACTTGAATTTTTAAAAAAGTGACGCGGCTCCTGGTGGCCCTGCAGGAAGAAGTTACCTAAATACAAGAACAATAGTTTTTTTAATGACCGTGGTCTGACCGGCGCATTTTAAAACAATTTCGCAAAGAATAATCACTTTTACCAACCAAAAAAAACATGGAATATCAGGATATTACGTAAACATTCTTTGCACCAGATCCTGATATTACTGCAATTCTCCAAATGAGGCCACTAGACTTTTCCCCATTCATCTTTTTCCTAGAATTACATAAATATATGCACTTATACAGGATATTGCTTTAATTAGGAAATCTTAATGACTGTTCTTTGATCTTTTTTTCTAGTTTATTTCCTTATCTTTTTCATCAGACAAGCTCCAAACAGGAGCTGACTAGCACCTGCTTCCAACCACTTGACAACAATGAGTAACTGATGGAGCAGTCAGTCCTAAGATTCTCAAGTTACATAATATCATTATTATTAGAGAAGCAGGACCAGTTTGGATCCATTATAAAATGTAGGTTTTGACCAGTGTTTAATTTGAGTTGATGGTTGCAGGTGGGGGCCATGGGCACTAATTTCTGTGTACCAGCACTTATTTTACCTCTGCAGAGGAAGAAAGGACAAAAAGAGGAAGAGAAAGACGGAAACCACAACTAGGGGAGAAAACTGGGATGAACTGCGTCTCTCCTGACCTTACCTTCCCCCTCCCCCTTCCCCCAACCCTCCCCCTCTCCGCTCCTACTCTTTCCAGCTTCTGTCCTCTGCCCTCACATGCCCTTGCCCTTTGTCCCCACCCTGTTTTTTCTGTGAACATCTTCCCTCGCCACTTGAGACTGATCTATTTTGTCTGATGCCCGATGGAGCTACCTGGTTTAGCTATAGGGGAGACGGGCAGTGGATCCCTCCTTGGTCGTCACCTACCCAGCCGGTCTTTAGACAGACTTCCTTTCGTCTCTACGGTTGTCTCTTTCCTTATCCTCACTCTTTCGCCTCTCCTCCCCTACCCCCCACTACTTTCTCTCTCCTCTCTCTCCTCCCCTAATGTATTGCTGACTGTTTTATTTAATGTTTACTTGTTGTTCTTTTTCCAGTATATTGTTGAACCACATTGTTGCATTTCCTTTCATGTCTCCTGTCATCTCCTCCCGCATCCTCCCTCTATTTATGTCTCTCCTTCCCTCCTCTCTCAATGTATTGAGACCAAACTATTTTGTCTGATGCCCGTTGGAGCTACCTGGTTTAGCTATAAGGGAGATGGGCCGTGGATTCCCTCCTTGGTCATCACCTACCCAGTCGGTCTTTAGACAGACTTCCTTTCGTCTCCGGTTTTCTCTTCCCTTATCCTCACTTTCCCTCCTCCCCTACGCCCCACTTCTTTCTCTCTCTTTTCTCTCTTCCCCTAATTGTATTGCTGATTGTTTGATTTAATGTTTACTTGTTGATCTTCTTCTAGAATATTGTTGAACCACATTGTTGCACTTCCTCTCGTCTCTCCTGTCGTCTCCTACCGCATCCTCCCTCTATTTATGTCTCTCCCTCCCTCCTCTCTCAATGTTTTGAGACTGAACTATTTTGTCTGATGCCCGATGGAGCTACTTAGTTTAGTATAGGGGAGATGGGCCGTGGATTCCCTCCTTGGTCGTCACCTACCCTGTCGGTCTTTAGGCAGACTTCTTTTCGTCTCTCCTTATTGTCTCTTCCCTAGCTCCTATCTTCTCTCCCGTGAATCTCTCCCCTTGCCTGCTACTCTGCCTACCCCCTGTCCTTTGTGCTCTTTGACTAAGCACTCCTTCTCCCCTTGTTGGGGAAAGATCCAATATTTATACTCTGGAGTCTCAGCTAACGCGCTGAGTGAGTCCACTGCGCCAAGGGAGCCACTCACACTTGAGGTATGGTATGGCACCCCTTGCCAAAGCACTCCCTCTCCCCTTTTTGGGGAAGGATCCAGTATGTAGGCCTTGGAGTCTCAGAGACCCCTCTGAGAGAGTCCACTGCGTAAAGGGAACCTCTCGCAATAGAGACAGGGAAGGGATACCACTTCCCCTGGGATCACAGCTTACTGGACTTTGGACGTTGCCTTGACTCGTCTACCGGTTTGTGTCCCCGTCACCTTTCCCCTCCTCTCCCCATGCTGTGTCTCTAACCCTCCCCTCCTCTTTCCCACCTTCATTATCTGTATACTTTCCCTACTCCAACCCCCTCCCCTGAATCTCTCACCCTGCCTTCTTTTCCCTTACGTATTTGTGCTTATTGTTTATCTCGACCTTACAAGTAACTATGTTGCCATGCTCTAAGAACTGTGTAACCTTCGTAACGATGTAACCTGTAACTATGATCTGATGCTCATGTAAAGCGCTCTGATACCTCCGGGTCTAGCCAGCGCTATATAAAACGTTGTAAATAAATAAATAAAATAAATAAATAAATGAAGAAGAACCTGGTAGAGTGAGTTAAAGGAAGTCTACAGTGGTGGATGAAAGAGACATGAGCTGGAATTAAGGCTTTGCAGCCTTGGTATTCAGCAGTCTAACATTCAATAGCACCAGCTGTGGGCTTCTGAGCAAAACTTTAGAGACAAGACCTTATTCTTTCACAAACTGAGCACTGATTTTGACCAGTTTTACTGGATTCGCCCAGGTATAAAGTTCATCTGCCCAAAACATTGAGGCCTGTAGGTGTTCCTTGACCCTTATTATCATCATCACAGTCTTGTCCAAGTTCACATTCAGCTTGTAGATGCACATCCAATTTCTCTTTTCAAGGGGATACATTGTGGACCTGCTGAGTGCAAATTGCTAGACTTTGCTCGCCTCGCATCAATTTCCCCAAGGTCTTCTGGAGGTCACATGATATTTTTTGGTTCAGTCACTTTTGCCATTATTCCTTCATTCCATATTTCTCCAAAGATGATACAGTGGATCATAAGATGTAAGGTACTTTTCTAGCTCCTTGGTTTGTGTTTGGTATCAATTAGAATCACCTCTATGAAGGACAGCATGATCTGTTACTATTGAGGGTGCAACAGATGTTGCAAACAAAGGCGCTTATGAGGTTTTGAGATCAATTCAAAGCTGCCACAGGCTTTGTTTCTCCTGATCACTGTTGAAGGGTCAGTGCCAAGGGTGATCTGGTCAGGGTAGATTAGGGACCCCCATACATCTAATACAAAATAATACTTCATGCCTTGCCTAGGGTTGGCGACATATTATTCTAAGCTTAGTAAGAGATTTTAAGACATAATCAAGAAGCTGATGATTTTTTTGCAGTCAAGGAAGTCCCAAAAGTATTAAGTCTGATAAAACAAGTCATCGTAAAGTCACCCAGCTTGTCTATGATCAATACTAAATGAAGCAGGGAGATCGCAATGGGTGCAAGCTGCAATAACTTAGACGGATTTGTAAACCAGGCTGAAGACAGTGTGGAGTAGCACCTACGTGCGAGTAATCAGGAACATCAGTGGTAAATGACAGTGTGTCACAGAAGTTAGCTTTAGTGTAACTCTGGGGAGTGTCACATTTCAAATGCATTCTGGGAACAAAGATTTAACTTTGTCGTAAAGCCAGCATTTCCACGTCCTCTGTTATCTCAGAGGTTATCCCACTCCACAAATAACTTGATGGGTTTCTTATAAGATTTTATTATATATGTTATTGCACCAGACACGTTTTAGATATCTTCTTCTTTACAGTTTAATGTCTCCAGTTAAGGATTTCTCAGATTCATACCTGTGACTCTTTACATCTGGCTTTTACTTCTGAGGACAACCAGCATGCTAATTGTACTCACCACTAAATCTAAAACCAGTGATTTAAGCAAGCCTTTTTTGCAAATATCTATTTGTTTTTATGCTGCATACATGTATGTTTATCCATCATTTGCTTTTCATAGAAGTAAATTACAGATATATTCCGATGCAGAAAATCATCTGTTCCTGAAGAAGGTTAGTCTTACCAGGAAAAGAGCCGAAAGAATGATTGGGCGAGAGGAAGTTGACGGGGGCCTTACTGAGGAAAGACACATCCATTCAAGGGTAGCACCAGGGACCAACTCCATACTGGATTCTCCTAACCACTCATTGAACACAAATGCATGAATCTGTGATAAATGTGCTTTTTGGTAATGATCTGGGAAAATATTTATAGAACATTTACATTTCTTGTCTGTTTTTTGACTGTTGTACTCAGATGGGTAACTGATTCTCTTTCTTCTCACTCCTAAGTTGTACTTTCGTCAAACAGGGTTCATTTACCTTTTTTCAAAATACTGTTTCATTGTTACTTGTAAATAAATATTTGTCATGTTATCAAAAGGAATGTTCTCTTTTTTCAAGTACTTTCTCTCACACAAGTACCTGGTTAAAATGTTGTAAAAATGGAAAAGCATTATCAGCTTTGTTTAATTCTTGCTTAACAAGTTCAAGTTCAAGTTTAGCATTTGTAAAGCGCACTATTCACCCAGAGGGTCTCAAGGCGCTTGAGGGAGGGAGGGGGGGGGGGGGTACTTTACTTATCGAAGATCCAAGTTTTTAGTTGTTTTCTGAAGGAGAGGTGGTTCTGTGTAAGGCGGAGGTGGGTGGGGAGAGAGTTCCAGGTTTTGGCCGCTAAGTAGGAGAAGGATCTTCCTCCCATGGTGGATCTATGGATGCGTGGAATTGCGGCAAGGGCTTGTTTGGACGATCGTAGTTGGCGGGTGGGGGTGTAGAAGGACAGGCGCGTGTTGAGGCATTCGGGTCCTAGGTCGTAGAGGGCTTAGTGTGCGTGGGTGAGGAGACGGAATGTTATTCTCTTGTTGACGGGGAGCCAGTTGAGGTCTTTCAGGTGACCGGAAATGTGAGCTTGGCGGGGGATGTCTAGTATGAGTCTGGCTGAGGCGTTTTGGATGCGTTGGAGTTTTTTCTGTAGTTTGGCTGTGGTTCCGGCGTAAAGGGTGTTTCCGTAATCCAGTCGGCTTGTGACCAGTGCATGGGTGACCGTCTTTCTTGTTTTGGTGGGGATCCAACGGAAGATTTTTTTGAGCATACGTAGGATATTGAAGCATGATGATGAGACGGCGTTGACTTGTCTGGTCATCGAGAGGGAGGAGTCCAGGATGAAGCCTAGGTTACGTGCATGGTCCGTGGGTGTGGGTGCGTTTCCCAAGGCCGGTGGCCACCAAGATTCGTCCCAGGCGGAGGGGGATGATCCTAAGATGAGGACTTCCGTTTTGTCCGAGTTCAGTTTTAAACGGCTGTTCTTCATCCATTCGGCTACTTCTTTCATCCCTTCGTGTAGGTTGGTTTTGGCGGTGTTTGGGTCTTTGGTGAGGGAGAGGATCAGCTGTGTGTCGTCAGCGTAGGAGATGATCTTGAGGTTGTGTTGGCGCGCGATGGATGCGAGGAGACTCATGTATACGTTGAAGAGGGTGGGGCTGAGTGATGATCCTTGTGGTACGCCGCAGATGACTTCGGTGGCCTCTGATCTAAAAGGGGGGAGGCGGACTCTCTGGGTTCTTCCGGCGAGGAACGAGATGATCCAGTCCAACGCTTTTCCTTGTATTCCGACGTTGCTGAGGCGTTGTATAAGGGTGCTATGGCAGACTGTGTCGAAGGCTGCGGAGAGGTCGAGTAGGATGAGGGCAGCTGTTTCTCCGTTGTCCAGTAGTGTTCGAATCTCGTCTGTTGCTGCGATGAGGGCGGTCTCGGTGCTGTGTTTGGCTCGGAAGCCGGACTGTGAAGGGTCGAGGGATTTATTGGATTCGAGGAAGGCGGCGAGCTGACTGTTGACGGCTTTTTCAATGACTTTGGCAGGGAATGGGAGGAGTGAGATGGGGTGGTAGTTCTTAAGTTCAGTGGGGTCTGCTGTGGGTTTCTTCAGGAGGGTGCTGAGTTCGGCGTGTTTCCAGCTTTCTGGGAAGGTAGCGGAGTTGAGGGAGCAGTTGATGACGTCTCGGAGATGGGGTGCGATAATGGAGTTTGCTTTGTTGAAAATGTGGTGGGGACATGGGTCGGTTGGCGATCCTGAGTGGATGGAGTTCATCAGGCGGATGGTGTCTTCAGTGGTGATTGGGTTCCAGGCGCAAAGGTTGTTGGAGGGGCGTTTTGGTTCGGATGTGGGCGGGGTGGATCGGTCTCCGGGCTGGTTTTCAAAGCTGTTATGTATGTCGGCGATTTTGTTGTGGAAGAATGAGGCTAGGGAGTCGCAGAGGTCTTGGGAGGGAGTGATGTCGTTGGTGCCGGCGGTGGGGTTGGTAAATTCTTTGACAATGTTGAATAGTTCCTTGCTGTTGTGGGCGTTGTTGTCTAGTCGATCCTTGAATGCTGATTTCTTGGTGGATCGGATCAGTTGGTGGTGTTTGCGGGTGGCGTTTTTGAAGGTGGCCAGGTTGTCAGTGGTTGGGTTTTTTCTCCAGGCTTTCTCAAGGGTGCGACAGATCTTCTTGGGTTTCTTAAGGTCATCGTTGAACCAGGGGGCTTTTTTGCTACCTTGTTTGATTTGATGTTTTTTCAAGGGTGCTAATTCGTCAGCGCTGTGGGTGATCCATTGTGTGAGGTTGGTGGCTGCAAGGTTTGGGTCCGATGAAGTAGTAGGGGGGTTTTGGTGAAGCGATGTGAAGAGCTGGTCGGTGGTGATTTTGTTCCAATTTCTGCGGGGAATTGGTTGTGGGTGGTTGTGGGTCGTAGTCTTTTTGTAGTTGAAGTGAACGCAGCTGTGGTCCGTCCAATGGAGAGTTGTGGTGTGGTTGAAGGAGATGTGCTGGCTGGAGGTGAAGATTGAGTCGAGCGTGTGCCCGGCATAGTGGGTAGGGGTGTCTACAAGTTGTTTGAGTCCGAGATTGGCGAGGTTGTCCAGAAGGGTGGTGGTGTTGCTGTCGTTTTTCTTTTCCAGGTGGAAGTTGAGGTCTCCCAGTAGAATGTAGTCCTCGGAGGGGATGGCGTGTGGGCTGATGAAGTCAGTGATGTCTTCGCTGAATTGTGTGCGGGGTCCTGGAGGTCTGTAGATGAGGGTGCCTCTGAGTGTAGTCTTGGGGTCGGTGTGGATCTGGAAGTGGAGGTGTTCGGCGGTTGTGAGGTTGTCGTCGGAACTGGTCGTGATGCGGATGGTGTTCTTATGAACAATGGCGATGCCTCCTCCTGTTTGGTTGATGCGGTCCTTTCGGATGATCTTGTAGCCGTCAGGGATGGCTATGGCGATGTCGGGCGTTGATGAGGCGTTCATCCAGGTTTCTGTAAGAAAGGCGACGTCCGGCGATGTGGTGTCGAGTAGGTTCCAAAGTTCAATGGCGTGACTGTGGACCGAGCGGGTGTTGAGCAGGATGCACTTCAGGAGGTTAGTGTTGGAGCTCTGTTTGGAGTTTGTGGATTTGGTGTTGGTCTTGGTGCAGTCGAACTTGCAGGAGTGGCAGGTGAAGGGTCCATGGGTGTGTCCTGGGGCGGCTTGGTAGCAGTTTGGTGGTCGGCCGGGGTTAAGGGCTGAGAGTGTAGCGGCGTCGTACGTTAAGCGGGAGGAGTTGGTTTTGCGGGGGCCAGGGGGTCTGGCGCTGGGCGCGGTCCAGGCGCGGACGGGCGTAGACGGGCTTACCTTTGGCGCACCTTCGGCGCGCGTCCGCAGCGCGTGAACGCTGCGCGCAAGTGCATCTGACATAAGTGGATAGTGTGGGGGCGGAGCGAGGGATGGTCAGCTGGGAGGTGGGAGCGGGTAGGAGAGACTGGCCAGGAATCACAACAACAAAATGGCAGCACAAACAGAAAGCGAAACAGGGGCACAGCCTGAATAGCGCTACGATCTGGGCAGTGGTAGCGGCACAATCAGGCACAAATAATATTGCAGGCGATGCAAGCAGTGCAACAATGACAATAACCACCAATGAGCAAATCACAAATAATAATTATCAGCGAGCGCTAAGATAACAGGCTACTACACCAGGCGCTATGAAATGTTACAGGCAATGCGAGCTCAGTGAATGAACAATTAATTAGTAGCAGCAAGCGCTACGATACCAGGCAGCAAGGAGGAGAGTGGCGCTGCAGAGTCAGGAAGGTTAGGGAGCGTGGGGAGCGACTGCTTCAGAGAAAACCAAGACGGTCACAGCGCTAGTCCAGATGGGACAAGCCTTTTCTATTAGTGGGAGGGAGGGTCAGCTGGGAGGCGGGAGCGGGGAGGAGAGACTGGCCAGGAATCACAACAACAAAATAGCAGCACAAACAGAAAGCGAAACAGGGGCACAGCCTGAATAGCGCTATGATCTGGGCAGTGGTAGCGGCACAATCAGGTACAAATAATATTGCAGGCGATGCAAGCAGTGCAACAATGACAATGACAATGACAATGACAATGCAACAATGATGTTGTTATTGCTTAAACTTCTCTGAGATCATCATGTCTACATGGAAGCCAAATGATTCTGTTTTAGAGGGTCTAGGTGTTAGATTTAAGCTCCCAAAAATTCGATAAAGTAGTAAACACCCACCATGAGATGGCTGACATGAGCCATTCAAAGGAAAGTAAAAGGGGAAGATAAATAACATTCTAGAATGTGCAACTATTGAGGATGAAACGAGCAGTTGTGCTACAATGAATTTGTACTTGCCTGAGAAAGAGATGTTTGGTCCAATTATGTTTCAAGGTAGGTGGTTGGTAATTTATATATGTGAGTGTGCGGGCATGTGGGTATATGTAAATGTGAAATGGCCATGCTTGGAATCAAGATTAGGATGCGTTTGGACTGAGTTCATGAATGCTTGTAAGTATTAATGATCTAAATTCCTGAGCAGATCGAAAGGGGAGGCTGTGTGCACTAATGACTTGTATTGTAGTTGCATTTTCATATCCCTGCATACCCCTGAGGAGGCGCGGAATTGCATTTCTAGCGATGGGAGGGTATGTGCCTAGCAGTTCGGGCTGGGCTGTTCCCATGAGGCACAGGGTCAGACTGATTTGCATATAGCCATGTCTGAACTGGGGTGGCAGAGAGAGCTAAAGAACGGTGATGGATCAAACCCAGATCTTTTGACTGGGTGTGAGTGCTTGATTGGTTCAGATGCTCCGTCCATCACCACCCCCTTTTGTACCACTTTTGGCCGCCACAAGTGTGGCAGGGTATGCTCAGTCGTGAGTCCCTTGCTCACTTTGCCACTGGATTCAAGCAAGCCGGGCTGAAGACGGCTGTAATCCCAGAAACCGGTCCTCGGAAGCTTGTTTCCGGTCCAGGAAAGGCATGGCTTGGCAGTTCGGGCTGGACTGTTCCCATGAGGCACAGGGTTAGACTGATTTGCATATAGCCATGTCTGAACTGGGGTGGCAGAGTGGGCTAAAGAACGGTGATGGGTCAAACCCAGATCTTTTGACTGGGTGTGAGTGTTTGATTGGTTCAGATGCTCCGTCCATCACCACCCCCTTTTGTACCGCATGTGTACATCGTCACATGCTAAACTCTAATGTTTATGCTGACCTGTGTGACCTCTACATTGTTATTTCCATTATGACAAACCAGTGCAACCTCTGACCTATTTTAGCCTATGACTCTAATGTTATACTGATGTTTTACTAATAACTTTTGAAATATCTCACTGCTGTGGGCATCTAACCGTAAAAGGGTAAGCCTAACAACACTACAGAGAACATGGCAGAGAGGGGGGTTAGAGATGCCTTCCTGGAAATGTATTACCTGGCTTCCCAGCTTCAACACGCCATTCATTGGCTAGATGAAAACGACAACTGGGAGAAAAGGCAACTCGTGGGAACTTATGAGGGAGACTCATTGGCGAGTCTACTGATGATGGGTACAAGAGTTCCCCACACTTGCCCCTACACAATCAAACATGTGGCACGAATATGGGAACAAACGGTAAAAAAGGTGATAGGACATGCCCCAAATGCCCCATAGATGCCACTATGGGAAGGACAACCCTTCTCTAAAATAGTGGACTCTATATCCGTCCATAAATGGAAGGAGGGCGGTTGCCAGACAATGGGAGATCTATTTTATAATAAACCATTTATTACCAGAGAAAATGCAGAGTCCATGTTCAAACTAGGTAACGGGCAATATCTTCAATATAGGAGATTCTCCCAGGTGTCCAGAGAACTATGGGAATCTGTACCAGAGGAACCAACTGTAACAAATGTACTCCAAGTTATGGTGGGCATGGCACAGGGAATACGCTTCATCTCACACTTATATAGAGATCTCCGCGAAGACTTATTAGTTCTGCCCCTACCGGTCCAAGCGAGGTGGGAAGAAACTTTGGTGGATCCCCTAACAGACAGGGAATGGACCAAAGTCCACGAAGGAGTCAAAGTAGTAAGCTCAAGTGCGCAGTTGAAATTGATCCAATATAATTTTATACACCAAACTTACCTTCCCCCTAAAACTCTAAGTAAGATATTTCCGACTTGCTTTGATCGGTGCCCCCAGAGAAGGGGCTTTTCTACACATGCTATGGTCTTGTTCAGCCATAAATCCCTACTGGACGGAAATCATAAACAAATTGAAGGAAGCCATGGGATGGGTCGTACACAAAAAGATACAGACAGTGTTACTGGGATTACTACCTACCCCCCAAAAACAAAAAAATAAGTAGGACATTTGTAATGTTGGGGCTACTATTGGACAAACGCCGAATTGCTATATCCTGGATGAGCCCCAACCCACCACAGATAAAGCGGTGGCTGCAAGATATAAGCAAATGGGTGACTGCAGAAGTAATTCAAATGAAACAGGTCAGACAAGATGAAAAATAGAGGATGATCTGCGGGCATGGACTGCAACGTCAACGGACATTAACGACATGCAAGACCAGACGACAACAACTAACTCAGATCCTCCCCAATAATAACAACTCACAGGCAGTAAGAATTAAACCCAACACTAGGAAGATATAGCAGATATAGACATTGAATAGGAAAGTGAAGATAATGGGAGAACTGACGTTGGAAACGAGACTTAGAGGTGGGAGGGTGGGACGGGGAAGTTCTCAGTGGGTGGTAGATATGGATGTTATATGGAGTTATAGTTTATGGCTTGGCAATAAATCACAGACATGTAATGCTAAAATGTATAGAAATTAAAAGGGAAATTGTTATCTTGATGTGATACCTACTATATGTGTATAGTAGATAATGTCTGTTATACCTTACAGAATGCCAATAAAGATATATGTAAAAAATAAAAAATGAACATTTAAAATATCTCACTGGTGTTCTAACTACATACTGCATACTTATATATTAGTGAAATCCGCTATTAGTTTACTTTTTATGAGACCACCAAGTGGTAGGTGGCGCTGCCTTTCTTAATCTATGTCACAAGCTGAGAAGGGCCAGTGCTGGCTCTCTAGCGGCCCTGTTATGGTTCAACATCAGCTCCAGCGAGTCAGCTGGGTCACACCGTCTGTTCTTAAATGATGGTGTGCAGCTATTGTCTGCAAACCAACTGGGGTAATTAAAGCCAAGTCAATCTGCATTTAAATTAAGCATTTACAAAGGTATTCGTCTCTGGTCCTACCATGCTGATAGAGCACTTAGCTAAACGCAGGCATGCATCGGAGGCCATTAACTTGTACTAGCCGCCCTCTCCATCCTCATATCTTGTCGGTACTTATTCCAATCACTTGAAGCTAAGATTCATGGCCCTCAGGCTGGGTGAGTGGCTTTTTTAAAGCACCTAGCCTGCTGGCGCTGCTCAGAGGAAGAAATCAAATGCAGGGGCTGTGGCGAGTCCGACTAATTCTTTGAGCATGTTCTGTAGGGCCGGACTGGGAACCACAACCGGCCCAGGCAAACTGCTCGGCTGCCCCCCCCCCTCCCACCCCACTGGGGGGGGGGGGTTGGAGGTGCCGCTGAGCTCTTTGCCGGTTTTTGGCCTCTTTTGGTACCGGGACGATTTTGCAGCTATGCTGGAAAAACTGCCATGCAACAAAAACGGCCCCCAGGGGCCCAAAACCGTCCCCACCGGTGCGGCGCACCGGGGGATTGCCCGGTGCCCGTTATGGCCAGTCTGGCCCTCATGTTCTGTGTATTAACCCAGCCATATAAAGCTGAGTATTGTAGCAACACTTAACCCAGAAAACAGGTCCCAAAATATCCGAATGACGAAATGTATCTATCTAGCATATAAAAGGTTTCGGCTCTTAGGTGGTCCCCTATGTGGCTCAGTCAAATGAACAATCAACTGCTAAATTCAAACACCCGTACCTTCTTACAACTGTTAAATGTAATTAAACTGCTGCTAGTATCTAAAGGCACTTGAAAATTACATTTTGTATTCTATGTATTTATTTACTTTTAACTGTTTTTTATACCATCTAAGGGGTATCTTCTTTTATAATATGTATTGGTTTTTATTGCATTGTATATTGTAAAGGTTTTACCTAGCCATACACAATAAAGATGCACATAAATATTAGTTTCTAATGATTTTTGAAAGTGGCACTGATACTTTTTCCCATTATTGCTGTGCCTCAATGGAGAGGGGACTGCCCTAAACTGAGAGAAGTATCTCCAGAGACATAGCCTGGTACAAACTATGGGCTAAGGCATGCAGAGAATATATAAAGACAAGTATGATGCTTAGTTTTTTGTGCTCTGGTCGATTGTTTATGTTTCCTATGGCCAGTATACTTGTAATTTTCCAATTTTGCTACCTGCGTTTTGTGCTAGATCGGCGTATAATAAAAACCTCCATTGTACCAAGCCATATATATCCATGGAGCTGTTAGTCTGAGAGAAGACCGAGGGGATCTCTCAAACAACCTACCTGTGATATCAACAGGACTGAGCTGCCAACTCAAAATGATCCTTCTTTAGGTAAAATGTAGAAGTTATTAAAGATGAATATCCCTACTCAGATATTGATCAAATTGAGATTCCCCAAATATTCAGGACCTCATCAAGCCAATTGCACAGCTGGTGCATCACAATTCTTTGACGCTCTGGTGGCACAGTGTGCCTGCCCATATTTACAAGGCCACGTACAGTCACTCTGCCTGACTTTTCATGGCCTTCTAAATGTGAGCTCCTTTCATGCATTACTCTGCGTGAAAAGGGCGTTCCATGGGGTTGCTGTGGGTGTTCCCACGCAACATCCACGGATTATGACACATTCCCAGATTTACAAAGTTTTGAAAAGCTGGGAATGCACCAGAATCCTACGCTTCCCCAGGGGAGGCGTAGGAGTGGTCCTACGAGGAGAAATACTTTTATATCTCCTCGTTTTTTCCTCTTTCTATGCGTGCTACATTCTGAGCACTCATAGAAAGAACAAAATGCCATCAATCATTGTTTTTGTACCAGGAAGGGATACCTTCCTGCACAAAAACAATCATCCCCACAATGCAGGGAACCTTGCAACATGGCGCAAGCGTGCCGGCGCATGGCAGCCAATTGTGCGCCAGTGCAGAGGAAAACACAGGGATGCATCGTCGTATCCAGCAAACAGCTTTAGAGAGCTTGTGCGTCCTTGTGCTTTTTTGTGCTATGACATTATGGTATGAGCTGAGGCTGAATCATCAACTGTCATTTCTATTGCTCATTTCTGATATTTAGCCCTCAAAATTTGCCACTTATTTGAAGCATGGAAACCTACATTCTACAGAATCAGGATTTGTTCTCTTGGGTGCATTGCCATCTCCTTCTGCAACCAACAGGCATGTCACCAAGCAGAGATATCTTGCATATTGAGAACCGTATCTATATTACCCTTTTAATCAATCAATCCAATGTGAGATATTCAGCTACTCCGGCTCTTTAGATCACACCAGTTTACATTCTGGTACTTACTGAATTATTTGGGGTGCCATCCACAACCAGAAGTGACACCCACACACCCAACAATTGCACTTTCAGCACCAGTTTACACAGATTAATCTGATTAACAAGGTCATTGAGTTTGTAGAGCTCTTCAAACACTAGCTAATCTGGTGCTGAGGCAAAGGAGACCGGAAAGTGCAGATGGGAGCTGGGTCATCAAGGAGAGAGTGGGTAGGTAGGACTATAGAGGGAAATAAGAGCCGGAGCTGTAGGAGGTGGTTGAGAGCAACACTCTATGTCAAAATCTCCACACAGGCTCCAGATAATCTAGAAACACCGCTGCAAGACCTCCCATGCCGCACCGACATCACACCGCACCTCTGGAAGCTTCACTGGCTCCCTATTCACAGGCGCAGTCAATTCAAACTTCTCAAGCACACATACAGGGGTAACAAGCGCCTTATAAATGCAAGCCTTTTTTTCCCCTCTTCTATCCCTCCGCTATTCTTCTCAGTCCAAATAACTGACTAATATCCATCACTCAAATTACTTTCATATTTCACTATACTATTTCACCACTAATCCTTTATAGGTTCTGGAGTAGCATGCTACTCGTCAAACAATAAAGCGCTTCAACACCCCATCAGGGGCAACAAGTGCTATATAAATGCACAACTTTTTCCCTCTTCTATCCCTCCGCTATCCTTCTGAATCCAAATAACTGACTAACCTTTCCACCACTCAAATTACTTTCATGTTTCACTATACTAATTCAACACTAATCCTTCCTGGCTTCGGGAGTAGCATGCTACTCATCGAAAAATCACTTTGACGCCTCGTCAGGGGTAGTAAGCGCTATATAAATGCAATTGCAATATAATACAATACAAAGCCCTACACAACTGAGGACCAGAGTACCTGAATAGCCATATACACTTCCACCAACGCACCAGACACCTATGCTCTGCCCTACTCTCACTCGTACACATTACCAGCATCCACAAAAGCAAAACTAGAGGTTGCTCATTCTCCTCCATAGCACCTAAGACATGGAACTACTTCCCTTAACACATCAGAGCCTCCTCCTCCTCACTTCTTGAGTTCCGCAAGAAGCTGAAGACTTGGCCCTTCAGTCAGTCAAAAATACTTTATTCGGTTCATAACAAAAACCATAAAAGTATACTACAAAATTCATCAGGGTCAAGACATTAAGTTAAAAAAGATAAAATACATTGATTAATAGTCCATTCATGGCAATTTCATATATGTTTAAAAGAAGAAATATACATTATAAATGCTAATAAAAACAGTAAAACCAGCACAAAAACCACCTTAAAAGAAATACGACGCTGACTCCTTAGTCCTATATGCAAAGCTATGTGCAATGAATCCAATTAATTTTCCTCCTCAATCTCAATGCTATTGTCAAAAAATTTGCTATATTAAAAATATCCCATACATTTGACAACAGCTGTAAATATAAAAGGGCAGGTTTAACTTGTCTAAAGCCCTTGTCTTTAATGAGGGGAATTATATACTTTTTACGGATAGGGCATAAATGCTTACAAAAAAAGATAAAATGCATAGTATCTTTAATAGAGAAACCGTCACAAGAACAAATCTCCAGTTCCGAGTCCTTAGTCCAACCTGGTCGTTCTGTAAGGAGAAGGTGAAATTTCTTCAATCTGAACTTGGTCAATAAAAATCGGTGATTCATGTTATTGACGATTCTCAAATAAGGTTCTATGCCTCTAGTGGTTATTAACAATTGATGGGCCCTTACTGTTGGTTTGCATAGTTCATTTTCTTCCCTTGTCAAATATGCCAATTGTTTATATGTCTTTTTGGCCCATTTTATATCCCCTTTCAGCAGCTTGTTTGGGCAATTAAACAGTTCCGGTCGTCCCAATCTAGTTGCTAATTTTTTAATGTAATTCAACCAGGGGATAGAATGGCCATGCTCCAGTGCTAAACAGTCCCTCAGGATCTCATGATTCAGTTCAAGATCCTGGTTCAGCCTTATAGAAATCCATTTCAGTAGCGGTGCTAAGGCTATGCGGTCTTCCAGGTATTCAACCCCACACTCTTGGTGAACAATATATCCAGGTGTCGACTGGGGGACACATAACATAGATTTAAAAAATTTGGCCCTTCATTTAACCCATAGAACGCAGGGCGAATTCCGCCACGGTGCGGACAAATTAATCAGTGGGTGGGGTTCGGACGGCCCCCGGCCATCCTCCGCATACGCCCACTGTGATTTCGGATGGCTGGGGGCCATCCGACGCATCAAACGGGTTAAGTACCTTATGGGACCACACACCTACACACATCCCCAAGCGCTTCAATACCCTCTTGGTTGATTAGTGCGCTATGCAAATCAATATAACATAACTTAACAAAACACTAATCCACTCAGCTAGCTTGCCCTGATATTTTACTCCCTATCCAATTCTACTTTGTAGGTAATTTAGGCAGGATTGCTAACCCTGTTTATTTTTTAGTTCTCAAGTTTCGTAAGTCTATAATCTGACACAGGTTTTTGCTTTGTATTCCAGCACTTGAAGTCCTGATTTGATATTGGTAAGAGTTGCAAAACCAGAATTAAAAAAAAAAGACTGACCAGGAGCACCCACTAAGCTGGAACACTGTGGCCATTGGTGGCCTAGGCCCATGGAGGGTCAGGCTGTGAACATCTGGGGCATGGTGAATGGGGAGGCTGGGGGAATTTTCACAGCATTTCTACCTGCCCCAGGTTTGGTATACTTTTGGAGTCTCTGTTGTATATACTAATAGTTTGAGCTTCAATACAGCATTAGAAACACCCTGAGCACCCAGTCAGCATCTTTAAGAGCGTAGTCACCGTAGGAGATCACCCTCAGTTCTAAACACATAGTCAATATTTAAGAATATTTAAGAAAGCAATGTCTGGTTATGTTAAATTTTTTATGATGCACAATGCTATTATGATTCAACAACCCAGTCACACGTGGAAAATCAAGGGGTGGAGACTTACAAGGGAAAATTATTAATATGCTGTAAAATACCGATTGCTATGTCATGCCCTGCATATAAATTTGGGAGAAAACACAAATTCCTACCAGGTGATTCGTCAAAAATTTCTTCGGAGGAAAATACAAATTCCCACTATTGTTTTAAAGGTGTTTCAACTCATGCTCATTAATTTTTACCATCGTTACTGAGGCAGTGTGAGTTAAGATGCACATTTTCATTATAATTCTTGGGTGGATCTGCAGTTCCCATGAAAAGTTGTGTCTGTACGCTCTATCGATATCTTATCAACGTTTATCTGATCAATGTTTCTGCTGATGAACACTTTAAAGGGAGTAATTTCCCACATTGCAAAGTCTTCCATAAAGGCGATATCCCAAAGTTCCATCTCCACTATGGCATTTTAACCTGCACGCTAAAATTAATAATGCTGATAAAATGTGCATTAAAGTGCACAATTTCTCATGCTTCCCAAAAATGACTCATAAAGTGATTGTTTGAGCCATATCAGTTCTGATCAGTGCTACTTCACAATTTGCAACAATTTGCAAAAAAAAAAAAACTTAAGACAAGCCCATCTGTGCCCGTCCGCGTCCCCCAGGCCAGTGGCTAGGCCCGTTGCAGCCAGAGATGAGGTTGTACACCTCTACGTTCTTGTACTCTTCACGGCCAACTTCCAAAGCACACTGCCAAGTTATTAACCCAGAGGCAACATCCCTGACTTGTAAAGCCAGCAAGTTTATTTGATCTATCCATAAAAACCCTTGGACGCTCAGACGGCCACATACCTGACATCCAACCAGGCAATGGTTGCAGAGCACACTCACTGTTCGGGTGTGGGGCATGCTGGGGAGCAATACTCCACTAACTTACTTTATTGTTTTAGCTCGAATTATCGGTCTCTCCCTAAACACCAGCAACACTTATTCAATTTCCTCTGTTATTTTGATCCTGGTGTAGTATTTCTTACTGAAACTTGGCTACATGCAGGCTCTTTGCCTGATATCATTGCATCGCTTCCTGCAATTTATCACTAATTGGGGTAGATAGACCACACAGAACCGGTGGAGGAATTGATATTATTATTAAAAAAGCTTCTGAATGCATAATTGATCTACTCTTGATCCCTGACTGTGAAGTGTTGCTAATCACCCCATACTTCACTCCTAAGTTCACGTTCTCCGGGGCTCTAATTTATTGTCCTCCTGGGTACCCGAATAAGTGGCCCTCATATTTTGCGCTCTACCAATTTACGCTGCTTTGCAACATTAATCTTCATCTTGAGGATCCAAATAACAACCAGACTTTAGTTTTTATCAAAGATCTGGGTATTCCTAACTTAGCACTCCTAAACTCTGTGCCTACTCACTTAGCCGGGCACCTTTTGGGCCCGATTTTTTCTAACATGAAGGACCTACTTATTGACCCCCCTCTTCATTTATGTTGAACTGACCACTTTGCTGTGCCTTTTAAGTTTAGGACTCCTTCCCACTCCATAGCACGGCCTGTCTTGAAACCTTATGTCAGAAACTGGTGCAAACTTAACATCTCAGCATTAAATGAACAACTTATTCATAATTATTATTATTATTAGGTTTATATAGCCCAACGGGGGTGTCCCGGCGGTTGCAGACACAGTGGGCGGTGGGGGCAGGTAGGGGTTGTCGAGCCCTAGATTGCTAAGGGAGGCTGAAGAGACAAGTTTTAAAAGCCTTCCGGAAGGTGAGTATGATTTAGCTTTTCTGATGTGGATAGGCATAGAGTTCCACAGGGTCACGGTTTTGACGGAACAGGACCGTCCTCCTATTATGGACTTGGAAAAACATGGAATGACAAGGCACTCAAGATGATTAGATCTTAGGGTCCTAGACTGATGGTATTTACGAACTCTCTTCTTTAGGTATTGCGGGCCAATGTTATAGAGTGCTCTGTATGCAAGAGTTAGGGCCAGATGTAGGTAATTCAGACATACCGAGTCTTTAATAGCGAATTTTACCGATTCGCTATTAAGAACTCGGTATTACAGATTCGGTAATAAGCGCTAAAAATTAGCGATTCGGTAAGAATCATTAAAAATAAATACCGATTTTCCATTACCGAATCGTTATCACCCAATCCTTAATACTGATTCAGTAATTACCGATTCGGTAATTTAAAATATCGGTAATTGTTGAATCAGCCAATCCTGTGCATCCTCATTACCTCTCAACCAGGAAGTGGCCACACCCATGCAGCTGCACTGATCCTGGAGCTGTTTGTAAGGCAGGTAGCAGAGCAAACAAGCCAGGAGCAACTCCACTGACTATTTGCTAGCAAAACTGAGAAAAATGGACAAACAGGAGAGGGAAAAGGATACAGCTGAAAGAAACAGGAAGCATAAATCCAGCGAGAGGGAGCTGGAGGTCCTTATTGAGGATGTAACAAAGGACCACGATAAACTTTTTGGTAAACTGTCTCTGCACGTGTCAGAATCCCTGAAAAGGCAGATTTGGCTTGCCATACAATAAAAAATCAATGCCATTGGAGTTGCCCAGCGCTCCATTGATGAACTAAAAAAATGCTGGTATGACCTGAGGAAGCTTGCTAAGGAGCGGCTGGCAGAGAGGAACAAGCAAGCCAACCTTACAGGTGGAGGGAGAAACACAGCACCTGCACCAACTGCCCTGGATCTCCTGGTCGAGCCCACCGTCCAGCAGGAGAGTGTGAGTGGGATTGGGGATGCAGCCAGCTCAGCCAGAGCAGGCAATAAACAAGGTAAGATGCATGCACTGCATGCTGTGCCCCAATCCCTAACCCCAATCCCCAATGATGGATTGTGAATCCCACTCCAGTACATGTTTTACTTGAAACCAACAATGCATTATGGGAGATGTAGTCAGAAGTAACACATGTCAGAACAGTTAGTCCACTGAACCCAAAGGCATGTGACAGACATCAGCAATTAGCAAGCAGAGGACAGTCAGATTCATTGGCATGCATGAAAATGTATTACTATGCAAATGCTGCTAGATAATTGAGCAAATGTACATTCTGTCTTCACAGGCGAGCCATCGCGCAGGGCAGCAGAGGGGAGAAAAGGAAAGGCACCCAGGACAGAGAGGACACAAGAGGAGGTGGTCCTGTCACCTGCAGGGCACCCCACCCCACCACCACCATCACCACCACCATCACCATCACCACCACCACCACCATCACCACCGCCAACATCAACGCTACCAGCACCGAGAGCCCGGAGGCATGCAGTGGCCAGCCTCCAGCAGATGGAGGTGTCCGAGGAGGACAGCATAGGATGACAACAGTCCACGGTGGCTGAGTATGCCAACGGGGCAGGTTCACAGTCCCCCACAGAGCACGCCCACACACATGCCAGACGCCGCAGGGCAAGGGCAGGCAGTCCTCCTTCACAGGGCGAGGATGAGGGTGTGTTCGCCGGTCTTGAGGGGAACATGCTCAAGGTGCAGCGCCTGCAAGGCAAAGCCATAAGGTCAGTACTGCGGCAGATGGTACAGATGAATGTGCACATGCTGGGAATTGAGAAGGGCATCTGTTCCATGAACAATACTGTGGCTGAGGGCATGAGGGACATGTCCGAAGCAGTGAGGCTGCTGTGCAGCAAATTGGATGAGGACCGTTTGGCAAGGCACAGGGAGAGGCAGAAAATTGAGAACTACACCAAAGCGGTGAACCGCCTCTCCACTGCCACCTCTCTGCTCTGCAGGCGCTTGGTGGCCATGCAGGAGGAGATGGCCCACTGCAGCCGTGATGTGGCAAGGGAGCTGGTCACAGTGACTAGTGCACTAGAAGTGCTACAGACCAACCACAGGTGATAGCCACTACAGGTGATGGGGGTGAAAATGAAGAGGCTACTACCCGCAGTAGCATCACGCCCTCTCCCACAAAGTCCAGGAGGCGCAGCGAACGGCACATCGCTGCTACAGGACAGACTGGCAGTGAGGACAGTGGGGCCAAAGAACGCAGCATTGAAGCGCATGGGCGCAGGAAGTGATGCCAACCATCACATGATTTACCAAACTGGGTGATGTAACACGCTTTTCTTTTGGATACTGCATTTGAATTAGGCCTGGCATGTGACGCCCTTCATGTTGTGGTGGTGTGCTATGATAATTAAACACCGTCACTCGCTTACAGTAACTGCCTAGGTCTCCCTACTTACTCAGAAATAGTTGCGTGTTATCTCAGCCCGTTTGTGTCTCCCATCTGGTGCAGCTGCCACACCTGCTGCGCTGTGCTCTGGCTGTGGACAGTCCTCACCCTCGTCCTCAGAGTCAGTTAGTTCCACTGCTGTTCCTTTCTTTGTGGCAAGGTTATGCAGCATGGCACATGTTGCTATTATTTTGCAGCAGATGATGGGGCGGTACTGACGTGCACCTCCACTTTTGGGGAGGCAACGGAACCTGCTTTTTAGAAGTCCAAAGGTGCACTCCACAACGTTGCGTGTGCTTTTAGGTGCCACATTGTATCTTGTCTCACTTGGGGTGGAAGGGTTGAAGTATGGAGTGAGGATAAATGCCCGCACGGCATATGCGCTGTCACCTAAATGGGAAAGGAAGTACCATTAATAAGAGTCACCAACACATTCATCCAAGGTATACATCAGGGTGTGTCACATTGACTTACCTAGCAAGTATCCTTCTCCAAATTCACCACCAGCCAGACGCGTGTAGATCCCACTGTTCCTCAATATGTAGGAGTCATGGGTACTCCCTGGAAATTTGGCCACGATGTCAGTGATGATGTTGTCCGCATCGCATATCACCTGCACGTTGATGGAATGCGTAGATTTGCGGTTCCGGTATATGTATTCTGTAGCTGCAGGGGGGCAGATTGGTATGCACCCTATTACATGTGGGAACTTTGCCTTTAGGTAGAAATCTAGCTTTGTCTTCTGCAGTTCCGCCTGTGTGCTGGGGAAGCGTATGTGGTGATGCATTCTCTGCATCATGGCATCCAAGAAGGAGTTGAAGAAACGTGACAGGCAACTCTGTGAAACACTACCTGCCACAGCTATCACCCCCTGGTAACTTCCTGATGCAAGTAGGTGCAGGCTACAGAGCACCTGAACATGTGTTGGTATGGCGTGCGCCCTTGGTGTCTCCAGGAGTGGGTACAGGTCCCGTATCAGGTCTAGGATGGTTTGGGGGTGTAGCATGTACCTCTCATGTATTTCAGCCTCAGTCATTTGGAACAGTGTAACACGCAGTCTGTACACGCGCTCCTCCCGTCTCCAGATCCTCAGCACCTGATTACCACCTGCTTGGAGTCAGTGGTAATTAGCGTCTCTTAAATACAGAAAATTCGGTATTACCGATTTTTGGTACATCGCATTAGCGATTATTTAACAATTTCGTATTTACCGATTCAGTATTTAGGGGTTTCGGTGTCTGCTAATTGCTAAATAAGGAATCGGTAACTGGTTTCCCTTATTTTTACCGATTCCTTATTAGCGATGGCGTTTGGTATTACCTACATTGCACATGGCTAAATACCGGTCGGTAAAGCAGTAATTTACCGAATTTCGGCGTTACCGACCGGTATTTAGCCACCTACATCTGGCCCTTAGTGCCTTAAATTCAGTTCCTTTCTTGACTGGCAGCCAATGGAGACTACGCAAAAGCCTACACTTTCACTTTAGCCTGATCTGGACCAACCCGTCTTACATCAATGGCTCAATTAGGCTGTTAATACTATCTTGCCACCTACCATCACACATTTGGGCAGTATTCATCCTCCCGCTCCCTGGTTCTCTGACATACTCCGATCAGAAAAGAAGGGTTGTGAAATCTTAGAAAGACATTGAAGGAAACAATATGATAAGTCTGCTGGCGTGGTGGCCTTAAAAAGATACCATGCTCTTTGCAGATCAGCACGCACCCCTTTTTACACAAAAAAAATCACCACTGCCCAACACTGCCAGAAAACACTCTTTTTAGTGGTGAAAGAATTATAAGATGCTAGTAACATCATGCCTGCACCCCCTCTCTCCCAAAGGCAGTATGGCAAGTTAGTTGTATTTTTCATGCAAAAGGTGGACAAAATTAATCTATAACTGGCTGAAGAATCTATGAACATTGATTCCAATTTACAATTGAATTAACCTGTCACTCTTTCAATGAAGGCAATCCTTGAGCAACCGAGCTGATAGCTGCCGCTAAAATAAGCGCACAGCTGCTTATGGATCTTCCATCTTTCCTGACGGCCTTGCACTCCATTGTCTGGATCTCCACCGCATCCTCTCCACCCTGCTAAGCTCAGACAATAGGATGCAGCTGTACTAAATGTGATTGTAGAGATCCTTAACACTTCACTGAGTTATTGGATCTTACCTCGGAGGTGGAAGCATTCTTTGGTTCTCCCTCTTCTAAAAAAGCCAATTTGGATTCTGCTACCTGGTCGAACTACCTCCCTATTTCCTTCCTCTCAGTTTTTTCAAAAATTTTGGAAAAACATGTTAATACCCAACTCTCAACAATCATTGAGACCCATTCACTTCTTCATCCATCACAGTCTGGCTTTAGGGCGGCGGACAGCACGGAGTCCACTCTTCTTGGAGTAATTGAATGTCTCAGGCAGTATTTGGATTTGGGAGGAACAGCCACACTCTTTCAGCTTGATCTGAGCGCAGCCTTAGACATGGTGTCTCATGTCATCTTGACCAACAGACTTGAATCCTTGTGCCTCGAAGGTTCGATCCCGAGTTAGCTTATTTCTTTGTCGTGTGACCGCTCCTTTCAGGTTTCCTTCGCCAATGCGAGATCCAAGCCTGTTGCCTTGATCTCTGGTGTTCCACAGAGTTCCCTTAGTGTCTCAAAGAACTGTTAATCATGCGTTGGTCATATCCAGACTAAACTATGGAAATGTATTGTACCTGGGGGCTGATAAGACCTCAATGCTCTGTTTGCAGATGGTCCAAAATGCTGAGGCTCGGCGGCTCTTTTGCTTACCTTGGATGGCTTCAGTTACTCCCCCACTTCAGGAGTTGCACTGTCTGAGGGTTTCTAAACTAATCAAGATAAAGGCTTTGTTGCCTTATGTTTAAGGCCAAACATGGCTTAGCACCTCAATACATTCAGTAACTGGTTACTCCTTACTCGCCCACTGAGATTTTCAAGTCAGGCAATGTTTTCCATACCTAGATTTCATCTCACCCATATGATGGGCCGCATATGCGCTGTCACCTAAATGGGAAAGGAAGTGCCATTAATAAGAGTCACCAACACATTCATCCAAGGTATACATCAGGGTGTGTCACATTGACTTACCTAGCAGGTATCCTTCTCCAAATTCACCACCAGCCAGACGCGTGTAGATCCCACTGTTCCTGAATATGTAGGAGTCATGGGTACTCCCTGGAAATTTGGCCACGATGTCAGTGATGATGTTGTCCGCATCGTATATATCCTGCACGTTGATGGAATGCGCAGATTTGCGGTTCCGGTATATGTATTCTGTAGCTGCAGGTGGGCAGATTGGTATGCACCCTATTACATGTGGGTACTGTGCCTTTAGGTAGAAATCTAGCTTTGTCTTCTGCAGTTCCGCCTGTGTGCTGGGGAAGCGTATGTAGTGATGCATTCTCTGCATCATGGCATCCAAGAAGGAGTTGAAGAAACGTGACAGGCAACTCTGTGACACACTACCTGCCACAGCTATCACCCCCTGGTAACTTCCTGATGCAAGTAGGTGCAGGCTACAGAGCACCTGAACATGTGTTGGTATGGCGTGCGCCCTTGGTGTCTCCAGGAGTGGGTACAGGTCCCGTATCAGGTCTAGGATGGTTTGGGGGTGTAGCATGTACCTCTCATGTATTTCAGCCTCAGTCATTTGGAACAGTGTAACACGCAGTTTGTACACGCGCTCCTCCCGTCTCCAGATCCTCAGTCCTGCTGCTCGCAAACGTAGCTGCCTTGCTATTAAGTAGAGGGCCGTCATTGTATTCACATAGTTGCATTTTGGGGCTGTTTATATGCAGAGCACCTGATTACCACCTGCTTGGAGTCAGTGGTAATTAGCGTCTCTTAAATACAGAAAATTTGGTATTACCGATTTTTGGTACATCGCATTAGCGATTATTCAACAATTTCGTATTTACCGATTCGGTATTAAGGGGTTTCGGTGTCTGCTAATAGCTAAATAAGGAATCGGTAACTGGTTTCCCTTATTTTTACCGATTCCTTATTAGCGATGGCGTTTGGTATTACCTACATTGCACATAGCTAAATACCGGTCGGTAAAGCAGTAATTTACCGAATTTCGGCGTTACCGACCGGTATTTAGCCACCTACATCTGGCCTTTGGTGCCTTAAATTCAGTTCCTTTCTTGACTGGCAGCCAATGGAGACTACGCAAAAGCCTACACTTTCACTTTAGCCTGATGTGGACCAACCCGTCTTACATCAATGGCTCAATTAGGCTGTTAATACTATCTTGCCACCTACCATCACACATTTGGGCAGTATTCATCCTCCCGCTCCCTGGTTCTCTGACATACTCCGATCAGAAAAGAAGGGTTGTGAAATCTTAGAAAGACATTGAAGGAAACAATATGATAAGTCTGCTGGCGTGGTGGCCTTAAAAAGATACCATGCTCTTTGCAGATCAGCACGCACCCCTTTTTACACAAAAAAAATCACCACTGCCCAACACTGCCAGAAAACACTCTTTTTAGTGGTGAAAGAATTATAAGATGCTAGTAACATCATGCCTGCACCCCCTCTCTCCCAAAGCCAGTATGGCAAGTTAGCTGTATTTTTCATGCAAAAGGTGGACAAAATTAATCTATAACTGGCTGAAGAATCTATGAACATTGATTCCAATTTACAATTGGATTAACCTGTCACTCTTTCAATGAAGGCAACTCCTCGAGCAACCGAGCTGATAGCTGCCGCTAAAATAAGCGCACAGCTGCTTATGGATCTTCCATCTTTCCTGACGGCCTTGCACTCCATCGTCTGGATGTCCACTGCATCCTCTCCACCCTGCTAAGCTCAGACAATTGGATGCAGCTGTACTAAATGTGATTGTAGAGATCCTTAACACTCCACTGAGTTATTGGATCTTACCTCAGAGGTGGAAGCATTCTTTGGTTCTCCCCCTTCTAAAAAAAGCCAAATTTGGATTCTGCTACCTGGTCGAACTACCTCCCTATTTCCTTACTCTCAGTTTTTTCCAAAATTTTGGAAAAACATGTTAATACCCCACTCTCAACAATCATTGAGACCCATTCACTTCTTCATCCATCACAGTCTGGCTTTAGGGCGGCGGACAGCACGGAGTCCACTCTTCTTGGAGTAATTGAATGTCTCAGGCAGTATTTGGATTTGGGAGGAACAGCCACACTCTTTCAGCTTGATCTGAGCGCAGCCTTAGACAGGGTGTCTCATGCCATCTTGACCAACAGACTTGAGTCCTTGTGCCTCGAAGGTTCGATCCTGAGTTAGCTTGTTTCTTTGTCGTGTGACCGCTCCTTTCAGGTTTCCTTTGCCAATGCGAGATCCAAGCCTGTCGCCTTGATCTCTGGTGTTCCACAGAGTTCCCTTAGTGTCTCAAAGAACTGTTATTCAGGCGTTGGTCATATCCAGACTAAACTATGGAAATGTGTTGTACCTGGGGGCTGATAAGACCTCAATGCTCTGTTTGCAGATGGTCCAAAATGCTGAGGCTCGGCGGCTCTTTTGCTTACCTTGGATGGCTTCAGTTAGCCCCCACTTCAGGAGCTGCACTGCCTGAGGGTTTCTAAACTAATCAAGTTAAAGGCTTTGTGCTGTATGTTTAAGGCCAAACATGGCTTAGCACCTCAATATATTCAGTAACTGGTTACTCCTTACTCGCCCACTGAGATTTTCGAGTCAGGCGTTGTTTTCCATACCTAGATTTCATCTCACCCGTATGATGGGCCGCTCCTTTGCCTATCTAGGTGCCAAACTGTGGAACTCTTTGCCTGTTGCCCTCAGGTACTGCAATTCCCTAATTGCCTTTTATAAAAACTTGAAAACATAGTTATTCTAACTATAGGTCAAGGGACAGCCTATCTGCTTTTACCTTGCATCAGGAAACTCCTTGGGGTAGCTGTGCACACTACAAATCTCTCAAAATAAATAAATAAAAATATATAAATTATAAAGGTTGTGGAAGCCTGCAAAATTAGGATGAAAAGGAATATTATGGGAAACTCATTATTCATGTACAGGACGAGTAATCCAAAGCATAGTTATAGGAAGCGCTAACCAAATCCCCTTGTACCTGCATCCATCTTGTGATAGAGGCTCACTGACTAGTCAAAAGAGTTGAGATATGCTCACTGCAGATGGCTCGTTCCAGGTGAGGAGAACATCCCCTTAGCCGTCTGGATCTGGGTCCTGATAAACTGTAATCCCTTGGTTGGGTCCAGCCTGGACTTGGTTAAATTGATCAGGAACCTCAGAGAAGCCCGGAGATAGCAAGGAACTTAAGTCGTTTCCATAGTCTGCACTTTCTAAGGTGATAGAATTAACAAGTGAGTTAGCCAGTAGGGGTGAACTGCCTTTCCTCTGCTCTGGAAAAGGACTGTGTCCGAGGTCAGAACCTCGAAGATACTCTCGGGTCAAATTTGAGTTTGAATAGGAGAACAACAAACTGGTAATTAGAGGACAGGACGGGAAACCTTAAGATGCTTCTAAGAGAGAGCCACACTGGAAGATAGACATTCTCTAGGTCCAATGCTCAGAGAAATTCTTCCTCTAGGATGAGGAGAAGTATATTCCAAAGAGTATCCATCTTGAAATAAATAGTCTGGACAAATTGGTACACCCCTTTCAGATTGATGATCATCCTAAAACCACCACTAACCTTCGGCACCAGAATTGTATGGGAATAAACTCCCTTTCCCCACTCTCCCTGGGGGACAAGAGTGATTGCTATCTTGTCCAGTAACAACTAAACACCTGACAAAAAGAGCCTCTTCTTTGTGCATAACACAAGGCCAAGGCATTGTCAGAGAACCAGAATCTGGAGGCAGCAAGGAGAATTTGCTCTTATTACCCTCTTGAACAATTCTAATGACCAAAACATTTATTATCTGCTCCAACCAGCAGATAAAAGATTTTTCGATACCACCTCCCATTGGGAATATCTCTCAATGGTTGGAATAACCAAGAGCAATGTGGGGTCTTTGAAGGGTCATCACAAGAAATGTTATTTGCTTGTCACCAGATCTTTTCCCTAAAACGATTAATGAAGCTGTGAATCTGAGTAGGCATCTAACGACAATGACATCTGTAGTGAGCTCTCCTAGACGATTTAGAATCATTCGCTGTTGCTCCTTCATTAAAGGGAAAAGCATGCTTCAAACTTTTGAATGCTTAATGCAGGAGATCATCAAACTGAAAAACAAATAAATTCTGACCCAAGAAAGGCCGCGAAAGATTAGCAGACTTTTGATGACACTCTACCTTCCAGTCCAGGCGACCAGAACCAATAACACCTGAAGCAGCAACTGCTGAAGCTCTAAGGGTGTCAAAATAAGTATCCGACAGAAATTGGTAACACAATTTTATCCTGTCCAGTAATTTAGCTGATCATCAGTCATCACAGCTCTAAAAAGCAATTAATAGGCATGAACATGACTCTGGGAAGCATACGATGAATAGGTCGAGGATCTCATGGCTAAACTGAGAACAGGGTAAACATTTCAAATAGCTTCATCTGTTTTCTTATCCGGAGGATCAGGGGGAGATGAATCTTCTGCCAATAAAAGGCCCGGCTTTCCAAGTGAGAGAGCACCTGATCAACAGAAACATTCTTTGGAATGTCCACATCTTCCACGAATACATATTTGTCAGATACCTCAGAATTGTAGTTTTCTCTATGCCTTTCCATTGTTGAAGGATAGCATCTTTCACCAATGAGGTGACTAGTACCGTTATGGGAGTAGGACGATAAAACTTGGAGAACAGGTTGAAGCTAAATATTTGGGTATAACCAAGCACCAATAAAATTTAGGACCACCACAAAGCCTTCCATATCCACTAAGTGTCCCATCAGGCATGCCAAATCCATCAAGATCTTCAGCATGCTCAGCAAAAGACAAGAAGAAGGGAAAGACAGGGGAGATAACTGTAGGTCCTGCCTTCCTGTTGTCTCCTTTGTAAGACATTGTGGAAAAGTTACTGCCTTGATAGCATGAGTCCTGGTCTCAGAGAGCCCTAAAGCCACTGACTCAGTTTCAGCTTTAGAGGTTTCTTCTGTGAGAGAAGACTCCCTTATGCGCTTCCTGGGGTACTTTCCATCCATGTTTATAACACAGCAAACATGGGGTAAGCAAGACAATAATAGAACGAGTCAGCAATTGCCTGTGCCATTTCTGATATAAATAGGAATTTTCTGCCACTCATCCTTCTCGCCTGATCCCTTCCACTGCCCACAATGTTTGGTATGCCGAAAGGTTTACAGAAGACTAGCCTCTCTGTCCCAAACAAGCATGGCTGCTAAAACTGGTGTAGTCAGCGAAGCGACGCGGCCTGCAGTTACTCGCATCGGCACAAACCTGCCATTTTATTCTCTGAAAATGAGTAGGTGACACCCAGTTCTAGTCAGCAGCTTCCTTCCTAAGCAATGAGTGTCGAGTCTTCTTTATTTTACGATGTCGGCAGGTAGTCAGTGGCATTCACCTAAGCCAAATCCACTGAAGGCCAATCATTTTTGGATTCTACCAGATCCCAAATGATTTTTGGAATTCATGCCTCAGTGACTGAGGGTTTTTCTGCTACTTCCATCAATAGTTACTTCTATGATAAAATTGCTGCTTCCTTTATTGTTGAGCTTAGAGACTTCTCCTGGTTACAACTTTCTTAAACCGGACTCAGCCTTAAACTTTTAATACTAGATTATTTCTCATGTAACTCCAGACTTGTTTAATGAAGAGTTACATTGTTGCCAGAATTGATCCTCGTCAGAAAAATAAGCTCCTTAAAGTACGACCATAAAAAATCCATCTAATAAATGTAAAGCTGCAGTAGCTCTGTTCGGTAACTTCTTTAATTTTAAAGGCAGAATACTTGCGCTTCTTATCACTCCTGCAATACAATTAATGGGAGAGTACTGTAACTTCTCGTGAGAAAACAGGTACTCTAATTAGTTAGTGCCTGCACTTCTATATTTCCATTTGAAGCACTGTATAGGAACATTCTATCATCGAGGTGGAGCCTCCTCAAACGTAAGATTTAGAACAAGGGAACAAACATGAGGTAATATGAGAGTATGATGTAAATGGCGAGAGCCTGTGTTAGCCATCATGAGTGTACGGTGACTGCTAAGAAGTCAGAGAAAGGTTCCGACCTTCCGGAAAGTCTGCTGTGTAATACAAAATTATGTATCCCATTCCAGAACATGAGAGACCCTGATTCTTCCATACCTCATAGATATTCATTAGTCTTAGGCTGAATGAGGCCTCCTGAAAGTTTGGGCCCCTTTGCAGTAGGTAGAGAGAGGAGCAATAGTTTAGAATATATTTAGATGGTATTTTGAAGAAAAACTGAAAATAAACTACTCTTTCTGTGCAGACTTACCACAAACAATGTATTTACGGCTCATACCATCCTAACTTTAATTTTACAAACATGGTAGCAATGATACTCAAAATGTTAAATATCACACCCCTTTTCAGGGTTGCCACCGCCTGTTATTTAATCATGAATAGTTGTTTGGGTGGAGGTTTCTGGGTTTCGGTGCTACAATTGTCATAGCCCAAGTGTGTTGTGGCACATTCCTTGCGAAAGGCTTCACCCAAGAGCCATTATGGAGGTAAATATAAAGGAAGGTAGAGGATTGTGCCTTCACAATTGTCAACAAAGGTTCATAAGAAAATTCTGGCGTTCTTTGAAAGTTTAACATACTTAAGTTTTATTTCATATTTCATCTGTATAGAAGGACAGCCAACACGTGTTTTGCCCAAAGGGCCTATTTAGGCCGTGGGCTTTTTCAAGGCAAAATCAAATGTTCAGTCAGATCAGATTCATAATTCAAATGAAGGCCCTAGTCAGAGTCTCTGCGGTCCGGGAGCAAGAGACTCTTGTTGTAAATGAATCTAGGACCCTAGTGTAATTTTTCCCGATTCATGCCCTTATATAGGTATAGATTATCTGATCCTTATATAGGCATAGAAATCATTACCATGTTTAGACTGAGCCTATGCAGCCCAAATACGGCATGGCTACTTCCACTAAATTCCAAGAATCAACAACGATTTCTTAGAGAAACCCGCCTTCAGCAGCTAGGGACTTCCCCTTGCCTGGATACTAATTTATCTAGGAAATCATGGAGTTTTCGAAGAACTGAGTCTTTGATGACGTTATTAAGTCCAATCACACGTCAAACTCAGCACCTTCAAAGTATAAATAAGCCTAGATTTGCCCAAACACACGGTGGTTTGGAGCAGATCGACTAACTACTTGCCTGACGCCCTGCAGCAGCAAGTGCCGAAGGAAGCCGACCCTCCAGCTGACGCACTGAAAGACGCTGCCTTTTCTCCTGCAGAGAAATCCAGCTCCAGAGTTTCCTGGCTACCCTTGCGGGTTGCTGGGAAATCGAGTCCTGAGAGAGAGATACAAGACCTCCTTTATTCTAAACCAAGGTACGGAGCTGATTAGACCCTTGGAGAAATTCTTGGACAGATTCTTGGCAGAGAAATACTAAACTTAAGCTACTCCTCACTTACTTCTTCCCTTGTACTAGACTTAGGTTAGGTACACCGGGGTAGGCGTATTTTAGAAGCACCAATTGAGTACTTTTAGTCATTATTTTATCACTGCATGTATTTTATATGTTTTAGGCAACTTATGGCTTAGAAACCATATCATGCTTTTACAGTACTACTTTATAATACTTTTCGTATTATATGCCCTGTACTTTATAACCAGTATTATGATTGTAGCATTACATTTCTTATGCTTGAGAAAGACAACTGTTCAATAAATACTTTTTATCGAAAACGCCCGTCTCTCTATTTTCTCAGCACCTCTGGTGAAACGAGGCATGCACAATTGACTGAGGAAAATAGCTATCTATTGTTTCCGCGACTCTAGAGATTGATTTCTTATTCTTGGGAAACAAAGTTGTCATGTTTATGCGGTTGTCAGAAACTAACCCCTTCTTGTGAATTCGAGAAAGTTTCTAGTGACCTCTGAGCTAGCTGGCACTCACAATTAAGTTTAATATATTCGGTAGAGACCTAGTCAACCTCAGTCCTATGTCTAAACTACAGGATATATTATTCCAATGCGCAGAGCCTATTGGGAATATAGGAACTACACTACATGGCGCCCAACGTTTGGTAAGGCGATAATTTAACGCTAGATACTAGAGTAACTCAGTCGTGCTTTTCACACAGACCCCTTTCTCCCATAAAAACTCTAATAGATGTCTGGAGTGGGTGAAAGGCTAAAATCCGCCAAAACTGAGTAGGACGGAAAATCCTATGTATTAGTTTTTGGTTTCTTCAACGTTGAAGGATACAGTGTTCCAAAATATTGTGTACCTAATCTTTGTTTCCTTGAAACTTGTTCTGCAAACTCTTCAGTCCGTAAACAATGATTAGTGACGAAGAATTAGCTGCAGCAGCAGCACAAGCAGATTTAGATGACAGAAATAGGTTACAGAATGATCCAGATGTTATAAACATCCCAGTAAATGTAAGGAAAACTATAACTTACAAACTCATAAATAATGGAGTATCATCAAGAGGTGGTAAAGTAATCTTTGTTATAGAGGCACATGAATATCGGCAGACAGAGGTATTCTATTCATGTATTAACTTTCCTCCAGCAGATGGAAGAACGCACGAGTTTCACTACTACAAAGTAGAGGAACCTCCAGAGGAATACATTCCTTACGAGGACATTGAAATTCCATTAACTTACCAAGAGCATCAGCTCTGGTTTAAAGGCGCCCTACAACATCAAAATCACATTACCAGGCTCGGTCCACTAGGTAGACCAGGAGCTACATAGCCGGTACTAGCCAGCTATACACCACATCCTGACATTGAAAAGATGACAGGTCCAGAACTGTTAGCTTAGCTAAAACAGTTAATTAAAATATATAGGCAATTGGTTCAATATGTCATGAGGACCTTAACAGTCCTACCTGCTATAAGGATTCCACAACACACCCCTCACCAGGGGAACACAAACAAAATCCCACCACAGACTATACAATCAGTCATTGTTAAATTGCCTGCCAAAAGGGGACAAATTCCGTTTTGGTTAGCACAAACAAATTACTCAAATTGAGGCAGTATTCCCTGATAGTACACCTCATGAAAAACACAGAATTCTGACACTCTGTTTACCAATGGGGATAGCACCACATGTGGAGGACTGCGACACTTGGGGTACAGTCTTTGCTTCAATCTACACAAAAACACATGGTGTTCCGTCCATGGCGGTAATACCAGACGTCCTAAGACAGATTCAAAATGAATACGGACCAGAACCTGCCTTAAATCTGGGTATGAAATTAGTAAAATATTTCAAACAGGTCTCGGCTATATTATTAGCCAACATTAAAGGTGAAGCAGCATCAGTGGCAATCCGCCAGAAGTTAAAAGAAACAGATATAACAGACCAACCATATGAGCTTGCAAGAATTATTGAAAAATAATATGAGGAACTAGGTAGAGACAGTTTGGGTGGGAAACTGTTAAAACCCCAATTAACTCAAAATCCTGAATTTCTTTTTAATTAAAAATAATCTCGCTACTCCTAAAAAGAAGTGGGAAAACACTAAAAAGACACTTTCTAAAGAGAAGCATTTCCAGTCCAGAGGTAGGTTTCCCCAATGGGAGCCCTCTGAAAAGAGGTACAACCTCAGAAATATTGATAACTTAAGAAAACCTGATAGATATCAAGATACTGATACACGTTCCTCTCGTACCTTTCAGACTTCCTCGCAGAAATCAGAAAGAAGAGGACGATCAGAAGAAAAAGAACGCGTGAAGTCCAAAGACGAACAGCACGTTCCAAAAAATTAGAAAACTTAATTCACCAAAAAGAAGGTAGCAAGTGTAAAGATCAGAAATGCCGAAGATCTTGAGGACACAACTCCCAGACAATGCTAGACAGCGCAGCAGAAGTGACCATAGCTCGCAAGATCCTGATGGATCATCTGGAGACAGTGGACTTGAATGAATGCATTCAAGTTGAAACTGCCGACATCAGGGTTGCGTACCCCACAAGTTATATGAAGTAACACTCCGGATGGAAGGGGACATACCTAGAAAAATAAAGGCACTCTTTTGGGAGAAGCTTTCTAAGGGTTATGACATTCTTCTAGCAGAACAAGACTGGCCACCTGAATTTTTCAGGGAGTGCCCACATGGCGAAGAGATAATTATGCCAGCCTTCTCAAATCACATTCCAATTCATAACAAATATACATATGCCAGAAAATGGGCAGTAGCTCAGGCTCCAGCATTATATAAAAATCATGTGGGATGGGATGAGGACTCTCCTCACCATAAAATCCAGTTAAAAAATCAACCTACTGCACAAAGGCGGTATCCAGTTAAGCAAGAAGCTAAAAAACAAGTCAGGGAGATTTTAAATCAACTTGAATACCAAGGGGTGATTGAAACATGCACCTCGTCAATGAACAATCCTTTGTTTCCTGTCTCCAAACCAGACAATTCATATCGTCTAGTTTTGGATTACAGACATCTGAACTCCTATTGCAAAACATTTGCAGTGAATAACATTGTGCGGAAAAAATATAAAACCACATTAGATATTTCGAATGGGTTTTTATGTCAAAATATTGCACCTGAAAGCAGGCATTTGACCGCTTTCTCAATAATGGGGACACAGCGACAATTTTGCCGTCCCCCCAAGGATTCAAGAATAGTCCAGGATTATTTTAAGCCAGAGTAACAGAGTTACTACAAATGTATGATGATGAGGCATTATCTTATGTCGATGACATCTATCTTACAGACGATGATTTGGACGTACACTTGAAAAGAGTGAACACCATAATACTCGGGTTCGCTTCTGAAGGGTACAAATTCAATTTTAAGAAATCACAAATTGCCCACCTCAACGTCCTATTCTTAGGATACAAGTAATCAAGTGAAGGCAAAAGCCTGGCAGCAAACCTTTTAGAGAAATGTGCGTTGCTCCAACCTCCAAAAACACTGAAAAACTTACAGTCAATTCTTGGTTTCCTAAATTTTGGAAGAACGTGTGTTCTAAACTACGCAGAAAGGGTTAAACCTCTCTACGAACTAATCAAACCTGATTTCAAACCAACTAATTGGACTCAAACACACACAGAAATTTTGCGTTCAGTGCAAACAGACATGTTAGCGAAAACACAGTTAGAGACACTCGACAATGTGCGCAACCTTGTGATCCGAATCATCCCAGGGAGATGCGGATTCATGTACCTAACCTTTAATGAAGGTGAAAAGGTACCAATAGCTTACAAATCATGCTTGTACACACAAGCTGAAATAAAATTCACTTCTACAGAAAAAATTCTGACAGCGGTTCAAACTGCAGTAGCAAAAGAGAGAGCTCTCGCGCAGGGTAAACATATAATGATCGTTACACCTGTACCTGCCTTAGAGGCAGTGACGAAAGCAAGCATTCCCAATGCTAAGGCTTTACATCCGAGATGGATACAATGGGTTAACTCTCTTGCTGCAACAGATGTTGAATACATCTTTGACCCCTATTTGAAGACACAAGAATTCCTACAATACGAACACGAATGTCCTCTGCCGACCGAAATTCTGCCTCTAGAACATTATGTATGTATAATCTATACTGACGGATCAGCACAGCCCGCAATTGGGGGTAAAGAAGCCTATAGTGCTGCGTGCGCGATTGTTAAAGGACGCTGGCGCGAAGGTAAATTTAGACCTATGGTCACTAAAACTCAATCACTCAGAGACTGTACAGCTCAGCGAGCTGAACTACAGGCTTTCAAGATGGCGCTTGAAAATACCGATCGCGAATTACCCACACTGATAGTGTGCGATTCGTATTACTGCGTCCAGTCTTACAATGAATATCTGCAGAACTGGGTTCAAAACGGTTTCAAAGACGCAAAAGGTGGCACAATTAAGCATAAAATGCTTTGGGACAAGTAGTTCTATTACAGAAAGAACTACAAAAGACTTGTGATACATACACTGAGTCATCAGCGTGATGGCGTTCACTTTGCAGGGAATTCATTGGCTGATGAAGCTGCGAAGGCAGCTGTGCAAACGGCTTCCGTAGCTGCGATCACTCAGTCAAAAACAAAAATAGACAGCGAAATAATGCAAGCTGTCACTGCTTCAGTTAAAGACAGTGGTAAGACACTCCCGAAAGGCTGTCCAGTAAAGTACTCATATATAACTGATGCGAATAATGTTCCTTTTGCTCGAATCCCTGGAGTGGGGGATAGGGCAATTCCAAACATGGAACATAGGTTAGGACTGATCTTAGCAGCACACGAAGGACTGGCATCTGCACACGCAGGAATTTCCGCCACAGTATCATTATTAAAACAAAGATATTGGTGGCCGCGCATGAGGAAACAAACTAGAAACTATGTTTTAGAATGTGAAATCTGCCAAAAAATAAAGGTTTCAACAGTGAAACAACCTGCACAGACGCCCCTTCTGATTTCAGATAAACCACTAGCGTGTGTTTACCTGGACCACTGTGGTCCTTTACAAAGGGATGGTAACTATAAATATATCATGGTCGCAGTGGATTCCTGCACAAGATTTATTTGGATGTGTCCCCAGCGCTCGGCTGACGCCAGAACTGTTATAAAGGATTTGCAAGTCTTTATTGGCACATACGCAATCGGCACGCTACATTCTGACCAGGGTCCTGCGTTTAGCTCTCGAGCTTACAAAGAGGCCATGGCTAGCTTGGGCGTTGCATTGCGGTATTCTAGTCCCTTCCATCCTGAGGTTAATGCGGTAGTGGAAAGAAAAAACCGTGACATAAAGCAATCCATAACAGCTAAGGTATTAAGTTCGGGTGACGGGTGGGTCAAACATCTAATAAGTGTCCAACGCAGTCTTAACAATCTGCCAAGAAATTCTCTGGTTGGAATCACTCCATATGAATTACTGTTTGGTACTAGAATGATAATCGAAGACCTCGATTGTCAAACTTCAGTGGTGGAACAAAAACCCTTTGATGTCAAAGATCGTTTAACTGTTTTACAGGACTTAAATGAAACAAGAAGAAGTCTGAGTAACACGATACAGAAGCCAACAACCACTGAAGAAAAACCGCCTGTCCCAGCAAGACCTGTCTGGATTCCAAAGATTGGGGATCTAGTCAGGGAAAAGATTGTGGTAAAGAAGGAATTTGGGCCTTCTTACAGAAAAGCAGTACCTGTCTTGGCAATCCAAGGAACAAGATCAGTATTACTACCGCCCCTTGCTAGTAAAAGGGAGAAGAGAGTTGTGTCCATCGACCTGGTCAAACCACATCATGTGGCCGATAATAAGTAGTAGGTCCAGTGGACTCCCAAGAAGTAGCAGACAACCAAATCTTGCTACAATCCAAGAGGTTCAAACTGAAAGACTTATCACCTTTGATAAATCTGCAGTAAGAAAAGAAGGACTATGCAACAAATCCATGGAACTTGTGCCTCTGGATACCCAAATAACAGTTCGTCAAGAAACACCTGTCTACAATGATATAGCATCTGACTATACCAACATGGCAAAAGAAGAAACAGCTCCAGCGATTTCAAGTAATCCGGATGCGATTCCAACAATTGACAGAACTACCTCTGGCTATTTTATCAACTTTGATACATTTTCTGAGGATCCCAGTGAACCTGAAAATACGCCAGCAAATAAAACTTTCAAAGAAAAAATAACAGAACTCTTTCATCAACTTGAAAAAACATATCTGGTTTCACCATGGGTTGAATTTTGGATTGTGTTAGGTGTACTTTTCCTCCTTCTCTGGCTCATTCTAGTGTTAAGTTTGGGAAGGATAATAGATGGAAAATACAGTACAATGGACACAGCAAGTAAGAAAATCAACTTAGTCCTGAAACCTCACAAATCATCTCATTGTGAAAGAAGAGACCTGTCATCAGTAAACATCACAGCCATTCCTATACCTGGTGGTATAGCATGTGACAGAACTGATTTTGACATCTATGGCCCGGTGGAGCTGTTGAAGATTCTACACCAGTTTAAGGTTTCTTTGAGTGACTTTGTTTCATCCAGCACATTTTCTGATGATTGGGACTTTGAAACAGTTAACAATATGATGACAGATTTAGAAATGTCAGCTAAATTTACAGAACATGAATACCTAGAAGGTTCATCAGATTATGAACAAATGTATTGTTTTAATCACTATTGTCACCATTATTTGCATAAATCTGCAATCCCTAGGAACATTGTCCAACGTCACCAAGGGGTAGTTCAAAAACATTTTATGAAAAATTTCCGTACTTATCCAGAAACGTTTTATTTTAAAAATATAGATGAGACAGGAATGAAAACAATGTTGACCAATACTAAACAAATTTATTCAGCAAACTTTTATGCTCAGCTGTCTACATTAGGGTTTGAATTTTGGAAAGACAACATTGAGACAAAAACTGTCTGGGGCACAAAATATTGGTGGGTGCAAGGTTTAGAAGCCCTGTTCAGAGCCTGCATTATACCAGAACAAATAATGTTTTTAAATGACACTGTTCAACAAACTTCTTGTCTTGGCCTGGCTAAGATAAAAGATTTAAATAAACCGTCCATACCAAAGCCCGCACCGGACAGTAATAACACTTCGGATGAGGAGGTAGACGTAAAACAGATTTTACAACAAAACAGAACTAATCCTGATTGGAAAAAATGGTTAAACTGGCCCACAGACACGAATAACTGTCAAGATAGTTTCCTGAACAAAACACAAGGGTTCACAGTGAATAGGCCAGATCAAAGATACTCCCAGAGACAACATCCAGGGATAGTAACTACTTACAGTGTAGGAAAGCTATGCCTTGAGTGGCTACAGAAATCTACACTTCCAGAAATCAAACAACACTTATCTTTACTTAAAGAAGGCAATGATTTACGAGATTTCTTAATGGGGCCTCGCAAACCACGTCAAAAACGTTTCATATATGCCGGTATATACGCTGCGTACAACGAAGCTTGGAAAATAACGCAAATGGAAACTGCAGAAAGAATACGAGAAATTGATCGTAATAATTTAGAGAAAGCTCTCTCTGTAGAGGACAATGGGTTAATGACTCTGTCCTTCAGAATATATTCTTTGGACAGCATTGTATCCTCTGCAATTGACAGAACAGAGCAGGACTTGCTAATGTTACAACATGGCCAGTCTCAATTATATTCTATAATGCAGCTAGGCTGGACGTTACAAAATCTCAGTTCAGGCTATGTGCCATGGCGTCTAATCAACACCACGTCACTGTTTTCTGTATTAAACCTTACAGATAAACAAATCTTGTTGGCACAAAAAGGAGCAGACTATACGGTGCTGAGCATTAAAAAACTGGAAAGATTACCATGACAGTTTCTGAGAAGCCTGTCATTGAATGGATAATACATGGCACCATCACGATACCAGTGACGATTTTCCAATTTCAGAATTGTCTACAGCATATACCAGCGGGCCTGTATGAAAGGTTGGGTAAAGAATACATTAAGTCGACCTGGACTTTACCATACACACACAAATGTTGGAATGGGGAAAGGAGGTATTCCTTAGTGGTAAAAACTGTAAGAACTCACTAAGTGGTACACTTTTGTGCCACAGTATTAATTTACACAGAGCCTGCGAAGGTTCTGCAAATAACCTTTCATGCCACCTGCACGGTACACCCTCCACAGTGATAGAACCAATTTTCAGGCAGCTATCCAATGGCAGCTACGTTATGCTCAATGACCACAGCTTTTGTGGCATGTTGCCAGGGAATGCATATCTAGTCAGTGGCTCATCCAGGGTCACTTGTTGTATGCAAGTATTGTATCCAAAGAGCAAGACAGACAGGGGGACGGCGTTATGGCCTTCACTGAATATCTCTTCTATACGAATTGATACTTTAAGCAGAATGAAAGACATTCTTTTGCAAAAAACTGTGCCACTGACCTCGTCTAAAGAAACGTATGATCTGCAAGTTGCAAGAACTTCTGCAGAGATACATGCATTATTATCAACAAACTGCCCAGTACATTTCGCAGAAATGTTAAGTCAAATCTTAAACATGTCTGATACCAGCGGCATCGCACATGTATTTAAGACGATTTTTTCGGGACTGTTAACACCATTTGAAGCAGTCCTCTGCATTTTTCCAAATTTCGTGCACTCTGTGTTCGGCAGCCTGCCTCTCATCTTGGGACTAGTAGCAGGAATTCTATTTTTATTCCTTCTGCTCCGATATGGCAAGTCCAGTCACCGGCGATACCAGACTACAATGGAAGAAGCCCTCCTTGCCATGAGGTATCATGAGAGAATTACACATATTCTTGGCTCGTTTAAGAGATCTGAACACAACCTGGTTTCTATCGTTCAGACCAATCTGGCAAGATTGCATCTTATCTGTTCTACGATGCCTGCTTTGCGGAGAGGAATGCGTGTTGGACATTTGTCTTACACTTCCATCAGTCCTGCCATCGGATGTTGACGCTTTGCTCGGTACGGTAACGACTCATGCATCGTGTTGCCCCCAACGGCAGCCAATTCTGATGACGGCATTCATTGAGGTCTCACCGGCAAGTCTAACTGAGGGTGAGATACGAGACACTACAGGCACACAGGTACCATCTACTGCGGACATTGCTAATGCATCAAACGCTGACGGCGATGATCCACATTTATGCACATTTGATCTGCTAACTGAAGTGGTTCCACTTTAGCCTACTATGTTAGACGGTTTCTTTGCCAGCCTCGACGATCTGATGTTTTCTCCTGACACCGAGAATAACTTCTGATTAATTCACACAGCGTTCTCTGAACTCTGAAAATCGGCCTTCGTTTTTTTTTCAAAACAAACCGACTAACAAATTTGAACTTGTTCCAAAATAGAACTTTTGGCACAGAGTAATCTGCTTAAAGTAGAACTATTCTTAGAGAACAAGATTTCTTTTGAAAACTTCCTAATGACAATATTTCTCCTTGTCCTAAAGAACAAAAACGGTTTAAATATTATGCTATGAGATGATCTTGAATAATTTTTTTCTTTCTGTAAACTTCAGAGACGTTTCATGAATGTAATTTTGTATTTTATAAATGATAGAATGTATGCTCCCACGCTATGCTTCATGTCAATAGAGAGCTGTTTGTTCGTACTAGTCTATACTCGTTACATTTAAACAAGCCTTTTCAAATGCAATTTGTATGTTGTATTTTGGGTGGGATTGTAAACACTAGCTTTAGATATGTTCAGTGCTTATACGTTTAGTTTTATTGAACTTAAAATCGTGGAGCGGGTATTGTAAATGAATCTAGGACCCTAGTGTAATTTTTCCCAATTCATGCCCTTATATAGGTATAGATTATCCGATCCTTATATAGGCATAGAAATCATTACCATATTTATACTGAGCCTAGGCAGCCCAAATACAGCATGGCTACTTCCACTAAGTTCCAAGAATCAACAACGATTTCTTAGAGAAACCCGCCTTCAGCAGCTAGGGACTTCCCCTTGCCTGAATACTAATTTATCTAGGAAATCATGGAGTTTTCGAAGAACTGAGTCTTTGATGACATTATTAAGTCCAATCACACGTCAAACTCGGCACCTTCAAAGTATAAATATGCCTAGATTTGCCCAAACACACAGTGGTTTGGAGCAGATCGACTAACTACTTGCCCGACGCCCTGCAGCAGCAAGTGCCGAAGGAAGCCGACCCTCCAGCTGACGCACTGAGAGACGCTGTCTTTTCTCCTGCCGAGAAATCCAACTCCAGTGTTTCCAGGCCACCCTTGCGGGTTGCTGGGAAATCGAGTCCTGAGAGAGAGATACAAGACCTCCTTCATTCTAAACAAAGGTACAGAGATGATTAGACCCTTAGAGAAATTCTTGGACAGATTCTTGGCAGAGAAATACTAAACTTAAGCTACTCCTCACTTACTTCTTCCCTTGTACTAGACTTGGGTTAGGTACACCGAGGTAGGCGTATTTTAGAAGCACCAGTTGAGTACTTTTAGTCATTATTTTATCACTGTATGTATTCTATATGTTTTAGAAACCATATCATGCTTTTACAGTACTACTTTATAATACGTTTCATATTATATGCCCTGTACTTTACAACCATCATTACGATTGTAGCAGTACATTTCTTATGCTTGAGAAAGAAGACTGTTCAATAAATACTTTTTATTGAAAATGCCCGTATCTCTATTTTATCAGCACCTCTGGTGAAACGAAGCATGCAAGATAGACTAAGTAAAATAACTATCTATTGTTTCCGCGACTCTAGAGATTGATTTCTTATTCTTGGGAAACAAAGTTGTCATGTTTATGCGATTGTCAGAAACTAATCCCTTCTTGTGAATTCGTGAAAGTTTCTAGTGACCTCTGAGCTAGCTGGCACTCACAATTAAGTTTAATATATTCGGTAGAGACCTAGTCGACCTCAGACCTACGTCTAAACTACAGGATATATTATTCCAATGCGCAGAGCCTATTGGGAATATAGGAACTACACTACCCTCTGACTACGGCCTTCATTTGAATTATGAATCTGATCTGACTGAAAAAGCCCACGGCCTAAATAGGCCCTTTGGGTGAAACACGTGTCCGCTGTCCTTCTATACAGATGAAACATGAAATAAAACGTAAGCACATTAAACTTTCAAAGAACGCCTGAATTTTCTTATGAACCTTTGTTGACAATTGTGAGGGCACAATCCTCTACCTTCCTTTATGTTATTTTATCAGCATGACCAGTATTTAAATGTCCTGGCCGATATAAAAATTAGGTATATCAGTTTAGGTTGTTTTTTCCCCTTGTCAGTATATACACAAAAAGTAAGAAACACTTCATAATGTATTCTGTTGCTGGCTTTATGATCCATGACTGATAATTAAAGCAAACAAAGACAACAAGGCCATGTTAAAATGAATACAGACATTTTATAAAAAGTAATATTTAAGTATCATGTTCTGGCCTTTGCTGAGTCTTAAAATAATTCTATGTCAGCATCAGAGGTTCAGAGTATGCTTCTCTCTCTTTACTGAAAAACTTACAGCAGCCAATAAAAACACAGTAAACACAAAACTACATTTCCCAGAAGTCCATGAATCAATGATAGGCCACCCACCCCTATATTGCAGTAAACCCACAAGGACTCCCCCTCTTTTTTTGCTGCTGCAACTGATAGGTGTTTCTGCTGCACTGAATTTATACATAAGGTTGTGAATGATATTCTTCTTGCCTGTGCGATTTGGTGCATCGCACATCGTTCTGTAGCGCATCCAGTGCCCCTCCCTAGGGAAACATTCTTTACTCTGCAGTCAGAACAACGACATGACTTTACAATGTAGTCACTACCCCAACTGCGATGTTACCACACATTCCTTTACCCCGCATGTCATTACAGCAACATGCCTAAAGGGAGGGGATTTTAAGTTCAACACCTTCCCTACTGTTGCGTAGACTGGAGTAGGAATGTTTACTATTCCAAAGTCCAGCATCCCCCTAAGGGAAGTCAGTATAACGACTTGCGTAGTAAAGTAACGTGTGATAATGTTGCAGTTGGGGTACTAACTGCATTGTAAAGGTATGCGGGGTAAATGCATGCTGGATTTCGTTATACAACCTCTTCCCGTTTTCCTCTCTCTCTCCTTCCGGGGCGCCGGCCCAAGCTCCGCATTCTTTCTTCCTTGTGGCCTTATCTCCGCCCTGTGTGGCTTTCTTTCAGTCAGGAAGACTGGGCGGTGAGGTGAGAGCGTCCCTGTTGTTAGCGCGCTGTCAGCCCTTTGTTTGGACCGCACCCCGGGCCCGAGGTTGTGTTTAGCCTGAGTCCTAGTGTGGGTAATCGTCGGTGCAGCTGCCGTGGGACAATTGGATCGGCAAGCCCGACTGAATATTCTAGGCCTTGACTGTACCTGTTCCCCTCCTCCCTCCTTTTCTTCTCCTACCAATCCATGAGCAGTTTACCTGGTTCTTTTGGCCTGGTACTGGTTTCCCCCATAGACTGCAAACATTATAGTCATACTACTAATATTAAGGTGCTAATACCTTCATTTTTGGAACCACAGTTGGTGTGACAAGTTTCTGTCCTCTGGCCAATCTACAGTAATGGGATCCTCACTATGCTCCTGATTGTATCTGGTACACCCCCTTTGCTCTCCCCTTATACCTTTGAGGCCCATTTCATTCTCAGCTGTGGATAAGTCCGGGTCTCTGACCCCAAGTGAGCCCTATACGGCGGAGAAGTTCAGACTGGGTAAGAACAAGCAGAGTCATTTGACTTATCAGTTTAACGTTCTGTGAAAAAGGCTCTTGCTGTGGCCCTACAAACCTTCCCTTTCCAATTGCGCATGATTGCCAAATGTGCCCCTAGTACACCCCCTCCTATTCCCCCACATCTTCCTGAATCCTCTCCAGGCCCCTCCAAGTAACTTCACTCCCAGGCCCAATGTGCTAAGGTTCCCCATACAGACCCTTTTGATTGTCTCTCCCAATCCTTTTTGATGGACCACGTTTACAGCACCCCTACTGGGTCTGATCCTCCATCTTCTCCTCCTTCTAGTTCTCTTCCCCAGGATGGTGATGCCCAAACTGACCCAGCCAAACCCCAAGATGACAGCCCTGTTCCGGCCAAAACAAGGCACACTGGATCCCCCGGCAAGGAGTTGCCACTTACCTGCAGACCCACCTATGTAGAGGATTTGACAAGCAGCTTCGAGCTAGGCTCAGGACAGAATGCAATCGCCTAACTTTAGAGGACAAAGTCTCCGACACTCAGGAAGTGGATAACAATACGAGTACCTTTTTATTTGGTGATCTTTTCATTAAAGATCTGGGCAAATTTGTCAACATTTATACAGCCCTAAGGCAAGGCCCAACTTTCCCTTAAAAGGGTCTTTTACTCCAACCTTTTTGCCATGGCAGGGCGTTGCCGAGGTCGTTTGCCTAGCCATGCCTTCCCCAGAGGCCTCCAGAATGGATTTGATGATCGCCGGAGCTCCTCCTGGCAATGTTAGGATGGTAGCAACACCTTCTATCCTTCCCAGTCCCACATCTGCAGGGTCAGGCATAGAAGGAGCGACTTCCAAGCTGGATCACACAGAGGAGCACAACTGTCTATTACAGGTGAGCCTGATTTCTCCCTATCCAGTATCTTTGGTGGGTCGATTCATCTCTTTTTTCACAACTGGGCTCAAATAACTCAAGACGCCTGTGTCCTCCAGACTCTACAAGGCTATCTGATAGAGTTTTACGGGATCCCATTCCAAGCAGTAACCCCTTGTCCTCAGTCTTTTTCCCTTCCAGACTAAGCAGTAATCATCGAGGAGTATCGAAGTCTAGCCCTCTCCCCTGCATCTCAAAACCCAAGAGGTTTTTACTGTAGCATCTCTTTGGTTTCCAAGCGGGGTGGGGGGCACAGGTTGGTTCTCATTCTCAAGGACTTCAAAAGCTGGGTTTATTACTACCAATTCAAGATAGAGGGCATTCACTTACTCAAGACCTCATCGGAGAGGGCAACTGGATGGTCTGGCTCGAACTGAAGGATGCCCACCTCACGGTTCCGATTTTTCCTTCCTATGGTGGAATTCCTGGCTTGAGTATTTTGTTCTACCTTTTGGTCTATCCTCCGCCCCTTGGTGTTTCACCAAGCTAATGAAACCTGTGGTGGAATTCTTGTGCGTTCAAGGAGTGCGCCTCATAATTTACTTAGATTACTTAGGCCCACATGTAGGTAAATGTGAATTACCGATTCATAAATACCGAATTTTACCGATTCTGTATTCATGAATCTGCAATTCAGATGTAGGTAGAAATTCGGTAACAAATACCGAATCGGTATGATTCGGTATTTACCGATTCTGTAATTACAGAATCGGTATCTGCCATTGATTCTTATGGGCCTTGAAGCCCATAGGATTCAATGGCAGTTACCGATTCGGTAATTACAGAATCGGTAAAAATACCGAATTTACAAGGGGGACAGGGTGTCACTTTGACACCCTGTTGCACCCCTGTAACTGGCTTGTGCGCCATGTGGCACACATACATGCCCTTAGGGCATGTATGTGTGCCACATGGCACAGGTGTACATGCACAGATGTGCATGTACACAAGAATTCGTTATTTACCATGCAATTGTATTACATGGTAAATAACGAATTCTAAAGGCCCTGTAGCACTGTTAGAAGTGCTACCTACATAGGAAAATACAGATTCGGTAATTTTACCGATCAGTAATTTTACCGATTTGGTAAAATTACCGATTCGGTAAAACTACCGAATCTGTATGTTTTCAGTGCCCTTACATACCAATGTCAAAATACCGGTCGGAAACGGCCGAAAATCGGTATTTTCGGCCGATTCCGACTGGTATTTTGACACCTACGTCTGGCCCTTACTTATTATGGCCCAGGAGAAAGAAGTTTTCCTGTCACACTTGAAAATGACCATATGTCTTCTCCAACAGTTTGGTTCCATTCTGAACCTGGAAAACTCCTGATTGATTCCCTTACAATCAATAGAATTCCTGGCTGTCCAGATAAATTCAGGGAGGGCACAGTTATTATAGCCCTCTTGGAAGATAAAGGACATCAAGAGAGAATTAAAGTCCCTCTTAACCAAGGAGAAGGTATCTCTGAGGCAGGTGGCTTGAATGGTGGGATTGCTTGCATCCTCCACTCAAGCCATTTTTCCGGGTCCCCTTCAATATCGAGCTCTACAACGGCTAAAAATTCATCACCTCCAAAAGAACCTGTCCTATTGGGACTTAGCTCCCCTGTCCAGGAAACCAGTATTGTGGCTGGATCGCGTGGAGGCCTGGGATGGCAGGGCGATTTTCGGTTCTCAACTGGACATTGTCACAGAGTCTGATGCAAGCAGGTGGGACTGGGGAGCCCGCTGGTGGTCTCTCTCCAAGGGGGACTGTTGGTCAGAGGAAGAACTTCAGTTCCATATCATTAGTGTGAAACTCCTGGCAGGTCCATTTGCCATTGGGGCTCTCTCCTACCCGAAGTTCTCTGGTTGCATCCTGCTGCAAATGAACAACATATTGGTGGTTCAATACGTCAACAAATTGGGGACACAAGATCTTGCATGCTGGGGGAGATTACCAATGAGATTTGGCATTTTCGCTTGCAATGCAAGATCTCGGTAATTGCAGAACATGTGTTGAGCCATTCCAATGCGATTGCAGACCAGAGTTCCAGATGTTTTAAAGAGTCCAACGATTGAAGGTAATTTCTCCCCAACTTTCAGAGGCTTCAACATCTGGGGTGCTTTTCTTATTTGTACCCGTCTGAATGCCCAAGTTCCCTGGTTCTTCAGTTGGAGGCCAGAACCTCTGACCTTGGCGACCATTGTCTTCCTTCAAGACTGGGGTCAGGGGTTATTGTATGCCTTTCCCCATTCCTTATGACACCTCAAGTAGCTGCTCACGCGAGACTTCAGAAAGCAAATCTGGTCTTTTGACTCATGTTGGAGATCTCAGTCCTGGTTCCCAACTCTGATGGATCATTCATGAAAGCTTCCGGTGCAGCTCCTTATAATGCAGGAACTTCTGATGGACCCCTTGGGCAATCCTGCACCCCCTTGTTCTGTAGGGGACTCTTTGCCTCATGGCATTGCATTTTCAGGAGACGTTGGAGCCTGCCGGGCCTTTTGCAGCAGGCTGAGTTGTCACTAAGCCTTGGTCTTCCAACACCCATAGGTGATATGCTTTGGCATGGGGTCAATAGGTAAGTTAGTGTGAGCCACAAGGTTTTGATTTTGTGATGGCAAGCTTATTTGAGGTTGTGAACTTCCTCTCTTTTCTCACAGTGGATGGTGTGGCTTATTGATCTGTAAACAATTTTCGCTCAGCCATTTCCACCAGCCATACACCCTGGATGGTAAACCCATCAGACAGCACCCATTGGTCTGCAGGGTTATGCAGTGTATTTGAGTATAGAAAGCCTCAACATCCTGTTACTCTCTGCTTTGGGATGTCAACGTGGTGCTTAGATTCATACAGATGCAAAAAGAACAATAGATGGACAGCATGGAGAACAATGTCATACATTCACCCCAGTACAGAGATCTGAGCCTAAATCCATCGTTTTTTTGCACTCGATGCTATTCCAGTTTGAACCCAGTCATATGCAAATCATTCTTGACCCTGCGCCCAGTGGGAACAGTCCATCCCAAACTGCCAGGCCAGGTCATCCCCGGACTGGAAACAAACATCCTAGGACCGTTTTCGGGGTTTCACCCCTCATCAGCCAGGATAGCTTGACTCCAGTGGCATGGATAGCACGGTACCCACGTCTGGGCATACCCGCCCCACTTGGGGTGACAAATGCAAACAAAAAGAACAATTGATAGACAGAATGCAGAACAATGTCATACATTTACTCCAGTACAGAGATCTGGGCCTAAATCCATCGTTTCTTTTTCTCCCAATGCCATTCCAGTTTGAACCCAGCCATATGCAAATCAGTCTTGATCCTGCACCCAATGGGAACAGTCCAGCCGGAGCTGCCAGGCCAGGTCCTCTCTGGACTGGAAACAAGCATCCCTCATCAGCCAAGATAGCTTAACTCCAGTGGCAAGGGTCCCAGGCTTACTGTGCCACTGGTTTCAAGCTAGCCTGACTGATGAGGGGTGATGCCCTGAAACCGGTCCCAGGATGCATGTTTCCGGTCCAGGGAGGACCTGGATTGGCAATTCGGGCTTGACTGTTCCCATGAGGCATGGGGTCAAGACTGATTTGAATATGACTCAGTCTAAACTGGGGTGGCATGGTGAGCAAAAGAATGATGGATTTAACCCAGATCTCTTGACTGGGGATGAATGTTTGATTTGCTCTGCATTCCGTCCATCATCTGTCTGTCTTTAGATTCTTACAGGGCTGGTCATAGAACTCCCTTTTTATCCCATAAGCAGTTATAGGGCAAACTGACTACCCTTCTGTGTCTCACCTCATGCCACAGTCTCTGATGTCAAAGCGCTCGACAACGCATGCAGTGTTTAGTCCAGAAGGTGTTTCTTTTCAGCTTTCCAGGCGCACAAAACATTTTCTAAATTAGTTTCCTAACCAAGTTTTCCTGGCAATCCACAGTTGTGTGTAGTTCAATGCCTTCAAGCTTATCAGCTAGCACCCAGGTCGATCAGACATGATTCTTCGGGCATTGTTGACGATGGCCTCTGCCACTTTGGGATGTTGGATTAAAGGGTTGCTGGAAGTACCTGGGTGGATGTGTCTGTGTTTGGTGCACATTCAGTAAGGGTGATCCAGCGGCTCACCAGCAACAGGTACTCCAATATCATATACTCACCTGGGCCCATAAAAGATACTCACACAACCTGCCAATAATTCACTGGAGTCAATGTTTATAATTTCCTACCATTTCAAGATTAGTCACTTATTATTTTGAACTAATCTTTCACTGCTCAAAAAGTTCTTTCCTCTGGTCAATGGACCATTAGTTGAACTAGTTGATGGTGATATTACATAAAAATAATCTTCTTACGTTTATAAATGACCACAGACTCAGGAATTTTTTTAAATCTTTATCTAAATGTTCATGTGAACCACTTACAAAGTACAGTACAGTCTCAGTCACTCGTAGGAAGGAAGATTCAATGAATTAATCAAATCAAACACATACTTTTAAACCTTGCAATTTCTTATGAACAGAAAGGAGAGGATAGAGAGAAAAGAACATTGGCACTTTCACAGAAATATAGTTACCTAGGATGGTGTGAAAACCAACCCCCTGGCCAAGGAGTTGGGAAGGGTCCCCTGGAAAGATCAGGCGACAAAGGCTTCAGGACAGGAATCTGGAAAGGCTAGATGACCTCTCTACCACCGACGCTTGCGTAGCACCCCTCTCTGACACTCTCTTCCTCCTCGAGATTCTTCCGCGATCTTCTTCTAAGTAATATTAATTTAGGATAGATGGTTCTACATTCGATTCTTCATCACCATTTCCCGTCACTCCAACAGCATCCCGAGCTCTGCGGCATTCAGCAAATCTCTGTCTCCGTCTACTTGGACAGCATCCCTGTCTCATGCTTTTGAACTAGCTAAAGCTACCTCAATTAAACTCTTTGGTATTCATGTACCACCCATTAATGTTTCAATATCGTAAAAAATACTGACTCTGATTGGACAGACAAGGGGGGCATGATCATCACACCATGCTTATTTTTCATCATAGTCTATCAGTCTATTGTTCAAAGATCCCACCCCTTAATTTTTATTCACAAATCTTTATTCCCACCGATATTCACATCTTATTAGACACAAAAGTATATATATTTGTCTTTTTTTTAGCTTTTTTTGTTTTTTTGTTGCAAATATTACCTGTGTAATTGTTATTTATTATTGACATCACATAAGGATAATATGCAATTATTCATAACATAAATTCAATTATATACATAAAATCATCAATTAGAAAAAAGAAACAGAATAATCAAAGTCCTCATCAGCAGCTGGTCTGCCTAATCTGGGACATTCCAATTCCTATATGATAGTAATTACCTTCCTTATCAGTAATAATCTATATCGAGATATCCATTGGGCCCCATATTTTTACATTTTTTACCATAGAGGCTGTACCCCTAGCTTTAGCCAGGGCAAATTCCATACCATAAGTCGTTGTAATAATAAACCACCAGTCATGAATTGTTGGTGGTAGCGGGGAAACCTACATCCGGGCGATAGCCAACCTAGCTGCTACCATCATGATAGTAAATGGCCGTGCCAGAGCAGGTTTATCTGCCTTTTACCCCAATATGATTTCTAAAGTAGTAAATGTAGGTCCCATTCTAAGTTTGCTATAAAACACCAGGCCGATCTTCTGCCAATAAAGTTGTAATTTTGGGCAATCTATAAACATATATATATTAGATTTGCAGCTTGAGTCCCACATTTAGGACATTTAGTCTTTTCTCCTCCACTATTACCTCCTGCCCATCTACTAATCCTTTCGGGTGTATTGTACAACATACCAACTGTACGAAGTTGTTGTAGTTGCAGACTCACAGAGTGGACTGAATCACCAATATTACCCAATATTACCCAAAGCTTGTGCAATCATACCAGATGTTATAGCCAATTTCAGCGTTTGACTCCAATGTAGTACTAGCTAGCTTTTCACACCCATCAGTTTTAAAACTAGTCACCAACTTATACATATTGCCTATAAGAGATTTGGTGTTCTCCTCATATAAAAGATCCCAAATCGAAGATTTTGTGATGAGATTTAGATCAACATGTTTCTGAAGATAGTCCCTTATCTGTACATATTTAAACAGGTGGTTAGCAGGCAGTTTATGTTGGAGTTGTAAAGCGTCAAATGATTTTATTCCTCTAACATCATACATATCACCCAGATATAATTGTCATGTATTCCCATTCATTCAGAGGACTTTTGATCTGGTTCCCAGGGTATGTATCTTTTGCGTCCTTAGACTGTGTTCAAAAGTCACATCACTTCTTCTGGCTCAATCACACCACGCATGTGCGGAGGTCAGGTGGGTTATAGACTCTAGATTCGTACGAGAGGCCCAAATGCATACTAATAAGAAAGTCATAAAGACAAATATTAATTTCAATATATGGTTTCACTGAATACCACCTATATCTACTCTATTCCCGTTCATTTATTAATGCTTCCCCCGCATTAGCATTAGTAAAAATAGCTTGTGTTCGTTTCAGCAGATGCTAAGCATGTGAGCTTCCAAGCCGCCATCTTAATAGCGTCTGCTCATGGGCAAGAAATTCCCTCCAAGCGACAGCTCGTCATACTGCGTAGGTACAGTTGACGCATGCGCAATAAAGATTTCCCGTTAGCAGCCTTTTTAGAATTTCGCTCGAGTTACTTTTTAGTAAAACACGTAGGCAAGCTTCTCTATCTTTTATGTTCAATGTTGTGCAAATTAATTCACACAATAAGTGGTTAATACAATATTAGAAGTTAAATGAGAGGATTGCTTTTGAGCAAGTCTCTTTTCTACGAGTCCTTGCTCCATCAAGGGGAGCTATGGAATCTAAGTCCTTTGGGTTGGGGTCTCGTTCAGAGGACATTATGAAAGTGGCTGACTAATATTCAGACTCTTCTTTTAATTTTTTTATAATAAACATATTGTAAATGATGCATCTGTCGTGGTGGATCCCCTTTAAAGAGCATAATCTGACCGTCCAGTCCTGACATAGATTGAAAAATGTTTAAAGCTGTCGTGTCAAAAAAAATCCAGTTCTATGAAGGACATGAAGACGAGGATTATCCCATATGGACAATTGATTGATTTATCATTGATGACTTTGTGCCCACCCTATGTAGTTAATTTGTGGTGATGGAGTTGAACATGGTCAGGCTGAAGGTACAAGGTTTGCTGTTTCCAGTTGGTGACAATACTGTTGTTGTATTAAGGTTTATTCAGTCACCTTCTCCTGTTGTTGTCTGGCGTTGGATCATGTTCGTGGGACTCGGTGAAAGCCTGTTGGACTTGTTGGAATGTTCAAATTCATGGTTAAGCTGTAGGGACTGATGACTTGCAACGAAAGAGGAGTCTTTGTGGGTTGCCTACAATATAGTGGTGGGAGGCTGTAAAGATGACCAGTCAGGCAGGTAAGTTGTAACACCTTTATTCAAGAATAGTCCTGACACCAAGGCACGTCTATATGCAGTCACCACTCAAGCAACTGTCAACTCTCAACTGTCATCCTGCCGGTGGTCAGGTAGAACACCCTGACGTCACAATGCACCGGCAGGTCGCGCGTGCAATGTACAGGGCGCGCGTGCATTACATTTGATAAGAGCACTGACTTAATTAAACATAACACATCTCCCTTTCCAAAACAATAAGAAGGACCGTGAGTGCACGACTGAAGCTTATGGGTGAGGAGGGGAAACCACAGCTAATCACATATGTAATCTTGTAACTTAGCTGGAGGTTTGACCACTCTCCCATATCTGCTCACAGTGGGTTCATCCTCACAACTGACGTCCTGTGACGTAACATCTTCATAAACAGAATCATCTGAATCAGAATTTGTATCGCTGTTGGTCAGATACCTGTACTCTTCTGATGTCTCCTTGCTCTGCCTACTACTACTGTCTTCCACCCGTGAGGCATTAGAAGTGTTCTCACTCTCAGAAGATACTTCGTTTGTACCTAAGGATACAATGTTAGTACCATCTGGTCGAGGCCCTTCAATTTCTTCACGGTCCAGAATCCAATCGTAGTCTTGAGAACAGGAAACTTCCTTATTTTCCAGAGTGGATTGATAACCAACCATTCCTTTCCCCTCTTTGCACAATGATAAAGCAGAAAAATGCCAAGTTTTTCCATCACTCAAAAGAGCAGAATTACAAAACACTTTCTTTACCTCCATAGGTTGTGAGTAGTGATTTTTTCCCTTGCTAGTACTTCTGTTATTTTTCACTCTCACTTTGTCACCTGCTTTGATGGCAACCTTTTACATGCATGCTTACTGTCATAATATTTCTTAGCAATGGTTTGTGACATTCTTAAATTCCCTTGTATCTCCTCTGGAGACCAATTCTCTCTTTTGGGGGTAGCCCAACCTATGTTATCCTTGGTAATGGGAGTCCTCCCTCTCAAGAGTACAAAGGGACTGGTACCTGTTGATACACATGGTGTAAACCTGAATGACCAAAGATTTTTGACAAGTTGTTTTCTCCATGACATGTCATTCTGATTTGCTAGTTGAATGATTCCTTTAATCACCCGAGTGAACCTTTCAACGGCACCATTACCTGCAGGATGATAAACAGACGTGGTTTTGTGTTCTATCCCATGTTTCTTCAGAAATTCTTTGAAAATTTTTGACGTGAACTGTGGGCCATTGTCCGACACAATGCAATTTGGAAGGTCCTCTCTTAGGAATAGCTTGCGCAAGAAACTTACAACACTTTTAGCTTCTGCGTCCTGTACCACTTCAACCTCTGGCCATTTAGAGAAATGGTCTACCAGTACAATAAGATGTAACAGTTCTCCCTGTTCACAAATGGGCCCGCAAATGTCAATACCCAATCTGACCCAAGGCATGTTTGGACAAGACAGGGGTTGAAGAGGTGGTCTCAGTGTTTGTTTTGACTTGTCAGAATTTTCACAGGCTGTACAATTCCTGACACTTCTTTCAATTTCTATGTCATAACCAGGCCACCAGTATGAATTCCTGACTCTACTCTTGGTTTTACCAATGCCAAGGTGCCCATCGTGGCAAATATCAAGGAGTTTAGTGCGAAACCCTTGGGAGGAACAACCTTGCCATTTCTCAAAATCAAATCACCTTCGATAGACAACTCGTCTTTTAGTTCCCAAAATGGTCGACTCGCAATAGAGCAGGTATTTTTTTCTTATCAGGCCAGCCCGCTCTTATGTATTTCTTTACCTCAAGTAGAACACCATCCTCCTCCATATTTTCTGACCACTCTGCACCAGAGATACATGGCATCTCTTCTACAACATTAGCTATGCAGAATGTGTCAATGTCTGAAGCCTAATCTTCATTGTTTGGTAGAGTTAAACGGCTTAGACAGTCCGCCACCTAGTTTTTCACACCAGGAAGATATTCAACTTCATAGTTATATTCTAACAATTTCATAGAAATTCGTGACAAACGGGGGGAAGCCACTTGAAGTCCCTTTGTAGTAAGCACTTTCACTAAGGGTTTGTTATCACTTCTAAGGGTGATTTTGTATCCCCAAATGTATTGTCTAAAATGATTCAATCCCCATGCACATGCTAGTGCCTCCCTCTCAATCACAGAATACCTTCCTTCTGTGGGCGTGATTGAACGTGAGGCAAAAGCAACGGTAACCTCTTTTCCTTCTCCGTTAACCTGTGAGAGTACCGCTCCCAACCGCTTATTGCTTGCATCCATGGTCACTATGCTTTTTAAAGAGGGGTTGAACCCTTGAAGAGGTGGGGCATCGCAAATGTCCTCTTTTATCTTGTTAAATGCTTCTTCACAAGTAGCGTGCCACTCAAATTTACTCTTCTGTTTTATGAGTTCTCTTAAATGTAAGGTTTTTGAAGAGAAGTTCTTTACAAATTTAGCATAAAATTCTGAGAGGCCTAGGAATGCTCTGACCTCTTCCTTATTTTTGGGTGAGGGGGCTTCCCTAATTGCAGATAGCAGCTCTTTTTTTGGTTTTATGCCATTCCCATCAATTTCATGCCCCAAATAGGTGACTTTATTTGTAGCTAATTTGCATTTACACAAATCCGCTGTAAGCCCATGATGTTCTAGCAACCCTAGGACTCTGTTAACTTTGGCATCATGTTCTCCTCTGCTGGTGCCTGTTACCATGATGTCATCTTGGAAAATTAAGAGATTTTTTCCCCCTTTAAAGAGTTCACTCGTCAACCTCTGAAACATGGCCGCAGCAGAGGCCAGTCCAAACGGTACTCTCTTAAACCTGAAACACCCCAAGGGGGGTTACAAATGAGGTAAGGCTCCTGCTTTTGGGATGTAAAGCCACTTGGTGGTAGGCAGAACTTAGGTCAATGGTAGAAAACCATTTTGCTCCATTAGTATGTGTTAGACCTGTCTGCCCTCTGGGTAGTCCCTCCTATTTAGTTATTTATTTTTGTCCCCTTTTTGCCCCTCAAATTCCTTAATTTTTATGTCCACTGAATTTTTGCGGTGTTAGCTAGGGGTTAGATGCTCTTTGACCCTCGTAGTCCTTTTCCCTGAGGCCTAGGTGCCTCTTTTGACTAGATTTGTAAGAGCCACAAAATGGTCGCCATTAACTGCCATAACTGTCACCTCTAGGGAAGGGACCATAGGGTTACACTAAGAAGGTACTAGAACCTTCTGGAGGGTTCTGGTAGCCAGAACCAGCCTATATAAGGCCAGCACCAGGGCGGCCATTTTAGGTATGGAAATAGAGTGACCAGGGAGAGCTTGGGTGGAGACTGGTCAGGAGCAAAACTTTAGCGTGGGAAGGAAGGCGCACTGAGGGAGGGGTCAGCCTGTCTCTTAGGTTAGCTACCCTACCCTGTTGACGTACCCCCCGCCTACTGACCGAGCCCTATCAGCACGGGTTATCACCAGCTTTCCAATCTTGCCAAATCACCAGCTGAGGAGCGGTAGAACACCCCCCCCTGGGATTGTAGCAAATAAGGCACTCTGAGAAAGCGCGGTTAGCTTAACCGTCCGCCTTCCCCCTCCTCGGAAGACCAGCCTGGACTGCTGCTGGAAAGTGCAGGACCTAGCCATTGTCTTGTAACTCAAGGGTCCCCGCTGTCAGGCGACAGTAGAGAGCAGTAATCCTACCTCATCGGGCCGGAGAAGGGACCGCCTGTTACCGGACGTCTGCCCCAAGTTGGGGGTCTCTGGTGAGGAGAGCTGACAAGGAGCTGCAGCGCAGGAACCCGGAAGAAGGGGGCGGGAAGTCGCCCAAGACCAACCCAGGAAGCCTCCTCCGCCTCCGACGGCTAAGGCGTGGGGCGTGTCCCGAAGACGCGAGGCACGCCGAGTGAGAGACGCCACAGCCCCGGCCCAGTCAGCTGTGTGGGAGCCGGCAGCACTGGGACCGGAACCTCCACAGAGCAGTGGGAGCCCAGCGGAACAGGTGTTACCCAGCAAACCAGCCGGGACCAGCATAGCAGAGACCCGGTAAGATCGGGAGGGAGGAGCGGAGCTCCCGGAGTAAAAGGGGCCTGCTTCGGTCCAGAAGTAGTGGCGTGGGAGTCTGCCTCACCTGGGGAGTTACTCTAGAACCAAATGACTGGGTGGGAGGATCTCTCTAGCTAACGGCGCCAGGGACAGCGTTACTGAAGCGCGTGGCCCAGAACAACACTAACAACACTAACATTGCTCAGGACCTGGACCTGGACCTGAAAGTCAAGGTCTGAGAGCTGTATAGGAAATACGAGGGAAATAGATGAGAAGGGTGTCTCCTTGTAAAACGAAGCTCCTAGAGCCTGAGAATGATTTTTGTGAGAGACGAATGTTACCTTGTGCTTAAAGTATAACGTAAATGGATATCTAATAAACGTAACTTCTATTGCCTGTCTTTATCCAGATAGCCAGCTGCGTGAGCCTTGACTCTAGGGGCCTGTTAGTGAATTGTACCTGGGAACCTGTAATCCTCTGCTTGCAATAGCCTTGGAGCATAGTGAGTAAAATATAAGCTTGTCACACTGAGGAGCAAAACTAATCCGTGTACCTGAGTTGAAGCTGTAGAAACTGTATTTAGTGCTCTGGTTGTAAGAATTATCCCAGAACTTTTGCCCTGAAAAAGTGTTAAAAAGTATTAATGCTGTTTTGTGAAAATTGGGTTTAGCCCAGAAAGTGATAACAGAGATTTGTACTATATTATAGAAAGGTTGTGCTAAAAGTAGAACGAAATTGCTAAAGATGATTTTATAAAGCAACCCGTATTTTTCTAGAATTGGTGTAGTGTCATTTTTGAGTGGATGGATGTTTGGTTACTGAAGGGTGTGACGCAAATTTAACACAATTGCTTTGGAGTTAGGCCTTCCCACTTAGTGCCAAGCTACCCTATGTGACTTGGGTGTTCCCTAGGTCCAACAGTATGGGACAGCATCTCACTAATTTTTGGCAAAGGGAACTGATCCACCAGAATGTTTTTATTAAGATCGCGTAGATCAATACATAGACGGAGCTTGCCGTTGGGCTTCTTCGTGATAACTAATGGCGAAACCCACTCTGTTGATTCAACCGGCTCAATGATGCCCTCATTCTGTAATTTTTTAAGTTCATCTTCCACCTCACCAATGATGGAAAACGGTATGTTTCTAGACTTGTGTATACAAGGCACAGCATCTCTTTTAAGTTTTATTTCATGGACAAAACCTTTAAGTTTCCCAATGTTCTCGGAAAATACCTTAGGATACCTTTTCTTGAAGAAGTTATTACATTCTTCCTCTGTTTGTAAGATGAGGACGGGATCCGGACTGTTAGGATCCAGAATTATACCTAATTCTCCTTGGTCAATCCACCCTAACACAGAAGGACCCACCTTGGAGACATACAGTTTGCCAACTGTTTGGCGAGACTTAAATTTGAACTCTAGTTCCTTGTAACCCAACATTTCAATTGGATCATAATTAAATGATTTTGGGAAAATATCTGGGTTCTTTAACTTCTTACCAATGACTGGAACAAATTTCTCGAACCATACTTCTTCATTTACTATAGTGTATGGGGAGCCAGAATCAGCAACAATTGATATATCTACCCCGCCAATGTTCATGTCACATACTGGTTTCTTTTTTTTGTTACCACTATCTTCCACATTCAACACAAATAAGTTCATATCTTCTTCATCAGAAGATGTAAATTCTTCTTTTTCATCATAAATTACTGCTTTTACATTTCTTCCCCCTTTTTGTTTCTTAGGACACATGGCACTGAAATGTCCTACCATACTACAATTTGAACATTTTTGCCTTACCGCTGGACACGATCTGTCGTTAGCCAAATGGTATCTACTGCCGCATCTAAAACATTTTCTGTCATCTGAAAGCTTAGCTTTCTGGCTAGAATCTCTTTTCTGTACGTAACTGGAATTAGGCCTACTATTTGCTTTTCTAGAACCAATGACTTTTGCCACCATAGATTTGTCCTCTGTAGAGGATTTTTCTTCCTGTAACACAGCCTTGGCACACCTTCCAGTTAATTCAGTACATTTAACTATTTCTACTACTTCTTCTAATGGCAATTCACCTTTAGCCCACAGTTTCTCCTGGACATGTTTATTTGAGGATCTCATAACGACCTGGTCACGAACCAGCTCATCATGTAAAGCCCCAAATCTGCAAGTTAGTGCTAAATTTTTCAACGCAGCAACGTAATCTTCTACAGATTCTTCAGGGGCTTGTCTGCGTTGAAAAAATTTCAATCTGTTGACAGAAATAGAAATAGTAGGTTTGAAATACATGGTCAAATCTTCTACTGCAACCGTATATACATCACCTGGCCTAGTTTTTTTGTTGATGCGGTTGTACATTTTCATTGCCTTTGCACCTAAACAATGTAGAAGAATTTTCTTTTTCTTCTCAGGGGTCAATTCTTCATCCCCCTCAAAAGTGGATAAATAGTTCTCAAAGTACTCCCTCCACTCTTCCCATTTAAGGGCATCATCACCTGTAGAGGGTATGAAAGGTAAGGGTGGAGATAAATTCCACACATTACCTGAAGCCATGGCTAATTAACGTCTATATTCCAAATGAGGACAGGTTTTTAAGTAAGTATATTTTCTAGTACAATTCTATGTTCGAATTATCTTTTTAGATTATAATCCAACAACTTTTAAAGGGTTTTTTTTTTCCAAGTAAAAGTTATCCAGCCAAATGTTTTAAAGTTCCCAACCTCGGGGATAATCGTAGTGTTTAAGAACAAAAATTCTACGTTTCCAAAAACAAACTTTTTATGGTGTGCGTGTCACCGCTTTGAGAAACACGCGAGTTCCACAACAATTAGCTTTCTAGTGTTTATTTCCGTTCTTAGGACACTGACTGGCACTAGAAGAAACACTTGGTTAATGTGGACTGGTGTGCGTATCACCGTAAAAATGACAAGCACAAAACACAGCGTCCCACTTTTCCAAAATGGCCGCCCGACGTCGTTGAACGGTGCGTTCCACTGACGTCACACCGAAACCTGACAGGAAAATCTTCTCCTCAGGATGCGTCGTGTCGTTTGGTTAGGAAGGCGGCACACGCTTCGAATCCGAACCGCGAAGTCTTCTCTTCATGGAACCGATCTCCTCATGCATCCGCTCCTCACCGATCCCCTCAGGCATCCACTCTTCTCCTCACACGGACGGAAGGATCTTCACACAAGCAGGGTGCACCGTATTCACACCCACGAAATCGTTAAACAAGCCAGAGGATGTGTGGGAAAACAGGAACAACTTCCCAGACTATGGCTAAAGTCCCTTGTAATCTCCCGGTGGGAATCACTCAAAGCACGGAGATCAGTCAAACTTCCTCCAAAATTCCCTCACTCGTACCGGAGGGGGTGAACCATGGAAACCCTGACAGCGTGCAGGGCTACACAAGCAGCTGGACACATTCAAACTCACCCGTTAAAAATGGTGTATAGAGCGACGTCCAGAATGCTGCCTCCAGGAATGTTCCCTTGATGAACACGAACACTGTTGCGTCACTGTCACAATCCGTGACTACAATACCACACGCAATCCCTGCGTGGTGGAACAGCTGTTATCCTGGAGATTCCGCTTATCGCCAATTCTTTTATAGCGGAATACAGATGAGATGGCAACGCTTTGCAGTATAGGACGTACCCAACAACAGATTGGAAGGCTTCTGGTGGGTTCTTCGTGGTGTCAGGATCCCCGTCTCGTCGCCAACTTGTAAAGATGACCAGTCAGGCAGGTAAGTTGTAACACCTTTATTCAAGAATAGTCCTGACACCAAGGCACGTCTATATGCAGTCACCACTCAAGCAACTGTCAACTCTCAACTGTCATCCTGCCGGTGGTCAGGTAGAACACCCTGACGTCACAATGCACCGGCAGGTCGCGCGTGCAATGAACAGGGCGCGTGTGCATTACATTTGATAAGAGCCCTGTTTTAATTAAACATAACGTGCCTCTAGTTAATTGACTTCTAAGTATTAAACTTTCACGCCACTGCCAAAATAAGATTTTTTCAACTAAAAAATAGGGAGTTTCCCGTCTGAATCGGGTCTATTGGCATGTATGGAAAAATGACGACAACCCTACCCACCAAGCCACTCTTTTCATACCCTAAAACGTAGGCTCACTAACTCTATAATCTGAACAGACACATATAAAAAATACCAAATGAAAGGCGGGAGTTTAAGTTTACAACAGTGAGGCATAATAAATCAGTCTGTGACGACATCCAAGGACGAAAATAGTCCGCGATAGAGCAAAAACAAAAACCTGTGAAGACACAATGCTGGCACTCTTCGAGTTCGAAAGCCCTCGGTTTGTCGTGGAAGGAAAGATTTACATGGCCGCGCCCCTTCATCTGTATGAACACGCCTCTTACATTTGGGGCATGCACACAAAAGTCTTACATCTGTATCTGTCAAGAGGAGCAGGGACACAGGTTGAGGGCGCTCTTTATGTTGCACTACTATTGGTCGTTACGTCACCGGTGAGAGAGTGCCTGTGAATGGCTGCTGTTTTGCAGTGTCGCCATTGGCTGCAAGCGGGCTCGCGCGGAGAGGCGGGTCATGAGTTCATCCGGAAGCGGCCGCAGCTCGGATTGGTCGGAGGGGGCCGCGCCGGGAAGATGGCGTGCGTGAGGGAAGGGGGCGGCCGGGCGGAGCAGCAGGACTGCAGGATGGCCGCGGTCGAGAATTGTCCTCCTGTGGTCCAACACAGGGAGAGTGACAGCGGCCCCAGATGGGGTCTCCAGCATGCAGGGGCCAAGGAGCTGGCAGAGCTGTACTCACCAGGTATGGCACCCAGGACGGAGTAGGGAGACCGTTTAGTAGCTGCGGCGTTGGAGAATGTGAAGGGATGGGGGTCTAGTGAGAGGCATACAGACGTAGTGAGACGGTGGGAAGTAATGCACTGTAGCTTTTCGCCCTTGAAGCTGGCTTGAGAAGGGGTGGGGCAGGATGAGCGAAGCCGGGGAAAAAGCTTAATGATGTGTGAAGAGAGAGTTAATGCCAAGTGCCGAAGGAAGCCGACCCTCCAGCTGACGCACTGAGAGACGCTGTCTTTTCTCCTGCCGAGAAATCCAACTCCAGTGTTTCCAGGCCACCCTTGCGGGTTGCTGGGAAATCGAGTCCTGAGAGAGAGATACAAGACCTCCTTCATTCTAAACAAAGGTACAGAGATGATTAGACCCTTAGAGAAATTCTTGGACAGATTCTTGGCAGAGAAATACTAAACTTAAGCTACTCCTCACTTACTTCTTCCCTTGTACTAGACTTGGGTTAGGTACACCGAGGTAGGCGTATTTTAGAAGCACCAGTTGAGTACTTTTAGTCATTATTTTATCACTGTATGTATTCTATATGTTTTAGAAACCATATCATGCTTTTACAGTACTACTTTATAATACGTTTCATATTATATGCCCTGTACTTTACAACCATCATTACGATTGTAGCAGTACATTTCTTATGCTTGAGAAAGAAGACTGTTCAATAAATACTTTTTATTGAAAATGCCCGTATCTCTATTTTATCAGCACCTCTGGTGAAACGAAGCATGCAAGATAGACTAAGTAAAATAACTATCTATTGTTTCCGCGACTCTAGAGATTGATTTCTTATTCTTGGGAAACAAAGTTGTCATGTTTATGCGATTGTCAGAAACTAATCCCTTCTTGTGAATTCGTGAAAGTTTCTAGTGACCTCTGAGCTAGCTGGCACTCACAATTAAGTTTAATATATTCGGTAGAGACCTAGTTGACCTCAGACCTACGTCTAAACTACAGGATATATTATTCCAATGCGCAGAGCCTATTGGGAATATAGGAACTACACTACCCTCTGACTACGGCCTTCATTTGAATTATGAATCTGATCTGACTGAAAAAGCCCACGGCCTAAATAGGCCCTTTGGGTGAAACACGTGTCCGCTGTCCTTCTATACAGATGAAACATGAAATAAAACGTAAGCACATTAAACTTTCAAAGAACGCCTGAATTTTCTTATGAACCTTTGTTGACAATTGTGAGGGCACAATCCTCTACCTTCCTTTATGTTATTTTATCAGCATGACCAGTATTTAAATGTCCTGGCCGATATAAAAATTAGGTATATCAGTTTAGGTTGTTTTTTCCCCTTGTCAGTATATACACAAAAAGTAAGAAACACTTCATAATGTATTCTGTTGCTGGCTTTATGATCCATGACTGATAATTAAAGCAAACAAAGACAACAAGGCCATGTTAAAATGAATACAGACATTTTATAAAAAGTCATATTTAAGTATCATGTTCTGGCCTTTGCTGAGTCTTAAAATAATTCTATGTCAGCATCAGAGGTTCAGAGTATGCTTCTCTCTCTTTACTGAAAAACTTACAGCAGCCAATAAAAACACAGTAAACACAAAACTACATTTCCCAGAAGTCCATGAATCAATGATAGGCCACCCACCCCTATATTGCAGTAAACCCACAAGGACTCCCCCTCTTTTTTTGCTGCTGCAACTGATAGGTGTTTCTGCTGCACTGAATTTATACATAAGGTTGTGAATGATATTCTTCTTGCCTGTGCGATTTGGTGCATCGCACATCGTTCTGTAGCGCATCCAGTGCCCCTCCCTAGGGAAACATTCTTTACTCTGCAGTCAGAACAACGACATGACTTTACAATGTAGTCACTACCCCAACTGCGATGTTACCACACATTCCTTTACCCCGCATGTCGTTACAGCAACATGCCTAAAGGGAGGGGATTTTAAGTTCAACACCTTCCCTACTGTTGCGTAGACTGGAGTAGGAATGTTTACTATTCCAAAGTCCAGCATCCCCCTAAGGGAAGTCAGTATAACGACTTGCGTAGTAAAGTAACGTGTGATAATGTTGCAGTTGGGGTACTAACTGCATTGTAAAGGTATGCGGGGTAAATGCATGCTGGATTTCGTTATACAACCTCTTCCCGTTTTCCTCTCTCTCTCCCTCCGGGGCGCCGGCCCAAGCTCCGCATTCTTTCTTCCTTGTGGCCTTATCTCCGCCCTGTGTGGCTTTCTTTCAGTCAGGGAGACTGGGCGGTGAGGTGAGAGCGTCCCTGTTGTTAGCGCGCTGTCAGCCCTTTGTTTGGACCGCACCCCGGGCCCGAGGTTGTGTTTAGCCTGAGTCCTAGTGTGGGTAATCGTCGGTGCAGCTGCCGTGGGACAATTGGATCGGCAAGCCCGACTGAATATTCTAGGCCTTGACTGTACCTGTTCCCCTCCTCCCTCCTTTTCTTCTCCTACCAATCCATGAGCAGTTTACCTGGTTCTTTTGGCCTGGTACTGTTTTCCCCCATAGACTGCAAACATTATAGTCATACTACTAATATTAAGGTGCTAATACCTTCATTTTTGGAACCACAGTTGGTGTGACAAGTTTCTGTCCTCTGGCCAATCTACAGTAATGGGATCCTCACTATGCTCCTGATTGTATCTGGTACACCCCCTTTGCTCTCCCCTTATACCTTTGAGGCCCATTTCATTCTCAGCTGTGGATAAGTCCGGGTCTCTGACCCCAAGTGAGCCCTATACGGCGGAGAAGTTCAGACTGGGTAAGAACAAGCAGAGTCATTTGACTTATCAGTTTAACGTTCTGTGAAAAAGGCTCTTGCTGTGGCCCTACAAACCTTCCCTTTCCAATTGCGCATGATTGCCAAATGTGCCCCTAGTACACCCCCTCCTATTCCCCCACATCTTCCTGAATCCTCTCCAGGCCCCTCCAAGTAACTTCACTCCCAGGCCCAAGGTGCTAAGGTTCCCCATACAGACCCTTTTGATTGTCTCTCCCAATCCTTTTTGATGGACCACGTTTACAGCACCCCTACTGGGTCTGATCCTCCATCTTCTCCTCCCTCTAGTTCTCTTCCCCAGGATGGTGATGCCCAAACTGACCCAGCCAAACCCCAAGATGACAGCCCTGTTCCGGCCAAAACAAAGCACACTGGATCCCCCGGCAAGGAGTTGCCACTTACCTGCAGACCCACCTATGTAGAGGATTTGACAAGCAGCTTCGAGCTAGGCTCAGGACAGAATGCAATCGCCTAACTTTAGAGGACAAAGTCTCCGACACTCAGGAAGTGGATAACAATACGAGTACCTTTTTATTTGGTGATCTTTTCATTAAAGATCTGGGCAAATTTGTCAACATTTATACAGCCCTAAGGCAAGGCCCAACTTTCCCTTAAAAGGGTCTTTTACTCCAACCTTTTTGCCATGGCAGGGCGTTGCCGAGGTCGTTTGCCTAGCCATGCCTTCCCCAGAGGCCTCCAGAATGGATTTGATGATCGCCGGAGCTCCTCCTGGCAATGTTAGGATGGTAGCAACACCTTCTATCCTTCCCAGTCCCACATCTGCAGGGTCAGGCATAGAAGGAGCGACTTCCAAGCTGGATCACACAGAGGAGCACAACTGTCTATTACAGGTGAGCCTGATTTCTCCCTATCCAGTATCTTTGGTGGTTCGATTCATCTCTTTTTTCACAACTGGGCTCAGATAACTCAAGACGCCTGTGTCCTCCAGACTCTACAAGGCTATCTGATAGAGTTTTACGGGATCCCATTCCAAGCAGTAACCCCTTGTCCTCAGTCTTTTTCCCTTCCAGACTAAGCAGTAATCATCGAGGAGTATCGAAGTCTAGCCCTCTCCCCTGCATCTCAAAACCCAAGAGGTTTTTACAGTAGCATCTCTTTGGTTTCCAAGCGGGGTGGGGGGCACAGGTTGGTTCTCATTCTCAAGGACTTCAAAAGCTGAGTTTATTACTACCAATTCAAGATAGAGGGCATTCACTTACTCAAGACCTCTTCGGAGAGGGCAACTGGATGGTCTGGCTCGAACTGAAGGATGCCCACCTCACGGTTCCGATTTTTCCTTCCTATGGTGGAATTCCTGGCTTGAGTATTTTGTTCTACCTTTTGGTCTATCCTCCGCCCCTTGGTGTTTCACCAAGCTAATGAAACCTGTGGTGGAATTCTTGTGCGTTCAAGGAGTGCGCCTCATAATTTACTTAGATTACTTAGGCCCACATGTAGGTAAATGTGAATTACCGATTCATAAATACCGAATTTTACCGATTCTGTATTCATGAATCTGCAATTCAGATGTAGGTAGAAATTCGGTAACAAATACCGAATCGGTATGATTCGGTATTTACCGATTCTGTAATTACAGAATCGGTATCTGCCATTGATTCCTATGGGCCTTGAAGCCCATAGGATTCAATGGCAGTTACCGATTCGGTAATTACAGAATCGGTAAAAATACCGAATTTACAAGGGGGACAGGGTGTCACTTTGACACCCTGTTGCACCCCTGTAACTGGCTTGTGCGCCATGTGGCACACATACATGCCCTTAGGGCATGTATGTGTGCCACATGGCACAGGTGTACATGCACAGATGTGCATGTACACAAGAATTCGTTATTTACCATGCAATTGTATTACATGGTAAATAACGAATTCTAAAGGCCCTGTAGCACTGTTAGAAGTGCTACCTACATAGGAAAATACAGATTCGGTAATTTTACCGATCAGTAATTTTACCGATTTGGTAAAATTACCGATTCGGTAAAACTACCGAATCTGTATGTTTTCAGTGCCCTTACATACCAATGTCAAAATACCGGACGGAAACGGCCGAAAATCGGTATTTTCGGCCGATTCCGACTGGTATTTTGACACCTACGTCTGGCCGTTACTTATTATGGCCCAGGAGAAAGAAGTTTTCCTGTCACACTTGAAAATGACCATATGTCTTCTCCAACAGTTTGGTTCCATTCTGAACCTGGAAAACTCCTGATTGATTCCCTTACAATCAATAGAATTCCTGGCTGTCCAGATAAATTCAGGGAGGGCACAGTTATTATAGCCCTCTTGGAAGATAAAGGACATCAAGAGAGAATTAAAGTCCCTCTTAACCAAGGAGAAGGTATCTCTGAGGCAGGTGGCTTGAATGGTGGGATTGCTTGCATCCTCCACTCAAGCCATTTTTCCGGGTCCCCTTCAATATCGAGCTCTACAACGGCTAAAAATTCATCACCTCCAAAAGAACCTGTCCTATTGGGACTTAGCTCCCCTGTCCAGGAAACCAGTATTGTGGCTGGATCGCGTGGAGGCCTGGGATGGCAGGGCGATTTTCGGTTCTCAACTGGACATTGTCACAGAGTCTGATGCAAGCAGGTGGGACTGGGGAGCCCGCTGGTGGTCTCTCTCCAAGGGGGACTGTTGGTCAGAGGAAGAACTTCAGTTCCATATCATTAGTGTGAAACTCCTGGCAGGTCCATTTGCCATTGGGGCTCTCTCCTACCCGAAGTTCTCTGGTTGCATCCTGCTGCAAATGAACAACATATTGGTGGTTCAATACGTCAACAAATTGGGGACACAAGATCTTGCATGCTGGGGGAGATTACCAATGAGATTTGGCATTTTCGCTTGCAATGCAAGATCTCGGTAATTGCAGAACATGTGTTGAGCCATTCCAATGCGATTGCAGACCAGAGTTCCAGATGTTTTAAAGAGTCCAGCGATTGAAGGTAATTTCTCCCCAACTTTCAGAGGCTTCAACATCTGGGGTGCTTTTCTTATTTGTACCCGTCTGAATGCCCAAGTTCCCTGGTTCTTCAGTTGGAGGCCAGATCCTCTGACCTTGGCGACCATTGTCTTCCTTCAAGACTGGGGTCAGGGGTTATTGTATGCCTTTCCCCATTCCTTATGACACCTCAAGTAGCTGCTCACGCGAGACTTCAGAAAGCAAATCTGGTCTTTTGACTCATGTTGGAGATCTCAGTCCTGGTTCCCAACTCTGATGGATCATTCATGAAAGCTTCCGGTGCAGCTCCTTATAATGCAGGAACTTCTGATGGACCCCTTGGGCAATCCTGCACCCCCTTGTTCTGTAGGGGACTCTTTGCCTCATGGCATTGCATTTTCAGGAGACGTTGGAGCCTGCCGGGCCTTTTGCAGCAGGCTGAGTTGTCACTAAGCCTTGGTCTTCCAACACCCATAGGTGATATGCTTTGGCATGGGGTCAATAGGTAAGTTAGTGTGAGCCACAAGGTTTTGATTTTGTGGTGGCAAGCTTATTTGAGGTTGTGAACTTCCTCTCTTTTCTCACAGTGGATGGTGTGGCTTATTGATCTGTAAACAATTTTCGCTCAGCCATTTCCACCAGCCATACACCCTGGATGGTAAACCCATCAGACAGCACCCATTGGTCTGCAGGGTTATGCAGTGTATTTGAGTATAGAAAGCCTCAACATCCTGTTACTCTCTGCTTTGGGATGTCAACGTGGTGCTTAGATTCATACAGATGCAAAAAGAACAATAGATGGACAGCATGGAGAACAATGTCATACATTCACCCCAGTACAGAGATCTGAGCCTAAATCCATCGTTTTTTTTGCACTCGATGCTATTCCAGTTTGAACCCAGTCATATGCAAATCATTCTTGACCCTGCGCCCAGTGGGAACAGTCCATCCCAAACTGCCAGGCCAGGTCATCCCAGGACTGGAAACAAGCATCCTAGGACCGTTTTCGGGGTTTCACCCCTCATCAGCCAGGATAGCTTGACTCCAGTGGCATGGATAGCACGGTACCCACGTCTGGGCATACCCGCCCCACTTGGGGTGACAAATGCAAACAAAAAGAACAATTGATAGACAGAATGCAGAACAATGTCATACATTTACTCCAGTACAGAGATCTGGGCCTAAATCCATCGTTTCTTTTTCTCCCAATGCCATTCCAGTTTGAACCCAGCCATATGCAAATCAGTCTTGATCCTGCACCCAATGGGAACAGTCCAGCCGGAGCTGCCAGGCCAGGTCCTCTCTGGACTGGAAACAAGCATCCCTCATCAGCCAAGATAGCTTAACTCCAGTGGCAAGGGTCCCAGGCTTACTGTGCCACTGGTTTCAAGCTAGCCTGACTGATGAGGGGTGATGCCCTGAAACCGGTCCCAGGATGCATGTTTCCGGTCCAGGGAGGACCTGGATTGGCAATTCGGGCTTGACTGTTCCCATGAGGCATGGGGTCAAGACTGATTTGAATATGACTCAGTCTAAACTGGGGTGGCATGGTGAGCAAAAGAATGATGGATTTAACCCAGATCTCTTGACTGGGGATGAATGTTTGATTTGCTCTGCATTCCGTCCATCATCTGTCTGTCTTTAGATTCTTACAGGGCTGGTCATAGAACTCCCTTTTTATCCCATAAGCAGTTATAGGGCAAACTGACTACCCTTCTGTGTCTCACCTCATGCCACAGTCTCTGATGTCAAAGCGCTCGACAACGCATGCAGTGTTTACTCCAGAAGGTGTTTCTTTTCAGCTTTCCAGGCGCACAAAACATTTTCTAAATTAGTTTCCTAACCAAGTTTTCCTGGCAATCCACAGTTGTGTGTAGTTCAATGCCTTCAAGCTTATCAGCTAGCACCCAGGTCGATCAGACATGATTCTTCGGGCATTGTTGACGATGGCCTCTGCCACTTTGGGATGTTGGATTAAAGGGTTGCTGGAAGTACCTGGGTGGATGTGTCTGTGTTTGGTGCACATTCAGTAAGGGTGATCCAGCGGCTCACCAGCAACAGGTACTCCAATATCATATACTCACCTGGGCCCATAAAAGATACTCACACAACCTGCCAATAATTCACTGGAGTCAATGTTTATAATTTCCTACCATTTCAAGATTAGTCACTTATTATTTTGAACTAATCTTTCACTGCTCAAAAAGTTCTTTCCTCTGGTCAATGGACCATTAGTTGAACTAGTTGATGGTGATATTACATAAAAATAATCTTCTTACGTTTATAAATGACCACAGACTCAGGAATTTTTTTTAATCTTTATCTAAATGTTCATGTGAACCACTTACAAAGTACAGTACAGTCTCAGTCACTCGTAGGAAGGAAGATTCAATGAATTAATCAAATCAAACACATACTTTTAAACCTTGCAATTTCTTATGAACAGAAAGGAGAGGATAGAGAGAAAAGAACATTGGCACTTTCACAGAAATATAGTTACCTAGGATGGTGTGAAAACCAACCCCCTGGCCAAGGAGTTGGGAAGGGTCCCCTGGAAAGATCAGGCGACAAAGGCTTCAGGACAGGAATCTGGAAAGGCTAGATGACCTCTCTACCACCGACGCTTGCGTAGCACCCCTCTCTGACACTCTCTTCCTCCTCGAGATTCTTCCGCGATCTTCTTCTAAGTAATATTAATTTAGGATAGATGGTTCTACATTCGATTCTTCATCAGCATTTCCCGTCACTCCAACAGCATCCCGAGCTCTGCGGCATTCAGCAAATCTCTGTCTCCGTCTACTTGGACAGCATCCCTGTCTCATGCTTTTGAACTAGCTAAAGCTACCTCAATTAAACTCTTTGGTATTCATGTACCACCCATTAATGTTTCAATATCGTACAAAATACTGACTCTGATTGGACAGACAAGGGGGGCATGATCATCACACCATGCTTATTTTTCATCATAGTCTATCAGTCTATTGTTCAAAGATCCCACCCCTTAATTTTTATTCACAAATCTTTATTCCCACCGATATTCACATCTTATTAGACACAAAAGTATATATATTTTTCTTTTTTTTAGCTTTTTTTGTTTTTTTGTTGCAAATATTACCTGTGTAATTGTTATTTATTATTGACATCACATAAGGATAATATACAATTATTCATAACATAAATTCAATTATATACATAAAATCATCAATTAGAAAAAAGAAACAGAATAATCAAAGTCCTCATCAGCAGCTGGTCTGCCTAATCTGCGACATTCCAATTCCTATATGATAGTAATTACCTTCCTTATCAGTAATAATCTATATCGAGAGATCCATTGGGCCCCATATTTTTACATTTTTTACCATAGAGGCTGTACCCCTAGCTTTAGCCAGGGCAAATTCCATACCATAAGTCGTTGTAATAATAAACCACCAGTCATGAATTGTTGGTGGTAGCGGGGAAACCTACATCCGGGCGATAGCCAACCTAGCTGCTACCATCATGATAGTAAATGGCCGTGCCAGAGCAGGTTTATCTGCCTTTTACCCCAATATGATTTCTAAAGTAGTAAATGTAGGTCCCATTCTAAGTTTGCTATAAAACACCAGGCCGATCTTCTGCCAATAAAGTTGTAATTTTGGGCAATCTATAAACATATATATATTAGATTTGCAGCTTGAGTCCCACATTTAGGACATTTAGTCTTTTCTCCTCCACTATTACCTCCTGCCCATCTACTAATCCTTTCGGGTGTATTGTACAACATACCAACTGTACGAAGTTGTTGTAGTTGCAGACTCACAGAGTGGACTGAATCACCAATATTACCCAATATTACCCAAAGCTTGTGCAATCATACCAGATGTTATAGCCAATTTCAGCGTTTGACTCCAATGTAGTACTAGCTAGCTTTTCACACCCATCAGTTTTAAAACTAGTCACCAACTTATACATATTGCCTATAAGAGATTTGGTGTTCTCCTCATATAAAAGATCCCAAATCGAAGATTTTGTGATGAGATTTAGATCAACATGTTTCTGAAGATAGTCCCTTATCTGTACATATTTAAACAGGTGGTTAGCAGGCAGTTTATGTTGGAGTTGTAAAGCGTCAAATGATTTTATTCCTCTAACATCATACATATCACCCAGATATAATTGTCATGTATTCCCATTCATTCAGAGGACTTTTGATCTGGTTCCCAGGGTATGTATCGTTTGCGTCCTTAGACTGTGTTCAAAAGTCACATCACTTCTTCTGGCTCAATCACACCACGCATGTGCGGAGGTCAGGTGGGTTATAGACTCTAGATTCGTACGAGAGGCCCAAATGCATACTAATAAGAAAGTCATAGACAAATATTAATTTCAATATATGGTTTCACTGAATACCACCTATATCTACTCTATTCCCGTTCATTTATTAATGCTTCCCCCGCATTAGCATTAGTAAAAATAGCTTGTGTTCGTTTCAGCAGATGCTAAGCATGTGAGCTTCCAAGCCGCCATCTTAATAGCGTCTGCTCATGGGCAAGAAATTCCCTCCTAGCGACAGCTCGTCATACTGCGTAGGTACAGTTGACGCATGCGCAATAAAGATTTCCCATTAGCAGCCTTTTTAGAATTTCGCTCGAGTTACTTTTTAGTAAAACACGTAGGCAAGCTTCTCTATCTTTTATGTTCAATGTTGTGCAAATTAATTCACACAATAAGTGGTTAATACAATATTAGAAGTTAAATGAGAGGATTGCTTTTGAGCAAGTCTCTTTTCTACGAGTCCTTGCTCCATCAAGGGGAGCTATGGAATCTAAGTCCTTTGGGTTGGGGTCTCGTTCAGAGGACATTATGAAAGTGGCTGACTAATATTCAGACTCTTCTTTTAATTTTTTTATAATAAACATATTGTAAATGATGCATCTGTCGTGGTGGATCCCCTTTAAAGAGCATAATCTGACCGTCCAGTCCTGACATAGATTGAAAAATGTTTAAAGCTGTCGTGTCAAAAAAAAATCCAGTTCTATGAAGGACATGAAGACGAGGATTATCCCATATGGACAATTGATTGATTTATCATTGATGACTTTGTGCCCACCCTATGTAGTTAATTTGTGGTGATGGAGTTGAACATGGTCAGGCTGAAGGTACAAGGTTTGCTGTTTCCAGTTGGTGACAATACTGTTGTTGTATTAAGGTTTATTCAGTCACCTTCTCCTGTTGTTGTCTGGCGTTGGATCATGTTCGTGGGACTCGGAGAAAGCCTGTTGGACTTGTTGGAATGTTCAAATTCATGGTTAGGCTGTAGGGACTGATGACTTGCAACGAAAGAGGAGTCTTTGTGGGTTGCCTACAATATAGTGGTGGGAGGCTGTAAAGATGACCAGTCAGGCAGGTAAGTTGTAACACCTTTATTCAAGAATAGTCCTGACACCAAGGCACGTCTATATGCAGTCACCACTCAAGCAACTGTCAACTCTCAACTGTCATCCTGCCGGTGGTCAGGTAGAACACCCTGACGTCACAATGCACCGGCAGGTCGCGCGTGCAATGTACAGGGCGCGCGTGCATTACATTTGATAAGAGCACTGACTTAATTAAACATAACACATCTCCCTTTCCAAAACAATAAGAAGGACCGTGAGTGCACGACTGAAGCTTATGGGTGAGGAGGGGAAACCACAGCTAATCACATATGTAATCTTGTAACTTAGCTGGAGGTTTGACCACTCTCCCATATCTGCTCACAGTGGGTTCATCCTCACAACTGACGTCCTGTGACGTAACATCTTCATAAACAGAATCATCTGAATCAGAATTTGTATCGCTGTTGGTCAGATACCTGTACTCTTCTGATGTCTCCTTGCTCTGCCTACTACTACTGTCTTCCACCCGTGAGGCATTAGAAGTGTTCTCACTCTCAGAAGATACTTCGTTTGTACCTAAGGATACAATGTTAGTACCATCTGGTCGAGGCCCTTCAATTTCTTCACGGTCCAGAATCCAATCGTAGTCTTGATAACAGGAAACTTCCTTATTTTCCAGAGTGGATTGATAACCAACCATTCCTTTCCCCTCTTTGCACAATGATAAAGCAGAAAAATGCCAAGTTTTTCCATCACTCAAAAGAGCAGAATTACAAAACACTTTCTTTACCTCCATAGGTTGTGAGTAGTGATTTTTTCCCTTGCTAGTACTTCTGTTATTTTTCACTCTCACTTTGTCACCTGCTTTGATGGCAACCTTTTTACATGCATGCTTACTGTCATAATATTTCTTAGCAATGGTTTGTGACATTCTTAAATTCCCTTGTATCTCCTCTGGAGACCAACTCTCTCTTTTGGGGGTAGCCCAACCTATGTTATCCTTGGTAATGGGAGTCCTCCCTCTCAAGAGTACAAAGGGACTGGTACCTGTTGATACACATGGTGTAAACCTGAATGACCAAAGATTTTTGACAAGTTGTTTTCTCCATGACATGTCATTCTGATTTGCTAGTTGAATGATTCCTTTAATCACCCGAGTGAACCTTTCAACGGCACCATTACCTGCAGGATGATAAACAGACGTGGTTTTGTGTTCTATCCCATGTTTCTTCAGAAATTCTTTGAAAATTTTTGACGTGAACTGTGGGCCATTGTCCGACACAATGCAATTTGGAAGGCCCTCTCTTAGGAATAGCTTGCGCAAGAAACTTACAACACTTTTAGCTTCTGCGTCCTGTACCACTTCAACCTCTGGCCATTTAGAGAAATGGTCTACCAGTACAATAAGATGTAACAGTTCTCCCTGTTCACGAATGGGCCCGCAAATGTCAATACCCAATCTGACCCAAGGCATGTTTGGACAAGACAGGGGTTGAAGAGGTGGTCTCAGTGTTTGTTTTGACTTGTCAGAATTTTCACAGGCTGTACAATTCCTGACACTTCTTTCAATTCTATGTCATAACCAGGCCACCAGTATGAATTCCTGACTCTACTCTTGGTTTTACCAATGCCAAGGTGCCCATCGTGGCAAATATCAAGGAGTTTAGTGCGAAACCCTTGGGAGGAACAACCTTGCCATTTCTCAAAATCAAATCACCTTCGATAGACAACTCGTCTTTTAGTTCCCAAAATGGTCGACTCGCAATAGAGCAGGTATTTTTTTCTTATCAGGCCAGCCCGCTCTTATGTATTTCTTTACCTCAAGTAGAACACCATCCTCCTCCATATTTTCTGACCACTCTGCACCAGAGATACATGGCATCTCTTCTACAACATTAGCTATGCAGAATGTGTCAATGTCTGAAGCCTAATCTTCATTGTTTGGTAGAGTTAAACGGCTTAGACAGTCCGCCACCTAGTTTTTCACACCAGGAAGATATTCAACTTCATAGTTATATTCTAACAATTTCATAGAAATTCGTGACAAACGGGGGGAAGCCACTTGAAGTCCCTTTGTAGTAAGCACTTTCACTAAGGGTTTGTTATCACTTCTAAGGGTGATTTTGTATCCCCAAATGTATTGTCTAAAATGATTCAATCCCCATGCACATGCTAGTGCCTCCCTCTCAATCACAGAATACCTTCCTTCTGTGGGCGTGATTGAACGTGAGGCAAAAGCAACTGTAACCTCTTTTCCTTCTCCGTTAACCTGTGAGAGTACCGCTCCCAACCCCTTATTGCTTGCATCCATGGTCACTATGCTTTTTAAAGAGGGGTTGAACCCTTGAAGAGGTGGGGCATCGCAAATGTCCTCTTTTATCTTGTAAATTGCTTCTTCACAAGTAGCGTTCCACTCAAATTTACTCTTCTGTTTTATGAGTTCTCTTAAATGTAAGGTTTTTGAAGAGAAGTTCTTTACAAATTTAGCATAAAATTCTGAGAGGCCTAGGAATGCTCTGACCTCTTCCTTATTTTTGGGTGAGGGGGCTTCCCTAATTGCAGATAGCAGCTCTTTTTTTGGTTTTATGCCATTCCCATCAATTTCATGCCCCAAATAGGTGACTTTATTTGTAGCTAATTTGCATTTACACAAATCCGCTGTAAGCCCATGATGTTCTAGCAACCCTAGGACTCTGTTAAGTTTGGCATCATGTTCTCCTCTGCTGGTGCCTGTTACCATGATGTCATCTTGGAAAATTAAGAGATTTTTTCCCCCTTTAAAGAGTTCACTCATCAACCTCTGAAACATGGCCGCAGCAGAGGCCAGTCCAAACGGTACTCTCTTAAACCTGAAACACCCCAAGGGGGGTTACAAATGAGGTAAGGCTCCTGCTTTTGGGATGTAAAGCCACTTGGTGGTAGGCAGAACTTAGGTCAATGGTAGAAAACCATTTTGCTCCATTAGTATGTGTTAGACCTGTCTGCCCTCTGGGTAGTCCCTCCTATTTAGTTATTTATTTTTGTCCCCTTTTTGCCCCTCAAATTCCTTAATTTTTATGTCCACTGAATTTTTGCGGTGTTAGCTAGGGGTTAGATGCTCTTTGACCCTCGTAGTCCTTTTCCCTGAGGCCTAGGTGCCTCTTCTGACTAGATTTGTAAGAGCCACAAAATGGTCGCCATTAACTGCCATAACTGTCCCCTCTAGGGAAGGGACCATAGGGTTACACTAAGAAGGTACTAGAACCTTCTGGAGGGTTCTGGTAGCCAGAACCAGCCTATATAAGGCCAGCACCAGGGTGGCCATTTTAGGTGTGGAAATAGAGTGACCAGGGAGAGCTTGGGTGGAGACTGGTCAGGAGCAAAACTTTAGCGTGGGAAGGAAGGCGCACTGAGGGAGGGGTCAGCCTGTCTCTTAGGTTAGCTACCCTACCCGGTTGACGTACCCCCCGCCTACTGACCGAGCCCTATCAGCACGGGTTATCAACAGCTTTCCAATCTTGCCAAATCACCAGCTGAGGCGCGGTAGAACACCCCCCCTGGGATTGTAGCAAATAAGGCACTCAGAGAAAGCGCGGTTAGCTTAACCGTCCGCCTTCCCCCTCCTCGGAAGACCAGCCTGGACTGCTGCTGGAAAGTGCAGGACCTAGCCATTGTCTTGTAACTCAAGGGTCCCCGCTGTCAGGCGACAGTAGAGAGCAGTAATCCTACCTCATCGGGCCGGAGAAGGGACCGCCTGTTACCGGACGTCTGCCCCAAGTTGGGGGTCTCTGGTGAGGAAAGCTGACAAGGAGCTGCAGCGCAGGAACCCGGAAGAAGGGGGCGGGAAGTCGCCCAAGACCAACCCAGGAAGCCTCCTCCGCCTCCGACGGCTAAGGCGTGGGGCGTGTCCCGAAGACGCGAGGCACGCCGAGTGAGAGACGCCACAGCCCCGGCCCAGTCAGCTGTGTGGGAGCCGGCAGCACTGGGACCGGAACCTCCACAGAGCAGTGGGTGCCCAGCGGAACAGGTGTTACCCAGCAAACCAGCCGGGACCAGCATAGCAGAGACCCGGTAAGATCGGGAGGGAGGAGCGGAGCTCCCGGAGTAAAAGGGGCCTGCTTCGGTCCAGAAGTAGTGGCGTGGGAGTCTGCCTCACCTGGGGAGTTACTCTAGAACCAAATGACTGGGTGGGAGGATCTCTCTAGCTAACGGCGCCAGGGACAGCGTTACTGAAGCGCGTGGCCCAGAACAACACTAACAACACTAACATTGCTCAAGACCTGGACCTGGACCTGAAAGTCAAGGTCTGAGAGCTGTATAGGAAATACGAGGGAAATAGATGAGAAGGGTGTCTCCTTGTAAAACGAAGCTCCTAGAGCCTGAGAATGATTTTTGTGAGAGACGAATGTTACCTTGTGCTTAAAGTATAACGTAAATGGATATCTAATAAACGTAACTTCTATTGCCTGTCTTTATCCAGATAGCCAGCTGCGTGAGCCTTGACTCTAGGGGCCTGTTAGTGAATTGTACCTGGGAACCTGTAATCCTCTGCTTGCAATAGCCTTGGAGCATAGTGAGTAAAATATAAGCTTGTCACACTGAGGAGCAAAACTAATTCGTGTACCTGAGTTGAAGCTGTAGAAACTGTATTTAGTGCTCTGGTTGTAAGAATTATCCCAGAACTTTTGCCCTGAAAAAGTGTTAAAAAGTATTAATGCTGTTTTGTGAAAATTGGGTTTAGCCCAGAAAGTGATAACAGAGATTTGTACTATATTATAGAAAGGTTGTGCTAAAAGTAGAACGAAATTGCTAAAGATGATTTTATAAAGCAACCCGTATTTTTCTAGAATTGGTGTAGTGTCATTTTTGAGTGGATGGATGTTTGGTTACTGAAGGGTGTGACGCAAATTTAACACAATTGCTTTGGAGTTAGGCCTTCCCACTTAGTGCCAAGCTACCCTATGTGACTTGGGTGTTCCCTAGGTCCAACAGTATGGGACAGCATCTCACTAATTTTTGGCAAAGGGAACTGATCCACCAGAATGTTTTCATTAAGATCGCGTAGATCAATACATAGACGGAGCTTGCCGTTGGGCTTCTTCGTGATAACTAATGGCGAAACCCACTCTGCTGATTCAACCGGCTCAATGATGCCCTCATTCTGTAATTTTTTAAGTTCATCTTCCACCTCACCAATGATGGAAAACGGTATGTTTCTAGACTTGTGTATACAAGGCACAGCATCTCTTTTAAGTTTTATTTCATGGACAAAACCTTTAAGTTTCCCAATGTTTTCTTGAAGAAGTTTTTACATTCTTCCTCTGTTTGTAAGATGAGGACGGGATCCGGACTGTTAGGATCCAGAATTATACCTAATTCTCCTTGGTCAATCCACCCTAACACAGAAGGACCCACCTTGGAGACATACAGTTTGCCAACTGTTTGGCGAGACTTAAATTTGAATTCTAGTTCCTTGTAACCCAACATTTCAATTAGATCATAATTAAATGATTTTGGGAAAATATCTGGGTTCTTTAACTTCTTACCAATGACTGGAACAAATTTCTCGAACCATACTTCTTCATTTACTATAGTGTATGGGGAGCCAGAATCAGCAACAATTGATATATCTACCCCGCCAATGTTCATGTCACATACTGGTTTCTTTTTTTTGTTACCACTATCTTCCACATTCAACACAAATAAGTTCATATCTTCTTCATCAGAAGATGTAAATTCTTCTTTTTCATCATAAATTACTGCTTTGACATTTCTTCCCCCTTTTTGTTTCTTAGGACACATGGCACTGAAATGTCCTACCATACTACAATTTGAACATTTTTGCCTTACCGCTGGACACGATCTGTCGTTAGCCAAATGGTATCTACTGCCGCATCTAAAACATTTTCTGTCATCTGAAAGCTTAGCTTTCTGGCTAGAATCTCTTTTCTGCACGTAACTGGAATTAGGCCTACTATTTGCTTTTCTAGAACCAATGACTTTTGCCACCATAGATTTGTCCTCTGTAGAGGATTTTTCTTCCTGTAACACAGCCTTGGCACACCTTCCAGTTAATTCAGTACATTTAACTATTTCTACTACTTCTTCTAATGGCAATTCACCTTTAGCCCACAGTTTCTCCTGGACATGTTTATTTGAGGATCTCATAACGACCTGGTCACGAACCAGCTCATCATGTAAAGCCCCAAATCTGCAAGTTAGTGCTAAATTTTTCAACGCAGCAACGTAATCTTCTACAGATTCTTCAGGGGCTTGTCTGCGTTGAAAAAATTTCAATCTGTTGACAGAAATAGAAATAGTAGGTTTGAAATACATGGTCAAATCTTCTACTGCAACCGTATATACATCACCTGGCCTAGTTTTTTTGTTGATGCGGTTGTACATTTTCATTGCCTTTGCACCTAAACAATGTAGAAGAATTTTCTTTTTCTTCTCAGGGGTCAATTCTTCATCCCCCTCAAAAGTGGATAAATAGTTCTCAAAGTACTCCCTCCACTCTTCCCATTTAAGGGCATCATCACCTGTAGAGGGTATGAAAGGTAAGGGTGGAGATAAATTCCACACATTACCTGAAGCCATGGCTAATTAACGTCTATATTCCAAATGAGGACAGGTTTTTAAGTAAGTATATTTTCTAGTACAATTCTATGTTCGAATTATCTTTTAAGATTATAATCCAACAACTTTTAAAGGTTTTTTTTTCCAAGTAAAAGTTATCCAGCCAAATGTTTTAAAGTTCCCAACCTCGGGGATAATCGTAGTGTTTAAGAACAAAAATTCTACGTTTCCAAAACCAAACTTTTTATGGTGTGCGTGTCACCGCTTTGAGAAACACGCGAGTTCCACAACAATTAGCTTTCTAGTGTTTATTTCCGTTCTTAGGACACTGACTGGCACTAGAAGAAACACTTGGTTAATGTGGACTGGTGTGCGTATCACCGTAAAAATGACAAGCACAAAACACAGCGTCCCACTTTTCCAAAATGGCCGCCCGACGTCGTTGAACGGTGCGTTCCACTGACGGTCACACCGAAACCTGACAGGAAAATCTTCTCCTCAGGATGCGTCGTGTCGTTTGGTTAGGAAGGCGGCACACGCTTCGAATCCGAACCGCGAAGTCTTCTCTTCATGGAACCGATCTCCTCATGCATCCGCTCCTCACCGATCCCCTCAGGCATCCACTCTTCTCCTCACACGGACGGAAGGATCTTCACACAAGCAGGGTGCACCGTATTCACACCCACGAAATCGTTAAACAAGCCAGAGGATGTGTGGGAAAACAGGAACAACTTCCCAGACTATGGCTAAAGTCCCTTGTAATCTCCCGGTGGGAATCACCCAAAGCACGGAGATCAGTCAAACTTCCTCCAAAATTCCCTCACTCGTACCGGAGGGGGTGAACCATGGAAACCCTGACAGCGTGCAGGGCTACACAAGCAGCTGGACACATTCAAACTCACCCGTTAAAAATGGTGTATAGAGCGACGTCCAGAATGCTGCCTCCAGGAATGTTCCCTTGATGAACACGAACACTGTTGCGTCACTGTCACAATCCGTGACTACAATACCACACGCAATCCCTGCGTGGTGGAACAGCTGTTATCCTGGAGATTCCGCTTATCGCCAATTCTTTTATAGCGGAATACAGATGAGATGGCAACGCTTTGCAGTATAGGACGTACCCAACAACAGATTGGAAGGCTTCTGGTGGGTTCTTCGTGGTGTCAGGATCCCCGTCTCGTCGCCAACTTGTAAAGATGACCAGTCAGGCAGGTAAGTTGTAACACCTTTATTCAAGAATAGTCCTGACACCAAGGCACGTCTATATGCAGTCACCACTCAAGCAATTGTCAACTCTCAACTGTCATCCTGCCGGTGGTCAGGTAGAACACCCTGACGTCACAATGCACCGGCAGGTCGCGTGTGCATTACATTTGATAAGAGCCCTGTTTTAATTAAACATAACGTGCCTCTAGTTAATTGACTTCTAAGTATTAAACTTTCACGCCACTGCCAAAATAAGATTTTTTCAACTAAAAAATAGGGAGTTTCCCGTCTGAATCGGGTCTATTGGCATGTATGGAAAAATGACGACAACCCTACCCACCAAGCCACTCTTTTCATACCCTAAAACGTAGGCTCACTAACTCTATAATCTGAACAGACACATATAAAAAATACCAAATGAAAGGCGGGAGTTTAAGTTTACAACAGTGAGGCATAATAAATCAGTCTGTGACGACATCCAAGGACGAAAATAGTCCGCGATAGAGCAAAAACAAAAACCTGTGAAGACACAATGCTGGCACTCTTCGAGTTCGAAAGCCCTCGGTTTGTCGTGGAAGGAAAGATTTACATGGCCGCGCCCCTTCATCTGTATGAACACGCCTCTTACATTTGGGGCATGCGCACAAAAGTCTTACATCTGTATCTGTCAAGAGGAGCAGGGACACCGGTTGAGGGCGCTCTTTATGTTGCACTACTATTGGTCGTTACGTCACCGGTGAGAGAGTGCCTGTGAATGGCTGCTGTTTTGCAGTGTCGCCATTGGCTGCAAGCGGGCTCGCGCGGAGAGGCGGGTCATGAGTTCATCCGGAAGCGGCCGCAGCTCGGATTGGTCGGAGGGGGCCGCGCCGGGAAGATGGCGTGCGTGAGGGAAGGGGGCGGCCGGGCGGAGCAGCAGGACTGCAGGATGGCCGCGGTCGAGAATTGTCCTCCTGTGGTCCAACACAGGGAGAGTGACAGCGGCCCCAGATGGGGTCCCCAGCATGCAGGGGCCAAGGAGCTGGCAGAGCTGTACTCACCAGGTATGGCACCCAGGACGGGGCAGGGAGACCGTTTAGTAGCTGCGGCGTTGGAGAATGTGAAGGGATGGGGGTCTAGTGAGAGGCATACAGACGTAGTGAGACGGGTGGGAAGTAATGCACTGTAGCTTTTCGCCCTTGAAGCTGGCTTGAGAAGGGGTGGGGCAGGATGAGCGAAGCCGGGGAAAAAGCTTAATGATGTGTGAAGAGAGAGTTAATGCCAAAGGTACAGCGTGTATGTGTTTAATGCTACTTAACCAAGAAGCAGATGTGCATAGGAAAGCGCCGGCTAGACGAACTGTGATCCCTGTGTCTGGCGAGAAAGTGCATTGGCCTTCCCAGGGTGATCCATCCGTGTTCCCCTTCTTGAAGGAAAGGGGATACTCCCTGGTCAGGAATTCGAAATGCATGGGTGACAGACTGAACACGCCCAGCTCCGGGGCATGTGTTGTGGGAAATGCTCTCTGTGTTTCGAGTGGGAGTACTATGATAGACAAATCCTCAAAACCAGGGAACGGTTTAAATAGATTTATTCATAAGCATAAGGAGCACACTGTAAAGCACCCTCCTCCACGAAAGTCGAGATGTTGGGGTAATGATACAACTGTGGTGGGTGTAGAAAAAGTGCCATGCGCCTGCTTCACTAAGAGAAGTGCCCATGTCATTTTGGGAGGGGGTGGGACAGAGTGGGGGCTTCACCATGTGTCATATACAGAGAGCTAGGAGACGCGCCCTTAACATTGCAGAGCGAGGTTGTGTAACGCAATGTAGAAGCTCTAATGGCAGTTGTGAGTGGCTCTAAGACCTCGGCTCATCGATGTCCGAACGGAGAGGACACAGACCCGAGTGGAGTGGGTGTTGTCGGAGGCGAGAGAAGTATGTATGTGTACAGCAGGGCTTTAAGTGGGGTAAAAATAACTCGGGGGTCTCAAGGGGGGGGGGGGGTCAATGTAATTAAGGGCGTTGCTTAAAACAGGAAAGCTAAATACCTGTGCTTAGTATAGTGTGCCGTCCGACTTGTATTTTGCTGTTTCTATCATTGCATCCAGATATGATACAAGTAACACCGACAACAAGTCAGACCTCTTGGTTTTGTCGGTGGTTGTTAGTTACATAAGATAAATATGCAGTTACTGTGCCTTGTAAATAATATTGAAAAAGCTTCCACTTAAAGCCCTGGTGACATCACAACGCACATCCATGTGCCTGCTATCTCTGCAGTCCGGAAAAAAGACGGACTGCATGAGCCAGGGCACAAAATAGAGCCCATAGGGACCCGTTTCTTGGTCCCCTTTAAAAAAAAACTGCAGGTGCTCAGCACTGGTGAGACTCGGTCCACTTAAAGCCCTGGTGTACCGTATTTCTGTAGCACAAACCCAGCCAGAACACAGCGGACGGGTGTACGTCATCAAAGGCAAACTAAAGCCAGTGAGTAATAGGAGAGGTGCTGGGTTGTGTAAGTTTAATGTATTGTGATGCTGTGCACTTTAAAGAAGTGAGTCTTCAACTTTTCCATTAATTGGAGCAGGGTTGGTGCAGTTGTGATTTATACAGGATGTTGTTCCAGTTCCCGGATGTGAAGATGAAAAAGGCCTGTTGTCCTATTTTTAGGTCGAGCCTGTGAAGTATGGTATATTTGAGTATGGACTTGAAGCCCCGCCCACTCTCTGCCCATATTTGTCAGTGGCTTGTCATTGTCCTTTGTAAATGCTGGCTTCTGATTCGTTAATAGCTTGTTAGTCCCTCCTTAGTACCACCTTGTCGTTTTTTGTAACCTCCCATGAGGACTGGCCCTTTTACGTTGGTTGTTACATGGTACATCTTATTTAGTCTGTAAGCACTATTTTCTATAATGAGTTTCTCCTACTGCAGGCATGACATGCTTTCCTGCAACATTCAGCGTGCCGTGCACACTTTCACTTTCCAAGCAATGCGCCTGCTTCTTTGGGATACAATAGGTCTCGTATTTACAAGAGTTTGAGCTATTGGCATTGCACAAAACAATGCATTTTATTTGTGTTAATTATCCAAAAAGATAAATAAAAGGCATTGTCATTTACAATACCAATAGCTTAAACTCTGGCAAATGCACGACCTATTGCATTGCAAATGCTTGTTTCACTTAGTCTGCAGTCTGATGGTGCCCTGTCTACAGATGTGCTTAGAAGTAATACTGAGCCTGCCACTCGGGCATACCCATTGTATTGAGGGTTACATGATTGTTGTGGATGTGGTAACTGCTTCCTGAAGAGGAAAACCCTAATGGTGGGAGCATGTGGAAAACGTGTTCACTCCCACTTTGCACACAGGTTTTGCAGCCCAGACACCAAAGAAGACACTGTTTGGGCGTCATTCTAATCTTTGATGTAAAGAGTACAGGTAGACAAGGAAAAGTCACCCAAACGGGTATTTTAATTGGCCTTCTTACCCTGGCAGTGGTGTGGGTTTAGTGCTGGTAGGAGAACTCGCCAGTGACTTACATTTAGCACATTTTCTCCATTTCATGATGCCCAATATCAGGTGCTTATGTTGTTGTCACTGGCCACCTCTTTTCATGACGGACTGTCCTCCTGTTGCCCATTGTGATCTAATACAGAAGTCTATTTTATCTTCATGCAAAACAAGATTACAAATTTCAGTCTGAATTAATTTATTCAATGAACTTTTCACTGTAGTAGCAGGTTGTCTACAAGAGCCATTTGGCCAACCACCCTTCGTGGAGGAACTTTATGATTAATTCAAAACCTGTGCCATTAAGGGTATAATAGGGACCTCTTTAATTATTCTGTTCCGAAGGCAAGTTTTTCTGCATCATTATGCATTTCACACAGTCTACCATCTGCCAAATAGTTTGTGGATTTCAACACCAAACTGTTTCTAGCTAAAACGCAAAAAGGTTACTACTGAATACGATGCACACGTGGTGCTGCCGTTTGTCAGTCCCTTTCTACAGTTGAAGTGATTATCTTTTAATTTCATATCGCTGTAATCTGGTGTTAAACTGGTGCTGAGGACGTCAAGTGAAAACATAATAAACTGCTATAAAAAAATGCTGCATCAAGCCACATCGTTTGCCTTTTTGCCCCACAATTACCCACCACTGCCACATAATTTGAGCCTACATTTTTTCATAATCCCTGCCTTAGTTAGATTTTTTTTAAAAATTTTTTGTTACGGACAGAGCAACAGTTGATTTAGCACATGTACTTATGTTTTCATTTAAGCTAAAAACATTTGCAGGGCTGAATCAACTGAAATGCTGGGGTCGCTTGCCCAGGGTCTGGAATGTTTACCGGTGATACTGTTTTTTTGTTTATACAATGCTGTTTACAACTTCTGACTTGCAAGTTGCCGAAGTACTTTAAGGACATTTATTTATAACTCCGAACAGAGAAACACTACCAGAAGAAACCACCCTTTCTCTGCACGAGCCAGAATATACTGGTTTTGGGTGTTCACTTAAAGAAATCAAGAACGTTCCATAAGAGTGCGGTGCGATTGGAGATTTTAATCCTTTACATAATTTTTGGGAAGGGATTTAATTATGGTACGAAGAGAAAAACCAGTGCGTTTTTTTTTATGAGAAAAGCGTTAGCAAAGTAGTTCTTCTGAAAGCTGAAAAGTCAACTTTTTAAAGAAGAATAACTGGCAGGTAGATTATTGTGTAAGTGATTCATAAAACCAAAACCCTGTGACAATGTTTAATTAACAACATTTTAGAGCCCTGTTAGTAACGTGCTCGTGTGGTACTTAAAAAAAAAAAAATTTAAACAATACTTGAAACATTTAGCGGGCCTGTTATTGCTTTAATTGTCCATAGACAATGGGTTCATGGCTAACTACACGAGAATCTTTACTCAGTGGCCGCTCCATAAAATTGTTTTCTCACTGCCAGGCACATTTCTGACTGTTGTTAGTAGCGTCCATAAGTACACTTGTTTGTTTCGGAGGGCCTCTCTGGTTTTAAAATTAATGCATGCAGTGTAGTGTTCTCCACCCTCTATGCTTTCATGCTCTGCTCGTTCTTGCAAGGACTCGTCTCCTTGGAGGGTGTAGCTTTCTACCAACAAGGTAACCGTAAACCTTGGAGACGGTTGCTCATGACCTCAGTTTTGTGATGCAGACATACGTCTAAGTAATTAACGTGTCTTTGGTCTGTTCCATAAGAGGGGGTGTGGACCCTGCGTCAAGACTTAGGATTTCTGCACCGTCATTCGGTATTGTTTGATAATGAAGGGAGGCAGTGTTTAGACAGTAGCATTAGAGGGGTGGAGAATGCCCTACTGATGGGATTTGTTTTTCCTGATACATGGTTCTTTGTTGTTTTTAAAGTGCTTTGGCTGCCTCTTTGGAAAATGTACGTCATTGCCCTTCCAGTAGTCAGATCATGAAGGAGAAAATGAAGGACACAACGCTGCCAGCTTAACATTATTTAAAACATTCATACTCATTGAACCGTTCATTATTTAGTTACTAATGATGTTTATGAAATAATTTGAGTTGCTACCACTCGGAGCAATAAAAAAAATGTCAGAGCCCTATGGTACATCCATTTATTCCTACAACGATCTCTACCAGGATCACACTAATTTTACTTTACCATTAAGCAATCTAAACCGTTACTAAGCTAACACTAAACACATGTATACTAACTATAACCAACCGATCAATGAGATTTCCAGAACTGAGTGGAAAGGGTCCTTCTATCAATAAAGTACTAGGGTGCCATACTAATGGCAGAAGGAATTATACAAATGCTCATAACCAATTTTAATGCCATAATGTCTCATTGCAAACTTGATGATTCTGTATTCTTTCTATATGTGCGTATTTATTTAGTGTATTCCTAGCTAAGATGAAAGAATGCTGCTCAGTAGTGGATGTAGATGGCAGAAGTGCTATGGCAAGTGACTGAGAGGAAGGCTGAACTGAAGGAAGATTGGTGAGTGTGAAGTGGCAAAGTTACAGGGGGGGTCCAATTGGATAGTTCACTTGCTTTTAATAGCCAGCAGGTTACATAGTGGCAAGATGTTGCTTGTCAAGTAGTCTTTTGGGCTTTTTTTTAGATCCAAAGTAGGAGTCACTGACTAATGGAGTTTTACGTCCGTGGGCCGTAGACAACCAGGCATCAGTTTTTAGGTCTCGGCTAGAAGCGAGCGAAGCTCGCTCTCGCCAAAGACCTATAGTTAGCGTGTCAGCTTTCCAGGAGGACAGCACTGGCCGCGCGCGGCGATTTGTTAAGGTCACGCGCACGAGAACGCGCTCGCGGCCAGGTGCTGTCCTCCTCGAAAGCTGCCTCCCTTCCCCGTGCAGGGCGGGCCGCCGCGCTGCCTGCGGCGACCCGGAAGCATTGCTGACCAGAGCGCAGCTTGTTATTTTTCCTATACGCTTGGGGCTTGTGCCGATCTGTATGCACAGAGGTCAAGGACAAGCACGCGGCTTGGAGCTTGTGCCGATTGCTATGTGGGTTTGGCGTAACTATTGTGTAGCGTTTAATTAATTTTAATTATTACTTTACGCTTGGGGATTGTTTTATTTTGTTTCCCTCTTGTTAATTAACATTGACGTCCGTTGCACGCCCCTCCGCATGGCTGCAGCTGTGCGCTGCACTCACTGCTCGGTAACGCGGCTCTGCTGCTGCTGGTTTCCCACTCCCACTTCCTGTAGCCCAGGGGTAGCTTGGGTGGCTCATGTCCAGTGTACTTAAACCCCTCGGACTCACTGGCTGAGCACACAACAAGCCAACCGTCTGAAGGCAGACAATGAGGGTTCTCGCCCCCCTCCCACCGCTTAAAGAATGTCATGTTTCTCTCGCAGACAGCCCGCCTAGAGCGCCATGCAAGCACACATGGCGGTAAGCAAACCGTACCATTGTTTCAAATAAATCACAATATTGGAGTAACGATAACACAGTCCAAAAGCGCGATAATACAAAGTGTAATTTCTGGACAAAGTGGAGCAGGGCACGCTGAAGCTTTATAATATGTTGGGTGGGATTTCCACGCACCTCTGACTTTGAAGCTGAGTGAACCGGGTTCGAGTCTGGCGGGAGGCTTATGCTTAGGCTGTGATTTTGGGCAAATCACTACGTGCCTAAAAATGAATATGTTCGTCGGTAACGCAACTGGTGCTTGTGTAAAGCGCTCTAATATCTTCGGGTTGAGTTTGTGCTAAGTAAAACTGCAACAAAAAAAGCCCAAAGACCACGTAGTATTGCCTATTCTCAACTTTGTAATCGTCAAACGTTAAAAAAAAAAAGCTAATACAAGAGGGTTTGAGGTGGCTCTAGAAAAAGTACTAACACACAATGATGATTATAGTATATATTTTCTTTACAAATATCGCCCAGTTTTGCAAACTTGTAGATTGATGTGTTTTTCTGTTTTCGATTAAACCCCGTCATGTGTCTGTGCGCCCCTCATTCAAACCACATTTTAAACGCTGGGACTCATGTGCATCAGTTTCTCATGTGAGTCACCCTTTACAGGAAATTAGTTGTATTGTCAATGGATGAGTGGCAAAAACCTGAGACTTTTACTCTGCATTTGCATCGTGTCTCTGTGACTCACTTCAGCCGCAGCAGCTTTGTGTGAAGTTTGCTTAGCTCGGCCTGCCCCCAGCAGGGACGGTGTGGAGGCTTTTGTTCATCGTCAAGTCGGTGCCATTTCATGTTGGTCTGTAAAAGGTTCTTGTTGAACTGTATGGCAAAGCATTCCCCCACACCGAGGACAGCAACGCCACTGCCAGGGAGACAAGCATTTAGCTTTCATTGAGCCGCCCTCTTAAGAAGCATTTGCAATGCAATGGGTTTTGCATTTAGGTGAGTTTAAGCTATTGGCATTGTAAATGACAATGTCTTTTATTTATGATTTAAAAATGAAAACAAAAATAAAAAGCATTGTCACTTGCAATGTCAAAAGCTCAAACTTGCGTAAATGCGAGACCTATTGCATTGCAAATGCTTGTTATCTTTTTCCATACGCCAGCTTGGAGATGGTGTTGCGCTGCTTGCAAAGTCATCCAGATATCTTGATCGCTTATTGGAGTGTTTTGTCTTTGTTGACCACTTTCTATGGACTACATCATTTAAAAAAATGTTTTTTTGTAGTTGGGCACAGAGTGCCAGTGGAGTTACGTGAAAATTAGAATTATTCTAATGAGGTTTTGAAAAAGTGGTGTAATCTGTGCTTGGAGAAAGCACTTCATATGTTTTGATGGGTTTGGCAGATGCCTGCTGGTAGGTGTTGCAGTCAAGTTTTGATGAACCAGCACCTGGATGATTTTTTGAAGCATTCTTCTAGAAGGAAGTGTTTAACTTTGCAGTGAAGGGCCAGTGGATTTTGGGTGACTGTGGTCTTTTGTGCACAATGCAACTAGAAGCTACGGTGGCAGTAACTGTAGAAGACCAGAGGTTTGTTGTAATCTGTGAATTCCAGTATTAAATCACCTCAAGCTTTAATAGACCAAGTGTTGCTGGCTTTGACAAAGAAGGCAAACTGATTTGGTAGTGGTCACATTCACCTAATCCATCAACATAAAAGCTTGAATGGTTGTGAGGCAGTTTTTCACTGGGTCGGTGGCTTGGCCAAGTGAGAACTGTAGGTAAATCTTTGTGTCTCATCTTTAATTTTAAAGAAATCTATATTTCCTGTAATGTCCACGTTTTGGGAGAAGTTAGAGTAAGCTTAACAAAATATATTTTTTTGACAGCGGTTTGTGAGTGTGTATTTTCACCATTTATGAAGCATACACTCTTGATGCTAAAGAATCACACTTATTTGGCAGTAGAAGGATCATTGATAAAATTGAGAAGTGATGATCTAAGGTGAGGACATGATGGTGAGGCACAAATCTAATCGTTTAAAAAGCAAGGTTCTGTCAATTAGTCTATGACTCCACTTCATTGCCCCCTCACCACTCCCCAAGGACATATTAAACTTAAGTTGGCGGTTTTCTTTTTGGAATAGGCCACAAAATGCTGCATCCATGAGCCTGTGGCTTTGGTTGTCTTTTCTTGTCTGAAAGCATTTAGATCCTATTTTTGCAATGTGAGACAGTCAGACACACATGGCTTTTAAGCACCCATAAGGTGGCCACTCTCATATCTGTACCCGATATGCGCTTCAATGTGGCGTAGCCCATATCCTAGTGTTGGATTGGGTTGCTCCTCCGCATGCACATCCATCCAGTGACTTACTGGCCAGTTGACTCCTATTGGACATGGGGTCTGACCATTTAATCCACCAGGAGTTTTTGCTTTTGATTACCAGGACTTTTTCTGTGGGTGACTCACTACCTGAGTCTTACAGTACTTGGACTGAGCTTGTTTACCTCCAGTGTCCATAATTTAAGTGAAGACCACTGCATTGCAGGTAGGATAAGTAGCAATAGGCTGGTTACAAGTAAACAATGATGTACATATGAGTGTGCGGGCTGTGTGTGAGACTACTGTCGTGCTCATCCAGTTGGGACTTCACAAGTATAGGTGCTAACCTGGGTTAGCCTTATTATTGGACATTCATAGACGGGTCATTAGGGTTTACTGGATATTCTATAGTGATTAAACTGTATTCTACATATTTATGAAATCTGCCTTAGTGTGCAGTTTGTTACATCAGTTTGTATGGCACAGCATGTTACCTGTGAGGGTATCCAGGTGCTGGAGCAGGAACATAGGCAGGACAGTGCTCTTAGTTGAACAGCAAGGTCTTTCTTACAGAAATTGAGAAGTGGAGTAGCAGTCCTGGTGTGTTGAGGAAGTTAATCCCAGTTCTTTGTGGCTATGAAGGCGGGCCCTTCTGATTTTCTTCTGCGGATGTGGGGGGGCCTGTACGAGGGAGAGAGAGGTCTGGAAAGTTGGTAGAGTTGAAGTCGGTCATTGAGGTATGCTGGTCCGGCGTTGTGGAAGGCTTCGTAGGTGCAGATGAGCAGCTTGAATTGGCAATGTTTTGGAGAAATAGCCAATGTAGTTTAGTGAGGTAGGTAGTGATGTGAGCACTCCTGGGGACGTCTTGGATGAGTAAGGTGGCAGTGTTTTGGATGGTCTGGAGTTTTGTGCGAGCTAGTTGGAGATGTCGACGTAAAGTAATTTGCAGTAGTAGAGCCTAGTGGGTGACATGTGTCTTGTGTGCGTGGGGAGCCATTTGAACATTTTGAGAAGCATTCTGAGGATGAGGCTACAGAATGCATTCACATCGCTGACCTGTTTGTTCATGGGGAGTTTGTCGTCAAAGATGATGTTGAGGGTTCTGGGACGGTCTGTGGGCATAGGACCTAAGTCGGGTAGCCACCAGGAAAATCGGGATCTCCGTTGTGTTCATGTTGAGTGTAAGAAAGTTCTCTCACGTCTAGTTGGACATGCAGGAGATTACATTGGTCCTGGTAGTGTTGCTCGTGTTGGTGAGGGAGAGGATGAGCAGAGTGTCATTGGCTTAGGAGACAATGTTGATGCCGTTGGCTCAGGATGTCATGTACACATTAAACAGGGTTGTCCTAAGAGAGGAGCCCTGGGGGACTCCGCAGACTAGCTTTTTGTGTTTGGATGGGTTAGGTGTAAGTCTGACTCGTTGAGTTCTGTTTGAGTAGTTTCTTTCCATCTAGGCGTACACAGTACAGCAATGTGTCAAAGTCTGGTAAAACATGCACACTGAGTTAAATATGGAGGTCCCAATAACACACCTATACATCTTATTGGAAATCAAGAATTGTCATATTTCTGTGGGTCAACTCATAATCGGAATCCTGACTTTTGTCCCAGCTGCAGGGCCAAGTTAATTACTCTGCTTCCCAACAAAGGCCTTTACATGTAAAGTAAGCAGTTATCATTGATTGGCTCACCTCTTAGGAAGGAACAGGTGGGGAGGAAAATCACATCTGATAATTAGCTGTTAAACAACACGTCAGCCCGGGCCCACTGCATAAGGGAGGAAGCCCAGACATGTGGAACTAACACACGAGGGGCTACCTTATGATGGTTTGGTAGGGAGGGGTCTGGCAGTGGTGTCAGGTGGGGTTGAGCGGAGACCCCCAGAGTAGCTCTTCGGAGACAACTTGACATCAACATTTTGGATTGTCCCAGGATGCTGTGCAGGAGAATTCTTTACAAGTGAGAGATGGGGAAGAAGTCCCTGGACCTGGAAGACGACTGCAGAGTAACGGGAAGCTGGAAGGAGAGCCACCTGATGCCCTGCTAATGACTTTGGGTTCAGCTGACCCCCAGGGCTCCTGGCACTTAAACGAGCATGTGTGGCTTGGAAGTTCGTTCTTAGGCTCCATGCTCCAACCTTCTCTCTGCCTTGGAGGACAGTCAGGAAGGCAGTTGAGTTGAGATTTTCCCCCAACTGATCCCAGGGAATAAGGAGCCAGTGCCAATGTCAGCGAGATGTCTCTTGAGTGTCAATGGTGCTGGCATCTTGTGTCCTCTGAGAACCATTTGGAGGAAGAACTAAACTTCACTGCCCCCCCTCCCACTTCCCCATTTGCCACCAAGACAGCCAGACAGAGAAGGCTGGTGCAGGGAGCCAGAGAACCAGGCTATCAACCAAGCACACTCTTTTAGAGACCAAGAGACCTGTTAAAAATGCTCCTAATCACCAGGAGCAAAATGAGCCAAAGGACGAGATAATTGTCCCAATGGGTCTAGATATGTACAATGGTAATTATTTGACCTTTGAAAATGGAACGGTGGGGATCTGCTGTATTGCTCTAAATTACCCCAGGGGTGGGCTTGTGTGTGGGTGATGGCGCACAATGTATTTACTCTACTGAGGGAGTGGGTGTGCCTGAGCACCCTCCCCCAACGGCTGTTTGCTCCCTGAGGGCCCCATCTCCCTGGTAGCTGATGCAAAGACAGACAGCCAGCATGCACAGTGCAGCACAATGCAGGCAGTTCCAGTTGTGGACGCCATCACTTGGGATGAAGAGAACAATTACAGACACTGGAGCACTGCAGTGTTCTCCTGGGTTGGTCAGAGCCCGTAGCAATGTGCTCTTCCTCATCTGCCCCCATGCTCTTGTCAGCGGATCGGAGGTCCGCAGCTGGTTACCTGCTTGCACTCCACCAGGAGAGGGAGCCAGGTCCTCCCATCCACTGGAGTCCGAGCTCGAACTGGAGACCAGAAAATCCGATTGGCCTGCATTAGTTGTCTCTTTGCGCTACCTCTAAAAACAAAGAAGGAAGGCTGTGGTGCCCAATTGGCACCAAAGCATCCGAAAACATGAGTGCCTCAGCGCAAGGCTGCACAACAACATAAACCAAGTGGCAGGTTCCACTAATTAATTATCCACTGCTCTGGGCCTTGAGTGCCCCTTTAACAGTTAATTTGAATACCCTGCTTACTTCTGTGGTGCACCAGGGTGGGCAGGGCAGGGGCACCACCAACAAATTCCCTAAGTGAGAGTGCAGCACCGACCCCCCCCCCCCGTCTCCCTGTCACCCCCAGATGTCTTTAATAGATTTTAAAACTTAAGTCTCCTGGGTAACTCGATTCAGGACCTCAGAACAGGCTTTCAAGCACTCGGGGAGCTGAAGCTTTTGCTCCTCCACTCAGTTCAAGGACCCCCTAGTGGTTGGTCCTATGGCTACATTATGTGTCCTAAAGATGTAAAAGAAAGACTTAGATTTATTATTATTACTATATATTCAGTATTGCATTGAAGTGTTTATTTGAAATGTTTAATAGAAAATACCTGTTAATGAATATTAAAATGTGTATTATCATGGCAATGCATTTTTAATATGATTGAGTCAATTTGTTACAATGGTGGATCCAAATACATGGCTGTTTTAATGTGGTGACAAGTTGACAAAGCCACTAGGCCTGCCTTCTACATTATGATAGCCCCTTATATTTGATGATTCTTCTGGTACAGGTTGGGGGGCATTATAATTATGTGGTTCATCATCCTCTATAGGTAAAATACAAAAGCTATTTTCCTGACGTGTGTATATATCTGTAATTTAATGGATAGTATTTAGTAGTGTGTGTAACATACTATTCCTTTTCAAAAGGATTGACTGGACAATTTATTGAGTTTTGTTGTTGCGTGCCGTAGAATGGACATTACAAGCCCACATCACGTCCCCCCTAGTAGGTTTAGGACTCCTTTCCCTCGATATCCTTACAGTCAGGTGCTACAATGGGGTACTTAGTTCCCGGTACCGAGGCATTGGTGGACCTATCACTTGTGCAGGACTCACAAAATGCACAACTAATAACCCAACTTCTTACAGCTCCCTTTGTAGAACACCACCAGATGAGTCCATAATTCTCAGTTGCAGTTCAAAGCTGATCAATAAAATTCCTTTCATGTGTGAAAGAACCCAATCTATGCCAGAAAATGAGGGGTTCTGTATCAGTGGGCAACTTAGAAATGCAGCTCCAATAGGCCAACAGTCTGAAAGAACAAAATGCTTTGTGAATAACAGAGTAACTGAAAAGTGTTCTGCGGAGGCCCTGCGTTCTAGACCATAATCTCTTTTCCCCTTCACTCCCCCTTCGGGTCTCTCAACCTACAGGGAACACTTCATTTGTTCTATGTTAATTTCCAGACAGAGTTCCTATCTGACTATAGGAGGCGACTCTGAAATTCAGTTTTTATTTCGAGTGAAGCATTCATGTAGAGTAGAAAGAAGCCTAGCCATTTCATTTTCTCTGCGGTAGGGGGGGTATGGCCATTCTCCAAAATAATTTGGTTAGGGTGGTTAAAAGGATATGGTAGGCAGAGTAAAGTTAAAGGAGTTGGAGGACATCTTGAGATCAGAGGACCTATTTCTCCCAGAGACTCCCTTGTAGCTCCCTTCCAATCAGTAGCGCGACATGCAAGTTAAAGCAGAACAAAATTCCCTCCACAAAGTAGAAGCATGTTCTTTTGACCTTTTGGGAAATCGGTTTCTTTACTTCTAATTTGTTTCAGGTGTCTTTTGCACTGTGCTTTATTGCTTATGGCCATCCTTATTTAGCAAGCATTCGGAAGGGATAGTGGGTGTGAATTTCTTGTGCTTATGTCTGCGGTTTTTTTTTTACCATGGAAACGAGTAGGTAAAAAATTGTGTTTTCTAGATTGTCATTACATTTCGATGTGCTTGAAGGAGCTGAACGATCCACAGGACGTGTAACATTCGAGGTTAGGCGTCTCCCTTGCAGCAGAGACGAAAAACAAAGGTGTACGTTTGTTTTGTGAGGTCACCCTCTTCTTGGTAGAGTGTAACATCTTCCAGAACGTTTTCCACATCAGAACACTCTCACAAATGAAAGTGACTGAGCCGTCTTACCCCTACATTTTCTTTTGTTTGGTGACATCTGAGTGGGTAGTGATCAACTTATGTTCTGTGGCCAATAAAGGGCATTGGTGAAAAACAAGAGCATTCTAATGACTTGTAAATTGGGTAGTATAGCTGAGGCTGTGTGTGCATTGTTGTGGAGTCCTCCTTTAATGCCCCTCTTTCATGCGCAGCGAGAAAGGAGGGTGGGGGCCATCTTTCTTTGAGGAGTGCTTGCTTGCAACACAAACTCACCTGGAACTGATTTGCATTAAAATATCAATTGTGTATTACCACCATTTCTGTTAATATCCAATTAGTAGGAGACTGGGTTGGAGTGGAAGGGATTAGTCAGGTTAGATGAGAATATATATTCCTGCTACGCGTGCACAGACATGAGGGCACTTGTCGGAATTTTGAATTGAATGGTGATTTAGGCATATGGATGTTTGAGCATGAGCAGTCGGGAGTGGATGAATAACTAAACGGTCACATGGAAACGAAGTTGCCAGCTTAAAGGGAACGTTATACACAAGTAAGCTAGCAATGTGGCTAATAATATTAAGAAGAAAATGTTATTGCGGTTTATATAGCGTATAGTATGGCTGCATAGAGTGTTCAGTATTCAAGATGCCTTCCCATACCATTCCAATGTTTCCACTGTAGGTAGGTAGGCAGGTCTGAATCACCTATTGATGAAAGTAACATCAATTTGACTTTCTGTAGGCAATTGGATGAATAGGTAACCGGCAAAGTCCTCACTCCAGATTATTGTAGAAGAGATAAGTGTTTATGTGGTATAAAATGTAGGTGAATTAATCTATTCTGGGGGGTATCGCTCATGACATACCACCTGTGGAATACTTGGAGTTGAGCCATCTCTATTGAAAACTGAGATTCACAGTTGGTTGATTAGGAATATTTGTTCTACGGATAATCTACTCCGTTTCTTGACAACCAAGACATAGTCTCAGTGTTTGGATTTGCATATAGTTGACCCTTGCAGTGGTGCTTGAAATGAATCTGCACTCAACAATGAGCGGCAGTTAATATTGTAGCCACCAAAAGCTGAAAAGATAGTTTAGTGGGTCAGTGCACACCCTGCAGAGATTTATGTGTAGTTGAAGTTACAAGTTTGAATCTTTTAGTAGACTTTTTCTTTCAGCATGGATCAATAATATTGTTACAAATGATTTGCTTGATTCCACTGCGTGGAACAAAAGTAATTGTTCTTCCTCAGTTGCAGAAACCCAATACCGATCCCTATAGCTAATCTAACCATAAGCTTATCTCCCAACCACCAGTCCTGTCTCGTTTTCATTATTTTGGTCTTGGGTGTTTTAGGGTTTGGGGAGGGACTGTAACTTCGAATTTAGAGGTTTTTAGTTTTCTATCTTAAATTTACAATCCTGTTTTCTGTATGTTTATTTGTTTGAACATATGAACTTTTATTTTTGCTCTCTAAGATAACAGTTTGGTTCAAGAACTAGCCTTGAACAGTACTTGAGAAGTACTTCTTAACTTCCTGAATATCACAAATTTTAGTTTTTGAAACCAGGCTAACATTTTCTTAAATTCAGTATTGTTTTCCTGCTTGATTGTTTGTTCATTGTGGAAATGAGAGTATTTCTTATCGTTCAGGCGTTGTCACCTGTTCTCCAAAGCCCTCCAGGTTATAGGGGGTGAAACTCTGGTCTAGAATATAATAGGTCTCCTGACTTTTTTTTTGTTGTTGCTTATGAGGGTCTCAGATCAACATGTTTTGAAATCTGGCGCACCTTCTGAAACTTTATGGTAAGGATTAAGGAAATGGAGGAGCAGGGCTGAGTGCAGGGGTGAAGCTTATGAGATGATTTTAGGGGTACGTTGTCTATATGAAATGCAAGACTTTTAAAACGGCAAATGCAGTGGTGATAATGGTGCTTTAAAAAAAAAGCCACCAAATCTCTTCCCCTTTCCTCAAGGTATCTCACAACGGAAGTTGTCTCTGTTCATTTGTATTTTTTAGGTCTCGCCTGTCGATGCGCATCGAGCAAGCGAGACTATGGGGGCTTATCCACTCTTTGTCCAACTTGCAAGGAATCGTGGCGATTCCTTGCAGTGCCCGTGACTTTTAAGCTCAATGCGCATGCGCATTGAGCTTAAAAGCGCGTGCACATGCCCCCAGCCGCCTGCCTTGCCTACTCTCCCGCCCCCTCACTTCTTGATTGCACGGCCGCTAGGCCGTGCCTCCCCTACTCTCCTCCTCCTACTCTCCTCCCCTCGCCGTCTGTTCCCGCACTCCTCCCACAGCCCCGCTCCGCCCCCTCCCCTGCCTGGTCGCGTCGCATTTCTCCTCCCCCCAGCCGCCTGCCTTGTTTATATTTGTATTTAGTCATTTGCATCCTCAGTTTCTTGAAGAGTAACAACTTGCTAGTATGTAAAAAAACGCTGCATACAATATTACAAGCGAAAACATAAGTATTATTTTTGACCCAGGATCTGTGACTGCGTTATCTTGCTGACGGGACTGCAAAACATGCAGTCTCTTGCGTCACTTCTTAGCCTCCATATGTCCAGGTCTTCTTGAGGAATATCGTCCTATAAGCACACCAACTGCGAAACGTACTAAACATTAGGTTCGACAGTCCCACCTGTGAACAAGTGCTTCGAAAACCAGTCAAAGGAGCAGCTCGTCCCCACCAGTGCAAAGACTGGTAACCGGCGCAGGTCCACCCAAATGCACACAATATAGCCAGTCAGGGCTCCGAGTGCCACTGCCTTACCCACTACAAATTAACATGGAAGCCAAGCCGTTCCAAACGAACGCATACAAAAGCAGTATTTTCTTTCTGCCGCTCGCCAGTCAGACTGCAGGAGTACAGACCAGCCCCCTCCACCAAAGGCCACCCGAGAGGTATACATCTCATTAAGCGCCCGCAATCACTTTGGCGGCAACACTTTGATGACCTCAGTGAGCCTCTTGGTGTAAACATCCAGCCCTTCCATGAGCCCTCACAGAGTCCAGGTCTGCCCGCACATGCCTTTGAAATGTCTCTCAAGGACAGACAACTGCCTACTGGGGTGAGCTAACCCTTTCAATGCCTCTTTGATAAACACCTTTACCTCATCCTGCAGGGGCTCCTCGAGACCCCCTGACATTTCCGCCACTCTTTTAAAGGCAGCTACACAGACTGTTTGGCTTCTGTGTCTGCCTGCTCACTTCCTCTCCTCTTTCCCACATTGCTTTCAACCCCAAATTAAACACAGCAAATTAAGCTTTCAACATCGCCATGCAGACCCAGCCCACAAACATGGTTTATTCTGATCTTTTTTTAATCACACACGTAGGCCCCCGCTCCGCCCCCTCCCCTGCCCGCCGTGTCGCATTTCTCCTCCCCCCTCCCCTTATCTGCCTTCCCTCCGTCTGTTCCCTCTCCCCGCTCCGCCCCCTCCCCTGCCCGCCGTGTCGCATTTCTCCTCCCCCCTCCCCTTATCTGCCTTCGCTCCGTCTGTTCCCTCTCCCCGCTCCGCCCCCTCCCCTGCCCACTCTCCCTTTCTATTCTCCTTTACCACTCCACTCTGGACTCCTTCATTTTGTGCTGTTTGACATATTTCTTCTCTCATCCAACTCTTCTGCGGGCTCCCCTCCTTCCCACTGTAGTTTGCAACAAATCCATCCTCCTTAAACCGTGTACACCATTTGCCTTTCACCCCTCCATTCCCTCTCCTGTCGCTCCCTTTAAATTCCCCCCTCCTTCCTTTTACTACCACTTTCCCTCTTTGTCACAAAAAAACCCTTTTATTCACTCGCTTTTCGTCTCTTTCTCCCCTCCTCTCCTCCTATTCTTTTCCCTTACCCTGTCTTTTCTCCCCCTTTTGTCTTTCGAATCCCACTCTCTCTCCCTCCCCTCACCCCCTCTCATTCCCCAACCCATTTCAGAGCTCAGTTCCCGAAGTGCCTCTTGGCAGCCGTGAGCTGCTGGGTAATTGCGCGTTTTGTAGCATTCCCAAAATGCATCTTTGACAGCTTGTCCAATGCTTCAATCTCTCCCCCAAACCTAGTGGGGCAAGTGCTTCGCTGCGCGCCGCAGCGGCGCTCCAGCGCGCCGGTAATGTTTCCAACCCACAAATATATCATAAGCGCCATGTGCTGTTTTGTGGCTGAATTTTTTTTTAAAAAGGGGAGCGGATATTAAACATCATACGGTATGTTAATGTCAAGTACGCCTGGATAAACATTGAAGACTTTGCTCTGACTCCAGCGTGTGGGCTACGAGATAATTAACCTTTTCCAACCATCCCTGTATTTTTTCTGGATGTCCACTTCTACAATGTTAACGGCGGTGCACTGTTCCGTTTGTTGATTCGACTCTGCTGAGATAACACAGCCCCCTCCCCTGCCCGCCGTGTCGCATTTCTCCTCCCCCTTCCCCTTCTCTCTCTTCTCTGACATGCAGTGTGCGGCCCTAACTGAAGTAGTGTAAACCCCGGCGCACAATAGCCAACACCCTCACTCACCCTCAACCCCTCACCCTCACTCACCCTCAACCCCTCACCCTCACTCACCCTCAACCCCTCACCCTCACCCTCACTCACCCTCACCCTCACTCACCCTCAACCCCTCACCCTCAATCCCTCACCCACCCTCACTCACCCTCACCCTCACTCACCCTCAACCCTTCACTCACCCTCACTCACCCTCACTCACCCTCACTCACCTCACTCACCCTCACCCACCCTCACCCACCCTCACCCACCCTCACCCACCCTCACTCACCCTCACTCACCCTCACTCACCCTCACCCTCACTCACCCTCACTCACCCTCACTCACCCTCAACCCCTCACCCCCTCACTCACCCTCAACCCCTCACCCTCACTCACCCTCAACCCCTCACCCTCAACCCCTCACTCACCCTCACTCACCCTCAACCCCTCAGCCTCTCACTCACCCTCACTCACCCTCAACCCCTCAGCCTCACCCTCACTCTCACTCACCCTCCCTCACCCTCACCCACCCTCAACCCCTCACCCTCACCCTCACTCACCCTCAACCCCTCACCCTCACTCACCCTCAACACCTCACCCTCACTCACCCTCACCCTCACTCACCCTCAACCCCTCACCCTCACTCACCCTCACCCTCACTCACCCTCACCCTCACTCACCCTCAACCCCTCACCCTCAATCCCTCCACCCCACTCACCCTCACTCACCCTCACCCTCACTCACCCTCACCCTTCACCCACTCACGCCTCAACACCTCACCCTCACTCACCCTCACCCTCACTCACCCTCAACACCTCACCCTCACTCTCCCTCAACCCTCACTCACCCTCACCTCCTCACCCTCAACACCTCACCCTCACTCACCCTCACCCCCTCACCCTCACCTCCACCCTCAACCCCTCACCCCTCACCCTCACTCACCCTCACACCTCAACCCCTCACCCTCACTCACTCACCCTCACCCTCACTCACCCTCACTCACTACTCACCCTCACTCACTCACTCACCCTCACTCACTCACTCACCTCACTCACTCACTCACTCTCACCCTCACTCACTCACTCACCTCACTCACTCACTCACCCTCACTCACTCACTCCCCTCACTCATCATCACTCACCCTCACTCACTCACCCTCACTCACCACCCTCACCTCACTCACCCTCACTCACTCACCCTCACTCACTCACCCTCACTCCTCACCCTCACTCACTCACCCTCACTCCACTCACCCTCACTCACTCACCCTCACTCACTCACCCTCACTCACTCACCCTCACTCACTCACCCTCACTCACTCACCCTCACTCACTCACCCTCACTCAATCACTCACCCTCACTCACTCACCCTCACTCACTCACCCTCACTCACTCACCCTCCACTCACCCTCACTCACCACCCTCACTCACCCTCACTCACCCACTCACTCACCCTCACTCACTCACCCTCACTCACTCTCACTCACCCTCACTCACTCACCCTCACTCACTCACCCTCACTCCACTCACCCTCACTCACTCACCCTCACTCACTCACCCTCACTCACTCACCTCACTCACTCACCCTCACTCACTCACCCTCACTCACTCACCCTCACTCACTCACCCTCACTCACCACCCTCACTCACTCACCCTCACTCACTCACCCTCACTCACTCACCCTCACTCACTCACCCTCACTCACTCACCCTCACTCACTCACCCTCACTCACCCTCACTCACCCTCTCTCACTCACCCTCACTCACTCACCCTCACTCACTCACCGCTCACTCACCCTCACTCACCCTCACTCACTCACCCTCACTCACTCACCCTCACTCACTCACCCTCACTCACCCTCACTCACCCTCACTCACCCTCACTCACTCACCCTCACTCACCCTCACTCACCCTCACTCACCCTCACTCACCCTCACTCACCCTCACCCTCACTCACCCTCACTCACCCTCACTCACCCTCACTCACCCTCACTCACCCTCACTCACCCTCACTCACCTCCTCACCCTCACTCCCCCACCCCCTCACTCACCCTCACCCTCACCACCTCACCCTCACTCACCCTCACTCACCCTCACTCACCCTCACTCACCCTCACTCACCCTCACTCACCCTCACTCACCCTCACTCCCTCACTCACCCTCACTCACCCTCACTCACCCTCACTCACCCTCACTCACCCTCACTCACCATCATCACCTCACTACCCTCACTCACCCTCACTCACCCTCACTCACCCTCACTCACCCTCACTCACCCTCACTCACCCCTCAACCCCTCACCCTCACTCACCCACTCACCCTCACTCACCCCTCACCCTCACTCACCCTCACCCCTCACTCACCCTCCACTCAGCGCAACCACAGCATCTTCACTAAATATATTTAATAAACCTCACCCTCACTCACCCTCACTCAGCGCAACCACAGCATCTTCACTAAATATATTTAATAAACTTTAAGCTATTGGCAATATAAAATAAAATCCATTTTATTTACGTATTAATTATTAATTGTTTTTTAAAGCCATTGATTTTTTTTATATCAATACATATAAGTCACATATAAGTCCCGTTAATACAAAACATGTTGCTTTACAAATGCTAGAGGTGTCACATTTACAAAAATTATAACTATTGGCTTTGTAAAGAAGAAAGCTATTAATTTAGCTATTTAGAAAAAACAACACATAAATAAAAAACAAAAAAATAAATAACACCTATAGCTCAAACTTTCCTACTGCGAGACCTATTGCATTTCCAATGCTTGTTTTCTAATGAGCTCCCAGACAGTTCCCCCTCCCCAGGACAAGTATCCATGAATCTTGCTACTTTCCTTTTTCTCCTGGGCTAGTATTTTGAGGCCCCTGTGATATGGACTATGAATACGATCCTGCTCGCCTCCTCCCTGCCACCTCCATGGCTCACCTCAGATGACATCTGCATGTAAAATGAAGTGGAAGTGAGTGGTATCTATGGGGACCAACGTCCTCATACCTTTTTAAATTTACAATATCTGTCATCCTAGCTTTTTGTTAAAATAAATAAATAATACCTTTACCATGACGGTTAATGCAGAACTTAAGGTTCCCTCTGGCTAACAAGCATTGGCAAAGCCAAACAGGTCACGCCTTTAATATGTGATGGATGGTATCATTGTAATGCAGTGGAATGTGTTTGAATGGGTGTGTTGTAATTGTTAGTTTTCTGTGTAAATTTGTTTTACATGTGCTTTTGTATCGAATGCTATTATTCAATTTTGCCCTAGTGATATTTGTTTATTGTACATACAAAATGTGCAAATATATATTTTTTCAAATAATCAATTTGTTACTGCACCATGCACTTAGTATCCCGTGGGAGTGGAGCCTCTTTACAACAGTAAATATATTGTGTATGCAGTAGTAGAACATATAACAACACTTTTGTAATTCATATTTTTTATTCTCTTGTAAAGTGCTGCCTGCAAGCGGGATTTTTAAAATTAAAGTGCACTTAGTAGCCACTGGACATGACCCTCGTTGGTTTAGAAAATATATTGTGTACGCAGTAGTATTGCTGTCATCTGGAGGCTGTTTTAAAGGCTTTCCATGGATTACATTGTATCAGAGGCAGCGTACATCCAAAAGTACTTTAGGAGGAACAGCAATTGATTTAAAAAAACAAACCATATTTTATTGACTTTTAATGGTACCATTTGGACAGCAGCCTGACAGTTACACATTAAAGACAGGATCGTGCCAAAGTACCAAACGTATAAACCATATTGACTAGAGATGTCTATATAACAACAAAACTTTGCGCAGACAGTTCCATTCCTCATGCAGTATAAGTGCTTGGGTGAGTACCCGTGTAGGTAACAGTAAGAATGCGGAGTACGGTCAAGGACGTATGGGGGTGCTTACTGATCAAGGGGCCTGGGAAGGAAAGGGGGGAAATCTATACCCTGATATGTAGCCCATTGCGACCATATTTTCCTATGTTTCTAACGCCTGGAACACAGCAATCTCACCCATGCAGCTATTTAGCTCTAAACAGCAATTGATTTTTGGCGCTACAGGAGCATTTTTATCCAGGCGCTCCTGGAGATCGTTTTGAAAATAACTTAGTGGAAAGAGATAAGCGTCACATGGATTCCTTTTTAATAATCTGTTGAAATAATTAAAATTAATAAATTGAAAGAAGGGATGTTCAGAAAAGTGAAATATGGAAACATTAAAAATGCAGATGAAAAAAATTGCCCATCCGAAACAAAAAAGTGTTTGCCAAAATAAAGTTAGCAGATGGACTCACACCGACTATATTGTAACAGAGGCTGTTAATTGAAGCATGTTTTTGGACTGCTTGCGTGAAAAGCCTATGGGAGTTTGGTTTCAGACTAGTGTATGTTTTAAACACACATATTTTGTAACCGGCGGAGTTCATATGAAAGGGCCTTAGTAAGTCTTTTTTTAATCTCTTAGCAAAGTGCGCCATGCAAGGGGGATTTGTTTTATTAAAGTGCACGGTGCGCTTAGTATACCTGCGAGTGGTGCCTCTTTACAAAAGTAAATATATTGCATATGCAGTAGTAGTGCTGTGAACTGAATGTTCTTTAAATCACTTTCCATGGATTCCATTGTAACAGAGGCAGAGTACATATGAAAGCCCTACAGGAGCAGTTTTATCCAGTCGGCGCTTGACAGCGTTTTGGAATGAACTTTGTGGCAAGAGATAAACGCATTGCACATGATCAGCACATTTAATTATAATAATTACATTAATTTGTTTCAGATGTCCAGGGACTTTAATAGATGTTCTCAGAATCGTAGAATAATGATGTGGCATGATTAATAGTCTGTGCCATCTAAAGAAAGTCACACAGAGCAAAATGGCGATATGAATAAAGGTAGGGGAACAAACGCATACAGTCACACCGACTGCTTTAATAATCTGTGCCATTGAAAGAAAGTGAAGTACAACAAAGTGACACGTGCGAATATTAAAAATGCTGATGTAAAAAAGAAATTGCCCATCCGAAAGGAAAAAAAAGTGTTGGCAAATAAAAGTTCTCAGAACCACAGTGCCAGTAGCGGAAGGACACAAATTAAATGAAATGTATTAGTACTTTGTCCATGCTCCTGTAGAATTAAAAAGTATGTGATGTCAGATGTATGGTCGCCAATTAGGCTGCAGCCACAAAGATTGGCAATCAAGCCTGGCATTGGCGGGGCTCAAAGCCCTTTACTGCATCCAATACTCCTCGCAGCAACAGCGCATGCGCACTGTTAGCCGAGACCTAAATAGGATTGTTGTCTTCTGTTGTCTTCTGTGCTGAGAAAGGGACTGAGATCAAGAAACAAACATTTTACCAGAGTGCCTGATACCCGAAAGGAAAGCAAATGTTTGCAATCGGTTAATTGACAAATGCAAAAGCTGCTTAAGAACCTGTATAGACTTTAATTGAAGGAGCCAGTTGAAGCTTCATATGGGAATGTATTAATTTTGAGAGGTAAAGAAAGGGGGCTGGCTATCGGCTGTGTTCTGCAGTGCATCGTTGTAATGGACATTTATAAAAATGTTTGCACCAGGTACAGTCAAATTACATTTAGCTAAAGTATATACTTTAAGAGCAATCGTTTTAAATACAAAATCATTTTCGATAGCCTGAATAATGACATAATGAGGAGTTCAGACATGTAACTGAAGAAAGGTGCAGCATTATAATTCTAAGCTCCATCTGCTAACTCATGGAGTCCAACCGAAGACCCTAAATATACACCATTAGTATTTTCAAAGGTAATTCAATAATCTATTGTACAAAGCAGACACTGTCTCCGGGGGTGCCTTCTTTGTAGTTACAATGTAAAGATTTTGTGTTGCATATGTCTGGCAAGAAACACTATAGCAACCAATGCAGTTTTTATTAGTGTTAGAAACTTGCGACATAGTCCCCCTTGCTTGATGGAGTTACCTAAGAAATATTTTGAGATACCTGTCTGATTGCCTGAATCAAGCGTCTTGTAGATATGGTGGAAAGTGAAAACCACTCCTCCCCTATTAAAAACATATAGTTTTCCGGGATCTGTCTGATCTGTAATCTTAATGCCTCTTTCCTTTTCTGCACCCTTTTGGTCATTGCTTCTCATTTCAGGTGTCGCTTTTGAGCGGTGTCAGAGTGGAGCAAGCACGCATTTTCTTAACACTTGTGAATAGAGCACAGTTTATACATATAGATGTTGCAGGTTCCATGTCTTAAAACCCATTCTAGGGCACGGATCCTAGCTCCATTGCAGAAGAGGCTGTCTGCAGATGGCAGAGGTGCTGTAACGAATACTTACGGATCTGGCGGCCGTGGCCTAACCACTGTGATCAATTGGGAGATCAGGGGAATACTGTCAAGGCTTCATGTCCTGGTAGAAGTGAAGAATATAACTGTGGTTGGTGCGTGCAGGGCTTTACTGCTTTGATTTGACTCGTAATGTTATATGTACAGACTGCCAATAGATTGTAATGCAAATTGAATATTTTGTGGACCTTGTTGAAAATCTAGTGAGCAATTAGAAATATCATTTCACGTTATGGATACTACTATGGAGGGCAAAGTAGCAAAGAATTGTGTTTATATTCCTCAGTCCCTAGCAATCCCACGGAGTACGTGTTACCTGTCTGTAAATGCACATTAGTGCCTCATCATGGGTGTGATGTGCTGTATGATTACATCTACAAAACTGTTTTTGAAAGGGGAAAAGAAAATAGCCTCATCAAGCCAATACATATTCCCAAATGTTTATTCTGAAAGTTCTTAAGTGTTTCTTCTTTTATTTTGAAGTCTGTTTATTGAAGATTAAGCAAAGAAAAACAGGAGGTCAAGCAAATTAGGGGCATACGTCCCAGCAAAAATGGTGGCAACATTACATCCGAACATATGAATTGTATATTTCTCATAGAGAGGACCATCCCGCCCAATGAAGAGAACATTATGAATTACAAAGACATTAGAAAATGATACCAATCATATAACGGACAAATAAGAGAGACATATAAAGAATAGAAGGAAGAAAAGAGACAGGACAGAAAAAGCAATCGGAGGGAGCTTCCCTAAGGAGAGGAGATCGCAGGGGCTGGATGCGCTATAATTGTCTAGGGATTGGGCTGGGGACCAAAGAAGGCTCGAGGGATGGAAAAATACGTCTGTAGATTCAAACGAGTCAGCCAGGGGAGTCTGGTGTACGCCCTCTATCAAATGGCTCAATTGAATCCTCAAACAGTTGCAGGGCCCTTAATCGGGGGGACCATTCAAGAGTGCCCAGTCTTGGAGAGATGTATCAATAGCTGCCAGATGCGCTCAAAGTGTGTGTCTGTATGATTAATGCGGGCTGTAAGTAATTAGAAAGCTAGAACATTCCACAACCGAAGAAACCAAACGGCAATAGGGGGAGGATGTGATTTCTTCCAATATAAGGCAATGGATTGTCTAGCCGCCCCCAGCAGGTGAAGGATTAGGTGCCACTTGGCGTTTGTCATTGCTGTCCATGTGGTGGGTTTAACCCCCAGGAACACAATCCATGCTGAGGAAGGAATCGGGAAGCCCACCACTTCCTTGATATGGCTGAGGACCTCATTCCAAAATAAGGTAAGACCAGGACAAGACCACCAAATATGCACAAAATCTCCCCTATCCCTTAGGCATCTCCAGCAAGTTGGGGGGAGGTAGGGAACATCTGATGCTGCCGTGTCGGAGTGTAGTACCGTCTTGTCATCAGTTCGTAAGCAGACTCTCGTTTCGGGATGCTTCAAAAAACCCTAGGAATGTCCCTCCACAATAGAGCCCATGTCTCCGGGGGAAAGTCCTCATCTAGGTCTGCGGCCCAACATGTCTGATAGCCATGTGGTATTGGAAGTTGGGAATGTTGTAGAACAGAGTAGGTTTTAGAAATGAGACCCTTTGAGCCCTCAAATTTGCGGAACAAAGATTCAAAGGTGGTGAGTGGTCTAGTGGCCTCTTGTGTAAACAGTGGAGACTTGACCCAGTGCCGCAATTGATAGTATTGCATACCCGCCCCTTTCGAGAGATGAAAAAGTTGTTTGCACTGTTCGAAGGTGTGGAAGTCGGTGCCATGAAAAAGATCCTGTATGACTCGACATTCACCTGCAGCCCAGGCTCCAAATGCCTGGGGTTATAGGGCAGGGGGGAAGACAGGGTTACGCATTATTGGTGTGTTGAGGGAAGGAAACATTGTAAGTCCCGGAGACGTCGCTAGTCTATCCCAGATGTCCAGCACCGTCCTCGTAGGTGTGGCAATGTATGCACTATGGGGCGAGCCCCTCGCGGAAGCCATGCCAAATCCCACAACGGCCTACATGCTACCGCCCGGTCCAAGTGAAACCAGTGTTTTTCACTTTCACGGACTACCCATTCCGATATAAATTGGAAGTGCCAGGCCCAGTAGTATTCCAAAAGATGAGGGCAGGCAAGCCCACCCCGACTCCGGGGGAGCATAAGAATCTTATTAGAAAAGCGAGGGCGAGATTTCCCCCAGATAAATTTAGTAAAATCCTGCTGAAGGGTTAAAATATCTGCCTGGGGTATTGGAGTAGGGAAAGTTTGGAAGAGATATAGGACTTTATGGAGAAGAGACATCTTAATGGCGTTAATGCGTCCTAACTAAGCAAGGGGAAGACCTTTCCATCTACACATATTTCTTCTTTAACCGGATCTCGAGTTCTCTTGGATTTGGCAACAATGATTTCACATTTTCTCTTTTGTAAGGTAAATAAAAAGCGTCTTTAATTTGTACCTCTGCCCTCTGTCTGTTTATTTGGCTATACTGATGCTTTTCAAATTTTGCATACTGCGAAGTACTGAAAAAAGAAGCGCTGTCAAAACCAGTAGGTCGCTCATATGAGATCTATTGGCTTTGACAATGTTTTGTAGCCATGCTGTATAGCAGCATGACCGCTTTGCAGTGTGGCTAAACTAATTTAAAAAAGTGATGTGATGCAGCAAGGGCTAATGCACTTTTTAAAAACTGCATTAGCGCTGGATGCACCATAGTCCATTTTTTATTATCATTTTTAGCCATGCTGCTATGCAGCATTGCTACAAATCATTTCCAAAGTCAGCAATGCCCATGCTGTACAGCAGGAAAAAAGGGCAGGACCTATAAAAATGTAAAAAAAAAAAATATCCCCCCCCCCCCAAAAAAAAGAAAACAATCGCACAAAGAAAGCAGTTATGTCCATTTCTTAGTGAAAATACATTTGGAGGCATATAACATCTGTTGTCACAAACATTAATTTCAAAGGTGTGGGGGATAGTTAAACATGGCTGCAAATGGCTAGAGGTTCAACAAGGATGACGGGAGGAAGAAAAAATAAAAGTAGTACCTCATTCAAAGTGCGATCAGCTGAAGGACAGCAATGAAGCTGTAGCAATCGGTACTTGGTCCATGCTCTAGGTCAGAGCTTTCCAAACTCTGTGTCGCGACACAGTACTTTGTCGCCTGCCATGTGTGGGTGTGTCACATGAAAATGAATAGACACGGTCTATTCATTGATTTTGCAGGACGGTACTGCTCATGTCAGTGACACAGTACAACTAAGCCACAGCTTCTTGGACAACTCCAGAACAGGGGCTGTGCTTTTCCGGTTGGGGGAATGAAATGGCCTGCCTTCCTCTTGTTGTTTCCTGCCTGGGGAGTGTGCCTGGGGAGTGTGCAGGGTGGGGCAGGGAAGGGTCCTGGTGATTGACAAAGGGTTCTGCATTGTTTGCTGCGTTGGATATTTCCTCCTCTGGTGGTTAGAGGGCACCCCTGCGGCGCCTGGGCACCAAGGTAGAGTTAGGGTACGAACAGGGTCAGCAATTGGTATGAGTAAGCCAAACCTCAAACCTGTCAGACTTCGTTCACGAAAGAGTGCAAAGCACGTCCATTAGGCTTGAGAGGGCACAGTCACCCAATGTCGTACACGGGCGCAAGAGAAGGTCCGAGATAGCCGCTTTCAGACTTCGGGCACGATTAGCGTGCAACGTTCAGCTACTGCCACACACAGGACACTACCTTGGTCAGACTTCGGGCACGAGAGCGTGCAGGGCTCAGCTACTGTCAAACACCGGACATGACCTCTGTCAGACTCTGGGCACAAGAGCGTGCAGGGCGCAGCTACTGCCAGACACCGGACACAAACTCTATCAGACTCGCCCACTGTTAGACAACCGGCATGACGGGAAGGAGGGAGGGCAGAGGGGTACAACCCCGTGGGTCTCTAGCCCAGAGAACGCACACACCATGACAAGTAGGCATGAGATGGTGCGGGTCACACATGAGCACTAGAGCGCTCGATGGTCAGTCAGTGTCAGACACTGGGTACAAGAGAGCACGGGGCTCTGCCACTGCTATACACCGGGGATGAGATAGCGTGGGGCACAGACACTGTCAGACGCTGGGCACAAGAGTGCGTAGAGCTCAGCAGCTGGCAGACACCAGCATGAGACAGCAAGGGCACATCACCTGAAAGACAGCAGGTGCGGGAACCCAGGGGCATGATCACGGTCAGACACCGCGCACCAGAGCACGGGACTCAGTTATGCAAGGACACAAGAAAATGCTAGACTTTGAGACTGACAGACCCCAGCAGAAGTCTACAAGATACAGTCTCTGTCAGACATCGAGCAGGACATAGCAGGGTGCAAAGCCACTGTCAGACACCGGGGGATGTCTTACGAGCTAGGACTGTGCACGCCCACCATCAGGCATCGTGCATGGTTAGGAATGACACTCAATCAGGATCAAACATCAGGCACACAAACCCTGTCACTTGCCAAGCGTCTGAGAGAACTAGGGACAGCTCTATGCGACACCTTTCACAAGGAAACAGGGACGCAGGCTCTATCGGACATGAATGTGCAATTCCAAAATGACACCACACCGCACTATGTACTATCCGAGCCCACTTGCATGTCACTAATTGTCCACTCCACAGACCCAGGTGCCAGGAGTCAGCATAGGCTGGTTCACTTTTAATGGGACTGCGAGAGAACTTCTTATATATATATATATATATATAATTTTTTGTTTTTTAATTAGCATTTTCATCAGTAAGCAGTAAGGACATGGTGAATAAACAAAGGATCTTGATACACCATCCATTTTTTTTATATCAACATACACAAATCTTATTAATTAAAAAAAAAAAATAAAGACGAAAAAGAAGCAAGGGAGAGAAGTAGTAACTACAAAACGATTTGAGATTCATATCCAAGTGGCTACAGGTGCCCACAATTTCAAACCCAACATTTTCTGTCTCTTGCTCTTAGATCTATAAACCGCAGTCTCAAGATGATATGTGGATAGTAATCTAGATTGCCAATTGATAAACGTTTGTGGTTCGGCATCAAGCCTTTGGATCGTTATACAGAGTCGGAAAATAGACATACAAATACAAATAAATCCTGCTTCGGCCTGTTTCCCAGGTCTAGCCAAGCTTTCTTGAGAGCCTAAGATCACCAGGTCTGCAGATAATTGCAATTGAATATCTAAGCTGTGATTCAGAAAATACTCCACGTCCCTGATAAAGTGACAAAGCTTAGAACAAAAAAAAACCATATGAGGTGCATCCGCTGCATATAGCCCTCAGCGATTGCACTTATTCCCCCGTGTAGAGTTCCACTTTGACAGTTTTTCAGGGGTGTAGTATAGATTAAAAATGGACATAAAATGTTGACTCTTTAAGGAACCATTGAATAAAACATTAGTAGATAACTCAATTATTCTCTCCAAATTAATTAAAGCAGTACCAAATTTGTTTTGCCACTTTATCTCCCACACTCAGAGATCATCCTCAGTTTTCTCTATAAACAGCTGATATAAAGGCCCCATTTTTGATCTTAGTTTAATTGCTTCCATGATTTCGATCCTGTTGACTGAAAACGAATATTGAGTTATTTTCTGCTCAACAAAACTACGAACCTGGAGATATTTAGAAAAATCTATACGGTCTAAATTATATTTCTTCTGCAAAGAATCAAGAGGTTAGCTGATTCACCTGAAAAAGATCTCCCACCTTGCAAATTCCAGCTCGATGCCACCTGGCCATGACCTGATCTCTAAATACTTCTGGGAATAGCAGGCAGTTCTTGAATGGAGTATAAAAATTTTAATTAGAGCTTATACCAATTCTCCTCTTAATCTTCCTCCAAATTTCAAAAGCAGTAGAGACAGTCTTAAACTTTTGTTTTCTTATAATAACTAGGTTCAATTATACAGACTAAACATTGTCGCGCCTCTGCGCCAAGAAGCATTTCATAAATGGACGGGGTAGAAATATCTTCTGTGGGATCGGCCTGTAAAAGTAAAACACCCATGTGTTGCAGAAGAGCTATCCAATAATATAAACGGAAGTTATGGACAACCCATCCACCTCTTAATCTAGGTAACATACACCATTTGAGAGCTCTCCTTGATCGTCGATAACTCCACAAAAACCTAGAGCACATTCTCTCAATTCGAGAAAAGAAAGAGGTTGAAATAAGTAAAGGAATAGTCCGAAATACATATAGAAATTTTGGAAAAATAAGCATTTTTAAGACATTGCTCCGACCATAGAAAGACAGATGTAAATTATTAATCCTTTCTAATGTCTTATTTGCCGAGATAATAATTGGATCCAAATTTAAACGCACTATATCCTCAACTTTGGCTGAGATTTTAATGCCTAAATAGGTTGCTTCAGGTTCAAAACTCATATCACTGGGACGACCAGCTTCCGAATGTATCAATTGTGTCTTAGCAACATTTAATTTGTACCCTGAATAAGTCCCAAATCTCTCAGCTGCTTCAACAATCCTAGATAAGGCAGTACTGATACCTTGTACGAGTCATTTTGTATCTCAACCGGTTTTATATCAGGGCAGTTTTCCAAGAGATTTATAAAGGGCTCAATATAAAGAGCAAATAGCAGGGGGGAGCAAGGACAGCCTTGTCTCGTCCCCCTTGCTATTGCAATATTCCCTGAGAGCCTTCCCGAAATTCGTATAGCCGCTCTTGGGTGAACATATAGTGACTGAATGGCCGTAATAAAGTCTTGCGGAAATCCCTTCCATGCTAAGACTGCCCACAGGAATCTCCACAAGACCCTGTCAAATGCTTTTTCTGCGTCTAAAAGGGCGATGGCGAGAGGGGAGTTGGTAGCCTGTGACCAGTCCAGCATGGAAATAATCCTTTTATCGTGATCCGTCGTATCTCTATGTTTAATAAATCCATGCTGTCTTTTTGACACCAAGCTCGGCATAAAGTCATTAAGCCTATTGGCGAGTAGTTTCGAATAGATCTTACTTTCTGTATTAAGTAATGAAATTGGTCTGTAAGACCTCATTTCGGTGACTTTTTTCCCTTTCTTTTTTAAAACCATAATGATTGCTTCTGACCAAGAATCAGGAGAATTACCTAAAAAGGCTTGCTGGCAAACTTCTAATAGTTCACTTTTAAGTATATTCTTGAAAGTTCGATAAAATTAGAGTGGTAAATTATCGGGACCCATGGCTTTACCAGGAGCCAAGCCTAATAAAGCTGACTCAACTTCTTCCCAAACTATGGGAGCAGATAATAGCGCTTTTTGTATATCAAGGAGTACATTAGAGTCTAGATCTTTCAAATATTCTCCCTCATCCTGTACCGGTGGCTCTGCCACAGTCACACTATACAGAGATTGGTAGAATCTACGAAAGGCTTCTAAAACACCCTCCTTAGTTTCTTGCAGCACTCCATTTGAGTCAGAAATTTTAACAATATCATTGAAGACTGCTTTTTGTCTTAATCTTTGAGCCAGGATTCTACCTTTTTTTTCGCTAAATTCGTAAGAGTCTTCCTTATGCTGCACGTATTTCAACGCTATTTGATCTGCAATATTAGCGTGAGCTTTTGCCCTTTTGATTGTAAGATCTCTCTGGGCATTAATTGGATCCACACCCTGCCTAATCGCCTGAGCTAATTTCCGCTCAGCTATTGTGACCGATTCAAAATCCTTTTTGTGTTTAGCCCATATTTTTTTTTGTTTGGTATTCGAGAAGCTGAGGGTTTCCCCCCTAACTACGGATTTGAAAGTATCCCAAACAACTTCATTCGAAGCTGTTAATTTATTAAATTTTAAAAACTCCTGAATTATCTTAGTCATGAATTGATGATACTCATCATCCAATAGTAAGTTCCTTTCGGAAGACCAAGCCTGTTTGCCTTCTTTTAGCTGAGGGCCTAAACTGATATCCATTATTAGAGGATTATGGTCCGAAACAATTTTAGGCTGGATCTTGATGTCGAGCATTCCTAAAAGTGATGGCGATGAAACAAAAAAATAATCTAACCGAACAAATTTGGTGTGCGGGAAAGAGAAAAAAGTAAAACCTGGGTCATCAGCGTGTAATACGTTCCAGACATCATAGAGCTCGTGATCTAAACACAAACCACGTAGTGACGTAAATACCTGCTTCTTCCTACCTGAATATACCCTACTTTTTCTTAAATCCAACTGAGCATCTATATGGACATTGAAGTCGCCACACATCACCACCGGTTGGGGTCACTATGCCAGTTCTATATTCAAAAGACTCATGAGCTCGGCATCATCCAAATTTGGACCATAAACATTACAAAGAGTGAATCTATTATGACCAATCTTAAATTCACTTATTACCCAGCGTCCCCATTTGTCTTCTGCGCATTGTATACAGACGCCCAGGCCCTGTTTCATAAGGATGGCCTCCCCTCTCTTAACCCCGGTTTGTTTAGAGCAAGCCACCAGCTCTAACCCTATACTTTTCAGACACCCCCGATTAGCCCATGAAATATGGGTTTCCTGCAGACATAATAGATCAATATGTAACAACTGCACAATTCTAGCTAGTACCTGCCTTTTCCTAGAATCATTAAGTCCGCATACATTCAAAGTACAAATCTTTAATTTCCTATCCATTTCCAGTAGAGAAAGAAAACATGGCGGAGAAACAATACGAGAAAAAACCCATAAACTCTTAAAATTTTTACAAACCCAAGCGCTATTTAACAACTTTTGTACACAAGGAACCACTTTGAACTGTGTCTTAACTGCTACTGTTTTTCACCCCCCCAGCACCAACACCCTACATCCATCACCTTGATCCCTCCCCCCCCCACCCCCCCAACCATTACCCTTCCCACCCACTCCACCATATGAGGCCCGAAGGCTATCAGTCCCTGCAAATTATGGGAGTGGGAGAGAAAATATTATCCCTAAGAATCTCTATGTAAAATAAAAGACCCCCTAAATGGAGAGAGAAAGAAGAAGCAAAATTAGGACAAAGCATATCAACATACAGAGAGAGCGGCCGACTGCCACTACTACTACAGCTAATATTAGCTAAAGCCGTCTGCTTCTATAAAGACCCCAAAAACTCTTTGGCCTCAATCTCTGAAAAAAAAATTGTGTCTGACCTTTTACAGTAACTTTGAGTTTTGCAGGATTCTGGAGAAATACAGTGGCCCCTTTATTAAGGAAGCCTGGTATGAGTTGACGGAGCTGCCAGCGTTTAGAGACTGTTGCCTGACAAAAATCTGGTCTGACAAAAAAATTACAATCTTTGGCCAACCCCTTTTTATCTGGCCTAGCTAATGCATATATGGCTTCTCTCGCGAAGTTATTTAAACACACTAAAATAGCTCTTGAGCGATCTTCCTCTCCTTGCCGGGGATTCCTGATGGTAAACGGAAACCTATGGGCTCTTTGAATTTCCTTTGACCAGTCCCAAAGAGTCAAATCTGGGAAAGCTTCGGTAAAGAGTTCACATACAAATTTCCGAATATCGGACCGCTCCTTCTTCTCCGGGACACCTAAGATGCGCAGGTTATTTCTACGTGCCTGGTTCTCAAGTTCAGTTAATTTATTACTAAGATCATCCCGATGTGCTTTGATAGCGTCCATCTCCACTTTTTGAGCTACTGCATAATCCTCTAATGCCGAAATTCTGGCCTCTGCTTCTGTGACTCTAACAGCAGTATCTGAGGCAGATTTTAATCACACAACGGACTGCATTCTTCACTTTGCTGCACGTTGCCTGCGTGCGCGTGTTTTCAGCTTTAATTTCCGCCCTGTGACTCATCATAGTGTTGTAGATTGTAGACAAAGTAATGTCTTGAGGTGAGTTCGACTCATTGGAATTCTTCTCTCCATCAAACCTTGCTGTTTCAGACGAAAGTGGTTCTGCTCCTAGCCCCCCCTTGGTATTCACTGAGATCGGCTCTTCCGACTTAGATTTCATACGATGGGACCCTCTCTTCTTCACTCTTTTAATTTTGGAAGCACTGACATTTGGTGAGACCGGATTAGATATAGATTCATTCTCCGTGCTACTACCCTCACCATAATCGATCCAGTCTTTGCTTAGATTGGTACTCTCGTCTGAGAATAGATCTGACCGAGAATAAAAATTATCAGCAGCTTCTAGGGACCCTGGCAAATCCTGTGAAAAGGCGCCCTCAGTTAATGCCAAAGAGTCTATCTCAGTAACAAGATTGTCCAAACTGCCAGTCATAGCTTCCTTGGAGGTGCTGACAAGGACTCCGTCTCCCATAATGCCACTCTCTGCACTTGGGAAATTCGGAGCCAAGTTTCTCTGGTCTTCCGAGTGTTCTATGGTAATTGCTATGGTATTGCCTATAGGTTCTGCTACGACAATAATTTGAGGAGGAGAGATTTCATCACTAGTTAAGTCTGCGACCATTGCCTTGTAGAACAGGTTCGGCACCATCCGCAAGCTGTAATGCGGCGTTTTTGGATATCTGTCTCAAACAGTGCTGGCAGAGTATGTGCTCCCTGTTTTACTACACGTGCAGCCGGGTTTGTCTTCTCTACACATACACCCCCCCTTTTTAAATTGGAAGTAGAAGCATTTTGGATGCTGCTCTCACCTCTGTCTGCCACTCCCCCTGCGGCGTTTTCACTAGCATCGTCCGCTGCAGGCTGCTCCATCGTTTTGCCGCTATGCGGAGTGACTTTCGGCAGCATTTTCCTTCGGGTCGTGACTTGAGCTCCTCCGCGTCCACGGACTACCCCACAATGTAACCCTACCCAAAAGGCAGGGAGCCGCCAAAATGGAGCTCTTCGCCGAAGAAGGAGGAAACCTACAACCATCCGGGCGGTAGCCAAAGAGAGTTTGATACAGATGTGCACAGAGCCTAAAGAAATAGCCCAGATATTCAGGTGCTTGATTTAGGCAGAGGAAAGAAGCTAGTTTTTTCCTTCTCTTTAACTGCGTCTTTTATCCTCAGGACCACTTCTACCCAGTCTGTAAAGTCTCAAAAACCCAGTTGATAGCCGGTAGATAAAGAGTAATGGCAGTAATAGCAGGTAGATAGCAAGAGGTATCCAAGGTGTCCCGGAAAGACACACAGAGAAAAAAAAAGAGAGGGGGAGGCCTACTCTATGCTTCACCAACGTTTCCTCCTCGTAGTATAGTGTGTCCATACAGTGCGGCTATGTATCGGGAGGATTGGATTTCATTCATCAGGTTCTCGAGTTTTTACCCCTCCGTCTGCCTCCGTCTGCCTCCCTGCTGTGAACTCACGGTGAGGTTCTTAACAGTTTTTCCGCTTCAGCTGAGCCGCTTCAGCTGTGCATCCCGCTGCCTCCCACCTTCGCTGGTCTCAGTCCTGTAGGTCCAACCGGTCTGGTCTGCAGCTCTTGCTGCGGGCACCCCGCGGCTCTTCCGTATCTGACCGCAGGCACAGACCGCAGCTCTGCACACCCGCCGAAGATTCTCACAGCGGGTGCGGCGGTCACCGCCAGCAGCTCTGTTGCTCCTACGTCCACGTCCCGGGCAGCAACTCCAATCTGCAGCGGGCTCCCTGCGTGCACCTCCGGAGGCTACAACTCAAGCCGGATCAAGCCAGAAGTGCTTCAAGCACCTCTCCAAGAGCATCTTTAGGGTAAATATCCTCAGTAATTTCTATTACTCTTCATACACTTCTCCACGGTAGCGAGGGTCGATACTGGTTCCGGATTCTCTCCCAAAAACCCGGAGCGAGGGACTGAGCTGTTCACACTGCCCACGCCACGGCCGCCATCTTGCCTCCGTGTTGCAGCTTCCCTTAACCAACCGGAGCTCCTTCTAGTGCGACAGAACTTCTCAATAGGACTACATACTTTTAATGGTGCAGGCAGCACATTCGAAGCAGGCAGGATCTTTTAATCTTAAAGCAACCGCACAGTCACTTCTTAGCAAGGCTGGTTCACTTTAATGCGAGAGTGACAGAACGTCTGCATTAAGCACTATATGTTGGTGAGACATTCACAAGAGATCGCGGCAGAGATTATGTACTTTCAATAGCAGAGTACAGCACTTTTCAAGCGAGTGGGTGTGCATTTAATGTGCTACCACAGTCATTTCCCATCAAGGCTAGTTCACTTTTAGGAGAGGGTGGTAAAACTTCTAAGATGGGTGTGTATACTCTTTACTGGAGCAGTCCCAGAAGCTAGCAGCAGTTTGGAAATATATGTGTGTTATCTTACAAATCACATAAAAAAATATGAAAGGTTTTCGTGAGATATGTTGTGTCCTCCTATATTTTGTTATTTACAATTTCTATGACAAATATATTTGTCCTTATCTCTTATGTACAGTTAATTTAACTTTTGGTTTGCTAGTAAAACTGAATTACTGTGTCACAAAATGATGCACGTCTAAAAATGCTGTTAATATGACCTCTGGTTTGCTAGTAATAATTGGCTTGGGCAGGTGAGTGTCGGGATTAGGCAAATCGCTTCACAAATGGGCAACGATGAGAAAAAGAAAGGCAAACTGAGGACAGAAATCGCATATTGTAGTGGTGGGTGTGGTGAAGATAAACGTAATTGTGGTATATGAGCGGAGACTCTCTCTGCACCTTCTCCTTTCTGTCTCACCAGTTTGCGTGTCTGCATCAGTTCATTATAATTTCAAGGTTGGGTTACTTGTAAATACTTTTTTCTATTTGACAGCTGTTATCAGCTTTTCCAGGGTGATCTTTTCATAGGTCCCTTTGTAGAGTCCTATTGCATGTGCAAGAGGTGCCCCAGTGTCATAAGGCTTGTAGTGTTGCAGAGAGTCTTGTTGCAGGTGTAAGGCTTTAGCAGTGGCTTTGGTCCGCTACCTCCTTAGTCACCATTCTACGAGTCTCACCGCAGTACGAGGGGACATCGGTGGCTGCAGCACAACTGGGTGGCCAGAAGATCCATCCTGTGAATAAATAGCTGTTAATAGGTTCAAACTCCGCCTTTGGACTGACACTTTGTATTGAGGCCCTTTGAAAAGGCTGTTGTAGGACAAGTGCTGAAATTGTCACTGTAGTGGGAGAGTCTGATGATGGAGTTTTCAGGCATGCAACAAGCAACTGCTTGACGCATTCCTAAGCAGGGTGCGACTTGAATTGGGCCATTGTTTGATCTGATGTATATGTATTATTCTCTGTATAGATCTTTGTGGAGCTCAAGATTATCTGCAGAGCAGTGGAGCCCTGTACAAGGGCTGGGGCCGCGAGGTACCATTCAAATTATTTTAAAAGGCGGTTATCAGTAGGTGGTGAATCATTTGGAGTGGATATCCAGTGTACTCTGAACAAGTGGGTCTTCTGCTCCTTCCTCAACTGAGGAGCATGGGACAGCTTCTAATGTTGGTGTCGATATTGCTCAAGATCCTGAGAAGATGGATGATCCCTAGAAGTGCGTTACTTTTTTCTTTTTGAATAAACAAAGTTAACAAAGTTGGTTTGCATTGAGTAGTGCTTGTGTGTAGAGATGTAGGTAGAGACGATCTTTAACTCCCTGGATGACCAAGTTAGGGCCAATCTGCCAATGGTCAGCCGGAGGTTATGACAGCATACTCAAAAGAGAGCAAGTCCTTGAACTTTTCCTCGGTAGGGGTGAAAAGTGCTAGGGCTAACACTCAGGAGGGCAGGTTCTGGAGCTTCTCCCCGGTAAGCGAGGAGGAGGTTAGGAAACGGCTTTTGAGCACTAAATCAGGCTCTCCCCGAGACCCCTGTCCGGCTGCTATAGCTAAACTAGCGGTGGCCCCTATAACCACCACACTAGCTAGATTGTTCAACATCATGCTGGATGCCGGCGAATTTCCATCCTGCTGGAAACAGGCCTCGATTTTACCCCTATTAAAGAAATCAAATCTTGATACCTCCGACCTAAACAACTATCGGCCCATCGCCAGGCTACCGTTACCGGCCAAGTTAATAGAGGGAATCATGAATAGTCAGCTCAGCACATTCCTAGGGGCTACACAAGCCCTGGACCCATCGCAACATGGATTCAGGGCCTGTCATCGGAGGATATCAGGAAAGTGCTGGATGCAGGAGGCAGAGCCGCTCTGATCCTGCTGGACCTGTCTGCGGCCTTTGACACGGTCCACCATACGATTCTGGTGGACTGTCTGATGGCCTGCAGGATTCGGGGGAAAGCTCATAAAATCCTGAAAGCCTTCCTCTCTAACAGAAGCCAGGTGGTGGCCTTGGGCGAGTTTGAGTCAAAACCTTTCATGTTACCCTGCGGGGTCCCTCAGGGCTCGTCCATGAGCCCTACCCTGTTTAATGTTTATGTCTCTACCTTGGCGCCGGTCATTCGATCTCATGGATTTGAGTTAACATCTTACGCAGATGACACGCAGATTGTGGTGTCATTGTTACCTGGAAGAGAGGAAGGCACAGCCAGCAGGTTCAAAGATTGCATGGTAGTAGTCAGGAATTGGATGGCAAGGAACTGTTTAAAATTAAACTCAGCCAAAACTGAAGTGCTACTTTTTGGTGCCAGAGAGAACTTCTGGACCCCAAAATGGTGGCCAGATGAGCTGGGCGTCCCGCCCCTCCCAGTTTTGAAGGTTAAGAACCTTGGGGTCCTGATGGATGACAAACTGACCTTTAGGCCCCAAGTTAATGCATTATCATCAGCCATCCATTTTACACTGAAGATAATACGCAAGATTTTGCCCTTCCTGCCCGATGAGCATAAGAAAACAGTGGTAACAGCCTTGGTGCTGTCCCGCCTTGATTACTGTAACAGCTTATTGCTCAATGCCCAACAGGGCCTGCTCAACAAACTTCAGGTGCTGCAAAACGCATCGGCCCGTCTCATCACGGGCACACCCAAGTTTGCCCCTGTTTCCCAAGAGCTGGTGAAGCTGCACTGGCTTCCGGTGCGAAAAAGGATTGCCTTTAAGGCCCTATGCACAGTATTCAAGGCTCTCAGGGGGCTGGGCCCTCCGTGCTTAGCCCAGTACTTTCAATGGTACAAGCCTGGTAGGCATCTCAGGTCTGCCGATCAGGGGCTGATCGTGATTCCACGAACTAGGAGAGCTCGATGGGGGGGCAAAAGGTTCTCTGCTGGGGCAGCGAGGGCATGGAATGCTCTCCCACTGGACCTAAGACAGACCACAGAGTTAATGACATTTCGGAAACTATTGAAAATGTGGCTTTTTGTTCACTAATTTCGGGCTTACTCAGGGGAGCGTTCATTCAGCGCCAGGACACCGTCTGGTAACAGTGCGCTTTATAAATGTTATAAATAGTTAAATAAATAAATGGTGTGTGTTTTTTTACTTTTATTTTTACTTTGATCTTTCACCGGACTCTGCCTGGCAGCGTTAACTTCTCTCCAGGGATTGAATCCTTTCTAGTACATGCTGCACTTGCAGTAAATTAATTGCATTAGAGTCTATGCTGCCTAGCTGCTTGCTGTGGGGTTAAACAAGTGGCTGTTTTGTGCTCGACAGCGGGCTGCGGATGAAGCCAGGCAGCCCGTGGGTGCAGCTGCTCGGGATTACAAAGGCTGCTTTCTACTTTATTGTGCAGCATGCGAGGGGATGTTCAGTTAAAACTGGTTTTCATGAGAGCGGCATGAATAAGGATGCTATGCGGCATAGCTTTCCCTTGTGTGCCCATACTGTACTGTTTCCAAGCATTCACTGTAAAAGTAGGCGTGTCTTCTATATTGTATTTAAGCATATACCATAACTACTTTATTTCGGCATTCTTGCAGGCTGTAAAAGTTTCCCCTTTTTAGGTTTTGCCTGGCGAAAAGATGCGCTCTGCGCATCTTTTTCGCGCAGGCGAAATCCTGATGAGAACTGTAGTGTGGCTTTGGGTCGGCCCTCGTCATTTATTGGCTGGCTCCATAAATGGAGCCTAGCCATTGGACGAGGGGCCTGTCCGTCAATGCCGGACCAGATTCGGGGGCGTTCCCGACATTCTTTGGCTTTTGCCGACGTCACGCGACGTCAGCCGAAAGCCGGGAACGCCCCCGAATCTGTTCCGGCATTGCCGGCACCCGCCTTCCTGCTCCGGCCGTCTTCTGTGTCTCTCCTTCCCCTTTCCCGCCCCCTCCCAGCAGTGAGTGATGACACAGCTCCTCCCCTCAGTCACGCGTGTAAACAAACGCCTGCATCACTGTGAGGCTGCCGGTGCTTATTATTAGAGTTTCGAAACTAGACAGCCTCTGCATCCCGCTGAACTGCTTGTAGCGTCTCCGCCCGGGAACCACGCACAGGGAGCAACAGACAGCACGGGGGCGGCATTTCAATGAAACTTGACAGAAACAGGATTACTTACAAACCATAATATCGATTGCAGGTAGCTGCGAGGAGTAGGGCATTGTTACATGCTGCAATCCGACACCCAGCTAACCGATTCACTCCAAGAAAGCTGCACAAATACAACATGCAATAGTTGAAGTTCTTCCCCTATCTTCTCCTGTGCGTGCACCCTTTCGTAGGAGAAGCGGTCCCTTCCGAACACAGCGTTCAGCATCTCTGCACTCCCAAACTCGTTCCCAAAAGACAGAAAACTGGAGCGGTCCCAGGACGCAGAGTCCGCTCACAAGCGACTGGGCAGGGAGCGGGGCCTCGTGACATCTGGGAGGGGAAACGGTTCTTGGCAGCTAGATCAAAACCAGTGGCTACCCTCTGTGTTCAGGTGTCACAGTGCTGCTTCCTAGTGCCGCTGTCACCTGGTTTGTCCCGCCCCTTCGCCCGCCTCACGCCCATGCATGACAGGCAGCAGATTAACCCAACCACATGGCTGCCGGCCACTCCATGCGTTGTGCAATTTTTAAAAACCCATGGCAGTGTGTACAGTCCTGCACTGTGGCCGTCTTCAGAAAGCATTCGCCTCCTTACACATGCAGACAGAAGCAGCAGAATTCCGAGCTGAACTTGTTTTACCCAGACAGTGTTTATTTAAAGCGTTTACATTGCAGCACACGGAAGTCTGTCAGCGCTGTCTTTTTCCCACTGCTGCTCACGTTATATATTTCTAACCGTTATTACAAGTGTTGTAGTAGGTGCACCTTTTTTGTGCAGTTATTCGTTCAACTTGAACCGTGCATTAACGTGAAGTAGATTATGTAACCATCGACATGGTTCTCATCAGGAAACGTGTCATTTTCATTTACAGCGATATGCCTGCAAGTCGAATTTTCAAACGATAAATTCTAGCGACCTCTGATTCCGTTGTAAGTGTTGTGGGTCTCACTTGGATACTGCACAAGTGAGGGGGATCATTTTGGGGTTGGGGGTTGACAACAAATGCTGCAGGCAGAGGGAATGTGTCTTAAATTGGTACGGTGGACATGGGGCTAAGTTCTGCAATTGTACTACTGAAAATGGCTGTGACGTCACTTGGTGCAGCAAGAGGGCTAAACACTTAAACGAGTTGTCAACCTGGATAGGTTTTTACATCGAGTCTGTGACTGGCGTTTTAAGTGTAATGGAGATGGCGTTAAGAAGGATGGTGTCTGAACGTGATGGTGGTTTCAGTAATTGCCGCCATGGTTTCAAAGGCCAGCGGCAGCAGGGCTCTGGAGAGGGGCAGGAGGCGGGCTTACGGACTGCGCAGCTAGTACTTGTTAAAAGCTGGAGGAGTCTCTGGAGAGAACAAGGACACCATTCAGAGCGTGGCAGGCAGGGACCCGAGCGAGGGAGGAGACCCAAGGGCGGAGCATCGCGGGAGCTGAGCAGAGGGAGGGAGCGCAGGCACAGAGCAAGGTGCAGGATCCCGACCGGCGCTGACTGAACGACCCCCAGCCATGGCTGCCGCTAGCAGGGCGATGCTCTTCCACCTGACCCTGCACCTCCTGTCCCTGTGCGCCTGGGTGTGCGCTTTCAACCTGGACACGGACGACGCCATCCGCAAGACAGGCGACCCCGGCAGCTACTTCGGATTTTCTCTGTCCATGCACCGGCAGTTGAAGCCGCAGGACCGACGAATGTAAGTCCGCCGGCGTGGTCTATTATGCTGCTAAGTTGCTTGCATTTTTTGCTAAGTTTTAAGGACAGATGGTGCTGAATATTCTTTTCCGGAGGCGCCGTGTGTGCCAACACGGGGCAAACCTTTCTGGTAGTTTGTGCTAGTTTTCAAAAGTCCCTTGCCCCGTTGCCCCCCTTGCAGGGCTCCCCCCAGCGGGGCGAATGAGCGCAGATGTTGGTGATGCCAGCGCACAGGTTGTAAAAGAAATGGACCCTGATTTGAGTTTTGTATTCCTTCTTCTCGAGCGGGTTGAGTGAGGGTAGCGAGAAGTCAGCTGTCTGCTTCTTAAGTGCATTCCGATTAATACTTGGTTGCGGACGGTGTATCTGCGCCCCCCATAGTTGTAAGCGCTATATAAATGTTACAGTGCGCAGGCATGCCGGCTGCTGTAGATGGCACGGGTCCTCGTTGTACAGGTTGTTGTTGTGGGGGGTCGGATTGGGGTATGCGAAACCCTGCACAAGGCGGGGGCGGGGCGATGGCAGCCAACAGACCCCCACCAGGCGAGATATGCATGACAACAAAAGGCCGCGGGCTCCCTTCAACCCCGAGCAAGGCTGCATTGTCTTCGCACCAGGAAAGGCCCAGCCTTTCCGAAACGAAACTCCATGCAAGGCCCTTCCACAGGGAGTTCATCGTGAGCAAAAGAGAAGCGTCTGAGAGGCTCCGAGCATGTGCCACCGGTGAGCCCTGCTCACAGTGCGTGAAAGCATCCACGGCTTAAAGTGTCTCTTCCGGGTGAGGACAAGTTTACTAGCACACCAAACCTCCAATCATCATGTGCAGGCTGTAGTACAAATGTCCTAACTGTAGGAGGCAGCGTGCACAACCCCCAACCAGTGAAAAGCAAAATGATGTTGAGTCTTTTCCGAAATTCTTGTCAACAACTTAACCTTAAGCGTGCCAAAACCTCCTCTCGTACTGTTTAGTTGTCAGTCAGCAACTTCTGTCCAACTGCAGGCTCCTCTATTCTGACGGAGTCGCTCACTCACCCCTGTTGCCTGCTTGTGCCTCCGTTTTCGTGCCCCTGTTGCCTGCTTGTGCCTCTGTTTTCGTGCCCCTGTTGCCTGCTTGTGCCTCTGTGTGCCCCTGTTGCCTGCTTGTGCCTCTGTGTGCCCCTGTTGCCTGCTTGTGCCTCCGTGTGCCCCTGTTGCCTGCTTGTGCCTCCGTGTGCCCCTGTTGCCTGCTTGTGCCTCCGTGTGCCCCTGTTGCCTGCTTGTGCCTCCGAGTGCCCCTGTTGCCTGCTTGTGCCTCCGTGTGCCCCTGTTGCCCGCTTGTGCTGTGTGGGTGTGTGTGGAGGGCTCTGGTGTGGCGCCGCGGCCAGGGTGACTGACGCTGGAATCTGGGGACCACGGTTCGATCCCCGGCTCCGGCGGCAGGTTAGCCCAGCACCATGTGACTCTGGGCAATAGCTCGCTTAATCTTCCCGACGGCCCCCAGCGCCTAGAGACCCTTACGGGTGATTGTGCGCTTTACAAATGTGGACTTCTTCTGTGTGGCTGTGTGTGTAGGAAGCTTTGTGTGGCTGTGTGTGTGGGGGGCTTTGTGTGGCTGTGTGTGTGGGGGCTCTGTGTGGCTGTGTGTGTGGGGGGCTCTGTGTGGCTGTGTGTGTGGGGGCTCTGTGTGGGTGTGTGTGTGGGGGGCTCTGTGTGTGTTTGTGTGTGTCATTTGCGAGATATAAAGCTAGTGGCATTGTAAATGACAATGCCATTTATTTATGTTAAAAAAACATAAATAAAAATAATGTCAAGAGCAATGCCAATAGCTCTAACTTTAACAAAGGCAAAACCATTGCATTGTAAATGCTTGTTCAGTATCCATACAATAATAAAACACCGGATAGTTGGAGTACAGGAATGTGCCATGATTACAATTCAAGAAAGGCAACAATTTAAAACATGACCTAGGAATTAAAAGCAAACAGCCTTCTAAGAAATTGGGTTAAAAAGTGAACAAGTTCTCAGCTTTGCACTCATCGCTGGGTGCCCTCCCACTTACCCCACCAGCTCTCTATGTTTGACAACTACGGAGCAAAATTGATGCTGACGTAAGTCCACAGGGCAAAGGGAACGTGCATTTAGAACTTATTCAAATGGTGAGCAAACGCTAGACTTTAAAAAGTATAAATAATATAGTTAAACCCATATACTAAAATTAGCATTCTCCTGCCTTTTTGGGATTTTTGTTTTGAAGCATTTGTGTAGCTCATCATACTCCTGACGTGACAACAAAGTGCTCTGATTTTCATCTGGCTTCGGTGGTACGGTGCTGGATGTGATTTGGCAATTATGGAACGTGTTTGGTGAGTTGCATGAGGTTCAAATACATCAGTCTGGGTAATCTCACTTTCCGGTGTGTACATATTCACTAAATGTTCCCCTTATTCCAACTTCCAGTTAAAGCAATTCGTTTAAGAAAAGTGTGCTCTGTATGCCCTTAACTGATTTGAAGCTTGACTTTACAAAAAAATCTTTTAAGACTCCAGAGATAATAAAATAACTTAAAAGAACTGGCAATGGCAGCTGGTATGACTTATAAGTGAAAGTTCTTCTAAGTTACTGGTAAGGTGTTGGCACTCAGTGTCACACGTCCTGCGTAATTCATCATTGCACTCGTGCATTCATCCATCCACTCATTCTTGCAATCAACCACTCTTCCATCCACAGTAAGACTTAAAACAAGCATTTGCAATGCAATAGGTCTCCCATTTGCACAAGTTTGAGCTATTAAAATTGCAAATGATAATGCCTTTTATTTTGGTTTTCTTTTAAAACATAAATAAAAGGCATAGTCATTTACAATGCCAATAGCTGAAAGTTGCGTAAAAGCGAGACCTATTGCATTGCAAATGCTGGTTTGCTTTGGGGTTCAAGCTGTATTTAATGATAAGCAGAAGAAAGATATACCTGAATTGAGATGGTCCATGGAAACACCTTGCTCCATATTTTACAGTAATGCAATCTGTGTTGCTGTATTATGCTTTCAAAAAGCCGATAACAACATATATAAAAAACACATTACTAATTACTTGCCAAATACATATTGAACATTCCAAACAATTAGGTGAAGGTGTAAACTAAACTGTATTTCGACCAGCATATTCTACTACAACAGCATACTTTTAACTCTGCTGGCCAATAAAGAGCTGCGAAATAACAAGATGCTTTATGCAAGCTAGATTGATTACAGCACAGCAGTTGAAAAGGAAACCACAATCAGCTATGGGGGAAGCTTTCAAGCAAGAGGTTACAACTTATAATAGCTTTGTACAAATAGACCTGGGCAAGAATCGAACGTTTTAACAACAAGCTTCTATAGCAACTGTACAGTAAACCTAAGGCTATGTTAACTTAAAGGGGTGTAAATGGATGAATAAAGATACGAAAAAAGGATTTTAAAATGCAAGATGGAATGTGTAGATGGTGAGCATGCAGCACCCCCACCTCCAGCGCCTTGAGGGCCAGGGTAGGCGCAGCTCCCCCACGTCCAGCGTCGTGAGTGATGTTGTGGGGCGGGATGGGGATGGGCCAGGGCAGGGCCACTGTCCCTGGGGAGGGAGAGGCTGCAGGAGGAGGGAGTGGGAGGGAGTGACGGAGCAGGCTGGCTGAGGATGTGGAGGAGAGAGCATTCCTCGCCGGGACTGGGGAACAGCTGGGGCTTGCCGAGGCCCAGACACACACACCACACCTTGCACACACACTGACTCGTGCTTACACACACACTGACACTCACACACAACTGGCACACGCGCTGACACTCTCCCACACACAACATGCTGACACACGCACCCCATAACTTGCACACACACGGACAGTCATGCACAAACTCATACTTCCACACACACACAACTTGCACACACGCTGACACACACACCATCACATTTGCACACACTGACTCGTGCTTATACGCATGCTGACACACACCACAACTTACATACACACACACAACTTCCACACAGGCGACACTCACACCCACCACTTAATGACATGCTGACACACTCATGCACACACCCATACTTGCACCTAAGCTGACTTATGTTCGCACATACAAACACTGACGCGCTCATGCACGCACCCACAAGTTCACACACACTGACTCATGCTTGCCCATACGCTGACACACCTACATTTTGCACACACACGGACTAATGGTTGTACACACACATATACACACACAGACACAACTACAGCTTGGCACAGGCAGGCGAGCACACGCACAGCCAGGCATTGCACACACATGACACTCACACTGGCAAACACATCCCAACAACTGGTCTGACAAACTGACACATTCAAACACACAGACCCCCCCGGAGGGCACTCACTCACAACCGGGCACAGCAAGCCACATCCAAACACACCGACCTACCAGAGACTTACACCAGCCTGCCACAGACTCACCCACCTACCACAGACCCATCTGGACACACTGCCGTGCCACAAACTCACCGAAAAACACCGACCTACCACAGACCCCTCCAGACACACCAACCTACCACTTATACACACACTGCTGTGCCACAGACTCACCCAGACACACCGACCCAGCGACCCATACAGACGTCACCCCTACAATGACTACATGCAGTCAGTCACCCAGGCACACCGTAGCTGAATCCACTCGCATAGTTCACAAACCCGCACCAGCAATGACACAAACACACACACCTCTTGTGAGTGCACTGCTCCATGAATGGACAGATGCACAGACCCGCGTGTGTGACCCTAGCTTGAGCTCACCAGCGTGCGTGCCCACTGACTTCTCTCATGCACACACTAACGGGAGCACAGTGTCCTCACTGCACAGTTGCACACACCAACAGGAGCACACTGTTCTCGTACGTAGCTGCACACACTATGCTTGCAGTCAGTCTATCCCTGCCACCAGATGCAGGTGCAGTGGAAGGCGCCTGGGGCCACCCTGCCCTTGCCACGCCCCAGAAACCCCCACTTACACTTTCGGCGCTGGGTCAGCCAGTTGCTGGGGTGCGGAATCCAGATCTTCTGCAGGGGGGGTCTGAGTGAGCTCCCCAGCCCATTGGGACATCCTTGCAGCTGCCTGGTGCAGCTGCTCTCTGCTGCTAGCACCTGGGACTGCCTCTTGGCGCCTGTGCTGGTTGGTGCAAGAGTCTGTTGGCGCTTGGGCGGTGTGCACTGGCCCTCGCTCGGGCTTCTCAGCTCCTGTTGCGGTCTCTCGGTGACACTCCCAAATAAGTGGAGAGGACCGGCCCTAGATGTTGGGTCTCCCTGCACGGGACCCGGCTGCGGGCGCTGTTTGAAAGCATTTGGCATCTGAGGTTACGCGGATGCTTGTAGGGACTTGCCACCACTCCCTGGATCATTGGGGGTGGGGGGTGGTTGTAGTTCACAGGGTCTGTTTGACCCCGAATGATGCCGAATCCTCGCCTGCTGATTGACGTGATCTTCGGAATCTTAGAGGTTTCCCTGTTCATGGTGCCTGTGCTATTGCTGTGTGAATGGAAAACCAAGAAAAACAAGTCAAACCGAAACCTACGAGCCGCCCAGTTTACGCCGAAGAAGCAGTTTTGCCGGCGGGGGCGAAACCAGGAAGTCAGGCATCTTTGCCCGTGACATGAGCGGGGCCTGTGACGCGGCCGGAAGAGGCCGGTGATGCTCGTTGTTGCGGGGCTCCCATCATGGAGGGAGAGCCCCGCGGTAGCGCGAAAATCCTGAGAAGTGCCCCGCGTGTGGAGATGCGCCGGAAAAGAGCACGGTGAGTGGAGGGGGGATCTCTGTGTGTGTGCGCGCGTGTGTGAGCCCCGTGAGTGGTGGGGGAGGGGGTGCGTGCATGCGTGTGTGTGCCTGCCTGTGTGTATGCCTGGGGGGGGGAGGGGGGGGGGGGAGTGTGTGCGCGTGGGAATGTGTGTGCGCATGCGTGACTTTGCCTGTGTGTGATTGCGAGAGCATGTGAATGGCAGGCAGGGGATGTGCACAGCGCCGTGCGCGCCCTCGAGGGCAAATCGGAGACGGCAGAGGCTCGTGCATGTACACTGTCTCACATTCCCCCGAACACGCCAACAAAAGATGTCTTCGCAGACAAAGCATGTTAGGTCTGCTCGACCTAACCAGTATATGCAAGATAAATTACGACAAAAATGTTGCATAATGAAAAATGCTGGTGCCTAAAGAAAGGGGATGTATGTGTGCAATACAAACCAAGTGGGAAAAAATCAGCACCTGGAGAACATTTTCGAATAGAGCCTCACATAGTATATACGGAATATGACAATACTGTCTTAAAGATGTGATGGTTTTAGCATATAGCTTACATAATGAATGTGTCAACTGTACCGCCTGTTTCCAAACATTTCATAATACACAGATTAGACCTCTGGAAAATGGCATTACATTTGGCATTTAAACAGCCCAGCCTATTAGATTCATCATTGATTTATTAACTCAAGCCCACAGTATTGAGCTCACGCTTCCCAGAGGGCACCCATCGGGTATAGTCCTTAAATTGCACATAATTGCTTATTTATGGTTCCCGAAACAACTTACTGCTCCTCCTAAGAGGTCATTATAAGGATTATCACGCTGCAAATATTATTACCCCCAACGTTTATCACAATGGGTACCAACACCAAAACCCTTGCCTACTACCATAATCGTGGCGATTCCAGGTAACCAGTACCGTTTTAACCCAGCGTTATGACAATATATCCTTAAATGTCTATTACCGTTAACATATGCCTTTCACAATAAACAAGTTTGACTCATTTTGGTTATCATAAGTATGTATAATAACATCGCACCCATGCCATCTAAAATTTCCTCCAATAAACAAATCGGCTCTATGGCCTAATAATTAGCTTGGCCCCATAGTCAACTCAGGCCTATTGTATTGAACATCAGCTTTCCCACAAGCCTGCCTTCAGGCATACAGTCATAACATTGGAGCTATCCAACCCCAACGCCGGAAACAATGACATCACCCCGTCGCAAGAACTCTGCAACTCCCTCGCGTCCTACTTCCACAACAAGATCACGGACATACACAACAGCTTCAACAACCAACCAACGCCAGCCACAACCGCAACGACGCCACCCACCACCACCCTCCGCACCTGGACCCCGATCAGCACCGAAGACACCATCCGCACCATGAACTCCATCCATTCCGGATCTCCGACTGACCCCTGCCCTCACCACGTCTTCAACGAAGCCGACACTGTCCTCGCACCCCACCTGCGGGACATCATCAACACCTCCTTCGACTCCGCCACCTTCCCTGAGAGCTGGAAGCACGCCGAACTCAGCGCTCTCCTCAAGAAACCCACAGCAGACCCCACCGACCTCAAGAACTACCGTCCCATCTCGCTCCTCCCGTTCCCGGCCAAAGTCATCGAGAAGACCGTCAACAAACAGCTGGCAGCCTTCCTCGAGACGAATGGATCCCTCGACCCCTCACAGTCTGGCTTCCGAGCGAACCACAGCACCGAGACCGCCCTCATCGCCGCCACCGACGACCTTCGAACCCTGATGGACAACGGAGAAACAGCGGCCCTCATCCTCCTGGACCTCTCCGCGGCTTTCGACACTGTCTGCCACCGCACCCTAATACAGCGCCTCAGCAACATCGGAATCCGGGAGAAGGCACTGGAATGGATCACCTCCTTCCTCGACGGAAGAACACAAAGAGTCCGCCTACCACCGTACAAGTCAGAGGCCACCAAAGTCATCTGCGGCGTCCCTCAAGGATCCTCGTTGAGTCCCACCCTCTTCAACGTCTACATGAGCCCCCTCGCGGCCATCGCACGCCAACACAACCTCAACATAATCTCCTACGCTGACGACACCCAGCTGATCCTCTCCCTGACCAACGACCCCACCACCGCCAGAGCCAACCTGCACGAAGGGATGAGAGACGTAGCCGAATGGATGACGACCAGCCGCCTGAAACTGAACTCAGACAAGACGGAGGTCCTCATCCTGGGCTCCTCACCCTCCGCCTGGGACGACTCCTGGTGGCCTCCCGCCCTAGGCACCGCACCCAAACCAACGGACCACGCACGCAACCTGGGCTTCATCCTGGACTCCTCCCTCTCCATGACCAGGCAAGTCAACGCCGTCTCCTCATCATGCTTCAACATCCTGCGCATGCTACGTAAGATCTTCCGGTGGATCCCCACCGAGACGAGGAAGACGGTCACCCAAGCCCTCGTCACCAGCCGACTGGACTACGGCAACGCCCTCTACGCCGGAACCACTGCCAAACTCCAGAAGAGACTCCAGCGGATCCAGAACGCCTCGGCGAGACTCATCCTCGACATCCCCCGACGCAGCCACATCTCCGGACACCTGAGAGATCTGCACTGGCTCCCGGTCAACAAGAGAATCACCTTCCGCCTCCTCACCCACGCACACAAAGCCCTACACGACCAAGGCCCGAGCTACCTCAACAACCGGATCAACTTCTACACTCCCAAGCGCCTCCTCAGATCAACCAACCACGCCCTCGCCGCCGTCCCCCGCATCCGAAGAGCGACAACAGGAGGAAGATCCTTCTCCTACCTGGCCGCCAAGACCTGGAACTCACTTCCCACCAATCTGCGCCTGACCCAAGACCACCTCTCCTTCAGGAAGAAGCTCAAGACCTGGCTGTTCGAGCAGTAGCGGCACCCCCCCCCCCTCCCAGCGCCTTGAGACCCTACGGGTGAGTAGTGCGCTCTACAAATTACCTGATTGATTGATTGATTGAACATTATAAATATGTTCAACATCACATTTGGCAAAGCAATGTGCAACCCCTGCTTTTAAGGGACCAATAAGGATTCTGACAGAGAAAATCTTCCTACCCCCAGAGTTTATTAGGAAATAATCAACACTAAAACCCTTGCCTAATAAAGCAAACTGTCATCCCATTTAATGAAACCTAGCTACAGGCTTTTAAATGCAATGGTAGAAAACCTGCATTTCACAGGAAACCGGGTAATATCGGAAGTGTTCCATACCTTCCTGCGGAATGTAGGATTGCTCATCAGAATGATCGCTCCCAAACCAATGTGCAGAGTTTTAACCACTGTCAAGGCTATTAGAATTATATAACAAGTTGTATAAATTAGGCAGCCTAAATTTCATATTATATGGCAGTATTATTTTCATAATTTCCAGCTATGTTTTGAAAAATATGCCGTAGAGGCATATTTATGTGGTAAATTCTGCAGCCAGTGTATCACATAAATTCACTCGCCATCACTAGTGACCATTGTTTCATCAACAATTCATTCATGAATGCTAAACTAAAATTAAGTGGCCATTTCTAGCAACCCTTTCAAGAAAACACTTCTTTAAAGCTAAATCTCCTTAAACAAACATGTAATATGAAAAAATACATAATGGATAACTGGGTAATATGGTCCAATATGGCCATGTGGGGGTTCTGTTGACATTCACAAACCACTCAGCCTTTGTCCTTGTGCTTTATCAAGTCAACAGAACTCCTCGATGGCAAGTTTGTACAGTTGCCTATTTATTAAAAAAAGATATATATATTTATATGAGCACAAAATGAAAAAAGAACAGAGGTTCAAGATTAGTTATAATTAGGAAAACTTCATTTATTATTTATATATGAAACCAACTTATACTATTCAGACCTCAGAATTAAAAAGTTATAGTTAGAACTTTATGTTGTAATTTGCATCCCACCCAAAACTTACTATAAGTTCCGCAACCCCGTACACAGTGTTGTCAGCCCGCTATCCACAGTAAATGAACTATAACTTTCTCCTCTACCATGTATAATTGAAATAATTAGAGATGTCATGAGTCTTGTTATGAAAGCTATAATTTAACATGCTATAAGTGATGTAATATGAGAGGGTGTAAGCAGTGTATGGGGATGGCATGAGTTCTAGTTATTTTCTGTTGCTAGCGAGTTAACAAAACTGTGTACAGAGGAGCGGGCGGTCAAGCATGTTTTGGCTGGGGTGCGAATGATAGAGCCTTAAAAATGCTAACTCTGGGTGGAAACAGATTTTTGTTCACCTGCAGCGCTCTTGCAGGCAGGCAAACATGCATTGCTCCCATCCAGCGGGTGCTAGCAAAAACATCTGGTCCACCAGGTGGAGCAATGCTGGCACCCACAGCACCCCGGATAGCCCCCAACTTGCTGTTTGGTGAGTATCAGGGCTCCCACTCACAAAGAACACAGGCCCTGGGAGGGGATCCCTGGGGCCACTTTGGGTTTGGGGAGGCTGGCCGTGAATCTCCACCCCCCCTCCCATTTTGAAAGGAGTTTGGCCACTGGTGATGAGGTCCACAGGGACATATTAAAGGTCTTGGCTTGGGGCTGCAGGCCACCATCCCTTAGAATATAATGTTTTGGCCTGGGGATGGGGTCCCCAGGGCCATTATTGGCTGGGGGTGGGGGGGGGGGTTCTAGCCCCCTCCCTTTAAAAGCCCCATGGTGATGGGATGCCTGTGATCCCTTGTGGTTCGGAGAGGGAGGAGGGACCTCTTGCCCCCATTCCATTTGGGGGAAAAAATAGGCCCTGTGGGATGGTTTCTCTAGAGTCTAAGTGACTTGCAGTGGAAGCTACTCCAAAGGCCTGCATGGCATGGGCTTGGCTACCCGCGAGTGGCCAGTTACATACCACACATGGCGAAGGTAGAGTGAGGTTGGCTGTTTGCTTTACATATTGCCATACATAATTATTTTATGCTAAAGTCTAGAAATTAACTGAAAAGTAATATTAGGTGAACATTTCAGTGACAATGTTGCGTTTTAAGCTCTGAATTCACCAGTTATAGGTATCTATGAGGAAGTGTAACTCGCACCCTCAGCATGCCCTGATAATGACCCCACAACATAACTCAGGACTTATCTATGACCTAAGTGAAAATATCACTGAAGGGTTGGCAATGAAAGTATTAATGAGAAAACTGTGCAGGGCCGGGACACGAGTTGTAGTTATTTGAGATAACCATAACCAGGTAGTTTCCATGGTTTTTTTTGTTGTTAAAAACTTTGTCACTCAAATTTTACCTAACTAGGACGTTACTTCAACATTTTTTTTCCGAGAGAGAGAAAAAAAAATGAAAATACACACAGATCTACAGAGTATAATATGTTATTTGTTACCGTTCTTGAATGTGGGGAGAGGCCATGGCCACTGAGAGGAGAAGCCTTAAGTGAGACATGATGCTACTTCCTTCAACAATGATAATCCATAGATTATTATCTGTTTATATGATTTATGCCATATTTTTGTGTTTTTTTTTTTTACCACAAGGTATTCAACCAAAGCCAGGATGCAAGGGGGTAAGTTTGTGCAGTATGGTAATGTCACATTGAAGGGAATTTGTGACTGCTAGGAGATGTTTCCCTATTTAAAGGAACTATTACATGTAATTTGTGCGGCAGTAAATAGTGTTTTTATCTTATCCATTTTACTGCACTGCGGTAATAAACTCTAATTTGAACTTTGCACTGAGGTAATGTGTGAAGTTGTTCGTTAGTACAGTTGCTTTAAATAACGTACAACTGGGCCACAATTATTGTCACTGCTATGATATAAATATATATTTAGCACAAAGCTGGTTGTGAAGCAACAGAGCAATAGGTACGTTAACAAGTGTTCACGGCAGTTTCATCAATCTTACTTTTCAGTATTTGTGATATTCTTCACATATTTGTGTGCGACTCTGGGCAATAGCTCGCTTAATCTTCCCGAGGGTCCCCAGCGCCGGGACACCTCTCCAGAGGTAGCTGTGCGCTTTACAAATGCAGGTATTATTATTATTATTATTATTATTATTATTATTATTAATAAGGAGAAAACCAAAAGCTCTTGTTACTTGTAGATCAGCTGTTCCACAAATGGCTGTTTAGTTCCCCCCACAAATGGCGCAGGGATGGAAATTGTAAGATCTTTGACCGAATTGATGACCACATTCTCAGTGTGGATAAGAAGGCTTGTCTTCTATTTTGTTTTTCTTCTTCTTTTATTATTTTAGAGTGACCATTGTGCTGTAGAAATTCCATTACTGTGTCAAGTCTGGAAGTGTAATTTGGGAAGGGTCTGTCTCTGTGTGTGTGTGTGTTGACCATAGGGGTTCTTCATCTTGCCAGTCATGAAAGGGGATGGGTTGAGGCATACTGACTTGAAGGTAAATATGGCTGACCTAGAATATGATAACTTCTGACTAAGGGATCCATCAGTTTTCTAAACATGTAGCTGATTGTATTTCTTCAAGGGACTTTGGTCATGTGTCTACATGGAAGATACTTATGAGTCATGAACCTTAGTGTTTGATTTGGTGGTAAGGTGGGTATTGCCTCCTTGCGGGTGCATTGGCCATTTGAAAGTCTGGTTCAGGGATGAACTCAATGACTGCAGTGTAGGCAGAGTTGATGCAGTACTGTATTGGTGTTCTTGGCAGTTATGTTGAGCCTGTTGTCAACATGAAATCTAAGGGCACTTGTACATACAGTTGAGCTGTGAATTCTGTGTAGATCCCTACTGAGAGCTATTCTTGAACTTGTCCTTGTCGATCAACACAAACATTTTTCAGGTGAAAAGGGGATGAGTTTGGATAAATTAAGAGAAAATTCTTCAAGCTATTAATGTCGTTGCTGAATGACTGTTTTACTTTAATATGACTGATTAAAGATTCTTTTTGTCCCTCTCATAGATTATTTAGGGCAATTATTAGTCGTATTATAGGGCATTAATAGTTTAAACATTTCTTTTACCTTAAAAAATACCTTTCACCACATGCTTCATCAGCATTGAAATCCCTCATTTTCTAGAACATGGCCCTATTTTTTGCCTCAAAAGCATAAAGATGTGCGTTCCCAGCAGATGTTAATCTTTGTGCTTTGGTTTAGTGCGAAACAGATGTGGAAAATAAGTCTAGATGAAAGATGTGTGCATGGTTAGAGGAATATATCATTACGTACTGCACATTAGATAGATTTCTCATCTTTTTTTTATGTGGTTCAGTTGCACTGCTGTTTTGTAAGCATGTCATACATAATGTGTAAGCTGATATTATGGACTGATTACAATTAATCTGTTTCCTTCTTTGTTTTTCCACAGGGAAACGTTTACAAGAATGGATTTCCGTGATTTCATGCTTCTTTTTACTTTCATTCAACTTTTGCAATCTTCTACTGCATTCAAGTCTGGAGCATACGGCGATGATTATAGTTGGAATACGTAAGGCCATTTTAATGTACATTTTATGTAACAGCGAGTGCAATATACATATGTCTCTGTGGGGGTTTGCTCTCTCAACGCATCAATTTGATGTTGCTTGCATAGGAACATAAATGCATCTCAGTGAGCCATTTATTCATTAAGTATAATGCACAGTTTTGCAGAGCTTTCTGAGTGTCTGTTTCTGTGATGCCAACTCCATTTTAAAGGACTACTTGCAGAAAAAGGTAAATGGAATAAGAGACCCTTTTGAGGAGGCGGAAGTTAATGATTGATTTTTGTACAGTCGTGTATACACTGTATATTTATTTTTAATGGCAAGCTAATGGAGGCATGAAAAAATGGCACAGCACTACTTGTATGGAGTGTTTAATCGGGCTTGCCTTTTTCCAGCGAGGCATTTCCTCATAGTAATGAAGATCAGAAGTCCTTGGGAAGCATGATTGGCATTTGGAATAGATTTCTCGTTAGCAAATAAAGAATGAGTGGTTTATTGATTGCGGTTACAATAATGCACTTTATTCTGATTTCTGATACATAAAAGGCTTCTAAGACTGATTTCAGAATGTTAAGTTCCGAACCATGTAGAAATGTCTTGACCTTAATACACTGTATGGTGTATTCGTCTTGTACAGTTTGATGTTACTTAACACAATACAATACGAGTGTGTCATTAAAATGCAAGGTGTACAGATTCAGGCACAGTTGCACACAATATTTAGCTAATGCACAACGCTACTTTTTCTTTATTATGTATGAAAAAGTACAAACTGCTGGAAGTGGAACGAGAAATTCTATTCAGAAGCATAAATTGACATAAGACGCATAACATACAACAGTGGTCTGCTATACGATGCAAATCTGATGATGTAACTTAACTACCATACATGCCCTTTTAATAGAGATTGTGAGCGTCTTCCCACTGTTTACCAAAGAAACGAATGTCAAGACCAAACATTTTAGATTTCAAATGTCTTTTTTATCAGTTTATCCTCTGATAAATCATCTAATGCTTGCGCTGTGAAAATACCAGTGCATTACAATACGTTATAGTGTAAAACTACAAATGCGAACATAATTTTTCCTGGTACACAATGGATACTCTGTGTGTTTTAAAGTGTGTTATAAGTAACTCACTGAGATCAAATCTACAAATGCTGTTTCGACATTTGTGCTACAATGCTGTTTCGACATTTGTGCCACAGTGCTGTTTCGACATTTGTGCCACAGTGCTGTTTCGACATTTTTGCCACTTTACGTTCATCTGACAATATTGCAACAAGATGCTGACAACGTGAAAGTGTGTTTAGTTGCTAATTAATTATTTAGAGTGTTTTTTATCGGGTGCTGAACTTAGGGACGTAAGTCAATATTTGATCCAAGATCTTACTTCCACCCTGAACTTGATTTTACCTTGGTAGATGTACTTTTCTAATCCCTGTTTTTTTGGACTCGAACTAAGGGAGTCTGAAGGCAATGGTCCGGTCGAAATAATGGCAATTGAGCTGTGGCAGTCAAAGTAATGGGGTGTGCACCAAAAGGACCTTGAACTTCAGTTTGCGTAACAGATGCTGGTGGAGTGCACGTGGACCTTATTTAGTGTCAGTTCTTTGTAAAGCTTTTCTTCGAATACCCAGACATAGGGACCTTATCAGGCAAGTTAACAGCATCCTCCTTTGTGGTCACTATAAACAAACCAATGCATATGTTATTTAAGTATGCCATACCGATGAAAATAAATATGGCCTAATAACACGGTATTTTGGAGCGTGTTTACTAATAAACACATATTCAGTACCTACCACAGCACAAACGTAAAATGCTATGTTATTGGCGCAATACAGTGCAACACACATGAGAAAACACTTACTGTTTCACTGAATGCATGCATGCAATAGTGACGAGGGAAAAACTAATCAGTGTAATTTTTCTCTCGGTACATAGATTTAACCCGTTGTGGTTCTTAAATGTCTGTTTAACTCCTACCCGCATGGCATAAAACATATATACAGATGCACAGTGAGTAACGTACCATTAATTACAATTGCTGAAGGAGAAGAAAGGCATCATGGCCCTTTCAAGGCACCTCTTGTGAGTCACTCCCCCATATAATATCGGCGATACAGAGCATATTACACTGTGCTCTTCTCCATATGTTGTACGTGTATACACCATGGAGAACATTCCAGTTCCAGTGATTATTACTTTACTGAAAGGATTAATATAGAATTTTACAAATGTTTATGTAAATATCAGTATAAAGAGGAAGTTCATCTACAGATGGTGATAAATAATCACTCTTAGTAAGTTGGGCTGAGACGCACAGCCTTATGTTACAGAACATCCCACAGACCTTTAAAGAGTAGTATTTTTAAAGAATGGGATCTTGCATTATGAGGAAGCCTAAAGACAAATGAACGCAAAATTAGGCAAAGGACAAAATATGTCGTCCATTGGTTTCTCTCTGGCGTTCTCCCTCATGCTTTCTCTCGTATCCTCCCTGTCTCCCCATGCATTCTCTCATGCTTATCCTTTAGTGCACCCCTTCTTTGTTAGGTCTTGCCCACAGATACCTTTTGCTATATGTTGTCAAAATAAATATTATGGACAGTACCACTGCATGCAGTAGGCTTTGGTCCAGCCTATTGCTTATAATTGGTTGGTTTTCTTGGAAGTCGTATTTGCGTGCTTCAAATTTGGTGATTTACCTTCCTCTTTTTATTTGTCCCTGCTCTGGAGCATAGCTTCATTACCATCATTTTTTTATTGTATGACTTGGATCCTTCCACTGCTCTCATTCATGGAACAATTAGAACATGGTTTCTTGCACACCCTCATGTCCTGCTTTCCTCTTTACCTCCCTGCCCATATTCTCCATGTTGGCCCCCATTTCGTGCCCACCACCCTCCTAGAGCATTGTTGTTTTCCCTGCACGGCTTTAAAGAAAAAAGTAACATTGCATCTGGCTCCTTCCTTAATCCCTATTCCTCGTTCCTAATTTTTAGCCACTTGGTGGTGCTTACTTTATACTACACTGTTGCTCCTCCGCTCTCATTAATACTATTCAAGATCGATAGAAAAGTAGGCGTGGGGGAGTTTCGCAAAAACTCTGTTACGCGGAGTTCCGCAACCAGCGGAGTGCGTTGGGCTATGCTGATTTTTAGCGGCAAGCGCTTGTCCCGCGCTGGAATGTCAGTTCGAATGGCATCATGCGCAGCGCAAGAGGAGATGCTTATTTTTATCTACTCGAGTAGATTTTCTACTCGAGCGACCGCTTCCTCAATGGGAACAGATGGTTTCTCAATGCAAGCGGTCACGACCATCCACGAATGCCTGCATTTCGCTGGGAGGTGTTCTAGCATTGTATTTTCCACGGTCGCCAAAGTAAAGTTGGCAGACGAGGAAAAACTTTCACTCCACAGAGCAGAGTTTTTTGGAACCCCCCCCCGTAGAGTGTGGAAAACGTTACCACCGCCCGGGCCTTTAGAAAAGATGATTGGATGTGAAAGATGGAGACCTGTTGCTGTATAAATGTTGCGTCCCATTAAGTTGTCAAAAGTTGCTAACTGAATAAAATCCTGTCTACCACTTTATTAAATTGTGAGTGTCCCAGATGACCAGTCTGAAATTAAACTTGTTGATTTATGCATTCCAGAATACGAATAATCTGGTGTGTTGTTGATATATGCTACTTCTTAAGTAACCAGCCTCTGACCATTTTTCGAATAATTCAGTTGACAAGCTGAGTAGTGAGCTCTACGGTTTGCTTTCATGGTTGCTAGACACTAGTCCGCCAAGAAGCTCACGATTCATTTTATTTTGCTTGTTATCAACGAAAAGGGACTGTTTTCTCTGTAATTTGGCCCCCCGTTTAATGGAGCATCGGATATCAGTTTAGCTGTAGCTGCTTGATTGTTTCTACCAGGCTCTTAGCAACCTGAAACATTTGATAAAAGCTTGTTACCGAGTTACTGATTTACTAATCCTTTAACAAGCTGCGATGGTCTTGTTTACCTACCAGACTGCACACGCATAGGAAAGATTAACTGGCTGCTGTACTATGGGTATAGACGGTTAACACCCTCTAAATCCTTCTTAGATCCTCTTAGGAGAAGGTGTTTTGCTTTGCCAATCACAATTTTGTATGCTTTTGGTACTTTTATGACTTCTATGTCCGATGACGACCTTGTGGGAAAGCTTAAGCTCAATACAGGTGGCCTGAGTAGGTCATAGTGACAAGTCATTGGTCAGTGCTATGGACCTGATATGTTTAATATGAAAACGTTGAAACCAAGGTAGAAAGCCTGACTTTTTTTTAACATGTACATCATTTATGAAAGTCACATGGCCTTTAAGGATGTATTGTCACTACAGTGTTCAACTTGCATGCAGGTGTTTTGCTAGAGAATCTTACAGCTTACCATAGTAGCAAAGGGTTTTGTTGTTGGTTACCACTAGTGACAAACCTTAGAGGTAGAAGATTTGCATTGTGAGAATTCGTGTTATGCCGCTTTAGGAAGGGTTGTATATTTTGCCAACTTGCAATTTTGTACGTATCATTTTATGATTGATAAGGATAGTTGCCTCTTAGAAAAGGTTATGCAAAATACTGTTGACCTGAAGTGGTTATGGCGATAAACTAGTAACAATGGCTATGGGTATGATTGGTTCTTTGCCAAAAAAAAGTCATCTTACATAGATGCTTACAGATCACAGGCAATGTTTTCGGTATGGGTCCCACTTCTGGTTTTCCTCTCTGATAAACCTTGTGGGTAGTAGATTTGTAATTTGATAATCCTTGTTAATCCGCTGAAGGCGTTAAATTGCTGCTTGAATAATTAAGCACACAGAAACAGAATGAGCCCAGGCTGTCTTGTTCTTCTTTGATGTGAACAACGTTGATGATGTGAAGATTGTGGTGTATAGTTTAGGGGTTAGCCACCCCGCCGAGGGCTCACCGTCGGAAGAGGAAAAGAGAAACCGCTAAATCTGTGGCGGGGATATATATATACTGGTAGTAGAACCATGTTATAGTTGGAACCATGTTTCCATAGAAAATGTGTTTTTTGGCTTGCTTATATCTTTGGAACCTTTTGACAAATATTCACCAAACTTTCCAAAGAAAGTGCCCCACTGATTCTAGTTGTGCATGGAAAGTTTTAGGCCGATCCGTCAAGCAGGAGTCAAAAGAAGTGTTTTCCCATGGTAATTTCTATAGGGATTTTGAACACGACTACAACCTGAACCGCTGGACGAAATTTATACCAAATTTGGCAGAAAGCCAAGGCCTGGTCCAGAAAGAGTGCTTTTTGTTATTTGGTGTAAATTCGTTCAGTAGTTTTAGAATAATTGAAACATTTGTACATCTAGAAGCGCAGACCCTTCGAGACTCCTACTTGGGCCGACGTAACCTCACGCTCCAGGTGCAGTACTGTGTTTGGCTGGCCACAACCTGTGTAGAAAGTGCAACTACCAGTTTATGAAGCGGGACGCAATCCCATGGGATGGGAAAAAAAGGTTAAAAAGTACAGTAGGGGTCAAGCTAGGGGTACCCTGAACCCATGGGTGCCATGTAGGGGTCTCCGAGGAACCCCTTATGAGTTTTGAAAAGAGCAAAAAAAAATGTTTTAACACATGGTTGAAGTCGCAGACCTACCTTGACTCACAGCGCGGCTCCCGATGTAACATCGTGGCAGAATAAAACAAGAAAAAATACATTCACGCACTCTTGCACAGAACTGCATGCACTCACTGACTCGCACACCTAGTTACAGACCCACTTGAATGCTCACCCACTTAGACCCCCTGAGACTCGTGCACACTCGGACCCAGTCGATTGACGTACCCACCCACAGACCGACTAAAACTCACAAACCCAGTGAGAGACTTGTGCACCCACTCAGAGATTCACCCACTCAGACCCACCCGTGCACCCACTCACAGTCCCACTCAGACTGATGCAGCCACTCACAGTCCCACTCAGAGACTGATGCACCCACTCAGAGACTGATGCGCCCAGTCACAGCACCACTTAGACACCCATGTACTCGTAGACTCACACACCCACTCGTAGCCCACTCAGGTGCTCAAGCGCCCACTCACAGACCCACTTAGAGAGTTATACAACCAGTCACAGACCCATTCAGACACTTAATAGCCCAGTCATGGAGTGAGTCACACTCATGGACCCACTCACAGACCCACTCAGGTACTCGTGCGCCATGTCTCAGACCCAGTCAAACACTCATGCTCCCACTCACAGATCCACTTAGACTCATGCACCCACTCAGACACTCTTGCAGTCACTCACAGACCCATTCACACATGCATGCACCCACTTAGAGACGCACTAAGACACTCTCACAGACCCATTCAGACACTCCCTCACAGAACTACTCGAAGACTCATGTACCCACTGACAGACCCATTTAGACGTTCATGCCCCCACTCATATATCCTTTCAGAAACTCTCACACCCACTCACAAACCCACTCGGGCACTCATGCACCCTCTCCCAGAACCACTCATGCACCCAGTGAGATGCTCACTCACACACGCTCAAAGGTTACAGTTAAGAAATAAAATCTAAAAAAAAACCTTTCAAATTCACTGAAAAAAAACAAAAAGTTATTGGGACATTTTAGTTAGGCTCATATTTCATTCGTAGAAAACCACAGAAAATCATCAGTTATTGTTACCTGAGCTAACTATAAATTATGTCCTTGCAATGCGCTGCTTATGACCTCACATATTACATCACTCATGACATGGCCAGTGACATCACTGATAACCTCTCAAATGACATCATCCACAGAACCACTCTCACACCGAACTCACGTCCCTATACACCACTCCCACACAACCACTCACATACCCATACAAGTACTTACACACCCATGCACTGATTCATAGAGCCACTCGTACATCCACTCACTCATACTGCCAATTGTGCACACACTCACCAGTACAGCCACTTGCACATCCAGTCATACAGACACTAACACACCCAATCTGAAAGAAACACGTTAGTTATAGATTTCTTACCTTCGAATATCCCCAGGCGTCAGACTGTATCCAGAACGTTTTGCTTAGCAGTACCCCTGCGCATAAGTAGGTGGCGTCCTACGTCTCTGTCTCTTGCGTCATACGCGCCGCGATGATGTCACGGAGATTACTTTGGCGCCACCCATGCGCGCTGGCGTCAGTTCTTTCTTTTTCTGTGCCAGTAAGCGCAGATCTGGTTAGAGCACGTACCCTGGTCATTTTTTTACTATCTTTTTGAGACTTTTGTCTCGTGTTGGTCTCTCTGGTGCTAGTAAGGATGCCTGGTTTTAAGTCTTGCGTGACCTGCCATAGAAATATGTCGATGGCGAACCCTCATGATGTCTGTCTCTACTGCCTGGAGCGCAACCTTGACTCCTGGTCCTGTCTGAACTGTAGGGCTATGGCCCCAAAGGCCCTGAGGGAGCGGCGCCGGAAGTTGTTTGAAGTTTGGCACTCATCCCTGCGCCGTTCCAGATCCAGGGGTCGTTCCTGTGACCACTCGCGTCACCACCACTCCTCTTCCCCATGGGATTTGGGTAAGAAACATCACAAAAAGAAGTCGAAGAAGTGTTTTCGCTCTCCGAGGTCCCACCGTCGGTCCCCGGATGTAGATGAGGGGGACTGGGGCTCCGCCCCTGCGGATCCTTTGGAGCTGGGAGTCCCGCGGCCTACCCGCCTTACTCGGGTCTGTCGGCGACTCCCGCACAACTGCAAGAAGTCCTTGCTGCCAAGGACCGCCTGTTTAGGCCTCTGTCTCCCGCTGATGCGCTTTCGGGCCCCGCGGTCCCGTGTCCGGATCCTGCTGGTCCGTCAACTCCTTTGGCAGATCCAGCTCAGGCGCTGACACTGGCTCTAGCCCCGGTGACGCAGGATCCTGCCCCCCTGGCTCCGGCCTCGGCGCCAAGAGCTCCGCCCTCTGCTCCGCGAGGTCCCATGCTGCCGGCCCCGGCGCAGACCTCTGCTACGCCGGCGGCGCCGCAGTGGTTCCTGCTGGTTCCGCCTCTGCCCCGGTTCCCGGAGGGTTTTGTCCCTGCAAGGGATCTGAATTGGGAACCCTTGCCGTTTATTCCTTCACCGGTCCCTGCCCCGCCGCTGAGGCCTGTGACTTCGGGGCTGGCGGAGGAGGATGACTGGGAAGGGTTTGAGGACCCGCTTGCTCGTCGGTGTGATTCCGAGCAGGACTGGGTGGGTGACTTGGTGGCCTCGACGTCTCTTCTGATCCGGGGCTTGCCTCTCCCTTGCCCACTATGGAGGACACGCTTGGTCGTCAGTGTGATTCCGAGCAGGACTGGGTGGATGACTTTGTGGCCTCCATGTCTCTTCTGATCCGGGGCTTGCCTCTCCCTTGCCCACTATGGAGGACCCGCTTGGTCGTCAGTGTGATTCCGAGCAGGACTGGGTGGATGACTTGGTGGCCTCCACGTCTCTTCTGATCTGGGGCTTGCCTCTCCCCGCCCACTATGGAGGAAGGCGCCTCGTATACGGTGGTGCTCCGTCTGGCTCCTGTGGTCCTTAACTTCAAAACCCCCACGGTGACCCTGAAGACAAATCTCCTCACTGAGGTGCTCCAGCCGGCGTCCGCTTCTTCGGAGCCGCTGCTGCCCTCTAATGATGCCCTCTCCAAAGTCTTGTTGGGCACTTGGTCACGGCCCACCACTGGGTCCCCTGTGGATAAGCATGTCTCCAGGCGTCATCGCCCGGCGCCGGGTGACCCTGCCTTTCTGACCACTCATCCTACACCCGAAAGTCTGGTCATTCAAGCTTCTACGTCGCAGAGTGCCTTTCCCACGGCTCCGCCGGATAAAGACTCTAAGAGATTGGAGCACTTTGGCAAGCGGTTGTTCTCTTCGGCCAGCTTAGGACTGCGGTCCGTGAACACCGCATGCCTTCTGGGCAGCTATTTCCACGCGGTGTGGGATTCCATGGCTGAGGTGTTACCCCGGTGCCCGGAAGAGGTCCAGACTGTGCTGTCTCAGGCTGAGGGCAAGGACACAGCTAGGTTTGCCATTTGTTGTGGCTGGGACACCGCAGACCCCCTTGGTAGGGCAATTTCCACGACTGGCGCTTCGGCGCCACGCCTGTCTGCGGTCCACTGGGTTCTCCCTTGACATCGAAAGCTCGCTCATGGACATGCCTTTTGACGGCACTCGCCTGTTTGGTGATAAGGCCGACATGGCACTGGTGCGTTTTATGGACTCTCTAGCTACGGTCAAGTACTCGGGCATTTCTACCACGCTCCCGGCCACGTCCAAGTACCATACCTTTCATGGCCATGGCAGAGGCACCCTTGGCCGTTCGTTCAGCCAAAAGCCCGCGCAGAACCAGACTCAGTGGGCCTGTGGGCGAGGCGGCCACCGTGGTGGCTCTGGGGGCCGGCGTGAGGTTCAGTCCACATCCGCGACGTCTACCTCGAAGCCTTCCTAGTCTGAGCTCCGGGTCGCAGTGGATTGCAGGATTCGCCATCACCTTCCCCATTGGCGTTCTGTCACTTCCGACAACTGGGTTTTGCAGCTCATCCGGAGGGGGCTACTCCCTCCCCTTCGAGTCTACCCCCCCACCCCACCCCCCCCCCCCCCCACCCCCCCGGCCATGCCTCCTCAGTTCCACCGCATGTCGGGGGATCACTTTGCGCTTCTCCAACAGAAAGCCACGGCCCTCTTGGCCAAGGGAGCAATTGAACGCGTTCCTGGGCCGGAAGTAGGTCGTGGTTTTATTCCCTCTACTTTCTGGTCCCCAAGAAGGACAAAGGGGGCTTGCGCCCCATCTTGGATCTCCGGAACGTCAATCGAAGTTCAAGATGTTGACTCTGGCTCAGGTCTTGGCTGCCCTCAACCCTGGATGGTAGCGTTGGACTTGCAGGACGCACACAGTGGTGACGGATATGTCCCTCATGGGATGGGGAGGCCACTTGGGGGAGGTGGAGATCAGAGGCCTCTGGTCTCCGACGGAGTCCTGGCTCCATATCAACCTTTTGGAGCTTCGGGCGATCCGACTTACACTAAAAGTATTCCTTCCCTCTGTCCGGGGAAGTGTAGTGCAAGTGTTCACGGACAACACCACCTCCATGCGGTACCGCAACAAACAGGGGTGGGGTTGTGGACCCAATGTCAGGAGGCTCTGCGCCTCTGGACATGGCTGGAACATCAAGGCATTACCTTGGTGGTTCAACACCTGGCAGGTTCTCTGAACGCCAGGGCGTACGAACTCAGCCGCCGGTGCATGATGGGTCACGAATGGCGTCTGTACTCTGACGTGGCGCAAGGTCTCTTTCTGCAGTGGGGAGAGCCTTGGATAGATCTATTCGCCACCGAAGAGAACGCGCAATGTCATCAGTTCTCCGCTTTTTGTCGCGAGTGGAGTTGCGGTCTGTTGTAATCCTTTCCGCCTATACCACTTCTGCCCAGAGTGCTGAAGAAGATTTGGCGCGACTGGGCCCAAGTCATCCTTGTGGCTCCGGATTGGGCACGAAGATACTGGTATCCCGAGCTACTCAGCATGGCGATCGATCCCCTGATTCGACTGCCTCTTCGGGAGGATCTTCTGTCGCAGCAGCAGGGGACGGTCTTCTACCCGAACCTGTCCAGCCTCTACCTCCATGCGTGGAGATTGAGGGACGACAGTTGGCCGCTTTCGATCTTCCCTCTGAAGTCTGTGATGTCATTCTGGCAGCCAGGTGTCCCGCCACTAAAAAGGTATACGCCTGCAGGTGGAACAAGTTTGTGGCATGGTGCGCAGCTAAAGATGTGGATCCCCTTTCTGCCCCTCTTTCTGAGGTCCTTCTGTTCCTTCTTTCCTTGACCCAGCAGGGCTCTGCTCTGGTCACTGCCAAAAGTTATCTTTCTGCCATCTCCGCCTTTCTAAGGCTTCCTGATCAACCTTCTCTTTTTAAGTCCCTGGTTGTTAACTGTTTCCTGAAAGGCATTACGCACACGTTTCCTCCTTTGCCGTTCATAATGCCTCAATGGGGCTTGAATCTTGTCTTGACATATCTGATGTGCGCTCCCTTTGAGCCCCTTCATAACTGTCCTTAACGCCTTCTCACTCTCAAAACCGCTCTCCTGGTAGCTATCACCTCTGCCAGAAGAGTGAGTGAGCTCCAGGCTCTTTCTTCTAAACCGCCTTTCCTTTCTGTTCATCCGGACAAGGTGGTTTTAAGGACCTGTCCTTCTTTCTTGCCAAAGGGTGTTACGCCCTTTCACATCGGGCAGACCATCACTTTGCCCACCTTCTTTCTGCCTCAGCATCCTTCAAAAGAAGAAGAGAGGCTCAACCGTCTGGACCCAAAACATGTGCTCTCGTTCTATCTGAAGCGCATGGGTTCCGGGTGGATGACCAGATATTTGTTGGCTACGTGGGCGCCAAACAAGGACCATCTCTCGTTCTCTGCATCAAGGCCTGTTACTTGTTGGCTAAGAAGGAGCCTCCTGTGGGGCTGCGTGCCCATTCCACCAGGGCAACGGCAGCCACTACTGCTTTGGAACGCGGTGTTCCCTTGCAGGACATTTGTCAGGCAGCTATGTGGGCCTCGCTGCACACGTTAACCAAGCATTACTGCCTTGACAGTCAAGTCTAGAGAGACGGCTTCTTTGGCTGTTCTTTTCTCTGTGACTTTCTGGTGTAATCTTGTTCGCTGACCCACCACCGGGGTTGGTATTGCTGGGGTATCTGTTCTAAGGTAAGGAAAATATCACTAACATGTCTTTTTCAGATGCACAAGTTACTACTTGTGTAACGATATATCTGTAAGAGAGATTACTTAGTGCTAGATTCCTTACCGCCCCTCCCATCCTCTCCTTTCTGCGAACTGATTACTAGGGTTAAGGTCATCCCCTTCAGGGCCCTAGTTTTAAATGCACCAGTGGTCAGTATCTTGCATGGCTCTGCGTTCCTGGCGTGGAAAGTCGTGTACAGAACTGATGCCAGCGCGCATGGGTGGTGCCTAAGTAGTCCCTGTGACGTCATCTCGGCACATACGATGCCAGCGGAGCTACAGGACGCCACCTACTGACACGCAGGGGTACTGCTAAGCAAAACTTCCCATTCCGGATCCAGTCTGATGCCTGGGGATATTCTAAGGTAAGGAATCTATCACTAACTAATGTCTCTTACAGATATATCGTTACACAAGCAGTAACTTGTGATTCATACACACATTCCACCACTCACACACTGAGTCACTCACCCATACAGTTACTCAAACACCTACTACTACAGATACTGAGACATGTACTCGCTTACCTGTAGAGTCACTGACATAAGCACACACCCACCCATACAACCACTCACACATCCATCCATCCACCCACCCAGCCACTCACACACACACCCATGTAGCCACTCACACCCATACAGCCACCCACACACCCACCCACACCCACTTACACACACACTCACACCCACCATACCACCACTCAGCCATACAACTACTCACACACCCACCTATACAGCCACTCGCACACCCCATCACTCACCTTTACAGCCTCTCCTATTCCCACCCACACCGCCACTCACCCATCAATCCCGCCACTCACCCATCAATCCCGCCACTCACCCATCAATCCCGCCACTCACCCATCAATCCCGCCACTCACCCACCCATACTGCCGCTCACCCACCCATACTGCCGCTCACCCACCCATACTGCCGCTCACCCACCCATACTGCCGCTCACCCACCCATACTGCCGCTCACCCACCCATACTGCCGCTCACCCACCCATACTGCCGCTCACCCACCCATACTGCCGCTCACCCACCCATACTGCCGCTCACCCACCCATACTGCCGCTCACCCACCCATACTGCCGCTCACCCACCCATACTGCCGCTCACCCACCCATACTGCCGCTCACCCACCCATACTGCCGCTCACCCACCCATACTGCCACTCACCCACCCATACCGCCACTCACCCACCCATACTCACACAGCCACTCACATAATGTGTTACAAATAGTATCACCTAGTAGTACACAAACTATACTCCTTTAACTTTTGTGGTATCTTAGTATATATATATATATATATATATCTTTAACACTCAGAACATTATTGGAAATACTCACAATCACTGTATGGTGTCATCAGTGATGTCACTGATCATGTCATGAGGGTTGTAATATGTGAGGTCATAAGCAGTGCATTGTGGGGGTACGTTATATTTAGCTCAGGTAACTATAACTGCTGAATTTCTATGGTTTTGTATTAGTGAAATCTGATCCCAACTATAACGTCCCTGTAACCTTTGGTTTTTTCAGTGAATATTTATATACATATATATATATATATATATATATATTTCGCCGCTGGGTAGTTCTAGTTAGGAGCACGTTTCCATGGATAAAGCAGTTTTGTTTTCCTGATAACTTTGATGCCGTTCGATAAATCTACAAGAAACTTTTTTTTTTTTTTTAAAACATGATCTTCCACCTCAGCTCCTTACTGGAAAGTTTCGGTGTGGACCGAGGGGGTAAAAAAGGGGGATTCCCAATTTGCGTTTTCCCCATTCATTTTTCCACAGCAAAATTAGAAACAGCCATAGCCCAAACTTCGGAATTAATTTATTCCAAATTTGTCAGAAAGCATGATCATGTACTGAAAGTGTGCTTTTTGTGCATTGTGTAAATTGTTTCTGTAGTTTTTGAGATATTGAGGCTCAAAAACTTTGTATATTTCACAACACGGAGGAGCTGACGGATTTCAAGACAAGATCGAATTGGCTGCCACCACACCAACAACGATGGAGCAGCAACCATCTAAGGACTCCACATTCAGCTCCTTCTCATTTAAAAAAAAAAAGAAATTAATAGTGCATTCTAGGGAGGAGGGTTGGGTACCACTAATTTCCTCCCTTATTACATCACTCATGAACTGTTCTATGGCTTCCTTGATAACATTATTTCAGGTGTTGCAGTGATGTTATCGATGGCAACACTGTGCATTACCGGGCACGAGATATAATTACTTTAGGGCACGAGTTAGTTACTTGAGATAAGTCATTGAACATATATAGGCGTGTGTATGTATGTATACTGAAAAAATAACGGTTATGAGACTTTGTAGTTAGATGAAAATATCGGGTTAAACATACTGTTTTAAATACCAAAACCTCTGAAATTCACCAGGTAGTTATCTCAAGCAACTCTAAATCTGCCCTAAAGTTATTCTCTCTCGCCATTGTGATGCATTGGTAATTTCCTCCCATATTATATTACTCATGACATGTTCTATTACCTCACTGATAACATGACTGCAAGATCTAAAATGATGTCACTTGTGATAACCTTGCATATCAGGATGTCAGTTACTTTAGGGAACCAGTTAAAGTTACTTGAGATAACTCAGAGAATATATATTCAGTGAAAAAATGCAAAGGTTAATGGGACTTTATAGTTTGAAGAAAGTGTCAGTTAAAATGTACTGTTTTATACAAACAAAAACTCTGAAATTCACAAGTTACAGTTATCTCAAGTAACTATCTTCTGCCCTAAAGTAACTAGAACTCTCGCCATGCACTAATTACCTCCCATGTTACATTACTCGGGACATGTTCTATGATAATCATTGATGACACTTCAGCAACATATAAAATGACATTGATGGCAACACTGTGCATGGCAAGATTGCAAGTTTTATTTATTTTAGTGTATGAGTTAGAATTGCTTGAGATTACTATAACTGGCGAATTCCAGTGTTTTGCCGCCCACTTATTAATTTTTAGGTCGAAGCCTACCAGACAGCGCAGCTGTCTTGTTTGTTAAAGAAATTTTGGGGTTTCAGAAAGTTGACCTGGGAATGCATTCCGACCGTTGCTTGCCATTGGCTTTGTCATTTGTAACTCACATTTTCTGGCTTTCTTTTTGCTGACTTTATTTGCTTTAGGCTGTCCAGGTTTACTTCGTCCCTCCATTTGCCAAAGTTGTGTTCACTGTATTCTTCCACAAACTCCTTTTCTGTGAACAAGCCTTTAAAACTTGTCATCTTGGCACCTTTGCTGTGCATTTAAAGACCGAGGCCAAACATCAAGATGTGTCTTTGAGGAAGCTTGGCGTTTTACTTTTCTTTCGGCTGCTTTCAAAGTGAGAAGGTTCACAGGAAAGAGAAATGAAGATTACTTTCCCATGGACCCTTAGCGTTCCCTTTTTTAGGCACGCCTTTTGAGATGGGTATCTCGTTCTCCAGCTCCACAGAACATTGGTCTTACTTTCGTGGGACATGAAGTTACTGAATATGCGGCAGGACAAATACATATTAGGACGTTTTGGACTTGTGTTATTCAAAACTTCAGTTTTCTGTAAATACCTTAAAAGATAATGTTATTTTGTTACCACTATGTGCTATTACTTATAACCTACGTGTCGATTTGGTGGATCTTTTCACAATACTGTGTTCTTTATCTTTTTTTTTTTTTGCATATGAGACCCAGGCATTTTGTGGCTAGCTTCAACTATACTAGCACAATGACTTTCAAATGTATATCAATTCTGCCAGTGATTGCCATACTTTCTTTGTGGCCTGTCTGAAACAAAATGTAGCACCAAGACGTCGTCCACAAAGATAAATCGGGTTATGAGCACTGAAAAAAGGAAATTACAAAGGCTCCTAATATATAATATTTAGGGTACTTAAATACAGTGACGAAACGGGGAGAATTAATTGATGATTGTGAAGATGAAATGCAAAACAAGTTTGGATGCACGTAGGATGGGGCTCCAAGTTGCAAGGTCTGCAAAGGAGGCCTAGACAGCCCTCCTTTGGGCCACACCTTGCACCTCCCACCTCAAAAATTGCGTTCTAAATTGGTATTTTGCCCTTGAATAAATATTCATAAATGGGACTCCCATAATACGTATTTCAGAATATAAAAAGCGCATGAGGTACCTGCATGTAAACGTTTTTCATTTAATATATGAATGTGGTTTTAAGAAGGTCATGCATAAAAGTGCGTGTAGACACAATTTTACAAATCTATCATTTCTATAAATTATACTAGCATTGCGTGCACATGTTCCCCATTGCAATAAAACAAAAACCAGCACTAGCAAAACCAATGGGCCTTACATATGGGAGATCTGTTGGTTTTGTCAGTGTTTTCAACGCCATATTGTACAGAAGCTCTGGCTTTAGTGCAGCATGGCGCACAGTCAATGCTGACTGTGTCATACAGCTTTTTAGGTCGATTCTAGTGCAAGCACGAATGCGTTGCTCTGCAAGACTTGTTGTGGTGGAGTAGCCAATAGAAGCTCCGCCCACTCTCCGTCCATATGTACCATTGGCTTGTATCTTTGTCTGTACTAAATGCTGGCTTCTGATTGGTAAATAGGCTTGTTAGTCCCTCCTTAGTACCGCCTCCTATTCATTTGTCACCTCCCATGGCGACCTGCCCCTTTACTTCAGTTGTTACACAGTACGTGTAATTTAGACTATGAGCATTCTATTCTTTAATGAGGTTCTCATACTGCAGGCACAACATGCTTTGGGGCCTTCTTTACATCCCCCGCCGTCCCTCCTGTTGTTTGTGCCTTCTTCCCCTGCCCAACCTCCCTCCCGTTGTCTGTGCCTTCTCCCCCACCCAACCCTGCCCTCCTGTTGTCCGTGCCTTCTCCCCTCACCCCTGCCCTCCCGTTGTCCGTGCCTTCTCCCCATCCAAGTTGTCCGTGCCTCCCCACCCCCCCAATGGTGTCCGTGCCTTCTCCCTCGCCCTCCCTCCTGTTGTCCGTGATGCCATTCATTTGCAGTGCAATAGGTCTCGCATAAATGGAGACCTATTGCATTGCAAATGCTTGTTTTCTTTACTTTCAGCCATGTTGCAGCATAGCTAAGCAACATTTGCAAAACCCAATTAGTCACACGGGTGAGAACCTGCCAATGCTTGTTGTATTTATTCTAAGGTAAGGAATCTGCGAATCTGTGGCTAGAAGTCTGCTAGATGTACAAGTTACTTACCTTTGGTGCCGCCTTATCTGATGGAGCCTGTCTAGACGCAAATTCCTTACCAAGCCACCCATCCTCCCTGCTCTGCCTAATGGATTTAAAGGTACTATTCCCTTTTCAGGGCCCTAGTCCCACACACCAGTGATCAGTGTTCTGCGCTCCTGGTGTGGGCTCTGCGTGCCTGGTGTGGAAAGTTGTGAAAGCAGACTGACGTCTGCACACTGGGGTGGCGCCTATCAAGGCACCACGCACGTCACTTTCGGCATTGACGCCGCCGCTATGCAGAGCTGAACAACACCACCTACCTGTGTGCAGGGGTATTGCTTTACAAAAATTCGGATTCCAGTAACTTATTGTTTTGAACCTTAATTTCTCAAAAACTACATAAGACATACCCAAAAAGCTTCCATTCTAGGTAAAGATGTAGCTTTCTGCCAAATTTGGAGTAATTCAGTTTAGCCATTTTGGCTGCAGCGCTGTTCACAAATCCTTATGGAAATTGTATGGAGAATTACCCCCATTTTTCTTGGCCTCAGTTTGACAGATCGCCCCAAAACTTTAAACCAGGTCGAGGAGCTTTTTTTGGGGGAAAGTTTTGTGAAGATTAACCAAATGCAGTCAACGTTATTAGCAAACCAAACAATCTATTTCCTATGGTAACTTAGCGCGGACCGCTATTGGGTGAAACATACATGTATATTTATAATACGCGAGGAAGGTAATCAGATTTTTAACTTTTGTTAAAAAAAAAACCTTTACTGAAAAAGCACTACTGTTTAAAAAAAAGAATAACATTAAACCGGGAAAAATTTGTCAGTTCTACATAACTGTCATAAGTGTATCTTACTCGGCCATATATTTCAGATGCCATCAGCGATGTAACATGTAAGTTTGTAAGCAGTGAAGTTATACTTATGCCAGTTACGTATAACTAGTGAATTTCTCTTGTTTTATGTTTTTTAAACTGTGGTTCTTTTTCAGTGAATTCACTCCCACCACCCTCTTTGTCAGTGTTGCTTCTTCCCTCCCACCCCCTTGTCAGTGTTGCTTCTTTACTCCCACATATTTTAGGGAAGGTTAAAAAGTAGTAATTTTTAATTGCAGAAAGTGCTGCCTTGAGGGCACATCTTGCGATGGGGGTTAGAAATACTGATGCAGCCTGTGCTGGCCACTTTTTTTTCTTTTAACTTTTAGCTATGCTGCACAACAGCTGTGCTACTCTACTACATAGCTAAAAGATGTTGGCTATGTGGAGGGTTGACTAAATTATGCAGCAAGAAAAGTCAAATTATGGTACACTTTTTTTCTTTTTCAGAGCATTCATTATTTTAGCATTTTTGCACATGGTAAATACAGTCTTGGGAAAGATTTCACCTCCGTGTCAGTTTAACAATTAAATATAAAATTAAGCAAATGAAAGATGATCAGTTAACCTTCGCAAACGGCCTTCCACTGCTTGTGAACAGGTCGCTGATTTTTTTGTAATTTAATCCGTTTGAGCTAGGACTTCATTTTTGTTTTTTTGTTTGTTAAAATCCGCAGGTTCTGCAGCAGATGATGGATTATGTGGAAATTGCGGCAAATCCATAACTATGGAAAAAAAGCTGCGGCAGCAGAATTGCATAACGCCATTGGTCCTGCCAATTGGCTTTACCAATGCTTGTTTATAGTGCCGTGTTTCTCAGTAGACACACCAGCCATGACAAAGTCAAGCTCTTACGTATTGCAAGCGTGCCTTTTGAAGCAAAGCGCGCTTTGCAAAGAAAAGAGCTTATTAAAGGCCTATTCATCTGGCCTCTCGGGCGAACCCCTTCGTAGATGTGCTCTATTGTTAATGATGGACTAATATGTTGACTTTGTGGTTTACCACCCTCCCTACAGTGCGTCATCAAGGGAGGAGTGTGTTTGGCTACATCACAAATTCAGTTTTGCGGTTTATTTTCTTGATGTTAGGGATTACTTTTTCTAGAGATTCGACATGTAGTGAGATTGAAACACCGTGGGCCTTGGCGAGTTGTCAGTGAGATTGCAAAAGTACCACCAGACACGCTTATTGACTTTGTTTTATCAAATAGTACATTGCTCAATTCCTAATTACAAACCTGTTGTGTATGTATTTTCACATTACATTGCCTGCAATTTATTTTTTCTACTCACACTAATGTTAAAAAATGGTGTCCAGTATCTGTTTCACAACCTTTACTTTTCTATGATTTGCTTTTTAAGCCCAGTTCCAAAAATTGAAATTGTGGTGTGCAAAACCGTGATTTCCCCCAAATCTCTCAATAGTGCTTTTCTTTTAAAGTAATTGTATGACTGTTTTGTCTCTCATTAAATAGAAGTGCCTAAACCCTCATGTTGCTGGTGACGGAGGTATTCTGTTTGGTCCATTTAAGTGCTTGAATAAAATGTGGAAACTTTGTGTTTTAAAAATGGACTGAGCGAGATGTTTTCATTTGCCAATATGATTCCTTGGGCTATTTCACATCACATATGATCCTAGTCTGGATGTGACCTCAAACCAGTGAATTTCTTCCTTTCAGTTTGATACCATATATGTACTAGATAGAAGTCTCCTACATCTAAGCAATCACCTTTTTCTTTTCAATATATACGTTTCCACTCCCTAAATTTGACACTTCGATCCAGCTCAACTGCTATGACTAGTCTGCCCAAATCATCTTAAAACAGGACAAAAAACCTTGGATCTTTAGACTCCGTCTTTGGTGAATATCTAGCAGCTGTTGACTCGTGATTGCAACAAAAGCACCTTAAACTCAAGTCCTTCTAAACCGGGGTAGGTGCATCATGGCAAAACTTACAGTGCTACCTCTGGACCGATTTGAAGAAAGGACTACTACCAGGCACATCAGAAGTGACCATGGATTCTCAATCCGAACCCCAGTTAACTAAGTGACCAAAGTCCGATTTGATACAACGAGGACCGTGAAACATAGCTTTCCTTATTGGGCCCTTTGCCATTTCATTCAGTGGTATGCTGCTCTAAAGCTATTGCATCTTGAATATGGCAATGGGTTACCCCCTAGTCTTGCTGCCCAGTGGAGGAGGGAAGGAGGGTGCCAAAAGGCCACTAGAAACCAGGGAATATTTGTTTATGTATCTTTAAAAATGAATGGGTTGAGGGCCGTCCAGCATCTGGCCGTAACACTCAGCCCTAAAGTCCCAGTACTCTTTCTGCACCTTTCCCAGTTTTAAATCATCCAGGCTCCCATGGTCCTTTCATCAGACCTACACTCCTCCCTAAAGAGCCACCAGTCTTTCTGTCTCCCTAGCCAGATCTTCACTCAACAAATGTTTTGTTGCCTTTTTTTTTTAAACAAACATAATTTCTTAGCAGTTTAAAAAAAAAATGTTGCTGTATTTTGGCTGTTCTCTCATTTCCCTCCAGGGGAATCTCAAACTCTAGATGATTTTAGAATTCCCAACATGTGAGGGGGAAAATGATGAACATTTGGCCTTAAAGCATTTTGTGGTTAAAAAAAAAAATGTTCACTTGAGAGAGTGGGGTGGGGGGGGGGGGTTGAAGAGTGGGTGAGGTTTGGGAACTGAGGGTGTTGGGGATCCTAGCAGTTAAGGGATTAAGCCTATCTAGTTATCAGATGATTTTCTTGGGTGTGCATGTTTGGAACGATTTACCATGCAATCTTTGAATGCAACCACTAATCTTATTGTCTGGTCAGGGTGAAGTTATGTATATTTGACAGCTGAACTTCATACTGGAAAATGTGGTATTTGATGGCAAAACTGCAAAAGTGAAGAATCCCAGTCTAAGAAAAAAACTGCTATTAGAATGCGGTCTCATTCTTTTCCTCCTTCACCATGAGTCTGTCACATAAATGTGAAAGCTTAGCCACATCATTTCTAACCTGCTGCCAGCATGTTCTTGCATCTAGTTTCACAACATAACACTTTACAACCATTGGAAATGAGTTCAGTGTACTAACTGGCCTCCGGTATGGTGGTCCCTCAAGCCACCTTTTTAGGTCGAGCCTGTAACCATGCGCTGTTCTGGCAAAGAGTTTATGTAAGGGTTTTCAGAAATCGCTTCAGATGCTCGCACATGCTGCGTGTGTGCTTTTACTTTTGCCCCAGGCTATTGGCCTTTGCGTGCGTCTTTTTAACCAAGACCATACGCAATTGGACAAAGGTGGGCGCATTGCTCCGCCCATGGCCTATTGGTTGCGGTTACCCTCACGGCCGCCATGTGGTTTCAATTATCGTGCCCAGACACGTGCGCGATAATTAAAACCAGATATCTCGCTGTGGCGCGCGGGCACCTCTTGTGAGCTTGTTCTTTTTTTGGATCCATTTCACTTTGCCTATGACCCCTTTGCCCCGCCAATTCTTTACGTGTCCTCCTCACATTCACAAAATGTCCTCTGCTTTGCTGCTTATCCTCACTCGCATGCATAGTTACACGGCTGAAGACTCCTGTCGCTCCAGCGCTAGCCACTCCTTCTCATCCTTATCCATGCTCTTCTACCCATCGTACCATGCTGCTGCACCTCTCAGAACCCCGGTGGAGAGCAGGGACCTTCCCTGGCATCCACACCTCAAGAACATGGGAAGAATAGCGCAGAGTAAAGTTTAAACCCTCAGGAAGCATGAAAAGTGCAACATTCTTTCGAAAGAAGCCCTAGAAACCCATCTCTACTTAATTACAACAGCTGGTTTGAAATACCAATGTGGAAAAAAAAATCAAACTTGTCTGCTCAATACATCCTGTGATTCTGAGCAATTTTGGGACGGGCGCTGATAAACCGCCTCGTGACGTAGGCACAATCCACATACTGTAAAATCTATTGTAAGTCAGTGGCACAACCATCGAGAAATTGGCTTGCTAAAAATGTAGACCTCATAGTGATTTTATAGCTGCACATGTTGCATAACATCATGTGTTTGTAAAGCGCACATTCTCATTATGCTAGCTAAGTTGTCAGTTGTTAACCAGCTGAATGATATTCAATGAATCGTTCTCAGGCATATGAATGTTTAAGTGGACCCACCAGGATTGAAATCTGTGATCAAGGGAGCCAAATGCAAATCTCTGCAATAGTGCAAGCATTGATCTTTTGAGTTTCTAATTTCCAGCACTTTAGATGTCACTTGTATCCTAATGTTTCTCTGTTCCAGTTTTATCATAGACATCTTGGTGTCTTGTTAGTAGTTGATGATAACTGAACAAAGAAAAGGAAAACTCTATGTGATTTAGTTAGAAATACCGAAGTATACTGCATTGCCACCTCAGTTTTTAGGTCGAAGCACGACCTGCATTCAATGCGTAAGCATTGATTGCAGTGCTTCGACAACTATTGCTACCCGTTTTTGGGAATGTGGACAGGAGAGGGTGCACGAGCGCAGATCTGCTCAGTTTTTACCTCGTGAGCGCGCACGGCGCCGTGCCCCTCTCCTGCCTCATTCCCTTGCGCAAACACTCTACACTCACGCATGCGCACATACACACACTGCATACACACACGCACCCTCCCTTAAACAGACACACGCACAGACACACTCAAACATACACACACGTGTACACCCCACCCCCACCCCCACTCACCCCTCCTCTCCCTCAACACACTCACCTGTTCTGGCGGTGCTCGGCGGCGGTTCTGCCTCTCGGGCGGCGATGGCGCTTTGCGGGGCTCTCTCACCACATGAGAGCCCTGCCTTCCCCATGCGCCCGGCCGCTCTTCACCTGGTCCCCCATCTCGGGACCGGGACTGAATCCGGAGACTTCGTGGCTCTCTCTCGCTCTCTCCGCGATGGGGCGGGACTTCCGGTTGGGGCCGCGATGGGATTCGCCGGCTGCCCAACCGCTTCCGGGTCGTCGCAGGCAGCGCGGCGGCCCGTCGGGGACTTGTTCACATATTTTTCTTTTTTGTGTCTTCTCCTCGTCGTTGGCCATACAGATGGACGCAAAGCTCAGAGAAAAGGTAAGAAGGCGCCATGATGTGAAAGTTACGACTTTTTGCTTCAAAGCTCGTGCTATTCAGACCAAGAGACAGAGAGTCACGTGCAGAGCTGAATGTGTCCATGTTTGCCTATCCTGGAAGTTCGTGTCTGATTTGAGCAGGTGCGCGGTACTGCTCTGGGTAACTAGAAGTGGTCTGATATTTTACTAGAGTTGGCAGTCATTCTACATGAACAGTGTATTGTCTTTCTTATCTATACCGTGAATAAACACCATACTTTCTACTGAACCTTAATTAATCAATTAATTAATTAATTTGCCACGCTCATGTAGGGTGCATTTGGTCCAGGGACCCCTTCAGGACAGCACATTTGGTGCATAATATCAATAACATCATATTGCTGGGAAATGGGTGCATTTGGAAGCAGTTTAAATGTGGGAACTGTAATGGGCAAAGGCAGAGGATATTGGGTTTTGTGCGAACAACCATGCCATTAGCCCCTTTTTAGGTCTCGCCCTGGAATTCGCATCCGAAGGATGCGTCCAGGGCTGGAGACTTAAAGCTGTCCGATGCCGGGGAATGAGGGACAAAAAACTGTCACGAGCTTTAGCAGGCGGATTTGGCTGCGCGAACGCGCACGTTCCGTCCTGCGCCGCCCTCCCAGCCTACCGCGCATGCATGCATGCACACAGACAGACACAGACACACACACACACGTCGCAGACAGACACTCGCTCACACACACACACACACCCTCCCCCACAGTCACACACACGCACTCCAAGACCATACATACATACATACATACACGCACGCACGCACACACACACACACACATACACAGGCCGCCCCCGCACGCGCGTACATGCTCCACCCCCCCCCCCCCCCCCCCCCCCCCCCCGCCGCTCAGCAACGCACTCACCGGCTTCCTCTCCTCAGCTGCAAGGCCCGGCAGCAGGACTCTTCTTCCCTCCTTCGGCACCGGGGCGCAGGGTAGGCTCCTGCCTGCTCCGGTGCTCCCTGCTCCCAACACGGCTCCAATCGCGGCTCTTCCGTGGGAGGCGGGGTAGGCTCCCGCCCTCCTACTTCCTGTTTCCGGGTGTCGCGCCGGCCTGCCTGACTTCCTGGTCGCAGGCCGGCAGAGTAACGAGGATGTTTTGCGGTATGTATTTATTTAGTTAATTATGCACTTTTATATAGCGCAGACTTTACCCGAAGGCGGTATTTATTTATTTATGTATTTATGCATTTTTATATAGCGCGGACTTTACCCGAAGGCGGTATTTATTTATTCATGTATTTATGCATTTTTTAGCTTGTACTCCAACATCCACTCTCGCACCAGACAATTTATACTACCCTGTCTTGTAGTTGGGCTTGGGAATTCATATTCCGGACAAATCGGACATGTCTGCAGTGGCAAACTTGGGATCGAGTGGATGTTCGCTGGCAGCTCCATGAGGCTGTTTTAATTGTGGACTGTTCACTATGCCAGTAACATTAATGCTTGCTGAATCCTTCTGCTGTGCCGCTTAGTGTGTGTTAAAAGGATCAAATATGAGGAGCTTTATTGTGAAACACCTGATCAGTAAACTGGGGTCTGCTAGATTAGTTAAGCATGTGGCTGTCACACATAAAACATGGTCCCTTGAGGCATCCTCTGTGCTCCCTTTCTTGAATCTGAAACTGCATTTTCAATGTAATACATAAACTGCCGTTGCATGCCCATTCAGCAGCAGATGTCAGCCAGCTGGAAAGTGTGGATTAACGTTCAAATGGCAAAACCTTAGTTTTGGCTGTTGGCTGTTTTCCAAAGGCCCTTTGGATAATTCAGAACAAAGGGGGTGGGGGAACTGCAGGCCGCAGTCATTTCCCTTCGCAAAAAAACCTCATGAGGACAGGAAAGCGGACAGGATGGACACACACCATCTGTGTGAACTCTGGCAGACTGTCAACATGATGATGACAACAGCAGCAGGGCCAGGTGAGCAGCCCCGCCCCCGCTGCCAGAAGGGGGAACAGTAGGTGATGGCGATGGTTGAGCCAGAGATGTGTCTGCAACAATGCTTCCCGAGGAGAATTGGCCACACCCTTCTTTTAAGGAGAAAACGTGTAAAGTGTGCAAGGCTTGAACCAAAGGCGACAAGAGTCATCGGGAGAGAGGCTGCATAGTTGACAAGGCCCCGTAGATGACCCATGAAACTAAGGGCACATTGTCAGCATATCTTCTCTCAGCCCCTGTGCGGGCTCTTTACACATGGTGAACACATCTGTACAAAACGTCCCGTAATAACTGTACAGAATATAAACACGTCTCAAGATAGCGCCTTGAAGGTCTCTGTACACACTGAACTCATCTGTACACAGGCTATTATACGGGTCTGTACATATGGTGAAGACATCTGTATTAAACGCCATGTACTTTTTTTTTACGCACTGTAAACGCGTCTGTACACAGCGCCATGAAGGTCTCTGTACACCCTGCCAGCACATCTGTACACAGCCTCGGCTTTGTAAACGTGAATACATCTGTACAACGTACCATATCGTTTTCTCTGTACTTTGTGGATCCATATGTACACGGCCTGCACGTAACTTTCTACACGTTGTGAATTCACCATCATGTGGGTCTCAGTACTCCTTATAAACACATTTGAGTCTGTTAGTTGGATGAATGGAATAAAGGATGAACAGAGGAGGGAAGAGTTTAAAAATGATTTTTCGTGAGTTCATAGTAGTAAAATAGGTTTGGGATGAGTCAGACATTGGAGGTGGGGAATATTTTGGAAGAAGAATGCAATGAGTCATGGAGTGGTGGTTTGGGGGGGTGTTAGGTATTTTTCTTTCTCTGCAGTGGGTGGAAAACAATATATAGATACACAAGAGGTATACATATACATTGCATCATATAGCTCGCCCTTCTCATTTCAAACGTATCAGATTTCTGCCGTGACAAAGCAGTATCTTGTTCATATTAAACAGCTTGGTTGGGTTGTTCCTAGTCCTCTCTTATAAGTGATGGTTGCCAATGCGTTTTTACTGTCCAGAGTGAACTGTGGCGAATCAGCTTACTTTGGCTACCTGAAAAATTAATTATTGAGCTGGCTACAAAAACTTCAAAATATGGTTGTCAGGCTGCTGCTCAATTTGACAAAGTTCGACCGTGTGACTAAAACATCACCATCAGCTATGTATCAACAAACTTATTTGTTTTAAAGTTCTTTGCCTCGGGATTCGAGTCTTGCACAACCACTCTACGGCATTCTTTTCTCATTAAGTCAGAAAACGCATCCCACGTCGCCAGCTGAGATATCTCAGCAGTCCACTGTTCTGTGTCCCAAAGTATAGACTTCAGAGATGACGAGAACGATCCGTTCCGGTAGCCTACCTGTGGAATCCACTTCCATCTTCGAATAGAGCTGAAACAATTCTTGACAAATTAAGGAATCTGCCTAAAACCTGGGTTTCTGCCCCCTCATCATGTGCCTTGTATTGGCCACTGCACTGTGGTTGAGGTACCATTAGAACAAAGAGACTCCACCCACGAGTGTAAGTTTGCGCTAAAAGCAACATGAACATATACAAATAAAAACATTCTGAACATATATAAATAAATGCATTCTGCCCAGCCAGACACAGGTCTCTGTACATTCTGTGGACGTTCTTCGATACCAATGTTTATCATACAGGGCACTGTACACACTGTTATCTCATTTATAGGCATCATGTAGGTCTATGTACACACAGTGAACAAGTCTGTATATAAAAACATTCCACCTCACTTACTGCCTTCATCAAACTCTCTGGGAGACCCAAGCTGGGGCCTTCAGAGGCAAAGTAATTAAGTCGAGAGGTCCCACCTTTTTACTAGATGATAGACACGTTTTAGCCAATTTGCAGCTTCCTTGAAAGTTCAAGACCCTTTTATTTGCTGAAAAGAGATTAATTAAATATTGCCGCGCTTTCTGAACATTCCCATGAGATAGAGTCCAACGATCCCTTTCCAGGCAGTAGCTTCAGGTGTCACGGAAGCAGACAAGGAAGTGAGCCCCTTAATTGGCATTCCTCGCGGTTTTGACACAAACCTTAGTTGCCTCAGTGGAATTACTGGAGTGCGCATGTGTTTACACCAATAGCCCGCGCAGACCTACCAAGGACCTTTACAGTAAAGCCAGCATATTGGTACGTCCCTGGTAGCACCGTGGGCCCGTCTAGCCCCAATTAACCTCTTCTTTATTGGTTTCCAATAGGTTTACTCGATGTGATTAGCACCTTCAGGGGCAGAGCTACACAATCTTAGTGTCTCTAACAGGAAGGCAGCCAGGTTCACAACACATATTGCATTGCAAATGCTATAGGTGTCACATTTGTGAAAGTTAAAACTATTGGCATTGTAAATGACAAAGCTATTACTTTAGCTATTACTATAGCTAAATAAAAAAAATGTAATTCGCAATACCAATGGCTCAAACTTTCCTAATGCGAGACCTATTGCATTGCAAATGCTTGTTACTTTTTACTGACTTCCCTGCTTGCTTTTCCGTCGGTGTACTTCAGTCTGTGAGTCCACTGTATGTTCCATCTGTTTTCTTTGACTGTCCACTGCAGAACATTATGATTTGCTGAGCAGGGGGCACTTAAAATGTACCCCTATCTATTACAGAGTGAGGCAGCTGTCACTCAAACCCAGCTATGAGGAGATTACCAGATGGTGACAGCTCGATCAATAGTTTGAGAACACAGTCTGTTTTAAGGGTAAACCTGTGAGGAGAAGGCCTACTACCGCAGGTAAAATCCACTCAGATCCCTCAAGTGGAGTCCTTCATTCCGCCTGTGAGTCTGTGGTGGGCTTTATAGTGTAACACCCTTATGTGCCTTGTGTTTGGACGCGTGTGGTGTCATGGAGTGGGGGTGTGGGTATCCACTCCCATGGTGTATTGCATGCTGAAAAAAATGGTAGTTATTTGTAATATCAATACATCTAAGTCACGTAAATACAACATATGTTGCATTACAAATGCTATAGGTGTCACATTTGCGAAAGTTATAACTATAGGCATTGTAAATGACAAAGCTATTAATTTAGCTATTTTCAAAACCAACACATAAATAAAAAAATTGTCATTTACAAGACCAATAGCTCAAACTTTCCTAATGCGAGACCTATTGCATTGCAAATGCTTGTTGAGCACCTTCGTTCCGAAAAGGTTTGGAAGGTATAGAAATTAGGATCAAAAGAAGAGTCACCTGGACCCCTTGTAAGTAATAAGATTCGTTTATACCCCTCATTTCTTCGGCATGTTCCGGTTTATTATTTCACATATTTAAAATGTTGCCTCAAGACTGTGATATCTTAGTTCTACAACGCTTTGCTCTTCCAGGGAAGTTGAAGAGCGTTTAGTGTGTGTAGCAGTTACCCGTTGAACTGATAAGAAGGCTGGGTCCCTGATAATGGTGTTTGAACAGCACTAAATGCTATTATGGTCCAATCTAGGTTTGTGCAAACAGTGGTTGTGTGAAATTCTGCCGCTATCTGCTTGAAATGGGGTCATAAAGTAGCAGTAGCAATAAATAGCCATTTAACCATGTTCACCGAATGTTTGCAGCTTCTAACTATTCTCCTCATCTCTTAAGTGCTTGGTGAAAAGCTCTTGTTATTTATTTTATTGCACGTAAGAGAATAGTCTCTTTTTAATTGTTTTATCTTGTTCCGATTTCACCTTTGATTACTGCCGACGTGTGGTTGGGCGGAGCTCGGCACGGGGTTTGTGTAGTTGGGTATAGTTGTAATTTATTACTTTATTAAACAACACTGAAAAAACACAAAGGTTAAAGTAGTGTTATAGTTAGGTAAAAAGTTGTTGGTTAAAGACATGAGTTGAAACACAACGTTTTAAACAATTAAAAAACAAACAAACACTGGAATTCACGAGTTATAGTGTACTAAAAAAAAATACGACAACGTGCACCCTAGCCATGCAGTGCTTATGACCTCACAATCTACACTTCTCATGGCATAGTACATGACCTCATGAATAACATTTAGCTGGTGATAGTGCACTTTACAATTACACAGAACATCACTAATGACATAATTGTAGACCAAGCTGGGCAAAGCGGGTGCACGTGTTCTAGTTTTTTCAAGTTAACTATGGAGATTTTCTGTGTTTTTATATATTTTTTTGCTTTAGCGACTATTTTCACGCAGCTTTAACGTTACTCTAGCCTTTGTTTTTTCAGAGAAAAAAGTGTGTAGTGCACATCCTGGCTATATTCTTTTTTTTTCTGTCAGCAGCTTAGACCTGCTTGTTTCACATTCGTACATTTCTTTGTAGCAATGACCTTTGTGTGTGCTTACATTTTAATTCCTGCTCTTTAACTTTGATAACCTATTTCACGATCCTCAGAGTTGTGCATTAAGTACCTCAGTTTACAGCACCCAACTTGCATCCATACCACCTTCCCTGCTTGAGTAATTCTCATCTGTACTATTGTTTGGACGAGCTCTCTAATGAATCAACTGTTGTATATGTGGAGACGTCCATAGCCTAGCCGAAGTTCGATTATTGATGTATTTATTTTTTCTTAGGAAGTTGTTTTAACGAAAGTGCAGGGAGATGCTTAAGAATCTTTCAGGACACAAAGCAAGCCATCGATCAATGGGGGAAACAAGGCAGTGTAGTCAATGTTTCACCACCTTTTACATGACTGGGACTCTCCTTCACAGAGAACCAACGTTCACCTCAGTTGTAAAAGACAATACATCTACACTCTGCTTTGAACCGAGATGAAACCAATGCTGAGCAAAACAGTTGAGAAAGGAGTACTTTGTAGTCAACGTAATATATTTTTCTACTTCTTTCCTTCCATCATTTCACTTTGTGTAACAGGATTGCTTTGCCCACTCTCCAACCCCAGCCTCCCTATAATTGTGCTTCAGAGAGACAGGGTTGGCCTCATAACCTTTTGGAATCGAGATGAGCTGAAAAACGAGCCCATACAGAAACCTATGACCATTGAAAGATTGCTGGCCTTTTAATTTCACCTGACGGAGTGTTTCAGACAAGAACCAATATTAGCTAACGTCACGCCCATTTTATAATATGTTATAATCTGGTGAACTCGTAACATTTTCGAGGATACATTTCTTAATACCAGAAGAAATAACTGTTGTGTTACAACCTTTATGGCCGTTTAATACTTAGCAAGAAGACCACCAATGCAGTCCCCAGTTTTTGAAGCCTTTCAGTGTGGGAACTGTAGTGCTTGCTATTCTCTCTCTCAGCCCCTTGCCCATCATAAATTGAGACTGACCACATGCACAATTCATTCTTATTGCATGAGCTTTCCGCATAACATTGCTTTGCATCACATGCCTTTTTTTAGCATCAGTCACGTCTAAAGCACCTAACCATGTTATTGTTTCTCTTCCATTCCTTGTTGTGCAATAGGTTACCCCCAATTCTGTACTCCTCTTAATGCGGTTAGCACAATCCTGCGTCGCGCCACACTTAACTGTGGCGCGACACAAGCCGCCCCATGACAACCATATAATGGCATTTGTTATTCTAAAGATAATCCCAGTCTTTAGAGGGGTTTGCACATGGCTGCTTCTCACGTACAGCAATTCCAAAGTTCACATGTCACCGTAAAGCAGGTTTGCAAAGTTAGATTTGCAGTGTAGGTTCACAGACACCTTGGTGTATGAGTTAATCTTCCCTGGAGCCATCTTTGCCTAAACTGCAGCTACTGACTACATACATTTGGCATTAACCACAATGACATCCTTACTTAAGTGATTCCATAATGGCAGTGGAGCCGAATATTGTATTCAGTTCGATAAGCAATCGTATAAAAAGTGAAACGTCCTTGCTGTACTTCACAGCTTCTTCAGCGTTTTGACTGGCTCTGAAAACATACTAGTCTGTCTGATTTCGTTTTTTTTTCTTCTTCTTCCAATATCCCAACAAAAACACCTAGTGCCCAGTTTCAGGCTTCTGGAAGAATGGTCCATATTTTTTTGTAATATCTGTATATTAGTATTGTGTGCTATTTTCTATTAGATATTATTATTTTGGAACTATTTTCATCTTTGTCAAGCCACTTTTTGTTCAATTTTGTGTGCTATTAAGACTTCTCCTTCTAATTTATTTCACCTGCCTATTTTTGGAACATTTGTATATTAGTATTGCACATGATTTCCGATTAGATGCTATTATTGTGGAACTATTTTCATAGTTGTCAAGCCACTTCGTACAATTTTGGGATTGCCATATAGATTTCTTTGTTTCACCTGTCTGTTTCTGGGGCTGGCTTCCGAATATGACAAGCAATAATCCATATATTGAGTATATTGGCCATGCAGGGTAAAGTGAACAAATATTGCCCATTTCTTGTGCGCTCTCTAAATAACAATATATAGAATAAAGTGAGGGGAAAAAACAGGAATTGGGCACATCCTTTCACACTGACTCTGCAGTGTCATGAAGAGTGATCTGGAGTCGGAACAGGCAAAGGGTATGATTTTTAAGACTTGTTTTTCCTCTGGAGGACCCCCAGCTGTTGTTTGATGGCACAGCACATCAGGAAGATAGTCAGTCATGCAACATATAATTGCAGCCAGCGGCGTAAGCGATCCGTTGAATGCGAAGCCTAACCAGATGGGTCCTTTTTATTCATCTGAAGCCTTATTTAAAACGTATAATTTGTCTGTGTCACATAAACACTTTGCTGCATTCTCATCTTTATTTTGTGAGAATTACAGATGAATGGTGTACAACAGAAACCCTAGCCCACAGACTGTTAGGAACCCTGGTCATGGAACTGTAAGCGTTTGCCGCTAAATGCGAGGTTACATAGAATTTAAGTCAAATGGAATTGTAAAATGCAATAACGAGGTAAGACTATAAGCAGTACACCCGTATTTCTGTAATATGTAGACTCTATTCAATCAAGAAGTTAGAGTATGATACAAGGAATAAAATGTAGGCAATGGATATACTTATTTGGAATACCTTTTATCTAATTTGAATTTGACGGGTCTTTCTCTTTTGCTTCTATTTACCCTCCTAGCAAGCAAAATTCCACCATAGACTTTTCAAACCTATGTCGCCTTCTTCTAAGTTGTTCATCCTTTGTTCAGTTTAATGGGATCACCCTCTCGAGTGCTTGTCTTCACCCGTATTGTTGACTAGACTAGATCTTTTGATGGCAACAATAAAATAAAAGATGGAAAATTCAATATAAATTTTTTTTTAATGGTCTGTTCTCTCCATCATTTTCATCACTATCAGCCACCTAGAAGACTCTCCACCTACATATGGTGTCACCCGTTTAAAAATCAACGTACCCCAGAGGCTTCGTCAAGGGGTGCCAGGGTTGTAGGCAGCAAAGATGAAGTAGTTTGCTATCAAACCACCCAACTGGGTAAATCACCTAGCCTCTGAGCGCTACTTGATATGACCAGGGTAACAAGAATAAGGGAAAAAAACACAACTTCAGCCGCAAGTGAATGGTGGACTTCTGCCTGCAAACTCCTTCCCCAAGAACCTCCACATGACAGTCTCCTGCCTCTGTTTCCCTGGTTCCATTCCCTTATGCTATCGGGCACAAATTTCCCTTTTAAAAGTACTCCGTGGCAAGGAATGGGACGTGAGCGATAACGAGATGGACCAGGCCTTTGACTCTTTTATGTTACTCATATGTGGTTGCTTTTGGACCTCTAATGTACTAAGTAAAATGAGTCACCAAGGAGTCACTCTAGACCTTACATATGGATAATGGGTCCTTTGTGGGGGGAAAAAAGTCTGCCACTGGGGCAGATTTAAAATTCTGCGTGACCCAAGCTATCAATGGATTCTTATAAACATTGCTGTTAACCCAGGGGCTTTACAGTGGTTGCATTAGGTATGTTGTTTTTGCACTGTTTTTTCCAGGTTACCTTTTCATGGATCTATTTAGGTTAGGTATCCTGAGGCGCAAAAGCGTGTAAAGGAAATGCCCATGTTGCAGTTTTAGCAGTCTGTTTCTGTGGTTTACTGCTGAAGTGGTCTCTTACACACAGTTTTTACTTTTGCTGTTTGAGGTCTCTAACCTCCTATACAATCTCGATTTCAATGAAACTTAACTTAATATATTCATATGTATCCAAAACCATTTTCATTGTATTTCTTGCTTCAATTAATATCAGAATGTTAAAATAAATTTTGTCTTAAAATTAATTCATTTCTGAAAATATTGCGTCTATTTAAATCCTCCATGCGTTTCGGGAACCTCCGCTCCATTAGGATTATGTATTTCTGTTGTTTCAAACACCTATCTGAATGCAGAACCAATATTAGCCGAAGCAAACAGCAATGCTGTATCATTCAAATATATTTATAACATATTACCTGTCCTGAAAGTTCATATCTGCAATTCTACCTAATCGGTGTAGAGTCCTAAAATGGACAGACCAGCCTACCAATACAAACTGATAACCGCCATGAAATTGTTCAATGTTTATTGCCAGTCATAGTTAACTCGCTTGCCGAATAATTTGTTGCTGCTGGTGATTGTATGCTCTTGCCATTTATTTTACCGGTAATTTCCTCCCCTTGTGGTTCTAAGCCTTTACATACACTTCCCTGTGATATCTGGTCAGCTATGTGGTGGAAATTTTCCTGTCACACTTCATCCGGAATATTCTGCCCTCGTGCTTCTTTTAATGATTGTCACGGGTGTTTCAGTTCCACAAAGTTATGGTTACAGTAGCTTGGGAAGATGATATATTCTGACTTAAACTGGCTATTGCTGTGCCTTTAAGTTTCTTGCTATCTTTATGAAATTACAACTCCTGTGAACACACAAGCATACATTTTTCCTTTGCACATTCTACATGCAAGTCCTGCCATCCCTATTTTCCTGACCTGGAGTCGCATGATCCTTATGTTAGAGACTGATTTTCTGTTACTTCTCATAATTAATAGTTGTGTATCTTTCTGAAACTGATACTGTCAGTTATTTTGCAAAGAAAGCAGTTTCTTTGATTTTGCTCAACTACCATCATTTTAATATGCTATACAAATGCAGAAACGCACTAATGATTACTTGTTATTTGTTGTTTAGGGTGGGAGGGGTAACAAAATAAGGGGTTAAACTTCGATTAATTTAATATTGCTCTTTTTCAAATGCCTATATATGGATATATAAATGTTTGTGTGTGAACAACATAGTACTAAGACGCGCTACGTGCGTGAAACAAGTTGCCCAAGATAACACATTTTGTATTTTAATTGCAAGTATGTTTTTGCTGCATGAAACAGACAATAGCAAGTAGGAAAACGATTTACTGATATTTACTGCGTTGTCGATGTGGAATTACTGTTATTACATTGCTAATACGTTGCAGGTCAGAATTGTGTTCTCTTGGTGCTTACCACTGCACATGAATGACCATGCAGCACCTTCTTGATCCTATCCTGAAAGGAAGGCATCACGGAGAACCATGTAGCGTTGACAATATGTTGGCGCAACCATGGCATCGGGAGAAAAAGGAGATGCAGAGAACTGCTGTGGAAAGACTAAACCACAACTATAGGACAAGTGGATCTTGACCTTCAGGGAATAAAGGGATGCAGGTTCTAATTCTAATAGAGGAGCATGAACTGAAGGGAAGAGAGGAAGTTCCCTCTTAAAATGAATTGGCGGTTGTTCATCAAGTCTGATAGTCTAAGGCGTGAACGATGTATCTCGGGTCCTTTAAGAAAATGGTTATTAGTTGAGGAGGATGTGAGTCTTCCTCAAATACTAAGTCTAAAATCTAGTCCGGTCCAACAAATAAATTATATTAAACCTGATCTCAACCCCTAGTAGCCATGACCGTAGAGAAGACATGCTTAACTTAAGGAAGGAAAATGTGCTATCTAGCAGTACTGAAACAGTTAAAAACTTAAGATAACACAATAAAATCCATCCACCAGTTTCTTTAAAATCAGATACATTTGATTAGAAAAATGAAAAAATGATTCAAATTCAATTAGGGAACTGAAGATATGAACTGTCAGAGTTTCATGGAAAAAAGCGTCAAAAAGACAGGGACCAAGCCATGATTTCAGGCTGACTGCAATGGTGAGGGGTCGGATACACCAGGTAAGTCATCCCAGCCAAAGCCTTTACTTAACTTCATTTTTTTTTTAATTGGGAAGTTGAAATTCTCCCTGGCAGGGCAAGGTTGAAGGCTGTATCGAAATCGGATACCTCTTGGATGAGGCCCTCCTGAATTAGTTAATTTTGACAAGAATAGTTCTGAGCAAGAAAATTCTGATTTTGTACCGTCCGATATCCTCATCAGCCAGATACTTTTCGCACCATCATGCAGCCAAGATGTTAATGGTGGGACTTGTCTCTTTTTGTACTGGGAAAAAAAAACGTCCAACAAAGCAAGTCCAGAAGCTGCTGCGAGGAAGCTCGCAAATAAGTTGAGGTTCTACAGAAGCTGTCTTCAGGGGGAAAACAATGTTCCGTGCAGGAACAACCTGATTTTCTTCCCCAGTAAGGTCAATCTTTGGGCAGTATCCTTAAGTGTTTAGTCTCAGTCCTCCTGAGCTTGAAAATGTTACAAGTTCCAGTGTTTTTGGAGAAGTTCGTCTTGGTTATTTCTAAGATTCCCCAGACCTCAGGGACAGCAGATAAGGGCAAGTACCTGCTCCAGTAGAGACACCATCAGGGTCTAGTCAGGGTTCACTTGCCTCTGGTCAGCAGATAACTCCAGGAAAAAGCCTCTTGCAGCTTTTGTTATCCTTGTAACTACACAGAATGGCAGCCAATTGACCCATGGAGCCTACTTTTAAGTCCTGGGTTAAAATGGGAGCTGGTCTGGCCCTTCAGGTCTCCGCACAGGTCACATACCTCAGATCACTCCTTCTTTTCCACTACAGGTCCTGGTCTGCTCTGAGGAGCTGGGGGCAGTTGCCACGTTTGTACATTACACTACTCTTAGAGGCTTCCTAACTAATGGGCAAGTTCCCCCCTTTTTGCAGCTTATCCTGGATGCCTTCTGACAGACTATGTAGCAGTTCAACATTCTCAACGAAAATCCTGATGACAGAAATGTCTGTACCTTGAGAGGTCTGATGTTCCACCAGGGGAGGGCATAGGTCAATAAGCTGTCTCCTCCACAACCTTACCATATATACTACATTAGTAGTCAGGGGGAGCTATACATAAATAACAATTTCTCATCCCATCCCAAGGTATCCTTTTATTAGCGGGGTGGATCGAAATGAAAATAAACTATATAAGGGGCAAAAAGGGATGCAAGGGTCCTATGACCTTTATAGTGCCATTGTGCCCCTTTTGCCCCTTGGGATACTTTGTGAGTGGATGAGGAATTAGTATTTGTGTAGCACCTCCCCCCGCCTCCCCCTCCCCATCTCGCGTACTAATGTTCTAAGAGCTCTTGGAATACAGTTGAGCCTTCCCTGACCTTTACGAGTCAGGGTGAACCAGATAATGAAGCATGTCACTACTAGAGTGGGTGAGAGTTGTATATAAAAAAAATCTATTTTTCCTTTTTCTCACTGCTCACTGAAGCAGTGATTAGTCGTGGTGCACACACATAGCTGCACTTTTCCTCATTAGGCAGAGGGATAATCATTTGTTTGTCAGACAATTTTTTCATACATCTGATTTTGTTGTCCTTCGTTTAACCTTTTCCATGCGTCAGACAGCCCCTGGTCGTCCGATGTCACAGTGGGCATGTGTGGAGGACTGCCGGGGGCCATCCAAACCGCGCACACGTCATTTTTTTCAGCACCGCGGCGGAATCTCCGCTGTGTAATCGGTTGTCTTACATTTGCTGTTTACCATTTTGTGAACTACCTTCTACCTTTGAAACAGGTGAAGGCATCCGAGGGGATCAGGGTGTGGTGTTCACATTGATTTCAGATTTAAAGTTAAATGTAAAATTCGTCTTTGGTTTGCTGAAGCAAAAATACAAGAGTTGGCACTGTTTATACTTTCAAATATAGGATCCAGAGCTTTCCTTCTGCCAGTGCGTGTTTGCTTTAGTGTACTTTATGGCCAAAACCGTTCCCGCTGGGCTGGCCATGCATGCACATTATAGAGCTGCCGCCTTTAAATACTTTTGACAATGAAGTATTAAACATTCTAATGTGGATGTCTTTGTGTCTGAATAAATGTGCATGCACCAGTACCATCCTCAATTTTTTGGGGGGGACTTTGAAAAAGGGAATTCAAGATATCCTCCTTTGCCTCTGCAACCATGTTTTTATGGACAGGTGGCCATCTTATAATTTTTGTTTTCTAATTATAACAAAAATATTTCCCTAATAGAAGGATGTGTGTATGCAAGCTCACACCAGGTGACCTTCTTGTAATACTTGTTTTTTAATATTTTAGTCTTAATTTACCTTTACAAAATGGTTGGCAACGGATGAGCAGGAGGAGGGTATTGTGGGAACTATAAAAAGTAGATATCTGCAGTTGAAGAAACAAGTCATTCTGTCAAAAAACGGTGGTGAAGAAGCTGTGGTCCAAGGTCGAGAAAAACAAGAAAAAATTGTAAATCCAGAACATCGAACAGAGATAGACAAGAATGTCATCCAGTCTTTTTTTTTTCATCCAGTCTTGAGCAAACCCCTGACAAGAAAGCCGTCTGTACTTATTGTATTGTCCATAGTAAGATCTTCAACAAGATCTCATTAAAACGGTCTGTAGCCGAGACCTAATAAATGCAACTCTTCTACATTGCTCTTCTGCTTCGTACAGGTCCAAGTTTAAGTAACAAAAGGTGATGGGTTAAATACTTGTCAAAGTATCAGGGAATCAGTTGATCAGGCCGAATTCGAGGCAGATTAAGATTACAGGGGCACCCTACTTACTAAGAACCAGGGTAATTGTATTATACTAAAGAGACAGCGGTTCTCATAGACAAAATAAATAATAATAGAATAATAAACGCACAATGGCAATACATTTGTAAGGAAGGGGATAATGCAAGAGGAAAAAGAACCACTACACAGTTAAACACATTCAATGTTTATATTTGCAACAGAAAAGAATACATCATTTTTAAAAAGATTTTTAACAGTTCCAGTATTTTGTGCAGTGCAACCCCAAGTGAAACAAGGAACCAGTGAACACTTATATACAGTGATGTAGTAAAAAGGTTTCCATATGTACAAGAAAAGAACCAATAGATATATAATAGCAGGGATGTCTGATAACACCGGCTATTTGAGGTATTTTTGTACTCGTGTCGACGGCATTTAAACCCCTTGGTGGATGTGGGGTTTCTTCAGGACAGTAGGTATTGGGGGTATCTGCACAGAAATGCATAGCGTTAGTTTGCAGGCACGTATTGGGGCTCAAGAAGGTGTTTGTGAAAAGTAATCAAAAAGCACTCACGTGAGTACCCAGCCAGAGAGAGAGAGTTTTTTGTAAGAAACTTTATTGACAATGGACATTGTCACATATTATAGTACTTACCAGATTGTTGTTTCTCCCCATTACGCGCCACGCAGCACCCGGCTGGGTACTCACGTGAGTGCTTTTTGATTACTTTTCACAAACACGGGAGACCACACATTCACCTGGGCTGTCCTCATATATCAGGTACCAAACTGTCCCTGCCTTTCATGTTTACACCTTCTTATTCCCCAATACTTACCTGCAAACTAACGCTATGCGTTTCTGTGCAGATACCCCAATACCTACTGTCCTGAAGAAACCCCACATCCACCAAGGGGTTGAAACGCCGTCGACAGGAGTACAAAAAGACCTCAAATAGCCGGTGTTATCAGACATCCCTGCTATTATATATCTATTGGTTCTTTTCTTGTACATATGGAAACCTTTTTACTACATCACTGTATATAAGTGTTCACTGGTTGCTTGTTTCACTTGGGGTTGCACTGCACAAAATACTGGAACTGTTAAAAATCTTTTTTAAAATGATATATTCTTTTCTGTTGCAAGTATAAACATTGAATGTGTTTAACTGTGTAGTGGTTCTTTTTCCTCTTGCATTATCCCCTTCCTTACGAATTCGAGGCAGAGGCTGGAAATTTTGCAAACATTCTATGAATCACCTATATGGTTTTCCTCAGCCTTAGTTAAGAAGATGCTTACAGTCAATTTAACAGCTGAAAGAGGGGCAAGAGTTTTTATTTAGGTTATAAATTACTATAATATGATAAAGCATTAAAACAATATTTTTTTTCTTTGAAAAGCATGCGACTGTTAAGTTGCAGCAACTTTCCTTCATAATTGCTTGGTCAACTGCTTGTATCATCATGATTCAATGATGTGTGCTGAAAAATGAGGTTCGCTGAACAAAATATTAATGCTCATTCAGCTGGAGCATTTCTTCATACACTCTCACTAATGTGAACATTTTCGAGTTCAATTTTCATGACCAGTTGGGTGAAATTTACCAGGTTAAATTGAATAGGTTAAAATATTAAAATGAACCTGCATAAAAGTCTGCTGACGCCTGGAGAATGGAGTGAAAAAAATAAATCCTTACTAATCAGTCTCTTCTAAGTTTCTTGGCATTGACAAAGGTTTACCCTGCATGAGCAGAAGAGGCAAAGAGTCTATTACAAGAGGGAAAGAAAGAAAGATCAACTCTTCTGTGAGCTCCCTTGGGTTTGTTTTGTGGTTCCGTTTATTCAACCAGATTGTATAGCGCTGCCTGTAACCTTGGCATTACTTCATAGCGCTGGAATGGATCAGAAAAGAGAACAATTGCATGGTTGAGTCCCTTTGCTGAAGGGAGAGCTGCCAGTATGTTTTTTTCGTGCAACGAACACGAGAGTAGAGTTCTGTTAAAGATGTGTTATGGTTCCGGGAGGTGTGATGGCTGTACAGGTGAGTGGTGTATTTCATAAGAAGGGCAATTAATATTATTGTCGCGGGTGTTAAACCGGTTCTGCATTGTATGTTACAAGCCAAGTGCATCCGAGGGTGAAAAGCCAAGAAGTAGCACATTAAGCCATGCCCTTTTCTGTAATGAATCAATGCAACTTCGTTGTTTTTTGTAGACTAAATCGCCTGGTCAATCTTTTAGCCTTAGGACAGTAGTAGTTTATTTTATTTTGTCTTATGTCGCAAATCTACCTGATCATCAGAAACTAACCCTCTCCATAGGCTGGTGTAAAACGGGGTTGACTCTAATGACGCCTCACCGCCCCTGGCGGTATTATTAAAGGGGGGGGGCGTTCACATCTGTTACTAGCTTGTGATCTTTTATAAGCAGTAGTCACATTGAGCACGCGTACTTGCAAGCAGGGCCGGACTGGACGTTGCGGGCACCGGGCAATCCCCCGGTGCGCCGCAAGGGTGTGGGCCGGTTTTGCAGAATCTGGCATCACTGTTGTCTGAGTCCTCCGCCCTTCTTTTCACCGCCGCGTACCCAGCCATTGCTTGTGTGCCTTTATTGCCCAAACTCACTCCTCCCCACCGGTCCCCCTGTAGAGACCTAACGAGCTGGCACCGTGCCTCCTTCGTAGCTTGGCAGAGTTATTTCCGCCAGTTTTCCTCCAGGCGGCGAGGTGCTAGAATGTCCCAGACTGGTTAACAAGACCGACGCGCGTTTCCCCTTGGGCGGGGCAAGCATTCCTGGAATGCTGCAAGGTTAGTTGGACAGCTGAACGAGCTCGTGTACACACACACCTGCACGGCAGGGTACGTTGTGTGCTTTTCCTCGCCCCTCTATCTCACAGGTTTATGTGTTTTAGTGTTGTGTGGGCCGAGCGCTCTTGTGAAGCAGTTGTATACATGTAATGTGATAGCCAGCGCGAGCTGTGGCAAGAAACCGAAGCATTTCTAAGGAAATGAAATCCCGGCGGAGCGCGTGCGAGACGTGACAGGCCGCCCGCGTCCCTTCAGTGCAGTCACGCGCTTGCCCTGCTGCATAATCTGCTTTACGTCACGGTGAGCTCCGTTGCCGCCCAATGTACACAGCTTCTTGCACGCTGTCGCAAAAGGACCTGTCGGTATGTGTATTGGTCTTAATGTCGGGACAGCATTTGGTCTCCTACTTGCACCTGTCGCTTCCCCCAGCGCTGGGAGGCGTTTGCCGACTGTGCGCTTTGAGCTTCTCTTAATTGTTCGCCAACTGATGCAATGCACCGTGCTGTCTAGCAAGCACATTATTCAGAGTAAACTTTTTATTCCCTTCTAACATTTCAACTATTGACGGTCCTTCCTGCATTGTATTATAATAGTGCTTACTAGCCCTGACGAGCGGTTAAAGCGCAGACGAGGCGTTAAAGCGCTATATGGAGAGTCCAGAACCCAAGGTTAGTGGTTAATACAGTAGTTATTGATTATTGCTATTTATTGGAAGTCTCTCCTTCGAAGCAGTAGTGTTTTTTCCCTCCCTGTAAGGTTGGTCAAATGGGACCCCCAGTCACCGTTGTAGTCTATTAGCCGTATCCAAGGCTCTTACAACAGCTATTCCCCTATACGGAAAAAAATGCAGAAAATCGGAAGAGTTGGCGAGGTTCTCATTCCCCCAAAAGATAATTGCCCTTTGAACCCAGCTTGACAGTACCTCAGGAGAAGTCAAAGTCCCAGACACCTTGGTGCCTTCTGCCGTATCTAGGATGTGGGTCAAGGGACCTGAGATATCCAGAAGCTTGTCCTGGCAAGCCCGTCAGGACTGATTGACCTCCTTATCGGAATCACGCATGTCATTCCCCAGAAGGTAGCCATGCGCTAACCGAAGTCTGGTGTGACTGCCACCTTTCCCCCCAGGAATGGGCGTGGGCACTCCGCCCGCAGGCAGTTGCAAATTTCCATTTGTATTGGCTTATGAAGCCGCCCTGCGACAAAAGCTGCCACCTTATCTGTGGGGACTCATTCTGAGGAGCAGGGTGCATCAAATGTGCCGGGGCCAGCATATCTGAGCTAGCCGGGGGGGGGGGGGCCCTCACTTGCATCTTGTGCATTACAAGGAGAGGGGTCGAGACCCCATCCCATGCTCCGCATCGGAGCCGGAGGGAGAACCTGTGACTTTTGTGGTGGCATAGGCAGGCAGGAGGGGAAAGAGGTGCTGCTGACTCTAACCCCGAAGGTCCGGGTTCCGTAGGATCCAGGGTCAGACTGAGAGTGGTCCGTGATGGCCCGCTTTAGCATATCAAACGTGTCGATCGACGCCTGCCACAGTTTCCCTCTTATGCTTCTGGAGTGGTGCAGGTTGTGTGGGCCCTCCCACAGGTAAAAGGGTCATAAGCAGTAAGGGGTCTTCCCTCCCAGGGAGGGTTTGAAGCAAAGTTCTGAATATAGCAGCATTTTCTCTCCAGGGGGCCACCACCCGCAATACCACTTTGGAAATAGAGACGTCCTGACCTCACAGAAGTGAGCATTATTGACGAGGTAGGTCACACTGTCCTCCTCCTGATAAGTCTACTCAGCAACACTCATTCTTGAGCAAAATAGTGTCCTAGACACAAGGCAGTAAGGTAAGCAAGGGTACCAGTGCTGGTGTCTGCAGCCAGTCAATCAAGGTCTCAGCAAAGGGGGGGTCTCCCATGCCCAGTAATGCAGTCCAAGGGGCCAATAACTGAGTTGTTCTGCCTTGCAGGCCACCACACACCCACTGCAATTAACGGGTAATGGACTCACCTGGGCCGGTGTCCAATTGCTCACAGGTACTGAAATGCACAAAGCGCTGTAAATACAGACCTTCTTGAGGGTGTAATTGCTCAAGGAATATGGGGCACCAGAGGCACAGAAGTTGATAGGCTGGCCAGCTGACGGGGCTGTTCGGGATAATTGAAGTTTCGTGCTGGCGCGAATCAGCGAGACACACTGACCGCGTTGTGGGCCCGCTAGCTTCTAGTGGCTGGCGGGCCACACCGAAATGGCCCCAGGCGCTGCGTCGCATAAACAAAAGGTCACAGCGGCCGCAGATGCGCGTCTAGCATTCCAACGACTGCGCAGTATTGTCAATCAATAAATAGAGGAAAAGTCTCCAAATAGCATAGATTAACAAACAAAAAAGAAAATGAGTCCAGAAGCCAGAGGCACTCAACTCTGCTGCTGGAGCAGCGAAGGAAGAGGAGGTGGCAACAGCAACATAGGACTATCAAGGGGTCTTGGCCTCATCTGGTTGGACACTGCATACTGTTGAAATGTCCAATCATCAATGTCCCCATGGCCCATTTCCATTTCCTAAAAAATCAATTGATGGACAGAATGCAGGACTATGTCATACATTCACCCCAGTACAGAGATCTGGGCCCAAATCCATCGTTTTTTTGCTCACCATGCCAGTCCAGTTTGAACCCAGCCATATGCAAATCAGTCTTGACCCTATGCCCAATGGGAACAGTCCAGCCCGAACTGCCAGGCCAGGCCCTCCAATTTCCTGACAAGCTCTTCTGCTAAATACCCTGCTTCTTCTTCTACTCTGAACATTTCAAAGCTAATCATTGACCTGCTGCTGTTTACAAAGCCCCACGGATTGAGAAGAAAGACAGCTCAATGCAGTCTAATCTAATATGCTTCTCCACATTCCAGTTATAGCGCTAAGGCTTCCTCTTTTACTGGATCAGACATATCCTTCTTTTTCTGTGCCCCACCTTGTTCTGTTGTGCCCTATGAACTGCCTCTGCAAGAAAAATGTGTCATAGATTTACCTGATTAGGTTGGAAAGGTGTGTGTGACTGTGTCTTTTTCTTGGCTTCCAAGTCAGGTCGCTTGACAATAAAGATTAGGATAATTTTTGTTCACTACTGGAGTCATGGGGTCACAGTGCTCTTGCACTAAAACACAGTGATCAAGGACTCCCTTCAAGCACTTTACTCTCTCTGGGAGATGGGGTTTAGTAGTGAGCGAACTGCAGAAAGTAGTATGAAGTTAGAAACTCTTTACGTTACAAAAGAAAAGGACTTTAATACAATTAAGTATACATTCTAAATGCATATTGCTGAAGAAAACTGAAAGTGCATAACGAGTTCTGGGGCCAAATTACAACCATTTGGGGCTCTAGTTTCATGTACCAGTAAGCCCGATCATTAAAGTTATCCTTTGGAGAGGATATTTTGGGGAACTGTGGTGCGGATGGAACCTTTTTATATTCCCAAAGACAATGGAGTAGAAGAGCCAGGCAAAAGCTTACAAAACCACAATATTGTATGTTATGCCTCACTCTTTAGTCAGTGACCGGGATTGTGGATAACCTAATAAGAAATGTTGGGAATAAAGACCTGTGCGCGTGCCAGTGTACTAGAAAACCCACAGAGCCTTCCACCCAAACACAGAAGTGTCTACACTACCAAATATATTTTGTGGGTGCTCCAGGGGCTCTTCTTTGTTGTGTCCAGTGGTGACCTGGGTCCTGTCATTGGTGACTGATTGGCATATACAGTCCTTGATACAGGAGTCCAGAGTCTAGTAGTCACTAGGCTCTTGTTTGGGGACATTGGTTGGCTAGTGTAATAGTCCACCCTGGTGCACTTGGCTTTGGCAGTTGGCTAAAGAATAGAGTGCATGTAACCCCCCTGTTGCAACAAAGCATTTCTACTGGCAGGAGCACCATCAGTGTGCACCATAGTCAGGTGGTGAGCTGGGTGCTGACAATGACCACTAGCGCTGCACTGGAACTTCAATCTGTGATATCTAGGCAATCGCTACAGCTAGGATGATAATTCCAGTCATTTTGGAACCTCTGTGACTGCAGCTGAGCAAACAGACCACAGACCAGTGGTCTGGGCCCAGATTTCTCAGAACTTTGACAGCCTCAGATTTATGTAGACGCCTCCTGGAGGCATTGGTGGAGTTGATAACAATGCAGCCTCACCCTTTTTGTTTGTTTAGATGGTGAAACAGCTACTTGACCCAGACTGTATTCGTGGGTCTTGGGGATCTGATCGTGGTGATTTCATGGCTCCTGGCCCGTCTCTTTATGTTGAGCTCCTTCATGTAGGTTCTTCACGTCAGCTTGGCTTTGGCATTCAGTGGAATTGATCACTTTTTCCAGCTTCTTGTTCATGGAGCTTCTTTCAGAAGGGTCAAAAGTTCACTCTCATAAAATGTTCTAGACCATACCTCTAATTTCAGAATATACACGCAAAACACAAATATATGATAACCTTTTCCCCTTGCTCTCAGTGTGCCCACGCTAGAGTGGCAGGCAATTATGGTGCTGTGTAACCACCTGCCATAATCTTAAACTGAGACACTGAGTGATCTTCACTTTTTTCGAGAGCGCTTCGGGGTAGTCTCTCACAGAAAAAAATAAAGCTAGCATTGGCAAAGCCAATAGGCCTTGCCAATGGAAGAGCTTTTGGCTTTACCAATGTGTTTTAGCCATATTGTACACCAGTGTGGAAGATGTTCAGCATGGCTAAAAGTTAGTTGGGTAAAGGAGAGTGGAGTGTCGTGAATTAGAATGGAGTGGCATAGAGTGGTGTAGAGTTGAGTGGCGTGTTGTGGGGGGTGTAGAGTGGAAGGGCGTAGAGTGAAGTAGAGTTGCGTGGCGTAAAGTCAGTGAGTAGCGTGTCATAGAGTTGAGTGGCATAGTGTTGTGATGTATAACAGTGAAGTGGCTTAGAGGGTGTCGCATTTAGTATTGAAGAGTAAAGCGGCATAGAGCAGGGTAGATTGTCATAAAGTGGAGTGGAGTAGTGTAGTAAGTGGAATGGCATACAGTGGAGTAGAGTGTTGTGGAGTAGAGCGTTTTAGAGTGGAGTATTATAGGGTGGAGTGTTATAGTTTAGCCTAGATTGAAGTGGTGTTAAGTACAGTGATGCAGAGTAGAATGACAGAGTGTACAGTGGGGTAGAGTACATTGGTTTTGGGTATAGTGGTGTAAGGTGCATTGACGTGGAATGCAGTGATGTAGAGTAAAGTGCATTGGCGTAAAGTCGTGCAGAGTAACGTGCAGTGGCGTAGAGTAGATTGTTTGCATTGAGTAGTTCAAGGTAGAGTACAGTGGTGCAGTGGCGTAGATTGCAGTGGCGTAGATTGCTTCACAGTGGAGTGGCGTAGAGAGGAGTGGTGTAGGGTAGAATGTAGTTGTGCAGTGGCAGAGTAGTGGTGTAGAGTGCAGTGGGGCTTGGGAAAGTGGGGTAGAGTGCACTGGTATAGAGTAGGGTTGTGTAGAGTGCAGTGGTGCACAGTAGATTAGAGTGGTGCATTGGCATAGATTACATTGGCAAGAGTGCAGTGGCTCAGAGTAGATTGCATTGATGTAGAGTTGTAGAGTGCACTGGTGTAGAGTGCAATGATGTAGAGTGTTTTGGTTTAGAGTAAAGTAGTGTAGAGTGCATTGGCGTGGAGTGGCACAGGGCAGAGTGCAGTGGCGTAGAGTGCAGTGGTGCAGAGTAGATTAAAGTGGGTTGGCTTATAGTGCATTGGCATAGAATGGAGCTATGCTGAGTAAAGTGTAGTGGCGTTCAGTGCATTAGTGTAGAGTTCAGTAAAGTGGCGCAGAGTAGATTGCAATGGTGTAGAGTGCAGTAGCGCATACTAGAGCAGTTTGGGGTAGAGTCAGGAGCGGTATAGAGGAGTGGAGTGGAGTGGGGTAAAGTGTAGCAAAGTGTAGCATATATGGTGTGATAGTGAAATGCCATTGCAGGCACCACATCTTCAATTGAAATGACCATTAAATTTGCACAGACATACAGTTTTACTAATAAAAGTATACATCGCACAAACGATAATTTGTTGAAATGTCATCACCTAGTGTACTGATTTATTTTTATTGTATTAAAATGTTTCCACCACACTTCAGAATTACTGAAAAATGGGCTCCATTTGTGTTTTTCTGAGTTTAATATATATTGAAATATCTGCACAATTCATTTACCGACATTTCCATTTTGTTGTATGCTAGGAAAAAAATACTACTGTACAACCTTCTGTCCAGCACCTAAGCGCCCCCCCCCCCCACCCACCCCAATACCCGGATGGCCGGCATGATTGTCACATAAATGTTGTCACTTTGAAGTCGGAGAAGGAAAAGTAAACCCCAAGCTCCCAGGAAGACTGAACGTAACATTTGGCCTCTGTCTCTGAATGCACAGCACATGTGACTCAAAAAGAACAAGATTTAAAGGCCTGTTTACAGAAATCCAGTCATGGTGGAAGAATACAATAAGTAGGGTGTGGGCAATGGAAGGGACGAACTCAAGCTACACAGACTAAATCAAATATAGCCAGCAAATAGAAAGCAATCAAATGTGAGTTACAAACCACAAAGCCAATGGTAAGCAATGAGCTGAATGCATTCTCGGGTAAGCTTTCCAAATGCAACCAAGATGTCATTGCACTGACTGATAGGCTTTGGCATAAAAATGGGTTCAAGTCGTACACTTTTAACACAGTTTTGGCATAAATGTATCTTTAAAAAAACATAGGTCTTGAAGTAGTACTCATTACTTATTCCAGTACTTGTATGGTGTGTTGGGGTTACAGTTTGAAGGCATTTCACAGAAAATGGTGTATTTTTTCTGCATATTTTCTGCATATTTTACTTGAGTGTCAAAAAATCCAAAGGTGGTGGTGGTGGCAGTTCAAAAATGCAGTTTCTCATGGCCTATACATTTTTATGACACTATCACTTCTACATTTAATTTATTCTGGTATTTTTCATTCTGCCCCTTCCGAATATAATCTGTCAAATGTTGTTATTGACAACCTCTTTGGAAATCTCATAGTGAAAAATATATCTATCTTGCAATGTCGAGCAGGACAAAACAGAAATATACCAATGTTGCAGGTCCCCTGTTCAGTGCTATAAACCAGGTTACGGAGACCATACTTTCTTAGACAGCAGACAGGTTAAACAAACTCTTATTGAATATGTTCTCCATTGTGTATGGTAACCAAATATCAGCTTTAATTATATATTTGAAAATGTAATAACTTTTGTCCCCAAATGTGAGCTTGTTAGTTTATGAAAACACACATATTTGTCAATCCTTTTCATATTGGTAAAGTTAACATCTCGCTATCCCCCCTAACAATGTTTTTTATTAAGATGCCCACTCGTATCCTGAACGACCAGCTTTTCATTTTAAGTAAATGCATGCTTGCTGCCCAAACTGTCAGTATATTTTCGTCAGTTACTCACATGGAATACTGCCAGGCATGGATAAACTCTACTTTGCATGCTTATATGTTGTCATGTTATGCCAGGGCACCATTAGCCAGGAATTACTTCTTTGCCTGGGACCTGCATACCACGGATGGCCACAGTATGACAGGAATTGGCAACATTAGGCCATACCAAGCATTTTACCAAGGGCAGGAACCATCAGGCCTTGGAGCCACAAAAATATCAAGAATTACTACTCTTAGGCTAGGCCCCACATTTTGGCTCTGCTTTGTGCATCAACTCACTCTTCCCCATGAATGTATGCACACACACACACTAACCTACATGCACACACCATTTCTTGGTACTTTCGTCAAATTGAAATTGGTTCGCATTGTTTTCATAGATTCAAGAATTAGTTATATTTCTGGGGGCTGTAATGCAATGTGCGTTAACGGCTGCACTACTTGGATCTGTTAGTTTATCTCTTCTCCTTTTTGGCATCTTATCTTGAGGTAGAAAGGGCCGTTTATCCTCCATCTCTTTACCGATTCTGCCAGCGGGAGTGCACACTCATGCTATGCCCACCCTGCAGTGAATGAATGTCTGAAACTGCCCTAATCTGAAGTTTTTTTGGTTTCCATATGAGCGGGTTGTCTAAATGGAGAAATAATTAAAATATGTTGGAGAACGTGACGTGCAGCGTTGCATGTCAATGGCTTGCCTTGTACTCTGTCCGGTAATATAATGCTTGGCATTGTCTTAGTCCCCATAGCAGGCTTGCTGCGTGGTCTCTTTGTGCAAGGCCAGCACCGCACTGCGTTGTAAAAACCCGCGACAATCGGGGCTTACGTCACTGCAAACAGCTGAAAACCAAGAACATGGGCCCTTTTCATCAAAGTCATCCGCTGCGGGTGAGCACAGTTCTATATATAGAGCCATGTTCCCCATCTGAGCGTAATGAGGCTGTAATGTGGCACAGACTGATTGCGTTATTTCCTGGTTGCGCGAGACTGCAGCTCGAGGATGCAAGGTCATGACATTGGAGACTTGTATGTCACGGCACCAATAATGTGCAGGTTTTACAGTTCTTTACTAAAATGCAATAACAGTAATTATACTCTGTTCGTGTCGAGTTTCTGTTCGTCGTTGTCCCTCATTCCCCAGTCCCTCGTTAACTTAATGTTTTTAGATCTGGCTTAAGACCATTTACCCATGAGGATTACTTCTTTTCACAGTAGTGCACTATTCGCATCCATCCCTAGGCCATAATCCCGATCTGTGATTCAGAATGTCTTTTCTCGTGACCACGTCACCGTTTTTTGCTGGTGTATATATGTAGAAAACTGCCTGCCTGCCTACATTTTACTGGGTGGAAAATATGTAGGGTGATGCGATGCCCGCAGAAGCACCACATTTTGCATTAAATACTTTATTGTTCAGAGGAAAACTTTGAATAGCAGGTATATATCATGCCGGGTAAATATCACACTCCTCGATATCTGTATTTTATTGGGGAGGGAAATACCTGAAGCCTCTCCGGGCAAAAAAGAACGAAATAATTTGTATACAAGAATTTGTATACAAGAGACCTGGCTCTGTGGTGTACCCCTAGTAGTTGAAGGGTTTCGACAAGTCCACCGCGCAGCTGTAAAATCGAACTCTGGGCGTCCTGCAGGTGGCTTGTTGACAATGATATCAACAACTTTAACAACTAAAACCATTTTGATACCTGTAAAGTGTAAGTGGCTTTTAGCCTGCAGAATCCAAACCACATTCTCGGATAAGAAATATACATTTATGCTGATCCTAAATGTGTACATGCAATGGAAATCAACGAAAGAATATGGGGTCGAATTGTTGCATTTTAAGAATGATATGGATGCACTTTGTGATAAGTATGGAAATGACCTGATTGTGTTAATGGGAGATTTTAACCATAAACTAAATCCAAAATTGTCTGATCAATGGTACTCGGAAATTCTAGAGGCATATGATATAAAAAATGCAGAGTTTACGGTAACAAAAACCTCTGCAGATGCGGTGGAATTGGGTAACTATTTATCAAATAAAAGTTTATTTTGTCTAAATGGAAGGATAGTCCAAGACCACCCGGCAAAGAAAACTTTTAAATATGGGACACATAATTGCCCAATAGACTATGTGTTTATGCCGGCATGGAATTTCGAGTTAGTGAAAGATTTTAGCATTAATCCCATGGAATGTAGTGATCATAATTTAATAAAGCTAGAATTGGGAATAGCACAACATATGGTTTTTGACAGAGTTATCTGGGAAGAGACAGAGTATCCGAAGCGGATGACCACTAGGTTATCTGAAAAATCTATTGAGAAGTTAGCAAGCCTGCAACACAAGATTCAGTTAGGCAGTTTGAAGGGCCAAGACCTATTCTGGTTTGTGGAAAAAATAAAACAAGTAGTGGAAAGTATAAGTATAGAATTAAGGCCCCGTGCAAATGACCAGAACAAGAAAGGAAATACCCAAAGTAAGAAGGGAACATGGTTCAATCAGGATTGTTTAATGAAAAAAAGAGAAATTAGGAGAGAAGAGCGTAGCCTACGTAAACAAATTTACACGATCAAAGGCGGAAAAATTAATAAAATTAAAAAGAGAATATAATATGTTAATCCGTAATGTGAAAAGGATCCATAAAGAATTGTGCTGGGGCAAATTATTGGAATCCATTGAAACTAAGAACCTACGGCAATTCTGGAAGCTAATACAGTCAGCTGGGGAACCTTTGATTGCCCCAATGACCTGTGTAGTGGAGGAAGATGCATGGGCTGAGTACATTCAGAAATTGTATGCCCCGGGGAGGTTGTCTGATAATTTGGCACCAAAGCTGTGGAGAGATCTAGTAGAGGATCTCAAACATGATTGCTCAGTAATAAATGTCCTTAGGATAATTATGACTTTAAATTTAACAAGAGCGGCGGGCCCGGATGATATGCCTGCATTGATATTAAATTCAAACCAGCTCTGGTGGGCGGAATTCTTCTAAAAAATGTTTACTTTAATACTAGAGCAAGGGGTAGTACCTGCAAACTGGAAGGGTGCAATAATAAGGCCACTGCATAAGAAAGGGGATGTATATGCCCCTAAGAACTACAGGCTAATTAACCTATTAGATATAGGAGAAAAGATTTTTGCTAAGATGATACTCTGTAAGCTAAAAGCGTGGGCAGAACTTCGGTCAATCGTGCCAGTGGAACAGGGTGGGTTTAAAGAAGGCCACTCCACGATTGATCACTGTTTTGCCCTGTGGGCTTTAGCTAGGAAATCGACGGAACAAAACAGCAAATTATGTTGCTGTTTCGTCGATTTCCGAGCGGCCTTTGATTCAGTAGATAGAAGTAGCCTTTGGGAAGTGCTAGAAAACTATGCATTGCCGGAGTGCATATTAAATATTCTAAAAGAATTACATAGTGACAATTGGGCCCAGGTCATTAGAGATTCAAAGGGCTCATTAACGCAGAACATTCCTGTAAAGAATGGCTTGAGACAAGGGTGCGTCTTGGCACCCTTGCTCTTTTCAATCTTTCTAGCAGATCTTCCCATGGTTTTGGAAGTTGATAAGAGTGCTAGCCCGCGCATGAATAGTAATAAAGTTGCATGCCTTTTATATGCTGATCTAGTGATCGTGGACCAAACTGAAATGGGCCTTCAAAGGAAATTAAACGCTTTTAAAACATATTGTGATAAAAAGTTTCTAACTGTAAATATGGAGAAAACAAAGATCCTATGTTTTGGGAAGAGGGTAAAAAAATTTAAATGGTTTTTAGGTTCAGACAAATTGGAGATAGTAAGTGAATATAAATATCTAGGCCTTTGGTTTGACAGTGCATTAAAGTGGAATACCCACGTAGCGGCACAAACTTCAAAGGCGTCCTCATCGGTCTGTGGATTGAAAAAATTTAATAAGGACTATGGTGACATGTCACACAGACCGTTACTAAAAGCATATGAAGCGATGATACCCCCACAAGTTCTCTATGGCGCTGAAGTGCTCTGAGTGGTAAAAGGGGGTGGGACCGGGAGGAAGGAAAGATAATTAAAATGTTGTTGTCCCTACCTAACGGTTCCATGTTGCAAGCAATTAGATTGGAGGTAGGCTTGACAGCATGGGAGGTAAAGGCACAAATGTCTTTGCTAAGATTTTGGAACCGCCAGATGCCCGGTGATGAACAGAAGGTGTCAATTTGGTGCAGAAAGGAAATACAAGCAAGTAGCTTATATTGGGCAAGGGAAGTGAGGAAAACCCTTCAGCTAGAAACTGCGCAATTAAAGTTGACCCTTGAACAACCACCATTGGATTTAGTTTTTACTAAGAAAATGCTTAGGGACCGAGGGCACGATCATTCCAGATCACAAGACCTGGAGTACCTGAAGCTAAAAAAATCAGTGAACTGGGTAAGGAATGAATGGGAAAAGGAGGTCCGGTTTCCATACTTGGATGTGCTACCCAGTAAATGGTTAAGGTACGAAATTATGAAGGTTCGGGTAGGCTTAAACCCATGGATGATCGATAGTAAATTAAAAGTAGCCCTGATCCAACCTGATGGTATTTGTAAATGTGGCCTAGGTGTAAAGAATTACATTTTACATATACTATTGGACTGTACATTGATTTTAACAGTGCGAAAAATATTTTTACGTCCAATATTTTTAAAATACAATGTGAACTCACGATCGGAGGCGGTAGCTCTCCTTACAGAAATGTCGTATTTAGATATCACAATTGCGTTGCGGAAATTTTTGAAAGCAACAAGAGAAGCTGTAACGGAGGCATCCAAGGAAGTTGGGAAATTTTAAGACATTAAGATTTTAAAATACGGAGAATGTCAATTTAGTGTTTTTATGGTTTTAAATGTATATAGAATGTTAAAATGAATTATGATGTAACATTTCTATTGCTAAAGTGGATCCATGGTCTTGTGTATGGTTTATAGACTATTCTCTAAACAAACTTTGTTTTTACTACTTTACTCTCCGGCTCACTTTAATCCAGTTCTTTGTGGTAAAGTGAATCTTGTCCTATGTGTGCTCCATCTACCACGTGACTTCATATGACACCTTTAACTTCCTAGCCCGATTCGATGAATGGGAAAAACGAGGAGATAATCTATATTTTACTAAAAACAAAACGTGAGTTCGAAAAGATGGGTTTGTGTGCTATGATTAAAGGTTATGAATATTTGTTTTAGGTCTGGCGTTAGCCAAGACTTTTAGATTTGAATACACTTATATGGACCGTGTACTTAGCTATAGGTGCTGTTGGTCAGCTCTCTTCACCCATTGGTCTGTCAGTGTGTTATTGACATTTTTGTTCCACCCACATGCCTTCAGCCTGGGAACCTGATCAGCCCATTTCAGTCGCCAGCTTAGCTCTCTGAGTGACAACGTTCTTTTCTTGTACAATGTGCACCTAGACACAGTAATTATTTAATTTAAGCAAATTTACAACAAAAAATCACAAACATTGGCAAAGCCAAAAAGTTAGCAGCCAACAAAACCAGATTTATTGACTTTACTAATGTTTGTGTTTTTTGGCAACGAGTGTAGTGTACTAAGAGTGTTTGAAACATGTTCAAACCAGACAGAAGTCTTGCTGTTAAATTGTGGGAAAAGCTGGCAAAATGGGGCATCCCTCAGCCCTTACTGAAAGCTCTCATTGCGCTACATACAGATACCTGGGTGAAAATAAGAGTCACCTCGAGATAGACATAAACCAATAAAATCTTCATCAACAGAGGCCTAAAACAAGGATGCAGCCTTGCACCCCTACTTTTCAATCTGTATCTAGCAGACCCCCCTAATTGGCTAGCCGGATGTCGAGCTTTCCCCGCGAATCAAACTAACAAAGATCCAAACCTTGCAGTATGCTGACTATACCATCTTACTCGATCAGACCCAGGTGGGCCTTCAAAGGTTATTTAACTCCCTTGTGCAGTACTGTAACATCAACATACTGGAGATTAACATTGCCAAAACGAAAGTGATGACAGTTTCATCTTTGAAAACAAGAAAGAGCACTTGGTTTATCGAGGGTAAGGCACTGGAATCAGTCTCTGCATACAAATATTTGGGTATTTGGATAGACCATAAGGGGAGACCGACCGCGCACATTACCGCAATGCAGAGTGTCGCCCGCAGTTTGGAGAGAGCTTTTATTAGATCAAAGAGTGCCCTCCACTCTCCTGATTTCGCCCCACTAATAAGACTGATAGGCGCAACATTTCTGCCAATAGCTTTCGGTGCTATAACCTACAAAGACAAAATGTCCTGCTGGCTAGATAGAGCTCAGTCAGCATGTTTTCGTAGGGTGTTTCTATTACCAAACTCGACCTCTCATGCTCAAATCCGAATGGAATTTTCTTTGTCCTCCCAACACTGGATCATGAGTGCAAGATTCATTGCTTATAGTCTAAAGACAAAATTAGCTCGCCCCCATACTTTAAAGAGCACTATATGGTCATTACTCAGCAATCCGGATACATCCTGGAATAAATATTTGTCATATTGCTTGGAATCGCTAAAGGCCCAAGATATATGGTCAGCTTCGCTACCCATAGAGATGACATCAAAACTCTTGACCAAACAAGCAAAAATTCTGTCTTAAAAACGATGCCCAATCAGTATTAAAGCTCTTTCATGGCAGTTGGGCCTCTAAACTTTATGCTCCTAAAGCATTACCGCTTTACCTCTCATCAATGAAACCACATATCAAGCACCAATTAATGCGGTTTCGGTTTGGCCTAATTCCACTAACGGCGTACAAGTATGGCAAGGATATAAAAAAGGAATCTCTACACAATGCCGTTTTTGCAATCTAGAGGAAGAAAATCTAATTCGCATCCTGTGCATTTGTAGACCCTTGATTGCCCTATGAGTCTTCTGGCTTCGTCCGATCTGGCTCTCTTTCAACATTAGGACATGTCATGAAGCATTAGAACTGTGTATAAGGGGTGACTCACCTCAGATGGCCACTCGTTTTGTAAAATTTATGTTAGGAATCAAACATTTATTATCCCAAGAATGAACTTCAATCCCCAAAATTAACTTCCCCTTTTATCCGCCCACAGTTTTTTTCTTTTAATTTGCAACTATTGTCTGTACAAATTGCAATGATTTTAATTAATTATGCAAATAAAATACTTACTTACTTGCTGTTGAATGTTGCAGTAATTGTAGGTGGGCCACGTTTTTGTTAATCTACCAGATATATCAGGGCTGTTACAAAGAGAGGTAGGGGACTGTTAGGGCTGTTTGCCCCGGGCAGAGCACTTTACAGAGCCACACACTGCTACTGTCAAATCTAGGTATTTATTCCAAATGTAGGCTTCACGTGTTTTTGTGGTATAGTATTAGACCAGTTAAGACAGCTGCCGATTTTAGTGATATATTCATGAAAGAAGTAAAGGCAACTGCCACTAGGTGGCGCCCTATGCTCCAAATGTTTCGTCAGACATTGCTTCTGTTTTGAGATGCTTGTGCTACGAGAAAACGTGAGAGGCCCTCCCACACGATATTTGGTCCCCACAAATGTTTCTGACAATTCATGATGCTGTAGGCACAACCCAAAACCTACTGGGTCAGCGCATTCCTCACAGTCATGTGCAGCACTGCCAATCAGTCAAGTCATCGACGGTCTGTGTAAGTGGTTAAACAGGTTTTTATTTCGACGAGGTAAATGGCTCATGGAAGCTGTAAAAATGTAGTGTTAGGTTATAAATTGTATTCCTTTAATTTGTTTTGTCACCCGCGATACTCTCAGCCCTCATTCACCGGCAATGAGATTTTGAACACTAAAATATTCCAGTTGGAGTTATGACCGCAAATAAACCTGCGGGACTGTTTTGAGGAAAGTTGTATTTTGTAAAAAGAAGGAAAAAAAACAAGTGTACGGGCCCAAAATTGTTCTTTGAAACGTATTGTAAAGATGGGGTCCAGAGTATTTTGTGCCCCAAATAAGACACAGACTTAACCCTGAATTTGCATTTTTCCCATTTCAAGGTTAGACCAGATTCTTTGAGTCTAGACAAAACAGCAAATAAAATGTCATCATGCCTGCCAACGTCAAACCCGTGGACCAAAATGTCGTCCTGGAAGAAAAGAACAGAATCAATCCCTGATAAAACATTCTTCATGATTCTCTGAAAACAAGCAGCTGCGCTGGCTAAACCAAAAGGCATCCTAATAAACCTGTATGCACCAATGGGGGTTACAAAAGAAGTCAAATGTCTTGACTCCTCATGCAACAAGACCTGGTGATATGCTGCTGACAGATCCATAACGCTAAACACAGTGGAACCACCCAACTTTGTCAAAATCTCATTGATATTAGGCAAAGGCTGCCTGTCAACCCAAATTGAACCATTTAAACTCCTGAGGTCCACACACATCCTAATTTTGGTACCCTTGTCCTTAGATGCCAAAACTATTGGCGCAAGCCATTCCGAGGATTCTATCTCCTCAACTACACCAAGCTTCAATAACCTATCAATTTCAACTTGAAGTGGTTTTAACATGAGATTGGGCACCTTCCGAACCCTATGTACAACAGGCTTGGCATTCCCTTTCAGAATTATCTTGTGTTTGAAACCTTTCAGGAGACCCAAATCTTCACTAAAAACTTCAGGAAATTTCTCAAAAATGTCTGAAAAATCGCCCAAATCAGAAACTAACATAACCTGTTCAGGAGCGTTTGGATTCAAAATGATCCCTAAATTCGTTTGATGACGCCACCCAAGGAGGTTATCTCCCCTTTTTGCAACGTAAACCTTACCAACAGTTTCTCTGCCTTTAAAAGCAATGGTTTGGATGGAGTATCCGAACACCTCAATCTTTTGTTTAGCATACCCAACGGGATTGATGTCAGGAGCCAAAAGTTTGATTTTATCACCATCAAAATTGGTAAACCAAAACTTGTCACTGATAAGGGTGAACAGTGAACCAGAGTCAGCAAGTACGGGAACAACCTTGTTGGCGATTTGGATGTCACAAGAAGGCATAAATACTTCATCATCATCAACTTGACTCACTCCATTAACAGTATCATTGGTAATACAATGAATAGAATCCTGAGAGTACACTTCATCATCATCAATACAATTAACTTTGTTGCTTTTACACATCTTAGCATAGTGGCCTTTTCTTCCACAATTTCTACAAACAGTACTTTTAGCGAAACAGTACGGATAGTTCGGTCCATGTTTCTCGCTTCCACATCTGGGACATCTAAATTTATTCTCTTAGTTAAAACTGTTAAAATTGTAACTTTGTTTAGGTCTTTCAACTTTAAAAGTGGTTTTCTCCTGTTTGGAAGGAACTTTACTAACAGCAACACTAGTCTCTGGTTGAAACATTTGGCGATGTTCATTACTTACACTGGAAACAGAATCAGTTTGAGAGGGACTTTTCCTAATCTCTTTAACCCAAGTAGAGGTATGTTCTACACTCTCAACAATAAGTATGGCCTCTTTCAAATTAGGATTTTTAGATAAGTTTTTCCTGGATTTTGAGATCATTGGTACAGCGAACAAGTTGATCGCGAATGAGGGAGTCAGTCAAAAGTTCAAATTCGCAAGTTTGTGCAAGTCGTTCACATCAAAGACCATGTAGCAACTGACACTGTAAACACATCACATTCTAAATGACATGGTTGCATTCTTAACAAGGAATGCACATACTTAAAGGTAAAGATACAACAAAACGGCCTCCCGGGCTGACGGACGCCGGAATCGCGAATGCCAAGGCTGCCTAGTCCTAACCATACACATTTCTTTCACCCCATTTCTTTACCATTTAATTATCATATTCTTTATTGTGAGTTCTTTATCATCCTTGCCTTCTCTTTTTATCACTGTTTTCCTAGCGATCTCTTGTTCATCTCCCACCCCCTTTAACTTTTCCCTCAATTGCACTGGGTTTAAACTCAGATAATGAAAAGTGTAACCAACGAGTGCCGGTGGCTGCCATCTGCACCCACCCGTACAAATTAAGCACTAGTATAATGCTGCGGACACGCTCGCTACCTTCATGGCAAGCGGGTATACTTGCTTTGAAGAGGTAATCACTCGACGGCGCTCATAAAAAGCATTGCAAAGTGGATACTTCATTTATTTTAACGCGCTCACGTGAATAATTGCCTTGTGATTGTTGCTCTCTACCACCCGCAGCCCCGTACATATGCAAATATCTGCTCATTCCTCGATGCTTGTGGGACGAGCTCGACTTCAGATCTGCAATCGTTGGCCTGTCATTCGCTCCTTAGCACTAGCTCCTGAGGTGAGAGGCTGTGACGCTAGCCACAAAACGATCCCTAAAGGGCATTTAGGCCAATGCCATTGGGAAGTGAGATGAGGTTCAGGGCAGAGAAGGTCAGCTTCGAGAAGAAATTCATCCCTAGGTTTCCAGCAAATCCTCTTAAATTTACATGTTCAAAGCTGAATACTTGAAGCTATAACGTGTATAGCAAGATGTGACTCAGTAAGTGCTCTGTTATTGGCACTGCTGTCTGTCCTTTTCCAGATACGAACTCAGTTTACCTCAGGAAATGTCACTTGAATTAGTAATATTGCTATATTGGGCCACGGTTTAGAGGTTCCTTATTGTAGGCGGTACCAGCCCCCATTCCATGGGTCATGCTAGATTCGGGTGCAGGAACCGTCCAGGGAATTACTGTGTAGACACATCATCGCTTTGCTGTTGTATCAGTTTGCTTTTTGTGCATGTATCCAACCTTTGCACCAAGAAATGAGGAATAACTAGTAGCAACAACAGTCTTTGGAGCTGTTTTCTTCACATGGAATTTCCCTTCTCGCACACTTTTTCCAGCACAATTTCCTCCACATTACACATGAAGGAAAATGTGCTAAGCGCAATTTGTGCTGATTATGTGATGTATAATAAGTGTAAAAAGAGCAAACACTGTTTCTGCATGATTTTATTCAGGCTCTCATTGAGGGAGGCACGTTTTGGGTGTTACTACCATAACCAGTAAATACTGGCAGAGTAGGGCACGCATTTACCAGGTGCTGTATTACTTTGCCAGCAATTTACAAGTTCCGAATCTCAAAGTGGGGTATACGGTGGTAATGCTGTACTGCTGGACTGGGCCCTAAGCACATGAAGGGGAATTTTCTGACTGGTTGAAGCACTTCTCTAAAAGCTTTCCAGAATACAGGTGTCAAAAATCATGTGTGCGTTGATCCCAGCATGTTCACTACCACACCTTAGGGCTCGAGTAACAGTACAGTTTCAACCCGATGGGGTTGGTAATTCCATTAATCCGCCCTCTCCGGGCCAAACTACCTTGCCAGCACAATGCGCTGTGTAAGCATACTACTTGGCACAACACTGATAAACAACAGGTTTAACTCCGTGTGGAAGAGGCTGCCACGGCTGGAAGGAACGCGGGACAAGATTCACGTCAGTGGTTCCAAGTCATCGATGAACGAAACGGGGGAAAGGTGAGACAGTGACATCTTGTAAAAGAATAGCATTGGAAACTTCTCGTGGATAATTAAATAGTTCAAATTTCAACCAATTTAATAGTTCAAATTTCAGCCAATTTAAAGCTCATTTCACGTCAGTAATTTGTTAACCGAATATCAGAAATTAATTGTAGGGGAGCAGGACCCGGGGCACTCACCGAAAAATTGTCACCAATTTAACATGCTTGTTAGCCAGCTGCAGCGGGGTCCGCAAAGAACATCATGGAGTTATTGAGTCGTCAGTGGGATGAAAAGCTGTGGGACGAAAAGGTGAATCATGTGAGAGTACATGTGAAAAGCGTCTCCCTAGCTCTTGTACTTGAAGAAGAATGAGGGCGATTGTGTCGAGGCGACTATGAGGATATAGCAAAACCAAGTGCGGCCCGTCACAGGACGGACAGAAGATGTGCAAGCAGGGACTGCCTTTACTGGCGGCGAAAAAAAAGTTCCAAGTTTATCACGCCAGCAGTAAAGCATCCAATCCCCACGTGCACATCTTCTGTCTCGTTTGTCTCCCCACGTGCACTTTGGAATCGTATCGATTCCAAAAGGCCTCTGCATCTGCATGGCAGGGCGGTGCATGCGCTGCTTTCGCCAGGCCAAGACCTAAAAATGGAGAGAGGAGGCTTTGGGTCAGCACCTTTGCCGTTCCCTCGCATGTCTTTTTCATATTTTGCTATTGGTTGGGTGGGTTTATCATTACGGCCCTTCCATTTCATGGATGGTTACCGTGTCTAATTTGTATTCCCCGTTAGATTTTGGTAATGGGGCTTCAAGTGGTCCTTATGTTAGACGAGAGGTCAGAGTTTTATATAGCACAAACTCGACCCGAAGGTAGCAGAGCTCTTTACATGGGCACCAGTTGTGGTACAGAGGGACATATTCATTTTGGTTAGGCCCAGGGAGATTAACGGCATGATTCATGAAGCGAAATTGCGCTCGCAATAGCTGCGAAAAAGCTATTGCGAGCGCAATTCACAAAATCGGCATTCATAACAGATTTAGCGCTTTCGCTAAAAGATTCGGAGAATTCCGGAAGGAAAGCATGAGCGATTCGGAATAAAATAGCGATTGCGCAATCCAATCGCAATCGGTATTCATGAAAAATCGCTATTAGAGAAATAGGGCAAAATCGCTAATTGTGAGGCGCAAATTAAGGACAACTCAAAGCAGGTGGTAACCATCAAAGTCATGGAAAATAAATATTTGAAAAACCGTTGCCCAATCAGAAACAGATGCAGGCCTGACCAATCACACATAAGGAGAGGCAGCAGCAGCATTAGGAGTTTCACAATGCCAGGACTGTACATGGTGGTCAGGCGGCGAAGGCTACAGCGAGCAGCACGGAGGAGACGCCGAATCCAGGAGAGGATATTCCGCCAGCGGGTCACCCTGCTGGGCCAAACCAGAGAGCAGATATATACCTAGTACCGCCTGGATGGGGCTAGGATTATCAAGCTAATACAGGACCTTGACCCCCTGATGCAGCACCCAACAAGGCGGACAAATGCCGTGCCTACACATGTGCAGGTATTGTGTAGTCTGCACCTCCTGGCCTCTGGGAGTTTCCAGGGGATAGTTGCGGCTGCTGGGGGGATATCCCAGCCCACCATGTCCCGCTGCCTACACAGTTTCCTTGACGCAATGCTGACCCAGCTACACCAGCACATCAAATTTCCCACCAGCCAACAGGATTTGGATTTGACCAAGCAGCAATTCTACAGTGTTGCCCAGTTCCCACATGTGATAGGCTGCATTGACTGTACTCACGTCCACATATGCCCACCAGCTGCAACCGAGTACATGTACCGCAATCGCAAGTCCTACCACTCCCTCAACATACAGATGGTCTGCAATGCCAAGTCATACATCACGGACATTGTAGCCCAGTACCCGGGGAGTACACATGACTCCTTTATTTTCCGCCACAGCGGCCTCCACACACGACTGGCCAGGGGAGACTTTGGTGAAGGACACCTACTTGGTAAGTACACTTGCCCCACAATGTCACACTGTGATGTAGTATCTGCGCTGCACAGGCACTCACACTCTGCTCTTCTCATGCAGGTGACAGTGGCTACGCCCTCCGCGAATACCTCCTCACACCATACCTCAACCCTGCGACACCACAGCAAAGGCGTTATAATGTAGCGCACATACGCACAAGGAATTGCATAGAGCGGACATTTGGGCTACTTAAAAGCAGATTCCGCATACTGCACAAGACTGGTGGGGCCATGTACTACAGTCCTGATGTGTGCTGCCGCATTGTGGCTGTATGCGCAATATTACACAACATTGCTACCAAGCGCCGGATACCTGTAGAGATCTCTGGCAGTGAGTCGGAAGGGGACGACCGGCCACCAGCACATATGCGTCATGCACGCGGGGAGAACCCAGCTGAAGGACACAGACGCCGCAACCACATCACTATGAACAGTTTCTAGAGCCCCCACTCCCCTCACCCAACAAATCACAATTGCATGCCAATGTAAATAATGACAGGAGGCCCATGTATTATGCATGAATAAATATTATTGTTAAATGCACAATAATAATGTTATGTCTACATTCATCAAATGTTAGCAGTATTGCGCCATACTGCTCCTAACTAGACACTGGACATGCTTGTATCAGCAGCATTTTCCAGAAAATGTACATGAAACTCCATTGCGCCTCTGGCGCGCAGCACCCAAACGCATCTCTGGCTCTTCCTCTGGGACGGCACGTGTCCCTGTAGTGGGCCTGGTGCTGCGGCGTAACACGCCAACCACTGAGGCAGACAGGCTGCTGACACTGGAGGTGCCCTCACTGGTGTCGTCCCCCTCCCCCACATTGCCTGTACCAGTAGGATGGAGTGCCAGCATGGCAGTGGTGACCTGCTCCAACACTCGTCCAACATCCTCAACGCATTGGATCAACTGCTGCTGCTGCGCCAGGGACCGTCGTGAGAGCTGGGAGGTGGCATTCCCGATTATATAGTTAGAGCGGGTGTAGGCTGACAGGCGCGTAAAGAGCTGCCGGTGGCGGCGGCGGGCGGAGTTGCGCTGCGATATGAGCGCAGCAGTGTTGGCCTCCATGGCTGTCGTCATGCGATCCATCCTCTCACCCACATTGGCCACATTGCGGCCAATGTTGTTTAGCTGCAGTTGAATAGCCCCTTGCCGTCGTGCCTGCTGTTGGTGTATGCGTAGCATCCGGCGCTCAATGCTCAGGCCTGGCACGTGCACAGCCATCCCCCTCCTGCCGCTGCGTGATGTGTTCTGCTGGCGAGCCCTGACATGCCTGCTCTGCTGGCTGCCCACAGTGGGTGTGTGCACTGTCACCACAGTAGCTGCACCAGATGTAGATGGTTCAGCTGGTGGTGGAGTTGTGGTTGTCAAAGGTTCAGCGCCGTATGGTGCTGGCGCTGTTGGTCTTGCCCTGCCTGCAGGGTTAGGTGCTGCGCCTGATGGTTCTGGCGCTGTTGGTCTTGCCCTGGCTGCGGGGAGAGGTGCTGCGCCTGATGGTGCTGGCACAGTTGGTGTTGCCCTGCCTGCAGGGTTAGGTGCTGCGCCTGATGGTGCTGGCACAGTTGGTGTTGCCCTGGCTGCGGGGAGTGGTGCTGCGCCTGATGGTGCAGGAAGTGTCGGTGTTGGAACCTCCTCGGCATCCTCTCGTGCCTCATCAATAAGCAGCATGTCGCTGTCGCTGCTGTTGTAGGCGCCACCTGTGAGAGGAATTGGACGTACATTAATTGCATGTATCTGTCACACGTGCAGTTGCTACATGCATGCTGGTTGACATTCCCTGCCTGGCTTTGGCATTGCTTATTTTGGGACATGTGAGGCTGCATTGGGGTTCTTCTACATTATGGGCAGACTACATGTCCCACAATGCTTTTGGGCATGACCTAATGTGCATTGTTTACATGACTTGGGATGAATATGGGAGTCTATAGGGCCATGACCATTGTTAGGGGACAGGGTCGCAGTCACATGCCACTTACCTTGGCTGTCTTGGCTGGGTCGGGATGAGTCCAGATTGACGACACCTATGCACGCCTCTGGCTCCATGGTGTCCTCCACGCGGTCCTCCATGGGGGTATTGGGAGGGACAGTAGGTTCTCCGCCCCCAGTAGCATGTGTCTCGCCCAGCCTCTCTGCCACCCTCTCCTTGGCACGACCTCGGAGGTCGTACCACCTCTTTTTGAGCTCATCCAGTGACCTGTGTGTCACGCCCACAGCGTGCACTTTAGCAGATATCCCAAGCCAGATTCGACGTCTCTCCATCTCCGGCACCCTCCTGGAGTCCTTCCCAAATAGTTTGGAGTGGTTATCAACCACTCCCTCAATGAGGTGCTCCAACTCCTGCTCAGAGAACTTGATCTTCCTCTTGCGCCCGGTGTCACTGGGCCCTGGTGCAGGCTCCTCTGACATTGCTGCAGTCACAAATGGGTTAGTTTAGCGACTTTGGGAGGTGTCCTGGAAGGAGCTCTGTTCAGCTGCAGCCTCGAGATCAGCCTCACAGTTCTGAATGGGGGTGGGAACTGCCTGCTTCCTGGTTGTGATGTCATCACTGTGCTCGAAAAGCGACTTCCCGTTTTTGCGATCTCGCTACTAGCGAGATTTCGCTAATGGGGATTTGCGATGGTGCTAAATAGAGACGGATTATCTGGGTAATAGCGATTTTTCGGCGATTTTCTTTTGTCGCTATCGATTTTTGCGGCCGTGTGCGATTCGCTTTATTTTATCGCTAACTATGATGAATTCCGATCTGCGACTTTCGATTTGTGAATCGCTGTGAATCGCAATTTGAGAGTCGCAGATTTCCTTTTTCATGAATCAGGCCGTAAGTGATTTGCCCAGAATCACAGGATGTTGATCATCCCTTCCAAGACTCGAACCCGGTTCTCCAGCTTCGAGGTCGACCGCCCTAGCCGTTAGGCCACATCATTTCCTGTTATGTCATGCTCTGTGATTTACTTTGCTGACACAGCAGCATTTTAATTGCCCAGCGAAATATGGGCTCACATGTTCCCACCAGAACCACAGGTAAACAGTACAATATTACCACGATGAATGTAAGGACATGCAGTCACTTTTAAATTGAACTATACCAGTGCTTGTAAACCTTTTAGAACCACAACCCAATTTTTAGAACTACAACATTTTGTGACTCATCTACCTTTAATAGAGATGAGGCAGGAGATTTTTTAAATGTAACTAAAGCATGGTGTAGTAGCTACTGTCATTCACAGGCAGCACATTTTCCTTTGAAATGGCCACTCAATTTGCAAAGACATACGGTTTAACTGATAAAACTGTATTGCACACAAACGATAATGTGTGGAAATCTGATTTCAGTGAATATTTTTCATTTGTGCATCACCAAGTAAAAGGTCTTGATTTGTTTTGATCCCACTATAATCTTTGTTTCCATCACACTTCAGAATGACCAAAAAATGTACTTCATGTATGATTTTCTAACTGCTGAATATGTACAGTTCACTTTTCACAGGTATTTACATGTATGTTTCGCAAAAACATGACACACTACATCCTTTCCTTTCATTCGCCCTACGAGCAAGATTCACATAAATCACTTGAATTCACTTTCTCTGACTGCAAAGTGAGAAGAGTTTGTAAACTCCAATCCGTGTGTTAAAAAAATAAGAATCAATTTGTCAGAAGACCTAGCGGGACATTTTACCTCTGTCTTTTAAGCACATCAAATATGACCAGTTACATGAAGAATTTAATAAAAAATCAGGAGTAAAAAATGGTGGCTGGGTCTCATTTATTATAAGCCTTGGTGAGCCCTCCCTTATGAACGTGCTGCCAGGCCCAGGGTCTCCAGAGCCTTCTGACGCGCTCTGCGCCCGCAAAAAAGAAGGAACTACCGCGCAGGCGCTAGACCTAGATTCATTCCTGAGGCGGAAGCCGGGAGCTGTGTGTAATTTTGTACCTATGTACTTTTAAAAATTGAATATAATTTGGCAATTTTGCTCACTTTTTAACTTCGTCGCCGCAATCGCCCCTCTCACTCAGCCGAGTAGGCGCTGAGCTGCTACATGCCCACGGAGGCTGCAGGCCAAATCGAGCGGCCATCTTGGGGAGGTACGCAGGGTGGCGGGCTAGTCTTCTGACGCGCTCTGCGCCCGCATAAAAGAAGATGGGCATGCCTCCGTGCAGCGGGCGCGCCGACGACCCGCCGAAGGTGCGCCAAAGGAAAGCCCGTCTGTGCCCGTCCGAGCCCACACGAGCCCAGAGGCCAAAGATCCTGCTCAAAATCATGTAAAATCTATTCTCCCCACTCACTTATCATACTCCTCTGACTCTCTACACAACATTAGAGCTGTAGAACTAGCCAACCAACGCCCAATTATAAGCTGCTTAAAGAAGTTCCCTAATGTACTGGAAGGCCCGGTAGCCTGCAGACACTGCTCTTTTCAGAGCGACCTGCATATATCTCATGCGCTGCCAGCCCGACCTCAACGAATTTTCTCTTCTGAGGGCCCATCCTACATTCTATGCAATGTGCGCTCTATAGCCAAACACCCTTTCGAAATATGGGATATGATTACTTCTCATTCCCCAGAGATCTGTTTCCTTACGGAAACATGGCTGAACCCTTCAAACCATCCTATTATCAACATTGCCATTCCAGAGAATTACAAGTTCATCCATCTCGATCAGGTGGGAAAAACAGGAGGTGGAATAGCCATCGCCTTCAAAAACCATCTTGGCATATCTTGGCTATTCACGCTAATAGACGAGAGCCTAGAAATAGGCATTTTTAAAGTTATTATATCCCCCACGGAAAGCTGGATAGGAGCCCTAGTCTACCGGCCCCCCGGCCCTAGAGCCAAACTAGTAGACTATATAGCCATTCATGTCCTCGCGTCAAATACATTTTTGATGTTGGGCGATTTTAACTTTCACTGCGAATCACATACAACAGAGGAGGCAAATAAACTCCTCGCAGATCTGGAGCAGCTAGGCCTCTCTCAAAGAGTAAATGGTCCAACTCACCTGGCGGGTCACACCTTGGATTTAATTTTCTCCAATACTGACCAGCTTGTGTGCGACTCCCCGTGGCCCCTCACCTCGACCGACCACTCCATGATTAAGTTCTCCACCCCCAACATCGACCTTAAATCTACCAAACAGAATGCGGCCAGGAAACAATCAACCCGCAGACCCTGGCGTAAGCTTACGCTAGAGGCCTTCAACAGTGTTCCTTGTGATACCACTAACATACGATCAAGACGTATCCACTATGCTGGCCTCCTTTAATAAGGCCTTTGTGAAAGCCTTAGACAAGACTTTTCCGATAAGCAACAATCCTAGACCAGTCCCTAATCGAAGCTCAGCACAATGGTATTATAAAGAACTAAGGCAGGAAAAATCTTCCTGCAAACAACTAAAGAGACGTTGGCGAGCGAGTAAGTCCTCTCAGAACAGACAGATATACAAACAAGCTCTGGCCAGTTACCACCGGAACCTAAAGTCGGCGAGACGCCTTTATGTTCTGAGTCAAATTGCGAGTTCCAGTAACTCCTCTAAAGCCCTTTTCGAGATCGTCATGGATTTTGTATCACCCGAAGTATGCAAACAAACGCCCGTGGAATCCCAGGAACTTTGTGATTACCTAGTCGCTTTCTTTCAGGAGAAAATTTCAATCATCTACTCCAATTTCCCTCCACCTGACACTACACATTTGCGAGCCCTGCCCTGCCCTGAAAGATCCACAAACCTGATTCACTTGATTGTTTTGCCCCTGCCTCACTTGAAGAAATAACCAAAGTACTAAGTGTGGCTCTGTGTGTGTGGCTCTGTGTGTGTGGCTCTGTGTGTGTGGCTCTGTGTGTGTGGCTCTGTGTGTGTGGCTCTGTGTGTGTGGCTCTGTGTGTGTGGCTCTGTGTGTGTGGCTCTGTGTGTGTGGCTCTGTGTGTGTGGCTCTGTGTGTGTGGCTCTGTGTGTGTGGCTCTGTGTGTGTGGCTCTGTGTGTGTGTGTGGCTCTGTGTGTGTGTGTGGCTCTGTGTGTGTGTGTGGCTCTGTGTGTGTGTGTGGCTCTGTGTGTGTGTGTGGCTCTGTGTGTGTGTGTGTGTGTGTGTGTGTGTGGCTCTGTGTGTGTGGCTGTGGCTCTGTGTGTGTGGCTCTGTGTGTGGCTGTGGCTCTGTGTGTGGCTGTGGCTCTGTGTGTGGCTGTGTGTGTGTGGCTGTGTGTGTGTGGCTGTGTGTGTGGGGCTCTGTGTGTGTGGGGCTCTGTGTGTGTGTGGCTGTGTGTGTGGGGCTCTGTGTGTGTGGCTCTGTGTGTGTGTGTGGCTCTGTGTGTGTGTGTGTGTGTGGCTCTGTGTGTGTGTGTGTGGCGGTGTGTGTGTGTGTGTGTGGCGGTGTGTGTGTGTGTGTGTGTGTGTGTGTGTGTGTGTGGCGCGGTGTGTGTGTGGCACGCTGTGTGTGTGTGTGTGTGTGTGGCACGCTGTGTGTGTGTGTGTGTGTGGCACGCTGTGTGTGTGTGTGGCGCGCGCTGTGTGTGTGTGTGGCGCGCTGTGTGTGTGTGTGTGTGGCGCGCTGTGTGTGTGTGTGTGTGTGGCGCGCTGTGTGTGTGTGTGTGTGTGTGTGTGGCGCGCTGTGTGTGTGTGTGGCGCGCTGTGTGTGTGGCGCGCTGTGTGTGTGTGTGGCGCGCTGTGTGTGTGTGTGTGGCGCGCTGTGTGTGTGTGGGGGGCTGTGTGTGTGTGTGTGTGTGGGGGGGGGGGCTCTGTGTGTGGCTCTGTGTGTGTGGGTGGCTTTGTGTGTGGGGCTCTGTGGGTGTAAATGCAATAGGTCATGCATTTGCGAGCGATTAACTTATTGGCATTGTACATGACTGCCATTTATTTAACGATTAAGCTATTGGCAATGTAAATGACAATGCCATTTATTTAAGATTTAAAAAAAAAGTCATGAGCAATGCCAATAGCTCTACCTTTAATAATGCCGAGACCATTGCATTGTAAATGCTTCTTTAAGTAGTCTCACCTAGTGCAATCGCCCTGGTAAGCTTATTTCCTTTGTTTTGTTGCACCCAGGAGAATATGACTACTTTCAAAGTCACTAGTGAGTAAAGGAGTCTCCAGGTGTGTGGTATTAATTCCATTGAATCTTTCCTCTCCTCTACACCTCTCAAATATGTTTGCAAGCGTGGCGAGGAAGGGGAGGTGGCGTAACGGAAAGCATGGTCACAGTTGACATGAAAGATAATGCCTACTTGGTACAACAGTATTGGAGACAACGGTGTCCTTAACCTGAAGCTCCGAAGGTAACAACCTGCTCCCCAGGACTCGGGAAAACTGTTCATTGGTGGTCACGCTTAATTGTCCGACTTCTGATTAAAATGGGTTGAAGTTTCCTCTTAAAAACATCTTGATTTAGAATTGCCTTACAGTTACTATTACATTTTCCTGTGCTTTCGTAATTCATAAAAATGTACAATTTTTGCTGTTGATATTTGCACAAAAATAAGTCCTGGCGTTCAGCGCAGCAAATGGGTTCTAAGTGGGAACTTGAATTTCATGTCACCCAACCATTTTTTGACTGCTCTCTTTCTTAAAGTTGCAGGGATCTTTACAGCAGATTTTATGTCTGGATTGGTTCACTGGGGAGCAGACACTTGGGGATCTGTAGAGCTGCCAATTGTTGGGAAAGTAAGTCATTTTTTTTATATTCATGAAAATAATTATTACTTGTTCCTGAAATGTTAAGCTTGAGTTTGCTGTCGTTTGTGATTAGTGGTACATACCCGAGATGTCAACCAATAATGATAGGCAGTTGAGGGTGGGCACGGATGGGTAGAGTTGCTTTTCAAAATGTTATGGCTGATAGGTCCCAAGATGAATTTTAACTTCAGAGAAAAACAAGCAGGTTTCCCACTCCCTTTTAGCAATGCATCAAAGCTACAACTGATTTACTATGGTTTGGTGGAAAACTTCACCATTAATGAACACTGTACGATACAGTTGGTCCCTTGTTTCTTTGGATTTGTGATGCATTAACATGGAAACACAAAACGTCCATCCAACCATACACTTAACTGCGGTCCTTCTTTTTATAATTTTATTTTCTATGAAAGGGATAATCCTGGTGGGTACGTTTAACCACAGATTCCTCTCTTTTTCAATATCCCCAGGCACCAGACTAGATCCAGATTTGTAACAGCAGTTGCTTCTGCAGCCCAGTCGGAAATGCTATCAGACTCCATGATGGCCTTGTACAGCCCTGTAAGGGACCGTACAAAGCTGCATATAGGCACCACCTCTGCACTCTGACGACAGTTCCTATTTTATTTCCATGGTTTTCGACACCACTCCAACTCTCTGTGATGCATCCCTTGCCGAGTCCCAATCTTGCTCCAAGTCATCGGGTACGTCAAAATCAAAGTCTCCCATAAAGGCCATGCAGATTTCTCTCCTGCCATTCCCACGTAGGGGAGAACCGTACAGTTGGCACTTCAGTGGTCCAACTCCATAAGTGTCATATGACTACAAGCTCTTTCCAAAGCGGATTTCTCCGTGCCCTGAATTTTCCCCACTTGTCATGGACCCTTGAGCAGATGGAGGTTTTCAAAGAGGCTGCAGATTTTTAAGGTGATGTCTGCTTCCTGTAGATCGCCTTTAGGCTCCATGGAGGCGAGGGAGCCCCCTGACACTAACCGGAAGGGACATTTTCCCCGCTCCTTGCCTGTTCTGGCCCCAGAGGCCATGCCAGTTTGGATAGCACCAGCAATCTGTTTCTATCAATCTTGTTTCAATGACGTTTTCCGACCTGGACCTGGTGTTGGCCCATGTTGCACTGTGAAATAACCAAAGCGCAAACACCAACCTTCGATGATCCCCAGTCCCTTCCTCAATGCCAGTACTACAGGAGGCCAGAGGCTCTATTGAGGAGGCAAACCACTTACTTCCCCCTCACTATACTGATGTTGGATTGTGTTTGGACTTCCACATTCTAGCAGTCTACCTACGTCTGCTGAGATTGTGCAACAGAAGCACTAGATCTAGTACTTTCAATTATTGAGAAAAAAACAAATTGTTCACTGAGTTCTTGCAGCCTTCCATATCGTAACCCTTGCTGCCATTTAATGAGGCCCCGACAGACACCTTGATAACATGTCCTCATTGGTGAAGAAATGTTTTCTGTGCCCAGTTAGTTGCCCAGGAACAAGGTTACAGCATAGGCCAGCCCAGGGAGACGGAGCATTCCCTTTTTTTAAACACCTGACCCCAGAGAGAATAATGGTCCAAGCCGTCCATGAACAAGGCTAACCTAAATGTGTTTCATTCTGCTCCTTCAGATGGGGAATCTGAGTGCATTGGCATATTTTGTAAGAGTATTTTCTTCAATCAGTTGTGCCCTTGGTCCCTAAAAGGTGTACGTCTTCTCAGCTGAAGTACAGATGGCCATTGAAACCTTTCACGTGCGACCTTGTCGACCATTCCTGAGGAATTCAGGAATGCCCTTGTCAAAACAATTCAGGATACACAAGACCCCGCTAAATGTTTTAGGGCAGACATGACACTACAAGCTGTATAGGCCGTGCCATTGACACCGCTGTTATCGGGCAATATTCCTGAATGTGTACCAAAGGTTTCTTTAGCAACTTGCAGGCATTCCTAATTAACATGCCCTTTGACTCTGGGATCTGGAGAGAAAAGGCTCCTCTGCACCCACTGCAACAGTGTTCAAGGCACTTTGATTTCCTCTTTCAAGAGCATGTGCAACAAGTTGGGGGAGGATTTGCTTTTTCCTACACGGCTGTAACTCCGTAACTTCAGATCACTAGGTTCTACAAATTCTTCAGAAATGGTATGCCCTGCCTTTAACATTATCCCCCCTCTGTATCCCATCCGGTTCTCGCTCAAGCTTCAGTGAACCATGCTGCCATCCTTCTGCAGGAAGCTCAATTGCTTTTTGCAAAAGGGGCCACGGAGGGTATCGAAAGGAGTGAAGGGTGAGGGATGTTTCTCCTGCTACTTCTTGGTGGCTAAGATGAATGGAGGTCTTGGGCAATCTTTGATCTTTTGTGGGTCACTCTAGCCTAGGTTTTTTCTACTGTGGAGCTACAGGATTGGTTTATTTCCTTAGACTTGCATTCTGGACACAGTAGCGTTCAAGACCTTTCAATCCCTGCAATGATTCCCTGATGTTTAAGGTTCAATTGTCTGTCTTGATGCAGCATCTTCTCAGGCTTCCTGAACTCCCAGCGTCTTCATCCTCCTGGCTTCTTGTGCCCACTGGCACATGCAGCCCCTCATGAAGAACCTTCATTTCTAGTGGGGACAGAACCAGGGCTGCAGTTCAGATAACATCTGTTTCTCAGAGGGGAACCTCTAGGGCCTACATCGCTGGAAGGTGGAACACAACTTGTCATGCAGCAGACCTTTCTCCCAACCAGGGCTCACAGTAGTAACCAATACATAGTTGGGGAGGTCACTTGAGGGAGGTAGAGATGAGGGGTCTATGGTCCCCAGTGGAACAAAAGCTCCCAGTCAGGCTTCTGCAGCTTAGTGATCTGTCTAGCTCTGAAAGCTTTTATGCTTTTATGGAATTCCACATGACGGTCTGCAAGGGCTGTGAAAAGCCCTTGCAGACCGTCATGTGGAATTCCATCAAGAAGAGCAGTCTGAGGATGTGGACCTTGTGTCATGAGACACTACGCCTTTGCAGATTGCTGGACTGTTGAGCTATAGCCACAGTGGCCAATCATCTGGCAGGGTTGCTTGATGCCTTAGTAGACGAGTCCAACAGACATCAAGTGTCTTCGACCCGGAGTGCCTGAGGACAACTTTGCCCGGTTGATGCCCGGGCTGGAACTTTTTTCCACACCAAGAATGCATAGTGTCTTGATTACTTTGTGCTGGAGTTCCTGCCAAGAGAGTTCCTATGGGAGGCTTTCCGCCTGTACTCTCCATAAACTACACCTCCATGCACAGAGACTAAACAGCAATGACTAATCATTTTCAACTTGCCTGCTGAAATAGTAGATGTGATTCTTGTCACCCAATCAATCTATTGGGGGCATTGGGTGAAATTTGTGCCCTAGGGTGGGGGCCGCCAGCTTGACCCTCTGCAGGCCACGTTATCTGATGTTTTGTTTTGTTATTGGCCCACTAGGTTTTGCAGTGGACACAATTGATGTCTGCTCTCTCTCAGCCTTGTTGCATTTACCTTTGTTCTAGAAGTCGGTTGTGATGAGTCCCTAAAAGGACTGACGCACATGTTTACACTAATGACTTCCATTACGGCAATGGAACTTTACATTCTTAGTGTGCACGCAGTTCAAACCTATGCTAGCTGTACTCTATAGCTCTTCACCATCAAGATGGTTTTCCTCATCGCAATTACATCTGCCTTCTATGTCCGTGTGCTACAGGCACTGCTAGTACAACCTCTGAAACCAATTACTTTTGTGACAAATTGGTGCTGAGGACCTTGCTTTTTTTTGCCCAAGTTTGTATCTCCCTTCCGCATGGAACAATCCAACATCCTTTCTGCTTTTTTTCTCTCCACCAGATCCAGCTAAAGAGAAGGAGAGGCTTCACTGGTTACTCTGAGAACTTTTAGCTTCTACATTAGCCATACAAGGGAGCACCACGTGGTTTAAAATCTTTTTGTGGGGATAGCCAGTTCTAAAATTGGGAAAGGTGATGCGTAGACAAACACTGTCCATGTGGATCATCCTGTGCATAAACATTTCATTTACTCCAGTATTGGAGCTTTCATAGATTCACATGTCTGAATTATTCCCCGTCCTCGAGACGGGAGTCTCCGGTATATAAAAAAGCAATGCTTAGTGTATAGCATACTGAAAACAGGCCTAGGCCCCTTTCCCTTTTGCAACCCATAACCTTTGTTATGTAAAAGAGACCAAACTTGGATCTGGACCAATCAGAGCTCCTCACCCTCTAGAACACTTCTGAGAGAACCTTTTGCGCCTCAGATATTCTACCGCACGTTGTGCTAGGGAGTCTCCTTTGAGCTCTGCTCAAACTCTATCTTTTCAGCCTTTTTGAGGAACTTTGTTCTTTCATCTTCAGTTGGATTTGAGAATACTTTGGACTGTCTTAAGGTACATTCTTTTTAGAATGTCTGGAAAAGAAAGGTCTATTTAGAGCCTGTGCTACCTGCTCTAAGAAGAGGCTCTACACTGATGACCCTCATGAAGACTGCATTTACTGTCTATACCCTGATCAGGCCAATGACTGCAAGGTATGTCGCGCTTTCTCTAGTAAGACACTTAGAGATCGTGAGGGATGCCTTTTAATACGGCTTCAGATGCTAAAGGCTAGAAAGGATGTTATCTCTAGTGACAGCGATGAGTGATCCTCCTCTACATCTAGGAGATCTCACAAGAGAAGAAAATCGCCCCAGACTCATTCCTCAGAGGAACGCCCTGGGAAGGCCCTAAAAAAGACCACTCATGGGCCTTCTGGGCGTAGTCCTTCAAAATCTCTTCAACCAAAGGAAAAGCAGAGTAAAGGACATACTACTGGTGAGAAATCCTCAAAGAAATCTACTTCTGAGCCATCAAAGTCACCACCTCAGGTCAAAGAGCCCTTCATGAAGCCATCTTCTATGCCTCCTGAGGAGAAATCTAAGAAACCTACATCATCGACGGGCTCGTCGACTAAGAAACCATCGTCGTCAAAGATAGAGGTAAAGAAAAGGACAAAGTCACCATCATTGCCTATTGTGGGGTCGACGACATCGACGACGATCGCAGTGATGACAACGACCATGTCGCCGACGGTGACGACAACGGGGTCGTCGATGGGAACATCGACAACGGTTACTATGGCGTCAACGACGGAGAGTGCTCTATGCCTGGTGATGACGATGACGATAACGATATCGTTACCAGTAGCGTCGACGGCGATCTCCTCGACGACGTCGAGAGAAACTCTAGAAAAACAATTACTTGTCCGTAAGAAGATTACGCCAGAGGTCACTTCCCCGAGCAAAATTACTCCTAGTTCCATCACATCTACTGGAGGAGGAGAAGGAGGAGAAGGAGGAGGAGTCGGAGGATGACGGACCCTTTGGTTATGCCAGTAGTCCATCACAACTGCATCTGAAATGCCAGGAGGATGATTACGAAGAGGGTTACGGAGAGTATCAGAACCCCTCGCAGCAACACTATCGACAAGGATACCATGAAGAAATGGTTGCTATGCCATCCTCCATGATGATGGATCTGCAGTTTATGCTGGCAGACTATAGAAAGAGATTTCCGCTGACAATAGCTTCTCAGGAAATTCCCGTGTCACGCCCACGTTCCATCCCGGCTACTCCAGTCAGAAGCAGGGAGCCACTACCAGAAATTACGCCTCCAACACCTCAAGTTCAACATCACCAGGATCTGGTTACCACGGATGATGATGATGATGATGACTAGGAAGAGGGAGAAATAACGGATCCCAACAAGGAGTGGGATGACTACCTGATCCCATCTCCAGCGTCTCCCACACCAGTACCTGCGGATTCCCCACCGGTGGATATCGGTGGATTCCATAATTTAATGGAAAGAACCGCAAAGAGATTTCAGCTTCCAATGGCTACGACTCAGACGTAATGCTTCCTCTATGATTTTAAAGAGCCATACCATAAATCGGTTAGATCTATACCAATTGTCAACCATTTGTGGGAGGAAGGCTTGAAGGTGATGACGACATCAGCGACGGTTACACCTGTGCTCACTAGACTGGAAAAGAAATATATGGCCCCTTCAGACGCACCAGCGTGTTTACTGGGCCATCCTAAACCGGATTCGGTAATTTCCCAGGCAGCGCAACAAAAATCTAGGAATCCACCGGCGCCTATATCTGCACCTCCAGACAGGGAGGGAAGAGGTCTGGACAATGCGGGGAAAAGGTTTTCTTCTTTTTCAGCTCTCCTCGTTAGAGAGGCAAATGCCCTTGCCATTCTGGGTAGATACGACAGGCAAATGTGGTGTGATATGGCTCCATGCATAGACCTCATTCCTGAGAACAACAAACAGGAGGCGAAAAAAGTTCTGCAAGAAGGAGAGAGGACTTCGGCTGAAGTCATCGATTGTGCGGTGGACATCGGGACCACAACCTTTCTCTCCCTAGGGGGTGCGGTGGTTCTAAGACACCAAGGTTGGTTAAGAGCTCCTGCCTTTAGACCGGAGGTCCAAAATAAGATTCTGGATCTCCCATTCAATGGGGAAGATTTGTTTGGAAGGCAAGTAGATGAGGCCCTTCAGGCTATCAAGAAAAATACAGATACGGCAAAGGCCCTAGGTACATTACAATATAGTAAGGTGCCCTTTCAAGGCGCCTGAGGAAGAGGACAACTATCTAGGGAAGATACCCCTCTTATTCATCGTCATCACAGCAATACCATCAACAATACTGACCGAGACAGTCAGGGAGCTATTCTATATCTGCTCCAAGAGGATGAGGGGGTCATCAAGGAAAATATAATGATAGAAGACCATGACAACCTCCAGTATCCGGCTTAATGTATTCCTTCCCCTCCACAAGTTCCCCTGGGTGGAAGAGTCCCTTCCCATCTACATCATTGGCAAACAAAAAGGACAAATGGGTCCTCAACATCATACAATTTGGACATGTGAGAAGTTGGCCTGGCATATGATGTCTACTATTCTAGTGGGACCCTGCACCAGTCCAAACAACCTTTCTTGATGGTAGGTTTAAGACAACCTTTATAGAAAGCTATCCTAGTGGTAGCTGTGGAGAGCAGCCTTGAGGCTAAGTCTTGAAGGAATTTAAAGCAGCTTGTTTTACCAGTCTATAATCTCTTGAATAATCAAATGAAAGTACACCACATAAGGTGTGTATATATATATATATATATATATATATATATATATATATATATATATATATATATATATATATATATTCTAAACACAACCCCTCTAGTCTCTTTATGAGGCTAGAGGCCAAAGTACAACACAAGAACTTTAAATGGCACACAGTAAATAGCACAGTATACGTTTTTGCCCTGGGGCCTCACAAACCATATACTAAAATAGTGGTATAAGAACCACGTGGGGGATAATAGTGAGGCCTAGGGCCTGTAGAACTGCTAGGGCAATCAGGAACCACCCAAGGTAGGGATGCAGGAGACCCATGGGGGACGCGTGCAGTGTCTAAACACAGACGCGAATCACCATAGACTTCTATGAGGAAAGTTTAAGTTACAAAGTTAAAGGTTTAGGACACTTAGCAGTGGAATGCGAGGGAACCCCTTCAGTACTGGACACTGAGAGTCAAGACCCACGGGAGCACCGAAGTACTTGTGTTACCTCACTCGGGGAAGCCGGGTGCATAAGTGTCTTTTCATGTCGGGTTTCGTAGTCTATTCCTATGGAGAGCTGCAAGAAGTGCTGCAGGCGACCAGGAGCAAAGTGTCTGGATGGATCCAAGGGTGGATCGGAGATCAGAAGAACCTGAAAGCAGAGGGGACAGAGTCTGGGTCACTAGCCAGTGACCAGGATGGCGACAAGATGCCAGCCGATGTTGTTTGTTTGTTTGTTTTGTTTGCAGAGTTTTATATAGCGCGAACTAGAACCGAACCGAAACAGTTATCAGAGCGCTTTACATAGCACCAGTTACGTTACATGAGGACACACTTTCATTTTAGGCATGGGGAGATTAAGTGATTTGCCCAGAATCACAGGAGGTTTTTGGCGTCGTTACCGAGACTCGAACCCAGTTCCTCCAGGTCCGAGGTCGAGCGCCTTAGCCGTTAGGCCAACCCCTCTCCCCTACACATGTTGGGTGCTTTAAGGTGAAGTAGATGAAGCTTGACTCTTCAGCTACGAGGACCAGGAGGCATCGACGACGACCAGGAGCTGGATTTGAGCTGTCCCATGAAGGATGTCGAGTGCTGCAGCGTCTGTATCGGATTGGACCCAACAAGCCTTGGCAACAGCAACCCACGCAAGATGACAAGATTGTCTGTGGTGCAGACTAGCAAAGTCTGAGGGGCTCACCCTTTGGAGGGGAGTCAGAGCACGTCTGGCGAAACCAGGAAAGCTCAAGAAACAAAGGATTTACCTTCGTGGGGACCCACTAGCCAATGGACTAGGGATCGCGAAGGAGCCTCGAGCTGCCGTGAAGAAAACGGGCCCATGGGACACTCGTGGAGTGTAGGCCTCTCGGCTTCGGTGCAAAAGGTGCTCGGGGCAAGGGCGACAAATAGCCAATGCACAACTTCGGGAAACTTCGGGAAGTAGGTGCAGTTGCAAAATTGCAGGATGTCCAGGAGTTCCGGTCCCACGTCTCTTGTGTCTGCTGCGTGTCTCAGCTTTGTTGGGATCTCGTGTTGGCCTCAGAGATGCCTGTGAGCTCGTGTCCTGTGTTGCAGATTCTTCGGGATCCGACGGGAGCCTAAAAAAATGCAGATTGGCAAGATGCTTTTTGGTGCCTGCTTGAACAGGGAGGTCACTCCTTGACCCCAAGGGAGATTTCTTCCGTCTTCCAGTCCATATGGAATGTTGAAAGTCCAGGATTTCGTATTCAGAGTTTCGTCCAGGGTAATCTAAAGTCCTAGGGACTGGGTTCCCATACTTATACTAAGTTTACGGGTTGTACTAACCCTAGGGTCCCACCTATGGGAGGACCATTCACTGAATGCATCCCACCCTGCCCCAATACACTAAAGCCTGTCTGGGGAGGTGCTGGCACCTCCCTGGACAGGAAACCTATTGTCCAGGCCTCCCCTGCCGGAGGTTTGTCCAGCAGCAGGAGGTCAGACTTATGGCTGTGGCAGCAGCATACATTTTGTGATGCTGAGGCTCTTTAAAACGATTACTGGGTATACCAGTGTGTACATGTCTTCTCCCTCTAGAAGGGTGGAATGCTACCCCCTCCGCCAGAACTGGCAGGGGGTGGGGGGGGGGGGTAGTATTCCAAAGTGTTTGACACCAGACACGACATGTTTTGATAAAGCCAAACCAAAGTTAGCATTAACCGGGAGGATTATAATGCACTTAAGAGTATATGGTATGGCCATATCACAGAACAGCTGTAAAGAAGGGTTTCTGAATGCTGCAGAGGGGCGCAGTTCATGCTAGGGCACCCTATCACACAAAACCAAGCACTCTGCCTTCAGGCTGGTCAAGGCCTGCCATAGGAGTGACTTATAGGTTAATATGTGTCTGTTTTAAATGGTTGGATATAGGTATACTATATCCCAGTAAGGGGTGCTTACACCACCTTACCCAGACTGCAAGGGCAAACCTGTGGTGCCATTTTGGAAGGCTTCCCTGGCGTGGCATAATACATGCTTCAGCCCCTGGTGGGCCTCTGGGGTACCTATGCCCTTGGTACCTAAGGTACCATATACTAGGGGCTCACAAGGTAACTCAGTAACCAATCTGGTATGTACCTAGTGTACATGGAATCAATTTAGAGAGAGAACAGCTAGGCTGTGGTCCTGATTAGCAGGGCCATAGCCAGACTAAAGTCGCTAATCCAGTGAAAAACAGCAAAAAGTGGGAGTAACCATAGGAAGCAGATCCTACTGTCCTGCAGGACATACTCTAGAATTTCTTCAATTTCCCCCTTGCTCTCCACCTACAAGTCGAGAGATCAAACCTTTATCTCAAATGCGCCGGGAGATTCTGACAATGCTCCGAAAGGGAGCAATAGAACCAGTGCCGATCTCCCAGAAAGGGAGAGCATTTTATTCCCGTTCCTTCTTGGTCCGGAAGAATGCTCTCCAGTGGCGTCCGATACTGGACCGAAGATCTTTGAATACTTACCTCAAAAAACAGTTATTCAAGATGGTGACCCTTCAAGACATTCTACTGCTCTTAAACCCAGGGGATCATATGACCACCCTAGACTTGCAAGATGCATATTTTCATCTCCCCATTCATCCTTCCCACAGGAAGTATCTTCGGTTTACAGTAGCCGGAGACCATTATCAGTTCAAAGTACTGCCTTTTGGCCTCAAGTCTGCCCCGAGAATTTTTACGAAATATCTAGCTCCGGTGGCAGTCTTTCTCAGAAGACGAAAACACCAAGTATTTCCATACCTGGACGATTAGTTGATAAAGGCCCCATCGGAAGCTTCAGCTCAGACTTCAACTAATGCATGCATACAGTTGTTTGCTGAACTGGGACTGACGTTGAATATAGAAAAATCATCCCTTCAACCTTCCAGAAAGATCACATTCCTAGGGGCAATTCTGGACACCTTAGAAAACAAAGCATTTCCCTCCACAGAGAGGACAACTGGGACTTGTAACTCTAGCCAAGGAGTTCATGAGAAAAAAGTGTCTTTCAGTACATAAATACAAATCGCTCCTAGGGACGATGTCCTTGTGCATACCTCTCATTCCTCTTTGCCGACTAAAACTACGTCCAATGCAGGAGGAGCTCGATCGGCAATGGTACCAAGCAAAGGGATCCTTCGAGGACAAAGTAAATGTCAGGCCAGCTATGCTGCAGGCAGTAACATGGTGGACCCAAAGCAGAAACATCTCAGTGGGTCTTTCTTTCCTTACCGAAACAGCTCCTTTGGTGATTACCACGGACGCATCTCTGGAAGGATGGGGGGGGCAGTCCTCCAGTATTCACAGGTCAGCGGTCGATGGAAACGTCAGGAACAACAACTTCACATCAACTTGTTGGAGCGAAGAAAAGTAGGCTTGGCGCTGCTGGATTTTCTACCAAGAGTTCAGGGAAGATCTGTTTTGGTGCGAACAGACAACACAACCGCGATGCACTATCTCAACAAGCAGGGAGGCACAAGATCACTCTCCCTATCGCGGGAAGCCCAAAAGATATGGAAATGGGCTATTGAACACGGAGTATCTCTAAAGGCGGTTCACCTTCCGGGGGATCGGAACATCGAAGCGGACACTCTCAGCAGACAGAAATCGGCCTGCCACGAGTGGGAACCCAACCAAGACATCTTACTAAGAGTCTTTGGTGAATGGGGAGTACCGACAGTGGATCTGTTTGCAACAGCCCAGAACAAGAAATGCTGGTTTTTCGCAAGCTGGCATCACCAACAGGGATCGTGGGGGAATACGTTTTCGATGGCATGGTCAGGCGTATTTGCCTACGCCTTTCCACCGATTCCCCTCCTGCCACGGGTGCTCACAAAGATGAAGAAAGAACCGTGCAAGATAATACCGATAGCCCTATGGTGGACCAGGCAACACTGGTTCACATAGTTGCTCCTACTGTCGGAGAAACGTCCAATACGTCTACAGCAAATACTAGCAGTCTTGACTATGGCCCAGGGACAGGTGCTTCATCCAGACCTGAATTCACTGAGATTAGCGGCCTGGCTCCTGAATACTGCAAATTTCACCATTTAGAAATTTTGGCAAAATGCAGAGATATACTATCAAAGACAAGGACTGAGAGCACAAATAGAACGTATAGGATGATGTGGAAGAGATTCTGTTTATGGTGCCAGGAAAACAATCTCCAGCCCCTGAATTCATCGGCACATCAGATCATCCCATATATTCTGATGCTAGCAAAATCTGGTTTGGCCCTTGCTTCCATTAAAGTGCATCTGGCGGCGATTTCTAGATACAGGAGAACTTAATCGGGTCCATCTCTATGGTCGGAAAGAATTATGAAACAATTCATGAAGGTATTATTTAGGGTCTTTCCCCCTATAAGTCCTTTGCCACCGCTATGGCAGTTGAACATTGTTCTATACCAGTTCATGAAACAGCCTTTCGAGCCAATTCACAGGGCGGATCTTAAATTCTCAGTTCAGGAACCTTTTCTACTGTTCAGAGAGGACAGGATTGTCCTCCGGACTAATCCCAAATTCATCCCAAAAGTACCAACAGATTTTCATTTGAATGAGCCGTTGATCCATAAAAGGTTTTTTCCTCAACCATCGACAGCTGCAGAAAGGGCTCTCCATACTTTGGATGTTCAATATTGTCTGAAGTTTTACTTAACAAGAACAAAACCTTTCAGGAAATCTACCCAATTATTTGTGGCTTTTAGTGCCCCCAGGAAGGGGTTCTCATTGTCGAAATGGGGAATTGCCAGGTGGATTTCAAGTGCCATACAGTACTGTCATCAGGCGGCTGGGAGGCCGTTAAATGCATGTGTTTGTGCACATTCCATGAGAGCAGTGTCCACCTCCACTGCTTTATTTTCGGGCGTCCATATCTAGGATATCTGCAAGGCTGCTACCTGGAAGAGTACGCATACTTTCACCAGACATTACTGCTTTGATGCACCTGCAGAAAAGGATGTGGCAGTGGGACAAGCAGTACTGAGGAAACTTTTCCAGTAACGGTGAGCCTTCTTTACCATCCCTCCTTCCTTGGTTGGTGATATAAGTACATTGTATTGTCTTATGCTGTATTATATATGATTTATGAACGTTCATCTATAGATGTATATTTATGTCTTGCTACTACTATTGTTAAATGACTTATGCTGCCTAGTTCATAGTTTTGGGTGACAGAAAAAAATGTGCTTTGATTTACTGCTCGCTATTCTGATTCAGACACGTTAATCTATGAAAGCTCCAATACTGGAGTAAGAAAACAAGTTACTTACCTGTAACTGTAGTTCTCCAGTATTGGAACCTTTTCATAGATTCACATGCGACCCACCCTCCTCCCCTGAGAGGCTCAACTTGGCTTTAGCACGAAAGGTGTCTGTGGCACAAGTGCGTGTAAATCTTAGGGGCTAAAGGTTCTCTCAGGAGTGTTCTAGAGGGTGAGGAGATCTGATTGGTCCAGAGCCAAGTTTGGTTTCTTTTACATAACGAAGGTTATGGGTTGCAAAAGGGAAAGGGGCCTAGGCCTCTTTTCAGTTTGCTATACACTAAGCCAGAGGTCTTCAAACTTTTTTGCTCTAAGCCCCCTCAAATAAAACATGTTGACGCCGGGGCCCCCCTCCAAACCTTTATGACAAGGATTAGGGGAGGGGCAGGGTTGAGCACAGGGGCGGGGCTTATGAGATCAATTCAGGGAGATGTTTTCTATGCCATATATTCCACAATAAATGTAAGACTTACAAAATGGCAAATTCATAAAGCAAAAACATGAATTAACCAAGAAAAGCTCTGCTCCCCATAATTTGGTATCTGTGATCCTATCACACTCCTCAGATCAATGCAACTGCACATGCTATAGTAATAATAACCATGGCCCTGAGCAGCAAGAAATATACTCCAATTACATTACCGAAGGTGAGATTTTGTAAGACTTAGAAAAATTAAGTGATTCACCAAGAATCACAGGATGTTGAGCAACAAGCTAGGACTTGAACCTAGTTCCCCTGGTCCAATTTGAGCATCTCTCATAATAAGGCCACATTTCCTCCCCCAGAAAAACATGAGCTTTCATATGTTGCCCCCCTTTTTGCAGCAAAGGTGCCTGTGGTCCTAATGCTAGCAAGGTAAATTAGCTTACATACCCTTTTTATGTTTAAGAAGACATAACTGTAATACAGTGGGCCCCTTAGACCAGTGGACCCTGGTGCTGCTGCACCTACTTCACCATTGATCAGTACTGCCTTGCCAAGTGGGATGTCTCCTCTGCCCTTCGTTAAAAACATGAGCTCTCATTTTGTCCCATCATAGTCACTGTCTTCTCTCTGATGCCCCCAGAAAGGTGTCTCCTCTGCTACAATTTCCACCCCCATAGATCATTACTCAGAGGCGCAAAGCAACTCTGCCAAAGCAAGTTGCCACTGGACCCTACTGTAATAATAGTCTAATAGTACGAATAGTAAAACAGACATGGGGTTTAGCTGGCCCTTTATACCACTGGGACCTGGTGCCACAGCACCTGCTGTACTAATTGGATCTACAAATCTGATTATATAAAAATGTGCCATATTGTGTGTGTGGTACAAAAGGGGGTGCTGATGGACGGAGCATCTGAACCAATCAAACTCTCGCACCCAGTCAAAAGATCTGGGTTTGACCCATCACCGTTCTTTAGCCCACTCTGCCACCCCAGTTCAGACATGGCTATATGCAAATCAGTCTGAACCTGTGCCTCATGGGAACAGTCCAGCCCGAACTGCCAAGCCATGCCTTCCCTGGACCGGAAACAAGCTTCCGAGGACCGGTTTCTGGCATTACAGCCATCTTCAGCCCGGCTTGCTTGAATCCAGTGGCAAAGTGAGCAAGGGACTCACGTCTGAGCATACCCTGCCACACTTATGGCGGCCAAAAGTGGTACAAAAGGGGGTGGTGATGGACGGAGCATCTGAACCAATCAAACACTCACACCCAGTCAAAAGACCTGGGTTTGACCCATCACCGTTCTTTAGCCCACTATGCCACCCCAGTTCAGACATGGCTATATGCAAATTGTGTGTGTGTGTACATATATGTATATGTATGTATATATCATAGTCCAAAACAACATAAATTAGAAATACTGTGCACATTGTGCAATTACTGACATGATACTCGTTATCCTGACAGTTATGGTATCAAAAAATACTTGCATCATACATCAGGGCATGGAAAATGCATTAGCTTGATTATAATGAGAATACCGAAATCCCCATATCACTATTAGATCACACGATCTCAACATAAACACAGAGTAAGCAGCGTACTGGTGCTCCTATTAGTTATATGGCCATTGAGTATCCCCACACAGGGCACAGAGGGTCCAGCACTTTAAAAGTTGGTAATATGGGAATTTAGTAGTTCAACACGAGGATTGCTTTGGCTATTGAATTTGGTGCTGTTTAGTGGCCTCAGAGACTGTGAACTCGTTGTTAATTTCTCCCGCTCTGCGAGGAGCATAGTGCAAAAACACTGGTACTCTTGCTGCTGTAGGCTGAGAGATTCAGGGGCTCTACAAAGGGGTGAAAAACAAGGAAGCCCCATTAACAAGCAAATGGTCTTTTAAAGTAGAAGTACTGGGGTGGGGCTGTGTGTGTTCGGGAAAGCTGTCTCACACGACGGGGGAGGGGGGGGCTGAAGCCCTTTGAGTATTGTGCGTGCAGGAGTGCGCTCTCTTAAACCCCTCGTCACGATCAGCTCACACACTTCGACATAGAGCTGCTTCGTTTAGGAGCTGCCTTGCAAGGGGGCTTCTTTAGCGGCTGGCGGCAATGTCACACAGAGAGGGATGGTGCCTCCGAGTGGCACTCTACTGTAGGACTGTTGCATGTTGTGCCTCCCCTGCCTGGGGGCCGCACTGAAGGGCGCACACACTGCCACTCCATTTATAAGGAGGGGGGGGGAGACTCTGTTGTTGTAACTTGAAACCAGGTTCTCCCCAGCAAAGCGCTAGACACACTGTGTGACAAATAGCAAATAGTTGAAGACTCATTCATGCCCCCCTGGGAATGCAGCCACGGACTCCCAGGGGGGCGCGCCCCACAGTTTGAATACCACTGCACTAAGCATTGCTTATTTATATACCGGCGACTCCTGTCTCAACGACGGGGAATGATTCAGGAATGTGAAGCCATGGAAGCTTCCAATACTGGAGAACTACAGTTACAGGTAAGTAACATGTTTTCTTTCTGCACCATGGCCAAGAAACATCCACCCCTCAATGGCCTACATTCTAATTTCACCAGAGAGCAGGCAATTTTGAAAGTGTTGGCGTGAGGTGTTCCTATAATAGACATTTGCATAGGTGCAACACTGGCAGCTTTGCATACTTTCCCCAAGCACCTATTCCTCACCAGTCATTTGCACTTAGTGGGCCATTTTGCCTGCTTGATTCTGTAGGACATTTTGGTATGAGTTCATTCCTTATAACCGGCACCTTTGGAGAAGTACTACTCTGGGTATCTATTCAAAAGCTGAGGACTCCGCAGTTAAAAGAATGCATTAGAAGGACAAGTTACTTATGTTTAGTAATGTTCTTTCTGGTGTATACTCTTATATAACAGCAGATTTCTCCCCACCCTACCCCATCCTTTTATGTGGAGTGGACTACTGTGATTGTTAATACGGCCCTTTTAGATTCTGCAAACTGTCATCTCTATTCTATCATAGTTCATCCACATCTGAGAGCCCGTTAAATTGCAAGAATATCTGTACGCAGCTCAGCACTGTCGCTTCCACAGAGCTATGAGATGTTCATGGAGTCTGATACTGCATTCTGATGGTTGTATGTGATTTCATAGAGTACCGAATTCATGGAATACCATTACTGAGAAACCATTTCATCTAAACTGTTAAATGAAAATGTTCATATTGAATGGCATTTACCTTTTCCTAGAAACCAACTCAGAATGTATTTTTGGTCGAAATTGTCTTTTAAATGTTTAGTTTTAGAAGTGTAAATGCACAGGTTGCAACCCTTGCTTTCAGAAACAGTTTTGTCTGTGATATTCATTTCATTGCTTTACTTCAGTGGCAATATATCATATTTATATATTTTACGTTGTCGAACAGTTACTTTAAATGCTTTTATTTCGCTGACCCATCACCATCTGTAAACACTGTCAATTACTGCCCCCCTCAGAACCTTTAAATGCCATCAATCCTTGTCCCCCTAAAACCACTTCCAACACCTAAACTACACTCACTCATCCCTGAAGCCTAAAAGCCCTTTATACACCCAAATCCACCATGCTCCGAACCTTTTAAAAACTCTCTACCCCTTACTGTACCCATCTCAAAACCATAAAAATCCCTTCCACTCCTAAACCCCACCCACCAGCTAAACATGACCCATAAAAATTGGCTCATAACCCTAAACTACTCCTTCCTGAAACCTAAAATCCCTTTTCTACATTTAAACTCCACCCTTCCCTTAATCCCTAAGTCTCCTCTCCACCCTAAACTCCACCCCATCATGAACCCTAAAACCCCAAAACACCTATACACTCCACCTATCCTTGAAACCTAAAAACACCTCAAACCTAAACACCACTCATCTGTGAACCCTAAAAACCCATCACCACCCTATCTCTGATCTCCCAAAAAAAAACAAAAAAAAAAAAAACTTTCTATTCCCTAACTCCGGTTATTCCTGACTCCTAAAAAACCCTCATCATCCTACACATTACCAATCCCTGAACCCAAAAATTCCACAGTAGTCCTAAACTCCAACCAAGTTTAATTTAATTTAGATTTTTTTTCCTTAAAATGATCTTTATTATAAAATGTTTCCTTTAATTTTCAATTTTTCTTCTTTTGTTTTGATATTTCCTTAAAATTGTTTTCTTTAGAATAGTTTGTCCATGATTTGGTTTCCTCCAATGTGGTTTCTCAGTTTTCGTTTTCCTTTAATTCACACGCATCACATCCTGCCTGTTCACAGTTGCTGTTAAAATCGTGATCATGTCTGGCACTTGGGGTAAATGGAAAAGGTACAGAATTTGCAGTTAGAGTATCCACCAGAAAGAGTGTTACAGAAGGTAAGTAACTTGATCAACTTGCAAATGTATTTACTGCTACTAGGCTTTTAGGCTTCCTTTTGCACTGATACACAGTTTAAACTGTAGATTGTGTGGGACCTATTCATGTATGCTTAAGCTGTCTTCTGCACCTACCAACTTTTCAGACTGCACAGTTCTCTCCAGAGTAAAAAACTTTTCCGCCACTGTTGCCTCGTGTCTCAACAACGGTAAGGCAATTTATTTAGTGGTCCTCAAAACCTACATTATCACCAACATGCCATTTAAAAAAAAAAAGCTCAAATAGCATTGGGTGTACTTACTTTTGCCATACAAAACCTCTTCTCCGGCTGCTTCCTGCTTACACACTCACGCTGGAGCTCTGTTGAAAAACTATTCAAGCTGTTTCCAATCCTACCACTACCATGAAGGAACTTTTTTCCTTTCCTTTTGGAGGAATTACTTCGGCGTCCGGGAGTAAAGCACTGCCTGCTTTCTGCTGTTGAGCCCTGCACTCTTTTTCACCTCTGTGTGGTCATATTTGGACATCCTGCACTCAAGTACACTAAACAGGGTTTGATGATTCTTAGATGTGTAGTGCTTTGATATTGTATTCTCTCTACACGTTTAGAGAACATTGTGATGTTGCTTTCAGAGTAGAAACCCAATTTAGTCCCACAGTAATTTAATTATTCGCCCAGTGAATATTTTGACCTTGACTCAGCCTCAATATCTGTGTGCAGCTTAGCTTTCATCTCTGTTATATTCACGTAAAGAACCTTGTGATAGAACAGAACTGGTCATGTTTTTCTGGAACAAATCTTCTCATCACGAGTAGTGCAATTCAGTGAATCCTGGTTCATCTCCTCTTCATTGTGTTTGGAATGTTTTATAGTCTTTAAGGATAACCCCGAAATTTTAGAGATACATCCTATAAGCTCTTGTTTAAGAGTATCTAGTATTAAGGGTCTGAAGTTCTGACAATTGAGCTGTATTCAAGGTTGTTAATTCTTGGTGATCCTTGCACAAAGGTAGACGTTTCACCTGCTGGTGAATTATTTAGTAGCTCACTGATGTGGTGGATTATCTTCATCGCCACATAGTTCTGAAGATCTTGAACTTTACCAAAGGGTAATTTTTGTCCTTTGCACCCTGACTTCCTATGGACAAGCAGCTTTCTATTCGACATTGTGGAATCAGTAGTAGTCATATATCCTGTCTTCTTTATGTCTCTAGGCTCAAGAACGAATTGGCGCATTTTTGGTGGGGCAAATGTTGCCATGCTATCTGTAAACATGTGTTCAGATTGGTAACCTGACAAAGAGGACTGGTGAAAGTTGCTTTATTTAGATGATGTAGTTACATAGCTCGCATTGGAACTACAGGGTATAGATCCCACTTTGGGTCATTAAATATTGCCAATTTGTCAGTGAAAGAGGTGGGAATGGATGCAGAAATGTTTTGGCCAGATGATAAAAATAGTATGCCACCTTTTGTACTCCTAACTCCGTAATCACTATAGTATACTTCAGTGAACACAAATGCTAAGTCTTCAAGAGCTGGAGAACATGTATTTATTTGTTAAGCACAGTTGTTTTGAATACTTCCATTTACAAATACAAAGCTTGCCTCTTGCATCAACTCTTCATCTACAGCCTTGAAATAAAATTAACACCTTAAATGTTCCGACTTTCAAGCTCTTGCACACCTCATACCTCTATGCCCCCTCCCCTTCAAGCCACTGGGTTGCAGCCTGAGCTATAGCCATTACACAATTGATTGCATAATCAAACCACACACATGTTGCTCTAATGTTCCAAAATATTGAGTTGTAGCTGGGATATTAAGGACTAGCAGAATCCGTAGATGAGAACGAAGTTTTATGGTTGCCTCAGCCCAGTATTGGTCATTACCAACCCTTATACCTTTGTTTCCATGAATCTAAGCCATGTAAGCACATGTTCGAGGCATGTGGGCTGCTAAATTCATATCTATAGCATAGATCGCCGCCTAGTGTTGGGTCCGGATGATTGCACATTGTTGTCCTGGAAGAGTCTTCGAAGTATCACGAGATAGGTGGCTCCTCCCCTGGACTACAGTGCGCATGGGCATCGACTCCATCCCCAGATTGGTTTTTTTCCACCATTGGGTTCGGATGTGATTTCGACATCTCCTGTTCGGAATCGATAAAACAAATCTTTCAAGGCCAAAAGGCCTTCCTTACTTCGTCGGTATTGTTCGCGTTCGGTCTCGTGTATACTCCAACTCGTCGAGTTGGATATCTGAGGAGTCGGGTGACTTTTCGGTCATCGAGGCCCTGTCGACGCAGCAAGACCTTGACGATACGACAATGGAACGGAGTCCGTTCAAAAACTGTCCCGTGTGCGGTTCTAAGTACCCACACATCGACGTCCATCCTGTGTGCAACAAGTGCCTGTCGCCGGACCACGACGAGGCCAACTGTATGGCCTGTTCGAGATTCTGATCGAAGAAGACGATCAAACTTCGGCGCGTGGCGCGCCTCGAGGCCCAGCGATCGGCCCCGGCGCCGGTGGACATCTTCGAAGACCCCGAGGCAGACGAGCAAGAGCTTTACCTGCAAATTTCAACAACATCGGCGGAGGTCGAGGCCGACTACGGAGCAGACGTCGAAGGCCAAGACCTGGAAGAATACGTCGAGGAGGTAGGGGACGTCGAAGAAATATATGGGGCCATGGAAGATAGCTCAGAGGAAGAGCTATGCCCCGTTCGTACTCTTACAAAGGCTCAGGTCACGGGATCGCCACACGGCCTTACCCAAGACCTTACACCTCGATCCACGGCCCCGCCTTCTGGCCCGGCTACGGACACCTCAGCGGAGCCGCCATTGCCTAAATCGAAACCGAAACTAAAGTCATCGGGGTCGACGAAAACAAAGATGGACGACGCGCCATCGAAACCGAAAACGTCTGCTCCACCATCGACGCCGTCGTCTTCGGAGGCCTCGAAGCCAAGGAAGGCTGTCGAACAGGCAAGGGCGAAGAAGGTCGTCGAGCAGGGGTTGAGCAAAGTGGTCGAGTCGAAGTCAAAGACGACTGTCGGACCGACTTCAGGCATGACTACCGCGCCAACAGGCAAAAGGCCCGTTGAGGCGAAGTCTGCAAAGGGCACCGAGCCGAAGTCTGGAGTCCCGGCGCAAAAGGCTAAAGCCGCCGATCCGGAGAGAGCGGTGTCCACGCCTGTGGCCGTGGAAGGCGGCCGAAGCGCAGTTGTCGAAAATACGCCTGCGACTCCGGCGGATCCACAGAGGTCGTCAACGCTCGGGTCTTCCCATGGGAGTGGACCGAGGTCCTCGGTCGGGTCGACGAAGCCATCCGCTTCTTTTACGAAGCAAGTCTCGGACTCCCTCAAACGGATACGGGAGAAGGAGTTGACGTCTGAGCCAAAAACGCCCTCGGTACCAAAGTCGATGGTCCCACCGAAGAAAACTTCGATGCCGATCCTCTATACTCTACCACCAAAGGTGGCGCCGAAGGCCTTTGCACCTTGATCGGTGCCCAAGGAGTCGGAAGGGTCGGGGCAAACTCAACTGAGTGGAGGGTTTGGTCGACGACCTTTATTAGAGGAACAGTCGGAACATTTTATCGACGCCGACACGGGAAAACTAACGCTCTACAAGAGGAAAATTACATCGCAGCCTTTGGAGTCGTTTGTAATCCCTCTGAAGAAGAAAAGGCCAGCACCAGAGACACCAGAACTTGTTGAACGCATTCCTCCACAACCTAGGAGAAGTCCAACACCTTCACCCACTTGCTCAGAGGGAGATGAGGGTGCACAAGATGAAGAGTATAGTTTTCCTCAAGCCACAGACCCTGATGAGCAACAGGACTCGTGGATAGACTCTGGTGTTCATGGGGACCAACAAGCAGTCCATGACCCACAGGTTTATGGTGTACAAACTTCTCCAACTGAAGACTCTGCGGCATTTAATGCCTTAATTGAAAGGGCAGCTGCAAACCATAAAGTGGAAATGCATGCAGACCCTGTAGAAGTTGACTTTTTATTTGACACTTTCTCTACTGCCGAAAAAACTGTGAAAACACTTCCAATGCTCAAGGGGGTCCTCAAGCATGCCACAGACATTTTCAAGGAACCCACGAGGGCAAGGGTTGTAAACCCCAGAATAGAGAAAAAATACAGACCGGCACCTGGCGACCCTACTTACATAAGGGGACAGTTGCCTTTGGACTCTTTGGTGGTCTCTAATGCCCGCAAGAGGGCGAACTCCCAAACAACGGGTGAAGCTCCTCCCCCGGACAAGGAGTCAAAAGTGCTGGAGGCATCTGGGAAAAGGGTGGCAGCACAGGCAGCCAACATCTGGCGCATATCTAACACACAAGCTCTGTTGGCCAGATATGATAGGGCACACTATGACACCTTAGAGCAGCTATTACAACACCTTCCAGACCAGTTTAAAGAGGGAGCTGAGATGCTTATACAGGAGGGCAAGCTCATCTCCAACGCTGCAATTAAATGTGCGCTCGACGTTGCAGATACGGCAGCGAGAGCGATTAACACTAGTGTGATGTTGAGGCGTCAAGCATGGCTCCGCATCTCAGGGTTCAAGCCAGAGATACAGACTACTATCCTCAACCAGCCAGTTAATCCAGACAGACTATTTGGCCCCGAGGTTGACACCACCCTCGAAAAAATCAAAAAAGATACTGAGACGGCTAAATCCATGGGTGCACTTCAGTATCAGCAATTCAGAGGGAACACTTTTCGTCGCTCAAGCAATCGAGGTGTTAACAGAGGACACTTGGCACAGCAGACGCAATTCAGTAAAGGTGGGGCGCAGTCCTCGTACCCCAAACAGGGTAGAGGAGGTTACTGAGGAAACAGCGCCAAGGGCAGGGGCAGAGGCAACAACAGTTCCCATTCCTCTGCCGCCAACAAACAGTGACTTCCTGTCACTGCCCCCCGACCATCCAACACCTGTCGGGGGGGAGACTCCAACAGTTCCTGCCAGTCTGGAAGTCCATCACCACAGACAGGTGGGTAAGGAAACGTATCCAGTACGGTTATTGTTTGGAGTTGACGTCCACTCCACCCAACATACCCCCCAGACAACGTCCTATGTCAGCAGAGCACTTGCACTTATTGCAGCAGGAGGTTCTTGTGATGCTGCAAAAAGGCGCAATAGAGCTCGTGCCACTGGAGGAAGAAGGCACAGGGGTGTACTCCCTGTACTTCTTAATCCCCAAAAAGGACGGCTCACTCAGACCGATCCTGGACCTCAGGCCTCTGAACCACTATATTCTTTCAGAACCCTTCCACATGTTGACACTGCAGCAGGTTCTTCCATTGCTAAATCAGGGAGACTTCCTCGCAACCTTGGACCTCAAGGATGCTTATTTTCACATACCACTCCATCCTTCCCACAGGAAATACCTCAGGTTCACCATACAAAACAGGCATTACCAGTTCAAGGTCCTGCCCTTCGGAGTGACCACTGCCCCCAGAGTGTTCACCAAGTGTCTGGCGACAGTAGCAGCGCACCTCAGGAGACGGAACATACATGTCTACCCTTACCTAGACGACTGGCTCGTTCAAGCCAAGTCGGCACAGCAGTGCGCCGCAGACTTGTCCCACACCATTCACCTCCTTCACAGTCTGGGGTTTTCGTTAAACTATCCAAAGTCGCACCTTCAGCCAGCCCATGTGCGGCAGTATTTGGGCGCGACAATAAATACTCTGGCTGCTACAGCTCAGCCGAACCCAGCACGGATCGACAACATCCAGTCGCTCATCCAGAGGTTCAGACCGCAACACTCCCTTCCAGCGAGAGTGTTCATGCAGTTGATAGGCATGATGGCCTCCTGCATCTTCATAGTCCCGCACGCACGGTTGCATATGCGTCCGCTCCAGGAATGCTTGGCAAATCAGTGGACTCAGGCTCACGGACAGTTGAGAGACCTAGTGTTGGTGACCGGTCGGGCATACAACTCTCTGCATTGGTGGAATCCACACAACCTTTGCAAGGGCCGACCGTTCCGAGAGCCTGTGCCACAGATCATCCTGACGACGGACGCATCTCTCCAGGGATGGGGAGCTCATGTGCTACACTACACGGTGCAGGGACTATGGACAACGCAGCAAAGGAGGATACACATCAACTACCTAGAACTGATGGCAATCTTCATGGCACTCAAATCCTTCAAAGTACATCTGTGCAACAAAGTTGTGTTGATCCGGACGGACAACATGTCAGCCATGTACTACATCCAAAAGCAGGGAGGGACACACTCTCCACAGTTGTCTCATCTGGCTCAGAGCATGTGGAAGTGGGCCATTCAAAGGAACGTCTTCCTAATGGCGGAACACCTCCCGGGCAAGGACAATCAGATGGCGGACCTGCTCAGCAGGTACAGCCACCAAATGCACGAGTGGGAGTTACATCCATCAGTACTCCGCCCGTACTTCCAGCAATGGGGTCATCCACAGATAGACCTGTTTGCCACAAAGGAAAACGCCAAATGCCAAAGCTTTGCCGCCAGGTTCCCTCACCCACAGTCGCAGGGCAATGCGATATGGATGAACTGGTCAGGGAGATTTGCGTACGCTTTTCCCCCAGCGCCTCTCATTCCGCTGGTGGTAAAAAAGCTAAAGCAACACTCGATGACGCTCATCCTGGTTGCTCCAACGTGGGCACGCCAACCGTGGTACACCACGTTTCTAGAACTCTCCGTGGTGCCGCATCAAAAGCTGCACCTCACGCCCAGGCTCTTGACGCAGAACCATGGCGACATTCAGCATCCAGATCCGCAACAGCTAAATCTGGCGATCTGGCTCCTGAGGTCTTAGAGTTTGGCTACCTTAACTTGCCTCCTGAATGCATGGACATCATCCGGGAGGCACGAAAGCCCACTACCAGGGCTTGCTATGCAGCGAAATGGAAGCGGTTTGTCGTTTATTGTACAGAACACAATATCAACCCGCTAGATGCATCCATTCCTAACATCATCTGCTACTTGTTACATCTTTACAAATGCAATCTAGCATATGCTTCCATTCGGATACACTTATCCGCCATAGCGGCTTATCTTCAGAACAGGCAGCATCTCTCTGTTTTCAGGGTGCCTGCCATTAAAGCCTTCCTGGAAGGTCTGAAACGAGTCATTCCTCCCAGAACCCCACCAGCTCCGGTGTGGAATCTCAATGTGGTCCTCACTAGGTTGATGGGCCCACCTTTTGAGCCTCTACATTCATGTGAGATTCAATTCTTAACATGGAAAGTGGCTTTTCTCTTTTCCATCACGTCTCTAAGACGTGTTAGTGAGCTACAGGCGCTCACAATACAAGAGCCATTTATACAAATTCACTCAAACAGGGTGGTGCTCCGCACTAACTCCAAGTTCCTTCCAAAGGTGGTGTCACAGTTTCATGTCAATCAAACAATTGAACTGCCCGCATTCTTCCCAAACCCAGAAACAGTAGCAGAAAGAATGCTCCATACGCTGGACGTCAACAGGGCGTTAATGTACTATATTGACAGGACACAACCATTTAGAAAGACACAGCAACTCTTTGTTGCCTTCTCAGCCCAGCACAAAGGCAACCCCATTTCCAAAGCAGGAATAGCCAGGTGGATCGTTAAGTGTATTCAGATTTGCTATCAGAAAGCTAAGCGCACTTTAACGGTCCCCCCAAGGGCACACTCCACGCGCAAGTTGGGAGCCTCTATGGCGTTCCTGGGGAACATTCCTTTGGAAGACATTTGTAGAGCAGCCACATGGTCTACACCACATATGTTTACCAAACATTACTGTGTAGATGTGCATTCCAAGCAGCAGGCAGCTGTAGGACAGGCTGTTCTTAAAACACTTTTTCAGACTTCTGCAGCTGGCACGGGAGGCCGCCATTAATGGAGGGACTGCTATGTATTCTATGCTATAGATATGAATTTAGCAGCCCACATGCCTCGAACTGAATATGCTACTTACCAGTATGCATCTGTTCTTGGCATGTAGGGCTGCTAACATTCATATCGCCCGCCCTCCTCCCCGGCGCCCTTAGCGGCTGCAGTTATTTCTTGCATTCAATCATTAGCATGGACATCACTTTCACTATTTCACTCCATCTCTGCCACAATGGCTAAAAACAATCTGGGGATGGAGTCGATGCCCATGCGCACTGTAGTCCAGGGGAGGAGCCACCTATCTCGTGATACTTCGAAGACTTTTCCAGGACAACAATGTGCAATCATCCGGACCCAACACTAGGCGGCGATCTATGCTATAGATATGAATGTTAGCAGCCCTACATGCCAAGAACAGATGCATACTGGTAAGTAGCATATTCATTTTGCGTATTATTCCACTTGAACGATACTGCTGGTGTCAAATATTCTCCTGCTTCCTTCCTAGTCATTATCATCTACTTAAAACTCAAGAAACCGTGTCCAAGTTTAATTTCTATATGAATATATAGTTCAAGGGTAAAAGAGGTCGCAGTTCCCTGACTTTGCACACAGCTTGACTGCACTTCTGCCTAAGACATTGCAGTTCAATTATTATGGATTCTTGCATATCTGAGAAACATTCTTAGTGGATGCCCAAAGTAAAAGCGATGGGCACCATCAAGGTCTTTTATGCTAAATTATTCCACTTGCAACTAGATATGCGCCCACACGATTACCAAATTGATCTTTTATTCTTACCAGTTTGTTTAGATACTTTTTGTCTGAAATCATTAAAATGACTGGCATTCTTTCTGTCACAGTCCACCCTGCTCACACCTTTTCCATCCATCATGAATCCTGTTTAGTTTGGATCCCTCAGGGCTCTCCACTTAGCCCCACACTCTTGAGTCTTTATATTGCTCCTCTTGCAACACAGAGTTGGACGTTTGTGTTTGAAATCATTAAATATGCTTTTGAACCCCAAATAGTGAATTCCATCTCTTGTAACTCATCTGCGTATTTTAGCTTACATGTCAGCAGTCGCCACCTGGGTGAGAAATAATTATTTAAAAAGTTGAAGACCGAAATCCTATTTTTGAATGTCCATCTTCACTCTGGTCTTCCTCTTGGTGGTCCTGTGGCCACTGTCCACTCCAATGTCTCATCAAACAATTTAGGGATCTACTTTGATCCTGAGTTACCTTTAAAGCCTCAAGTTAACTACATTGCTTCACCTTGCTTAGAGCACTGCTTATAACAATCTCCTCTCTTTTACCTATCTCATCTAGCAAAGTGGTCACATAGTCCAATCTGGAATTGAAGGCCTATACCAACTTCTTGTATTAGGGTCTACCGGACTACCTTTTCAGTTTGCTTTGGATGCTCCCGAATTCAGTTACACGCTTGATCCTGAACTGAACGCATGACCTCATCAATCAGTTTCACTCTTCTTCATTGGCTTCCTGTAAACAGACATATGGTTTTCAATCCACTTTGGTTTACAGACTACTACTGCTCTGAAACCTGATAACTCTGCCATCGAGGGCTTTACGTGGGATGAAAAAACTGGGTGGTCTCTCATAGGGGCATGGCCACTGTAATTAAGGGCGTGGCTTAAACCACTTAAGCTAAAAATCTGTGCTGAACATAGTGTGCTGTCCCACAGTTTTTTTTGCTGCTTCTGTCCATTTGTCCAGATATATAACACAGCAAGTAACATTACACCTACAACAATCCAGGACTATTGGCTTAGTCAATGGTTGTGAGTTGTATAAGATAAATAAGCAACAACTATCATTTCGCTGTATGTAATATGGAAAATGCTACTCACTCTTGTGGGCGAGGTTGTGGCGTAAGGCTGGAGCAGCCGACCTTCCAGCTGAGAAATGTTTGAGTCTGACGTCCTGTGATTCAAAAACTGAACATGCCCTTGTGTAATGTAACTGGCGCTCATGTAAAGCGCTCCAAGTTTGCGCTATATAAAATGAAACAAGTCTCTTTGAAGGTAGTGACTGGTTGTACTACTGCAGAGTTAAGGTTTTTTTTTCTCACCCTGAGGCTAAAAATGGAGAGCCCGATAGGGACCCGTCTTGGCTCCTGCTTTTAAAAACTTGCCTGTGCTGAGCACCGGCAGGTCCGGCCCACTTAAAGCCTGCTGTCATCTACTGAAAACCCACAGTCCACCTCGCTGTCTCAGACCAGCTTTTGCCCTTTTATTACAAATTCCTCTTGTGAGAAAGAGCTGTCTACGCGATTGTTCCTTCTAGTACCTAGCTTCCAAAATATAGAACTCCCACTCACCAATGAAGCCATTCCTCTTCCAGCTGTGGATATGTTTTCTTTCCTTTGACTCCAGGATACCCTTCAGTGGGAAGGGACAATCTTTAAGACCATATACTTAATGTAATCAGGTCTTTGAATTGCAGTTTGTTTATTTTAAAGTTTTATAGAACGCTAACCAGACCCGTGAGGGTATCTGAGCGCTTTACAGGATTGACGGGTGGTATATAAAAGACTTAGGAGGAGAGGATACCATTGGAATAAAAACAGGTAGATACATTATACATAGGCTGTCCGGAATTCGGTTAAAACCGACTCTACTCGAAAATACCCTACAGGATGAAAATCAGCTGACCTGGTTTAAACCGAGTGTCACTGATTTTCATCGTTGTTGCAGGTTTTGGCCACTTGAGGGAGCCAAAGCATAATAAAGTGTGGTGCCTGGCGCGGAGGTGTGAGGCGAAAACAGTGCTTCTGGGCCGGTCCAGCACATGCACATGGGGAGCCGTGGTGTGAATGGCCCAAGGGCCATAGCAACACCAGGCCCCCTGCCTGGCTCACGTGGGGGGTGAGGACTGAGGAGCTGTTGTGCTCTGCTGTGTTACTGCCGCAGGCCGCTCTCAAGTACTTGACAGATCTTTAAAAAGACCATTTCCTTAACAAGGCTTTGATGTTGTTAACACAGGCACTGCGGGGGCTACAGGGCCCTGCTTCGCCCCCTTGGTGTGAGGAGAGAGTTGCCGCAGTGTTGGGGGTCACGGAGAGCACTGAGGTGTCACAGAGCAGACCCTAATGCTAATGCTTCATCTCTAATGGGGCATCAACTCGTAATAACCTGCCTCGTATACGGCAAGAGTTTATGCCTTCCAATGAACCTCACTTGCGTAATTTGAGGATTACGTCTGAAAATTGTTTAAAAAAATAATTGCCTTCTGTAAGTATGGTAGCAGATCACCAGCAGGACCACACAGAATAATGAATCGTCCTGGCAAGGGGGGTCTGCCTAGACCAGAGAATGATGCCACACAGTGACAGGGAGCAGCCTAAAGCGGACTCGCGGCGCCTTTCGTCTTCATTGTATCAGCCCCCTCCCCACCCCCGCCCCCCACGCCCCCCACCCCGTCGTGTGTCAGCCCGGGCTGACACAGCTTTGGTGCCTGGCGACCGTCTGATTGCAGCCGCACCCGAGTAGTTAACAGGTCTTTAAAAGACCATACTTGTAATGTAGGCTTTTCTTATGTTTTCACCCCTTCTTACAACTACTGTCTATGGTTGTTAGAATTAGGCCCCCAGCCCCCCCGAGATATTTTTCAGCCCCCCCCCCGCCCCCGAAATTTGGCTCTAGTTGCCTGCCTGATCAGGAGCCATAGAACTCTGCTACAGCAGCACCCCTGTTCAAACCGTGACCCCAACTGATTGTCCAGCGCCCCTTGCTATTCCAGCAGTGGAGCCCCACCTCCTCCCCTTCCTGAGTTCTCTTGCCACTGCCTGCAGTTCCAAGTGCTAGCCATGGCCGGGACCCAAGAACCGAGCTCTAATAAATAAATATAAATAAATCTCGCTCGTGACCTAGTGCTCTGTCGTGCTTCTGCGCAGAGTGCACATGTAAACACCCACTGCTGGTGGTGGGGGTACAAACTACGAGGAATGTATCACCCTTCAACCAGATTTTTGAGTGGGGAGTTTAGGGGCAATTCCCACCACCAGATGTTTTAAGTGGCAAATGAAGAATAAACAAATCTTCTTCAGTTCTTTGGGGACTGCACGACATCTTAGTTTAATTTTTTTTTCTTCTTTTAATTGTGGTACTTAAGGTATTGAACTTCTACCAATATCGTTCAGTTATGTAAGCCAAGGGACCCAGCGATGGGGAATGAAGGTGCTATTTTATGTTAAAGCTACAGCTGGAATGCCTGTTTTGAAAACAACGTGTTTTTAGGAAAGTTTAGCTCCTGATCGCAATTAGCTACAAGCATTGGCAAAGCCTTGTGACGTGTTGCAGTGTAACGGAAGGCCCATTGTAAAGGTTCACTGGTCACCTTTCTGTTGCTTATGGCTATGTTTGACTGTTAAACTTGGTACTAATGAGGTACAACCTATTCCCAGACAGTGTAAACAAGTGTTGAAATAGTGAAGCAATACTATCAGCAAATGTGCCGCATTAGGCAGCATAGTTTACATTTTCTTATTGTATAATTTGCCACGTAATTTGGCCCTCTTCTGCAGCATAATTGGCCCTCTTCTGCAGCATAATTGGCCCTCTTCTGCCGCATAATTCCAGTGCCCCACAACTACGTATCATTTTCCTTCGCTATTCACTTTGCGAGCACACTGAAATAATTTGGTAAAGGATCTGTGTTCTAAAAACCGAACTTCTCTGTGTGTAACATAAAACAATATTGCTTTACATTTAATAGTAATATAGGCTGTATAAACAATTAGAGAAAGTAAACTGGCATTTTGGGTAACTCGTGGGAAGGTAGTCAGGGCATGGGAATATGTATGTGTTCTTGAATATTTCATGTTTAAAAAAGTAAAAATGCCTTGATGTAAATCTTATGTACCCGAGACACTGGTACATTTATTTTTTTAACTTTAAAACCGTGATCATATTGTTTCATGACGTATTGTCGGATTTACATCATTTGATGACTCGTGCTTTGGCTCTTGGGGCCGAGCCAGAGCCCCTGGCTTAGCTCTCCCAGGCTGTGCGTTCTCCCCAGAAATGGGATGTCTCCTACACCCTTGCTGCTCGTGCTCGGAAAGCTCAGAGTAAGTTTGTTGTAGGACTACACTTGCTGTGGAGGCAGGGCAATACAGATTAGTGGAATGGCGCCAAATTCCGATAGCCAGTTAAACAAAAGGGTAGGGCACCAGGGTAACCTGGGAGCACAAGCAAAGGGCTCCTTTATCTACTCGCCATTTAACAAGCTTGTTAAGGCTTGGGTGCTTTGATGCCGTCATGCGAGCCCATACTCTCAGGTGAATAGAACCAAAGCGCATTGTTTCAACAAAAAACAACTTTCTTTGTATACATCCTCTGCCTGACCTCCTCGCTAAAATCATTCGAAGTCTGCGCTGAGCACACAGAATGTGCAAGCTCACAAAGCCAAAGAAGCATTGGCATAGGTCTCGCCTTTGGGACCTTATAAATGTTTAGCCATGCAACAGTTGATGTTGTTGCACGAAGGATATTCTGCTGGATAACTAAACACTTGTAAGGTCCCAAAGGCGAGACCGTATGGCTATGCCAATGCTTGTTTGACTTGCATATGCCCCTTCAGCCACATTGCAATTTCATAATAGCATTAAAAAAAGTTCTCTACGTATATTTGACAAACACTTGCTGAGTGACCAATGCATGGTTCCATTTAAAACAAGCATTTTACAATGCAATAGGTCTTGCATTTATGCAGTTTGAGCTATTCACATTGCGAATAACAATGCCTTTTATTTTTGTTTTTGTTTTTAAAACCTAAATAAAAGTCTTTGTCAGTTACAATGCCAATAGCTTAAAGTCGCATAAATGCGAGAACTATTGCATTGCAAATGCTTGTTAAATCTGAGCTGCAGAATCAAAGAACAATGGAAAGTATTTCATGACTTTATTAAGCTTCTAAACTGTAGAGCAGTATACAATTTCTGAAATAAAAATTGAAAAAGCAATCATAAAAGCAGTGTTCCATAAACACCGGCAAAACACAGTTTCAGTTGTTTTTTATGGCGCGAAAATGAGTAAACACTGAAAAGCACTGTTTTTTTTAGGTATGGAAATCACTGGAAAACACTGAAAAAACACCACCAGAATTTACCAAAAATAGAAACTGAAAACAGGAAAGCCTAATTATACAATAAAAACAAGCAGTCTCAAATCCTGGATACATTTGGGATAAAAACGGGTAGATACATTATACAAGAAAACAAGAGAGCGCTCTGTGAAGGTTGTTGACGTAGTCTACATGCTCTGTGTATGCCTAGATGTATGTTGTAGGTATATATATAGCTCGAACTAGAAGAGGGCCGCTGAAACCATACACAATAGTTGAGACAGGACTGGGCTTCCTACGCCTTATAATGCTCTTTGAAGAGGGCAGTCTTCGATTATTTTCTGAATTAGAGGATGATTTAATCGTTTCTGGAATATGTAATATAATTGTCTCTTATAACCACCATCTATAAAGTGTTAACTAAGCCGCCTTTTTTTTTTTCAGGCTTTTATCAGACCTTTCCGAGAGCATCACATTGACCCCACAGCAATAACAAGACACGATTTCATCGAAACCAACGGTGATAATTGTCTGGTGACATTAATCCCTTTAGCTAACATGGCCTACAAGTTTCTTGTTTTTTCTCCAGGTAAAATTCTAGCTTGTGCTTCATCTTAAAGAAAAATAATTGAATACAAATATTGTTAACACTTTAATTTGTGAAGGGGACTGCAGATTTTCTTTTCCCATTTTAAAATATAGTAAATACTGTAGAGTTTACAATTGTTGCAGATAGAAGTTTAAGCTGTTATCACCTCCCACAGCTCATTTGCATAGAACGATTGGTTTATTTACAAAAAAACATGATTTTTGGATCAGTTCTGTGGTGAAACTTGTATGAAGGTGTGTAAATTTCCCTTTTTAACCTCTTCGAGGCTCATGACGAGCTGAGCTAGTCATGAGCCACGGCGCTCCGGTGCTCATGACGAGCTCAGCTCGTCATGAGCCGTGGAACGCTCACATGCGGGGATAATTCCCCTGCTGTGCTGAGCGTTCCACGGCAGGTAATGCACCTGTGACGAGCTGAGCTCGTCATGAGCACAGGAGCGCCGTGCCTCATGACGAGCTCAGCTCGTCATGAGCATGCGGGCGCTGTGCACGCCCCCCCAGCACAGCGGGGGATTAACCCCCGCAGCGAAGGGGTTAAAGTTCTGCAGGCACTGGCGAATTGTAAAAGGAATAGTAAAGAGCGGGTCTGCTCACTCACGATGTAAACAAATCGGTCCTAGAGTAATAGCAATCTAAAGCTGTTTTACAGATGGTAAAAAATATGGGCAGATTGTGATTGGTTACTGCCTGGGTAGAAGGGCATGCAAATAAGAACGTTTTTATTACTGTGTAAATTTGAAGAAATTTTAATAGGATCACTGCATGGCCGAACTGGCCTTTTGTTAAGTTTGGCATTTCCATAGTGGGCTGGAGCCTATGTAAGCAGGTTGTGAAAGCCCACGCACGCACACACACAAACACACCTCTTTTTCTCTCTCTTTTTCTCTCTCTTTCTCTCTTTTCTCTCTCTTTTTCTCTCTTTCTCTCTCTCTTTCTCTCTCTTTTCTCTCTCTTTTTCTCTCTTTTCCTCTTTTTCTCCTTTTTTCTCTTTTTTCTCTTCTCTCTCTTTTTTCTCTTTTCTCTCTTTTTTCTCTCTTTTTTCTCTTCTCCCTCTCTTCTCTCTCTTCTCTCTCTTCTCTCTCTTCTCTCTCTTCTCTCTTCTCTCTCTCTTCTCTCTCTCTTCTCTCTCTCTTCTCTCTCTCTTCTCTCTCTCTTCTCTCTCTCTTCTCTCTCTCTTCTCTCTCTCTCTCTCTCTCTCTCTCTCTCTCTCTTCTCTCTCTCTCTCTCTCTCTCCTCTCTCTCCTCTCTCTCCTCTCTCTCCTCTCTCTCTCTCTCTCTCTCTCTTCTCTCTCTTCTCTCTCTTCTCTCTCTCCTCTCTCTCCTCTCTCTCTCTCTCTCTCTCTCTCTCTCTCTCTCTCTCTCTCTCTCTTCCTCTCTCTCTCTCTCTCTCTCTCTTCTCTCTCTCTCTTCTCTCTCTCTCTTCTCTCTCTCTCTTGTCTCTCTCTCTTGTCTCTCTTTTTTGTCTCTCTTTTTTGTCTCTTTTTTGTCTCTTTTTTGTCTCTCTTTTTTCTCTCTTTTGTCTCTCTCTTTTGTCTCTCTTTTGTCTCTCTCTCTTTTGTCTCTCTCTCTTGTCTCTCTCCCAAGAGGAGAGAAACAACGGGAGATAATGGATGCATGCAAATAGAGCAATAACAAGGGAGAGGAAGAGAAGCAGGCTGGTTTTAGCATTTTTAGGTCTCGCGACCTATCGATGCGCGCAAGCGCATCGAGCGGAGCGAGAATTAAAGTAGCCAAAATCCTCGTCAAACTAAGGGCTTTCCGCTGGCGTTTTGTTTACGTTCACGTGAATCACGTGATCAAACACGAATGCGCATCAGCCTCCCTCCCTCCTATCGGCCATACTTTCAGCTCCAGCACCTCCCCTCTCTCCTCCCCTCTCTCCCCGCACACAGCCTTCCTTGGATTTCTCCTCCCCCCTCCCCAGCCAGCTTCCCCCAGGCGTTGTTCCCTCCCCTGCTACCCCATCCTCACTCATCCCTCGCACCCCCTCCTCCTTCAGGCCCCCACCATTTGCTTTTGCTTGTGTTATCAGACTCACGACCTCCGCGCCAGTTTGAGATCTCACGAGATACCGCCGGATGTCTCCAACTTTACAAAACTTCGGAGCACTAACTCGTGCTACACAAATTAAACATCGGCACATATTTTCCTCACTTTGTTACTTTAATTCTGTGATCTAAATCTTCACAGTTTAAGTTAAAATGACAAGATTGTCAACACGCTGTCGTGAAAGCCTAGAAATGTTTACGTTACTCAACTCAGCGCGAGCTTTTCTCTAATTGACGAGTCTCGGTGAGCCCGCCCAGCAGAGCCCCAGACAGACAGCGCCTGGTGCGGGTGACCTCTGGCTTCAGGGCACTTTGGAGAAATGAAGTGCTCTGCAGTCTGCACAGTGCATATGAAAACAACACTTCGAAAGAAGGCGCTGGCGAAATATGTAAAAAGGCCGACGTAATTCACTTGCTAGCTGGCGTTTTGCATTACGCTTTTTACACAGAATTCTGTAAAATTACGCGGCGTGGTATCACTGGGGTTGATTCAATTACACCTCAGACAGCGGGAACGCCAAACAAGCATTGGCATTGCCAATAGGTCTCGCTTGTGGGACCTTATAAGTATTTAGTTTTGCAGCACAATATCCTTGGTGCAACAAGGATATTGTGCTGCAAAACTAAATACTTATAAGGTCCCACAAGCGAGACCTATTGGCAATGCCAATGCTTGTTTCCAAGGCTGCTCTTGCTTCCCTTGTCCAACCCAGATCAGTGCACTCATCCATTGTCCTCTTTCGTAGCATTTGATAATCACAGCCCTTATGAGTGGTGGTGAATGGTGAGCTTTTAAACCGGAGTGACATTAATAGCTGCCCAGTGTTATGGCTAGTTAGTAAAGCAAGAACTCATGAGTTTCCCCCATTCCTTACACAATACCTCCCTGAGATGGTTTGGCATATGAAACAACTGGCTTATGTTATGTTTGAGAATGTTAGGACGTCTGAATGGAATGGAAGTGTGAGACTGAATTTTGGGACAGTTGAGAAGGGGATCTGGCTTTTTTAAGGTGGGTGCTTGCTCGCATTTCTTAAATAAGGTAGTTCCGGCCCCACTTTATACACTTAAATACTTCATGTGGCAACTAAGATAAAAGTCCACGTCCATTGGCCACTGGATGGCCATGTGTTGGTGTGTATAGAGCAGTGACATGCCTTGACCAGTTTCTCCGTCATCTTCCAAATTAGGCAGTGCAACAAAAGCTTATTATCCACCACCACCCCTTTTTTAAATGCCCCCCTCCCCTCTGCAATCCGCTATCACATGTACACAGATCATAATAAGTGGGGGGACGCTGTCACCAGAAGTGACGTCACAAAAGGTGGCTTGCACCATCGGGCTCATTGTCTTCCTTCGCTCACCTCTTAGATGCGATTGCATCTGAGAAGCCAGCGCGTGTGCAGCGTGCTGTGATCTCCGATCTCGCCCCAGAGAAGCCAAAGGGTGAAGTTCAGCTGTTTGGCAGGGGGGACGGCGTCCACCCAGTAAAATAAGTGGGGGGGATGCCTTCCACCGGCGTGGTACCCCGACTCGAGCCCTGGATCATACCAATATCAATATCAGGGTTTCTGAAATAATGGGTTAGCAATTAGTCTGTTGAGGACTATGTCTCCAAGAATAAATAGTGGATGTCTTGCATCCAGTTCTTAGGATAAGGAGATTCCTTTTTTGATAACTTTATGCCCGGATATTCATCAGCAATCTTGGGGTTTCTGATTGACCCCGAGTAATCATTCAGCATGTTGCATCAGTACAGTTACCTCCCCACACCTTCGTCTAAGTGAAGAATTTTGACTGAAATCCCCGTGTACTAGTACCAGAGTTTACTATGGTTCCTGTAAAGATCACCAGTTCAACATTTCAATGCTAATTCTTGGTCTTGGAAGAACTGATTTTATATCACCAACATATATGAACCTAAATGGCCAAGGGAATTCTAAATCTGCACTCCTAGGAATGCTGTAAATCACTAGTGCTGGTATACAATTTGCACCTTATTTACAAAACGAAGCACTGGGAGGCTGCGCCACGCATACTCTGATTAAGTCATGTTTTAGTTTAAACCAAAGAAAGCTATTTTGCAATGTGTTATTGTCCATAGTGTTCAATTGCATACTGTTGAATGGCAGCCTGATGTGCAAACCAACATTTTAAAATAGTTTTTGGGTACACGTTCAGAAAATGTAACACATTATAGTGCAGTTTGATTATATGCAAATAAATGCAGAAGCCTGAAAGCAACATTAGCAGTTTTAAAAAAAAAGGTGCACAAAAAATTGCATATAGGGGAAACAAAATTGATAAACCTTTGTGCAACTTTAAAATAGCATTTATCTTAGGCATCGTTTAGTGAACTTGCTTGATGCATGTCCAAAACAAAATAATAATAATGGCGAGCCAGTGTAAAACCATTATGGAACCTGCCATAATCGGAAAGGCTGTTGTTAGAGTTGCTTCATAATAAGAATGTTGCCACAATTTAACACCTCACTGCACGGCTCCAAAAGGGACAAGTGGATATTTTAATTCATCCAGTGCCTTGGACAAGTAGATATTTTATAAAATTCCACCCCTTTGCCCAATACATAAATGATAAAAGACTGATAGTTACAGTATGAGCCCAATAACCCATGACTTCCTGGGACTCCGGAAAAATTTCCCATGCAAGGGTTTGACGTGCTAGAAATGCGCTTTACAAACTAAGTTGCCTAGCAACTTTGCACAAAATCTATTGCCTTAATGATTTTAACTAAGAGTCCCACATTCGCACTTTATTGATGAAGTTATCGTCTAACTCAGGTTACAAACAGATTCATTATTTCACAGGTGCTGTCCTTACCTATGTTTTTTGGGGGGAATTCATCTGTAATGTAGAACTCAAACGTTTGCGACATACTAATACTTTGTGGATGTCGATAAAGATTTTATTAAACAGATAACACCTAAATGCATGGAATTATCTCCGACTTTCATTGGCCGTTTGACCGGTTTCACTAAAGTATCCAACACAGTGAATTAAGCTGTAGTACAACTTGCATGCACAAACATCCAGTGCAGTCAATATGTCTTGCTGTTGATTGCCGGTTACTATCAATTTGAAAAGCTGCCTCTGTGTATTTTATTTCAACGTGCATTGTTGGTACCTCGTTAACATTAAGCTATCATGTTGGATTTGTGGTTGGTCTTTCCAGAACCCATGTTTTGCTAAACTTCAACTTCTTACATTGGATTAATAAAACATGTATTCAGTTTCCAACAACATTGCTTGGGTTTTCACTTAGAGAAGTGGCAGGAGATTGATGCTATGTTACCCAGTGAATGGTCAGCTACGTCAACATTATCTTGTATTTTGTTAAGAGTAGAGCGATTTGAAACCTATAGTCGTTCAACCAACCTTTTGGAAGCATCAAGCAAGTATTTGGTGAATACTGACCGTATCTGCTAGAACCCGGAAGATTAGTTGCATTAAGTGCTTACCTGACTTACAAGTGCATACGTTACTTGGTGATAATTGAGCCAGTTTAAGACTTAGGAATTATATTTAATCTTCGTTTAAGATCATTGTTTGGCGAGATGGGACGCACGGTGTTAATTCTATACATTAGGCTTAAGGAGCAGAGATTAAGACCGCTTGATTGCCCATTAGCTGCTTTACTTCAGCGGTGGCGCACACTTGTTAACAGTAAGAGTTTCTGGAAAGGGATATAAAAATAAAACTGATTTATTTTAGAACCAGTTCATGAGAGGGTAGCCTATGTGATGTTTAATGTCTGCGAGAGGAAAATGTATTGCAGCCGAATTGTGAATTCATTGTGTTTGTGTGTATTTTGTAAATCCAGTATTACGTAATTTTAAATCCGTCCTTGGCCATTAACATAAAATCAGCATAGCATATATCACTCAGTTATCTCAAGGCTATTTTTGATTTCCTTTTAGCCCAGATATTCTACACAGGATTGATATTTTCTATTTATTAATTTACAAAAGGCTTAAAAAACCCTTCTGCATTATGTTGCCATGGTTTTAGCCACTGATCTGAACAAGCACCATGCAGCTGTTTCGCTATTTCAACTTGTATATAATCACATGGGTCATCACCATTTGCATAAAAGTTCTAATGGGATTTATGCTTTATGCTCCCTTTTATTGAGCATTGTATTTTGAGGTTTCATTTATGCTCCCTTTATTTTGTATTTAAGTTTTTTATTCCAGCACCATGCAGTTTATTCAAAGAAATGATCCAGCACATTCAAAGTAAATATCTCAGAGGGCCAAAGGGTTCACTATGTTATTTCAACAAGTATTCAACACAACACTGCACCTGATCTGTTCAGGCTTAATTACAAAATGAGCTTAGAGTCTTAATCCTCCACCCTTATGTTCTTTTATGGCACTAATGTGACAAAGTAAGCATTATGTACTTTCGTTCCTAGAGATAATATTACTAGTAATCTAATCAAGGATGCTAGAGGTGTACACCTTCATGAATCACTGGTAATATGTAATGAGTGAAGAGCTGTACAAAAACAAAATGCCTTTAGAGCTAACAAATATTGTCTTGGAAGAAGCGCAGGTGGTGAGAAGTTATGGCTACGGCTTCACCACAGCTTACCTCATTGCTTTGTATTTTATGTTTTAGGATTACATCGATGTATTTCATTTCAACACATACACTCTCCAGCATCCAATGGCTGAAAATGTCCAAAACAGCCTGTGTCAACTATTTCTGCCACAGTTTTCCCCTTGCTTGCCAGCTCTTTCATCTCCTGCAATCATGCTGGCATGTATTATGTCCCCGGGTGCACTGCAATGGCCGCAGGTTATCTAATGTATTCTATTCATCTTTCTATCAGTTGCGTGAGGTGGGTATGAGTATATTTAGTGTCCTCTGGTGGCTTAGACATGTGATGTCCCTAAACTCTGATGCAAGATATGCCAAAAACCGAGCCCACATCACGTGAAAGTATTACTTTCTCATATCTAAAGCCATGGAAGTCTTCTCCATTCCCAATTTTTTCCAGAGTCTGTTTAACCATTTTCTGATAGCCGAGGGCCGATCTTTTTCCCCCAGAGAGTTGTGATCGCCAATCTGGCGGCACATAGTCGGTGCCACTTCTTTACCTCTCTTAAAAAGTATTTGAACGGTCTATTTAGTACACCCAAACTCCCTTAGGCGGGCAGCCCATCTAGTAGTTACATAACTTTAGTGTTTGCCAAAGAAAATCAGTTAGTGTGCCCTTGTTACCACACCCATGCCTGCAGGTATCTTCTCTTTGCAAACTAAATGCTTGTAGCTTTGCAGGAGTGTAGTACCAGAGCATCACCATCGTCACTATTTCCTCTCATATCATTGTGCATCTCGACATGGAGTGTGCTCAGTGAATACATCCTCCCGTTTCCTGTCTTAGTTTTCTTCCTAGTTCCAACACCCATCTCTAATGCCCCGAGGTTTTCCCCTCACCTGTCATTTGGATGAGGTGGTTATGTATCAGAAACAAGCTTTTATTGACCATCCTTAAGAGGAGCAGTTTTTCTATAGCGGTTGGTGTGCAGCTAATTAAGAGCTTGACATCCTATCCTTCCTACTAAACAACGAAGTGCCTAAAATCAGTCTGCAAGAATATACTCGCCCTCAGCCGGACTAAATGCAAACAGTATAGTCACTCATACCTTTTAATATTAGGACCCTAACTCTAGAAGTCCCCCCTACACCCTTCATCAAAGACTTAGAGGACTTTCAAATGCTTTCAAGGGAGAAGAAAACCTCCTGAGCCACCTCACCGTACCACATTACAGGACCAAAGTGAGATTTTGCTTTCGCCTCATGACATTAAACTCAAGACTGGAGCATTATCCCAGTCTTTAGTTGAAGGACAGATGCTTCAGAAGGGAGATGACAGAGCACCTCTATCTGCTCTCTGGACAGGACATAGAGCCTTATTTTTAGGTTGAGCCTAGCGGCAGCACGCATGCACGGCTTGTTCTGCTAGACCGCTGTAGTACAGTATGGGAGAGAAGCCGCGTCCCTTCTCCTCCCATATTTCTCATTGGCTTGTGTCATTGTCTTTCATAAATGCTGCCTTCGGATTTGCTAATAGGCTTGTTAGTCCCTCCTTTGTACAGCCTTGTCTTCATTTGCACCCTCCCATGGCCACTGGCCCTTTTACATTAGTTGTTACGCGGGACCTGTTATTTAGTCTGTAAGCACTATTTACTTTATTGAGTTTCTCTTACTGCAGGCCGGACTTGCTTTGCTTCAGCTAAAACCGCTGAAAGGCTGCCCCCTTAACATGAGTGCCTGCTTTCAATAACTTTAACCCGGCATCATCTTGTATCTGTTTCAACCCCCCAAGTAAAGTGGATTTAGAAATGACTAACGAATTAAGTCATATGAATTCCAGGTAGCGCATAGTCCTGTGCTAATGGGCTGAAGCTGACAATAGGACATCTTTGTTACATGTCGTCTGTACTAAGGCCACCTGACTGGTTGTTTTCAAAGTACAAAAACAATGGTCTCAGACTATTCCTTTTTCTGAATTGATTCAATCAATTAACAATTCAAAGTTTAACTCATTAAGTGGGCACATATACTATATTTCCCACGGTTCAATCAATGTATAAGTTTATCAACAAACACAACAAGCAAATAGCAACAACAATAACTCAAAAATTATTATGGGGCAATTTTAATTCATTGCATTTCTAGCTGTCTCATTTTTAAAGCATTTTTTGGTTGCCCAAAGAGAATGTGCAAAGAAATAGAAATATAATGTGATTGATAGAAAAGTTGAGAAAAGGACATAGAATAATACAATATTTACAATATTTTACAAAATAATATATACAATATGTAAATTTGGACAAAAGTAAATTCCTCAAGGTCCTGGTGTGTATTACAAAAACTGCACACAGTTCATCTTAAAATGGAGACACTGCTGCCACACTGTTGTTTGCACTAAAATGTGTAAGCCACCATCCAGGACAAACTAGAGCGTCGACATTTCGACTCGTCTTCAGGCCTTCGAGGTAATTTAAACCGTGGCCATGCGAGTCTTCATCAGGACTGCAATTAAGGGCAACCAAGGGAGCAGCACCTGCCCTAAAACATAATGAATATGTGTGTCATGCTGTTGCTATTGTTCCAAATGCGATCATATATGAGTCGCATGTGCCCATGGTAAGAAATAAACGTACCCAATGGTGATTGGACCTTTTTTGGTGTGGCTCTTAACTCTGCTGGTAAATTAATTACCTGGAAACATAACGGAGAGGTCATTAGACCTATCCTATATCCGTCAACAAACTACAGTATCAACTCAACCTGTACGTATCATTACCTTTGAGTGAAAGGCGAAACTGGAGTTATGGGTCCTCCAAAGATCTGACTTGAATTCCAATTTACAAAAAAACCCTGTTATAAAAAACATGGGTAGAGTAAGACAGAATCGTTGAAAAAGTAACGACAAAGATAGATGCAGCATATCTCTGCATAGGAATACAACATGTCTAGAATAAATCTTACCAGTACTGTGTAGGAAAATGCTGTCTGCACAGTAGATTTCAATCTTGTTATATTCGAGGGTTTAGTACTTCCTATAATTTAAAACAATAATACCCCGGTAAATACCATCGAATATATACTGAAATCAATTCAGGGTATGAGAAAACTACAATAGCACTCACCAATTCAATGGATATGGTGGGCGCCCACTTCGTGTCAAGCTACACGCGGCATCCTGCCTGGGTAAGCGGAAAAGAGCGTTACAAAACCGCGCGTGTTCGAAATGCTATCTAAATAGGAGTTAGTGTAAAGCGTGTGCGCTTACCACGCTAGTCGGTCTCAGTCCCCCAAGGGTTCAACGTGCGATAAGCTCGGCGTCCTTTCGCTCGGTCCCACACCGCAAACAATAGCGAAAAAGGACTGCCGGCACGGACACAACTTAAAAGCCATCAATGAAAATAAAAGACGGCTGAGTCCTGTTAGTGAAAAGTGTGTCGGCCATTTTGGATAGGGGGCACAACCACATTGGAACATCTAGTCACTTTATCGATACATGGGGATCATAAAAACATTCGATATTTGGGCTGCCAGTAATGTAAGACGAAACTATAAAGCTACTAACATATAGATAGCTGAATTGAAAAGGCGTGTTAGCATCACGAGTAAAAAACAATTTAACCAATGTGTTAGCAATACACTAAATCAACCTCTCATTCACTATTACAGATGCATTGATCTTAAAACACAGAAAAGTGAGAGTGCATGATCAACTGCCCAGGGCATTCTTAGTACTTTCAAAGCAATGGCATCACAGATAAATGTATAGCAGTGTATGTCTCATACATATTTAAGGAGATATTCACAGCTTGCATCTCGCGTTACACCCTTAAAAGAGACACCTGTCTATTAATCTCCTCCTGTTCGTTAAGCCCTTGATTCACCGTGTTGAGTGAATATATCCACTTGCATTCTCTTATATTGAGTACATTTCCAAAGTCCCCACCACGAACATTCCTAGCCACTTTTTCAATCACCCACCATCGAAGACTGTCACAGTCATGTCCGAAGGCGGTGAAGTGTTCGACCAGAGGGGCCCCTGGTGTTCTGCATCTAATGCGACTGCAATGCTGTAGAATTCTACATTTGACTCTCTGGGATGTTTGGCCCACATACAGGAAACCACAGGGGCACAAGATGGCATATATGACCCCCGTGGTGTTGCAATTACTGTGCTGTGTAAGGGTGTATGTTTGATTATTGTGGTGAAATGTAGTGCACTCATTTGTCAGAGGGCAAGCGCGGCATGTACCACACTTCGTGTGGCCTTTGATTGGAGGAAGGTCCCACAAAGTTGTCTGGCCCAGAATTGGGTTCGAGGGTAACAATGCTCGCACAAGATGGTCTCTCACACTCATTCCCTTACGGAATGCGTGTAGAGGTGGGGGCATGTGTCCCAGCTCCTCACTCACCAAGTGCCAATGTTGATTGATTGATTTCTTGATGGGACTACTCTTAGTATTAAAAGTGGTGACACATACAAGGCGTTCCTCACTTTGCTTTTTTTGATTTGGTATTAATAGATCTTCCCGATGGTTATGCCACGCCCTCTTACGTGCTTTTTTACCAGGCGCGTGGGATAACCACGTTCTTGGAGTCTCACCATTAGTGAAGATGACTCTTCAAAATAGTCCTCTTTTTTAGTACAATTCCTCCGCAACCTCAGAAATTGGCCGAAGGGCAGGTTATCTCTGAGGTTGCGGGGATGATGGCTCGTATATCTAAGCAAGGTGTTTCGCTCACTGCTCTTCCGGTAGAGGGTAGTATATAAATGCCCCTCATCCGACTTAATTTGGATGTCCAGAAAACTGATTGATGTCTTATCGTATTCCAAAGTGAACTGAATGTCGTCAGAGCAGGTGTTCAAGCCCCTCTGGAAATCCAGCAATTGTTCAACACTCCCTTGCCAAATTAAAAGCACATCATCGATGTACCGGGCCCATAGGGCAATCTGATTATGATACTGATTCAACTGGTTAAGGACATATCTATGCTCAAATTCGCTCATGTATATTATGGCCAGATTGGGGGCAAAGCTTGCCCCCATCGCTACCCCTTTGGTCTGGAAGTAGAATTGGCCCAAAAACATGAAAAAGTTTTTGGTCATTGCTATTGTCAACAAATCGATGATAAATTCAGTGGGCACTTGGTGAGGTCTGGATCTCTCATTCAACACCTTTTCCATACACATCAATGCTTCCTGTTGTGGGATGTTTGTGTACAAGGACGTAATGTCCATAGTTGCCAGAATGCTAGTGCCCGGGTCAAAACTGCGCCCATCCACAAGTTGGATCACATTCATAGTGTCCCTCAAATATGTCGGGGTTGATACTGCAATCGGTTTTAAAAATATGTCTATGAACTTACAGAGAGGCTCCAGTAGAGAGCCACAACCGGAGATGATCGGTCTGCTAGGGGAATCTGTCATCCGTTTATGAACTTTGGGTAACGTATAGATTGTGGGCATCCGTGGATGCTTGTTATTTAAGAATTCAAATTCTTGTTTCGTAATTATACCATCACCCAGAGCCCTCGCAGTGATCAGATTAATTGATAGACTGATCTTACGTGTGGGGTCAGATTTTAAAAGAGTGTAGTTCCCCACCACCGATAATTGGGACAATATTTCACTCTTGTATTTTTCAACACTTTGGACAACGATGGCACCACCCTTGTCCGCGGGTTTTATCACAATATTGTGATTGTTTTTCAACGTGCCCAATGCCTCTCTCTCGGATTTCGTAATGTTATATGCGACATAGCGTCTTTCCGCTAGAATTTTATCTACATCGCGTAGTACCACTTGTTCGTAAGTTCTGATTTTATGGTCAGTTTGGTATGCCGGAGGGTTAAATTTGGAGGGTGGTCTAAGACCACTGCCTGAGAAAACAGGTTTTAAAAGGTGTCCTAAGGAAGTGATGTTTGAGTCTCACTTTCCTGAAGAACTGTTGGAGTTCCATTCTCAGGGAAAAATTGTCCGGCATCGAGGTCGGGACAAACGATAAACCCTTACACAGGATTTGTTGTTCATTTGTATCTAATTCATGACCGGATATTTTCAAAAGCCTGTTTTATTAACAATACCACCACCACTACCACCATCAACACTACCACCACTGCCAACACCACTGCCAACACCACTACCGCCGGAGCTGCAGCTGAGACCAACCCTCTCTCAATGCCTGCCATAAAGCACAGCCCGCTGTGCACCAGGAGGTGAGGCTAGGGCCCTACTACTGATGGAGGTTTTTTTTATTAGGCAATTACGTTACGCAATGCCACACTGCACACTCAAATCACGGAAAGGGCAGGAAATAGCCCACTCCTACCCCCCCGCTCTTCCTCCTGAGCCGCGACCGTGTAATCAAAGAGCGAAAGGTGTTGGAGCGCTTTGTTCGTTTTTATAGCTCGGATCATATGTAACTCTCACTTCACACGTTGTGTCTGTGTAATTTACAACACTTACACATCACTATCTTGAAGACGTCGCAGGCCGGTCTCTTTCTCTGACATTAACAAGCTAACAAGCGGTCAAGAAGGCCCTTTATTTTAATGCACTAGGTCTCGCATTTGCAAGAGTTTAAAGTATTAGTATTGTAAATGACCGTGCCTTTTATTAATGTTTTAAAACCGAAAATATAAATAAAAGGCATTGCCATTTACAATGCCAAAAGCTCAAACTCGAGTGAATGCGAAACCTATTGCATTGCAAATGCTTGTTTTTAAGGTGAGAGCGGAGTCAGAATGTTTTACAATGATCTTAAGGATTCACAATAGACTTTGTAATGATGTAGTCCGCAAGGCTTCTAGTTACCTTGATCTTCCGAATGCTCCTTGTGTACATTTGTAACGCTTGAGCTGCAAAACAAAGACAACACTGCATCTCAACAATCACAGATGCAAACAATATCGCACACACCCAACATAAGGACATCCTACGCACGTTCATGGAATTCTACCAAGAGCTCTACAAAAGAGAACACTCTTGACCAGGTAGGCTGCAGAGCCTACCTAGACAGACTTAACCTGCCCAAAATAACAAAAGAGGAAGCCAGGGAACTAGGTCAAGACATAAAAGCCAATGAGATTACTATTGCGATCAGGTCCCTGATGGACAACGAAGCCCCAGGGTCAGATGGATACACAGCCCTTTTCTATAAAACCTTCCAAAATCAGCTCCTCCCGGTCATGAAAAAGTCTTCAACCACTGCGAAAGGGAGGGGGAGGCAACAGAATCTATGTCACAAGCTAACATAATTGTCATACCCAAGGAAGGCAAAGACACACAGTGGCCCAAAAACTACCACCCCATTTCACTTATCAACATAGACTGCAAGATATATGCCAAAATCCTAGCTACAAGATTAAACAACGTGCTCCCACAGCTGATTGGAAACACACAGGTAGGCGATCTGAAAACACGCATGTCTCATGACAACACAAGACTCCTTTTCGAGGTCATAGAGCCCTCCTCCAAATCGGCGGTAGCAATCACGCTAGGCCTTTGACAGAGTGTCCTGGTAATTCCTAGAACAGAGCATGCAAGCGTACAACCTGGGAGAAAGCTTCACGAGGAAAGTAATGGCACTTTACAAAAGCCCCAAGGCACATATAGCTATTAACGGGTCAACATCAAACCAATTCAGCCTCCAACGGGGGACGAGGCAAGGCTGCCCTCTATCCCCGGCGCTGTTCCTACTAGCACTCGAACCCCTGATTAAAGACATCCTAACAAACAGAAATATGGTCGGAGTAACCATCAACAAGATTACAGCCAAACTTGCTGCCTACGCAGACGACATACTCATAATAACAGAGGATCCAGATCATTCTATACTAGCAGCCATGGACACCATAGAGATGTACGCTAGCCACTCCGGATACAAACTGAACAGAGATAAATCTGAATGTATGCCACTTAACATACCCACAACCAGAGAGGTAATAGGCGACTCAGGGTTAGCCTGGCAACCAGGGTTTGTTAAATACCTAGGGATCCAATTTGGGAAAAACCTGAAGATCACCCTTGAGCAGAATAAGAAAGTAACCCCAGAAAAGATCAAAGGGCTCCTGGAAACCTGGTCTCCCAAGTTCATCACCTGGTGGGGGAGAATAGACACCGTAAAGATGATCACTCCAGTAGTAAACTACCTAGCAGGAATGCTTCCCCTCACTCTCACATACTAATTCCACAGAAAGATAGACCAAATGATAAACAAATTCATATGGCTAGACAAAATACCCAGAATAAGCCTTCCAAAACTAAGACTAGAGAAGAAGCTAGGAGGACTAAATGTGGCAGACCTCAGGACATTCCAGACGGCCTTCATAGCTAGACAAGGAATGTACTGGATATTACCGAACCAGAAATAAACCCCAACCTGGCTCTCTATTGAGAAGGCCATTCTAAATAACACTGACCCTTTGGCTCTCTTCACCGCCAAATGCAGGCACAAAAGAATAACCCGATATTCATAACAACTAGACACGCACTTCTCAAGGTAGACCAGAAACTCGAACAAAGCATCAAAAACTTGTACTGGGAAACCCTCTGGGCAAACCCCTAGATTAAATACAGAGGGAAACCCCTGGGCATAGTCATGGAAAAGGCTAGGTCTCTCTTACCCGGCACAGCTGGATGACGAGGGGCAGCCTCACACCTTCAACAGCTTAAAAACACGACATAACCTCCCAGACATAGAACTATACGACTTCCTCACAATTAAAACAGCCCTAACAAAATCAAAAATAACCAAGCATAAACCTTCGATCTTTCAGTATATGGAGAACATAAACCAAGTGGGACACCAGGTGTCTCACTTATACAAGCTTCTCCGCCCTGACTCCTCCAAACTTAATGCTAAAAATACAAGTTATTGGGAAACGCAGCTAGGTTCCACACTTACCAAGCAAGAGATACACACCTTTTGGGCAGCCCCATCAAAAAATATGATCTCCCCAGTGCTAGCACAGACGAAATTCTGGTTACTACACCAAGCATACTGGACATCAAGCATACTGGACACCAGCGCGCTTAGTGGCGATAGGACTGCGAGATAACGACTGCTGTTGGAACTGCGGCTCGGAAAAGGGAGTCCTAGCGCACCTCCTCTTCCAATGCAGTAAGGTCAGAAATTTCTGGGGGAAAGTGTTCAAATTCATTAACAAGGCCTTAGGCTGTACTCTAAATGAAGAATTTGCCACAATCACCACAGCACACATTACGACGGACATAGCCACACAACAAGACAGAAACCCCCTAGACTTCCTCCTAACAGCAGTCAAAACAGTGCTAGCCAAATGGAAGGACACCACCAAAGCCACATTCAAGGGGTGGCTGAACTGGGTGACATATCTTAGGGGGGCCTATAACACAGCACTAAGAAACACACCATGGAAGAACCCCAACAGAGGGATGTGGTCAACACTAGACAAATTCCTAGACTCCTACGAACCACCATGAACAACGTAAAATATGATACACCAGCAAAAACGTACTGCCACTAGGGATCAGCTAGCTGAGGGGTGTGGGGGCAGGGCGGGGTGAAGAGGTAGTAGTGGTTTCAAACTCCTCCGCGAGACCGACAGTCAGCCACAAAATAACCGCCAAAGACCTATATTTTTTGTGCTTTCCTATATGTACCTGTTAGATACGTGATCAACCGCAAATACCTACATGTTCTGTTATACGTGTACAAGCCATAAGGGCAGATAAGCGCGGACCGATAGGCCCAATCGCTTACCCCACAAATACATGCAGCCAATATTGTAAGTCGAGTGCCCCGATGGGACCAGCCGCGACATGTGTGATTTGTTATATGTCATGTCATACATTGTAATGTGAAAATACCAATAAAGATATTTTTTTAAAAGGAGAATGCAGGGTAATCCCCTCTCTTGCTGCTTGAAGCCAACCAAGCCTCTGGTGCTGCGTCAGAATTCCAGCTCTGCCAATCTTTTGCCGGCAGCAGAATTTCAGCACTCTTATAGTTCGCATTGCTATTTCTGTCTTTCAAAACTAAAAACATACATGTTTAGAGAGGGGGCTTTTAATCAGTGGGTTTAATCCTTTGGCATGTTTTACATACTATGTATGCCCACTTGGTTTCTCATAGTGATTGGATAGTGTTTAAAGTCCTTTAATGTCATCGGGTTGGTTTTAATTAACAAGAACTGTTGACTCCAGCATGCTTGTACATTGAGTATTTGTAGAAGGATGACTTTGTAATTAAAACGGCAAAACCCTTGTTCACCTATGCTTTGAACCTGCGTGTCTATGCAGTTTAGACCAGTGAACAGTTGCCACAACAGGCTGCACTTTATTTTCCATTTAAGTGCCTGTGCAAACAATACACAGGAAGCAGATCGTGCAAAATTGTGAGTGAATGCACAGGGTTCCACGATTATTAAACATTTAGTTCGTAGAAGACGTAATAAATGTAAAAAAGTGATGAACACTCAAGAGAACCGCTAAGAAAAATGCTACACTAAAGCATTTTTCTTACTAGCTCGCCCGATTGGTCATTGCTTTTGAATAGCACTAAAGCCATGTCACTTGTGGTAGTCAGAAAAAGTATTTGAGTTCTGAAAACTAAATCCAGTTGCTGGGCTTTCTTTTTATACATAAACTCAACAGACTCAAACAAAATCCTTACCAAAAAACTCAACTCCGCAATCCCTGGTAAAGAACGCAACCACATGATCAAACGAGCATTTGCAATGCAATAGGTCTCGCATTATTAAAGTTTGAGCTATTGGCATTGCTAATAATGATGCAACACCAATAGCTCAAACATTCAGTAATTCGAGACCTATTGCATTGCAAATGCTTGTTTAGTGAGTGCCCGGGCCGAATTGTGATCCCAATCCGACCCTGACAAGGTTAGTCAATAAAATTACAGGACCCTGATAACTGAGCTGAACTAGTCTAGTAACGCATATTTCAGAGCGATCAACTATCATGGGACAGCCTCTTTCTGTCAGAAGAGCAACAGAGGAGCCAGGGCTACACAGAGTACTACGTAGAGGCACGGACATCAAAAAGAAAAGTCACTTGTAAAACTTCAGACAGTTCTACAATTTTACCCAACGTCGTTGCACTCTGGAACTTCTGGATTAACTTTCCCTATGGTAAGGTCTCATAATGTGTACGCAAAGCACTGTTGGCTTGGCTAGGAATGAGCTTGTGACAGGCGATGCAGTGCAATGTTAGGAATGTGTCACGCAGATCGGTGTGGCGTGGTGGTGTGTGGGAGAGGTGTGGCGCCGCGGCCAGGGCGACTGACGCTGGAATCTGGGGACCAAGGTTCGATCCCCGGCTCCGGCGGCAGGTTAGCCCAGCACCATGTGACTCTGGGCAATAGCTCGCTTAATCTTCCCGACGGCCCCCAGCGCCTAGAGACCCTTACGGGTGATTGTGCGCTTTACAAATGTGGACTTTACTTTTTTACTTTTTTTTATCGGTGATCGGGCATACAGGCATGGTCACAGAGCACAGTGGGAGCCTCCCCCGGGTAATCGCAGGTCTGTGACGCTGCTGCGAGGCACTTGCTCCTTTTCCCCAGGACTTGACAGTCCAGTCTAGGTCTGTGACGCGCGCAGTGCCTCCACGTGGCTAGTCACGTGCGTGGCTTGTTTACAGCCCGGTCACTGGTGCAATGTGTGTCAGGTTGGCGGTGACGTCAGCAGCAACTCAAGCCGGGGCCATGAGTGCGAGAGTCGGAAGCAGCTGCTGATTTCAGTTCTAGCTGAACCACTGTTGGTGCAGTGGGAACCAGGCTGGGAACGCCTGTCTCGCTCCTACCGACAAACCGGGCAAGTCCAACCACAGACAACGGGGGCAAGGGAGGGTATGTGCTGTATTCTAATATTGCCTTAAGGGTTATGGTAAGTTGTGTGCCTCACACGACAGCAGCAGCTTTGTGTCTACTTTTTATGAATGGGGTCTCGTGATTGACGGAAGTTTTGGTTCTAGAGCAACGGGTTCTAAGCTCGACGGGTAGACGGACAGCTTCCTTTGATAGCCCCATCCAACAACACGGGTCAGGTCTACGCTTCTCACCGCAGAGGCACAAGCACGTGCCTGAACTGCGAGTCCAGTCGAATAGGTGCCTCCGAGGCACGGCCTCATAGAAACTACCCAGCAGCACCACCCACCATAAAGTAAAGTAAAGTCCACATTTGTAAAGCGCACAATCACCCGTAAGGGTCTCTAGGCGCTGGGGGGCCGTCGGGAAGATTAAGTGAGCTATTGCCCAGAGTCACATGGTGCTGGGCTAACCTGCCGCCGGAGCCGGGGATCGAACCGTGGTCCCCAGATTCCAGCGTCAGTCGCCCTGACCGCGGCGCCACACCTCTCCCACCATCAGGAAAGACAGTCAGGACCCCCACCGAACCACCGAACCAGAGTATAGTGCTCTGTACTATGTGTGTAAAAACAGCAGGGTGGAAGTTGAGGATACACGCGGATTTGACAGGGTGGACGCCGTCTCCCCTGCCAAGAAGTTGGAATCCACCATAATATCCTGAACTGGTTCCACTGTAACTTTCAGACCCTGGACACATTCAGCACTGCCTGTAAGTTGTCTGCTTTCATTCCAAGCAGAAACCTGCAGGTGGGGAGGGGCTTTCATAGTGCAGACTCCAGCTGGGCCCCTAACAAGGGCCAAAGTTAAGTGGGCAGCAGGCCTTCTTTTGGATTGAGTATGCTGGCTACAAGCTATCTGGAGCCTCACCCCTACCTGCAAATGCAATGGAGGGTAAACCAATACCAACATCTTGTTATTACTTCACAAGTACTTGAGTGGCATGCTTTTGGCTCTGTTGAGGTACAAGACATAATCATGCACTATAAGAATTTCAGATGTAACTCATATACCATTTGTATGTCCTATCATTAACAGCTGTATTTGTGTATCCAATTCTGCACTGCACTCTCTGTAACTTGGAATGACGATTCACAACTGTTTAATAAAAAGAGTTGATAAAAAAAGAATTTCAGATGTGATGGTCGCCCCAATATTGACACAAATAATTTAAATACCACAATTTTTTAATATTTTTTATAATTGTACTCATCCCAATCCAGGGTGTCTGCGCGCTTTACAGCACACATGCACATTATACATAGACAGTAAATCATATATGTTTAAATCAATGTACAGGATGTGTTACATAAGACAGTGACAGTTACAAGGTGTAGGAGTCACATATCCTTAGCTCACTGTGCAAAAGGATCTGTGTTAAAAGCAGTAACCCGCTTACCCATCAGCATTAAATAAAAATCTGTCATCTGCATGTCAAATGATGTACTTTGAAGGATACATATTAACCCTCTATGCTACTTTGTATCAAAACTGGGACTAGACAAAACACAGATCTCTCCAGCAAGTGCATTAACCTCCTGAGTTATTTTACAATTATTATTCACTGAGATTTACTGGGTACACAATTATCTATGCAGCAGATGCCTTAACAGCATAAGATATTTTAAAATGCAGGCTTTGCAAAGAAGCAGAACCGATTTACAGCCACAGTTCTCCTTGTTGCCAATTTCTTTGTGGCAGAGTTTTCAAAAATATATGTTTAAGTTGATGCCCAGATTTTGTGTCGTCTTTTTTTGTTTTTTGTCACAACCTCGACGCCAAATATAATTTGTTAAATATTGTAATCTGCTCAAATGTACTGCTAAACATATGTGTGAGGTCTTAAGTTCTGATGTCAGTTATTGTGATGTCACTTTCTGTGAGATCATGGGCTGTGATGCCACTTTCTGTAATGACACGTGCGATGTCAGGCGCCATGATGCTACTTGCATATTACCTGACTTGGTTAGTCCACCCTCTTCTGGGTTTTTAGGACGTGTGTCCTGGTAAACAATATATAAGAGATGCTGTACACCAAGGCATTAGGCAATGAAAGGGGAAATGGAGGCATGTAGGAAGGGCAGAGTAACCAGGTCAGTGCTCTGCGAAAGGGAGTAGCTTGACCTGGGAAGTTACCTGGCTGTGCTGTACTACAGTGCCAGAAAGGAGTAGTGGTCACTTGCCTTGGCTGTGCTCCAACGCGAAGAGGGTGCACCTTGAGAGAACTATGATGCACACCAAGGGGCTCTGCAGAACAGGGATAGATAGGCAGAGGAATCACGTCTCTGGCCTTCATGAGGTCACGCTGACCAGGGCTGCTTGCGGGGTTCAGAAGACAGACAGAATGGTCAGGGAAGTGTTTTGGCCATTGCAAAAGCCTTGGAGGAGGGATACCGTGACGTGAGCTGTGCTGTATAGTTAGGGAGGGGCAAAGAGACCCAAATGTGCTGTACGGGAGACTGGCCTGTGCGATTCAAGAAGGAAGATTGTTCAGAGCCCTGTATACAGAAGGCGACACAGTGCTCAGGGCTGTGCATGAGAGGCAGAGAGATCTAAGCAGTGGCATAAAGGAGAGGCGCAATGGCCATGTCTTCAACATGAGAGAATAGAAGATCCGTTGGGTGCTGTAGTGTTGAGTGGCCATGGCTGTGCAGTACTGCAGGGGCACTAGTGATCAAAGCAGTGCTGCAGAAGAGGCAAGGTGTCCAGAGCAGTTCTGTACAGAAGGACATTGGCCATGGGTGTGTGTACCTCACGTCAGGGATGTGTAACAAAGTGCCCAGAGGTGTGCTGCAAGACACCAGGGCAAGGGACCAGATGTGTGTTGTATAGGTATGGCCTGCGACTGTTCTGTACAGCAAGGGGTTAAGTGACAAAGGCTGTGCCCTACAAGGGGTGCAATGGCCTGGAGTGTATAGAAGGAACAGAGTGACTAAGGTGTTGCTGTGCATAAGGAAGAGAGTGAAGAGCCCGGAAGTGGTCAGCAGGGGCTCGGGGGCCCAGGGCGGTGCTAACTAGAATGGCAGTTACCAGAGCAGTGGGGCTCAAGGGAGTCTGGGAGGAGCGCAAGGAGCACCGTTTGAATTTAGTGTAAAGGCAGAGAGGCTTCCAAAGGCACACAATAACAAAGCAAACGAAACAGCCGGCGCACAGTGGAGGGCGGGAGAGGGTGAGACGAAGCAGCTCGTGCAGCGTGCCTGCGGCTCTTACCTCCTGGCCGCTGTGGGGGCTGTCACTGATGCTGGGCACGAGCTCTTTGTCCTGCGCCGCTGACAGTCCGGCGCTGGGCTGCCGGGATACTGGAGGAGCAGGGAACTGGCAGGGAAGGGGCTCTGTGACGTCTGAAGCAAACTGGCAGGGAGGAGGGGGCCGAGGACAGCGCTCCACTGTACACAAATCAGTAGCACCAGCCTCCTCCGAGCCAGCACTGCACCAACAGGATGTCAGGAGTTCATAGCACACACTGGAGCTACGCAGTAAAGCTCCTCGCAATGCTGCCCCCGCCGGTCAATTCTACCAGGAGGATAGCTTTTCCAATTCAGTAGTGTTTTGTGCAATAGCAAGGTCTGTTTTCCTGGAACTCTGCCAAGTGCTCCCGATTCTTTTGTAACCTCGTTATTGTTTTTCAGTAACTTTTTGCTGTACTGCGAGGGTGAGGAATACTTTAAATAAATGTACCCTGTTTGGATCAAGCAAATCTAGGACACCGAAAGTGTCCGTATATGCGCGCATCACAGGGAGACATGTGGTTTCGATTATCGCGTCTGGGCACGATAATTGAAACCACGTGGCCTTTGGTGCGCGTAATAGACACCAATAGGCCGTGGGCGGAGCTATGCGCCCGCCTTTGGCCTATTGGGTGCTCTATTGCTAAAAAACACGCACACAAAGACCCATAGCATGCCACAAGAGGAAAAGCACACGCTTGTGCGTGTGCCATTGCTTGGTCAGCTACCCAACCCCCGTTTTTCCCTTACTAAATGTCTCGCGGTGCGAAAGCAGTGCTGCGCACTGCAACGCTAGGCGCGAGCCCTAAAATCAATCAGTAGTTCCCAGCATAATCCATTAAAATATTCTGGCCCGAGACATTCAGCCCATTTTTTTGCTGCTTGGCAACCAAGTATTTTCTTTTTCCTCATCAATGGGTTTGGATGATGTGTTGTATCGATTAACTTTTGCTCATAATTATGTTTGAATTATTGTGTGGCTGTTGATTGCACCTATAGTTGTGTTCGAGGCATGTGGGCTGCTGAATTCATATCTATAGCATAGATCGCCGCCTAGTGTTGGGTCAGGATGATTGCACATTGTTGTCCTGGAAGAGTCTTCGAAGTATCACGAGATAGGTGGCTCCTCCCCTGGACTACAGTGCGCATGGGCATAGACTCCATCCTCAGATTGTTTTTTTCCGCCATTGGGTTCGGATGTGATTTCGTTCTCTCCTGTTCGGAATCATTATAAAACTTTTTCGAGGCCAAAAGGCCTTTTTCGAACCGTCTGTATTGTTTGCGTTCGGTGCCCGACTTTATTCCTTCTCGTCGAGTCGGATATCCGGGGAGTCGTGTGACTCTTCGGTGATCGAGGCCCAGTCGACGCAGCAAGACTTTCGACGGCATGGAACGGAGTCCGTTCAAGCACTGTCCCGTGTGTGGATCCAAGTACCCACACATTGACGTCCACCCAGTTTGCAACAAATGCCTGTCGCCGGACCACGACGAAGCCAACTGTATGGCCTGTTCCAGGTTTCGATCGAAGAAGATGATCCGGCTTCGGCGCGTGGCGCGCCTCGAGGCCCGGCGGACGGCCCCAGCACCGGTGGACATCTTCGACGATGAGGAAGCAGATGAACAAGAGGTTCAGATGCAGATTTCACCTCCAACAGTCGACGTCGAGTACGAATACGAAGAGGATGTCGAAGGCCTTGATGTAGAAGAAGTCGTCGACGAGGTAGGGGACGACAATGAGGCCTATGGGGCCATGGAAGATAGCTCGGAGGAAGAGCTATGCCCCGTTCGAACACTTTCAAAGGCTCAGGTCGAGGGATCGCCACACGGCCTTACCCAAGACCCTATACCTGCATCCACGGCCCCGCCTTCTGGCCCGGCTACGGACACTTCGACGGAGCCGCCATTGTCGAAAACGAAACCGAAAGTGAAACCATCAGTGTCGACAAAAACAAAATCGGTTGAGGCGCCATCGAAACCGAAGACGTCGGCACCCCCTTCGACGCCATCACCCCCTTCGACGCCATCGTCTTCACAGGGGTCGGGGCCACCGAAGCCGAAGAAGACCGTCGAGCCGGTCAAGTCGGGCAAAGGCGTCGTGCCGAAGGTGGTCAAGGGCGTCGACCCGAAGGTGGTCATGGGCGTTGAGCCGAAGACCAAGAAGGGCGTGGAGTCGGAATCGCGCAAAAGCGCTGACCCGAAGTCCAACAAGGGCGTCGAGCCGAAAACAAGTAAAGGCGTCGAGCCGAAAACAAGTAAGGGCGCCGAGCCCCCGGCTGGGACCCCGAAACAAGTAGCACGACCCGCCGATCCGAAACCATCGGCGTCAACGGCGGCTAACACGGACAAAGATCTTAGCGCCCCTGACAAGGATGCTGCTACGCCTCGGATAGAAAAACCAAGGTCATCGATGCTCGAGTCTTCCCATGTTGGTGAACCGAGGTCGGCTGTCGGGTCGACAAAACCGTCCGCTTCCTTTACGAAGCAGGTCTTGGACTCCCTCAGACGGATCAGGGGAAAAGCTTCAGCGGCGGAACCACAGACGCCTGCCTCTCCGAAGCCACCTGTCCCGAAGCCAAAAACTTCGGCGCCGATCCGCTTCACGCTGCCGCCGAAGGCCTTCGCACCGCTAACGGTGCCCAAGGACACTGCGGGGTCGAAGCCAACGGACCGGCCAGGGAGTCTGAAGCATCGAACACCCTTGCTGGAAGAGGAGTCGGAGCATTTCATTGATGCCGACACCGGAAAACTTATGATTTACAAACGGAGGATCACTCCATCGCAACCCTTGGAGTCGTATACCATTCCTCTGAAGCGCAAAAGGCCTGCTTCAGACACACCAAACTTGGTCGAACCAATAGTTCCTCAGACTCCAAGAATTACAACACCATCTCCCACTTATTCTGATGGAGAAGATGCTGGGGATGGAGATGAGGAATACAATTTTCCTGATAACACAGAGCCTGAAGAACAACAGGACTCGTGGGTGGAGGCAGGTGACCAAGGGGATCAGCACACTGCCCATGAACCTCAGGTGTACAACGTCAAAACCTCTCCCACTGAGGATTCTGCAGCATTTAATTCACTCATTGAAAGGGCAGCAAAAAAACACGGAGTTGAGATGCATGCTGACCCTGTGGAGGTGGACTTCCTTTTTGACACTTTTTCAACTGCTGAAAAAACTGTAAAAACTCTACCTATGCTAAAGGGGGTCATTAAACATGCTGCAGACATTTTTAAAGAACCCACGCGGTCAAGGGTGGTCAACCCTAGAATTGAAAAGAAATACAGACCGGCACCTGGCGACCCTACCTACATCAAGGGCCAGTTGCCATTGGACTCTCTGGTAGTTTCTAATGCCCGCAAGAGGGCGAATTCGCAAACCACTGGTGAAGCTCCTACCCCAGACAAAGAATCAAAAGTGCTGGAGGCTTCAGGAAAGAGAGTAGCAGCTCAAGCGGCCAATATCTGGCGTATATCTAACACGCAGGCACTCTTGGCACGTTACGACAGGGCACACTACGACACACTAGAGACCCTATTGCAACATCTACCAGACCAATATAAAGAGGCAGGGGAGATGCTTATCCAGGAAGGGAAGCTCATCTCTAACGCTTCCATCAAGTGCGCACTAGACGTTGCGGACACTACGGCCAGAGCAATTAATACCACTGTGATGCTCAGACGGCAAGCATGGCTCAGAATCTCAGGTTTTAAACCAGAAATCCAAACTACCATCCTTAACCAGCCAGTAAACCCTGACAGATTGTTTGGTCCAGAGGTGGATACCACCCTGGAAAAACTAAAGAAAGATACTGAAACTGCCAAGTCCATGGGAGCTCTCCAGTCCCAACAGTTTCGAGGGAACACTTTTCGTCGCTCAGGCAATCGAGGTGTTAACAGAGGCCAGATGTCACAGCAGACACAGTTCAATAAAGGTGGGGCGCAATCCTCGTACACCAAGCAGAGTAGAGGAGGATACCAGGGCAACAGCTCCAAAGGCAGAGGCAACAACAACTCCCGTTCCTCTGCCACCAACAAACAGTGACTCCCTGTCACTGCCCCCCGACCATCCAACACCTGTCGGGGGGAGACTCCAGCAGTTCCTGCCAGTCTGGAAATCCATCACCACAGACAGGTGGGTCAGGAAACTTATCCAGTTCGGTTATTGTTTGGAGCTAACATCCACTCCACCCGACATACCACCAAGACACCGTCCTATGTCCACAGAGCATTTGCACTTATTGCAGCAGGAGGTTCTAGTCATGCTGCAAAAAGGCGCAATTGAGCTCGTGCCAGTGGAGGAAGAAGGCACAGGGGTGTATTCCCTGTACTTCTTAATCCCAAAGAAGGACGGGTCCCTCAGGCCCATTCTGGACCTCAGGCCTCTGAACCAGTACATTCTCTCAGGACACTTCCACATGTTCACACTGCAGCAGGTTCTTCCGTTGCTAAATCAGGGAGACTTCCTCGCAACCTTCGACCTCAAGGATGCTTACTTTCACATTCCACTCCACCCATCCCACAGGAAATACCTCAGATTCACCATTCTGAATCGGCATTATCAGTTCAAGGTCCTTCCTTTCGGAGTGACAACAGCCCCCAGAGTGTTCACGAAATGTCTGGCGACAGTGGCTGCGCACCTCAGGAGACAGCACGTCCATGTATACCCTTATCTGGACGACTGGCTAGTTCAGGCAAAGTCGCCCCAGCAGTGCGCCGCCAACATGTCCCACACCATTCACCTTCTTCACGGTCTGGGCTTCTCACTGAACTATCCGAAGTCGCACCTTCAGCCAGCCCATGTGCGGCAGTATCTGGGCGCGACGATAGATACTCTGGCGGCGACGGCTCAGCCAAATTCAGTGAGAATAGACAGCATTCAGGCGCTGATCCAGAAATTCAGACCGCAACACTCGCTTCCAGCAAGAGTGTTCATGCAGTTGATAGGCATGATGGCCTCCTGCATCTTCATAGTCCCGCATGCAAGGTTACATATGCGTCCGCTCCAAGAATGCTTGGCACATCAGTGGACTCAGGCTCACGGACAGTTGAAAGACCTAGTGTTGGTAACCGGTCGGGCATACAACTCTCTGCATTGGTGTAATCCACACAACCTTTGCAAGGGCCGACCGTTCCAGGAGCCTGTGCCACAGATTATCCTGACAACGGACGCGTCTCTCCAGGGATGGGGAGCTCATGTACTCCACTACACAGTGCAGGGACTATGGTCAACGCAGCAGAGGAAGATGCACATCAACTACTTAGAACTGATGGCAATCTTCATGGCACTGAAGTCCTTCAAAGTACATCTGTGCAACAAGGTCGTGTTGATCCGGACGGACAACATGACGGCAATGTACTATATCCAAAAGCAGGGAGGTACACACTCTCCACAGCTGTCTCACCTGGCTCAGAGCATGTGGAAGTGGGCCATTCAGAGGAACATCTTCCTCATGGCGTAACACCTCCCGGGCAAGGACAATCAGATGGCGGATCTGCTCAGCAGGTACAGCCACCAGATGCACGAGTGGGAGTTACACCCCTCTGTACTCCACCCGTACTTCCAGCAGTGGGGTCATCCGGAGATAGACCTGTTTGCCACGAGGGAAAACGCAAAATGCCAAAGCTTTGCCGCCAGGTTCCCACACCCACAGTCTCAGGGCAATGCGATATGGATGAACTGGTCAGGCAGATTTGCGTACGCTTTTCCCCCAGCACCTCTCATACCGCTGGTGGCAAGAAAGCTAAAGCAACACTCGATGACACTCATCCTGGTTGCTCCAACGTGGGCACGCCAACCATGGTACACCACGTTTCTAGAACTCTCCGTGGTACCGCATCAAAGGCTGCGCCTCACACCCAGGCTCTTGACGCAGAACCATGGCAACATTCAGCACCCAGATCCGCAACAGCTCAACCTGGCGATCTGGCTCCTGAGGTCTTAGAATTTGGCTACCTTGGCTTGCCTCCTGAATGCATGGACATCATCCGGGAGGCGAGAAGGCCCACTACCAGAGCTTGCTATGCAGCGAAATGGAAGCGGTTTGTCATTTACTGTACGAAACATCATATCAACCCGCTAGATGCATCCATTCCTAATATCATCTGCTATTTGTTACATCTTTACAAATGCAATCTAGCATATGCTTCCATTCGGATACACTTATCCGCCATAGCGGCTTATCTCCAAAACAGGCAGCACCTCTCTGTTTTCAGGGTGCCTGCTATTAAAGCATTCCTGGAGGGGCTAAAGCGGGTCATCCCCCCCAGGACCCCGCCAGCTCCTGTGTGGAACCTCAATGTGGTCCTCACCAGATTGATGGGCCCACCGTTTGAGCCTCTACACTCCTGTGAGATTCAGTTCCTAACATGGAAGGTAGCTTTTCTCATTGCCATCACGTCTCTGCGACGTGTTAGTGAGCTACAGGCGCTCACAGTACAAGAGCCATTTATTCAAATTCATTCTAACAGGGTGGTGCTGCGCACTAACCCTAAGTTTCTTCCTAAGGTGGTGTCGCAGTTTCATGTCAATCAAACCATCGAACTGCCCGCATTCTTTCAAAACCCCGAAACAGTGGCAGAGAGAATGCTCCGCACGCTTGATGTCAAAAGAGCGTTAATGTACTACATTGACAGGACCAAGGACTTTAGAAAGACACAACAGCTCTTTGTTGCCTTCTCAGCCCAGCACAAAGGCAACCCCATTTCCAAAGCAGGAATAGCCAGGTGGATCGTTAAGTGTATTCAAATTTGCTATCACAAGGCTAAGCGCACTTTAACGGTCCCCCCCCAGGGCCCACTCCACACGCAAGTTGGGGGCCTCCATGGCGTTCCTGGGTAATATTCCTTTGGAAGATATTTGTAGAGCAGCCACATGGTCTACACCACATACATTTACTAAACATTACTGTGTAGATGTGCTCTCCAAACAGCAGGCAGCTGTAGGACAGGCTGTTCTTAAAACACTTTTTCAAACTTCTGCAGCTGGCACAGGCGGCCGCCGTTAATGGAGGGACTGCTATGTCTTCTATGCTATAGATATGAATTCAGCAGCCCACATGCCTCGACCTGAATATGCTACTTACCAGTATGCATCTGTTCTTGGCATGTAGGGCTGCTGACATTCATATCGCCCGCCCTCCTCCCCGGCGCCTGTAGCGGCTGCAGACTCTTCTTGCATTTCATCTTAAGCATGGCCATCGCTTACACTAATGCACTCCATCTTTGCCACAATGGCTAAAAACAATCTGAGGATGGAGTCGATGCCCATGCGCACTGTAGTCCAGGGGAGGAGCCACCTATCTCGTGATACTTCGAAGACTCTTCCAGGACAACAATGTGCAATCATCCGGACCCAACACTAGGCGGCGATCTATGCTATAGATATGAATGTCAGCAGCCCTACATGCCAAGAACAGATGCATACTGGTAAGTAGCATATTCATTTCATTGGGGTGGAAGTCATTTTATGTAGTGCACACCTATTTGTCAATTTTTTTCAGGCTTTATTTCTCGCTGTTGACAGCCGGTGGAGACCAAAAAGTTCTGTGCTAATTTCTTCCACATGGTTGCCCCTCTGACTTAGGAAGACAGATATGCAGTGCACTTTTGAAGTTGCCCTAGAGGGTGTCTTCTTTTGCAGCCCGATCTACGGGGTGTTCAGGCATTCCCTGTAGTCGGTTTATCTAGGGAGCGGCTGCACGTGCTATTTTGTGCATTCATCCCTTTTCAGCCTTTGCAGGTGCCCCCCACCTCTCAGGTGGAGTACCTGTGCCACATACATGTGATTCTAAGCAGAAGTCTTTAAGTGTGGCAAGGTTTTTTTTCCCATCACTCCCCTCCCCTGAGCTCTCCAGCATCAATTACCTTACCTGTGCGGAACAAGCCTTTTCTATAATCCATGGTTTCTCTCTGCTGCAGTGCTTTGAGCATAAACGTGTTAGTTGGTTTGTGTGTGAATATCCTGTACCACCTCACACACCCATGTTACTAGGGTACACTACCTTGCTGTAGGTTGTATCACCGAACTTGAGTGCAATTATTTCCTTTAAAGAGGTTTCTTTGTAAAGTACTTTTACCTTGTCTATATCATGGGGTGTAGTAGGTGCATGATGGTGTAGGATAGGGATGTAGCCCTCTTCTGGCAAGGTGTGTATGGTTAAAAGGAAACACTTATAAAAAAAATGGCAGCTGTCAACCCTCTAGGCAATCATTCACCCTCCGCTCCGAGGTGGCCTCCATCTCTGCAAGGGGTTGACTGCAGTTCTGGACATGTGGCAATTCCGCTGCCCAAAATTGTTTTCCTCACATTGCAGAAGCGGTCCACTGACTGAATCTGACCTGTGCAGAAGTACTTCATGTCTGCCACATAGAGGTAGACCAGGTGATCTGACAAGTAGCATATGATTAAGGGGCAGGCCAATATGTTACATTCTGAAGAGGATGCTGAAAATATTTCCTTTGATTAGAGGGTTGCAAGGGTACTCCAGAGAGGACTCCTCAAGGGATGCACTCAACGCACTGTGCCTTTTGGGAAATGCAAAATTTCAACTGAACCCCAAAGGTCCAGAACTACTTGGGATCCGATCCCAAGCTCTGGGGGTGGGTTTCCTGCTAGGCTGGGCCTTTGGCCCAGGGTCCATTCTTTAAAGAGCCATTTTTTAATAGACTTATGGAAGTTCTTTGAGATCTTCACAGCCCTAGATAAGGCCCAGCTTTTCCAACAAAAGAGGCTAATTAAGTCTAGGCATCTGTGGGGGTCCCCTTGGATCTTGAGTAGCAATGACAGAAGGTTTTGAACCCTGGGCCAGGGTGACACCCTGAGGCTTAACCATTCCTACTTCGAGGGCTAGGGGATTGAGGCAGGCAGGTTCCAAGAAGGTATTTGACCTGATGAATAAACCTCGCAAGTGAGTTACCCCATTTTCCCCCTGTAAAGGTAGCAGGGTGACCATTTATGAAGGGAGATTACTTCTGATGTATCCAGACTGAACTGGCTTTAGGACAGAGTTATACAGAGATCTTCTACAGTCAGTGCAACCCCATTGTGGTGTGTTTTCTCAAAGGAGGCGTGCACTGGTGGACAAGGAGGTGAGTTTTTTATAAAATAAAAAAGGATCTATGCTTATTCATTAACTTACGAGAGTTCCACACCATCTGCTATAGGCACTATAAGATGGAAGGCTTGCTCCTCGGCGACCTTTTATTGAGGTGCACCTGAATAGTGAGGCTGCACCTCCAGAATGCCTCCTTAACGATGCAGATTTTTGGGCCACATCCATGATCTAGTTTTTGTGGCAATACTAGATTTTTGAGTTCATAGATCTCTTGTTCGGCCTCTCGTGCTTCCTACAGTGCTCTATAAAGCTTAAGGCTATAGTAGTTTAACTCCTTAGGTCTCATAGAGTGAGAATGATCGTCTGAACAGTATTTGGAGTGGCCCAGGAGCAACAATTATATAGTCTACATCTGTAGATGGCAATCTGTATTGCACGATTTGGGTTTTCTGATTACTGAGATGTCCGACTTGGTGCCCAAGGGAATGGTTGAGCTTTTTGGGGGCACCATAGATTTGGTGGAAGACTTACTTCAGTTTCTAGAGAAGAAAATGATGACAGCGGACTCCTTCTCTCTCAGATCCATCCTAATTAATTTCTCGATCTTTATTAAGAGTTGTGGGCATATTTGTCACATCTATCCATTATTTTCCAGGCCTGCTGGACTACCCGGCCCTACAGTTTTGAAAATCTTGCATTACCGGAATGGCCTGTTTTGTGCCGAGAACAAAAGAAATACAGGGTTGGCTCCTATTCGCCAATAGCCGCTTTCAGCTCTACCTCTGACATTGTAATTAAATCCCCAGACCACTCACCTGGTTAATCTTGATGTGGACGTGGGTCCACAAGAAAAGAGGTCAGGAAACCAGTTTCAGCTTTGTTTGTTTGGAGGTCCTAGCCACATCATTTGCTATCCATGTCCTGTTGGCATCAGCATTGAGTGTTGCATCATCGTGAGGATGGACAACATTTCAGTGGTCGCGCCCTTTAACTGCCTTGGAGACTAGGTTCAGGATGTTGGAGGGCCAAGGACTTCTGCCTGGAATGGGGGTTTCTTTTATGGTGGAATCTCTTCCTGAGAAGTTGAATATCATTGCTTACAGGAATTCTCAATTTATAAAGTATTTTAGAGATTGCTGGAAACAGTGAGGGATCCAGTCTCCAACCATGGGCAAATGGGGTTTTTGTCCTTGGGACATCTTGGTGTTGCAGTTGAGGACTCCGTTGCCAGTGTTCACCTAGAGACCAGATGCAGAGGCAACAGTGACGGATGCTTTTCCACAGAAAAGGAGCCCAGTTTATGCCATTCCTGTGATCCCTAGATTGGCATTCCAACTGCAGACTCACAGGGTAGAGATGGTTCCTATTGCTCCAGTTAGGAAGTTTCAAGCTTGCATTCCAGTTCTGGAACTATCCTGTGATTCTCCAGTCCCTTAACCCCATTTTCATGCTATTTTGCAGAATCCAAAGGAGAACATTCACACGTTAATTAGTCATTTTCACCTGATGCCTTTATGGATTTCCTGGTATGTTGGTCGTGTTTATGAACAGTCTATGGGCGCCTAGAACTTGCAAGAGATATCTATCAGTTTGGAACCATTGGCATAATTGGTTAGGTGTAGAGTGGTATTAATCCAGCTGCATTAGCCGCCTTTTAAACTTCCAGTCGGATTTGGTAGGGCGGTCAATGCCCATTGGACCATGATGCATAGCTACCGGCCATTGCCGTAGGGAACCATTCATTTAAGCTTCTTAATTGGGGACTGCCACTGGGTCCCATGGGCTGGTGAGCCATATCCCACTAAAACATAAATGGTTGTTTATGAGCCTCTTCTTTCTTCCGATCTGCAGACCGACATTTCTGGAAATTCCAGGGGAGTGCGACTTCTCTGCACAGCACATGAGGTTAAGAGAAATGATGAAAATGTAACTGCACACAGAGGGGGAGAAATAGAAAAAGTGAGAATGCAAGGTAAAAGATGTGTAGTTGGAGTAAAGAAAGGAGGAGAAAAGAACTGTGGAAGGAAGAAAACTTGAAAGGAAATAAGGAAGAAAACATGAAATGCAGAATGGGAAGGTGGAGCAATAAAGGGATGGACATATAGAAGGATGAATGGATATGTTAACGGATGAGTGAAATAAAAGAAATGGGCTCTTGAATGGATGAATAGATGGAAGGGTGAAAGGATGGATGGATGGATGGAAGGATGATGAAAGAGTGAAGGGAACTCTTCAAATGTGGGTTGCGTTTTCCCGCTTAGTATACTCGGCGTTAATGTGATTAGACTTCTGGTTAAAAAGAGGGTGTTTTAATGTTCTGGCCACTTGTACCCCTTTTGCCAATGCTCCTTGCTCCTGTGCAGTCAAACCCCCTGTATTCCAAGTTGCTTAAGAGTATTAGGCTTTTTATAAGCTGCAGCACCAGCAGATTTGGATGTCAACATGGTCATTTCCCTTGCACATCTCTAGCCTGATAGTTGTTGCAGCAAAAAAAGCTTGGTGAAACAAACAATGGTGCTTTGTGTGCTATTCCTTAGGAGATCTTCAGGTATTCGGGCGTAGGATATGGTTGTTAGAATATGTACTGTGGAGGCAGTGACATTCAGTATACAGAAGAAAGAAAACGAACACCCCCTTGATTTCCCACCTGCCCTTTCCTGGTTATCCCAAGTTCTTTGTGGTGATATAATTAAAGCAGTACAAGGCGGTATACAGAGTTTCAGACTTGATCATCGTCCCTGCTGCTTATTTCTACACAGGTCTGGTGGGAGATGCAGGAGGAAGGTCTGGATACTTTGTCTTTTGGTGGTCAGTTGGCTCGCAGTCATGTCTGAAAGCCATATGTGGTGAGAAGCAGATTAGACAATATAATGAAGACAGGAGAGTGGTTTGCTGAATCCATGTTTAAGAAGGTTTACTTTACCCAACGTTAGACTTTGCTTCTCACTCTGAGTAAGTGCAATCGTATAATCCTTGCATTTGGCCTTGCTAAGGAAAGTTACAGTTCTATTAAGAACACTGAGGAAAGGATTTCTTATATCTTCCCCTTTTAACTTTCTCCCACCCTCTTTTTAACTGAGACAGTTTGGGTGACCCTCCCCTATAACTTTACAGGTATAACCGGGGAACTGTTTCTTTATTTCTTCATAAAACATGTTTTCTTAAGATGTACTTGTGTAGTTTCTGGTTTTAACTGTATGACCCTGTTGTGGTGATCTAAAATGACATGAGCGGAATGCACCAATGTCGCATATCAAGTAGGAACAGGTGGCCGTTGGACTCGGGCCAGCCTTAAATTGACTGGGACTACACCCAGGGTGGAAACACAAACATGGTGTTTGTTGTGGGGGTGGGGGTGCTAACAATTACGCTGAGGTTTGCAGTTGGCCCTATTTCTCGCCAGAAGACGTGTGGTACAGCTTGAATGGGACCGGAAGCCCCTGACTTTTACTGCTGGCATAGGGATTTTCTGGCATGGGCGGTAGATGAGGAAACTCACTTGAGACCTAGTAAACGGGATAAGACAGAAGAGGATATTGCGGTGTGGAGTAAATTGTGTCCTGGTTTTTTAAATCCTGACTTTGACCCTGATAGCGAGGTCCGGATGCTGAAAGTGATGGAGTTTGTGGAAGTGAGTGGTTGGCTACGCGAGGGACATAGATTTTCTATGGAGGAGGCAGGGCGGCCTTAGGCATGTGCAAGCTGTGCACCTGCACAGGGCCGCCAAACCCCAAGGGCCGCCACGCCAATATATATCCTTAATATAATAATCCTCTGAGGATGGATACATATTTGCGTGGCGGCCCCTGGCAGGGTTTTGGTGGCCTCCCACTCTGTTCCACTTCCAAACACCCTGACCCCCCGCCCCCTCTTCACTGGCCTCCGCGCCTGCGTTCCTCCGGGGGCCCCCTACCTATGCTCCCTTCCCAGGGCCGCCATGAGCCTAGAGCTGCCCCTGGAGGAGGCGTTGATATTGCTAAGGGATTATGCAGGGGGGGTGCAGTACTCTTCACAGGAGGCCGACTTCAGATGCAAGGACTGTCTCGATGTATTTATTTGTCATGTGTGGTCAGTGCTTTAAATGGGCCGGTACTCACCGGTACCAAGTACCGGCACTTCTAAATTTTCTGCCTTTGAGTTCTGGAACTTTTTCTTGTCTCAAAGAGAGTACCGGTACTCATGGGGCAGCAAGCCAACTCAGTGCAATTTGGCATTTAAAGAAAGAAGCGTGACACAGCTGAGGAGTCCGTCCGTTTTGTGAAGCACTCCAGTGCTAATCTTCCTTTACAATCTGCTAATTGAGCAACGCCCATATGTATTCAGTCCGAGCAGGCAAGTAGTTTGGGAGCGGCCCGAGTCACACTGTGATTATTGACAGTGTCCACTCAGGCACTGTGGAGACAATTGCACTGTAGGTGTTGCGATATGGGCCGGCTAAGAGGTACATCTCCTGACTGGGATAGCAGAGTAGGGCAGCATTTGATTGGAGCCAGATTGAGGAGAAAGGTGGTGATGATGACACTGTAGCACAGCAGAGCGGGCAGGAGGGGGGGGGGGGGGGTCGGGGAATCAAGATGTTGTAATATGGACTTCAGAATATGCGTTTCTAAAACACTTGAAGTAAATACCCTGTCTGCATGCACAAGCGCTTCTATGTCCCTGTGCATGTTCTTGTATGAGTGAGTGTTGTCTGCAGTGTACATATCTGCACACCAGTTAAACGTCAATCAAATTAAATGTGTGGCTCTGGCCCAATCCCTTAGCACTGCCTGTAGCCCCGCCACCATAGCCCTGCCCCCCTAAACCCGCCCCCAGTCCACGTCTCCGGTGAGTACCCGCACTTATTTTTTTCCATTTAAAGCACTGGGTGCACCAGGGCAGCTGACTTCGAAGCACAGGGTTCGCAGTTCAATCTCCAGCTCCGGTGGCTGCTGCTCAGCTCAGCACGATGTGACTCTGGGCAATAGCTCACTTAATTTCCACGACGGCCCCAGCGCCTTGCGGACCCGTAAGGGTGATTAGTTCGCGCTTTACAAATACGGATTTATTTTATACTGAAACATCCGAGATAACATGTATTGTGCTTATTTCTCTTCCTTCCCCGAAGTGCTGTATTGTTGATTGATTCGAAAACGTAAATGAAACGTTTAACAAAAAACAGTTGTACTGAGGTACATAAAGGGCCGATTACAAAGTACCTAACGGGACCCAGTTGAGACCCCAAGTGGGAATGGACAAGGTGCTGTTTGCGTGACATTGTCATGCAGCTCCCTGCTGCGCCCCTCGAAATATTGGCGCCCCGGGCCTAGGCCCAGCTCGCCCAAGGCCGCCCCTCGTTGGACTGATCTGCCTGGTGATCGATTAGGCCGACTTTTGTTGTGCTCTCAATAAATAACTTTACTATTTATTACACCTTAAGTGAGCTGCTTCACTTTCTTGGCGCCGATGTGGTGAGAGCTTTACAAAAAAAAACGCGACATGAACTAGTTCTGCCCAACACTGTCGAGATCAACTGGTCTAATTAACTGGAGTCTGGTGGATAACAGAAGAATTCTCATTCAGTGCCCATGGAACTGTTAAGTGATAAAAGAGATGGGTCATGTAGTGACGGAGCCGCCCGTCCGTGCACGCACACACGCACGCATACACCTCAGGGGCGGGTTTAGCCCCTGGGTATAAATAAAGGGGCGCGAGACCGCTCGGGGTCTTCGGCCCATAGCAAGTAGCCAGAGAGTGTGGTTTATTGTGTTCGGAGTATAGGTAGGCCCCACTTCGTGGCCTAGGTATATCACTGCCCCTGCGGTCACCACACTGGCGACGAGGCGGGTCCCATCCCACGCCTCGCCCCACAGACGTGTGCCGGCGTGCACGCCTGCTGCCTGGAGGGCTCGTGCCTGCTGCGTTTGAGACCTCGGCGATAGGCCGGGCGCTGCGGGTGCCCACCCCACTGCCGATTGCCAGACTCAATGCCAAAAGCTCAGTAGGCGTCTGCGCCAGGTCGTGGCACTCAGGTGAGCCCCGGCGGGTGTGTCGCCGGCTGCACCGCGACCGCGCCCAGGAGCGAACACCGTTCAGCCCGCATTGGCCCTTGCGCACGTGACGTCAGCGCATCAGGGGGAGAGTTCGGCCCCCGCGCTCCTCCTGTGCTCACCATCCGCTTTTCGCGCCTTCCGCACATCGGGGGAGGGGGTGAGGGTCGGCCCCCGCGCGTGAGCACGGCCTACTCCGCCTCCCACACGGGGAAACATGCCTCAGGCCCGGCTAAGGGATTTGAAAAGAAAAAAACAATATATTGATAATAGCACGTGCGAGGCAGTGCCTGCAGGGGGATTTAGGAGGCATCATCACACACTGCCCTGATCTGCCACACCCTGGAACGTCAGAACTGTGCCACGGCGAGGTGCATACCACATCCAACACAGCAAGTGCGAAGCGACACACAAAGGAACATTTCCCTCGGCACCCCAGCCCGGTCTACCCCGCATTGGCCCTACATCACGACCGGCGCAGACCACGACACTGAGGACCTGGAGACCACGCACCACGTCACGCGGTGCGAGCCGCAGCACGACACGTGGCAGAGGGATACCCTCATACCTGCCTCAAAGTGAGGCTTATCTCGGCACGGCCGACACCCATCGCCTACCGCCCCGCCAGACGACATGAGCGTGCAACAAGGGGATAATGGAGGAGCGACGGTGGTGCCCGCAGTTCAACCAGCACCACAACAGGCAGGGCCTCCAGCCGCCGCACCACCTCAAGCCGGCGCCAATGCAGCAGGCCCAGTCGCGGCTGCCACACCAGCCCCTCCCGGACATGGACTAGCAGCCCCCCTCCCACCTTTCAGTGAACTCTCCGACCCATTTACAGTGGCGGCACGCTGGCGCTTATGATTAGGGAGACTTGAACACTACTTCATCAGGGTCAGAGAGACGGATGGAAAGGTCAAACGCTCATTGCTAATGTGCTATGGAGGCGATGAACTCTACGAGTTATTCGAGACGCTACCGGACAGAGGCGAAGCCAATGACTACGACGCGGCGGGGACCGCGCTGAATCGATACTTTGACCCGAGGGTGAATCCTGATTACGAGTGGTTTAAGCTACGCCAAGCACGCCAGGGTGAATCAGAATCCATCGACACCTTCTACGCGAGGCTGAGGAAGCTTGCGACAGCCTGCGAACTGCCGGACCAACGGCTGGAGATACGCGCACAACTTATTCAAGGTTGCAGGTCAGTGCAACTTAGGCCTCATCCTTAGGCAACCGCGGATATCCCTAGACGAAATTCTCATCTTAGCAAGGTCGCACGAGCTCTCCAACGCCAGGGCAGATGAGATGCAGGCGGCCCTGCACCACCCAGGAATGGTGGGAAAGACCCCAACCATCAAGGAAGAACAGGTGGACGTGTTCCGCCGTCAACCCAGAGAGGGAACGTCCCATCGACACCGCGCGCAAACACGTGCGGGAACTGTGGAATGGATCACCTGGCAGGAAGGGGATGCTTCGCGAAAGGCAAGATATGCTCAAACTGTGGGAAGCCAAATCACTTCGCGGAAGTGTGCCGCAGCAACGGCGGTCGACGCCCAGGATCAGGTGCAAGAGGCCCCGCACAGGCCGTGCGACAGTTGTCGCTGGAAGACCCAGGCCCCTGCAGTGACACCGCACGATCGGCTTTTCGACTGGACGATGATGATAACATTTTCTTCGTGTCATTCGTAGGAAGGAAAGGTTCAAGAAGGAGGCCGCCCCCCATGTGTGAGATCACCATAGCAGACTCCCCAGTACAAGCGCTAATCGACACGGGGGGCGTTGGTGAACGTAATGGATAGCGCCCAATACGAAAAACTGACTCCACGTCCGACGCTAATGCCCTCAAAGGCCAAGATCTATACCTACGACAGCGACGACCCGCTTCCCCTGCGAGGGGTAATAGAAGTAGTAGCCGCATGCAATGACCAGGAGGTGAAGACTAAGTTCCACGTGACCGGGGGAAGGCGAGGCACGCTACTCAGCTGCCCCACAGCGGAGGACCTCCAACTAGTATTCTTTGCACGACAAGTGCACGAGCTGCACGCGGACGCGATGCTGAAGGACTTCCCTACCTTATTTCAAGGACTTGGCCACCTGAAAGGGAAGACGTTCAAGCTCCATGTGGACCACAAGGTAAAACCAACCGCGTTGAGGCACAGACGGGTGCCATTCCACCTACGGCCACAAGTGGAGGAGGAGCTGAAGGAACTGGAGGAATTGGGAGTTATAGAAAAGGTGTCGGGCCCGACGCCCTGAGTTTCGCCCTTGTGGTCGCACCGAAACCTAAGCAACCTGGGGCCATACGCCTATGCGTGGACATGCGCCTGCCAAATAAAGCGGTGAAGAGGGAGAGACACCTGACGCCCACGATGGGCGACATCGTAGCAGACCTAAACGGAGCTCGGTGGTTTTCAAAGTTGGATCTGAACGCCGGGTACCATCAGCTCGAGCTACACCCAGTTAGCCGAAACATAACCACGTTCTCTACACATGTTGGTCTTCAAAGATACAAGCGTTTAAGCTTCGGCGTGTCGTCAGCCGCGAAGGTTTTTCAGAACTCGATTAGAGAGACTGTCAGGGTTGCCGGGAGTAATAAACCTGAGTGACGACATCCTAGTCTTCTCTACGACGCTTGAAGAGCATCACATACACCTCCGCGCCACCCTGCAACGCCTAGCTGACCACGGCCTTACACTGCACCGGGCCAAGTGCTCCTTTTACAAAGAATCAGTGGAATTCTTCGGATACATATTCTCGAGGGACGGACTCCAGGTGGCCCCAAAGAAGGCAGAAGCAATCAGGTCGGCACCAAAACCGACATCGGCAACCGAGGTCAGAAGCTTCTTAGGGATGGCCACGTACTGTGGCCGTTTCATCCCTTGCCTGACGTCCCTCTTGGAACCCCTACGTTTGCTGACCAAATCGGGACAACCCTGGACGTGGTCTGCGAAGGAGGACAAAGCATTCACAGCCGTCAAGGACGCGCTGATCGACGACAAGGTCATGGCCTACTTCCGACCACATCGACGCACGGAAGTCGTTGTAGATGCCAGCCCGGTTGGTCTGGGGGCCGTCCTCATGCACGAAACGGAGGCACATGAATGGGTGCCCACGGCGTACGCCAGTCGGGCGTTGACTGCGACCGAGATGAGGTACGCACAGATTAAACGGGAGGCCCTGGCAATCAAGTGGACGTGTCAACACTTTCACCTATACCTATATGGACACGAGTTCAAGGTTGTCTCAGATCACAAACCGCTGGTGCCACTGTTTGCCGGGACAGCCAGACTCGCCCCTCCTCGCATCGAGAGGTGGGCTGTGCAGCTACAAACTTATCGGTTCTAGGTCATCTACCGCCCTGGGGCGGACAACCCGGCGGATTTCTTGTCGAGGCACCCCGGCTCAGACTCCACTGACAAAGGGGCGGAGGACACGGAAGAGGCCGAGGAATTCGTGAAGATGCTGTCGCAGGAGGCATGCCCCGCAGCCCTCACGCTGGAAACCATCGGGAAGGCCACAGAAGAAAATGAGTGCCTTACCAGAGTGAAAGCTACTTTAACGAATCGTACCTGGAAGCACTTCCTGGATGGGGTCAGCGCCCCCACGACCACCGAACAGCAGTCAAGACAGCAAATGTGGAGAGCTCAGAGTGAACTCGGTGTGGGGCCACATGGGATTGTCCTCCGGGGCTCTGCAATCGTGATCCCGCACAGTCTACAGAGAGAAGTAGTGCGCCTGGCTCACCAAGGCCATCAAGGGGTGTCCAAGGCCAAAGCACGACTGCGCAGTAAAGTATGGTTCCCAGGCATGGACTCGGCGGTGGAAGAAGAAATCAGTAGCTGCCACTCGTGCACCATCACAAGTCAAGACCCAGCCCCTCACCCGGTGATCACTGAAGATCCTTGTCACGTACCGTGGTCGAGGCTCAGCGTAGATTTTGGGTCCTTCCCAGATGGACGCCACACCCTCGTGGTGATAGACTCGTACTCACGATTCCCGGTAGTGCAGGTGGTAACCTCCGCGGCATTCGTGCACGTGAAGAAGGCGATGGAGAAGATCTTCAACCATGATGGGCCTACTGGAGGAAATCAAGTCAGACAACGGTCCACCGTTTCAGGGGAAAGATTTCCAGACGTATCTGACAGCGAGAGGAATACACCACCGGAAAGTCACCCCACAATGGCCACAGGCAAATGGCGAGGTCGAGAGATTTATGAGGACTTTGAACCACGCTCTCCAAATCGGTGTTGAGGGAGGAGAAGACGCGGAAGAATGCATGTCTGAGTGCGTACCGGCAAACACCCCACTCCCCGGTGCGCTCCGGCGCATCTGCTGTTCAAGAAAGCGCCAAGAGACTGTGTTCCGATGGTGCCGTCCTGGTGCCCTCCAGAACTAGACCAAAATGCCACGCAAGAGAGAAGAAGACACAACAACGAAAAATCCAGCCGGGCTCGGAGAGCCCAGCCCAGGTCTCTGGTGGTTGGCGACATGGTTGTCCTCAAACAAAGACACCTAAACTGGAAGTATGACACCGCCTATGAACCCGAGGTGTGGGAAATCGTTAACATCCAAGGCACCATGATATCCGCAGCCCGAGGCACAAGAGCAGTGACACGTAATGTGTCATGGTTCAAGCGTGTCCCCCGCGGGCGCGAAGAGGCCAGTCAACCAGCGGAGGAGGCGGAGCCCATGGGTAACGAGCAGGATGTCAACGAGATGCAGACAAGCCAGCGGGAAGTGGAAACACCCATACCGAGACCTGAACCGGAAAGGAGAGACATCCAGGACAGCGCCCCAGGAGAGACCCGGGATCAGGTGGAGCAACCCAAAGGTGACGGAGCGACGGAGAGTCAACGGAGCCAGAGGTACCATCTAAGGCCTATCCCGACTCCTAGCCAGAGACTGAGGGACTATGCCTGCAAACTGGACTCCCGCAAAAAGGTCTCGTGACCTGGACTATTGATCTGTGAGTTTGGAGGGATGTAGTGACTGAGCCACCCGGCCCGTCCGTGCACGCACACACGCACGCATACACCTCAGCCGCGGGTTTAGCCCCTGGGTATAAATAAAGGGGCGCGAGACCGCTCGGGGTCTTCGGCCATTAGCAAATAGCCAGAGAGTGTGGTTTATTGTGTCCTGAGTATAAGTAGGCCCCACTTCGTGCCCTAGGTATATCACTGCCCCTGCGGTCACCACAGGTCATATATGTGATTTATTGGCGTCTGACAATTATATGCCTAATGCTTCTCTGAGGTACTACGCGCTCTGTCTGTTAAGCACACACGACATTCAGCTGACAGTGCTACACTCCGTGCTATAAGCTTAACGTGCATCATGTTTGGTCGATTGTATTTATAAAGAAAACACGTCTTTTTACCTCACCGTCTATCGTCTCCGGCAACGAATTCCAATCACAGCGCTCAAAACCCTCTGTTCTTTTGCAATAAAGTAAACCAGGCAGCAAATTTCATATCGAAGGATTAGCCAAACTACAGTATTTTTTCTCCTTTAGTGCCATCTAGTGTTTTAACAGCAACAAAGCAACTCTGTTTAGGTATTCTGTATTCTCGTGTTAAGCCTAGTGGTGAACATGCACATGTTTTTCTCATGAACTCTAGTCCAAAATGAACCTGTTGAATCTTTTGTAACATCACTTAGAGTGCTAGTCAATGACTGCGATTGAGGGGTTCCCTTCTCAATCGATTCCTGATCTCTTGCCAATTCATCCATTTTACGTTGAAGTAAGAGTTGTTTGCTTGATAACTTTCAACAGTTCCACTCCTGACCCCCCCCCCCCCTATTTTCTTCACATTCTTACATACTTTGCTAAAATGACTGAAACTGTCTTTATTTCTTCATGGAGCATTTTCCCTTAATATGTAGTTGTTTTTGTGTCTTTTGCATTAAGTGGGAAGGGTATACCCAGATGTGGGTCCCGTGCTCACTGCACCACTGGATTCAAGCTATCCTGGCTGATGAGGGGTGATACCCTAAAACTGGTCTCAGGATGCTTGTTTCCAGTCTAGGGCGGACCTGGCTTGGCAGTTCAGGTTGGACTGTCTCCATGGGGAACTGGGTCAAGACTGATTTGCATATGGATGAGTCCAAACTGGGGTGGGGGTGGTGTGGTCAGCAAAATAATGGTGGATTAAACCTAGATCCTTGTGACTGGGGGTGAATGTTTGCATTGTTCAGCATTCCATCCATCAATTGTTTCTTTTGCATTTGTTGATCTGTGCTTCTCAGCAAGAATGGTTTCTATATGACTTACATCTGAAAATGCTTGTCTCTTCCATAGGATCTGAATAGAAGGAAGCATAGGAATAACTAACTGTAAAGTGTCAAGTGTGTGAATGTATGCAGTAAAGAAAGCATGTGTGATACGCTAAACCAATATACAGAGAGTAAATAAATAAGTAGCTATCATGGGTGGCCACCTCCGAAACCCATGGGAACAAACACTCCCCTTACACTCGTCTTGCGCGAACATTATTCATTTATATCCCTCTCCTTCCGCGAACATTATTCATTTATATCCCTCTCCTTCCATACCCCCTCAGTGTATCTCCAGTTAATGACCAGCCCCCCCCCCCCCCCCCCAGTTCAACAAAAGCTACATTCCTCTCAGCTGAATCCCCACATATACATCCAATTGACATGCCATCATGAAAGGGCAGGTTACCATAAATATTAGAATATACTATCCGCAATATTGCCTAGTATCAATAGGGTACTTGTTAAAACACAAGACTTGCCACATACCAGCTGATACTGTAGAAAGTAAACCAACTGCATGGTCATGTCTGTGTATATCTCAATCAACAATGATGTATTGTTCCCCCCAGAAAAATGTTAAAAACCAAATAGAAAAAAAAGCAAGCGTGATTCTCACCTCTGTGTACTTCAAATAACTGCAATTTCCCTTTTGTAGTTAAGATTTGTTGCGTTTTCAAGTACACTTGAAATTATGTTGAGCTGTTTACTAGACATGAAGGCATAATTTAATGATAGTGATTGTGTGTTGCCTATGGAGATATTTTCTGAGGGATTCTCTGATTTTTGTCCTTTAATTTTCCTCTTTTGTAGAAGCAATACATAGAACATATCCGTGGGATTGCTTCGTGTTTGCCCTTGCCATATTTGTGACGTTAACAAACCAGATTCACAAATGGTCTCATACCTACTTCGGTCTTCCTTGTTGGGTCGTCTTCCTGCAGGACTGCCACATCATATTACCTCGGAAGCATCATCGCATCCACCATGTGTCGCCGCATGAGACCTATTTCTGTATTACTACAGGTAATTTGCAATTCATATCATTACAACCAAGAACGTCATTTTAACAACAAATTGTTGCCAATTTCTTTTTTTTTTTATAGCAACTGTTGACCAGTCTATGAATCCCAACACACATGTTGAGCTTTAAATGCAGGGCTTCTGTTGGAGAGCTAATGTACTTTATTCTGTTGGCACTTTCCATCAGTTCCCTCTGACAGTGTTTTTTGGTCAGCATAAAAGACTCCTATCATTTTACTTTGGGAGTGACAGAATTTTTGTGCCTTTGCTTTTTTTGGAATGTTCATCACTAAGGACTTGCTATTTTCGTTCCCAAACCATATACAATATGCACATCATCTGCTTTGCAAATGGGAATCCAATTTGCAGGTCTACCCATGTCGCGTTGTGAATTGGGGGGGTTGCAATATGGTCTATCTAATGAATATTTATTTAGCTGATCGCGATGTGGGACTCCCATGGTTGGCCACAAATTCAGGGGTGGACCCCTGTAATGGGCATCAGATCTTTGTCCTGGCATTTCCGTTCCCAAACAGTGAAACTTTTTTTTTTTTTTTTTTAAACAGGCTGTGTCAATTGAAGGAACTGGTGCTGCTTTAAATAAAAAGAAACTTTATTATTATTTTTTTAAATGTTGCTTTTGAGCAAAACATCAGGTTGCAGAGACAGTGGTTCCCTGGACCACTGCCTGCTCCCCGTATTCTCTTGACACAATTCCCAAAGGGGAAGAGGTCCGAAGAGTACCCCTTTGTGAATCAGTGATCAGCTGCTTTGAGGTTTCGGTATCTAATAGGTTTTGTAATACATATACCGAATCACAATTACATAAGAATGCCCCTTCCTAAATGCGATTTGATATGGGTAGCAAAACTCATTTTGCATTTTAGAATTTTTATTTCGACTAACACAATGAGATTAGTACATAAGAGAATGTAATTTTGGGGTCTCCAACCTCGTGATTTTGTGAATCACTAGTTTTGCGATCCTAAAAGGACTTTGACTATCAGACCCATAGCAATTTGAAACAAATCCAGACTTGATAATTGTAAAGCAAGCAGATGTATTTATTTTGGGGCCTGTTTGTAAACTGGCTCCCCACTAAACCGTAACCTGAATCAGCAAGTGGTTAGTAGCTTGTAGTACACTCCTTGCTTGAAGCTCTGAAACTTAACCACAGCCTGAACAAGCAAGTCCCTTGAAAAAGTATTTTTTTCAGAAGTGGATTCGGATTAATCAGCAGTTGTTGCTCATGTGGGGGAGGGGTTTACATATACCGCTGGGTTTGTATTTCATTTGCAGTGCAATTCACAATTAATTGTAAATGTACATGTATTCTTTGTTTTTCAAATCTCTTGTTTATATTCATGGCATTTTATACTTTTTTACCTGTATAAATAAACGACTGGCATAAGATTGCGCACAGTGTAAACCTGATTTCTGGAAAATAATTTTAGTTAAAGCTATCTGTAAGCACAAATGTACATAAATCACCTTTGGGTTCTGTCTCTTTGTCATACTTAACATGTGGTTATCTATGTCATCTAAGGGTATGGAGCTTGCTACAAAGCTGTTGATTCAGAACTTTAAATACTTATACAGTACATGTGTATACATAGATATACACCTCCTCTTACTTGCACATAGCCATTGCCTCACAACGCGATACATTACCTTCAGTAATTAGAAAGGGTACGCTTGAAGATTCGTTCCAGTGTTGGAGAACTTTAATAGTTTTACTCTCCTACTTTTTGCATGTCCAAAACGTCTTTTAATAGTCTGCTATTACCAATCATGTACACAGGGATTTCTTCATGGTTTTTCGGGTTAGCATGCATTGTATATGCACATCACCTTTCAATATTGATTACTCTTTTGTGCAGTTGATACCTTATGCACCAGCCCACTTTCTCCAGGCTAAATTAGTCCAGAAACCATTGTCATAAATCCCCCAAACATCAGTTTTGTCTGTTTTTAGAGGTATAGTGGCATAAATAGAGGATCCAAGATATTTTTAAAATGGAATGTGCTTGATATGTGTTTTTATTAAATGTTGCATCGCATCATATGTTGCACGGGTAATCTGTTCATTCATTCCTCATGAGTGAAGAGCAACAACTTCATTTATCCACCATGCTTCTTTGTGTAGTTACCTCTTGTGACGATCTATCTCATGAGAGATTTAGAGTATGGTTAGTTATCAAAAATCCGATTTGGGGTAAATATTTTCTTCCTCCATGATGTGCCTTGCCACTGTAAAAGTAATAGTTATTTAATATATTTCAGTGATATTCATTAAATGTTATTTTATCCGATCTTGGGGTTTCATTAATGTAGTACCTACAGCAAGGGCTCTGAATGGGGGGGTATGTTACATGTTCAGGAATTCAAATCATGTTGGATCTTTTTCACACTCTTTTTGGAAATGCTAATTAAATGGATGTCAGGCTTCTATCAAAAAACGAAATCCATAAAACAGAGTTCATACTACTCTATACTGACAACTCCTCTCTAAGAGCCAAAGGTTGCCGGGGTTCTTTTTCCTATTCTGCATTACTCCTTCTCTAGCATAATCAGTTAAATCCCTTTGTTTTGTCTAAGACTTCAACCTCAACGTAAACAAATACAACAATAAGCTAACCATACTACTGTCAAATCATGTACACCACCTGAGGAATAGCTAACCCTCTATTCCTCCAGCAGGTTGCAGAGCTGACGCTGAATCCCTTGTGCTATTGCATATTGATGGAGGTAACCCGCTTCTTGCTGGTCGACTGAAATCTTCCAACCTCTTACTGCAGCATCCTATTTTGTCTCTTATACAGAAATCGGACCATATCATCCCAATACTTAACAAATCGCAGTCTACTCTGGCTGCCACTAGAAGCCCACATCAATTTTAAAATCAACTGCATTACTCGCAAGGTTATCCACACCAATCTTTCATCTCACCTCAAAGACAAACTCCACAGAGCAGGCGAGTACCACCTCAAAATTGCTTGAACAAAGAAAAGAAAAGCAGCTAACCAAGCCTTCTCCTGCTTAGTTCCAAGACTATGGAACCCCATCCCTGATGCTCTCAACCTTCAGCAAACCTTTAGTAGACTCATGTGTTCAAAAACATTATCCTGCCTATTCATCTGTATCTTCTAACTGACAGCCTCCCTTTGTTCTAATCCTAGATACCTCTTTCAGCTCAAACTTGTTAACTATTACCTATCTTGTTCTGTGTAAAGTTCTCTATTGCCTTTGTGGCTTGCTCCGTGTTACATAAACATCTTAAATAAATACATCTACACACAAGGGGTTGATGCACCACAAAATGTTGAGCTCTGTATTCCAGTGCTACTGTGGGAAAAACATTGATGTTTTTACGATTTCTCGGAGTTTCACATGCAGCTAGTTTTATGCTTGAGGTTGGACTGGACAGGAGCATTGCTGTATGACTTCCATTGCGATCATCGAATACCAGCAGTGCCTCAGAAGATCAGGGGCAAACTACAATATTTAGTTTTCCTGGTGGTTGCCGCTCGGCAAACAATTTTGATTTCAAATATGCTCTCTGTACTTCAGATTCATCACATTTACCTCTTTCCAAGTAAGAGAGTCTGTCATTGAGTGTGGATTCTGCTCTCCGCTCTGCAAGTGCTCAACTTAAGTACATGTTTCCTGAGAGGTGACTTTGCCCAACTTGACCTGCTAGCAAAGAACTTGGCTGTAGAGGCAACTGCCAGTTCATTAACACATCACTGAAGTTATTAGGTCATTTTTAAATTGATAAACCTGCTCACTTGCTCATAGTAACTTATTTTGTGACTCTTTCCTGTCTTTGGGCTGCATAGCCATCACTACTGGCTTTGGTGCCTACCTATTGAAACAGGCTACCCTAAAAATAGGTGATACACCCAATCTACCCTTACCTCCAGTCAGGTGCCAACAGTCCCCAAAATTGAACTTGCGTGACATGAAGCTTCTTTCTTAATGGCATAATATCAGCCAAGTGCATAACTGAAATGCAATCCCTAAAGATTATACTCCGTTGGGGCAAGGTGATCCGGAAAGCTCACTCGGTCCGTAGGTTCAGTTTTAATTCTGATTGAGAGAGATCTTCTTTCCTACAGCCTTGTCTTGTTCAGTTACCTTCTCTACTGAGGTTATATGGACTATTGAGCAATGTTTTTGGCTTCTAGAGCAGTGGTTCTTAACCTTTTGACCCCTCTTAAGCAATCTGTGAATTGAACCTTAAAACAATGCACAAAATTACAGAACTAATTACAAACCAATACACAAATTATTAAATGTTTATTTAATTCACAAACGAAGAGCTCAACAAAAAACTGAGCTTTTATTTTATTGGAAAGGTTGGAGCTTTTCAGTATTTTGTTCAATTTCTAAAAGACGAATTAATATGCTAGACTCTAGTATATCCCTGTCTTTTTTGCTCTTATTGCATGCTCCTTTTCTTATCAGCACAAACCAGTGCTTCTTTTAAGGCACCGGTTTCCCATACTAGATTCAGTTTTCTGAACTTGTGCTGCTTTCATGAATCAATCTAACAGTACCAACTTTACCAACTTAATTTTTAGCTTCCAATTTTAAATTGCTCCACATTTACAGAGCATTTTCTTTTGATAAGGTGTGAATGATTGGTAGAGTAGCCGGCTGTCTGACTGCCTAGCAGAGTTCTGCACTTCTCCATGGCTGGTTAGAGTAATACGCTCTAAGTGCAGCCTTGCCCTCCCTAGAACCTTGTCCCATCCTTTTGCACTGTGATTTTTGCCCCCCAAAGTTAGCAGGTCTAAACATTTGCTACACCTATTGGGAAAACTGACTTTTAAGTGTATGCAGAAGGCATATTTGTCAACACTTGAATTACATTGGTAAGTTTTTTTTTTTGTGGTTGCAAAATTTCTGCGAGGTAGAGTAATTGGACAGAGGGATACAACAGTGTCATTGCTGCTGGTTAGATGGTTAGTTAGGGTAGTTGTACACCGCACGTTGATTAGACTTAAGATGGCCGGCGGAACGGAGCCCTGAACGGGAGCTCCCGGGCTGCGGCCTCAATTCTGTGGAATATCCTTCCCTGACCTGCCCCCACTGATGCCACCGACACCATACTGAATCCGGAGACGCTGCTCACCTCATCGGTTGCACACGACTGACCCCTCCACTGTCGTCCGAGCCCTGGAGCCTATCCTCGGAAGAGCCTCTTTCAACTGCTCTCTCTCTGGAGCCGCGACGGGGGTGGTTTTTGAGCTACCCGGTCTAGCAAGGAGCAGAATGTGCGAACTCCATTGGGCCCTGAAGGAGGAGACACTCAAGCCGACAAATCACTCTTACAAAGGCATCATTTCAAGTCGAAAACTACAGCTTTTGATCATCGCTTTGGCTCCGATATGGCCAACGCTCCCGATCACAGTTCTGTGAGCTTCTTCTGTTCTCTTCACTGTACAGCCGATTCTTGCAGAACAAAGCAATTTGAGACCCTCTGATCAAGGTGCCCTTTTTGGCTTTACCTTCTCAGCGCAGTTTTTCGCCCCTCGCAGCGACCGCTCTGGGGATACTGCCGGTAACTGCCTGTCTTTAAAATGGCGGCCAAAATTTCCCTCGATCCTCATCTACTCTCTTCTCACCGCAATATTTGTTTCCCGTGTTATTGCGGACCCCAAAGTTTGACAGCGCTCTCTACACTCTGTGGCCCCTTGACCCGCTCTAACCTGCTCTCACCCATTTTAGTCCTTGAGTGTAACTGCTTTTGAATACGCTACGATCAAAATGGTTCCCAACACATGTTAATGTACTGGTCTCTACCTGCTACTTTCAACATTTGCTGTATTGGGGCAGCAGTCTCCCAGGCTTCTGTACCAGCGACCCAACTCACAATTCCCCTACTGTAGTGAGGGTCTTTCTCTACCAGCCCGACTGTCCGTAAGTTGGCCGCCATGAGTGGGCTTTTCACCAAAGCTCCCCTTCTTCCCTTATTGGGAGGGATCCAGCATCCGTGCTCTGGAGTTTGAGACCCCTCTGAGAGAGACCACCGTGACAAGGGAGTCACAGACAGCAGAGGCTTGGAAATGATCCTACTACCGCTCAGAGCCCAGCTCCACACACCGTGACCGGCGCTCACGATGGAACTTTTTGACGATGCCCCCCTTGGCGGAATCTAGAACTTTCTGTATGTACTGCGGTGCCCGAGTAACCTTTGGCCGAGGACCGGTGGAGCAGTCCTATGCAGCTATAGAGGAGTTTGGCTCTGGTTCAACCCTTGGCTGTCAGCTACCCGGCCGGACGCTGGACACTGTTTTTCCTCATCTCCCCATTGTATTTCCTCCCCACTCCCCCTTAGGTTTATGCTATGCTTTTTTAACTCGTGGAACTATGCTCCAGCAACTGATGTAACTTTGTTACTATGTTATTAAAAACGATGTCCTTCCTCATGTAAAGCACTCTGATACCTTTGGGTCTAGCCAGCGCTTTATAAACCTTTTCATATAAACTAAATGAAGCTCCTTTCTTAATGTCATAAAATCAACCAAGTGCATAAATGAACTGCAATCCCTACAGATTGTACTCCGATGGGGCAAGGGGATCCTGAAAACTCACTCCGTCTTTGGGTTCAGTTTTAATTCCGATTGAGAGAGATGTTCTTTCCTACAGCCTTGTCTTGTTCAGTTACCTTCTCTATTGAGGTTATATGGACTATTGAGCAATGTTTTTTGGCTTCTAGAGCAGTGGTTCTTAACATTTTGACCCCCCCTTAAGCAATCTATGAATTGAACCTTAAAACGATGCACAAAATTATAGAACTAATTACATATCAAACACACAAATTATTAAATGTTTATTTAATACACAAACGAAAAGCTCAACAAAAAACTGAGCTTTTATTTTGATTGGAAAAATTGGAGCTTTTCGGTATTTTGTATAATTTCTAAAAGATGAATTAATATGCTAGACTCTAGCATATCCCTGTCTTTTTTTTCTCTTATTGCATGCTCCTTTTTTATCAGCACAAACCAGTGCTTCTTTTAAGGCACCGGTTGCCCACACTAGATTCTGTTTTCTGAACTTTTGCTGCTTTCATGAATCAATCTAACAGTACCAATTTAATTTGTAGCCTCCAATGTTAAATTGCTTCACATTTACAGAGCATTTTTTTTTGATAGGGTGTGAATGAATTGTACAGTAGCCGGCTGTCCGACTGCCCAGCAGAGTTCTGCACTTCTCTATGGCTGGTTAGAGTAATAAGCTCAAAGTGCTACCCTACCCTCCCTAGAACCCGGTCCCATCCTTTGGCACTGTGCCCCCCCCCCCCCTCCAAAGTCGGGAGGGCTAAACGTTTGCTACACCTATTGGGATAACTGACTTTTAAGTGTTTGCAGAAGGCATATTTGTGAACACTTGCAGTACAATGGCAAGTTTTTTTTTTTTTTGTGGTTGGAAAATGTCTGCGCGGTAGAGTATTTGGACAGAGGGATATGACCGTGGAGGAGTGTGGCTCAATGGTTAGAGCGGCAGACCCTGATGCAGAGTTCTGGCCAGGGACCAGGATTCGATTCCCGCCTCGGCGGGGTCTCGGGCTCAATTTCCTCGGACCTGTTAATTCTCGCCTCGGTGCCTATTCTAATCACGGGCCCCACGCTGCAACTCTGGGCAATAGCTTGCTTAGCCTCCACACCGGCCCCAACAGCGCTAAGGATGCCTGGCTTCACCCTGGGGGTGCCCAGGAGTGGACACTTCACAGGGAAAGCCAGGAGGGGTTCCACAGCGGTATGAGTATCAGCGCCAGGAAGCCGCATAGGCGACACCGCAAGGTGACCGTCTGGTGACAGTGCGCTCTATAAGTACCATGACATTTACATTTACATTTGACCGTGTTTTTGCTGCTGATTAGGAATGAAAGGGAGTCACATTTGTCCAAACGCTATCTCTCTTGTGGAAAATATCAGTTGCAGTCTTAGAAACTTCCCAGTGGTGGAAAATGTACTGCAGTGGAAGTTTCACTTTTTTTTTTTGCAGAGTATTGATCTACTGTACTGTCCGTGTCGAGAATAGTGTACACTTCAGCAGTTCCCGAATGCGTTGTTGGCTAAAGATTATGATGAGTCATCAGAATACTTCTGTGAGGTGGCATTTTTAAAAAAAAAAAAAGCAAGCTGCATTCTACTGGCCTGCTGTCATTAAAGGAGTAACCCACTCACGGGTTCTCTCTGATAAGGTCGTTGTTTGAGAAAGACATATGAAGTAGCATCCTTGTATCACTTATCCTTGTATCACTTATAGTAAAGTGTGAGTGACGTTTTGTGGCAAAAAAAAACAAAAAAAACTTGTCAGCTGCTATCCTGAAGGGTTTCTAAACATAGCAGAACAGAATTGATGCTGCAAAAGAAAAATGGAGATAGTTAAACAGTATAAAGACGTTGACCTAAAATTAAGGCTTTTCCATCATTGAATCTTTGTTGGAAAAAAAACTGTTCACGAATGTCCAGGTAAATTAGTAAGGAAGGCAAGGTCATTTCGGCTTACTGTTCACAGGAGTCTTTTTCGAGTGTTTCACAGTTGTATAAAGAACAATAACAAGCAAAATGATATGTAGTGGTAAAGTCAGTATATGTTCCACAAGCTAAGCTAACCAACTTGTGTCAATGATGGCATTTATTTCTGTTAATTCCTAGTGGGTTATTATGAATTGTTTATCCATATTTATTACTGACCGGTATCTTACCGGGTCAACATTCAAAAGGTGTTTTGCATTTTGGGACAAAGCTTATTTGTACCTTATGGGAAAGATGGTGGGGTGGAATGGTGTTATGGGTATTTGGGGGGGGATGTATACTTTTTTAAATATATATTTAATTTCATGGACACGTTGTGCCGTTATAAAAAAGAGAAGGATCTGTCTGGTGTACTAACCTGTAAATTAGGTGTCCCATGTGCTGAAAGGCGAAAATGTTCCTGGGGCCGATTCTTCAAGTGTGGTCAATTTCACTGCAAGTCAGTGTCAAAGAATACATATTGTTATTATTGAAAAGGTAGCTACTATCTGTCTCCACCAGTGTGTGGAGGTGTCATGCATTGCCCCATAGTGGATGGTGTGAATGAAGAATAGTGTTGTGTAGGAAATGCCACACTACCCAATATCTCATCATGACTATGAAAAAAGTCCTATTCATGAGACTTGCATCTCTAGCTCAAGTCTTCTCTCGTCAGCTTCGCTATGTATAGTTTTGTAAGGATCTAATACCAAGTACTGTAACATTTTGAATTATAGGTATTTCAAGCGGGTCTTTCATAGTTCTTAGTCATGTGTTTTAAGGATATTTCCCCAGTCTTTATCTCTATAGGTTTTACCTATTATTTTTTGTCAACACATTTTAGGGTCTTTCAGTAATATGGAGTGTTTGGGTGAGATGAGGGCGCTGTACAAACAAACCCCAGATCATGTCTTTGCACTTACTCCATTTCATTGCATATAATAGTATTGGGGTTTCCTGAAGTTTGACAGAACCTGATTCCAGTATTGTGGTCCGAGAGTGTAGTAATTGTTTGTATTTCCAGATCTGGTTGTGCAATACATTAAGATCTTATTTTAATGGATCTTTCTACTTACCATTGCTTCAGCAAGACGTGTCGGTGAGTTGCAATCGCCGTAAATCCTCTTTTTGCTTGTTTTTCCCCAAATGGGTCAACCCATTACCACCGGTTCTTTTTCTCTCTCCACATCGTACAGAGGAGGCGGCGAGGGCTACATAGGCTGGATCTAAAGATGGTGGTCAATTTTTGCATTGACCTCACCAGGGATTTCCGGATTGATGACCAGTTCTTTGAAGAGTACGCACGCAACAGGAAGGCAAAAGCTGTTTAAAATCAAACCATGTTTTAGTGGATTATCTTCTGTGTTAAAATGTGTTGCGCCAAAGTGCTTAAGGCCCATTACACCAGGGCCAGCTCTTCTACCTCGGCATTAGCAAGGGGTCTCCTGTGGCTGAAACATGCAGAGTGGTAACAATGATGGTTCTTCATACTTTTGCTGACCACTACTGCTTAGATTCAGAAGTACAGTGGAATGGCCCATTTGCCTGTTCTGGACTTCCTTTCTTTACCATCCCTTCAATTCACTCCTCAAAATGGTGTGCTACTTGGTAATTATTCAAAAGATAAGTAATCTGCTGGCAGAAGTATGCACCAGAAGACAAGCATTTGCAATGTAATCGGACTCCCATTTGTGAAAGTTAGAGCTGTTGGCGTTGTAAATGACAATGTCTTTAACTTATGTTTATGAAGTGGATGTATTTGGTGTGTAGTGGAATCATGTGGGTTGGATTGAAATTGTTAGCTGTGGAATTTTGTGGCTTGGAATAGTGTGGTGTGGGATGAGTATGGGTAGTGCAATTGTGTCATGGTGTGCAGTGGAATTACGTGGATAGTAATGATGTGGTATTGAGTCTAATGGAACTATTTAGAGTGGGGTTGTAATAGTGTAATTATGTGGATTGGTGTTGTGGAGTAGTATGTAGTGAAGTTTAATTATGTGGTGTGCTGTTGAATTTACTTTGTGTATACCTCTTTATGTGCACATTGTAAATTTGTACTCTTACATATTGTTCATTTTGTCTGCATATATGTACAGGCATGTTGGTACACTGATGTAGTTTCTACGTATGTGCATACATTCGCACAAATCTGTACAAAGCACTAGAGTGCCTTGACCGTAGTAGGGAGCGCTATCAAATGTGATAGCAGAATATATGCTGGCACATTGTGCATGGATGGGTTTGTGTATGAATGCCCGTGCTGTGTTTTGTCCCTTTACAGAATTTTGCTGCATTGCTGCTGTGAGTCTCTGCAAAGGTTACCTGCAGGTTAATTTAGGGTTTTAATAGTGGCAACTGTTTCGGAGGGAGGGAAGCTGAAATGCTGCCAAGAGGGTGCTCCTCAAGCTAACCCTGTGCAAACAACTTCTCGAGTATGTCTTGCCTTCTCTGACGCCAACCGTACTTCACCCGAGTGCCCAAAGCACTGGAGGCCGAACTGGCACCGAGAAGGCAGGGGGCACAGAGGGAGAGAAGGCTGAGCAGGCAGAAAGACAACACTGATGAACAGAGTGGATGAAGCATGCAGCGTTGAGGACAGAAGACTGAGCAGGCAAACCGCCCACATGGATGAGTAGGCAGAGGGGGTCAGAGGGCTGAGCAGGCAGAGAGCCCACGTGGATGAACAGGGTTAGATGAAGCAGGCAGTGTAGAGGACAGAGGGCTGAGCCGGTAGAGGAGCCAGAGGGCTGAGTACTCAGTGTGTGTAAGGATGGATGAAGCAGGCAGGCAAGAGGATTGAGCAGGCAGAAGGTGTGAGCATGGATTGTGCAGGCTTGAGCAGTAAGAAGGCTTGGCTGGAGTGCGAGCAGGCAGAGAGGATGGGGCGACGCTCAATGTTGCATGTATTCATTCCTTGCATCCAGGGGTAGACCGTCTTGGGGCACTCGTTCTCCTCCAGCTTATTGAAGAGGCTCTTGCCCTGGGTGCAGTCCAGCTTGAAGTGTGGCTGGTGCTCGGTTTAGGCTGGGCAGCGAGCACGGGCCGTTTGTCCCAGTAAAAGCTGGCTACCTTGGCCGGCTGTAGGCTGTGCTGACTGTATGGTGGTAGTAGGTACGCATGTGTACAGCACACCCCGAAAAAGTATTTTATTATGCATTGTTTTGGCTGGGCTATATTTGATTTCCCGGCTCAGTCAGCGATGCCCAGAACCTTCAACACATGCAATAAACACTTCTTGCTTTGATAATGCAACCTTCCTTAAAGGTCTGCTCCCTAAGTTTTTCGCTGCTCAGAGAGCTAATGTTGAGATGGGCGCTCACTGTGGTGCTGAACTGTGCCACAGCTAAACCTTTGGAACCTATGCAAGATTGTGAGCTCAGATTCTTCACATGGAAAATGACTTGTAGCGGTCTCCTTTGCCAGGAGGATCGGTGAGAGTCAGCATGTTCATTTGAAATCAAGTTCTATCCTGACACAGTCAGTTTCTGGACATACCCAAATTTGCGCGGGAGGGGTCTCCTAGTTCTGTGTCACCCAGTCTTTGCCGGGTGTTCAAGTCAAGACTGATAAGCACTGTGTATTGTAAATGTTAAGAGGGTGCTTAACTATTAGGACAAAATGATAAATCATTGTAAACTACATCTAGGTGCTTTGTGGCCTTTAGACACCCCAGGCTGAAGCATGCATTGCCTGTAGGCTCCATCACTGGATTGTTAATTGTCTGCATCAAGTTTGCCCACCAAAATGTTCAACGACCACAGGTCTGGCGAGTTTCAGGCCACTCAACAAAAAGCAGGACTACAATGGTTTTATTTATGGAAACCATACCTCTGCTAGACATATGAAAAGCAGTCATCTGGTCATCGCCTAGGACTGTATGCAAGCAATGCAGTACCCGGAGGCTGAGGTGATGGCACTGAAGAACCTGTTTTGATGATGGAGCTACCCTTCATCCACCTCGCAGATACTCGTTGTGTAGTCCTCCATTCAAATGGCATATGAACCTATAAAAGAAGCAATACTGGAGAAGACTGTAACTTACTTGTAAATGTGGCTCTCCAGCTGTGGTATCTTTAATAGCTTCAGATGTGTCCTCCTTGGTCTTTCATATGTTAATTTTCTAGTTTTTGATGTTGCATGTTTGGTTACTCATGCTGCAAACTCTGATCAAAAGAGTAGCCAAAGGCAGAAGTCACTGCAGGGCAGGAAATGTATAGGAAAACTGTGCTGAACTGGCTTAAGAAAAGAGTCCGTTGACTGAATGGCTATTTAAAAATTCTTCATGTTCATTTTAACTGGAGAGTGTCCAGCTTGGCACAAAAGAATAGTCAAACACCGTCTAAATCTATCAAAGGCCATTAATGCTATGCTGTAGATCATCTTTTACAGGTAAGTAACTTATTCTTCTCAAGTGAGCCTGTATCCAGGGCATCTCTGCTAACTAGGAAGATTACTTTAAGAAACACACAGGGGCCTTGTTGGTTTACATCTGTATTAATATTGATGTGTCGAAGGCAACATTAAGGTGTATTGAGAAACAATAAAAAATCACTACACTGGTTCTCCATGTGCATGAATGTGTTTGGCTTCTTCACTGATGACGTTTGCAATCTAGCTTGTGGTATTGAAAACACTATTCTCTTTTGCTGTTACTTGTTCCTATTACAGAGTTTTATCTTCTCTTTAATTGCAGGTTGGTTGAACTATCCATTGGAGAAGATTGGATTTTGGAGGCGCCTTGAAGACACAATTCATGGATTTACCGGGGAGAAACCACGGTCTGATGACTTGAAGTGGGCTCAAAAAGTGAAATGAAACATTGCCAGCCTTGTGCTGTCCCTGACTTGTTGCCAACTATATTTTTTAAGAAATAAGCCATCAGCCAAAAATCCAAGACTTGCAAAGAATAACAGACTTCTAAACGGGAGATAAAAGTGCTAACCTACACCCTGCAAATAAGAACTTGGCATTTTGATCTTCAGTCACTTGAGCAGAAGAAGGGTTAGATTTCTGTTCACACAGCGCTTTTCAGTGTAACTGTCTATGCTGATGTTTTAGGTAGAGTTTCACCATACCGATTCTCATAAGACCATCATATGAGCCAGAAAGAAGCGAATGTAATAAAACTTGCACTAAGGAAACCCTGGGTGAAACTATAATAATTTGTTGTATCAACATTAATATACCGTTTAGCAGTCGCTAGATGTCAGACACATGAGGGGTAGCAAGAGAGAATGCTGTCTTAGTGTCATTGCATTGTGGAGAAAAGCCTGTTATAATACAATGCATGAAAACTGCATATCGAAGTAACCAAACAAACCAATCCACCATGCTCTGCAACAATGATAGGAATAGTTCTTCCTAATTGTAGCTTCATTTTTGAGCTGGGTCTTCCCAATATGCAGTAAGATCTTGGCTTCATAGGCTGTTGGCCATAGGACACAGACTAGCCCAAATGTTGCAATCCCAAATTATACAACCATGCATTTGTTTCCTGTCCTCAAACAGAATTCTGAATCTTGTTAAGTGATGTTGTAAGCAATGACAGTATATGTTAGTTTACTCCAAACATACAGACACACACATGCACTTACGTCAGTTTAAGGGCTTGTTGCTCAGGCTGGTATATATTCCTTAACACTGGTCGAGAGTAGCCCTAGTACTGGATACCTGTGTTAAGTTCTCGTGAGCAAAGGAATCGGATTTCTTCTCTGCAAAAGGGCATTGTTTAAGGGGTGATGATGTTTTTTAAGGTGCTTGCTTTTTTCTGTAAATAATACAAAGCCTTAAAATATTTTTGTTTGTGTAATGGGAAAATTAATTTGATCTGAATGTATATAATATATTTATAACAAAAAGCAACTGGATACTGCTAACCCTGTTAAAGAAATCTTGTTTGCTGAAGTTTGTGTCTGTGTTTATGTTCTTTCACAAAGCTTTGTCTTGTGCATTGTTCCTCTCACCTGCCCCCCCCCCTTTATTGGATTGAATTGAATTGACAGTTATTGTTTTATCTTCCTAGATGATGTGTTTTACCTTTTACCACAGTAACACCGTACACATTTCTGCCTGGCTACTATAATGTTGTTTCCTTTGTGTCGGCTACGTACTTACAAATTAAGACAATCACCATAGTTTTTTTACATGGATGCTTGATTTTTAAGGTTTTCACCATTACCTTAAAATATCTTGGAGCAAACTAAAGGTCTTCCGTAACATACTCCCGTAAACTTTTCCCTTGTCTAGTGCTCAGCTGCAGTACTGCCCATTACATAACTCTGGCTTCTTGTGGTGTTAATCTGTGTCTTTCTCTAATCTCTGATGCTAGCACCATAGCACCATATCCTGGGCTCTTACCTTGTCATCCAAATCTTCCATCACTCAGGCTATTACTTTGCACATGTCACTATTGTCCTTCTTTCATCTCCCCTTATTCTACAAACAATTTTTCGATTCCCTCACTGGTGTGCCTGCAACCTAACACAAGCCTGATTACATTTATGGTGTAGGCTACCAAAGAGATATGTTCTGCATCTGAACTCTTAAACCTAGTGCAGGAATAGCCCTTTATTCCTGCCTTCTGTACTCAAGATTACTAATTAAGATGAATCTCTTGCTCTTGTCAAGCTTCACATGTTTCAGCTCCTTTCAATGTCCGGTGCAAGAACATTCCTCAGGACTTGGTGTGGAGGCTCATTATAACACTTTGCCTGAACGTTAGCAGCCATGTTTTTATTATGGTTTATCAAAGTAGGCCAAATCATGAGTAGGGCGATTTGTGTCCTGTTTTTACCCTGCAAGTTTACCGAACCCTCGCTCCTAGATGTTCCTTGGTCTGTGAACCATTTTCTTATCTTGCTAGCATGCTGCTTATCACAAGATTTCTTTGTGCTTCCCATTTTGGAAACACTCCCCCCTCCCTTCGTCTCCAGGCCCACGTCTTTGCCGGACAGTCGTGGGCGGTTTGATCTGTTCCACATCAAGAGTAAATTATTTAAATAGCCAGCTTCTTTGGACTTAAGCAGTGAGATGCTGTATTGAGAGAGGCTGACACTGGCACCATAAGAAAATGAGTATGCTTGAATGTATTTCACTGAATACATCTGCTAGTCATTGTACTAAGCTGAATTCCACTCCATAAATTGTTGGCTCAATATTCCACTGTAGATCGGGACAACAGCAACATTCCCACGTAGGCCACACTGCGCACACACACACACACGCTTAGTTTCCATCCACAAGCATCTAATGCTTAACCTGCCTGTCTCCTTTTTGTTGCTGCAGTAGTCGCCAAGGCACATCAACAAAAACAAGCACAACTCTGGCACTTACAATATCGAAACCCAATCTTTACAAGCCACATGACACACCCACACTGTTCAATCTAAACACTCTCATGGAATATTTTGCTACCCATTTGAAATGCGATTGGCGCCTTATCAGGAATATGCAGAACTATATGAATGCTCTTAGATACAGTATACACAAGCATACAGTGGCTACTGCAAGCCTTAAATCCCTAGCTCCATATATTGCAGAGCTGCCGTTTAAACAAAGTAAAATTAGGACTTAGCGGTTAAAACGATTCTAACCGATAAAACATCCCCTAAGTGAATATTTGCTATGCAGTAGGAACTGGAAAACACGAGATTTAGCTATATTTTTAGTGCTTTAGTTCTCTCTGGTGTCAAATCAGTATAAGTGCAGCCTCTGTATCTAAGCCCTTTTCTGTGGCGGATTCTCCTGCTATGAGTCATTCGCACTATGCTAAGTCACTTAACATGCTCTTCTGACTATCACATAGGGCCAGGATTCACTTAACCTACTTATTCTGTTTTCAGAACACGACTCGCCTCATATAAATTCAGCTCACTGCACATTATTGCTGTGTAGTAGCTAGCAAGTTGTCAGCTGAGCAGTGAGCGGGGTCTCAGTCCAGGGCAAGAGGCTCTACCTGGAAATCGCCCTCCTTGACTGAGAGTGGAAAGGAGCTTTGCTGTTTAGAAAACTCAGTGGTACAAAAGGGGATGGTGATGGAAGGAGCATCAGAACCAATCAAACACTCACACCCAGTCAAAAGATCTGGGTTTTATCCATCACCGTTCTTTAGCCCACTCTGCCACCCCAGTTCAGACATTGCTATGTGCAAATCAGTCTGACCCTGTGCCTCATGGGAACAGTCCAGCCCGAACTGCCAAGCCATGCCTTCCCTGGACCGGAAACAAGCTTCTGAGGACCGGTTTCTGGCATTCCAGCCGTCTTCAGCCCGGCTTGCTTGAATCCAGTGGCAAAGTGAGCAAGGGACTCACGTCTGAGCATGCCCTGCCACACTTATGGCGGCCAAAAGCGGTACAAAAGGGGGTGGTGATGGACGGAGCATGAGAACCAATTAAACACTTGCACCCAGTCAAAAGATCTGGGTTTGATCCATCACCGTTCTTTAGCCCACTCTGCCACCCCAGTTCAGACATGGCTATATGCAAATCAGTCTGACCCTGTGCCTCGGTGATGGGTCAAACCCAAATCTTTTGAAGCTTGTTTCCGGTCCAGGGAAGGCATGGCTTGGCAGTTCGGGCTGGACTGTTCCCATGAGGCACAGGGTCAGACTGATTTGCATATAGCCATGTCTGAACTGGGGTGGCAGAGTGGGCTAAAGAACGGTGATGGGTCAAACCCAGATCTTTTGACTGGGTGTGAGTGTTTGATTGGTTCAGATGCTCTGTCCATCACCACCCCCTTTTGAACCGTTTAGAAAACTCAGGCATCAACATGGTGGGTACAAAGATCACTGTGCCAACAGACCCTCCTAAAATAAATGTCATCTGTACCTAACACTCTACACGTTTCACAATATGATGGTCTGAAAGGTATGCTTACTGTAGTCGCCCTCCCCTCCCCCAATGGACAAGAACATATCATGAAGCTCTGATAGCCCTAGAAAGGATACCTATGCCGGTTTTGATGTAACTGTGCTGCTAACAGTGTATACATTAACTCGGAAAATGTACAAAATAGTGTGTGAGCTGAAGACAGTGCAACTCCGAAACCTCAAGAAGTGCACTCTCCTCTGTATTTCCAAGTACGTGCCATTTGAGTAAAAGCAGGTGCCTGGCCCATTTTGGATCTGCATACAGAAGTAGGACATATTCGTGATACAGTTCTAGGACGACAAGTTTGACTTTTATTCATACTGATTCTGTCAAAATGAAACTTGTAGTCTGTGGTGCCAAAACAAGTTTAAACATTTGGTAAAAACACCTATTCAAACCAGAGCGACCATATGTACTGGAAACTTATTGATGTGTGCTTGTTCTTTCCACCCAGAAGAAAAATGCATTAGTAGAGTGAACATTGCACAGAATGCAAAAGCAAAGTGCTATTGGCAAATCTCACCCTGCCCTAGCTGGATCGCAGTCTCCGTGCTGCTTTCAAATAAATAAAGACTGACATACTTGGTATAAATCAATGCTTAGTGGTCCTCGCACAGGCTTCAAATAAACACATACCCCATCGGCATGGCCCAACAACGTACAATCAACGTATTCATGATGTGAACAGCACCGGCAAATGAACCAAAGCATCCTGCAAATCTTGACTTTTTTTACTACCGCAGTTGCTTCTTTATATTGCAGCTGAGTGTACTGTCTCCAAGGTCCCTATAGCTAACGGTATCAGTATTTATTCACTAGCAGACTTCACCCTATGACCAGGTAGATCAGTAAGAGTCTGAAGATATACACTAAATCAATATTTATAAGCCCAGTCTATAATTGTGTCAAAGAATACATACCATAGTGGGAGACAGGTTTGGAATAACAGAGCACCAAGCAACAACAGTACGTATTTTGTGTCCTAAGTAGGAAAAAAATAATGTAGCCAATTGTCTGAAGAATAGGGCAGCAGGACTAGGTGTTTAATGCTCACCATTAACCTTCTATGTGCAGCACATGAATAGAACAATGAGTATACATATTTCCATCCATGTGCATCCTGATCATAGGGTGAGGCAGGAGTGATGGAAAAAAGCTGCTTGAGTTCTGGCAAATAAGACAGGGATGTGAGGCAAATAATGAAAAGTTACTTCTGAGGCCAAATTCAAAGACAAGGTTCAGAGAGCAGAATTAGGAGCAGGAAGGAAGAAAGAACAATCGGAATAAATTAGGTAAGGACGGAATTAAAAGCCAAATTCTTTATAAGCAATGAAAAAACACCTTTCTCATGATTTGTTATACATCCAAAAAGGGTATAAACTGATAGACGCTGATTTTGACAATATTTCAAAACAATATAAAACACTGACAAAAAACACCCCTGGCATTCATAACAAATAGACACTGAAAACAGAAAAGCCTAAGAAAAAAGAGCAGTGAAAGTGTTATCGTGTTATGTTATCAGTTTTTTTTACCTTAGTAAAAGAGCAGACCACATGATCTGCAGTATTCCATGATCATCTCGCCTTTCTCAAACCTCATTACAGCTTTTTACAGTTACAGACCATATTGCCAGCCTCATAGTCCAGTGTATAATTAACCAACAGAGGGTCCCAGTCTATGGGTGTCTGAACTGGGGTGGCGAAGTGAGCTAAAGAAGCATGATGGATTCAACCCAGATCTGTGATTGGGGGTGAGTGTCTGAAAAGTTTCAGCGCTCCGTCCATTATCTCCTTGTGTTTGCTTTGTTTGCCCTATGTTGGCAAGGTACGCCCACACGTGGGTCTCTTGCTCACTTTGCCTCTGGATTCAAGCTAGCCTGGCTGATGAAGGGAGTTACCCCGAAACCAGTCCCAGGATTCTTTTTTCCAGTCCAGGGAAGACCTGCCTGAGTAGTTCGGGCTGAACTGTTCCCAAGCGGAAAAGGGTCAAGACTGATTTGCATATGTCTGGGTCTGAACTGGGGTGGCAAAGTGAGCTAAAGAACGATGATGTATTCAAACCAGATCTGTGATTGAGGGCGAGTGTCTGAAAAGTTTCAGCGCTCCGTCCACCATCTCCTCGTGTTTGCTTTGTCACCCTGTTGCGGGGCAAGTGGGGCAGAAGGAACTGACGCAGAGGCGGTAGTCGTATGTTTAAGCGATGGCTTTATTTTTATAAACACTCGTTGTTTTCTGCTGGTCAGTCGTTCCCTGGCAAACGCGGCATGGTCCGTTCTGGTCGGACGTGAGGACTCCAGGCTCTCTTTGTATCTTCAACCAGTCTTAGCGTCTCAGGTGGCTCCGGAGGTGTTGTTGCCCCAAAAGAAAAGAAAAGAAAAGAAACCAAGGTTCAGTACAACCGTCCTCTTACTTATTACCAGGGACCGGGAGTGAGGGAAACCGAGTGCTCTGGTGCTCCGGGGTTTCAAGTGAGGAGGGCGTTGAGATTTGGTGCTTGTGATCGGGAGGAAGAGTATTTACAATATTCCCACTATGTACAAGGAAGTCTGTACACAACAAGGAATTTTGTACACGAGTGGCGGGGCGCTTTACTAGGCAGGAGGGTTGCGTCTTCCCACCCAACCACCTTCCCCCGTACCTGGTCGAGCCACGCTCCTCCTGCGGGAACGTGGCGGGGCGAGTCGTAGGAACGTTGGCCTCCTGGCTTGCCGTCGATGCTCCTCTGTTCCACACCCCTCTCCTTCGCTTCGTCTTCTTCCTCCGGTCTCGCTGCTATCCACTCCGCTCTCTCGCCTTCCACTCCTTCCACCTCCAGGGAAACGTCGTCCGTCGACTTCCTGGTTCTGCTCGTTCTTGACGGGTCCTGCGCGATGACGTCACATCCAGGGGGAGTCTCGTTAAAGGAGCCGTGTACAGTTTCGTCGTCCTGCCACCACCAAAGGGTTAGTCTGTCCTGGAGCCAATCGTCAGCAGGAGGTGGTTGCTGCGTAGAGGGCACAAAGGTAGGTGAGAGGGGGCGATGGCGGACCAACAGTCCGGTAATTTTTCGGACCCCTTAGTCGTCTGACCCGCCCGTCACATGCCTTCCCCCCCCCCCCCACTCCCCCCCCCCCGGCTGCTCACGCTCGGGGAAAGGAAGACCCTGGACAAGTAGTCTGCATTTCCATTCTCCGAACCTTTTTTATGTCTTACGGAGAAGGAATAGGGCTGCAGCGACCAGAACCATCGGAGGATTCGGGGATTGTGGCTCTGGTTCTTATACATCCACTTCAAGGGGGCATGGTCAGTATAAAGAATGAATGGCTTCCCCTCCAGGTAGTACTGTAACTTGTCTACAGCCCATTTGATTGCTAGACATTCACGCTCTATTGTGGGGTACCTACGCTCCCTAGGGAATAGCTTTCTGCTGGTGTAGAGCACAGGATGTTCAAGCCCATCTTCCCCCACCTGCGACAAGACCGCACCTATTCCTACATCTGATGCATCAGTTGCCAGTATGAAGGTTTTGTTAAAATCGGGGGAGATCAGGACGGGTTGTGTGGTGATTGTCCTTTTGAGGTCCTCGAAGGTGGTTACCGCTTCCTGAGATGGGTGAAGCAGGTCTCTGGGCTTTCTGAAGGAGGTTCGTTAAGGGGGTGGCCAAGTCAGCGAACCGTGGAATGAACCTGCGGTAGAATCCGATCAGGCCAAGAAAGGCCCTCTGGTCTCTTTTGTTACCTGGGAAAAGAGTGTTTTCAATGGCCTTGACTTTCTCCGCCTGCGGAGCGATTGTTCCGTCTCCCAGCACATAGCCTAGGTACTTCACTCTATGGAAGGCGGCTTTAGATTTCTTTGCGTTTATGTGCAATACTGCCTGTTTTAACGCTGAAAAAATGACGGTCAAGTGATGTAGGTGTTCTTCCCACGTGCGGCTGTATATAACTAGGTCGTCTAAATATGCGGAGCTGAATGTCGGATATGGTTGTAGAATGGTATTCATCAGGCGTTGAAATGTGGCCGGTGCTCCATGCAACCCGAACGGGAGGACCGTAAATTCGTAAAGATCATCATCTGTTATGAAGGCTGTCTTTTTTCGATCTTCCTCTCGCAGGGGCACCTGCCAATATCCCTTCGTGAGATCCAGCGTAGTAATGTAGACGGCATCTCCGAGTTTCTCAATCAATTCGTTAACCCGGGGAATAGGGTAGGCATCAAAGGTAGAGATGGAATTGAGGGCTCTGAAAACCATACAGAATCGTTTGGACCCATCAGGTTTGGGAACCATGACGATCGGGGAGGCCCAGCTGCTTGTTGAGGGACGAATGACCCCAAGGTCCAGCATGTTCTTCAATTCTCTCCTCACTGCTTCTCTTCTTGCCGTCTGGATCCTATAGGGTCTTTGCTTCACCATCTTGCCGGGCTGTGTTTCGATGTTGTGCTCTACCAATGTTGTCTTTCCAGGCAGATATGAAAAAATATCCGAGAAGGGCAAGAGGGTGTTCCTTAAGTCCTTCTTCATCTGTTTGGACAACTCATCGATTACCACCAGGTTATCTAGAGTGGACGGATTATCAGGTTTCGTCAGTATTAGCAGGTTTGTTCCTTTGGGGGCAGGGCCGAACCACTTCTTTAACAGATTGATGTGGTAACACTGTTTTTTTGTAGGAGATATCTGTAGCCGATATGTCGTGTCTCCTATAGTGTCCGTCACCAAATACGGGCCCACCCATTCGTTTTTGTACTTGCTGGCGGTAGTCAGTAACAGCAGTAAGGCCCAATCTCTGACCTTTAGTCTTCTCAACCTCTTTCCTCTGTCGTAATATTTCTTCTGTTTATTGCGTTGTTGTTCAAGGTTGGAATAGGCGAGGTTCCTCAGTTTGCCCAGTTTGGACTGTAATTGCAGAGTATACTCCAGGAGGGTCTTCTGCTCCAGTTCTGTTTCTGTTTCCCATGCGTCTTTTGTCATTTCCAATAAAGACCTGGGATTACGCCCGTACAGTAATTCGAAAGACGAACAGCCCAAACTGCTTTGTTTCTGGGCCCGGAGCACAGAGGTCCATGGGCAGGAGACGATCCCAATCCGGTCCTTCTGCGGAAAGCATTTTCCGTAATGTGGTCTTTAGGGTCTGGTTGTACCGCTCCACAAGTCCGTCCGTCTGAGGGTGATAGACAGATGTTCGGATATGGTGTAGATTCAGAGTCTTACATACCTCCTTCATTAGACGAGAAGTGAACGGGGTTCCTTGGTCCGTTATGACCTCTTTGGGGAATCCTACCCTTGAAAAAAGCTCCACGAATCTTTCCGCTATGTTGGATGTGGTTGGGGACCTTAGTGGAAACGCCTCGATGAATCGTGTTGCACAATCAACCACCACCAGCGCATATAGGTGTCCTCTTGATGACTTCGGTAGGGGACCTATCAAATCCATGCCGACCCTTTCGAAGGGTGTTCCAATGATGGGTAGTGGTCTTAGGGGAGCTGCTGGAGGTCTGTGCGTATTTCTCTGGCAAACGGCACACTTTATGCAGTAGTTTTGTACCTCTTTATAAATCCCAGGCCAGTAAAAATGCCGCAGTATAGTCTCCGTAGTCTTCTCTTTCCCTGAATGGCCAGCGGTGAGATGGGCATGGGCGAAAAACAAGACCTGATCCCGGAAAGACACGGGTACTAGCTACTACACTGGCTCCTCATTGCTCTCCCTGTATAGCAGTTCATTGGTTATAACAAACCGGGGGTAGGTGGGTGACTGCAGGCTCTGTGCTACGTGGGCGCTTTCCCAGGCATTGAACAAAGACGCGTCGTTGGCTTGTGCAAATCTAAAACTACGGTCTATGATCCAGGGATCGGGAGTGAGCAGATTGTTTTTAGTCCCACTATCCGTTCTATCTGGCCCAAGTAGGGTGTCGTGAAAAAGGGAAAGGAACCCTGGGTTGTCTACCCCCAATATGACATCTTCAGGCAATGAATCCATCACCCCCACTCTCGCGCAACATGATCCCTTGCCTGTAAGGTTGAGGGTCACCTGAGCAAGGGGGTAGGGCTTAACGTCCCCGTGTACACACCGAATATGAACCACCTCCCCGGAGACCTATTGAGAGGGAAGGACAAAGCGCTTTTGGACTACAGACTGCCTACATCCTGAATCAAGAAGGGCTTTTACCTGGTTGCCATTCATTTCTATACTTACGTAAAACGATGCCCCCATCTCTGCGGAGTACAGAACGGCTTTAGGAAGGTACCCTACTTCCATTGGCTCTTCCGATGGTTTCATTCGGGGACACATGCGAGCTATATGCCCCCACTCGAAACATTGGGGCCCACGCATGAGAGGGTACTCCATCCGGAACTGTCGGGGCTTCGTGGTTTCCATCAAGGGTTTGGGTTTTCTCTCTGTCCCCTTTGAAGGTATAGGCAGGCTTTTGTGGGCTTTCTCACTGTCCCAACCTGGGTTCCTGGGTAGTGCCCTGGCGTAACTTGCCGCCATTTCAATGGCCTGCTCTATAGTTAGTCCCGAATGCTGTCTTAACCAGCGTTGGGAGGCGTAAGGGAGGGCCTCCATGAACTGCTCGAGGTATATCTTGGCTAACACTTCCTCCTTGGTGCATGTGTCGGGTTTTAGCCACTTGTCTGCTGCCATTTTAAGGCGAAAGAAAAGAGTCTTGGGGTTCTCCCCTGGGGTTCCTCTTTCCTTCCGGAACCGGACCCTATAGGCCTCGGCATCCAGCCCCAGGTGGTCTAGTATTACTTCTTTGATGATGGAATAGGGAGCGTTTCCCACAGGATTGGCCACTTGGTAGGCAAACTGTGCCTCGCCTGTCAACAAAGGAGCTAGAAAGAAGGGCCATTTTTCCTCTGGCCAGCCCAGTGCCCGGCCGCCCGCTCAAAGTTTAGCAGAAAAGCGTCCGGGTCCTCTCCTTGTATGTACTTCTGTAGTGCGATTCCGGAGGGGTTGGGTGTATGATGACGAGGCTCACCAGGTATAATCAATGGTGGTGTAGCTGCAGTCTTCTGGAGGCTCTCAATATGCGCCATGATCGTGTTCTGAACCAGCTCTCTGTCGGCCTGAGCGGATGACAGCTGCCTCTCAACTGCCCACTCTAACTTCTCCTGCCCCTTGATCATGTGTTGGATAAGGGCGTCCATCTCGGTAGTGCAGACGGACTGTGATCCCACTTCTGACACCAGTTGTTGCGGGGCAAGTGGGGCAGAAGGAACTGACGCAGAGGCGGTAGTCGTATGTTTAAGCGATGGCTTTATTTTTATAAACACTCGTTGTTTTCTGCTGGTCAGTCGTTCCCTGGCAAACGCGGCAGGGTCCGTTCTGGTCGGACGTGGGGACTCCAGGCTCTCTTTGTATCTTCAACCAGTCTTAGCGTCTCAGGTGGCTCCGGAGGAGGTGTTGTTGCCCCAAAAGAAAAGAAAAGAAACCAAGGTTCAGGACAACCGTCTTCTTACTTATTACCCGGGACCGGGAGTGAGAGAAACCGAGTGCTCTGGTGCTCCGGGGTGTCTAGTGAGGAGGGCGTTGAAGATTAGTGCTCGTGACGGGAGGAAGAGTATTTACAATATTCACACTATGTACAAGGAAGTCTGTACACAACAAGGAATTTTCTACACGAGTGGCGGGGCGCTTTACTAGGCAGGAGCGCTGCGTCTTCCCACCCAACCCGCTACCTTCCCCCGTACCTGGTCGAGCCACGCTCCTCCCGCGGGAACGTGGCGGGGCGACTCGTGGGATCGTTGGCCTCCTGGCTTGCCGTCGATGCTCCTCTGTTCCTACCCCTCTCCTTCGCTTCGTCTTCTTCCTCCGGTCTCGCTGCTCTCCACTCCGCTCTCTCGCCTTCCACTCCTTCCACCTCCAGGGAAACGTCGTCCGTTGACTTCCTGGTTCCGCTCGTTCTTGACGGGTCCTGCGCGATGACGTCACATCCAGGAGGAGTCTAGTTAAAGGAGCCGTGTACAGTTTTGTCGTCCTGCCACCACCAAGGGGTTTGTCTGTCCTGGAGCCAATCGTCCGCAGGAGGTGGTTGCTGCGTAGAGGGTACAAAGGTAAGTGAGAGGGGGACGGCGGACCACCAGTCCGGTAATTCTTCGGACCCCTCAGTCGTCTGACCCGCCCCGTCACACACCCATAAGAGCCATGCCAAAGAATGGCATAGGTTAGATATACATTTGTATTGATGTGCACTAACCTCATTGGTTCACACGTTGTGTCCAAGTTCCACCTGTCTGAGGTATGGCAACTGAAATTTGAAGCTTCCCCCTCTCCGGTCACCATGTCTACAGAATCCTTTGTGCACCTGTGTCCACATAGTTATAAGCACCTCAACTTTAACATTTACTTAGAGGCAATATGTTCCTTGAGATTATGAGAGTTATTAAGACTGACAACCTCTTTAATGACAGTGGTGATCTATTACTGTTTGCCCAGACTGCAGCAGCTCATAATCACATGCTGAAAGGAGTCCACATCCCTTATGTGCAGGGCATATACTGAACGAGTGTGTCTGCCAAATGAAAACATGAGTTCTTCTTTCATGTCTTCGTAAAAAACGGCATGCATCTAGACCTGACCAAAGCTAAAGCACTGTGAGAGAGGTTCAATCTTTAACATGAAATATGGAGAGTGGATGTAGCCTTATGGCTAGAGCGGTCGACCTTGAAGCTGCAGAACCGGGTTCGAGTCTCGGCAACGACGCTCAACATCCTGTGATTCTGGGCAAATCACTTAATCTCCCTGTGCCTAACAAAAAAGAATGTGTCCATCTGTAACGAAACTGCTGCTCATGTAAAGTGCTCTGATACCTGATATCTTCGGGTCTAGATCGCACTATATAAAACTCGGAAAAAATGAATTGGGATCTCACATAATTCCTGGATAAGGCCAGCCATTGCGCTCGCAACATAAGGCCTCATCTACCTTCAATACCCCCACTCAGAACATGACAAGGTGTTTGAGTGGTCAGCTGCAAGCCGAGATGCATTTTCATAGTTTGAGCAGGACTTAAAAATAATTCATATATCAATCACGCTCACGTACCAAGATAACCACGGATGCCATCGCAATGGTGCTAGCTGCTGTCTTTGCAGCACTCAAGCAAGCATGAATCCGAAAAGAAAGTAATTGAGTGTGGCTGATAAAGATTAAATGTACTTCTTCACAGACAGGAAAGAAAGATCTCGTGATCATTGGACTAGCAAGCCAAGCGTTATCACTAATTCCTGATTGAAAAACTGTTTAATAGTGGACCCAAAGGTTCTGCTTCTAATTGCACCAATCCCAAAGTTAAATTATACAAATTTTGGGAGGTACTGCATTAGGATAATGGAATGTGACATCCAGATTTGCCACATACTACTGAAGCCTGCAGAATACATAACTAGACGTCCCAAACCAAAGACCATCACTTAACCCCAAGTAGCAGAATACTGTACATTTGTGGTGCTATAATGAGCCCATTGGATGTTACTAAGGAAGGTAATCGCAGATCATACAGCAAAAGATCAACGCTTTAAAAGTGCACCCTTGATTACGTGGTTATGGGAAATTTCACTGCTGGGAATTCGCCCACACCATGGCGATAGGTTTCCCATGACCTCCATATATTGTTACCTCCTCTGCATGCTTTCTTTGTGTGCCCATCTATCCCCGACCAGATCTGTTTTTTGGAGCAGCAGATCCATGTAGACTAAATGGTGATGGTAGTGATCTGCGGAAGCCAACCTAATCTTGGTTTATGGGATGCTTTCCACCCCCCATAACCGCATGCCCCCCTGCCATTTACCTTGCCCTCATCTGGTGCTTTTCCACAAGCAAAAAAGAGATCAGGAGAATGGTGGAATAAAAAATAGTGCACCTGTGCCCAAAAAAGGTACAACATTAAATGAGGGTGTCACGTGGAAACCCCTGGTGAACAAAAGAAAAACACATGGCCAGGGTGTATACCATGCTAAGCTTGTACCTCAATGCTCGCAGACAAGATACAACTGGTACGCGGTTTCTGTGTTGGAGCTCCAAGCCCATAGAAGTCAGATGGCCTCACTTTGTACTGGAGATCATCGTTTTCTGATGCCTGCAATATAACCTCGTAGTGGACCACTCTCATCGGGCACCGTCTCCATGCATGTTAAATATATGCAGGGGGGAAAGTAAAAGACTACTGTTATGATGCACTGAATGGATGTTCCATTGAGAGGGTCTGTGAACCCCTCTGGCAGGAGACCAAGGAGAAATAGCCCATAACCTCTCTAGAATCTCAACTGCCAAACCTTGTTGGTCACTCCATCTCCTGGTTAGATTAGGCAGTGCCCAAGCTCAAATGTTGATAATGCAACAGTTTGGATCCACTCTGGACGGCTGAGGGTTTTGCTCTGCTGGTGACATATCAAACATCTTGGGTTACGAACATGCAGAGTGAGGAATAGCGGTGTGCGGAATCTGCGTAGTCACGCTACACAAAGCTCCGCGAAACTGTAAAATATCTCAACGAGCACGCAGAGTTCCACAAACACACGTAATTGCTTGTTCAGCCCGCTCACCATGCTTTTTTCCTGTTCACGAATGCTGTTTGCGTGCTCGGGAGGAAATATCTCCCGAACACGCATTTTGAAAGTGCGACAAGCAAAAAATTCCACAAAGCCGCGGATTGCCGAATTTTTGGCAATTCCGCGGAATGCGAAATTACCCAAATTCCGCGAGCGGAACGAAATTTACCGCCCAGGCCTAGTTAGGAATGAAAGAGAAGTGCAAACCAGAAAAGGTCAAACATGTGGTGATGGCACAGCATTCTTTACCTTGCAAGCATTTGTATCTCTTCTCACCAGAGCACTCATTCATAGGAGACCCCCAAGCAAGAGGGATCTACATTTAATAGGACAAAATAAATGTGGTATTATGTGTTTAGTGCAAAAGAACAAGGGATATTGAGTAAAGGTAAAGGTAAACTGTTACGTTGCGGGCACATGCATAGTCCGTCTTTAAATCCCTGCCCTATAAACGATAACGATATGCTACTACAGGTAAGAGCTTGTATTTGACACTATTGCATGCTCCCTGGCTTGTGCCATCGATCTACTCCCATTGCTTGTCCCCTTCCTCCACAGGAAGTGGTGTAAGCTTGACCATTGCTCCTCACATGTACAAGAACCAAGGTCTCTGGAATTCTGTATTTCTTGTTGCAGCAGCGTTTTGCTGATAATTACGGCTTTGGCACATAATCTTTCCCCACGAGGTGTTAATATCTGTAAAAATGACAAAATAATAAGGAATACTGTTACAAAATGTGTCCCATTATGCTGTGTAATTTTTCTTTTCTTGCTGCATAATTTAGTCAACCCTGTTGCATATTTTGCCCCCCCCTCTGCCGCATAATTCCAGTGAACCTGACCATATGTCTTTTCATTTGATTCACTGCATTCAATGATTTTATCACTGCTGGCTGTTTTTCTGCCACCTTCTGAGAATCACGTTCCCTTCTTTAGTTAAAGTGGGTGGATTCAGCGCACTTAGCAGGGGACATTACGCTGATATTAATTCTGCCTTCTCGTAATATCTCACAAAGCGTAATATATTTATGGTGTAATAAGGTTAGCTACTACTGCAGTGCACTGGTTCATCAAGTTATAATCAGCGGAGCTACAACTAAACAAAGACAAAAAAGTGACAAAAGTTAAAGCAAAACTACTCGAGTAGGAATTTCCATTCAATACAGTTTCTATAATATTACATTTCCAGACAAGTGGGACACACAGAATTTCAAAACATTGATAGGTGTGGCCTCTGTGTGTCCTGCTTCATCATCAGCCACACCTCATTCCCCAAAAAACCTTCCAATGGTTAATGTGCTCCTCGCATTCATGAGGAGTACTAGAAAACAGGATCTAGACTCTATTAAAATCCCTTTATCTAATCCCAAGGATTTTCCTTTAATGTGAGTAGAGCTAAGGAATGATTAAAAACTACATTGAAGCATGGGATTAGCCAGTATCACTGAATCTGCAGGGGTCGACATGTTTCAGCCAAAGTGACCCTGTACCGAGTCCATGGCTTTCTTCAATACACCAGATCCCAATTTTCCTGACTCCTAGCTGTAAACCTAAATGAACAATCATACGTCATCCGGCACCCAGTATGTGTTAGTATGGTCCTTTGAACGAGCATATGCTGGCATTTTGGGGGCTAGCAAAATCTAACCGGGTGCACACCAGAATAAGGGGCAAGCAGGATGCACAACATAGTTTCAGGAAGAATACAGAGGCTAACATTAAATCCGAGGTCAGACCTGAAACTGGAGACAACTCTCCTCATTCATGTAGGCAGCTACATGTGCAGACAAAAAAAAATGCCACATTTAAACTGGTTCCTATGATATATTAAAGTCTGCACTATTTGTATTGCATATTTAAAAATCTAGGCATACAAAGAATGAGATGACTTCACCACATTTATCACATGCTTAACCATTCTTAAAACATACGCTATTTGTCATATCTTGACATATTTAATTTTATGTGATTAGTTTTTGCGGTAGCGCAAACTACAAGAGCTGTATTGATTAAAGACGGACTGCAAACAGGGCATTGCTGATATATGCACACGTGGAGCAATCTTCATAAGTTCATATATGACCAATCATAGCTGTTGAACAAACTGCTCTTTTATCGGTTAGGTTGACTAACTTTAGTCAATGAGTGATACTGTTGGGCTGCAGAGTATTGAATCAGAATCGTGGCAGCCTGCAGTTTCCTGGATCAGCTTTAAAGAGAGGCAAATCATTGCATAAGGTCTGGTGTGCATGAATCAAAATGCACATTTTTGCAGCAAAGATCTGAAGTGTTAGGGAAAAATTGGGTGGTGCAGCATGTGCATGAAGTCAACCTGGTAGTCGGTAATGATCATACTGCCTGCGGGTCACCTGGGTGAATGGGATGGGAGCTGAGCCATCTTAATTTCTGTAAGGTCCTGACCGAATGGGGTGGTTTGCTGGTTAGTCCTCTGTGGCAAAGTGTATGTGGTTAAGCTAGTTGTGAATGGCAGAAATGGGCAAAATCATCTCTTTTCACATCGTGACAGCTAAGGGACCTTTCTGAGCCAAAGAATAGAAGATTTTAATACAAAGACTAATCCAATGTGAAAAGGTGTGCTTGGTCACGGTTTTGTCTTGCTTGGCACTGGCAATGACCCACAAATAATTGATCATTTACTTTGTCCTGTTGTTACGGTCATGTACTAAGGCACTTCATGCCCGGGGTCCAATCTAAGTAGCCCTCCACCACCCTGATGGGAGGAGGATGAGGGAAGAAAGAAGAGTAGGCGACTCTGGCCCATGTAAAAGCCAGTGACCACTTTTGGTAAGAAAGATGGACAAGAATGGAGAACTAGTTCATCCAGGTAGACGACTGTGAATGGTGGTTGGACTGAGAGGTCCTGAGGTTCACCAACACTATTGGCTGAAGTCACTGCCAGTAAGTAGATGGCTTACAGAGTCAGAGGTTGAACTGGACAACTGCATCAACTTAAATGCTTTAAGGAACGTTAACACAAGATTCAAATCCCATTAAGGAACAATAAATGGAGTGGGAGAAAAAAAGTAAACTTAACTTTTCAGTAAACGATCCATTAGAAGAAACTCTAGCGCAGGAGTCTGGTCAGATACACAAAGAAGGCGCATGGTGCAGTTGAATAATACTTAACCCTTCCCTGCCAGGCCCTGTTCTGCAAGAGATCGTGTGAAATGTTGCACGTTGAAAAGGTGGGACTCAAAGAAGTTCAAATTCCAACTCCCACCACTGAAAAAAGTTATTCCAGTGGCTTGCATAAACAGATTTCGAGGCGGGTGTGCAAGCAGCCACAGTTACCGCTGCATGTTGAGGCAGCAGATGTAAGGCCTCCAGTTGGCACAACTTAATCTCCACATGTGCAACCACAGCATTTTGTGTTTGGGTTGATGGATGTGACCAATCTGCTAAAAAAGCAGGTCCACTCTGTGTGGCAGAGGAAGAGGGACTGAATTCTGAACTCCAATAGATTACTGTACCAAATCCTATTGCTCAGCCCAAGGTAATACAGATCATCTGTGTTCAACTCTCTTGTACTTGCTGCAGACCATTCAACAGATGGATCGGCAGGAATGCACAAAGCTCGTCCTGTTACCAGTTGAACCTGATGGCATCCACGAGGGAACCATTCAGAGGGAAGTGTATGCACAAAAATGAGGACACTTCCTGTTGTGGCTCATTGTGAAGATAGTTCCAAATAGACACCCCAATCCGGAAAATATAATTTCCCTTACTTCAAGATGAAGTTCTCACTCATGGTCCCCCAGGGGTGGTAACTCAAAACATTTATTCTCATGTCGAGGGTGCCTAAGAGGAGTGCCACTATGGTGAAAATGCACTGTTGCTGGGCCCATGGCCACAGTCAATGCCCTGCCAACACAGGGTCAATGATCTCAGCGCCCTCTCTATTAATATAATCAACTTTGGTGTTGTTGTATAGAACTTCAGTGACATTCCTAGAGACGAAAGGAAGGAAAGACTGCATAGCAAAATGGGCCACCTTTACACCCAAAACGTTTAAGTGTAGGCCATGCTCTTACATAGACCAAAGGCCCAGCACTGTGAAGATGCCCAAATAAGCACCCCAGCCCAACCGAGAGGAGTAATTTTCATAGCCTGAAACAGCAGCGGACTGAAGGAGCAACCCGCTTGCAGAGAAGCGAAGTACATCCACCTGTTTAGATCTGGGATGATCCCATCCAAAAATCTATACCCAAGCCAAGAGGCTCCCCTGGTGCTGGAGCTATTGCTTCCTTAGACCTCACTGAAGGACCGTCACTCTCCATCTGGCCTGTTGCGCCAACAGAATGCTTTAAGTCATCAACAGGCGTAAATCCTGCACAACTGTGATTGGTGTCTTAGCTAGAAAAATCAGAATCCTATCCCGATTATCTGCAATCCTGCAAAGTGGAGGAAAAGCCTTCATAAGATGCGTGTCTAACACTCCACTGGAAGTCAGCCTCTGCATAGGTGCGAGATTGGACATCTGGGCTTTGAACATGAAGTGTCTGTTGGGAAAAAGAGTCACGGTGCACTGAAGATATTCTTTGACCAGCAGAGGAAACCCTGCCTTCACAATCCAATTGTGGAGTACAAAAATACATAGACTTCTGACCTTTGCTATGAAGCTGCTACCAAGGAAATCACATTGGCAAAAACTCCAAACAGCAGAGCCATTCGCTGGTAATGCTGGCATTCCCCAGTGAACATAAGTAGCCACCATTGAGCAGGTAGGCGGAGCAGCTGCAATTAAACCTTCTGAGATCCACAGCATTAGCCAATCTCCCACATTGAGGGCCAGTAGGTTTGTCTCATGGACAGCATCTTAAATTTGTCCTGCTCAATTGAAAAGTTCAATCTTAGGTACGAAGAAGTAAAGGGAATTAAATGCTGTGCTTCTTTGCTCCATGGGCACCCCCTCTTTGGCTCCTTTTGTCAGCAGGGAAAGAACTTCCACCTCTATAATCAAAGTACACATCCTGGTGGAAGAAGGGAAGGCGGGAGGGGAGGACAGAAACTGAATAGCATAACCCTTGAGGGTTTGCTGGATAACCAAGTGATGCGGCGTGATCGTCTCCCAGTTGGTGGAGAAATGAGAGATCATCTCTCCCACCGGAAGATTACAGTTCATAAAAAGGAATAAAAGTTTTGAAAGAGCAGTGCCAGAAGCAGATGACAGAAACTGCTTTGTTTGTGACAGTGTCCTCTTGGTCTACCCTTGTCCCGAAAGGAGCAATGAATTTTTGAAGTATCTAGTGCGACTGTGATGATTGATCGCCGGGATAACTATCGAGCCGTGGAGTAACCCCGAAATGTGTGTAATACGGGTCAAATTGTTTTGCAGGGGAGACTAGGCCCAGTGTGCATGCTGTGGCACAGCTATTTGTATGTGTTCTAGGCGTGGGCCTTTATTCTAAGTAGCGGCTCTCAATTTTAAGGTCATGTCAATGACGGTTACTTGGACATCTCCTGGAAAGCTAGCAGATATCATCCAAGTGTGGCAATGCAGCATGACGACTCCCGTGTCTGCAGAATCCATGCCACACTTCAGGATCTGTTAGAAACACTCAAATCATCATTGACAAAGGTCAGCTAAAGAGTCCTTTGTATGTGTTCACACAGGGCTTGTACATAGGTGCCCCAAAACCACTTGGAGTTTAGAGTGTAAAGGACAAACCTGCCGGAAGCAAAGACTTTTCGCCCCATAGAGCCAAGTTTCTTGGTCACTCCCGCTGGATGAGCCACTGAATAGGTGTTTAGATTCAGTTTCTTTGAGGAAGCTTGTACACAAGGCTCTCTAGAGAGGAATGTAAGGGCAAGAATTTGTGGTCATATGGAGCAGGCCTGTATCATCTTGCAATTTGTCTGTAGACTTTCATACCTGAACAGGATTTCTCACAGGCAAGAAGTAAAGGCTCTGAAGAGGCTTCATTTAACGAGAGCCGAAGCTGTGCAACTGCAGAGGAAAGTTGCAGGATTTCTGTTAAAATGTTAGACTTGGCCTCAGTAGTAGGAATCGTCAAATCGAGTGCGTCAGCCCTTCTGCTACTTGTCATACCACTGTACTAACCAAAGACACTTTTTCTGGAAAAGTGCTAGATATAGAAGTAATGTTCCCATCTGGAGAGGTATCCAGACCACTTGCCTTTTGTAAGTCAAAGAGACCAGCATTTATGTTGTAAGAGGGAAGGAGGTTTTCGGTTCAGAATCATTACCTTCTGCATGACCCTAATCTCATTCATCAGATTCAGGTGTGAGACGTTCCTGCATGTGGGAAAATCTCTGGGACCTATTCAGGTGTTATGCCAAGAGTTAGTTGTCGAAACAGGCCCTAATATGTTTTAGGTCAGTGGCTACGAGACAGCATAGCTGTCTGGTTACCAAGACATATTGGGGAGATGTTAAAAGCTAACCTAGCAATGCATTCACCGACTGCCTAACATTGGCGTTGTGTTTTGTCATTCACATTTGCTTGCTTTCTACTCGCTGGCTTTATTTGTTTTGGCTCGTCCAGCCTGTCTTCGTCCCTCCTGTGGAGCATAGCCTGTGTACCACCTCTCTGAGTGGCTCTTTCTATTCTGCCACAAGCGCTTTCTTTTCAGGAATACGCTTTTTCTTTCTTGTGAATCACTCCATGAGAGTATGTGTTTTTCAAATGTCTTCCTTGTATGGTTCCCCCCTCACACCTCTACAGGCGCTCTTCGTGGTGCTCTCAAGCACTGTGTGCTTCTGTGGGCCCAATTCAAAGTCTAGAATTTGAGATCTAATCTTATCAGGGCCACATGGCACACATGGTTGCAGATTTTGCCCATTATAGGGCCTGCTTAAGAGCCATGTGAAATAAAAATGTGAAGAGCCAACCGCATCCGCCCCAACCTGCGCTCCATGTGACAATGTTCAGTCTGCTGTGCCTATTGTGTTTTGGCAATATGACCTTCCAAATATGTAGTTCAAACATCCTTTGTTTCTTTCCTATTTAGTTAACTTTACATGCAATAAATTACTTTTTCTTTCTCGACGCCAGAGCAGCCTCAGAATTTTTAAATGCTGTTGTTTTTGCTCATATTGATTATTCCAGTAAACCAGCCATTTCTCAGTGTTTTGAATTGCGCACTCAGGCATATACAAACTGTGTCAACGCATAGCAACAGATATTAAGCGCCATATAAACGCAATTACATTACAAAACAATGCCCTTGCTGGTATTCCTTCTAGCATACCACTTTTTTTTATATTAATTTTGCATATTCCACAGCATTTTTCAGGCAATGTCAAAAAGTGTCCTGCCGTTATACACCACCCCCAAAAGAAATTCCTCAAAAAGTAATTATATAAAATATCAGGCATTCAAAAATCAATAGCTCTTTCCCAAGCTTTGACATTATCTATTAGCCATGTTGTGTGTAGCATGGCTACAAGTAATTGTTTGTTTCTAACTTTTAGCCTGCAGCACACAACATGGCTAAAAGAATTGTGAAAGCCAAAAAGAATGTTGAAAGCCAATAGCTCTTGCATGGGCGAGACCTGTTGACTTTACCAGTGCTTGTTTTTTTCGTTTGATGCATCACTCAATCAAGTGGTATTTATATGGCGTGACTTGTAACCCATGAAGGTATCCAGGTGCTGAGGACCCTGCTGCGATGGAGGATCAGTTGAACAGCAAGGTCTTGAGTCCTCTCTTGAATTCAAGCAGACGATGATGTCCATAGGTGAAGGGAGAGTTGGTTGCAGGATGTCGGGGGTAGGTAGGAGAAGGAACGTCCTCCACAGTTGCTACGGCTAATTATGTCCATCAACGTCTAGGTTTTCAAAGCTAGCACTGAAATCAGCTTCACGCAAGACATCAGTGTTAGGGTTGTTGGCGCCGGCATTGCAGCTGGCACCAAGTGCATAGCGGTCACACCTTGGGGGGGGGGGGGGGGTGGCATAGGCTTCATCAGATAGGGCACCAAGATCTGTACATGTGAAAGCACAGAGTGTGGGGGCATCAAGGTCAACTCCTCTAGAATCACCAAATCCTCACCATGAAGATGTTCAGCATGGCCTACCAAAAGGACAAAAACTTGGGGGAACTGGCAGATGAAGTCAGGAATTATGGCAATAGCTTCTTTAATGGCGGACTCACCTCTGAAGATGAGGAATAACCCGGTGTCTGGGTATGAGAAATTCCGCTGAAGGTTTCAATTGGACAGTGTAAGGCGCTCACACAGTGCAAACAGGAGTAGAGACGATGGATAGAATATGGTAAAAGTAAGAATGGTGCCTAACAGTATAGAGGGAAACCTTAAAGCCTCTCAAAGGCGAACAGGCACATGGATGCCTGGACACTTGTACAAAATGAACAGCAGGTACTGTGCACACGTATAGTAAGTCAGTATCAAGTGATACAATGGTTCTAGACAAAGATAGGCATGAAATAATGTTGTAGAAATGAAAATAGTCTGTTGATCAGTGAAGTGTTGAACTTTATTTCTTTGTCTTGTTATATAGACGCCAGCCGACACGTGTTTCATCAACCGGGTGAGTACCTGTGACTCATCAGGGCTGTAAGACATATTAATAATAAGGAAAATGGACTTCTAGCAGTAGTCCACAATCTAAGAGCAATAACAAATGATATTCAAAACTAAACAAGGTGAGCTCCAAAATTGGAAAAAAAGGAGGTGCTTGGTGAAAAAATAAATAGATAAGGTGGTGTGTTGACTAAGCCGCAGAAAAACATGCAAGAAATATTCGGGTGGACACTGGGTATAGAAGGCACGAGAGCCGAATGAAAATAACTGTGAAGGTTGTGCATGGAAAGTATAAATGATCACTATGCGAACAATATAGGACGCCACACGGAAGTATTCAAAAGGCTGCGATGTGGTAAAACAACAAGAAGTTAAGTGGGTGACTAGATAAACACAAGAGTGCAAACCGCAGCAGGCAGGTGGAAGGACAGCGGATGCCGACTAAGTAAATCTGGAAATGTCATAGCGCATGCGTGCGTACTCGGAAATACAGTCGTGACAGGGACGTGATGTGACCGAAATGCAAAACACTGAGGTGAAAGTGATGAAGTGCTTATTCACAGAGCGGCGGTGTATTCAAATAAAGTGCGCGTGACTTGGCACAACACTATTAAAATACATAATGAAGTACATATTCGAAATCGTGCGCGTATATAATCAGAAATGAGCACTCTGAAAAAATATATGTCCAAATAAACACCTTAAATCATTGCTGTAGAAATCTATGTATAGCTCAAAAAATGGTGAACTTAAGCCTTGCATGATTCCCGTGATCAGTATCCGACATGCAGTGAACTTTAAGTTTTGCAGCGTGAATCTTTCTGGATTCACTATGCTGTGCATTATTCCGCGGTCTTGTGGTTGGGTCCGGATTTGTAGTCTTTTCTTTGTTTTTTTTTTTTTTTTTCTTTGCCCAGGTGGGCGTCGGCGTCACACCCCCTTTGGGTGTATTTCCGGTGACGTCGGCATGCTTCCTGCGGAAGCTCCCACTCTTGGGCGCCATCTTCAGATTCTTTTTTTCCGCGGTCGGGTCTGGATCGTTCCCGTTTGGGCTCCAGACATTTTTGGAGAAAGAAGAAAGAAAATACAGAAAAGACGAGGAGAAGTCATCTGAAGACTCCAGGGGACTTCACCGACGAAAGACAAGCAAAGATAAGGCGTTTTCCATCCAGATCTTCGACGAACGTCGACGAACACGCGACCAGAGAGGCCCTGGACGCTCGAGGATGGACAACACGCCGTTCAAGTTCTGCCGGAACTGCCACCACAAGTACGCGCAGAAAGACCAGCACCCGGTATGCAACCTTTGCCTACCGGTGGACCACGAAAGCGGAGACTGCAACGCCTGTTCCGCCTTCACCCCGAAGACCCTTCGTGTGAGAGAGAGGCAGAGGGTAGCACACGCCACCCTGCAGGGGAAGGCCCCGACCCCGTCGCTCTACGAGCTGGGGATGTCCTCCGAGGAAGAAGACAACGCTGCCGCCGAAGACGACTGCTACACGGTCGTAGAGACCGATTACACGAAGACTTCTGACAAGGTAGGAGACTCTTCGGCCCCCAAGAACCCGAGAGACTCTGAGTCTCGAAAAATCGAGGGCAAGACCCCGAAAGCGCCGACGCCAAAAAAGGCGGCGTCCGCGACTACTCCCAGGCCCAGCGGATCCTCAGAGAAGGAGTCCCCGGCGCCGAGAGCTGCTGATCAGCAGAAGACGTCGAAAATCGTCCCCGAAAAGGATCGATCGACGAGGGAGAAAGACCCGAAACTGTCGACGACGACCAGAGACCCGATATCCGGTTCGACGTCGAAAACTTCGACTCCGAGAGGCACGGCGACGAGCCATCCGTCGAAGAGACCGGCGGAACCATCCGACGCGGAACACGCGGCCGAGATGGAAAAGAAAAGAAGGCGCCTCGAGGCAGAAATGGAGAACTTCATGCAGCGGAAAAAAGATTTCGACGCAAGGATGAAGGCCTTCACGATCCCTCAGAAGACCAAGCCACCAGTGCTGGAGGCGGTCGAGGAGGAAGAAGAGGAGGTCGCCGAAGTCACCGAGCAAGACCGGGACGTCGAGGTGTTCGACGACCAGGAGGAGTACGAGAATCCCCACGAAAGCTACAGCTATGGGGAGGAAGATGAGGGCAGGACAGACACAGAGTCGGCGCCCTATGACCTTCAGGATGTGGATTACATCGATGTCGAGACCGACAGCCCGGAGGAGGTGGTCGACACCTACCCCTCGAGGCCCTCGCCGCCGGACGACATCGGGGCCTACAACGCGGTGATACAATCTGCCGCAGCAGCTTTCAAGCTCAAGCTCGACGAAGAGAAGCAGAAAGCAGACTTTCTTCTGGAAACATTGCTCCCAACACAAACGAGGAGCCAGTTCCTCCCGATGCTCGAGAGCGTCTTGGCTCAGGGGAAGGAAGCTTTCAGGGAGCCCGCAACATGCAAGGCAGTGACTCCCAGAACTGAGAAGAAGTACAAGCATGCCGCAAAGGACCCGGCCTACATTCAGGGCACGGTCTCCGCAGACTCCATTATCACGGCCACAGCAAGGAGGAGGGCTAACGTACCCACTACCTCGGGCCCGCCACCGGATAAAGAGAGCAAAAGGATGGATCTGGTGGGCAGAAGGATCGAACGGAATGCCGCGACCCACTGGCGCATGGCTAATTCCAACGCCCTGGTGAACAGACACATGTACCAAATCATGGAGGGACTGGGACAGTTGGTGAAGGACTTGCCCCAGGATGCCAAGCAGAAAGCCGAAAAGCTAATTGAAGAGGGGAAGAATGCTGCAAATTCTTGCCTTCAGACGGCTCTGGATGGGGCAGACACGGCCAGCAGGCTCATGATGATGGGCGTCACGGAAAGGAGACACGCCTGGCTCAGGATATCCGGTTTCAAACCGGAGGTGCAACACAGCATCCTGAACACCCCGTTCAACGGCAGTACGCTTTTCGGACAAACAGTTGATGAGCAACTCAGCCAACTTAAGAAGGATAACGAAACAGCAAGATCCATGGGAGCATTGCAGTTCAGAGGGAACAAGAGGGGCACCCCGTCACGGAGGCCTGGCGGGAGAGGTGGAAACCAGCCAGGTACTTCACACCAGGCTTTCCAGCAAACGCACCAGGCAGACTCGCAGGGTCAGCAGGGCCATCAGAAACAGCCCTGGCAGTACCAACAAAGAGGCCAGTCCTTTCGAGGGAGAAATGGACGAGGACAAAATAGAAGAGGGGGCCAGCAGCCCACCTCCAAGTGACTTCGAAAAAACCCGTGTGCCCACCCACAAAAAAGATCCCAGGGGGCAGCACGTACAGATGGGTCAAGACAAACTAGACACCCACGACCACAGGACACCAGTGGGAGGGAGATTAAGATTCCACCTCCAGGAGTGGAGAGGAATCACATCAGACAAATGGATCCTCAACATTATCCAATTCGGATACTGCATAGAGTTGGAGGCGAGGCCAACAAGCAGAAAACCAAGAAGAAAGCCGCTAGCAAGCAAGCAGCTGCAGTGCCTTCAGGAAGAAGCAAAAGAACTCCTGCGGAAGCAGGCCATAGAAAGGGTACCCTTCAAAGAAAGAAACACAGGAGTATACTCAACATACTTCCTGGTACCAAAAGTAGACGAGACAATGAGGCCCATTCTCGATTTACGGTTCGTGAACCGATTCATAAGAACGCAAAAATTCAAAATGACCTCCATGCAAGAGGTGCTCCCACAGTTGCAGACCGGGGACTTCATGGTCACTATAGACCTCAAAGACGCATACCTGCACATCCCAATGAACAGGAAGCACAAGCACATGCTCAGGTTCACCGTCGGAGAAAGCCACTACCAGTTCACGACACTGGCCTTCGGTCTAAAATCGGCACCAAGAGTTTTCACAAAGTGCCTCGCAGCAGTCGCGGCGCACCTAAGAAGGCAGGGGATACATGTATACCCTTACCTGGACGACTGGCTGGTGAAAGCAAACTCATACCAGAAATGCAAGCTGCACGCACATACAGTGACCAGCACGCTCATAAACCTGGGGTTCTCCATCCATTGGAAGAAATCATCAATGGAGCCGGAACAAGTGAAGATCTTCCTGGGAGCACAGATCAACACCTTACAGGGCAAGGTGTTCCCCAGCGAGAAGAGGGCGAGGGCGCTGGTGAAGGAAACTCGCCTCTACCGGAAGGGACAAGCTCGGACAGTGAGGACGGCGAGCAAGATCATGGGGATGATGGCATCATGCATCCACCTGGTACCGAATGTACGACTCCACATGAGACCCATTCAAGAATGGCTACAGGAGCAATGGTCACAAGCTACAGGCAGTTGGGAGGATCTAGTGGTTGTAACGCACGCAGTGCAGAAGGAGATGACATGGTGGACCATGGAGAACATAGCAAGGGGAAAGCCTCTAACGCCCCCAACGCCAACAGTGACCATCACCACAGACGCATCCCTGAAGGGATGGGGCGCTCACATGGAGGAGCTCAAGGTGAGGGGACTGTGGACACCGACGGATGCCACAAAGCACATCAATTACTTAGAATTGAAGACAATCTTCCTTGCACTGAAGGCCTTTCAAACAAGACTGTACAAGCACAAAGGTATTGATACAAACAGACAACACCACTGCGATGTTCTACATCAACAAGCAGGGGGGCACACAGTCCGCACCGCTTTCAACGCTGGCGCAGGAGATATGGAGATGGGCCATCCCTCTCAAGATAGACCTGCTAGCCATACACCTACCAGGGAAGGACAACATACAAGCCGATTGGCTCAGCAGGCAGACATCGGCATCCCACGAGTGGGAGCTCAATGCTCAGGAGACAAGATACCTGTTCGACAGGTGGGGGACACCATCGGTGGACCTGTTTGCCACACGCCAGAATGCAAAAGGCCAAAACTTCGCATCCAGGCAGCCCGAGGAGGGGACACTGGGGAATGCCCTATGGATAGATTGGTCAAGGACATTTGCCTACGCCTTTCCCCCGATACCACTGATGCACAGAGTACTGAGCAAATGCAGAGCGAGCAACATGACACTGATACTGGTCGCACCGCAGTGGGCGAGGCAGACCTGGTACTCGCAGATCATGGAGATGACACAGTGTGCACCCCACAGATTCAGCAGGAGGAAAGATCTACTGTCCATGCAGAACGGAGAGGTACTGCATCCAGAGCCAGAGAGCATGAGCCTAGTAGCGTGGCTCCTGAGGACATAGAGTTCGCACATTTGAGACTACCAGAAAGCACCCTGAGGGTACTTCGAGAGGCACGAAGGCCCAGCACTCGAAAGTGCTACGTTGCGAAATGGAAAAGATTCACAATATGGTGCAGACAGGAAAGACTCCACAATAAGATGAAGAGGGACTCCACAGTGCTAAGGTACCTGACGCACTTACTGGAGAAGAACCTTAGCTCATCCTCGTTAAGAGTTCACTTGGCAGCGATAGTAGCCTACACAAGGGGAGAAACGTGCAGGAGCTTCTTCACATCACAGGTGGTGAAGAGATTCCTAGAAGGAGCGAAAAGGATCGCACCACCCAAGCGGGTGCCGCCACCTGCATGGAACTTGAACACAGTCCTAACGGAACTCATGAAAGAGCCCTTTGAACCACTTCACAAGGCCTCCCTAAAGATGCTAACTATGAAAACAGCCTTCCTGGTTGCGATAACGTCCTTACGCAGAGTAAGCGAGCTTCAAGCGCTGACGCTACAAGAACCATACATACAAATACACAACGATAGAGTTGTGATGAGGACTGACCCACACTTCATGCCGAAGGTGGTATCCAATTTTCACATGAACCAGTCGATACAGATACCGAGTTTTTTCCAAAAACCCACAACCAGCGCAGAGAGAGCTCTGCACACCCTGGACGCCAGAAGGGCAGTCATGCACTACATTGAAAGGACAAAGGGGCACAGGAAAACGAAACAGTTTTTTGTGTCCTTCGCAAACAGCTTCATGGGCAAAGCAGTAACCAAAAGGACCATTGCACGATGGATCGCACAAACAATCCAACTCTGCCACAAACGGGCAGGACAGGAACTGGCTGAGGGGACGCGTGCCCACTCCACCAGGAAAAAGGGCGCTACAATAGCCTTCCTGGCTAACACACCCATAGAGGACATATGCCTGGCGGCAACATGGGCTTCGGTGCACACGTTCACGAAGCACTACTGTGTGGACATACAAATGAACAAGGAAGCTCAAGTGGGACAGAAGGTGCTACGGCACATATTCAACACCCAACGCTCATCTTCCACCCAGCCGCCACAGAGATGAGAAACCGCTACAAAATCTATGCACAGCATAGTGAATCCAGAAAGATTCACGCTGCAAAACGAATAGTTTTCTTACCTGTCGGTGTAGTTTTGCAGCTTGAAGATCTTTCTGGATTCACTAGCGAACCCACCCACCTCCGCCAGAAAGATGAGGCTGGAGAGAGAAGAGGTGGTTAACTAAAGAATAGACTTTGAAAGTACAAAGCGGTAAACACAAACTAAGATGAACATTGCCATTACTTCGGAAACGAAAGAAACACGGAAAAAAAAGAACCCGAAGATGGCGCCCAAGAGTGGGAGCTTCCGCAGGAAGCATGCCGACGTCACCGGAAATACACCCAAAGGGGGTGTGACGCCGACGCCCACCTGGGCAAAGAAAAAAAAAAAAAAAAAACAAAGAAAAGACTACGAATCCGGACCCAACCACAAGACCGCGGAATAATGCACAGCATAGTGAATCCAGAAAGATCTTCAAGCTGCAAAACTACACCGACAGGTAAGAAAACTATTCGTTAAGAACATACATCCATGATTCGGAATCGCATTGGTGGTAGAACGAGAAATAATTAACAAAAAATATACGTTTGTGTCAAAGACGGTAAACAATCACATGTATTTAGCAATGACAATGAGGTTCGAAGACTAAAAGATGATCCCAAGCGTGAATAAAAAAGTGGGAGATACCTGTAAGTTGCGCAAACAGAATCTGAGGGAGAAAAAAAGAAAGAAGTGTGTTGGGACATTGGGGGATGTAACCGGGCCAAAATTAGGACGTATGGGGTACTGGTTGGATATAGAACCAACCAATGGATGGTGCACGAACGTGAGTAGTAAGAAATGGGTTGCAAGTCAGCACGAGTGAATGCTGAACGTTGCGCCGCCGGGCAGTGAGGTAATTCTGCGGCGGGTTGTCCTGTGGAGAAAATGGAGAAAGGGCGTCGCTATCTAGATCACAAAATAGAAAATGCAATGGACGCTATCAAAGGCTGGGCGAGTGAGCCTGGGGCCAGAAATTTACCTGGTTGGTGGTAAGAACGCTCCTGGCCGTGTTCTGGCAGTAAATGGTGGAGAGCGCGCTATCAGGATGGTTGTGTTTAAAAACAATGGAAAGGGAAGAATGCGCACGCGCGATCCAAGGCGGAAACCGGAAATGGGTGGGGAGGTGTATGGAGCACTAGAACGCTGCCTGTATTAGAAAGCGCCATGGAGTAAAGGCATGTGTCATCGGGAAATGGAAAATCGGTTGGTTGTAGGGAAAGCAAATGCTGTGAAATATAGATGGAGAGAAATGGGATCATATTTTCACAAATCGGGTCAACAATTAAGTAGCATCATTAATGAGAAATTAAAAACAGCACATGAAAAGACAAAATGATCAATATATGTCCACAATATATATCCATAAATATTGTGCTAATACATCTGGTAGAGAAACTATTATGAATAAGAGCTAAGAAGTTGCAGTGGAAAACTGATAAAGTGAGGATTGAGCATCCACGGGTCATGGATGTGTGGTGAGCATGAGAAAGGAAGGGTTTTGGGAGGAGAAGGAGTATAAATACATTTCTAAAGGACAAAAACAGGGAAAAAGAAGGTACAGACTGCAAACATTGTCTTCAGGCACTGATTACGTGTCTAAGAAGTTTTCTAGTTCCGAATCCATATTTTGGCCATATTTGACAGTGTGCAAACGCATGATCCAGATGGCTTCCAATCTGCGCAGACGGAGTTCTCGGTTACCTCCGCGTATGTTCGGTTGGGCAATGTCTATTCCATAGAATTCAAATCTCTTGTGTTTTGATTGGCTTGCACATTTGGCTATGTGTAAGGCCATGGGGTAACGAGGATCTTGTTGATGCATGGCCCTGGTATGCTCCCTAATGCGATCCTTCAAGGGCCTGATAGTGCTGCCAACGTACTGGCTGTGACATAAACATTCCACGATGTATACCACAAATTTGGTGTTGCAGTTTATGTTGGTTTGGATTTCATACTTCTTTTTGTGGTGGCCATGAAAATGTTTGGTGTTGTTCTTTGCCCATTTGCAAACCCCACAACAGCCACATTTATGAAATCCTTTCATGTGTGGAGTAAGCCAGTTGTTGATATTGTATGTTTAAGCCCAACCGTGCCTCCCACATACAATATCAACAACTGGCTTACTCCACACATGAAAGGATTTCATAAATGTGGCTGTTGTGGGGTTTTCAAATGGGCAAAGAACAACACCAAACATTTTCAGGGCCACCACAAAAAGAAGTATGAAATCCAAACCAACATAAACTGCAACATCAAATTTGTGGTATACATCGTGGAATGTTTATGTCACAGCCAGTACATTGGCAGCACTATCAGGCCCTTGAAGGATCGCATTAGCGAGCATGCCAGGGCCATGCATCAACAAGATCCTCGTTACCCCATGGCCTTACACATAGCCAAATGTGCAAGCCAATCAAAACACAAGAGATTTGAATTCTATGGAATAGACATTGCCCAACCGAACATACGCGGAGGTAACCGAGAACTCAGTCTGTGCAGATTGGAAGCCATCTGGATCATGCGTTTGCACACGGTCAAATATGGCCAAAATATGGATTCGGAACTAGAAAACTTCTTAGACACGTAATCAGTGCCTGAAGACAATGTTTGCAGTCTGTACCTTCTTTTTCCCTGTTTTTGTCCTTTAGAAATGTATTTATACTCCTTCCCCTTCCAAAACCCTTCCTTTCTCATGCTCACCACACATCCATGACCCGTGGATGCTCAATCCTCACTTTATCAGTTTTCCACTGCAACTTCTTAGCTCTTATTCATAATAGTTTCTCTACCAGATGTATTAGCACAATATTTATGGATATATATTGTGGACATATATTGATCATTTTGTCTTTTCATGTGCTGTTTTTAATTTCTCATTAATGATGCTACTTAATTGTTGACCCGATTTGTGAAAATATGATCCCATTTCTCTCCATCTATATTTCACAGCGTTTTCTTTCCCTACAACCAACCGGTATTCCATTTCCCGATGACACACGCCTTTACTCCATGGCGCTTTCTAATACAGGCAGCGTTCTAGTGCTCCATACACCTCCCCACCCATTTCTGGTTTCCGCCTTGGATCGCGCGTGCGCATTCTTCCCTTTCCATTGTTTTTAAACACAACCATCCTGATAGCGCGCTCTCCACCATTTACTGCCAAAACACGGCCAGGAACGTTCTTACCACCAACCAGGTAAATTTCTAGCCCCAGGCTCACTCGCCCAGCCTTTGATAGCGTCCATTGCATTTTCTATTTTGTGATCTAGATAGCGACGCCCTTTCTCCATTTTCTCCACAGGACAACCCGCCGCAGAATTACCTCACTGCCCGGCGGCGCAACGTTCAGCATTCACTCGTGCTGACTTGCAACCCATTTCTTACTACTCACGTTTGTGCACCATCCATTGGTGAGTTCTATATCCGACCAGTACCCCATACGTCCTAATTTTGGCCCGGTTACATCCCCCAATGTCCCAACACACTTCTTTCTTTTTTTCTCCCTCAGATTCTGTTTGCGCCACTTACAGGTATCTCACACTTTTTTATTCACGCTTGGGATCATATTTTAGTCTTCGAACCTCATTGTCATTGCTAAATACATGTGATTGTTTACCGTCTTTGACACAAACGTATATTTTTTGTTAATTATTTCTCGTTCTACCCCCAATGCGATTCCGAATCATGGATGTATGTTCTTAACTTAAAGTTCACTGCATGTCGGATACTGATCACGGGAATCATGCAAGGCTTAAGTTCACCATTTTTTGAGCTATACATAGATTTCTACAGCAATGATTTAGGTGTTTATTTGGACATATATTTTTTCAGAGTGCTCGTTTCTGATTATATACGCGCACGATTTTCGAATATGTACTTCATTATGTATTTCAATAGTGTTGTGCCAAGTCACGCGCACTCTATTTGAATACACCGCCGCTCTGTGAATAAGCACTTCTTCACTTTCACCTCAGTGTTTTGTATTTCGGTCACATCACGTCCCTGTCACGACTGTATTTCCGAGTACGCACACATGCGCTATGACATTTCCAGATTTACTTAGTCGGCATCCGCTGTCCTTCCACCTGCCTGCTGCGGTTTGCACTCTTGTGTTTATCTAGTCACCCACTTAACTTGTTGTTGTGTTACCACATCGCAGCCTTTTGAATACTTCCGTGTGGCGTCCTATATTGTTCGCATAGTGATCATTTATACTTTCCATGCACAACAGTCACAGTTATTTTCATTCGGCTCTCGTGCCTTCTATACCCAGTGTCCACCCGAATATTTCTTGCATGTTTTTCTGCGGCGTAGTCAACACACCACCTTACCTATTTATTTTTTCACCAAGCACCTCCTTTTTTTTTTTTTTCTCAATTTTGGAGCTCACCTTGTTTAGTTTTGAATATCATTTGTTATTGCTCTTAGATTGTGGACTGCTGCTAGAAGTCCGTTTTTCCTTATTATTAATATGTCTTACAGCCCTGATGAGTCACAGGTATTCACCCTGTTGATGAAACACGTGTCGGCTGGCGTCTATATAACAAGACAAAGAAATAAAGTTCAACACTTCACTGATCAACAGACTATTTTCATTTCTACCATATCACAAAAAGAGGGTCCGAGGGAAAATTTAAAGTCTCAAACAGGATTCAATCCCCCATTCCTTAAAAATTATGCACAAAACGGAATCCTGAAGACTGTAAATGTTGTACTCTAAGGACAAAGTCCAAATGAGCGGAGAGGAAAGTATTCTCTCTCTAGCACCACAAGTGTGTGAGTAGGTAAAAGGATATAACTAGAAATCATACAAGGATATTAAGGTATCCCATCACTACACAAAATCGTGCCCAGTGTCATCATCTGGGAACCCAACGGTGCTCACGAAGGCTCTCTTATGAATCAGAGAGGACCATTCCGTGAAGTACCGTATCCTTCTGATGATTCTACCTGAAGGAAAAAAACTCAACATAAACTAAGCAAAAATCTGTGTAGTGTGATAAAACTGACATGTGTTCATTGTCACAATTCGTGCAGTGCATGTAGAAAAAGTGATTTAAAAAGGAGAAACTACTTGGATCATGAGTGCAATTTATCACTACATATACATCTTCTTGAATCCACGCAGTTGCCCTACTAAAACCGTGTAATACAATGAAAAAAAGGGGACTTAGAGCAGTTATGAATTAATCACTGCTCTGTTATGAACTAGGTCGACATGTTTCTGCCTACTGTCGATATAAGAACCCTGGCATTCTTCAGGACCATATCAAATAATGTTACTGCATCAAAAAATAAATGAAAACAGATACATACAGTCTCTGTGTTGCTTCTGAGAACCACGCAGAGCAAGTGGACAGTGCTGCATCTGTAAAAAAAATCATAGTTTCTAGTATCTTTCCAAATCCATTCATTACCTTCCTAGTCGCTACAATTAACTACAGTTAGGAAGGGCTTACCAGTGCTCCACAATGGTTGTACCTCACCTCACACGGCTCCAGCTCGATTAGGTGAGACCCCGCTCTGCGGAGGAAAATTCAAAATCTAAGCAATTGCAGAACTTTAAAATTCGTGCACAGACAATAACTGTATCTACATCATGTGACTGCGCTCAAATGTGCGCAGGCACACCATCTGTCATCAAAACCCCCACTGTCACCAAGGCAGGATGCAGGTAGTCTGTATAGTAGCTGGCAATTGTTTAGCAAAGCTGCTCTGAAATGGCGATGCTCATACTATAGGTAAAAACGGCCTTAGAAGACCTAGAAAGTGTAAGCGCAAATGATAACTATACCGTGCGGCTTACATGTTAAATCACGCTACGTGTGTTGGATCTGAGCGGGCCGTTTCGCCCGATTTAGAGAAGCCTAATGGATCACGTCAAAAAGAACAGCTGTGACACAGAACGGCTCTATCTGTTCAAATGATCGGGCCGAACTGCCTACCTGTCCGTCGGTGCCTCCTGGCACTATCGAGGCTGGGAAGGAGGTGATCGGCGAAAGTTTGTTGTGCCATTAATCCCTCACCATGCCACTCCTCGTCGGAGCGGGCGTGCCTACGTCATCCTGTCAGTCCTTAGAGTACAACATTTACAGTCTTCAGGATTCCGTTTTGTGCATATTTTCATTTCTACAACATTATTTCATTCCTATCTTTGTCTAGAACCATTGTATCACTTGATACTGACTTATTATACGTGTGCACAGTACCTGCTGTTCATTCCGGTGTCTGGGTATGCTTCAGGTTTCCGAACAGTACCAGGACCGCAACTTCTCCTTCCTTTTGTGATTTTTGTGGGGAAGATGTCCTACACGATCACTCTGTTTCAGGTGACTTATTTGAAGGGGAAACGGAATGCCTTGGCATATCCCTGTGGGCCTTGGCAAACAATAGTTTGACCTCCGACTCCCTGCAAACCTCGAGATGCTTCAGTGAGCAAGAGTTGTAGGCCGACGGGTCATGTTCCATGCAAAAACACCACAGGCAGATATCACATGGGTCTTACAAAGGCATTGCCTTGTGGCATCGGCAACCGGGTTTGAAACCTGAAAACTTTGGAGGAGACATTTGACCAAGGGCCAGATGTACGACCTTTTTTTTGCAGTCGCAAACTGGAAATCAGCCCATTTGTGACCGCAATATAGGTCTGCTCTATGTACAAACCCTATTTTGCCAGTCTGTAACATATTACCGACTGGCAAAATAGGGTTTGGGACTCGCTATCAGGAAGGGGCGTGCCAAGGGCGGCCCTTCCTAATAGCGAGTCGCAATTCAATGTACGATAGTTTTGCAACCGCAATTGCGGTCGCAAAACACTCACAGTTTACCACCCATTTCAAAAAGGTGGTAAGCCACTCACAAACGGGAAGGAGTCCCCAGGGGACCCCTTCCCCTTTATGACTGTCAGCTGAAATATTTTTTAAGAGTAGGTAGTGCTCCTATGGACCACTGCTTCCACTCAAAAAATTAAACCAAAACGTTTTATTTTTCTTTTTTAAATGTATCCTGTTTTCCTTAAGAGTAAACGGGCTGCATAAAAAAAATTGAAAAAAACATTTTTATTGAAAAAGCAGTCACAGACCTGGTGGTCGGCTGATCCCAGCAGGACACATCCCTGTGAGTGCTGGTCATTCTCAATGGGGTCGCAAATTGCCACCTGCCTCATGAATATTAATGAGGCAGGTCATTTGCAACCCCATTGGGAATCGCAAACAGTGTCTGAGACACTTGTAAATTCCACTTTGCAAGTCACAAATTGCAAGTCGCAAAACAACGCAATTTGCGACTTGTAAATTGGAATGTTCGTACATCTGGCCCCAAGTGTCTAACGGTCAGTGTATTTCTCAGTAAAGCCCTAAAGAAGAGCTCTTGAGGCATGGAAAAACAAGAACTGATGACAGCATGCCAATGGATGACAAATATACTCTGATGGTTTCCCATCTAGGGACTGTAGAGTGGCTGCTGGAATTGGGGGGGGGGCAACTGGTAGTGCTGGAGAGCTATTGCTGGGAAAAAGTGTCCAGATCCATGCTGACATCTGCAAGATAATCGAAAAGTAAAGAATCTAATGGAAGAATCCATGAGGTGGGGTTGTATAGTTGTGTGCCTGGTCAGAGTGACTACCCGGCAAGGATGGCATGGCACTCCTTGGCAAGATGAAGGTGCCTAGAAAACCAGTTGCTCGTTTAGGGCACTTAGTAACCCGTCACTGGGCTCAGTCGCTTAGTAACCTGCTGCTAAGAAAGACTACATGGCAACCTCTCATCTTAAGGCGGTCTCGCAAGTACTCCACGTCTATGCAAATAGTGAAATGGACATCAGTAACAATAATTATATGCGATTTGCGTAAGGGCTTTTTCATATGAAAGCATTGAATAAGTTGCATTTTATCATTGTGATACAATGCATGCAACAAACACTGTTCGGCCCTATAAACACTGTGAGGGAAATTAGGGTGGGACTAAACGCTAATTAGTAAAGCCCTATACCTTACTTTGTTGTCCGTCATGTGACATGATGAATGACATAATAAGCGAATCCCTCCCCCAATGAGATGAAAACCACACAGTGTATTGGGAGCCTTCAAATATAGTGCTATGAAATTTAATTAATGTTGTGATTACAAAAGTTTACTTTCCTGCATCTGCTTTCTGTTTACAAGTTACTGTGGCATCTCCTTCTGCTCCGTGTATGGCAAGACTGAGCAATGGTGCTGAAAAACCCTTGCTTTTCAAGCATTGGTGGCTGGTGACAATTGAAAGTGGTGAAGCGTAACATTATTGTTGTACTGCACTGCGGCAAGTGAGCCTAGCCAGCGAGCCCGAACAACCTACGGGAGCTTTGAGAGGGTTCTCCCCTCAAGAAAATGTTGAAAAAAAGAGTGCACAAACTGTGCATTTTCAAGCAAACTTGATGAAGCAGGAAAGTTAATAAAGCAATTAGTGCTGGGACTAATAAACCTAGATCGGTCACTGCAACTAACCTCACTTCACACAGCTTTGCTCTTGTACCTTCACCCAGCTCCACAGAGACCCATGCTCACACAGTGCTGTGTCCCAAATGTTTCCATCTTGCCCAGCATCAAACTGAACTGCCCCACCTTAACTCAAAGGAAATCCAGAGACTCAACCCTGGCAGTTTCCCATGACGCGCACACACTCTACAAAGGAAATAAACAAAGTACAAAGTTATCGTATATGTAATCTGCCCTTTTACCACAAACACGTGTTCCCTAAATTCCATTTAATGCCCCGTCATACCCTGCAATGACTCCACTAGATGGTGGAGCAGGCGGGATTTAAAAATAAACAACATAGGGAACGCCCTGCAGAGGACAGGAATTTAAGTTTCAATAAGGTGGTAAATAAAATAAGAAAAGCTACTGGAGGCTGCGCAGTTGGTGAACAATCTTTGCAGGTGGCTAAAATGACAATGTGTAACTACAAATACCAAGAGCAACCTTGGCAAATTCCCAGGTCTTATCTCTCCCAAATTCACAGTCCCCTCACGTCTTTTTTTATCACTACATTAGCTGCAACAAAACAACTTGTAGGGTTGTGACGATTAGTAGATGTGTTGGTGCTGGCTTCTGGAAGCACTATCAGGGGCGGGAGGGGTGTAGGCTGCTGTGCCCTGCTGAGAAACACCTGGCCAGGCACTTACTTTCTTACAAATCCAGCACCGACCGTAATGAATTAAAATAGAGTTCAAATAAAGCAAGCACACTATATTGAAATATTAAAGCTTCGAAACACATCACTGTAAAATGGTAGAGGCTCACAAAGAGAAACGAAGGTAACAGTATCAGCCAAAGTAAAGGAAACAGACGGAGTCTTAGGCTAAAGTTCCTCACGCTCACGCTGGCTCGCGCCAGTCCCCAAGCCCCCCTCTGCATTAGAAGAATGTCCTGTAATCTCCTCGGCTCTCTTTTGATATTAGATTGAGACCCCTTTCCATTCTATATAGCATGCCTGGGGTGAAGGCCTTCTGGTGTTTTGTGGAATTAAAGGAGTGCACCTTTTATTTGTCTCCTGACATTCGACTGACTTTGCCCCAGCAGAACAGCTTTTCAGAGCCACCAGCCTGTTCATTTATGGGCCAGTCCACTACTGCTTATGTGTTTCATAGACTGATACTAGCACAGCCATTCCCAAGGGTGACAGGCACACGAAGAGACAGCGTGAAGGAGGCACAGAGAAAACACTCTTTACACAGTGCTTGCAAATAACGACAGAGAGGGATAGCTCGGTGGGGTGGCCAAGCGCAGCAGAGATGCGAAATCGTGCAGGGAAGCAGGGCCGGCCTGTGTGGACTCTCGCAGCGGGTGCTGTTTGTTATGGGCACTCACCCCGTCCTTATTAATTAACCTCCGATGGCAGACATCTAGATCCCCAAGCAATACAGACATCTCTGCATGAGGGACCATAGGTGTTACCGTTACAGACCCCCTCATTCTGAGACAATACAGGCTTCCTAACCTGAGGAACCAATTACTCCATCTATAGAAATACAGACATCCCTGTCACGATGGACCACAGACATCCGTTCATTAGCAGCGACGGCCATTCCACCCAAACAACCTGTTGCAGACATCCTGCCAGAGGAGCCACTCATCCCTTGCAAATAAATGCGGACACCCCCTTTACGAGGAAAATACACGCATCTCTTTATGAAAAGCTACGGTAATCCCACCCGAGGAAATACAGACCACCCTTCTTGAGGTACCACAGACATCACAACCAAGGAGCCACAGATAATCCATCGGGCTGAAGTAGACATAACTTCATAAGCCACTGCGGGCATTCCATCGGAGGAAATATGGACGTCATCCCTCCTCGAGAAACCACAGACCTCCCCGCTACAGACTTGCTCATTACGAGAAAAAAAGACACCCCTGCCCGAGGAACTACGAACTTCTCACTTTAAGAACGCTAAACCCTACACCCAATGAACCACAGACGCCTCTGTTACTGACTTCCCACCCAGAGGAAATAAGGACTTCTCTGCACGAGGACCTACAGACCCCCAATCCAAGGAGACAATCACTCCAATCAAGGAAATGAGAACATGCAGACATCCACCCACAAGAAGCTACAGGTTATAGTCGCGGGAAGGAAAGGGGGGTGCAGGGGGAATTAAAAAAAAAAGTTACATACCTTATCGCCGGGTGCAGCCCGTCCCGCTTGTTCCTGCAGGAACAGGAAGCAGAGAGCAGGCAGCCTTCCTCCTCTACCCTAAGCCAATCACAACGCTGCAATGTGATTGATGAGGTCCAGCGGAGAGTGCCCCAGCCAGGCCATTTTCTCTATGTATGCTGCATCATGCAGCCTAATAGAGAAAAAGGGAGAGTGCACATGACTCAGTTGGTAGTCAATACCCACAACAGTGGGCAAGCCATTCCCTTCATGCTCTTGAGCAGGACCGCCCACCCCCAACCAGGCACTTCTGCTTTCTCACAGTGCGAGAAGCAGAAACATAAAATGGTAGCTTTACCATTTTATGTTTCTGCTCCTCGCACTGCCAGAAAGCAGTGGGGCAATGCCCCAACGCCGCTATTGAGGAGCCACCACTGTTTTCAAGTGTTCTGTTGTTTTTTCTACTACGGTCACCCACAACAGCTAGCAGGGTGTCTGGCTGTCACTTGCTATGGGGTCACTAAGTAGCCCGCCTTCGTTGCCTCCCCTATCCCCGGCTCTCCTCAGTGACCTCTTCACCCGCTAAATCCCTAATTTCTTACATAAACCTTCTTTCTGGGGCATCCGGTAAATGGCGAAGAGGTTAAGGGCGACATCTTTGTCTAGGCCTGGGATGGTCATGAAAAAAAACTCTCTCTTTCTCTCTCTCATTGTTCTTCCTTGCTACCTCTCTCTTGCAATGTGAGCACCTTAACCAAGCTGGTGATTCATGAGGACCACCTGTGGCTCTCTTCTACTGCTTTTTAGGTCTCACCTGAGCCAGCGCATGTGCTACTCTGGCGAGACATTTAGTAAGCGGCTTTTCAAAGTGCTACCCACAGGCTTTTTCAGGCCACCCGCTGGCTGTTACGAGCACAAGCGCGCGCGATGTGCACAGCTGCCATCTGGCTTTCTCCCATCCACTACCCCCTCCCTTCTCCCACTCCCTCCTCGTCAGCTTCATGCCTCTCTATACTGTAACAGGCCGCGTGATCACTTTAATCAGTTTCAGCTTTCCTTTTGCTCAATCGCGGCATCCGTGCTTCACTTTAACATGGTTAAAGGTAAAGCGCCGGTGCCGCGATTGCTGCAAAACTAAAGAGGTAGAAAAAAAAACATCTATTTATTTACTTTTGCTATAATCGCGACACCAGCGCTTTACCTTTAACCATGTTAAAAGTAAAGCGCTGGTGCCACAATTGATGCAAAAGTAGGAGGCAATGAGTAATAGGAATCTACAAGTTTTTACTTTCAGCACTTCCTCCTTTCTCCATTCCACATACAAGTCTCCTTTCATTCTTTTCAGCATCTCCTCAGATTTAAAAACAAAGATATTCAGGAAGGGAAGAAAAGAAAACACAGAACAAGTAGACGTGGTTTAAAAAAATAATAGTTCTTCCTCATTCCCACTCCATTACTCCGTTAAATGTTCACCTCCCCTCAACCAACGGATGCATTTTTTGTATATCCCCAAGCTTGTGTAAATCTCCTCTCAGGTTTGACCAAATGTCTTTGCATTTAAAAATTGCAGATGTCGAGTACTAACTGTGCCTACAATTTGACATCCCCCTCAGCCTCTGTCCGATCACTTTCACTTTTGCGGCTTGGTTTCCTTTTGATTACAGCACTCAGCCTCTCTCCCTTATTTTATTAATCTTCGTGATATATAATGTTTATCCGCCACTGACCCGTACGTCAGACCTGCCGCGCTTCAACTCCCTCCCCCTACCTCACCACAGAGCGCGTCTTTTATTTAACTTTTGGCCTGGCCGCACTTCTGTTCACTCCCCCTCCCTCACCACAGAGCTCGTCTTTTATTTAACTTTCAGCCCATGCCGCAGTGAAATTACTTAAATGCCTTTTTCGAGTAGCCTTTTATATAAAAAAGTACAGTAACTCTTAACTGAAAAATGCCAGCACCCTGCCATGGCCATTTTCCATAGTCTTTACCACTACAACAGTCTCTAAGCATTCACTACAGTCTCTCAACATTCCCTACAGTCTCTTTCCACTCCCTACAGTCCCTCAGCACTCTCTACCGTCTCGGAATTCTCTACAGTCTCAGCATTCTCTACAGTCTCAGCATTCTCTAGTCTCAGCATTCTCTAGTCTCAGCATTCTCTACAGTCTCAGCATTCTCTACAGTCTCAGCATTCTCTACAGTCTCAGCATTCTCTACAGTCTCCGCATTCTCTCAGCACTTCCTACAGTCTCAGCATACTCTGCATTCACTACAGTCTCAGCATTTTCTCAGCATTCTCTACAGTCTCGAAATGCACAACTGTCGTCTCGGCTTGCACAACTGTCGTCTCAGCATGCACAACTGTCGTCTCAGCATTCACAACTGTCGTCTCAGCATTCACAATAGTCGTCTCAGCATACACAACAGTCATCTCATCATTCACAACAGTCGTCTCATCATTCACAACAGTTGTCTCATCATTCACAACTGTCGTTTCAGCATTCACAACTGTCGTCTCAGCATACACAACAGTCATCTCATCATTCACAACAGTCGTCTCATCATTCACAACAGTCGTCTCATCATTCACAACAGTCGTCTCAGCATTCACAACAGTCGTCTCAGCATTCACAACAGTCGTCTCAGCATTCACAACGGTCTTCTCCTCATTCACGACAGTCGTCTCATCATTCACAACAGTCGTCTCATCATTCACAACAGTCGTCTCATCATTCACAACAGTCGTCTCAGCATTCACAACAGTCGTCTCAGCATTCACAACACAAGCACTTTAACCAGCTTGAGCAGAGGACGAGATACCCTGCGAAGTTTAAAAAGCATATGTAAATATAACATTTATTTTCAGTATGGAAAAGTGCGTACTTTAGAAGTATGAGTGCTGAAGCGGCGTGTGAAGCATCACAAGATTCATAAAGGCATTCATCTTGGTGATAATCATGCAGGAACTATATTATATGTAACTTAACGAAATTAATTGGACATAAAAATACGTGCATTTGCTTTAGGAATGACAATGACCCTCAGTCAGTGCCCAATTAAATATTCAAGACGTCGTGTGAGCCACGTCCTGTCTCCTGGATCACCCTGTTCCGTGTATACTTAATTAGGCACTGACTGAGGGTTATCCGCTCCAGGCTGCGCAAGGAATTTCCCGGGCTTTACGGACAGGCTTTACATGGTGCAAGAACACTACTTACCTTGGGCAGCGCCGAAACCACTAATCTACTTAGTTTCTACTTCATGAGAAGGCTTAGATGTTGTACAAACACTGGTGATTACGGCAACGATTTCAGAAGTTATTGGTTGGCAAAGAAAGGTCACGGGCCACGCCGGGTCGGAAGTATCACCGGGGGAGCGACCTACCATTGGTTTATGCTGTACAGGCAAGCCCTGAGGAGTCGCGGACACTCCGTTCCTAACGCGACGAAACACGTGTTGGCGGGTTTTGGGACGATTAAAATCTTGAAACTCATGGATACCTAGTGTCAAGAAATCTGATTAATGCCTGTTGTCTTTGTTTCAATGATTGTGTTTTTTGCTGTGTACTGTTACTAATGTTATTGACCCTTGTGAGTGTGTGCATAGGCCTTTTGTGTATTAGCTATTTGTGTGTTTGTTGATAAACACACTATTGAGCGGTCTGAGGGTTTTCCCGCTCGCAAGTTGCACCACAGAAGTAGTAATTTTTTGCTGTATTACACACTGTTTGCGTACACTTAGGGCAGAGCGCCTTATCTTTCTCTGAAAATTAATTAACCCTGTGTTGCTGAGTACTTTATAAACCACACACAAATATGTGTGTAAATCAGTGTATAGAAAATGTTGCATAAGACAAAGGGGACTACAAGGTGTAGGAGAAGCACAATCTCAGGAATCAGAACATAACACAGTGGTTAGGGTTGGCTTTACTTTTATTTCTACCCAAACCCTTTTTAGCAAAATTAGGATAATGAAAGACTTAGAAAAAAAAACATAACCTTCTAGCCTGTACCATGTAGTTTGCATGCAGCTCTTTAATGGCACTTCATAGATCACTGTGCTAGATTATGATTGTAACTTATGAACTGCACAGTAACAAAAGGGTCTCTGTGACAAAAGCATTCACCCACTAAGCTATACAAACAGAAGGAGATGATGGACAGAGCGCTAAAACATTTCAGACACTCACCCCCCAGTCACAGATCTAGGTTGAATCCATCATCATTCTTTAGCTCACTTCAGCACCCTAGTTCAGACCCATCCATATGCAAATCAGTCTTGACCCTGTACCTCATGGGAACAGTCCAGTCCGAACTGCCAAGCCAGGTTTTCTCTGGACCAGAAACAAGCATCCTCAGACCGTTTTCGGGGTAACACCCCTCCTGAGCCAGGCTACCTTAAACCCAGTGGCAAAGTGAGGAAGAGGCCCACGTCTGGGCATACCCTGCCATCGTAGGGCGCACAAAGCAAATACGAGGAGATGATGGATGGAGAGCTGAAACTTTTCACACACTCACCCCCAGTCACAGATCTGGGTTGAATCCATCATCGTTTTTTTTAGCTCACTGCGCGACCCTAGTTCAGACCCAGCATATGCAAATCAGTCTTGACCCTGTGCCTCATGGGATCAGTCCAACCCAGGTCTTCTCTGGACTGGGAACAAGCATCCTGGGACCGGATTCGGGGTAACACCCCTCATTGGCCAGGCCAGCTTGAACCCAGTGGCAAAGTGAGCAAGGGGCCCACGTCTGGGCATACCCTGCCAACTTTGGGCATACAAAGCAAACACAAGGAGATGATGGACAGAGCGCTGAAACTTTTCGGACATTCACCCTCCGTCACAGATCTGGGATGAATCCATCATCGTTCTTTAGCTCACTACGCTACCTAGTTCAGACGCAGCCATATGCAAACCAGTCTTGACCCTGTGCCTCATGGGAACAGACCAGCCCGAACTGCCAAGCCAGGTCTTCACTGAACTGGAAACAAGCATCCTGGGACCGGTTTTGGGCTATGCACATAAAATACTGTTCTGTGAGCTGCATGGTACACGTCCTTTGCAGGAGGCATATTAACCCGCTGCGCTACCTTAGATGAGACAAACTCAATCTCTTTCCAGCAGGTACATTAATCACCAGAATTATCTTTACACTTTTATTGTTGCCTGAAAACTACTGGATTTACAATTAACTCTTCAGCGTGTACTTCAAAAACTGCTGCACTGCTACAAAACTGGCCCCAACTAATAAAACCGGCCACACACCCTTTCAGGCTCCAGAGGAAACGCCCGATGACCGGTAAGGCCAGTCTGGCCATGGCTGTGCTATGCCAAATGGAGAGGGCAAGAATGAATCATATTTACTAACGTTTGGCGCATTTCTGTTCTCTCACTGCGCTGGTGCACTATGTGCTCTACAGCGCCAACGCAGGCACCCAAGCGCCATGGTGCAAGGGTGCCTGCGTCGGAGGCAGGATTGTTTTTATGCAGAAAGTGACACAATTCGTACAGGTTTTTTTTCTCTTTCCAAGTGTGCTGAAGAATGCAGCACACTTAGAAAGAAAGAAGAAACAACAGGGAGAAATAAAGATATTTTTCCTTGTGCCTCTATCAGAAAGGCGTACAATGTTGATGCATTCCCTGGTTTACTACTCTTGGTAAATCGGGCAATGTGGCAAAAAGTTTGGGTAGATGCGTGGGAACACCCACTCTTCACCCATGTAACTCCTTCCAGACGCAGAGTAACGCAAGGTAGCGACTACCTCTGCCTTGCATTACTCCAGATTACCAAGCCGCGGTGGCTTTGCATGGTTTGGTAAATCTCGCATACAAATTGTGTTTCCCTTGCGTCACCCTGTGTGACGCAGGGCCACACAATTGTTTGATAAATCTGGACTGCAATGTGGTTTCCCAGGACTGTTCCCAGTGTGCAGTAGGCCCTATAAGTCTGGAGATCTGCAATGTGCATCGTTTAGTCTTCAACTCATTTCAGCAAGAGATAGACAACATCTTGATAACAGTGGTGCGAGCAGGAGCACAACGCCCAAAGAGCTCAAAGGGCTTCAGCCCCCCCTGTAATGAGTGTCAGCCCGGGTTGAGACAGCTTCCCGGGTGTCGTATCGTCTCTGCCTGACCTGTGTCTAGGGACAGGGCAGGCAATGCAGGAAGGGGCGTGGGCGAAGGGCGTAAAGGGAATGTTACAGTTGGTGACGAGTATGGCATGGTAGAATAAAGACGTGCCTAGAACGTGCTCCTGTGTTTTATTGGGGACATGGAGACACTGGCGATGAGGGTGGGATCTCCAAACACCCATTCCATGCTTTAACAGCCCCAGCCGTCCGTGCACGGCCCGACGACAGAGAGCCTGCAGCCTGTTACCGGCGGCACGAAAGAGCGCGAAAAGGTGAAAGATGCTCTACACGCCGCGTCGGAAGCTGCCTGGGAGCGCGACGGCTCCGAAATCGTGGACTTTGCCTGCATGCAGCCTCGGTGATGCACCAAGACTGCCCGACCCAAAGAACTGCAAAATCCGACGCCCTGAGTTGAAAAACGACGCGAAACTGCGGAAGACGCCGGCGAATGTTCCCGACCCTGCCAACTGTGAGTGGAGAGCGTGAGGGTGAGTCCCGAACGCTGGAATAACCGTCAAGACCCGAATGTCTTAAATAAAAGGGCAAGAAAGAAAGAAAAGAAACTGTGACTCAAAGGCAATACAGTCTGTCCCGAGTGGCGGCCATCTTGAAGTCAGGCACCAGCCATAGACCCCTTGGATTTCTGAGGTCGGCCATCTTGGAGTCAGGCAATATTGAATTTAATACTCAAACTATTAAACAAGCACAGTTGAGGCCAAGTAGTATTGAATTATACGTCCAAACTGCAAAATAAACTGATCGATAGCCAGCTGGGTGACGTGATCAGGCGGAGATGTCCGTCGACAGGCGCGTCAGGAGGAGGAGCGGCAGCTCCAGACACACCTCCACCACTCGCACCATCTCCACAAGTACTCATGGGAGTGCCATATCTGCGGCCACCGGACCCTCTAGAATTGACGTCCGGAAATAACATGGGGCCTAAGTGGAAGAGCTGGGCTGAAGACTTTGAGGACTATATGACTGGGTCCCAGGTACAAGATCCTAAGCAAAAATTGATAGCTCAGCAAAATTTGGTGGGAAAGGACATCGCGCAGATCATCAAAGAACTGCCAAATGCAACTACTGCCTCCTATGATGACGTAAAAGGAGCCCTTGATCGGAGGTTTCTGAACAAACGCAACTTAGATTATGAGCGCTACACATTTAATCTAGCGTCCCATTGTGGAAAAGTAAATTTTGCCATGTTCTGTGTCCCTACGCCTCATCCATCATATGTTATGTGTGCATGACCAATATGCATATGTTATTCCCCATGTCCGATTAATGACGCAATTATAGTTGTGTCCACCTCTGGTATGTCATTTTCCAGTCCTCGTGAATACTACGAATATCAGGCCTATGTAAAGTTATGTTGCCACGTTTCTCAGTGTGCACGTTATTCCATTATAAAGTCCCCGTTTCTAGGCCTCAAAAGGGCCCGGACATCAGATTCAGCTCCTGTCTCCTGAAAGCCTCGCTGAGGAGCGATACAGCCCCCACCTGTATCCTCGACCCTTCACTTACTTCCTGCTTCGCAGTGCCCGGTGCAGCTTGGCTCTGCCTCTGAGTCTGCCAAAAGTATGTTATAGTTCCAGTTATCAGTTCAGTCCTCCTTCTTTGCATTCCTAAGCTACTGAACTGCATCAATAGTTTCCGTCATTGTCTAGCCTTCTCGGCTCCATGTTAGAGAAATACTGCATTTACTGGTCATTTAATATTCCTCATCACGCATTTCATGTAGAATAATGTATGGTCCAGTCTTAGAATCAAGTTAGCTTTTCCCCTCATGACTCCTAGTTTATATCAACATGTTCCCTAAACATCAGATACCAGATAGGGTTTAGGTACATGTCGCTCCGACCCTCCAGACTCTAGTCTCTGCTCCTAGCACAGAGTTCGTAGCCCCCAGCTTCTCCTAGTAACACGTCATTGCCAGTTTTCGCGCACCACCAGGTTAGAGGTCCCGGCTCCTTAGGTAGCCCCCTCCTATGTTTCCGCCCATTCATGACATATTCTGTTACGTTTGCACCACATGTCTATGTATACTCCCAGTTACACCTACTTTTACTGTTATCTCTCGCGACTGCTACGCGTCACGCCTTCTGCTCCACCCACTGTTACGCCTACTGCAATGTAATGCTATGTGTTTGCGCTATGTATATAAGTTGATGTATTGTTATTAAAAGTTAGCGCGCTCATCCCAGATCAAGCCCCGGCAGCTGCTGGGCCCCAGTTGTCCTGCCGGGCCCTGTTACCCCCGTTCTATGCAGGTTGTCCTGATCCTGTCCTTATGCTGTAATAAACCTGCAGAAACTCCTACTACCTCGAATCTTGACTCTTATTTTATTGAGCTATCTGTTATTCATTCATTCATTCAAAAATAGATCCGGTATTATTTATTTATATACCACATAATGGCGCCCGAATAGGGACTTGCCCTTTCCCCACGCGTCGGTGAAGCCACGCCGACCCCCTGACCCTCTGCAGTCGTGACGGAACCATACCGTGCACTGGCAGATATTTCTGCTCCAAGTATCCCTCAGGCCCACGGAGGAGACGGAGGAGGCGGTCCAGCATCCAAACGAGACGGTGGAGGAACGCGGCGAGTCCCGACCAGAGCCCAAGCCGAGAGTCCAAGGTCCGAGGTATCCGGAGGCCCACCTGTAACTGAAGTCCGAAGTTCGTCGTCCGTCGTCCAGTCCAGTCCGAGGCCTTCCGTTCCGTGCTGCCCGGTGAGTACCATTGCTGGGGTAGTATCTAGACAGGACCAATCTAAATTGACTCCTGGTCCGTGGGTTGGTGGTGCCCAGACTCACAAACGAAGTGTTCACCTAGGTGGATACGGGTCTTGATGCGTCCCTTTATGGGACCGGTATGTTCCGTACTGTTATAGCAGTGCATCCAGTAACTCTAGTCTGTTCCGTTCTCGAGAAATTCTGTTCTGTTTCTGTTTTCAGTATTCCAGGTAATATTCTGTTCGAACTGTTATTTATAATGTTCTTCATGTATTTTTAATGTTGTGGTATGAGTGTGACGTGATTTCGTGTTTTCATTGTGTATTGTATTGTGTCCAGATTACAGTTCAGTCATGCCTATATTTTCCAAGTTACGTCAGTTAAAAACTAGAAAGGGTTTATTAGAAGAAGCGGTTCCTGTCCCACCTAGGGACAGTCCAGGTCACTTTATGTATCAGAAACATGGCATAAGCGCCATAATGTATCTAGATTTATGGGTAGAGTATACCAAACAGTTAGGAGAAAAGTATAGATGGCCCGTATCGGGTACATGGGATGCCGAATGTATCATGCGAGTAGAAGAAGCATTATGGAAAAAGAAAGCCAGACAGTCACAGAAAGATGCCATCGAGTTATGGCGTAAGGAAGCTCATAGAAGAACCGAGAAAGAAGTCAGAAAGTCAGAGTTAAGTAGAGAATCCCAGGAACGAGCCCAAGAAAGAGAATTAATCGAGATAGGTGAACAAGTCAAAGCCGAACAGTCAGACAGACAGAGGCATGCCCTCATTAAGGGTATGTATCCTCTTCTTGCCGAAGGTGTGCCAAAAGCGACCCCAGAGGCATCTAGTAATTTCCCGCCACCATTAGTTCCGACCAAGCTACGTCACAAACCGACCGCAGCTGATATTTTTATTTCGTCCTACTTGGACGACACAGTCCCAGAATATGCAAATCCTGTTCGCGCTCCGCCAGTCCCTGTAAATCAGGCACTTCCTGCTCCTTCAGACACCGGGGTGCCCTTAACAGCTCCCCCGGTCCAGTCCGCCATACAAGTCCAGCCCACGTTACAACTACCGACCCTGTCAGCACGAAGAATGTCAATCGACGATTCCAGTTTAGGGGCCGCAGGAGGAGGTCTTCCTCAAACCCCGCCGCCACACAAGCGTTCAACATTACTCGAATTACATGCTCAAGCGTTACAGCGCACGCCCAAACATCAGTCTGTTACAGAAATCAGGCAAACCCTTAACGAATGTGTCTATGATCCAGTTCCAGGCGAATATAATATGGTTTTATATTCCTTACGTGTAAGGAGAGTGACCGAGTATCTAGTCACCTTGCCGAATATGAAAGAAGATCTAGACAGAATATATCGTTTCATCCGTACAGGGGATGATCCAGAAAGTATTGGCGAGATTATGTCTCAAAGGAAAGCCGAGATTCAGCTCATGATATTAAAGTTCCTGATCAATTGTCTAATAAGAGAACAAGATTACCCGTCTAAAGATCCCGCCGAAATGAGAATCCTGACAAGGTGGAGTGATAATATAGCCGAGGGTAAGCACAAGACCGTCGGTGCCATGGAGAGTATGTACAAGAAAATTCGTAAAGAAATAATAAGGTTACACGACCAGCGTAAAGCAGCACGAGTAAGCGAGAAAGAAAGTACCTCTGAACCTGAAGAGGAGGAAGACGAGAATCCCGCCAGAATAGCGTATGTAGGAAAATCTAGATTTCCAGATCGCCATTTACGCCTAGAACCCAAGTCTATTTTTCATCATCCAGCACCAGAACAAGGTTCTCTAGAACAAGTATTTCAAGCTACCGATCACATCCTGAAATCACGAATCGGTTATAGTGAGTTAAGTACCATGCATGAACAAGAACTAGCCCGATCAGCAGTCCGATGGATTACTGATTCTACCACTTTTCCAGACGAAATAGTGGCACAAATGTTTCTGAAACTGCCCCCAGCCGAGCAACGACTGGTGGGTATGTATATGATTCAGTACCTCATTACTCTGTATGAGGGTCAACATTCTGATCCAGGCCCGTTACATGATGTCCTGAACGAGTTACTCCAGTACAGATGGAGAGGTCTAGGTACCGATTTAATTAGTGTCATTCTAGAACAGCGTCACAAATATAGAACGTTTCTGAACCCGCATTTTGTTCATGTCTCACCCCCAGAAAGTAAATCATTCTACATAGACAGACAGAATCCGTTACGAGAAGTCCACCCAGTCCAAGGGGCGGGTGGCGTAATGCAACGAGTGTTTGTATACACTCCGATTTCAAAGATGGAACTTCTTGAAATGAAGAAATTAATTCCCTGTCATGACAAAGATCCAGCAGGGTTCCATAGAGAACTAAAAGACATGCTCCGTATGGGAGAATATACTTACCCAGATATCATTAAAATGTTAAAGGTCCTGTTACCCGCAGGGGTGTATGAAAAGTTAAAGGAAAAAGAATGGGAGGTGGGAGAGAAAAAGATCGATTGGACGGCTCTAGAAGCAGAAGACAAGGCACGAGTACCAGGTACCGGTCTTGGAGATAAATGTAAAGAATTACCAGAATTATTGATTCAAGTTTTACCCAGATTATTGACAACGAGAAAAGAAGACTGGGATGCAATCTCAGCCTGTAAACAGAAACAAGATGAAGATATTAGTGATTTTTATTCTAGATTTGAAAAATGTTTCAGTATCAACAGTGGTCTCAAGACAAGTAGTGAGTCATACCCTCATCTTTTCGTTACTAAATTAGTCGAGAATTCAAGCCCACAAATTAAAAATCGAGTTTTGAAAGTCGAAAGCACCTGGCAAGCAAATACTCCGTCCCAGATGCTCCAGATGCTCCAGTACCACCAGAATAGAATCAGGGAAGAGCAAGAACACGAGAGAAAACGTATGAAAGACACGAAAATGAAAGTCCTAGTTGCACAATCTGTTCCTCAAGACAGTCAGAAGAGGGGTCCGAATCAAGCCAGTCATCCTGCAGCTCCCGTTAAAGGGAACTGCAATTATTGTAAACAGCCAGGTCATTTTATAAACGAGTGTGCAGTTCTGAAACATAACATAGCTACTGGTAAGACTAAAGAAAGACCACGTCCGCCTAGACAAGAACAAGTTTCACAGATTCCTCAGCCGCAGAATGCACCACAGACAGTTACAGCACCGCAGCCCATCGCTGCAACACAGCACGTTACATCGCAGATGTACCAGTATGCACAGACAGAGTATCCAGAGTACCAGCCATATTCATGAAACAGCCTAGAGAGGGAGGTAGGCTTGCCTCTCATCGAGATACCTGTAGATCAAGAAGGTCCCTATGTTCACAGTCAAGTATTAGGGAAAGACAGAAAGTTTTTGATCGATACAGGGGCAAGTAGGACCACAATTAGTCACGCCGAAGTTCCAGGGGCTCCGCTCTCAGGCTCAAGAAATGTTTCCCTTGGATTTTCAGGAAAGCCAATAGTTAATGAGATATCAAAGCCAGTCACTCTAGAAGTAGGTCCATTGTCCCGTACTACTGATCTGTTACTTACTAAGTCATGTCCAGAAAACCTATTAGGCATTAAGACACTGAAAGAATTAGGTGCAGTTATTTGCTGTTCCCCAGAGGGAATACGATTGTTCCTACGTGACTTTAAGGGTCACTATGTATTACGAGATTTTGATTCAAGATTGTCTAATGTTCCACAGCACTTATGGGCGCAAGGTCCAACTGATGTAGGTTACATGCAAATCACACCCCATCGTGTGACTCTCAAACCAGGTGTAGTGTTACCCCGAATCAGACAGTACAGATTGCCACCTGAGGCTGTAGCAGCCTTATCCAAAATTATTGACGAGCTCATGGCTCAAGGAGTAGTTGTAGAAACTGACTCCAATGTATGCAATTCTCCGATCATTCCAGTCATGAAACGTACTGATCCAAATGCACCCCCAGTATATCGATTAGTGATTGATTTACGAGAGCTTAATAAATGTATTATTCCGCAGTACCCAGTTGTCCCAGACATCTCTTCCCTATTGACAGCCATTGATTCCGAAGCCATGTTCTTCACTGTCATAGACCTCAAGAATGCATTTTTTAGTGTTCCAATTCATCCAGACAGCCAGTTTCTTTTCGGATTTTGTTTAAATGGAAGGAGCTATATGTTCACACGCGCTCCTCAAGGTTTCACAGAAAGTCCTAGTATTTACAGTCAAGCACTCAAGAGACAACTAGACAATATTCACATGCCAACTGACACTGCCCTGCTCCAGTATGTCGATGATCTACTGATCACAGCCCGTTCTGAACGTGCTTGCGAGCGAGCATCCCTGACAGTTCTGTATTTCCTAGCCGAGATGGGGCACAAGGTGTCACCTTCGAAGCTTCAATTCTGTGTTCAGCAAGTGGTATACTTAGGACACTTGCTGTCCAAGAGGGGTAGGCAGTTGACACCCGACCGTATCCAGTTAATAGCGAGTCTTCCCCAGCCCAGAACCCAGAAGGAGGTACGTGCCTTTATCGGCCTTACTTCTTATTGTAGACAATGGATTCCCCAGTATGCATTTCTAGCCAAGCCACTGATACAGTTAACGACACAGGAGGCAGCCGTATCGACTGTCCTCCCTTGGACATCTGAACATACACTTAGTTTCAATGAGTTAAAGAAAGCCCTATGCCAAGCTCCAGTTCTAGCTACACCGAACTACAGTAAGCCTTTTACACTTTTCGTTACTGAACGGGAAGGTACAGCATTATCTGTTCTCACACAAGATCAAGCAGGTCAATACAAGCCCTGTGCTTATTTTTCGAGCACACTAGATCCAGTCGCCCAGGCGTTGCCTGCGTGCCTCAAGTCAGTTGCAGCCACAGCACTAGCTATCAGACAAAGTGATTCCATAGTTTTAGGACATTCCCTGACAGTACAAGTTCCACACGCCGTGGAAGTTCTTTTAAACCGAACACAAACTCAGCACTTGACAATTGCACGTTTAACAGGTTATGAATTGACACTGTTCCAGCCACACATAGATATTAGACGCTGCAACGTCCTGAATCCTGCTACACTGTTACCATCAGTTAGTTTAAATCCTGACCCACATGACTGTGTGGAAGTAGTTAATATTACGACAAAGCCAAGACAAGACCTGACGGACATTCCATTACCAGATCCTGACCTGACACTTTATGTGGATGGTTCATGTATGAGAACTAGTACAGGAGAACTAGTCGCCGCGTATGCAGTGACTACGGACACCGAAGTTATTGAAACACACCGTATTGATACCCTGTCCGCTCAAGCAGCAGAGCTAGTCGCTCTGACACAAGCCTGTATACACGCCAAGAACCAGAGAGTTAATGTTTATACAGATTCACGTTACGCATTTGGAGTTGTACACGACTTCGGAGTGCTCTGGCAGGAGAGAGGTTTTATGACTTCTCATGGAACCAAGATTCAGTATGGTCTCCTTATTCAAGCTCTGTTAGATGCCATACATTTACCGACATCTATCGCTATCATGAAGTGCAAAGCACATACGAAAGTCACTGACATTATTTCCCAAGGTAATGATCTAGCAGACCGCACAGCCAAGCTTACAGCACAGACTCCAGACAGTCCAGTTAACCTAACACACACTCCAGATCCGATTACATGCATGACAGTTAAGGACCCTACACAAGACGTCATAGATATACAGTTACATGCTACTCTTGAAGAAATCAAGAAATGGTCTGAACAAGGAGGGGTCCAGACAGATCAAGGATGGCTAACGAAGGGTAGAGCCACATGGTTTCTCCCCGACTCTATGGTTCAAGTCATTATTAATACCGCACATAGTCCAGCACATTTAGGAGAAAAAGCTATGTTAGACAGTATCCAGAATATTTGGTTCAACAAGCATTTACGAGCTGCAGCCAAGCAGAAAGTCCGTACCTGTATGATATGTTGTCAGTTTAATTCAGGTAAAAGTGTCCCGGTGGAACAAGGTGGTTTCCAGCCCCCTGACCACCCTTTTGAGGTCCTCCAGATGGATTATATTCAGATGGAGCGATGTCGAGGTTTCAAGTATGTCCTTGTAGTTGTATGCGCTTTGTCCAGATGGACAGAAGCATATCCAGTCCCAGATTACACAGCCGCGACCACTGCCAAACAGTTGGTTCGTGAGTTTTTCCCTAGATATGGACTCCCTAGAGTCGTATATTCTGATAACGGTCAGCCATTCTCCTCAGAGTTAATGAAGCACGTTTCCCTGTTGTTAGGGTACCAGTGGAAGTTTCATTGTGTACGCCATCCTGAAGCAGCCGGTCTAGTCGAGAGACATAATCAGACCCTGAAAATCCGTATTGCCAAAGTTTGTAAAGAAAAAGGTGTGGACTGGCTAGTAGCTCTGCCAGTCGCTTTGTTTTATATGCGCATGGTCGCACATTCCAGATCAGGTCTGTCCCCGTATGAGGTCGTATTCGGCCGCCCCCCTAACATGTGGGGTACTCCTAGACCCCGAAGTATTACCGATGTTTCATGTAATATGCTGACAGATTACCTAGCTTCCTTGATGTCTGCCCTCAACTCATGTCGTTCACAGGTTGCTGCCGCCTTTCCAGACAATACCGAGGTGGCACCGCACGAGATCGTTCCAGGCTCCTTGGTGATGATCAGAAATTTTGACAGATCAAGTCCGCTGGAACCACGTTGGAAGGAGCCACGTCAGGTCCTCTTGACCACCCGTACTGCCGTCAAGTTGGAAGGCAGGAAGGGGTGGGTCCATCTTTCTCATGTAAAACTTTTCAATGGATTGAAACCAGTCTCCAAGAACATTTCCAAGGATTCCCAAGATTCTAAAGACTGCCAAAACATTGTTTTAAAGGACTGTCCCGCAAAAGACATTATTACAACCCCTCCCTTGTTAGAGAAAACTCCGCAACAGGAGTATAAGTTAAAGCTCAGGTCTAGTAAAATAAGTCAGTCAGTTTGATTGTATAAGTCCTCCCCTAGGTGAAACGGTTAGACTGTTTCTGACATGTATAAAATAGACCCCCATAGTGAGAGAGTTAGTCGAAGTTCAATTCAATGTATCGTTTTTCTGAGTTTCGTATTATTCATCAGCATTTTGATTTCCTGCACCAGCTATGCGTTCTATCTGTATTTTCCAGTTCCTCATGTAAATATGTCTGCTAATGCTACAGTAGAGCACACGTTTAGTGATCTGCCTCCTCATGAACTCTCTTACCGCCTCGCTATGCGCAACAACTCATTTATCCGTATGTTACATTACTCACACCAGACCAGCAATGCCACTAATTGTTGGGTGTGTGGTCGACTCCCCCCTTTTCAGACATCAAAGGGAGTCCTGCCACTCTTTCCTTATCCATTTTCACATAATGGTTCGTGTGGAGCATGGTCCACGTTAACGTCATCCTCAACAGATATGTCTTTTCTTAACAGTACATGTTTCCCAGACAAGCAAGGTCTCCCCCACAGAACAGGTTTAGATCTAGAAAATGAGGTGTATAATTTAGGTAATTATTCGTCGAATTTCATGGTCCTGAATGTTCAGTCTGATACTACTCCAGACTTACCTGCTATTTCAGTACTACCAGTCAAAGGTGAATTATGTGTCCGTAATTATGGTTCTGTACATGTAGGACATAGTGAATGTACTACTGTTGTCAAGTATAGTGACAGTAGGAAATCTATTTTTAAAGCTTCACGTCATTCTTATTTTATTTGTGGTCAAACTGCATATGTCCGTCTGCCCCTCGATTGGGAGGGAACCTGTTATATTGCCTTCCTACTGCCACCTGTTTTCCTAGCCCCATCTGATTATCACAGAAACACACATCTAGTACACATTAGACATAGAAGGGAGTCCCCAATTGTCGATTATACTGAAACTACTCTAGAACAGTATACAGATTTCAATAAAGGTTTCTTCTTCTTCGTAGGACCTGTCCAGAATAGTAAACTAATCCGTAGGTTAACAAGAACCCTTGAAGCTGTAGTAAATGAGACTGCCTCTGCTCTAGGTAACTTAACCGAAGAACAATCTGCTATGAGATTTGTCGTTTTGCAAAATCGTCTCGTCCTTGACGTCATACTGGCCGATAGGGGCGGGGCCTGTAGAGTCATCGGATCTAGTTGCTGCATTTTCATTCCAAATAACGCACCGTCTGTTTATTCAGCTATAACCAGACTCCATAAAATTGCCCATCTGTTACACCAAGATCCAGGCACCTGGACATGGTCCGGTTGGTTCTGGAATATAATTTCCGCATGGGGATGGAAAGTCCTGTCCTTTCTAGGTATTGCAGTAGCGATCATATTTAGCTGCTGCCTCTGTATACAATGTGGCCCTGCGATTTGCAGCATGTGTGCTACCTCTTGTATTCCTAGTCCTAAGCCCCGTTCTAAATCCCGTTCCAAGACAATTCGAGACGAGCAAATGGTACTGTATGAAATGATAGATGGTATCATGAAAATTGATGTTTCCTGATGGAAACGTAGTGACAAGGAGGGAATGTGGAAAAGTAAATTTTGCCATGTTCTGTGTCCCTACGCCTCATCCATCATATGTTATGTGTGCATGACCAATATGCATATGTTATTCCCCATGTCCGATTAATGACGCAATTATAGTTGTGTCCACCTCTGGTATGTCATTTTCCAGTCCTCGTGAATACTACGAATATCAGGCCTATGTAAAGTTATGTTGCCACGTTTCTCAGTGTGCACGTTATTCCATTATAAAGTCCCCGTTTCTAGGCCTCAAAAGGGCCCGGACATCAGATTCAGCTCCTGTCTCCTGAAAGCCTCGCTGAGGAGCGATACAGCCCCCACCTGTATCCTCGACCCTTCACTTACTTCCTGCTTCGCAGTGCCCGGTGCAGCTTGGCTCTGCCTCTGAGTCTGCCAAAAGTATGTTATAGTTCCAGTTATCAGTTCAGTCCTCCTTCTTTGCATTCCTAAGCTACTGAACTGCATCAATAGTTTCCGTCATTGTCTAGCCTTCTCGGCTCCATGTTAGAGAAATACTGCATTTACTGGTCATTTAATATTCCTCATCACGCATTTCATGTAGAATAATGTATGGTCCAGTCTTAGAATCAAGTTAGCTTTTCCCCTCATGACTCCTAGTTTATATCAACATGTTCCCTAAACATCAGATACCAGATAGGGTTTAGGTACATGTCGCTCCGACCCTCCAGACTCTAGTCTCTGCTCCTAGCACAGAGTTCGTAGCCCCCAGCTTCTCCTAGTAACACGTCATTGCCAGTTTTTGCGCACCACCAGGTTAGAGGTCCCGGCTCCTTAGGTAGCCCCCTCCTATGTTTCCGCCCATTCATGACATATTCTGTTACGTTTGCACCACATGTCTATGTATACTCCCAGTTACACCTACTTTTACTGTTATCTCTCGCGACTGCTACGCGTCACGCCTTCTGCTCCACCCACTGTTACGCCTACTGCAATGTAATGCTATGTGTTTGCGCTATGTATATAAGTTGATGTATTGTTATTAAAAGTTAGCGCGCTCATCCCAGATCAAGCCCCGGCAGCTGCTGGGCCCCAGTTGTCCTGCCGGGCCCTGTTACCCCCGTTCTATGCAGGTTGTCCTGATCCTGTCCTTATGCTGTAATAAACCTGCAGAAACTCCTACTACCTCGAATCTTGACTCTTATTTTATTGAGCTATCTGTTATTCATTCATTCATTCAAAAATAGATCCGGTATTATTTATTTATATACCACACCATGAAAAAGACGAACACATGTGTGATTTCATTGTGCACATCAGGCGGTTAGCTCGACACTGCGAGTTCGACGCTTTCACCACTGAAGACGCATTGCGACTGCGCATAATTGAAGGGTGCCAATCTGAATCGCTGCGCCAGCGACTGTTGAAGAAGCACTACACTCTGAAAGAAATTGAAGAAATGACACGAATCAACGACCAAGCGGAAGACCATGCAAAGAAAATGGAAATTAACAAGACTGAAAAAAAGGAACAAGCATTCAGATTGCAAGCACACAAGGAGAAGAAACACCGTACAGACCATCATAAGTCAAGCAAGCCGACATGTTTCGCAGCCTCCCGGAGGATATCATCACGGCAGGAGTCGCGACACACCAAGTCCAGCAAGACGACACCAGCGTGCTACAGGTGCGGCCAGGAATACCCCCACTCAGGACAGTGTCCGGCCATTGGCCAGCGGTGTCATTGTTGTGGAAGGGAGAATCACTTTGAAGTGGTTTGTCAAACTCAACGATCAGGGCGAAGATCGTCCACGTCAAGACCAATCACACAACACCACGCTCGTTCAGTGAAGGGAAGGGAAGGACGTTCCTCTAGTTCATCCCGGTCGAGCGTACACTCTACTAGCTCATATCGATCACGAAGATCGACATCCAGTGAATCGTCATCACCCACCCCTGTGTCACAAGACAGTGACGAATACATCTGTATGGTGTCGGACCCGGACCGGCTAAAAAAATACCCGAAACTCGACATCCGAATAGGAGACCACCCTGCAAAATTTGTACTAGACTCTGGAGCTTCTTTAAACTACTTCTGTGCCCTTGAATATCAATGCATGAAGCCACGGCCGAAACTAGAACCTGCAGCTGTCCGAATACTTACCTGGATGTCCAGGAAACCACTGCCATGTTTAGGCCGCTTCAGCACGACTCTATCGTACAAGGATCGACAAATTCCAGCCTACATTCATGTGGTTGAAGGCCCTGTCCTGGCTGACTGCCTGCTTAGTCTGCCGACGGCTGAACGACTAAAACTCGTGGAACTCCTCTAAATGACCGAAGATGCCCCAGACATTGTCTCTAAGTTTCCAAACCTCTTCAAAGGGCTAGGAAAACTCACTCAATTCAAAGTAAAACTACACATAGATGAGCGAGTGACTCCAGTGGTGCAACACCACAGGAAAGTGCCTTTTCACCTACAACAGGCAGTAGATGATGAACTCCAAGACCTACTAAAGACAGATATCATTGAGCGCACATCAGGGCCAACACCGTGGGTGTCACCAGTAGTGGTAGTGCCTAAGAAAGGACAAGACAACAAAGTGCGTTTGTGTGTAGACATGCGTGCGCCCAACACGGCCATCGAAAGAGAACGACACCCAGGACCACACATTAGCGATATGATTGCTCGTCTCAATGGCGTCACGGTATTCTCGAAACTGGATCTTAATAAGGGATACCACCAGCTGGAGCTACACGACAAATCACGCTATATAACGACCTTCACAACCCACCAAGGACTCTTCCGTTACAAGCGATTGAATTTCGGCATCTCGGCTGCCGAGATATTCCAAGAAGCCATTCGGCGAGTAATTCAAGGGATCCCGAATGCGTTCAGCTACAGCGACGATCTCCTGGTGTTTGGAAAGGATCAGACTGAACATGACACCGCTCTGGACAGAGTATGCCACGCACTACTGAATGCCAACCTAACTCTGAATCCAGACAAATGCGAGTTCCACAGAACAACCCTGAAATTTTATGGTCACATCTTCTCCAAAGATGGCATGAAACCAGACTCGGAGAAAGTATCCGCCCTTGCAGACACTCCGACACCACGAGACGTCAGTGATCTCCGCACATTTCTAGGGATGGCGAGTTACTGCGCACGCTAAATTCGGGACTACGCTACCATCAGCTACCCCCTCAGAGAGCTCACCCGTCAAGGCCAGCAATTTTCATGGACAGCAGCCTGTGAACACTCCTTCAACAAAATCAAACAAACTGTCAGTTCTGCCATCAACCTGGCATATTTTGACACCAAGAAAAGAACCGAGCTTACTGTCGACGCCAGCCCGGTGGGCCTGGGCGCCATCCTGGCGCAGTATCAGGAGGATTGGGAGCAACGCCATATCATCGCCTATGCCAGCCGCAGTCTCACCGACACCGAGAAGGCGTACTCCCAACCGGAAAAAGAGAGCCTTGCGGTGGTATGGGCCTGTGAACATTTCCACCTCTTTGTGTATGGCAAACACTTCACCATCATCACGGACCATCAAGCTCTTATCACCATATTTGGCAATCCCAAAGCCAAGATGCCTCCACGCATTGAAAGATGGGGACTACGTCTCCAAGACTATGTATACACCATCATCCACAAACCAGGAAAGTCGGAAAACCCAGCAGACTACATATCCCGACACCCTCAGGCACTTACCAGAGAGAAGTGCTCGCTGGCAGAAGAGTATATCCACTTCGTCATCGACACTGCATGTCCGCCTACAGTACCCCTGGAAGCGATCCGGGAAGCGTCCAACCAAGATCCTGTCTTACAAGACGTCATAGCTCACATACGCAGCAACTCGTGGCGACATGTGAAAGACAGCTCCCAGAACTCCGGTCAGAGTGTCCAAGAACTGGTGGCGTTCAAGCACAGCCACGAGGAGCTGTCCATCAGTGAAGATGGTTTGCTCCTGAGAGGGGGAAGGATAGTGATCCCACAAAGACTACGGCAAGGAGTGATCAACCTTGCTCATGAAGGCCACCGAGGGATAAGTGCCACAAAAAAGGCTCTACGAGAGCGCGTCTGGTTCTCGTCACTTGACCAGATGGTGGAGGTCACTCTCAAGGACTGTGTCTCATGCCAATAAGTGAGCCGTGACGAACCACCAGCCCCCCTACAAATGTCAGAGCTACCAGATGGAGTATGGCAGCAAGTCGCCATCAACTTCTTCGGCCCTCTAAAATCAGGCCAGTACATTGTCGTCATCACGGACGAATACTCCCGATTTCCGATTGCACACATAGTGGCATCCACTAAGGCGACAGCAGTAATCCCAGTCCTTGATGAGACCTTCGCGGCATGGGGTATTCCGCTGAGAGTCAAGTCTGACAATGGGCCACCGTTCAATGGCCACGAATTCACAGAGTTCGCAAAACACCTCAATTTTAAGCACAAAAAGATCACACCTTTATGGCCTCAAGCTAACGGCATGGTGGAGCGCTTTATGGGGACTTTGAAGAAAGCGGTTCAACAAGCGGAACTGGCTCGCCGAGACATCCAACAGGCCTTGAATGAAGTGCTGCGGGCATATCGCACCACACCCCACAACACCACCAACCTATGCCCAGCCACTCTGATGCTAGGAAGGATTTCTCGCACACGGTTGCCCACACTACACAATGCTCTCCAGCCTCAAACTGTGAACGTCGATCAGGACACACTGGTCAAACTAGATCATGACAAGAAGCTAAAGATGAAAACCTATGCTGACCGACGCAGACACGCGAAACACACGGATATCCAAGAAGGAGACTGGGTGATGGTTCGGCGTGACCGAAAAACGAAAGCAGACAGTCGTTATCTCGCCCATCCTTTGAAAGTTAGTAGTCGGAAAGGGACCATGATCACAGCGGAGGCTGACCACAAGCGTATAACCCGAAATATCTCACACTTCAAGAAGTGTAACTCTAGCAGCCACGAGAGAGAATCAACCACGTGAATCTTCCAATGACTCGGTGAGTCAAAGTGAGAACAGTGACCAAGATCATCTCAGTCCAGCAGGGCATGAAGAATCTATAAGTCACCGACTCAGGACACCAGAGCAACTCAGTCGTCCCCGACGACAGGTCAAACGACCAGCGCGCCTCATTGAAGAAATCTGAGAGACAGTAAGACTCTTTGTACAAAAGGAGGAGGTGTCGTATCGTCTCTGCCTGACCTGTGTCTAGGGACAGGGCAGGCAATGCAGGAAGGGGCGTGGGCGAAGGGCGGAAAGGGAATGTTACAGTTGGTTACGAGTATGGCATGGTAGAATAAAGACGTGCCTAGGACGTACTCCTGGCTCCTGTGTTTTATTGAGGACATGGCGAGACCGGGCACACAGACAGACAATGTTTGAGCTGCTATATGCTGGATGATCTGGCGTCCGTCTTATTGCATCCACACCCGAGTACTTCACAGGTCTTTATTCTCTTCAGCGCGAATTTTCGCGCTCTGCTGAAGGTTCTATTGAGGGGGCGGGGCCATGACGGAGTGGTTCCGTCATTAGCACAGCTCAACCGGCGCTCATGACGGAACCACTCCGTCATGAGCACCCTCGTCATGACTCTTTACTTGTTAACAAGGCTTTAGTTGTTTTTTTACCTCTTCTTAGAGCCCCTGCATCGCCACTCTGCCTATTGCTGGAAGAATAAGCCCCCCCCCCAACCATGTTGGCTCTAGTTGCGCCTCTGGGTGTGAGTGTTCACGTTTCCTCACCCAGCTCAATTACGAGTGCACCAGCTTTTTACGAGCCCTGCACAAGCACCTGTGAGCACAGGGATCGCATTTGCCAGTACGAACTTCACAGTACACTACTAGGTGCAATACAGTCCCGACCCTCTGGTCAAACCCGCCAAGATTTAACGGGGGGAAATTGTTCGGTAAATACCGGGGTACGCGGATTTTGGTGTGGTAAGCATCAACGTTTGTCTGCCTGTTATACGTATGCCCCATTTTAACGACAAAACTCAGAATGTGTGTCATTTATAGCTCGAACCCCACCAGTGTCCTATTTTGATTGCATTGAATCCCACATGGGCGCTCGTAATGTAGGCCTGAGGCAAAAGTAGTGTCTTTAGTTTCAGTTCGCTGACCAATCCATCGTCATCCGTCTTCTTATTGCACAATACCATCTGGCTATAAAGAGAAGGAACTGATTATTATTATTATTATTTTTGGGGATCATTTCAAACACCGTTGAGCAGAATGGGATTCACAGTACCTTCGCTCCTCATGGAGAACAGAGCGATGACGTGATCCTGCCTCCAACTTTGCTTTCACTTATGTTTAGGAATGTAAGCAAGCTTATTTTGCTTGACCCTTGCTTACTTCTAATCTAGATCTTTACCGCCACCTTGTGGTTAGGAAGAGAAATGCTGAATTGACAATTAGAATAGCAATTTGGTAGTAGCTTCAACATACAAGCATTTGCAATGCAATAGGTCTCGCTCTTTAGAAACTTTGACCTATTGGTATTCAAAATGACAATGCCTTTAATTATTGTAAGTTTTTTTTAACACATAAATGAAAGGCGTTGTCATTTACAATGCCAATAGCTATAAATCTCGCAATTGCGAGACCTATTACATTGCAAATGCTTGTTTTAATTAATCATAACATTTAAGTAGCAATTTCAATCTGCCCACTGGTGGTACCAGTTCTCAATGTTTGAGGACGGGAGACGCCATTAAAAGTAACAGGACTATAAATGCATCAGAACCGGGCTCTCAAGCTTTTTCCCACGTTGCAAACAAGTATTGAGAAAAGCCAATAGTTAAATTCTGTATAGAGTATGCACGCCAGGCCCGGCTCTAGGATTCTTTCTATGGGAGGGCCATGGACAAGGATGGTTGGGCCACGAAGATGAATGGGCAGTGGTACAAAGTATTGCAGAAATCTAATATTTTAGGTACTGTAATTGTCAACTTTTGCTATTTTAATACCATAAACACCAATAAACAAGGTGTCTACTTCGCTTTCCCTGCTTCGCTTCTGGCTTTGTGGAAGGGGAGGAAGGCAGCATATAGATTGGCTGTAGTCTGCTTCTGGTCATGTGCAGCAGCATGAACATTCCTGCTGCCACACATCTCTTTGCAGCTTTTCATGCTTTTTTAAAAACAAAATTGTCAACTTTGCAGTTTGCAAAGCACTGAAGTTAAAAAACTTAAGCGCAGTAAGCCCTCTGGCAACGTTGCACGCCCCTACATAATAAAATAATGCAGACTTTAAAATTATTTATCCTCCCTTTCTATGCATATGTTCATTAAAAAACACAGTTAAAAACGGAGTACCAAATAATGACCTGGGCACCCAAAAGCAAGTGGCCTACCTTTGCAGACCACAACCTTTCCTGAAACATTGCTTGGATACTATCAGGGAGCAAATCTGTGGAGACATTTGTGATAAATTAAACTTTTCAAATGTTTTACGACCATTAGCATTCACCACTTGCTGGAAGCACTATTTTTTCTCTGCAGCTCACTCACACATCTTTCAACTAATCGGTCCCTGAAACAGTTGCTCACTCATAGATCTTCTAAGCCATCACTCGCCCTATGAACTCTGAATCCTCTCTCTGCAGTGAGGACCTAAAACTCCTGGTCATGCTTATAATTCCTTGCTTGGCCCTGACCAACATGTACCAAGAAGCTCATGCCTATCCTCTTTTCTGTAGGCTTCTGTTCACACTTAAGCATCCAAAGGTGCTGCTCATCACAAGGCCTTCAGACTCTTGCTCACCATCAGTTGGTCTCTAAACTACCCACTTATTAAAGAGACCCTGAAGCTCATTTGCTCTCTCACTTCACCTGCACTCTAACATTCTCACTGATCACATCTATTAGATTTTCTATATTTTTGTCTGTCCATACCTACTTTTCTTTCTGTCTCCGTCCCTCTGTCTTAGTCTCATTCTACAAACCCCTCTATCTATTTTAATACCCTTCTTTATCATTTTCACTCTCATTTTCCCATCTCTCTTGTTATTCGTCTTTTTTTCTGTCTCTCTCTCTCTCTGTCTCTCTCTCTCTGTAGTTGCCCTGATTTCCCCCATTTCCATTGCCCCTGTACTATTTACCTCCCTCTTAGTCTATACTTTCTTCCTCTTTCTCACTCACTACTCTCTCACCCACATACACTATATAGGTTGTTCTTTTCTACCTCCCATGTCCTTATTCCCCACTCTCTCAATTCCTATTGCCTCTTTAAGTTTTACTTTAGGCCTTTTCCTGTTTTGAAATTTGTAATTTTCTTCAATTGAGTTTTCTCAAGTCAGTCACCCTAATTTCCCTCTAGCCCTTGAACTTGTTTGTATCCTACACCACATGCTATATTTTGTTGTGTCCACTTAACTGAGTTGCTGCTGTCAGTAGCTACCTGCGTCATCAATCCTTGACATTTGCAGAAGACCATTCTCTGTAGACATTAAAAAGATTCCTGTCCTTATAAGCGCTTTCAGTTCTGCATGCTTTCAAATGTAATTCAGGAAAGTGGAGGAGCTTGTTCTTCCTTTAGTAGAGATTAGACCAAAAGTATGTTTTATTGTTGAGTGGTAAAGGAAAATACACCTATTTCTGAAGGAATTGTTAGATAAAGTGGATAATCCACAGATGGCAATTCTTTTACCATAGTATCTCTTTCTTGGGAGAAAAGTATCATATTAGCCTTTTCTTGGGTTCTACTTCTGATTTGGCACTTACTCTAGGTGTTGCCATCCTCTATATCAAGCTGTAGACTGCAGGACCGTCAGAACTAAGAAGTATGTGAGGCCTCAATTCATCTATTACTGACCAGGAAACTGCTAACACTCTCTTCTGCATCCATCATTTGCTTTATCATTTACTATTCATTTTCTCCCTTTGCATCGCCCTTCTCTCCACTTTTGTTTCCCACCCTACCTTTACCAATCTCTTGTTCTACCCTTCTCTCCACTTAGTCTGTCCTCATTTAATCTTTTCCTTGGCTGTTTCCCTCTCTCGTTTCCCCCTCTCAATCCCTCATTGTGCTTATCTCTAGTTATTTCCCTTCCCTCTAGACTCTTTTCCTCTCTTCTCTAGTCAATGATTTCTCCCTCTTTCCTTTACCCCTCTCCGTTTGTCTCTACTCCCCACTCGAGCTCTTATTTCCTTTTGTCTCAGTCTCTGCTCTTACCTTTTGCACCAACATAGAGGGTGAATTATTTTTTTCAGTGCAACATTGTCAAAATCAAATTTTCCTCTTACCTATATCGTCGTCATTTCTTAGGTCAAGCATGGGCAGCACCTGTGCTGCTCTGCGAGGCATGCTATGGTCAGGAATGGACTAGAAGCTCGGCCCATTTTCCGCCCATCTTTGTAATTGGCTCCCGTCACAGACCTTTGTAAATGGTGACTTTTCATTGGTCAGTAGGTTTATTAGTCCCTCCTTAGTACCTCCCTCTCTTCTGTTACATCCTATATGGACACCCCATGTTATATGTGTTGGTGCTCGGTGCGTTTTATTTACAGTCTGTGAGCACTACTTTGTTAAATCACTTTCTCCTATAGCATAGCGACATGCTGATCTGCAACCACTTGCTTTTAAGCAGCATGGCACCCAGGAGCGCCCACCTTCCTACAGATCTGTTAATCTCTTAGCCACCCTGTCCCTGTAATAGGTCACACTTCCTGCCTCCTTAGTTTATCAATATCTGTAACTGGCTTTCTCTCCAACCCCAGTTTATGTTCTCAATTGCAGTCCACAGTTAGAACCTCATCTAGTTATGAATCTAATACCCCTTGATTGTCACTGCCTCCGGACTAGTATTCTCCCACTCTCCACTTTATCTTTTCCATCCCCTTACACTACGATCTCACGTGTATATCTTTACCACTCACCTGTCCATGGTTCCCAAACTGAGAACAGCTTATTTGAAATCAAAAGCATCTTCTTCAGTCTGCGGATTTTCTTCCTGTAGGACCAATTCCCCACACCCACTCTTTGTGGCTGCTATACAACTCTAAGTTATCGCCATGCACAGCAGTCTTTCTTCTATGGAGGTGTTGAAACTACCATGTTAATGGCAGTAATAAAATTGATGACCTAATAGAGTGTTTCGCTGTGCTTTGTGACAGCAGCCATTCTGTGCACAAGGCATCTGCAACTTGAATGTAACATAGGATTAAGTCCCAGCTATTCTTTCATTTTCCCATAGGAAGAGCTGTTTGTGATTTTCACCAGGGTTACTGTATTTCCAGGAACATTACACACGCATCCTAGGCAGTCATGAGAACCATTATCCACGCCGATATTTGCGATGTCACATTCAAAAGTGCCTTACAGTATTCACTAGCTGCAACCTGTTTCTGTGAAAGATCCACACGCCAAGAAGCATGTGCATAGCTGCATTGATTTATTTTATTTTAACTACATTGCTGTTTAAACAGCATTAGTAATGCAGGGAGGAAGGAATGGTGGAAAAGGAGAGAATGACGGAAAAGGTGCGAGAGGGGAGGCAAAGAAGAGACAGTTTATAGAATAAACATTGCGAAAAGCATTAACAATGCAATATGGCATTGTAGATGACAATCATACACACATCGAGGGGTGGAGAGACTAAAAAAAAACACATATAACACCACAAAACAGAACAAATGTAACTGTTTTGAAAATACTGCCCTCACTCACACACCGAAGTGTGTGACATGCTTCATCATCAGGTCTGCTTTACTTCTGAAATAAAAGGTTTCTTATCTTTATGGGGCCATGTGTTTAAACATGGCCCCATAAAGATAAGAAACCTTTTACTTCAGAAGGAAAGCAGGCAAGCCCGTCCAAGTGAGTGTCTCAAAAAGAGAAAACTATACGTCATACAAACCTCTTTTCCAATGGCTGTCCACTGTTTAGCATAAACGATGACGCCAGCCAATGGAAAAGAGGGGCGGGGCTTAAAGCCCTTTACTGAAGCTCCTTAAAATCATAAAATCTTGCCGAGCGAGCTGCGCATGTGTGCAGCCACACTAGCCAAGACCTAAAAAGTGGTGTGCGCATACCGATGCTACCAGCAGAAGGGAGAAAATTAATGAAACAGGCAGACCTAACCAGGATGCAGGTTTGGGAGAAGATGCGAATTCTGCTGTAGTTGGGGGCATTGCAGATGGAGTGTTTATGGTGTCGCCTGCCGAGCCAAGTAGCTGTGGCGCCAGCATGGCTGTGAGGCAGCCTTGACTGCCCTGGAGGAGAGCGGCGTCCTAGTGTGTATTTTGAGGACGCTGTGGCGAGGGACCCGACTCACCCTCCTGCTTATGCAAACAAGAATACAGAGTGGGGTGTAGAAGGTTCTTAATGCGAAGCGGGAGGGCGGAAGAAAAGAACTTGAACAAGCACGCTGGGGTGTGCAAAACAAAAGAAAGTAGGCACTGCTTTACGCCCGGGTGATACGCCACGCATAATATGAAATTCAGCAGAGAGTTGAAAAGTGACTCCATTGCAGGAAAGCATGTCATGTCTGCAATAGCAGAAACCATTAAAGAAAATAGTGCTAACAGATTAAAGAAGACATACTGTGGAACAACCGAAGTAAAAGGGCCAGTTCTTATGGGAGGTTACAAATGAAGACAAGGCAGTACTAAGGAGGGACTAACAAGCCTGTTAACAAATCAGAAGACAGCATTTACGAAGGACAATGACACAAGCCAATGAAAAATATGGGTGGATAGTGTGCGGGGCTTCTATGCCATACGCCAATACAGCATGGCTCGCAGAGCAGCGCATGCGCTGCCCAGGCTCAACCTAAAAAACATACATCTTTGTTGCGCACGCAGGGGTATAAGGCGGGGCGTGGGGGCCTCGAGGCCCAGGACACACCTTATGCCACAGCTACAAAGGATTTCAATAATAGTATCAAAAATAACCAAAGAGGCCAGTTGAGGGACAGATGCCTTTGTGCTGTAACATTGACTGTAACAATACCAAGCCTCTGAGATTCAAGGAGAGTATTAAGAATGATCAGGGGAATATCTTCTGCAGCCGAGGCAGATTTGATATCATATAATGATAGGAGATAGAAAATCAGGGGAGCCTTTTACAGACCTCAGGAAAGTTAGGCACAGTTCTAAGTGAACAGTTCTAGTTTGTCAAGACAGCAATCTGTCTCAGTCTGTCACTGCAACAGCAAAGTCACAGAAGCATGATGTGAAGCCTTCATCTGAAAAGGTTAGATCTGACCTAGCACACCGGCCGGCAGCAAATCACAGTGTAACATCACAAGTTGCTTCTGTCCTCAGATGTCCAAGCTCAAGCTGCTCCAACCCCCTCTCCCAACATTTGGTTAATTATACTTCACATGTTTCTGGGGTGACATCCCCTGGCATCACTAAAAATGTCAGACCACCCAGTTCCATTGGTCAGTCCAAAATTAGATGAATGTGATGTAGCAGGAAAGAAGATACTATCCGGAAAAATCAAGCACATCGATTATGGAGCTTCTGTAAGTGATGTAGGCACAGGATACATTAAACAATGGGACATTTTAGAAAGAATACGTTGAAGTGCAGCAGGCCATTTTCTCCAGCAGCTGTTCCAGAATGTTGCAATAATTGCTACAATTGCACTGGTCAGTCCAAAGGATGTCAAAAGAAACAGTTATCATTTCCGATACGATTTGCAAGTTTCATGTGTTTTCCCACACGCTTTGGAATATTCAGCCTATGCCTTCATTAGGAAAGGCAGAGTAGAAATGAGACCTATATGAAATATGGCTAATATACAACAAGATTATGTTAAATTGTGAATCACATATTAATGGGCAGTCTGACATTATTAGGTTGAAAGAAAACACATTATTAAACATTTCAATTGAATCATAATTAATTCATGTAAGTATAGGATACTCATAACATTTTCTGTAAGTGTCATTGTTACACATATGAGAAAAATACATGGCAGTTTATACATTTGAGTGTTATTCAGTAATGACATATATAAAAATTACGTTAAAAGAAGTCTCACAAGGACACCTTTAAAAAAACTTGTGTAGCACCTACTTTTCTTTTGTTATTTTCAATGCACACGTTACAACATGAAATAATGATTTCATACTTTTCATATGAAAATCAATCTATTGCACATTTATATTCTTTAGTCTTAATAATTTCACATTCACAATCATAAAAATCATACCCATTAGTATTCAATAACAACATATACTGAAATTAAGCACATAATATGTTTCAACCTATGTTCCCATCTGCATGCTTTTACAATGCAGTTTCTGAATGAGTTGCATGTCGTTTACAAAAACGTGGAACATAATACACGTAAGTCGTCATCAGTGTTAATGTTGTCATAATCATTTCTTTTATTATTAATATTCGTGATATTAAATCTCTGCTCTATCAATATCAATGCCAAGATGCCTTTGGCATATGTATGCAATATAAAATAAATCAATATCAATATATTCTGAAATAGTTGCACAGTTCATTTAAATGTTGTTGTGTGCTAGAAAAAAAACTCTTTCCTATCCCCAGTATCCAGCACCATGGTCACATAAGTCTTCTCACTTTGAATTCAGAGAAAGAAAAGTAAGCAAGCACCCTTGAAAGATAGTGCGTGACATTTGACCTCAATCTTTGAATGCACATCAAGTGTGCTGATATAAGAATAAGATTTACGCGCCTGTTTATAGGCAGGGAGCACTCGGAAGATTACTGTAAATAAGATTTGGGCAAGGGAAGGTAAGAACACAAGCTGGACAGCCTAAAACAAATAAAGCCAGCAATTGGAAAGCAAGAAATCATGAGCAAACCACAAAGCCAATGGCAGGCAATGCCTATATGCATTACTTTGTAAATATGGCGCAAGATGGCACATTTTTTATACCGCTGCGGCGTCAAAAAAAGTGGCACAACGGTGATGCAAAAGTGTCGCAAGGCCTCATAAATAAGCCCCAAAGTCTTTAATGTTTGGGTGAGTGCTCTAAGAAATACATTGATTTGCAAGCTCAGCTTGCAATTGTGGCAGTACTTTTAATATAACAATGTGAACACTTCTGGAAAATTGTTCGTTCTTTAGCTTTTTATGATGCTCCCAGAATAAACTTTATTTTGTGCAAATGCCTGCAGCACAGTGTAAGCAAGATTGGTGATATTTTAAAGCAATTATATTCCACCCGGCATCTTGCACTTTGTTGCACAGTATCAAACAAGCCGGAAATTGGACAGAGAGGAAAGAAGTTGAGGTAAACTGTACTTTGCCCTCCAACTACGACCCCAGAAAAACAGGCTTCCCATAATGCCTGGTTCAACTTTTTCAAACACATTGTAGAGATCCGGTTCCCTTGAACATCTGATTTTCCTCCATTGTAGGGTCCTCCGACCCTGCTTCTTTCTCTTGCCCCACCCCTCAGGTCACGTGCAGCTTTCGTGCTGTGATTTTTGACCCTCTACTGCCTCCAATCACTACAGAGCGATGCAGTTCTTTCATTCTATAAATCCCACTTCAGGCTTGTTTACCGGCTTTACTCAGGGTCCACGGTTGACTTCTTTGTATTTTGGCATGGATCAGTGTGCCTTCCTTCCTTGCAGTACATCTATGGGGGTTAGTCCCAGTTCTCTCTTATCTAGTGGAGAAGTGTGGCTCAATGGTTAGAGCGGCAGACCCTGATGCAGAGGTCTGGCCCGGGACCAGGGTTCAATTCCCGCCTCGGCGGGTCTTGGGCTCAATTTCCTCGGACCTGATAATTTTCGCCTCGATGCCTATTCTAATCATGGGTCCCACTCTGCAACTCTGGGCAATAGCTTGCTTAATCTCCACAACGGCCCCAACAGTGCTGGGATGCCTGGCTTCACCTTGGGGGTGCCCAGGAGTGGGCATTTCACAGGGAAAAGCCAGGAAGGGTTCCACAGAGATTTACAAAAAACAATCGGGAGACTGTATTTCTCTCATTGATTTCTATTGAGGCCAGAATCGGGTATATTGTCATGTATGGGACTTGCAACTGTGCTGCTGCAGGATCGGAAATTAGAAATGTAAATATAATTTTTTTCCCCTTGCTTGTCAGGAGCACGGATAAAGTGCTATGGCAGACAGAGAGAGTGTGACAAAGGGGCAGGTTACTGGTAGTACACACTCTGAATCACACACAACCGGGCCCTGTCTGCAGAAGCATGCAGAGAAATCTGGTTTTTGGATGTAGGAATTGGGGGGCGGGAGTTTAGCCTTGAAATCGGTAGTCTCCCTCCTGCATCGAGAGGGTTGGCATGTATGCTCACATGACCTTGGAGTTCAAGCAACAACACTGGGGTCACATCCCCTTGAAACTCACCAACAGTACAGGAGTTGAGAGACACAGCAGCTGAATGTATTAGGAAAACTTGTTTTCATAGCTAAGCACACAGAAACATTGCCCATTCATGCGGTGAGGGGACTGAATGGGTTAATAGCCATGTCTGCACAAGCTTGTGGTGAGATCTTTGGAGCATGAACGTGCTGACTCCATCTTATGTGCTTCTGATATGGCTATGGGTGATGATAGCACTTACCCTGCATATCTAAAATATGCCATGTTATATGTTCTATAAAGCACGTAAAATTATAATTTTGTTATAGAAAGGTGCTCTCAAGAGATAGAAAGTATACTGCTGGGTGGCCACCTCACTCCAGGTCATCACAAACACGATTTCCAGTGCTGTGCTATTCACTTACAGATCATTGGTAATAGACCACAACTCCCAGAATGCATTTGGTTGTCATATGACTAAAGGCCCAGATCTGGAAAAGGATCTGTGATGACGAGTGATGTGGCCACACTAAGAGGGGAGGGGTGGAAGCTATGGCAGAATGCCTCTTTCCTTCTCTGCCCTTAACAGCACCATTGCCTGCAGCCCCCTTGTTAGAAGACGACCATCCCACTCCATCTTACTGGGACTATCTTCTACCCACAGACTCTTGGGTCGCATTCAGTTTCACGCTAGAAGTTTGTAAACCCCTTCCCTTCAGGCCATAGTAAAGTACAAGGTTGCATAATATGACTAAACCATCAGAGGTTCCTTTATTGGGGCGTTGCCCCCCTTGTTTATTTTGTTGCCCCCAGGCAGCATGCCCCTTAATGAATGTTTACTACCAGCAGTTCAACATGTTTGATTTTTTTTTGTTTGCCACAGTGCGCGTGGGATGGCCTGGTAAAGGTTGCCTTTACAGCATGATGGGCGGATGTGGGTGGGGGGGGGGCGGCTTGTGACAGACAGGTACAGCTGCCAACCAGCCTGAGGTGAGGTGCGCATGTCAGGTAGGCTGGGTGCCTTGCTCCGACCAGCCCCACATGGGCACTTGAGCCCTCGCCTACCTGTGAAATGCAGGAGCCCGGGGGATTACAGGCACAGCCTCCAAGTCTCCTAATGAGTGGTGGCAGCGCTTGACCGAGCCAATCCTCGCGCTGCTCTCTCATGCTGGGCAACAGCAAGTAAGCCACATCTACATTGGCTCAGGAGTCATGGGGATGAAACCAAAGGCTGGGCTGACCTGGTCACAACTTCCATACACACCTCGCCTGGTAGAGGCAAAGTCACGAGTGTTCCTCTTTTGTGATGGATCATCCGGACAGTGAAAAACAGAGTCACTCTCATGTTGTGTGTGTGTCACGGAGGAACTTCTTTGAGGCTGTGGCCTGGTGAGTACTACTCTCTGTGAAGCACACTGTTAAGCACTACGTACACATAGGGGATATGTACAAGGAAGTGGGGGAGCATGTCGTTAGCCTCCTTGGCTTAACGTCATGCTCCGCCACTTTCAGAAACGCAGTGCTGCACCATATGTACAAGAATGTGGTGCAGCCTTGCGTTTCCCCCTGTGATGTCGCTAAGTTTAGCAACCTACCGCCAACGCAGGCACCCATGCACCAGAGTGCAAGGGTGTCTGCATGCAGGGGAGGATTGTTTGTGTGTCCGAAGGTGTCCCTTCCTGCACATAAACAATCCTAAAATACCATTCTGTCACCTTCATGTGTGCTGCTTCATGCAGCACACATGAAAGTGACAAAATGGCATTTTTTAAAGGTTTGTTTATGTAGAGGAAGGGTCACCTTCGTGTACAAAAACAAACCACGGCTTTTACTTCTTCCATGTGTGCTGCACAAGGCAGTACACATGGAAAAAGCAACAAGCATTGGCATAGCCAATAGGTCTCGCCTTTGGGACCTTATAAGTGTTTAGCCATGCAACAGTAGATGTTGTTGCACCAAGGATATTGTGCTGCATAACTAAATACTTATAAGGTCCCAAAAGCGAGACCTATTGGCTATGCCAATGCTGGTTTTAAATATTGGTGGATCTAACCACACATTTGTGGATCCACAGACTTAAAATTGGATCCATGAATCTGGCAAGTAGAACAGGGTATTTATTTTAGTTTTCTAAGTAGTGTACACCCCAGTAGTTCCCCAATGGATATTGCCCAAATGCTCTAGGGGGATCAGGGATGCTTACCCAGGTCCCATATTCATTCTCTGTTACTTTTTTCAGGATGCTGGTTTTAGTGCATTGCATGATGTACAGGTTGTCACAACAGAAAATTTCAGTTGCTGGTAATATGATCCAATATTGCCTTCGAGGTGTTCTAGTGACCTCATAAACCCCGAGGCTGAAAGCAGAGTGGTTTGTAAATGTCAACAGAGCCCAGAGATAGCACCATTGGACCATATTATACATTACCCAATATCTACCTTTTATATTACATGTGTATTTTGGGGTAGTTACCTTGAAAATTGTGTTTTCTTCAAATTGCAGATAACAGTGGTCAGTGATTGCTAGTTGAATATTTAGGTTTACCTTTCTTGAATAAATTGTTGATAAAACTTGCAGATTTCGCACAAAATGTTGTTCTAGCTAAAGTGGATGAAAATTATACTGCCAGATAATATCCTGCATCATTCTTTTGTGCCGCATATTAAAGATGATCTTGCCACATAATTTGGTCCTTCATGTCGCATAAATCCAGTAGCCCAGACATTGGCAAAGCTATGCAGAATGGATCGGGGTTAAAATATATCTGCTATATCAAGGTTCACTGTGAAGTATGGCATTTTATACTACTGCATTTTGTGCAATAAAACTACCCAGACATGTTATACATCTGTGTCTGCACTTGCCAGTCAGTTAGTACTAATTAATGGGTACTTTATGTGGGCAGATGGATGGCATGAAACTTATCGGACCAATTACTTGCCTCCATGTGTGCTACTTCTGGGTTACACATATCCGTTCAAGTTTTTTTGGGGTTTTTTTCTCCTTGTTTTTTGTTGCTAGCTGTGCTCTCTGTGGTTCAGTTCACACCCAATCAAGAAAGCTATTCTTTTGTGTTAATCTAACAACACAGTCCTGGTGCTTACCATTGTAAACTGCTAAGGTTTAGAAATAAACTTTCCTACGGGGAGTCATCATGCAGTCTCTCCCTTCCCTGAAGCAGTTCTGTTGCTGAACGGGTAGAAGGAATGCGAGATGATATGAACATGGAAAATGTCACGCCAAATAATTTTAGCAGTAAGCTGAGGTGCAGTATCAGAAAATGTATGTTACCTACCTGGAGAATCAAAGATCGGTTAAAACAGAATCCAAAAATGGGCGGGCTGTTTAGTTAAACTTTAACAGAAGTTTTATGTATTTTTTCTTATATATAATTTTAGCAGGCGTGGCCTACTTGTTTGAGTTCAGAGAGGGAGGCTGCAGTGTAGAGCGAGGGAGAGGAGAAACAGCGTGGGGAAGGAACTGCAAGGGATGTGTGATATTGTGGAAGAGAGAAGAAAGGTCAGAGAGACAGTGTGAGAGGGAGATAGGAATCAGTCTAGGAACAGAGCCATGATAAAAACCCATGTGAGAGACTTTGGAAGTGAGATAAAGGGGCGGTGAGACAATGGGAGAGGGAGAAGAGAAACCGTGTGAGAAAATAACTGCGCGGGATGTGTGAGACGGTGGAAGATTGAGGAATGGGTGGCTAGACAATAATAGATAGAAAAGAGAAACTATGTGGGAAAGGAACTGTAAAGTGTGTGTGAGACTTTTGGAAGATAGAGGAAAGGGGGAGACTATATGAAACAAAGAAGTGACACAGTGTGGGAAAAGAACTGCAAGGGATGTGTGAGACTGTGGAAGATAGAGGAAAGGTAGGGAGAGGGAGGAGAGATACAGTGTGGGGAAGTAACTGTGAAGCGTGTGTGAGACTTTGGTACATGAAAGGTAAGAGAAAAAAGAAGGAAGTTAGAGAAAATGATGGGTGAGTTGACCAACAGAGGGTGGAAATAAAACTATGCCAATTAATGTGTGGAAGGCGGAGAAGGCGGAAATCAGGGCAAGGGCGAAGAGAAATAGGGCGAGGAAAGAGCTCTGCCAAAGGTTTGTGAAAGTAGAAAACAGATGGGCGAATAAACAGTGAGAGAAGAAGAGCAGAAGCTCCGTGGGAAAGAACTCTGACAATGATGTGTGAGACCAGAAGAGAAGTGCGGAGAGACACAACGAGAAGGAGTGGGAAAGAAACTGTTTATAAGTGAAACTCTGAAAATGGCTTGTGAGACTCTAGAAGAAACAGAATGGTTGGAGAGACAAGTAGAGAAGGGGAAATGAAGGGCGGGACATGATCTCTGCGAGCCATCTGTGAGACAGTGGAAGAGAGGGGATAGAAAGGCGAGAAAGCTGAGAATGGTTGGGGCATAACAGAGGGCGGGAAAAAAGAATTCTGTGAACCGTGTGTGAGACCGTGGCAGTGAAGGAAAGGGAGGTGAACCGTGTGCAAAACAATGGAAGAGAGAGGAAAGAAAATTGAAAAGTGAGAATAAAATGATTGAGGCATACAATAGGATGGGAAAAACTCTGTGAGCCGTGTGTGAGACTGTGGAATAGAAGGAAAGGGAGGTGAGTCACGCGTGAGACATTGGAAGAGAGAAAATATGAAATAGTAGAAATGGAATGACTGATATAATAAGGGTGAGAAAAAAGAACACTGTGAGTGTGGGTGTGTGAGACCATGGAACAAAGACAAAAGGGAGGTGAGCAATGTGTGAGACAGTGGAAGCGAAGAAAAGAAATGTGAGCCATGTGAGAGACAGTGGGAGAGAAGGGAAAAGAGATGAAACATGTGTGAGAGTGGAAGAGAGAGAAAAGGGGAAAGTGAGAAGGGAAAGGAGAGGGTGAGAAAAGAATTCTGCCAGCCGTGTGTGAGACCATGGAAGAGAAAGGAAATGTGGGGAAAGAAAACCAAGAATGAGATGGGAATGGAAGAGGAGAAAACTCTGGTAAAGGTCTGTGATACCTGAAGCGAGTAGGGTGAGACAATGGGTGAGGTGCAGGAGGAGACTTGAGAGAGGAAACTGGTTGTGAATAGGGCTATACCAATGTACTGTCCAAGGGGCGCTTGAGACTGTGGAAGATGGACCTATGGAAATAGAGTGAATGAGTGAGAGTAGGAGGGTGGGGAAAAAACAACAGAGTTGAAGTGGCCCTTATGCGAGCCAAGGATGTCAGATGGGCGAGAAACGGTTGGAAGGAAATGGAGAGTTGCGTGTAAAAGGACTCGGAGTTGAAAAATAACTGTGTGGGCGCATGAGTAAACTCTGCCAGGCACGCGAGGGAGGGGAAGAGAGGTGGGAGGGAGGAGAGAACAGAGCGCGAGAGAGCCCCTAGACAAGGCAAGACGGTGAACTGCTGTGTAAATGGGGGAAAATGTCCGAGATGGGTGATCTCAGAGACAGGGGAAAGAGGCTAGTAAAGAAAAGGGCATAGTCGCAGTCTGAGACAGGGAGAAGAGGCCAAGAAAGAAAGGGGCATAGCCGCGCTCTGAGATGGGGAGAAGAGGCCATAAAAACACAAGCCCGGGAGTGCTTGCACGCGCAGTCTTCAATTTTCAAGCACTGCACGCCTGCTTGTGGCGCGTCCCTGCTCGCTCCCGCAAGGTGGATGCCGCCACAAGCACGAGTGCAGTGCTTGAAAAGTGAAGGCCAATGGCTAAAGGCCCTCCTAGAGCAGCCGCGCATGCGCGCTGCCTAGGCGAGACCGAAAAACGAGGAGAAATAATTATTTTCTCCTCGTTTTGCCAACTTAAGACCAGGCTTTTCCTGGTCTTCATTTTGGCGCTGCCTCCTATGTACGCCACCAAGATCTGTGACTGGGGTGAATGTTTTACCATTGTGCAAAATCCGTCCATCAATTGTTGTTTTTGCATTTGTCACCCCGAGTGGGACGGGTATGCTTAGACGTGAGTCCCATGCTCTCCATTCCACTGGAATCAAGCTATCCTGGCTGAAGAAATCACTGAAGGAACGACTGGACAACAACACCCACGACAGCAAGGAACTCTTCAACATCGTCAAGGAGTTCTCCAATCCAGCACCAGCAACAACGACATCACTCCTTCACAAGATCTCTGCGACTCTCTCGCCTCGTACTTCCACCGCAAGATCGCCGACATCCACAACAGCTTCGGCGCACCTTCCACGCACCCAATCGTCGAACCAACGCCCCCCACCGCCACCCTCCGCACCTGGACCACGGTGACCACCGAAGACACAGCCCGTACGATGAACACCATCCACTCCGGATCCCCAACCGACCCCTGCCCCCACCACGTCTTCAACAAGGCCGACTCCATCATCGCACCCCAACTTCGGGACGTCATCAACTCATCCTTCAACACCGCCACCTTCCCGGAGAGCTGGAAGCATGCCGAGCTCAGCGCCCTACTGAAGAAACCAACAGCGGACCCCACCGACCTCAAGAACTTCCGCCCCATCTCGCTCCTCCCTTTTCCTGCCAAAGTCATCGAGAAGACCGTCAACAAACAGCTTGCAGCCTTCCTCGAGACAAACGGATCCCTCGACCCCTCGCAGTCCGGGTTCCGAGCCAACCACAGCACCGAGACCGCCCTCATCGCAGCCACCGACGACATCCGAGCCCTGCTCGACAACGGGGAAACAGCGGCCCTCATTCTCCTGGACCTCTCTGCAGCGTTCGACACCGTCTGCCACCGCACCCTAGTGCAACGCCTCAGCAACATCGGGATCCAAGAAAAGGCACTAGAGTGGATCATCTCATTCCTCGCCGGAAGAACACAAAGAGTCCGCCTCCCCCCGTTCCGATCTGAGGCCACCGAAGTCATCTGCGGCGTACCCCATGGATCTTCGCTCAGCCCAACCCTCTTCAACGTCTACATGAGACCTCTTGCAACCATCGCACGCCAACACAACCTCAGCATCATCTCCTACGCCGACGACACACAGCTGATCCTCTCTCTCACCCGAGACCCCGACACAGCCGGAACGAGCCTACACGAAGGGATGAAAGACGTCGCCGAATGGATGAAGAACAGCCGCCTGAAACTGAACTCAGACAAGACGGAAGTCCTCATCCTGGGACCATCGCCCTCCGCCTGGGATGACTCCTGGTGGCCTCCCGCCCTGGGCACCGCTCCCAAGCCAACAGACCACGCACGCAACCTGGGCTTCATCCTGGACTCCTCCCTCTCGATGACCAGACAAGTCAACGCCGTCTCCTCATCGTGCTTCAACACCCTGCGTATGCTCCGTAAGATCTTCCGATGGATCCCCACCGAGACCAGGAAGACCGTCACCTAGGCACTTGTCACCAGCCGACTGGACTACGGGAACACCCTCTACGCGGGAACCACAGCCAAACTACAGAAAAAACTCCAGCCCATACAGAATGCCTCCGCCCGACTCATCCTGGACATCCCCCGACGCAGCCACATCTCCGGACACCTGAGGGACCTGCACTGGCTCCCCGTCAGCAAAACGATCACGTTCAGGCTTCTCACCCACGCACACAAGTCCCTCCACGACCTGGGCCCCAAGTACCTCAACGACCGCCTGACCTTCTACACACCCACCAGCCAGCTACGCTCTACAAGCCTCGCCCTCGCCGCCGTACCACGCATCCGAAGAGCCACCGCCGGAGGAAGATCCTTCTCCTACCTGGCAGCCAAGACATGGAACTCCCTCCCCATCCACCTCCGACTGACACAGGACCACCTCGCCTTCAGGAAACAACTCAAGACCTGGCTGTTCGAGCAGTAGCAACCCCCTCCCCCCAGCGCCTTGAGACCCTTCCGGGTGAGTAGCGCGCAATACAAATGCCATGATTGATTGATTGATTGATTGATTGATTGATGATGGCTGATAGCCAGAAACCGGTCCTAGGATGCTTGATTCCGGTCCAGGGAAGACATGGCTTGGCAGTTCGGGCTGGACTGTTCCCATGAGGCACAGGGTCAAGACTGATTTGCATATGGCCATGTCTGAACTGGGGTGGCGTGGTGAGCAAAATAACGATGGATTAAACCCAGATCTGTGACTGGGGTGAATGTTTTGCCATTGTGCAACATTCCGACCATTAATTGTTGTTTTTACCCTTGTACATAGGGGGCAGCGTCAAACACAATGGGTTTTGCAGTGGAACGTCCACCACAACACCCACTGCACGCCCCTTTCACGCTAACCATAGCGTGAAAGGTGCCTTATGTACAAAGCAGCGTTAGGCCACGTTAAGTGGCTTAACACTGCTTTGAACATAAGGCGCAGCCCCTATCGCCACCACAACGTCCCTAAAGGTGACGTTGTGGTGGCGATAGGGGTTTGTACATATGCCCCATAGTGTCTTTGACATGAAAGTATTTCCGAAGATATTCCATGTAAAAAGAATCACTGGAAGTAATGAAAACACTAAGAACAAACACGAAGAAAGAGAGCTAGTTTTTCAGGAATAATAGGTGACATATTTAGTGCGTTGATACCTTCAATGGGAGTCGTTCTAAATTCACATAGAATCTGTCAGTTGTCAACAGTAGTTGATCGTCTTGCGACTGCTACTGTTGGAGGTTTCTTGATGACTAATACAGAAATTGTTACAATTAGGTCTATGGTTATGTAAAATTGACTTGCGCTTGATATATTATTGGCAAAGGAAGACAGAGTCTGTAAAATGCGGAAAGTTGTTGCACTTACATACCAGATAAAAGTAAAGAAATTAGAGGACACATTTGAAATATTACTAAACTTCATGAAAAATTGAAACCACTGGAGGTTGATAATGAATGGGAGAGATTAACAAAGAGTATTTCCACACCAGGGGCTTGAGTTTTTCAACTTGGGAAAAAGTTTCTTAGGTCAAGTAGTTCTTCCATTCGTAGGTATACCAATAATATTCTTAACAATAGTAATATGGTGTAAATGTTGCACAAATAAATTGAGAAGAAGATATGAAATAAATGGAAAGGGAACAAAATGAAAATATGAAGAGCTACAGTTAGAAGAAATGAAAGGAAAATTATATTATAGAATAAAAGATTTGAAGAATAAGGATGAGAAAAAAACGAAAAAGGGAAAGAAAATGAGATATGTTAAAGTTGGCATCTGGTTGGAATGGGTGATTTTGTGATGGCTCAAAAATGCCATCTGAGAGGGGATTGATGGAGCAAGGACTCGTAGAAAAGAGACTTGCTAGGAAGCAATCCTCTCATTTAATTTCTAAACTCGTATTAATTGCGTATTGTTTAAATTAATACGCACCACATTTGACATATAAGAAAAGAGAAGCTTGCCTAAGTGTTTTTTAGGTCTCGCCTAGCATTGCAGCGCATGCGCTGTTCGCTGGCGAGAGATATTGTGAGAGAGGGATTTCAGAAGGAGGCTTCAAGTCCCGCCCCTCATTTCCATTGGCTGGCGTCACCATTTATGCTAATGGTGGGCTGCCATTGGAAATTAGCTGTTTACGTTGCCTCCCTTTTGCCTTTTGGTCCGGCCCATCCGGACGGGATCGCCTGCTTCACGGCTGTCGTGAAGCAATTTCTTATTTCAAGGAGGCATGTTATATAAACAAGTCATGAGATCCAGTCTGCATGGGCCGTCCCAAAAGGAGACAGGGCGCCGCGTGTTTATTTTTGCATTGGCGCTTTCACTTAAAGTGAAAGCACAATGCAAAAATAAACAGCGGCTGCCTTCCTGCAATGGCGAGTGCTTGTTTAACCTGCCCTGACATTAAGGCAACAGCCAGGCCTGTAAAGCTCTGTCTGACCGTACCCATACCGCACATGCAAAGTACATCAGCAGACCTGCAGTGTTTCTACGAGCCCAGTGAATGCAATGAAAAGTTGACAACCCACAAAAGTGACCTCTATAATCGGCACAAAGCCAGTATGATTACTGCGATTTAAAAAAAATTCTGATACCAAATATTTGCGTCCTGTAATTTCAAAACACAAGGGGCCTATTACTTATCTGTTCAAAACGCCTTGGATCTCGATGGGACGAGGCTGCAGGCTGCGGGAAATGTGGTAGCTCTAGCAAATGCTTTGCAACTTCTCAGCGTTTGGGAAATAAATGCTTTCTTCCCGTGGCGAAAATTACATTTAGATGGCGCCTTCGCTTGACATCCACAACGTTTCTATGCCGTTTGAATATGTTGTCGAACAAACATGTGTACATGTCACAAAAAAGAAAAGGTGTTGAGAGCACTCTAATTCGTCATCTGTGGAACTTCCTACACAGAAATAAAGCTAAAGCAGGTCTTTGCTGGACTGTGCTTGAGCGCAGACTTGAACACTTGTCTAGCTAGTTTCCTGCTGACGCGCAAACAACACAGAATTGACCCTTCTGGCTTGCCCTCTCAGTACGGAAACAGCGACTAGAGGAACGCATTCCTTTGTGGTGAGATCAAAAATGAGTGCTTTAAGTCAGACCCTTACTCACTGCTGGAGCTGCTCCATGCTGGGCGGCTTCTGTCCCGTCACGTGTGCTCCTGACTGCCCCTCTGAGCGTTCTTCAACTGTAACGCCCATGCCTCATGGGCTCGGCCATGCTGATGACGTAGTGAGATGAGTGGGCGTGGCAAAAAACATGTAATGCTGAAGCCGCGTTTAAGACAGGAGCACGTGCGCAGATGTTTTGAACAGTGTATTTTTCACTTGGAAGTTGGTTCCAAATGCTTGTACTTTTGTCGGTGGCTGTATAACTTACAAGTTCACTTGTTTTGACAGCTTGTAAATGAACGAGGTGCACGGTCTCGTTGTACGTTTCTAGCAAATTACTACATTAGGACCACGCATTGCAGTTATTGTGTGTTTTTAGCAGGTATATAAAGTACTGTTGCTTTTATATTTGTATACTACGGCGTTGTGATCGGTTGAATGTTACTGCTGGTAGTGTCTTTAACAGAGAGCAGTTCAGAAAAAGCATCTCTGTGTTTACCTGATAGCTGATAGGTTGTTACCTAATTGAATTACACCTAGATGTCTCTCAGTTATCCTCAAGCATCCCCATTTACTCGTTGCATATTCTTTCACTTCTCGAAATAAATGAGCATCACCGGGGTCTCTAGATGGGAAATGGAGCAGGTGGCGCTCATTTGATTCCACATTAAATAGCGGTAGTTGTTGACCAAAGCTCTGGCTTGGATCAACCACCACGGCTGTTCAACGTGCTGACACAGAAAATAAATACACTGCACCCAAATTCTTTTCACTGTTAAGCAGTGTTTATTTAAGATGTTTAAATCTGTGACGCACTTACTCTAATATATATAATTACAAATTTAGCTTTAAGCGTTTGACCATACAACATTGTGTACAAAAGGTAAAGGTTTGGAAACCAAGATGGACAGAGCTCAGAAGCTACGACAGCAGCATAAAACAAGCATTTGTAATGCAATAGGTCTCGCATTTACGTGAGTTTAAGCTATTGGCTTTGTAAATGACAATGCCTTTTATTTGCTTTAGAAACGAAAACTAAAATAAAAGGCATTGTTATTTGCAATGTCAACAGGCACGGCTTGTACAGGACGTTACACCGGGCGGTGACGTCAGGCAGAGGAGGGGCAGGGTGGGGGGTTGTAAAATGTGGAAATATGGACGATGTCAGGTAAGTACCGAAAAAAAAAAAAACTAATTTTGTTACCCGCGCTGCATCGCCAAATGTGATGCAGCGCGGGTAACGAAATTCTTTTTTTTTTTTCCGGTACTTACCTGACATCGTCCATATCCCGCATTTTACAACCCCCCACCCTGCCCCTCCTCTGCCTGACGTCACCGCCTGGTGTAACGCCCTGCACGATCCATGGCTGGATGTCAATAGCTTAAACTTGCGTAAATGCGAGACCTATTGCATTGCAAATGCTTGTTACTAATAAGTAACTCGAGCAAAGTTCAAAAATGGCCGGCAACGGGAAATCTTTATTGCACATGCGTCAGCTGCATCTACGCAGTGTGACGAGCTGTCACTTGGAGGGAATTTCTTGCACATGAGCAGCTATTAAAATGGCTGCTTGAGAACTCACATGCTGAGCATCTGCTTTGCTGAAACTAGCATGAGCTATTTTACTAATCCCAGTGCGGGGAGAGCATTAATAAATGAATGAGATTAGAGTAGAGATAGGTGATATACAGTGAAACCATTTTATTTTTAGGTCTCGACTATTCTATCCCGCAAGGATAAATAGACGAGAGTATAGTAGTTGAAACAAACTCTTTGACCAAGCGGATTCCTCCCAATGCATGTGATCTATTGAAGCATAACGCTTCGCCAGCGCGCGCTTGGCCTCACTCACACCCCATATGCTCGTTCCCTCCCACTCGCTCGCTCCACCGCCCCCCCACCCCCATCCGACTTGCAAGTAAGCCTCGCACACCACCAGGCTCTTGAAGCGCGACGCTTCGCCAGCACGCGCTTGGCCTCACTCACACTCCATATGCTTTTCTCCCTGCACCTCTCCCCTGTACCCACCCCCCATCAGCGACTATCTCACCTTCTGACTTTATCAGGTCCCCTCTCTCCACATATGCTCCTTTCTGTTTACCACTCTTTCTGTCACTTTTTCACATCTCTCTCTCTTTCTCTCATCCTCTCCCTGCATCTGTCTACTCCTCCCCTACATCCCCCCCTTCTCGTGTCCTCTCGCCACCCTCCGGTCTCCCATCTAGATAGAATTACCACGCTGAGGAATCGTTTAATCTGCATGTATATGTTCTTTTTACACAAGCCACGGCCTCTGTGCACTTTCCCCTGCAGCATTTTATCACATTAGAATTGATTAGAATTGTTGCATTGGGCTGACTTGAGCGGCCATACATCTGGAGCACCATTTGTGCAAGCTGGCGAGGAGCTCTCCACGTGCACTGTGCCGCTCCCTCTCCCTCTCCTCCTCCGATCTCCCTCGCCCCCACCTCTCTCTATCTCGCTCGCTCTCATCCCTCTCTCGCTCTGCTTCCTTCATAAACACTCCCTTTTTTCCCCCTCTACTGCCTTCGAATTTCACCTCACTCTTTTTCACTGGCCTACTCCCTTCTCACTCCGTTTACCTTTCATTTTTACTCTACCTCAATCTTTCTCTATTTTGCTCCTTTATCTAAATCTTTCACCCCACGTGACTATCAAACTCTAGATCATGAGTGTGCTTGCGGGGAAGAAGGGAAACAAAACAAGGAAAGGTAGGGGAAGAAACTGTGGAGCGATACCCTCTACTGGTGGTTGCACGAATCCCTTCCACTGGCTGGTTTGGCCCTTGACAGGAGCTGAAAGGAAAGGAAGAAATTACAAAGGCAGTAGAAAAGGGAGCAAATATGTACAGGAAGAACGTGCTTGCAGAATAACTACCTAACTCTTTCCTCTGTGTGCAGAATCTATAAGTCGAGGGGAAGGCTGATTGGCAGTCTTGGACTCCAGTAACGATGGGAGGATCCTATAACCATGGAAAACAGGAAGACCTTTAGACTTATAAGCTGAATAATACCCTTCTAACTCCCCTCCTAACCCTCTTCTCACCATTAGTACATACAGGGGTATTGCAGAGGATCAATCTTTGTGCAAGAACAGGGCTTCTTCACCAGAACTAAAAGTCACACAAAAGGGAGATGAACATTAACAATTGTGGCTTTACCGTGGCAGAATATAAGCAAAAGCAGTCTTTGAGGATGGCTTCAGGTTGGATAGGAGGCGTCTTGATGTAGATGACCAGAGAACAGGATATAAACGCTCCACCTCAGAAGGCTTATATCAAAAAAGGGGAGAAAAGCAAAGGAACGGGCGGAACTCCAGAATCACTAAGTCCCCCAAAGAACCAGCGGAACCGCCCAGCCTAAGTCCGGCCGGCCGACGGAACACAAGTCCGGCCGGCGGGCGGAACCAGACCGGGAACAGTCCGGCCGGCCCTTTGGCGACCCAAATGGGAGGAGTCCGGCCCCGGGGAGACTTCAAACGCGGGGGGAAATAACGAAATAAACCGGGCTCGTGAAGCGTGACAGCACCACTGAGCGGCTGAACACGAATACGGCGACAGTAAAACGAAAACGGGATATTCAGGAGATGCAAACAATGCGAAGGCTTGGAAAACAGGAAGTCCAGGAACACGGAGGTAACGGGTCGCGGCAAGGCTAGAACGCAAAGCGTTGCGTTGAGGGGAAGTCAGGCTCTTAAGCCTGCCTGACCTCCTCGCGCATGCGCGTTGTCAAGCTGCCATTTTGTAGACTACAGGAGCAGTCTTGACACTCAATCTCTCCCTGCATCTGTCTCCTCCTCCCCTACATCCCCCTTCTCGTGTCCTCTCGCCACCCTCCGGTCCCCCCGCTAGATATCCGGTCTCCCCTCTAGATAGAATTACCTCGCCGAGGAATCATTTAATCTGTGTTTATATGTTCTTTTTACACAAGCCACGGCCTCTATGCTCTTTCCCCTGCAGCATTTTATCACATTAGAATTGATCAGAATTATTGCCTTGGGCTGACTTGAGCAGCCTTACATCTGGAGCACCATTTGTGCAATCTACGAGGAGCTCTCCACGTGCACTGTGCCGTGCCCTCTCCTCCTCCGATCTCCCCCGCCCCCACCTCTCTCTATCTCGCTCGCTCTCATCCCTCTCTCGCTCTGCTTCCTTCATAAACACTCCCTTTTTTTTCCTCTACAGCCTTCGCATTTCACCTCACTCTTTCTCACCGGCCCACTCCCTTCCCACTCCGTTTACCTTTCATTTTTACTCTACCTCACTCTTTCTCTAATTTGCTCCTTTATCTCAATCTTTCACCCCCTTGCCCCGCCTGACTCATCCCTCCATTCCTGTCTGGCATTCTGCCTCTCTCTCCTCTCACGTTTTTCTTGAGAGCCACACTGTGTTCGCTCTGCCTGCCCCAGTCGCCTCTCCTTCAATCTATTTTCTTTCTCCCTGCATCTCTCCCCTGTACCCTCCCCCCATCCACGACTATCTCACCTTCTGACTTTATCGGGCCCCTCTCTCCACATATGCTCCTTTCTGTTTACCATTCTTTCTGTCACTTTTTTCACATCTCTCTCTCTTTCTCTCATCCTCTCCCTGCATCTGTCTACTCCTCCCCTACATCCCCCCTTCTCGTGTCCTCTTGCCACCCTCCGGTCTCCCCTCTAGATAGAATTACCACGCTGAGGAATCGTTTAATCTGCATGTATACGTTCTTTATACACAAGCCACGGCCTCTGTGCACTTTCCCCTGCAGCTATTTAGAACAATAGATTTGATCAGAATTGTTGCCTTGGGCTGACTTGAGCAGCCATACGTCTGGAGCACCATTTGTGCAAGCTGCCGAGAAGCTCTCCACGTACACTGTGCCGCTCCCTCTCCTCCTCCGATCTCCCCCGCCCCCACACCTCTCTGTCTCGCTCGCTCTCATCCCTCTCTCATTCAGCTTCCTTCATAAACACTCCCTTTTTTTCCTCTACTGCCTTTGAGTTTCACATCACTCTTTCTCACTGACCTGCTCCCTTCCCACTCCGTTTACTTTTCCTTTTTACGCTGCCTCAATCTTTCTCCATTTTGCTCCTTTATCTCAATCTTTCACCCCCTTGCCCCACCTGTCTCATCTCTGGATAACTTCAGCACAATATCCTTGGTGCAAAAACATCAACTGTTGCATGGCTAAACACTTATAAGGTACAAGGTTTAGCCATGCAACAGCTGATGTTGTTGCACCAAGGATATTGTGCTGCAAAACTAAATACTTATAAGGTCCTAAAAGCGAGACCTATTGGCCATGTGATCCATTGAAGCGTGGCGCTTCGCCAGCGCGCGCTTGGCCTCACTCCTCACCCACGCACACAAGGCCCTCCACGACCTGGGCCCCAAGTACCTCAACAACCGCCTGACCTTCTACACTCCCACCCGCCAGCTACGATCGACCAGCCACGCCCTCGCCGCCGTTCCACGCATTCGATAAACCACCATGGGAGGAAGATCCTTCTCCTACCTGGCAGCCAAGACTTGGAACTCCCTCCCCATCCACCTCCGTCTGACCCAAGACCACCTCTCCTTCAGGAAGCAACTCAAGACCTGGCTGTTCGAGCAGTAGCGGACCTCCCTCCCCCAAGCGCCTTGAGACCCTCTGGGTGAGTAGCGCGCTATATAAATCCCCTGATTGACTGATTGATTGACTCACACCCCATATGCTTGTTCCCTCCCACTCGCTTGCTCCCCTGCCCCCCACCCGACTTGAAAGGAAGCCTCGCACACCAACATTTTTCTCTCTTACACCACCAGACATCAAAGGCTACTGCTCCCCCGCCCCCCCCTACAGCAATGCTGAGAGCTTGTTGCTATTGCCTCTGAGTGAAGTTTAGGAGATGCCCGCGCTTGCTTTGCGCTTTGTCCCCCTGCTGCCCCTCTCTAATCCAGCCTGTTCTGCGCCATCGTATTCAAACAATAGCCCCAGCACTCAAAGCCATCTGACAAAATAGAGTCAGAAGCAGCAAAGGACCTAGCGCAGCCTCTGCTCCTCTTCCAAAACAAATAAAACCAGTGAGTGCAGAACTTCATCAGTTCCCGACAAGAATGCTTGGCGTGTTCATTCCACTTAAGGCCCTGTCTGTACCTCTCCCACCATTATCGGGTGCTGCTTACTCTTTCACTCTCCTGCTGCCCGTCCTCTCACTTGCCCTCTCCCTTGTCCCCTGTGTTTCTTGTGCGCACACTTCAAATGTGAAAGCATCTGGTTTCACTGGTTGACGAGCCTCTATAAGGGCTTTTAACAACTTACTGTCTTCCCTAATTTAAGTGGTTGCTTTATAAAGTTTCATGTGCCGTTATATTGATTTTCACTTCACGCTTTGTTTTTATAAACATAAACCTTAGCTTAATGCAACTCTGACAGCACAACTCTTCTCATTTAGGTGTGTTCTTTTAAACAATCTCGGCATTCACTTACTATTGTTACACACACCTAAACTGCATTAGAGCTATTGAATGATGCTCCGAGAAAATACACAGGTTTGCTCACCTGTAACTGTTCGGAGTTATGCTTTTGTTTTGTAAAGCATAGATTTGGTATCCTTAAGCGTGATGTTCACCCACAGTACAGTTTGAATAATTTGTTTGATGCATATTGTTCTGTCTACTGCTCATGAATAACCACTTTACATAATTTAGAGACATTCAAATATTTTAACCATATCACGTTAATACCTGCTGTTAATATGAGATGCCGGTGAATTTTCTCTCATATATCGTAGGACAAAAATAAACAAGCATTGAAAATCACTTAATCAGAATGTGTCCGTCTGTAATGCAACTGGTGCTCATGTAAAGCGCTCTGATTACCTTTGGGTCGAGTATTCTGCATCTCCACGCCAACCCTTCTTTCACCCCTCTTCTCTCCTTTCTCTTTCCTACCCGCAATCTATCCTCCTTATTAGCTTCCCACAGCTTCACTCAAAGCCACAGCATCACTCAGCACCACTCAACGCCACAGCACCTCTCAACGCCACAGAACCACTCAACGCCACAGAACCACTCAACTCCACAGCATCACTCAATGTCACAGCATCACTCAGCACCACTGAATGCCACAGCACCCCTCAATGCCACAGAACCACTCAATGCCACACCACTCAACGCCACAACACCACTCAATGCCACAGCACCACTCAGCGCACAACATCCGCCAACGCCACAGCATTACTCAACGCCACAGCATCACTCAACGCCACAGCATCACTCAGCACCACTCAACGCCACAGCACCACTCAACGCCACAGCACCACTCAATGCCACAGCACCACTCAACACCACAGCAACACTCAACACAACAGCAACACTCAACACAACAGCAACACTCAACGCCATAGCATCACTCAACGCCACAGCATCACTCAACGCCACAGCATCACTCAGCGCCACAGAATCACTCAGCACCACTGAATGCCACAGCACCACTCAACGCCACAGCACCACTCAACGCCACAGTACCACTCAACGCCACAGCACCACTCAACACCACAGCACCACTCAACGCCACAGCATCACTCAAAGCCACAGCATCACTCAGCTCCACAGAATCACTCAGCACCACTTAAGCCACAGCACCCCTCAACGCCACAGCACCACTCAATGCCACAGCACCACTCAGCGCACAACATCCCTCAAGGCCACAGCATCACTCAACGTCACAGCATCACTCAACGTCACAGCATTACTCAATGCCACAGCATCACTCAATGCCACAGCATCACTCAACGCCACAGCATCACTCAACGCCACAGCATCACTCAGCGCCACAGCATCACTCAGCGCCACAGCACCACTGAATGCCACAGCATCACTCAGCACCACTGAATGCCACAGCATCACTCAGCACCACTTAACGCCACAGCATCACTCAGCACCACTGAAGGCCACAGCATCACTCAGCACCACTGAACGCCACAGCATCACTCTGTGCAACCATTAAAACAACAACTGGTTCTAATATGTTCTCTCAATGTTTCAAGCTTTATTACAAATGTCACAAAAAGATATTAATATTTCACTGCTGTTCTTGGATTTTCATCACAATAAAATACACTGAACATAATCTTCCCAAAACTTATTTACAAAAGTTTAAGCTATTGCCATTATAAATTACAATAACTTTTATTTAAGTATTAATTATTAAAAAAAATAAAAGCCATTGTTATTTGTAATATTAATACATCGAAGTCATGTAAATACAACACATATTGCATTACAAATGCTATAGGTGTCACGTTTGCGAAAGTTAAAACTATTGGCATTGTAAATGACAAAGCTATTAATTTCGCTATTTTTAAAACCAACACATAAATAAAATATTAATCATTTACAATACCAATAGCTCAAACTTTCCTAATGCGAAACCTATTGCATTGCAAATGCTTGTTAAATTAATTTGTCTTTTTGACTTTCTCATTAGTATACACTTGGGCCTCTCGTACGAATACAGAGTCCATAACCCACCTGTTTGCTGCACATACGTGATGTGAATAAGCCGGAAGAAGTGATGTGACTCCTGAACACAGTCCAAGATCGCAAAGGATACATACTCTGGGAACCAGTTTGAAGACCTCTGAAATGAATGGGAACGCATGAAGTTTATACTTTTGTTTCTAATATGATGTGAATACGGGTCCAAATAAAGTTTTATGAATAAACATTAAGGGGTGGGATCTTTTAACCATGGACTAATGGACTAAATTGAAAAATAAGTATGGTGTGATGATCATCCCCCCTTGCCTGTCCAATCAGAGTTAGTAATTTTATGATATTGAAACATTAATGGGAGGACAACAATAAACCTACACGAAGATAATATTACTCTTGCCCTATATTGCTTTACATAAGGCTTGTTATAAACTCATACTGGGGCACACAAAGAAATGCTCTGCTGCACATAGAACTGTTGTTTCTATTTTTCTAATTTTATTTCATTTTTTACCTTTTTTTAAAAAACATTCATCTATTGTATTTCTTTTTTTCTGATATTATTACATAATTATCGTTTATGAATCAATCAACAATTTCATTATACAAAATATCCAAAAACTAACTTTTTTTAAAAACAACTTTACAAAGGAAAATATATGACAATCTTTTTCAAAGACACAATCTATACACAAAATAGTACACAATGCCTTTGGAAATCACACCTAATTGGAAAATCCAAACTCACAGTCCCACATACTCATTCATGCCTCTTATCACTCTACATGCACATCACTTGCACTCACTACATACAAACTTTATACCCCAGAACCAGACTACATACACATATGGAACCATAGGGGTGAGACACTCAACCCTTTATTGCTGTACTGAGAGCTCGGGCATTACACACAGACTGGTCAACGCACGTTTCGATGGCCTATTTCTCTTGTCTTGCCATCTTCTTCAGGACCTATAACTTTGAAGATTAATAATGGACTGGATGATGGGGAGAGCAAAAATTCTTGTCCTTTTCAAAGGACAGCAGATGTGTCAGCAATGCGTGTTGGTATGTTGTCACCGTCAATTATCCAATTACTATTTATACCCTATACTAGTTGGAGAGTGTTCTGCAACTTTTTTGGGCGTTCACTATCCAGACAAAACTCCTCTTCAATATGGCTCTTGCGATGGTGTACTGCATCGCATGTACTTAGAATTAATACTTGCTCTAGCAGTTGCAGTGTCGCTAGGATTTCTCTCTCAGGCTGTTTTGTTTCCTTCTCTTTTTTATATAATCGAGCTTATGGGTTTGGAGCTGTCGACCTCGGGATTATTCAATTCATTCCTTTTGTGCTTAATTGCGCTGAGCATATGTCTACAATGGGTCAGCGTATCCGGCACGGTCCAGTAACGTGAAGTCTCTGAGACGCAGTACACCATCGCAAGAGCCATATTGAAGAGAAGCTCTGTCTGGATAGTGAACACCAAAAAAGTTGCAGAACACTCTCCAACTAGTATAGGGTATACATTTTCCAATTAGGTGTGATTTCCAAAGACATTGTGTACTATTTTGTATAGATTGTGTCTTTGAAAAAGATTGTCATATATTTTCCTTTGTAAAGTTGTTTAAAAAAAAACTCGTTTTGGGGTATTTTGTATAATGAAATTGTTGATTGATTCATAAACGATAATTATGTAATAATATAAGAAAAAAAGAAATACAATGTTATTTTTAAAAAGGTAAAAAAATGAAATAAAATTAGAAAAATAGAAACAACAGTTCTATGTGCAGCAGAGCATTTCTATGTGTGCCCCAGTGTGAGCTTGTTATAAGCTCACACTGGGGCACACATGTAAAGCAATATAGGTCAAGAAGGATATTATCTTTGTGTAGGTTTATTGTTGTTTTCTTTCCCCCTTTTCCCTGACCTTGTAGCTACTCTCCAGGGGGTGTCTCGATTAATCCAACATTAATGAGAAGTACATGAATATTGTAGGGTATAACTGAGATAGTCTTAGTTATTTAGTTAGATGCAGAGACGGAGGATCGCATGAGACCGGGATGCTGTCCGAGTGACAAGAGATGCTAATAAAGAATCGAATGCACAGCCACTTTATCTTAAATTAATTTACGTAGAAAAAGATCGCGGAAGAATCTCGAGGAAGAAGAGAGTGTCAGAGAGGAGTGTTACGCAAGCGTAGCTGGTAGAGAGGTCAACTATCCTGTCTTGATTCCTGTCCTGAAGCCTTTGTCGTCTGATCGTTCCCGGGGAACCCTTCCCAGCACCTTGGCCTGGGGGCTAGTTTTCACACCATCCTTGGTAACTATACTTTCCTGTCTGTGCAGATGTGCTTTTCTCTCTATCCTCTCCCTTCTGAGCATGAGTCATTGCAAATCTATGAAGTATGTATTTGATGATTGATTAATTGAAACTTCCTTCCTATGAGTGAAGGAGACTGTACTGTACTTTAAGAAATGTTTCACATGAAATTAATTTAGATAAAGATTTAAACCTTTCCAGAGTCTGTGGTTATTTCATTGCAATGGAGAAATAATTCACGTCATTTTACCATCAACTAGTTTAACTAATGGTCCATTGACCAGAGGAAAGAACTTTTTGATCAGTGAAAGATTAGTTGAGAATAAGAGGTGACTAATCTTGAAATTTCAGCAAACAACAAACTTAGACTCCCGTGGTTATTACTAGAGTGTGTGTGTGTTTCTGGGCCCAGGTGAGTATATGGTATTGGAGTACCTGTTGTTGGTAAGCCGCTGGATCAGTAGAACCAACCGTTCAGATATTAATATATATTTAACATTAATTTCTCAAAAATGGCTGACGGGGTTTACGCCAAATCACAAAAAGTTTTCTAAATAAAGCTCTATCTTTCTGCTGAATTCTGTGTCATTTTCCTCAGCCGTTTTTAGGTTTAGCCTCGAAAGCACATACCCTGTACTGTGAGACTCAGTGTTTACAATTCAATGGGCTTACAACCTACCCACGACATACCAGTAGTTGTTTTTGTTGTCACTCATTTGCAGACTTTTCATTGCTTAGTTCCTGTAGGCTTCCCTTCCTTTCTTGTGTTAGCTCCTTCCTGAAGTATGGATTAACTGTGTGTCTGTGTTTCCTCATCTTTTTGCAACAGACTATTTTTCTAAAAAATGTATAAGCTTCACGGTATGATTCCTGGACACACAATATGCTTTCATACTTTTACCACAGGCATATGGCTTCTTATTTATGCTGCTTTCATCCTATCTTGCTTCTTATTTATGTTGCTTTCACCCTAACTGCTGCTTCTACTGACACTTTAGTTATCTACACCCAGAGCTGTACTATTCTATGTCACTCCACCCCTCTCTACACCACTCCACTCTCCTCTATGGCACTGTAGCCCGGAGTACCCGGCACTTGAACCTAAGGCACCTTCAAGGGAATGGTGGGTTGCTGACCCCTCGACTCTCCCCTCTTTTCGCCACCCACAGAGTGACTAGAGCTGCGAACAAGATCCGCTGTGGGGATCACCCGAGGAGGAAGATGACTGTTCCTTTAAGGGGGCGTATACAATTATGACCAGAACGCCCGGGAGTGACGCGGTCGAAGGTCCATTGGTGAAAAGGGAGGAAGTCCTACAGTCGGCGTGTGACGTCACCGACTCGGGAGACCGAGAGGAGTTCCCAGCACGCGACCGGAGGGAGGAAGGAGCAGGAGACCGGGGAACAGCCGAAACGGAAGAAGCAGACGCGAAGCCAGGAGGCCAACGGTCCCGCGCATCGTCCAGCCAGACTCGCGGAGGAGTCTGGCTTTCCCAGGTACGACAACGGGTGTCGACATGGGTTGGGAGGCGGGACGGGTCGGAAAAGAGGTAGTGGGCTCATACGGGCACGACTGTCCCCAGTTCCGCACTCCTCTTAAACCCCCCCCCCCAGTTCCACACTCCCGTAGACTCCAGCCCATAAGGCTATAGATAGTGAAGTAGCACCGGTGATCCCCTCACAACCCCGGGACCCTGGCATTTAAAGTTCTGAGACGGACGTCTGATTTCTTGGTTTTTGTTCTTTTTGGTTTTCCGGTACAACAACTCTGGATGAAGATCGCTGACACCTCTACACCCCGGATAGGAACCTGAGCACCTACCGAAGAAGAGGGACTTTTTAGTGACCGATCCGCAAAGGCCATCCTGCCACAACGGATCCTGCAGCTTCATCCCGCGAAAGACACTTTACTAAAAAGAAGAAATTGTTTATAAAAATAAAACCCTATATTCCAAGACCTAGTCTCCGGCCTGTCTCTCCTACAGTGCCACAACTGGTGTCAGAAGTGGGATCTGCACCCTCCATCTCGGCAACAGCGATGGAACAATTAATCCAACATTTAATTAAGGGTCAGGAGAAGCTGGAGTGGGCGGTCGAACGCCAGATAACTTCAGCACAGGCAGACCGGGACGTGTTCAAAAACGCAAGAAGGCCTGCATGAAGCCATTCAAGAACCAGGAGCCACTGGGGTACCTGAAAGACGCCCGCCTTTACCCCACCCGTCAGGAGTCGCTTTACAAAAATACCTAACAGGGGACGCCCCCGACGCCTTTCTTACCAATTTTGAGAGGGCAGCAAGAACCTGTGGCTGGCCCGAGGACAAGTGGCCTTTTTTCTTAGCCCCTCTGTTGACTGGCCCAGCCCAAGATGCCTATCAGGTAGCCAACCCCTTGGGGAACACCCCCTACCAGGACATTAAGACTTTAATATTAGATCATCTGGGACTCGATGAGGAAGCATATAGAGTGAAGTTTCGAAAGGAAAAAGGAATCCAAGGAGAAAATCCTAAGACTCTATTTTTCAGATTAAAAGCGGCCGCCGACAAATGGCTCCGCCCGGAAAGCCGGAGCAAGGAGGAGATAATGAATAGTATCTACCTCGAACAGTTCCTGGAAGCGCTGCCCTATGGGATGCAGTGCTGGTTAAAGCAACACTCTGGCCTCACACCGGCACAGGCCGTCGAAATGGCCACAAACTATACTAGAGCACAACCAAGATCCCTGCCATGGGACGGGGATAAAACAACAAAAACTCCCACGACACAGAAAATAGAAAAGTAACCCAAAGCTGGAATAGAAACAGGAAGACCAAAACCTTTCAAGTTTGAGGTTCCTCCGCTGAAAACACCGCAATGCTATGAGTGCGGAGAATGGGGCCACATAGCCCGTATGTGTCCCAGAAAGAAGGCCCCAGAGGAACCGATGGAGGTCGGCTACGTGCCCGAGCTGTGATGTACTCTGCTGAGATGGGAACCTCATATTATGTACAGGTTAAAGTGAATGAGAAAACAGTGAGGGCCTTGCTGGACTCTGGGTGTAGGCAGTCTGTGATCCAAACCTCCCTCGTCCTCCCTAGTCAGGTCATACCAGAAAAAATAGTGCACATAAGATGCGTGCATGGGGATGCAAAACCCTACCCCATCGCATTGATAACCCTACACCCCGTTGAAAGGCCTCCTTGTAAGGTGAAGGTAGGGGTCATAGAATCTCTCCCAGAAGACCTCATTATAGGAGTAGACAACCCGAACTTTATGAACATGTTCAAAAAAGAAATGAGAAGAGAACCCCAACTAAAGGAAGAACTTGCCCCGGCCCTTGTTACATCAGAACCCTGGGTATTAGATAGGAATTTTAAATTTGCACAAGCCAATGACGCCTCACTGTTTAATGCGTGGGAAATGGCCCACATAAACCCGTCCAGTATGCAGGTATCCTATCCCAGGTTCATTATAGAAAACGGGTTGCTATACCTGGAAGGCAAAGCTCAGTGACCAAAACAGTTGTTGGTTCCAAAGCCTTTCAGAGACCAAGTGCTTTATTACGCGCACACACATTTAACGGCAGGACATGCAGGAGCTGAAAAAACCCTACAAAACATTTTGGAGAATTTCTACTGGCCAGGCATATATAAAGAATCCTCAGATTTTTGTAAAACGTGTGAAGTATGTCAAAAGCGAAATCTGAGTAAACCTCCAGCTGTCCCTCTACAGTCGCTCCCTATTATAGGGACTCCCTTTGAAAGAGTGGGAATGGATCTGATAGGTCCATTACCAAAAACAGCTAAAGGCCACGAATACGCACTGGTTATAGTGGATTACACTACCAGATTTCCAGAGGCATTTGCGCTTAAAGCTCCCACCACCAAGAACATAGCCAAAAAGATCATAGAGTTGTTTTCCCGGGTAGGGTTCCCAAAAGAGATCTTAACCGATTAGGTAACTCCCTTTGTTTCCCGTCTCATCCAAGAAGTCTGTAAAACCCTAAACATCCACCAAATCAAGACTTCTGCATACCACCCCAAACAGACGGGTTGGTGGAAAGGTATAACCGTACCTTGAAAACGACTTTACAGAAAATGTTATCCCTAGAAAACAAAGAGTGGGACTTGCTTTTACCTCTAGCCCTTTATATCCTTGGAGCTCAGACCCAGAGTAGTACGGGATATTCTCCCTTCGAACTTTTGTATGGGAGAAAACCCCGGTCATTATTAGACATCACCAAAGAAGCCTAGGAGAACGAGGAAAAGGAAGAAAACAGGTCCATCTTAGAATACACTCAAATGTTGAAAAGCAAGTTGGGTAAGCTGAGAGATCTGGCCTACTCTAACCTAGAGAAAAGTCAACAAAAACAAGCTAAATACTATAACAAAGGAAAGAAGTGGAGGCAGTTAGAAAAGCGAGACTGGGCTCTAGTCCTATTACCTACTTCAGGTAAAAAGTTTCACAAAGAATGGAACAGACCTTATCAGGTCATAGAAACTATAGGTAACACCACTTACAGGGTAAGGATTACTCCTTCTAGAACACAATGCTTCCATATAAATATCCTTAAAAAATGGTTGGGTCCCCCTCCCAAAGCAGCCCAGTTTGGTTTACCCACCATAAAAGATGCCTCAACCTTAGAACAACTGTCCAAAAATGAAGAATTACCCCCTTCGATGAAAAAGGAGCTTCAGGCCACGTTGCAATCATATGCCCCAATGTTTTCAGATCAACCCGGCCGTACCACTCTGATTGAACATAGAATTGAAACAAAAGAAGGGGCTCAAGTTAAGCTGAGACCGTATAGGATACCTGCCGCTCGAAGACAAGATGTCAGACGCGAGGTAAAAGATATGTTAAAATTAGGAGTGATAAGACCATCCCGCAGTAGTTGGTCATCTCCTATTGTAATGATTCCGAAACCTGATGGGTCCACAAGATTGTGCATGGACTTTCGGGCTTTAAACGCCATTTCATCCTGTGATGCATACCCTATCCCAAGGGTAGATGAATTGATAGAAAAAATTGGAGATGCCAAATGTATTACCACGCTAGACCTGACAAAAGGTTACTGGCAGGTACCCCTTCGAGAAGAAGATAAACATAAAACAGCCTTCGCCACTGAGGATGGACACTATGAGTTCAACGTTCTGCCGTTTGGGCTTCATAGAGCCCCCGCAACATTTCAGAGGCTCATGAATGAGGTCCTAAAAAACCACACGGAGTACTGGTCCGTATATCTCGATGACATAGTCATTTTCAGTACATTGTGGCACGAACATATTGCACACATACAAAGCATCCTGTCTGCTTTACAAACAGCAGGTCTGCATATCAATGCCAAAAAGTCCAGACTGCCTTTTCTAAAGTAAAATATTTGGGGTACATGCTAGGCAACGGAGTCATTGCTCCACAAGAAGAGAAAGTCAAAGCAATAGTCGAGACCCCTTTCCCAACCACAAAAAAAGAGCTCAGGGCCTTTTTAGGGCTAATCGGTTAGTATAGAAGGTTTATACCTAATTTTGCTCAACTGGCCTCTCCCTTGACCGATCTAAGAAAAGCTACCCGAAAAACCGAAGTGCAGCATCCCTCGGATACCGACAAACAGGCATTTAACCAATTGAAGAAAGCCATAACTACAAGCCCAGTGTTGATATCCCAAAAATTCGAAGAAACTTTTATTGTGAGCACAGATGCCTCTAATACGGGGTTAGGAGCAGTGCTATCTCAAATAGGGGCATATGGGCTAGAACACCCCTTATTATACATTAGTAGGAAGCTGCATCCGCGTGAGACCAGGTATCCCACAATAGAGAGGGAATGTCTAGCTATACGGTGGGCAGTGGACAAGTTGAAATACTACTTGGAGGGGAAACCATTTGTCTTATATACAGACCATGCGCCACTACAGTGGATGTATAAAAACAAGTCACAGAATCCCCGCATCCTCAGGTGGTCTTTATTTTTGCAACCTTTTGCCATGATAGTCAAGCACAGAAAAGGGCAAGAAAACAATGCTGACTTTCTATCCCGATCCACTCATCTCCCCGAACGGGAGAAACCAGGGGGGGAGGAGTGTAGCCCGGAGTACCCGGCACTTGAACCTAAGGAACCTTCAAGGGAATGGTGGGTTGCTGACCCCTCGACTCTCCCCTCTTTTCGCCATCCACAGAGTGACTGGAGCTGCGAACAAGATCCGCTGTGGCAATCACCCGAGGAGGAGGAAGATGACTGTTCCTTTAAGGGGGCGTATACAATTATGACCAGAACACCTGGGAGTGACGCGGTCGAAGGTCCATTGGTGAAAAGGAAGGAAGTCCTACCGTTGGCGTATGACGTCACCGACTCGGGAGACCGAGAGGAGTTCCCAGCACGCGACCGGAGGGAGGAAGGAGCAGGAGACCGGGGAACAGCCGAAATGGAAGAAGCAGGCGCGAAGCCAGGAGGCCAACGGTCCCGCGCATCGCCCAGCCAGACTCGCGGAGGAGTCTGGCTTTCCCAGGTACGACAACGGGTGTCGACTTGGGTTGGGAGGCGGGACGGGTCGGAAAAGAGGTAGTGGGCTCATACGGGCACGACTGTCCCCAGTTCCGCACTCCTCTTAAACCCCCCCCCCCAGTTCCACACTCCCGTACACTCCAGCCCATAAGGCTATAGATAGTGAAGTAGCACCGGTGATCCCCTCACAACCCCGGGACCCTGGCACTTAAAGTTCTCAGACGGACGTCTGATTTCTTGTTTTTTTTGTTCTTTTTGGTTTTCCGGTACAACAACTCCGGATGAAGATCGCTGACACCCCTACACCCCGGATAGGAACCTGAGCACCTACCGAAGAAGCAAAGGGCCATCCTGCCACAACGGATCCTGCAGCTTCATCCCGCGAAAGACACTTTACTAAAAAGAAGAAGTCGTTTATAAAATTAAAACCCTATATTCCAAGACCTAGTCTCCGGCCTGTCTCTCCTACATTGCCACAGGCACTCAACTTTATGCCATTCAACTCTACACCACTCTACTGTACGCCACTCCACTGTATTCTATGCCACTCCAATAAACACAATGCCACTCTATGTCACTTAATGCCACTCCTCTTGTTGGCACACTACTCTATGCCACTGCACTCCACTCTGAGCCACTGTAATCTATGTCACTCCACTCTACAGCCCTCCACTCTTCTCTATGGCAATCTGGTGTATGCAACAGCACTCTACGCCACTCTTTGTCACCCCACTCTATGCCACTCTACTCCACCCCACTCTACTCATTGGCACTCCACTCTATGATACTCTATGCAACTCCACTATATGCCACTCTATTCCACCCCTCTCTACTCCACGCCTCTCCAATTACTCTAGCTACTCCACTGTATTCCACTCCACTCTATACCAATCTACTCTACACCACTCAACTCTATACTACTCTCCTCTACTTCAGATTTTAAGACTTTTGCTATTTCTTTGCACGATTAATCAAAAACATTGCAAATCTACCATTACAAAAAGACAAAATACATACAAAATAAGATCTATCACATCAGGAGACACCAGTAAATGAATAGTACTATCAAATAAGTGGATTGGGTAAAAGAACACATCGGTATGAGATACCATAGGTCTCAGGGTTTTAGGAGAAAAAATAGCAGTGCTGGTGGGTAACATGCACAAATAAAGACATCCATATATTATAGCCTAAAATTCACAAACAATTGTGAACACAATTAAAATACAACTGAATAGAAAGGATTGCAACCAACCTGGATAAATGTTATTAAAGTGCAAGTGCTATTGCTGTCAAACTCTGCCTATGTTGGCAGCTACAGTGCAAATGGAAACAAAATGCAAATCATGGTTGACTAAGAATTTGCTTGTGGTCAATGGTGACTAGAGTACTGATACATAGGCAAAGGCCACAGTGCGCAATAGATAGAAAAATCATTACCTTATAAGGAACAGTGAAGAATTGTGCCAGAATCATGCTATGACAGTGTTTAAGAAGACTTGCCAGGCCTGAGGGCGGCTGGGACCCTTGCCGCTGGAGTTGTTTCCTCGCAAAGTAAGTGTGTCAGTGCCCCCTGAAGTGAAGAGGCATCACTCAGCAGAGCAGCATTGGGTAGCCCTCTGTGGCAGCCGTGATATGGTGTGTGATCTGTGCGACCGAGGTAGGAAGTGACTGCCTTTGTGTGACATTTCAGTATTTGAGTTGTGGCACTTTCACAGTTTAAAGGAGTTATCTACCTGCAACGTAGTTTATTTCAGTAATAGCTCGCCCACATGCAATGCGATGCTCTACAATGGATGTTGAAACACCTGTGGTGTTTATGTAAGACTAGCAATGAATAATGCGTAAGAACTACGTCATGCCATCTGCACAATCACTCTGCAAAGCTTGTGACCGCCTTTTTAACCTGGTTGATATACATGGAGCGCCAGGATACCCGTAGGGTGGCAGTCGCACTATATAAGAGCAAATACAATACAATACAATACAATACATGGGCGTGTTTATATTTAAAGGTTTCGGCGATCTAACACCGCGGGGCCAGAGACTAGAAGAGCTTGTATCAAGTGACATGGGCTGCCTGTCATAAGTTCTGTGTGTGCCACTGGGCTCATCTCTGGTACCTCTGACTGCTGAGAGGGAAAGAGAATAATTGGAGCACAGGGAGATAGGGCTTCACAGCCTGACTTCTGGTACCATGGTCAGACAGAGCATAACCTGATGCTTAGAACGTGCTATAGGAGCAGCTGTACCTGTGCTCTTCCCAGCTGTGTAAGAGGCTGACAGTTGCATCCACAGTGCTCAATAGGCTTCATGGGCCACACTATCTCACCCACACCTGCAACTGAGGCTTTCTGTGTCAGTTACACATTCTCTCCTTGGTTTCACTCCTACCCGTGCTTACATTACTATAAGCTGTCATATTGCCATAATGACCGAGTCCTGTTTTTCAGCTTGCATTCTGGTACCTATCTTCCTACACCAATAATGTGATACCTATCAATATCAGAATGCTAAGTAAAAATATAGACTGTATAAGCTTGTAACTTGAAGCCTGCGACTCAGCTGTCACAACTCAATTATTATCATAATGTATTAGCAGGCAGCTGTGATCCTCTGCGCTGGGGCCTCTCACAGTCTGTTGGTACAGATGGGCCCCACAGTACCCTTCCATTTCTGGTGCTTTGAAGCAGTTTTACGATCTTCTTAGAATTTCTCATTGTTTAGATGGGCGTAATTTCTGATATTTTACCTCGTCTTCATTGCTTGATTTTGCTTACGAGAAAGTGTCACTCACAGTCGTCGAATGTCAATGATAATTACACTGAAATTATGAAAATGTCACACATAAGCAATCTGAAACCTTGGCAGCTATGCCTTGGCACCTTTCAAATTCCCAAAGTGTTGGAAACAAGCATTTGCAATGCAATAGGTCTCGTGCGTTTTCACAGTTAGAGGTATTGGCGTTGTAATGTAAATGTTTATTACTTATGAAGATGTTTGTTCCTAGCACCTTTAAGTACCCTTAAGTAATGTCTCACAGCTGCTGAATTGTCAGTGTACCGTATGTTTGTTTATGCTTTGGTAGAAGTGAGCATCCAGTAATTGAGGGTTAAATAGCGGGGTGGGGGAAGGTGCGAGTCCTATGGCAGTTTGTGAATGTGACTTTAAAAGTACAGCCCCTTGGGCCCCCAGTGCTAAGCAAGCACTGCATTCATGGTATCCGAATAAACACACAGCATTCAGGGGGAAGAGATGAAAAGGGAGAGTGTGGTATAGTGGCCTTGGAGTATGAATGTCAGGGCTAGAAACAAGCATTTACAATGCAATAGTCTCGGCATTGTTAAAGTTAGAGCTATTGGCATTGCTCATGACAATATTTTTATTTATGTTTTGGTTTTTAAAACATATAAATAAATGGCATTGTCATTTACAATGCCAATAGCTTAATCTTTCGCAAATGCGAGACCTATTGCTTTTGCACCCACACACACACACAGAGCCACTGCCACACACAGACAGAGCCACACACACTCACAGACAGAGCCACACACACAGATCCCAACACACACACACACACACACAGAGCCACACACACACACACAGAGCCACACACACACAGAGCCACACACACACACCCAGAGAGACACACACACACACACATAGAGAGCCACACACACAGAGAGCCACACACACACACACACAAACACAGCCCAACACACACAATATTGAATATATAGGCAACACAATATTACAGACAAACACAGAATTACATTTCATGAAATTAGTACAAATGGCTTCTGGCACTCCGGTTTATCATACTTCCCCACTTCCTACCTATTTATGGGATCCCCTTCTGATATTGGGAAGGGGGCGCAGAGAATTGGGAATGTTTTCCGAAGTTTTGATTATTCTTCGAGTTTGTAATTTTAAATGTATTTAAAGTGCAGGTTTTTAAGGTGTTCGGGCTAAGTATTACCATTTTGAATTTGAGTTGTTTGCTTTGATGCAATGGTGGGACTCGAATGTGAAACAATTTATAGGTGCAGCCATGCTGGGTGTAAAAATGACATGTATTGGTCTTTTAACTCACTGAGATTTTGATGCAATGGCTTAGAATTCAGTGGGGCATGCATATTTCATTAGTGCTGTCGCATTTTCCAGATGCCGTTTTGAATCTAAAAGAAAATAGTTTGATAGGCAGAAAGTAACACAATTCAAGAGCATCTTGTTACAGACACAAAGTAACAGTAGTAGACATTGCGGCTGATGTAAGGAGGTTGTGAACATGTTTTTCAAATACAGAAATGTACTTTGCACATTTCGGAAAATAAATTCGGCTCCATTGCTATTGGGCAACAGTAGTGAACGAATAGGAAAAGGCCGCAAGTGGTCAAAGTACAAAGTAGAGGAAGGAGGGGGTGATTAGCCAACCTGGGAGGGGGGAGATCGTCGGGAGGCTATTTGTGCTCCTTGGTACAGAGAGGGCTGGCGCGCCCCTGGGGAGAACGCCAGACTGGAGGCCAGTGGATCAGGAGCCGGGTGGGGTCACTGCGGGGGGGGGGGGGCAGAATACGCTGCGTTGGTGGTGGTCTAGGCTGGGAGGACAGGGCAAAGAGCGAATCCCGAGTGATGGCGGTGTGGGCGCTACGGTTAGCAGATGGAGGGCGATGGTGTTTAGCCCAGAGTGCCTTCTTGTGCAGGACGTGGGGTGGCTTGCAGGCTTCATGGGGGGGGGGAGGAGAAATAAATAAATAAATAAAGTTTCCCTATGGCAGAACGTGTCGCAGGCGGTGCTGAGAGGGGGTGGTCAGAGGTCGGAATTAAGTGAGGAAATGGACGGGGCGGTGGTGGCAACACTAGGAGAGTCCTAGTGCTGCTGGGGGGGGGGACGCAGGTCTATTGGGGGCGGGTTTTGGGAGTTGCAGTGCAGCGCTGGAAGGGGCAGGCTGGGGGAGCAAGTTTGGAGGGAGGGAAAGAGCGCCAAGGGGGGTGGGCACCAACGCAGGGCAGCCAGGGAAGACATTGAGGGGGTGGGGGGGTTTAGTTACAGGAAAGGGGCCGTCCGAGGAAAGGAATGTATGAGATAGGAGTTTAAGGATGTCAGACTATGGCCCAGGGGGTCGGGCTGGCAAAGAGGGGGCGGTGCGGGTGCAGCCCCCACCAGGCACGGCAGTAAGAGGGGGTGGGATGGGGGATGCGGGCAAAGAGGAGGGGTGCTACAGTTGGGCAGGGGGGGCGGGATGGGAATAGCAGGATTCAAGTGGGGAGTATGTTATCGACCGGCCTATGCCTCTCGACGGTATGTATAGGCAGCGAGAGATAGTGAAGAAAAGTTCAAGTCGGACATTGGTGTTCAGGTATTGGCTAGGGCGGCATTGCTTACAATGGCGGGAGTGGCCGGTTATGCGTTGCACGGTACCAGACTAGATGCATGGCAAAATGCCAGAGTGCGGGCGGGGGGCGGTTTGTTTTTATAAAGGGCGGACTTTACCCGAAGGCATGGGAGCGCTCCGGAATAGGAACAGTAAGGATACAGGAGGGGAACATTACACGTGAGCATGTTACAAAAGGAGAGTGTTGAGTTACACGAGGCAAAGGTGACAATTGTAAGCAAAATACAAGGAGGTAGCAAACAGTACAATACAGGAAGGAAAAGTTGCAGGAGGCAAAAGTGAGGGGATTGTATCCCGTTCTGCGTGCCCAAAAATGGACTCTGGAATATGTGTTTGTTTTCCAGAGTGCGCATGCCAGTGAGGGACAGGACGATGCAAAAGCCAGCAACATACAGTGAATTTGGCACTGGCTGCATGTAATTGTGTACACGTAATGCACCCCCCCCCCACAAGGACGCCAACTGCAACAAATGCCGGCCCGGGCATGACGGTGTGGCCAAGAAGCAGCTACCCAGGGGGGCCGGGTAGGACAAAGGATGTATATATTCACTGCGTGCTGTGCCATCAGGGCGCGTGTGGTTCTGTAGGAAGCCGCCCAAAGCCTGTGGGTGCCGTCAGGGCAAACACCGTCACTCTTGGACGAGTGAGTGGGAGAGCGCTGCCGGGGCACGTTGTGCCCTCCCACCCCACGTGTTTGTTGTGCAGTCTTGCAGCACTACAGCCAACAGCAGGGTTCATATTTCGAGCCTCAGCCAGTCGGACAAATACAGGAACACACACGATTTTATCACGAATTAAACTGCTCACGTGCCAACCTCCCCTTTTCACATTTATTTGGTTGAGGGCATTTACGACCTGTTATCTGTGGTCTGCTCACGCTGCCTGCACGCGTCAGTCGGCCCTCTGATTGGTTAATCAGGAACACCAATCAGAGAGCTGACTTGGGCGTACAGGCAGCGTAATGAGGGGCTGCTCTCTCCCAATGACGTCAGGGAGAGAAAGAACAGCAAAAACACACCCCTCTATCCCAAAAAGAAGGGGCTTGAACGGAGTGACACCCCTCTGCTCCAATGGCTGGTCTCCTTTTAGGAAGCCAGCCAATGGAGAAGAGGGGCGGGTTCAAGCCCCCCATACTGTAAACATAGAATCTCGGCTGCGCGACACTGCTGCGTAGTGTACGCTAGGCCGAGACCAAAAAAGGGAGAATGATCTGACACGGGGAGAGGGGAGAAGACATGCAAGGGAAGCATGAACGTTTATAGTGATAATTAGAACATGCAGTAGACTATGTGGCAGAAGAGAACCTTTAAAAGCAGTGATCTTGGAAGGGTGGTGGGGGCGGGCATGCAGTGTTGTGGGAAAGGCGAGGGTGTGGTGGATACGGCACAGGTAGATTAAGTGACGGGACTAGGAACAAAGCTTCAATTTTAATTAAACTAAATTAAAAAGAGCTTCGACCTCGGAGGAGTGGTGTGTGCGACTATTTATAGAATTATAATAAAGCTAATTCCTATACGTGTAAAAGTTTTTAATAAAAATTATTTTACATCAACAATTAAGTATAAACATCACAGTTGTTGCAGTGACTATTCGAAATGTAATAATTTCCTCCTTGATACCAGTAAATCCCAAAAAGAACGAGCATGGAGCCAGCCCAGCACATACTTCCTGTACAAACAGGCATTCCATGCTGTCTATGGCAGCCTGCAAGCGCGTGTGGAGGTTGGCACGGTTTGCGCTGTGTGGCAACTTCTTTCTGAAGCAGCAATGTTCCGCAAATGCAGCACAAAGCAAAAATAAATCTGCAAATATATTTTTTAAAATACCATTAAAAAAGAAAGAGAAAGATGAAAAAAGAGCACTTTGCTGATACTTTTAATAACTATAATATCCCGTTTTCTAAAGTCATACAAGTATATAGTATTCTCTATTTCAAAGGTACATATTCATTTCTAAAGGAAAAATAAGAAATAAATGTTTTCGTGTTACAATGTGGGAGTCGTATGTTAGCATGCGCTCGTCTCTTTCACCCAACATGTCGGTGATATTTAACCAGTACACCCTCTGGTCTTTATTTTGTTTCTATTGCAGTCTTAACACTTACGACATAGTGGTCTTTATTTTGTTTCTATTGCAGTATTAACACTTACGACATAGTGGAAAGACTAAGTTGCCCTCAGTTGTTACAGTAAAGTGAGCTTTCCACACTGACTAGAAAAAGATACAGGCTTAAAAAAAACCTGAGTGATTTTCTTTCCACATAAAAGTTCAATATTATAATTATACTCATTTGAAAGAAATATGGACGATATTTTACAAATATTAATTATATGCTGCTCGACATCTACGTTTCAAAAACAAAGTCTGCCATTCTGTTATAAACAAGGGCTTTATTTAGCTTGGCCCTCATCTTTCCTAAAGCTGTTATCTGTAAACAAAGTTGACGGAACATCAATACAGACAGTGCGTCTTGCCTTGTGAGCTATTGGATGAAATTATTGAAGAAGCACCCTTTCATTGCAAGGCCACTGGGATTATGTTTCGTGTGACAGAAGTGCTTTTCTGCAATGGGGTAGGTATACAAACATAGCACAAGTCCCCTAAGCCACTCAAATCCTCATTTCAAAATGCAAATGCGCAAATCCTTTTAGTATTCACTCCATTTTCTCTGTAGCACCAGGCACAAGGAGGAGTGGGAGGGGCTGCAATGCTTCCTTTCTTCTTACAAACAAGACTTCAACAAATCCAATCCCTGTTAAAAAAGGAAGCCCAAACGAATATCCTACCAAAAAATGCCAACTGACAGTAGACATCTAAATTGCAAAAAGTTTTAAAAAATACAAGCAACGGAGCAGGAGGCAGCACTTACACGACTGTGCCATTAAAAGGAGAGGAGAATATTATATTTAAATGTAAACAACTATTGTGCCAAATCCGAACATGGGCAAACAGTAACATGGATGGACACCAAGAAAAAATAGTCCTCCAAAGAACAGATAAAGAACCACAGCGGAATGAGACAGGAATTACTCCCTGCAGCAGAAAAACGCAAGAGAAAAGGAGGGTCAAAGAGGCAGCACCAGTGCTTTAAATGGGCCGGTACTGAGTACCGGCACTGCTTAAATGTATCACTCTGAGTACCGGCACTTCTCTACTGCCTTGGAGAGTACTGGTACTCATGACAAGGTAGGCTTAGTGGCTGTGAGTGCTGGGGCAGTGGCGAGCAAGAGAGGGACGTGTCTCTGGGAGCAAAGGCGCTGTCATGCTGTGCTTGACAAAGTAGGGTTGAGATTCATTTTACCTGCTAGTGGGCGAGTGTGATTTTGAAAGCACAGCACTTCAGGTAGGGAAAAGACTGTGCAGGATAATACTTTAAGCATAGACATTTTATCAGGGACAAGGGCGGATTCTCACACTTCCCGTACTTTCTCTAGATCAGAGGGTTATTGCCCAGACAATGCAATCGAAGAGGCCCCTGGAAGGCTCATCTAACTGCTTTCTGCACTGAGGCACCCACCTTCCTAACGCCACATGCCTCAATTACCCGGTCTGTGCATAGAAGGCTTTCTTATAAGCCAGAGAAGCTCAAAAATAGCGCCGCCAGCCCTGTGTTTCCACACATTCCTAAAACTCTCATTTAGATGCGCCTGGCTCCCTTCTTGCTCTGTCACACTGTTGCTGTGGCAGCATGTTGCATTTCCTGCCTGACAGCAGGGCACCATGGCACCCAGCAATTCCCTTGCTACATGAAGTTGAAGGAGGAAGCCGGTGTTGGAGAATCGATCACCTGCTCACCTCCTCCTGCCCTCCACATGATGGGCTATTGCTGTGCCCAGCCCAGAGCCCAACTTCTGCCCCACATACACCACGCCAGCCCAGTGCTACCTTTTGCCTAAGCTAGCAGTTTTGCTGTTTTATTAGTAGTGCCAAGTGTTTAACACCCCTGCCTGTCACTAACAATTACAATGAAAATATGAAAATGTCACACAGAGGAATCTGAAACCTTGGAAGCTATGGGGTCCATTCAGGCTCTATGCTGTCAACTCCATTCACACTACCCTCTGCATTTGCGCAAACACATGGCAGTCCCCTGGCACTGGCAATTAAAAAAGCCATGGTGAAAAGTATAACATGGCTTTTAACATACCGGAGTCTTTTGTGTGTCTGCTTATGTTTGTGTATTTGCCTGCATTTGTATGCCTATTTTTTGTAAGAAAAATGGGTGTACATGTCTGCTTGGCGACAAAGGTTAATAAATAACATAGTAGGGAGGGTTGGTAGGTGAGTGAGTGGGTGAGTGAGTGGATAGATGAGTAAGCAAGGGTGGGTGTATGGATGGATGGATGAGTGGATGGATGGATGAGTGAATGGATGTGATGAAGCAAAGCTTCGCATTTGCGACTTGCCGTATTCATGAACCTCGCTCATGTGTAACCAAGTAATAATTTGTACGTCTTACTAACCTTTATTTCATGTCTGAAACGAGGTCCATGAAGCTTGCCTATGTGTATTTCTAATACGATTAATTCGAGTACTTAAAATGGCCGCTGCTTTGAAATAGCGTCTGCGCATGCGTCAGTCACACTCACGTGTCCTGACGTGTTTGCAGGTTTGGAGGGAATAGTTGCGCATGCGTAATACATAGCTTTGGCAGTAACGTGGTACTGCTCGTGCCATTGCTCTTGTGCCCGTGTATATGTAGCTAACCTTTAGACTGCATAAGTATATTTTATAGTAATAAGTTGAAAGTACAAACCCAATGATGTGTTTTCATAACGTTATTTCTATGTATTAATTTGTTCTCGCTTACTTTTCATGTACCGCGGGAAATGGGGGTCTGACTGAGCCGAAAGCCATCTTGGAGGTCCTTACTGCGCAGGACCATCCGCCTGGGGAGAAGTCAACCTTGGCTGGTGGAACTCAGCCAGCTGGCAGGGATGGGCAAGATGCTCCTGAGAAACTGACCTGCGAACTCAGCAGGACAGAGTCATGTGTCCCCATTTTGAAACAATGTAAACTTGTCATTGTATTTCCCTGGACTTTCTCACGAGAACCCCAATCTCGCTAGGCGGTACCCAGAGATGCAAAGTAGGCAACCTAATAGTGTGTTCTGATTGGTGTGTTACCCAAATCCTACCTTAGGACCAATCCAAATTGAGGGATTCTGACACTTTGCAACATTGGGGGGTGGTACACCGTCCCCAAACTGTATATCTACCCTGGGTTCACCTAGGGAAATTGTCCGACTTGTCTGGTTTAGCTGACCTGTCACTGACCCATCGCACTCAATAGGTGACTGAAGATACAGAGAGCTGCGAAGCACTCTGTCCGAAACTGACCATAGACTAAGGTTCTACTGAACCTTAAAGTGCTGGCGAAGCACTTTGCTGGGAGTTCGCTGACCCAATCGGGGTCTTGATCGATAGCTGCAGAGAGGGTGGAGCGCAGGCGTTACTTCCAAACTGCGGGTGCGGTCCTGTCCTGAGGGGTTCCTGTCCTGAGGTCCTGTCCTGATTCCTAATCTGAGGGTTTCCTGTCCTGTCCTGGGTGTCCCTTCTGCACCTGCTGTCCATTGAGGGGTATCCTTCCTTGAGGGTTTCCTTTCCTTACCTGACCCGTGGCCAGGGTTTGGTTTCCACACCAGTCTAGGTAAATATTGCTCTAAAATCTTTAAACTTGCACCTTTCTATTTTCAGTCTTTTGCTTCAATAAAGACACACCTTTGCATATGTTGATTTTTCCATGCTTTTGCCGCAACTATTGAAACGTAAAGACATTGCATATTTTCATAACGTGTTCCCATGTTACCCTACCTGTTAGAAATCATATTTTGCATTGCAGTTTGTCATTTTCTGATATGGTCTAGAACGGCCTTACTTAAACTGTCTAAAGAACTTTTGCCCTAATTGCATAGCGTTTCCTGTTGCACCCCATATTAGCATTTCCATGATTACCCTGACTTTATTTCTCTATAGTTATGTACTTTTCATTATCTTGATTATCGATTGTCTTATTCTTGTAAATCTCATGCTTTCAGGAAACGAACTTTAGATAAAGATTTTAAAACTTCCAGTTGTCCGTGGTCATTTTACAAAGAGTATTGAATGTCATTTTGAGTTGTATTTTGCTGCCTTTCCTTTTACAGCTAGCTCCCTGATCCATTGTGGTCATAGGTACCCGTGTCGGTGGATGGTAAGTCGGGTACACTGAGTAATTACAGTAGGGAATTCACACAAATTGGTAGCAGCCCGTGAAGTCACCCGGTCAATGTATATGGTGAATTGAAAAATATGGGCCGGAAGCGGCGAAATTATTGGTTGGGTGACCTCGCGCGCTCTATCAGTTTTTCTGGTAGCAGAGGTATGGTTAGGGACTAGTTAAAGGTTAGGCAGGACAGGTTAGACTAGATAAGTCGGTAGCTGCTAGTATATTAATGCTGCTATAAGAGCGGCCGTTCCGAGGGACCTGATCATTCTCTTGAGAATACGCTGCTTTGAAATTCATGAATTGTTTTATCATTGTTATTCTTGTTCTTATATTGTTATATGTATTAATCCATGCATTTGTAAACCGTCTCGTTCAGTGTTGTCCGAACTCCCCGGGGAATTGAATGGCAAAGTGGTGAATAGAATCCATTTGCCTCGAGGACGCAGGCTCTAGGAAAGTTAGGTGCAGGTTAGGTACAACCGGGAAGCACTAACTAGGTTTTTTTTCTGAATACGTGTGTGAATAAATGTTAGTAACGAGGTTCATTGGCAAAATTCCCATAGTGGCGTAACCTAGTAAGGGTCACATCGGAAGAGTAGCAGGTTCATCGGAGCTTGGGTGAAAGCAGAGGGGTCCGCTGGGAAACCTTAGACTCGGATATATCCCGGAAGAGTGGATGAGTTTAGGGGAATAACAGGTTCACCAATGCTAGAGTGAAGGGTAGGCGGAAGAGATTTACCCGCAGCGTGTGAAAAGTAAATGGAAGTAGTTTACTTGCAGTAAAATAACTCTTTCTCTGTCTAGACACTTGAGCACTGTGGCGAATGTGTATTCGTTGTAAAATAACCAAGCACTAGCATTTTAGAAAGAAAGAAAGTTTCCGTTACCTTGTGAAGGGAGGGAGTCAGCCGCGAAGCGTCTCTGACGCCACTCCGTGCCGCGCTGGGATTGGTAGAAACAGCGGGCGGGTAGCGGGGCTGGAATTGTGAAGGAGGGGTGAGCGCCGGAGCGTGAGGACTGTCTCACGAAGGGGCCGCGCACCCATTGGTCGAAAATATTTGAACGCGTGCACCGCATTGGTCGCACGGAATTGCAAGGCGCGTTCTGATTGGAGGTAACTTTGTAAACAAAGTTAAGCGTAGAAATCGTATGTGGCACTCGTATAGTCCAGAAACTAAACCCGATCCAAGAAACCAAGGGTTTGAAAGGGATCAGTGGAAAGCCAATAGATACGATATTATGTACGGAACTAAGAGAAAAATGTCCCTTGTAAATAGGGTAAAGAATTACTTCAAAACGGACAAACCGATTAAATCCAGAGAGGGCGTTATTGTACCACCACCCAATACTCCCGCCTCTTTCATGATGTTTGATCGAGGGTACAATACCTGTGTGTGGTTGGAAAATTGGGTGAAGTACACAAAAGATGACGGAATATTGGCTTTTCCGTTAGACGGTACCTTCAATGGTAGGATTTTATTTAATTTGAGAACCCGAATGAATGAATTGCATCCCAGACCGAGACTAACGCAGTATGAGGCATTAGAGGAATGGGAGATTGAGGCTTTCGAAAGGGAGAAACCCCGAATGGACAAAGGTCTGACCAAGTGGTACCCCAGGCTGAAACAAGAGACCAGGGATAAAAGGATGAAACAGTGGAGACAGAGCATGATTGTTGAGGGTCTGTTTCCCATGATGCCAGCGTGTACCCCTTCTGCGGGAGAGAAAAAGACAGAAAAGAGTAAGCATTGGGGAGCTCTTGGGGAGTCAGACAATGAATTATTAGATGACATTTTTACGCGAAGTCCGCCCCCTTATAATGAGGGAGCCCGACCTTCCAGTGCAGGAGAAAATCCCCAGCGTCCATCTATTAAGGAGGAGGACAGATCCCTAAGTAGGGGGGGAGGTGGTCAGGTACTGCCCTATTTTGAGAATCCCGGACCCCGGAGGTACGAGATATATATCCGAGAGTGCCCGTGAGCCCGGAGGAAAAATATTCCAGCAAAGGAGTCTTTTTCCCCAGACCTCTTTATAAAAACGAAGAAAAACCATTAAGTTCAGGAATGCCCTTTTTACAGCCTCCGTATGGGGAAGAGCGCAGGTCATTTGGCACAGGAACGTTGTTCCCTAAACCAAATTATGGTGGAGGACCAAGTGAAACGCATCCTACTGCCCCGAGTTTTACCCCTCACCAGACCCCACAGATGATACCTGACCGAACATTAGGAAGAGTACTAGATGAAAGGGAGCAAGAGGCTATAGCTAGACAGAGAACAGAAATAATTCAGAAAATCTCCCAGTTAAATAACAGTCCTGAGGCTTTGACTATTCCGGTAACAATTAGACCAGTGGTTCCGTTTTATGGGAATAATCAGGGAAGTCCAAACCCTCCAGTTATTAACCCAATCATGGCCCCACCAAGGCAGGAGCCCCTACTGATAGACGATCAGTCCAGTGAGTGCGAGTCCGAAGTTGTGTTCTTGGACCTGCCAAACAAACAGACCGGGAAGGGAGTGCAGAAGAGGCATAATCCTTTTAATGCGAAAGAAATTAAATTAGAATCAACGTCAGGTACTAGGAGTGTCTCTCTGGTAACTCCGGAAGAAATTGAAAATTGGAGTCGTGAATTAGAAAAACAGACTCCGCAAACGAAACCTTCAGACCTCTACAAACTGAGGGAAGAAATAGAGGAATTAATGGCAGGAAATGTGGGGTTAGACAGATTAAATACCTACTCTGAAGAAGAGTTGCTGTTTATGTGTAAAAGTCTTACCAGAAGTACCAGAGTGCTCCACGAAAAGCTGACAGACACTGCAGCTAGTATGGGGGTAGATATTTCAAGGTCCAAGCCCTTGCAAAAACCTTACAGAGCTGAATTCTCAGACAAAGATATAGAAAACTTGAATGTGTCAGGGAAGAAGTTGCAGATTAAAGAGTTGCTAGCAATTTTGCAAAAATGGGGAGACGTGGAAAAATGGAAAAGCAGGTGGGCACGAAAGAAAGATGAGGCTCGATCCAGACAAGCGCCCTCTGAGTTCGCTTTGAGAGAAGTAGACAAGCCCGAACAGTTATGCCCCATGCGTGAAGTACCAGGTGGGAGGTATGTGCACGTTCCATGGTCCAGACAGGATATTGTGTCGTTTACTAACGATTTCCCGAAATTGCGCGAAAAACCAGTTGACTGGTACCGGCAAGTGGAAAGGTTCGAAAAGGTGCAAAAATGCCTGTGGAAAGACCTGGATGGATTTTTCGATATTGTGGTCCCGGTAGATCTATGGACCGAGTGTAAAATAGCCATAGCCTGGCCTAGTGAGGAGTACCCGAGGGACTCTAACACAGGGGAACCATCGATTGAAGTGATGAAAAAATATGAACAAGTGATTCAGCATTTGAAAAATAAGGTGCCCGCAAAGGAAACTGATTGGACCAGGATAGATAGAACAACGCAGGAAAGAGACGAGACAGTGCACTCCTATTATGAAAGGCTGTTGCAGGTGTTTAAAACATACAGTGGTATAGATAACATCGAGATGAAGGATATGACGCATTTTATTTACAGGTTTGTAAATGGTTTAAGGCCTGAAATTTGTCAGTGGATAAAAGATAACAAAATTTGTTGGCAGTCCAAAAAGATAGACGAGGTCCTGCGGTACGCAAAGTACTGCGAGGACGAGATGGCAGAAAAGAAAAAGGCTCTCAAGGAGAAGGTTATGTGGGCTCAAGTGAAGCTCGCATAACAGCAGGAAAAACAGTTGAGTAATATGGTCAAAAACACTCAGAACCAAGGTCCTGGGGGTGGGGGAGGGGGTAAGCCCCGGCCCAAAATGAGCAGGGAAGAGGCTATGAAGAAATTTCCCTGTCACCAGTGCGGAGAAATTGGACACTGGCGAAACGAGTGTCCTTATTTGCCTGACGATAACCCCAAAACACCTGATTTAACTCCACAGACGCAGAAAGAAAGACCAAGAAAGACTCAACCACAGGTAAAAACGATTCAGGTGCCCCGAGCTCCAAAGCAAGCACATAAGGGAAAAGTCACAGAGGGTGATGAGATAGAAGTCTGGGAAAGCAATGAGAACAGAAATGCAGCAACTTCGCAGTATTTGTTAAACGATACCTTCCTTTGTGATGACCAGTACTGACGGGGCCTGAGAGGGGAGGACAAGGAGTGCGTACTTGGCGCCTCCTTGCCGGTAGACCAGTCCGGACCATACATTGAAGCAAAGGTTGACGGAAATGATGTCACTTTTCTGTTGGACACTGGCGCTACCCGTTCTACTGTGAGAACAGTGGACGTTCCAAACCTACCCCTCTCGGAAGAAGCCATCCAAGTAGTGGGTGTATCTAATCAATTGATTAGTACTCCTGTTACCAAGCCCATGGAGATCTCAATTGGAAACTTTAAGGAAATGCATAGATTTGTCGTTTGTGACACCAGTCCAGTGAACTTACTGGGACGTGATTTGCTGTGCAAAATGAACTGTACCATCTTTTGCACACCAAAGGGTGTTGAAATTCAGACCCCAGATGAAGACGGCATTTATAAATTAATGTTAATAAGACCTGACTCAGAAATTAAACGAATGACCATGCAGGATTTGCCCAAAGAACTCCAAGAAGCAGTGAAGCCAGAGGTATGGGACTTTACTGGGAAAGATGTAGGGTTAATGAAAAACGTGGACCCCATACAGATAGCAATCAAGGACAATGCAGTATACCCCAATACTAAACCCTACAGAATGAATGCAGAAGTAAGAGCAGGTGTCACCCTGGAAATACAGAAATTGCTAGAAGGAAACATCATACAGGAAGTAATGAGTAGCCCATGTATCTCCCCGATTATGGGCATCAAGAAGCCTAGTGGCAAGTACAGAGTAGTGCAGGACCTATGAAAAGTCAACAAGATAGTGGTCCCCTGCTGCCCTATTGTCCCGAACCCAGCAGTGATTCTGTATCAGATTCCCTGGGATGCTGAGTGGTTCACTGTGATAGACCTATGTCATGCATTCTTTTCCATTCCCTTGCATCCAGACAGCAAATTTCTTTTCTCATTTGCCTTCAATGGTCACGTGTATGTCTGGAACAGGGTCCCTCAAGGGTACACAGAGAGCCCCTCTATCTTTAATCAGATCTTGAAAAAATGTTTGGAAACTTTGGTCTTACCTGGGAACTCTGTCCTAGTGCAATACATCGACGATCTCTTGGTGGCGTCTAAAAGTCATAGGGATTGTGTGATTGACACCATTGCCCTACTGAATCACCTGAGTGAGAAGGGACATAAAGTGGCCCCTGACAAATTACAGTTCTGTGCAAAATCAGTGAAATATCTGGGGCACCAGATAGAGAAAGGTGTCAGGAAAGTAACATCAGAAAGGGTGAGAATAATTCAAAAGATGCAGTTACCCCGTACTCAGAAAGAGATCAGAATGTTCCTGGGAGTGATAGGATACTGCAGGCAATGGATTCTGGGATTTGCAGTCCTAGCTAGGCCCTTGATAAAAATGACCAAGAGAGGAACACCAGATATTGTAGAATGGGATGATGAAAGCTTAACAGCCTTCACAAAACTACGGGATTGTCTGTGTACAGCCCCTGCGTTGGGAATGCCAGACTATTCCAAGGAATTTGCCCTATTCTGTGACACTCGCGATAATTGCGCATTGTCAGTCCTAACACAAGAACATGGCACAACCAGAAGGCCTGTGGCATATTTCTCTGCCACCCTGGATCCAGTGGCTGCTGGATTACCGGGATGTCTGAAAGCAGTAGCTGCTACCTGCGCAAGTTTAGAGCAGAGTGAGTCAATTGTCATGGGACATCCTGTAACTGTGTATGTTCCACATGGAGTGGTAATTTTACTGACCAGGACGAAAACTCAGTATCTCACCCCTAGTCGGCTGACTAAATACGAGAGGATTCTTGTGGGTGCTGCAAATGTAAACATTGTTAGGTGCAGTATTCTGAACCCTGCCACTTTGCTCCCCTACCCAATGGATATGGAAGGTGGGGTGGATGATGAGCATGATTGCATTGATTTAACAGAATTCAACACCAAACCACGCCCAGACATTAAAGAAACACCATTGCCTGTGCATGACAAGGAATTATTTGTGGATGGTTCATGTCTAAGACATGAACAAGGAGGCCTGAGTGCTGCCTATGCGGTAGTCTCCTTAACGAAAATTGAAGAAGCAGGTTATCTATTTGACGTAAAGTCTGCACAAGTAGCCGAATTGATCGCTATGATAAAAGCTTGCAAAATTGGGAAAAACCTACGCATAACAGTGTATACTGACAGTCAGTACTGTTATGGGGTTGTGCATGACTTTGGCCAGTTGTGGCTACAGAGGGAGTTCCTGACTTCATCAGGTACCCCTATTCGAAATGGAAAAGTTGTTCAAGACCTTTTAGAGGCAATCCAGTTACCAAAGGAACTGGCAGTGGTAAAATGTGTTGCTCATAAGAAGGGCATGGACACTGTATCACTGGGAAATGATTTTGCTGATCGAGTGGCCCAATGGTGCGCCAGAGATCGGTATATCATAAATCCAAAGCGAGGGGGGCCCGGAACCAGCTGCCAACTTCAAGTGTTTGAAGAAGTGCCTACATGGGATGAAGTGAAAGAGTGGCAGCAGGCGGCACCTTGGCAAGAGAGAGAGAAGTGGAAGGAAGATGGGTGTAGACCAAGACGTGTGGATGGTGTCATCTTGGGCCAACTGGTATGCCTGTGTTACCTAGACACTTACTTGGCACAATGGCGAGATTGATACATGAAGGATCACACATTGGTAGGGACGCCATGATTCTAGTCTTCCAACAGACTTGGTACAGTAAAAAGTTCAGGAAAGTAGCAGAGTCCCTCTGCCAGAGGTGCCTGCCATGTCAAAGGATGAACGCAGGCAAAAGAACTGCGGTGGAACTGGGAAATATTGGGAGGTCAGGGGGTCCCTTTGTAAGAATACAGGTTGATTTCATCACCATGCCACGTTGTGAAGGGAAGCGATATGTCCTTGTCATGGTCTGCCTATTCTCGAAGTGGGTGGAAGCTTTCCCTACTCCCCAAAATGACGCAATGACAGTAGCTAAGTGTTTACTGAAAGAACTGATACCTAGGTTCGGGGTTCCAGTCACTATTGAATCAGATAGAGGCCGACATTTTCAGAATGAGGTAATCGACGAACTCTGTAAAGCCTTTGGAATAACACAAAAGCTTCACTGTGCGTACCGTCCAGAGGCTTCTGGAATAGTGGAGCAAATAAATGGAACTATCAAAAACAGACTAGCAAAACTGTGTGATGCATCTGGTATGACCTGGGTGAAGGCCTTGCCCTTGGTCCTGATGGGACTCCGAAGTGTTCCTGACCGCAAGACAGGCCTAAGTCCCCACGAAATCCTGATGGGAAGAGTGATGAAACAAGCATGGGTACCTGGAAGCAAACTGTTGAGTATTACTGATGATTTGGTGCTTGAATACTGCAAGAGATTAGGTGACCAAGTGCGTTCTATCTCTCGCCAGATCGGAGAAGACGCCATCCTCAATCCAACGACTCCTCTCCACAAACTGGTCCCGGGGGACTGGGTCAAGATAAAGAAGCATACTCGGAAGAGCTGCCTGGAGCCAAGGTGGGGAGAGAAGCGTCAGGTGATCCTGGTAACAACCACAGCAGTAAAGTGTGCAGGGGTTCCACATTGGATACACGCCAGCCACACCCAGAAGGTATTACCAGACGAAGAGCCTGAAGAAGAAGGGCGTCCAGCAGAGGACTCTGCAGGAGGCAGACCAGAAGTAGCTGACAACGTACAGCCCAGTACCAGTCAAGCTGCGGGATCAGCAGACGTTGGCCCAGGAATAGCTGATAACGAACTACCAAGAGCCCAGCCTGCTGAAGGGGTCCAAGAAGCTGAGCCAGAAGTAGCTGAAGACGAGCTGCCGAGCATATGGCCAGAGGAGTGGATACCATTGATTGATCTCACTGAAGACCCCATCCGAACAAGAGAGCGACTTTGGGAAGGTAGAGAGTGGACTAGAGAGGAAAAGCAAGGCACAGGCGAAGAACCTCAGGATCTTGAGATTCACATCAAAACTGAGGAAGGAGAAGGTCAGACAGGGACAGAGCAAGTGATTGATACTCCTCCACTGACTCCTGATGTCGGGAAGGGACAGACTAGACAAATAGTTCGAGCAGAAGAAAATCCAGAGATCGAAGTGCTTGAACAGGATCAGATAGGATTAGAAGAACGTGTTCAGGGAACAGAAACAGAGACATTTGAAAAACAAACGCAAAACTGTCCTGAACAAGGCCAGATTAGTAACCAGGCAGAAGAAATAGATGCTAGCCCTGGAACTAGTCAGATAGAAGAGGGAGAAACGAAAGCAGAATTGCCACAAACTAAGGAGAACAAGAGGGCAAGAGAAGAAAACGAAGTCCAAGTGCCAACTAAAAGACTTAAGAAAAGAAAGCACATTGAGCCTGGCTTTGTAAAGAAATTGAGGCTAAGGATAAAAACGGTGGAAGAAAAACGTGCTGAAGAACGGAGAAGTGCTCGCATAGCTGAGCAACAAGAAGGTACCTCCAAAAGAAGGAGTGATCGAATAAAGAGACAAAACAAAAAGTACAAGTCACCTGAATGGACACTTGTTTTGGAAGAATTTGAAGATCTTGATATAACTGACGGAAGTGACGGAGAACCCGTCCCTGAGTACTCTGCCGAAGAAGAAGACGAGCCACCGTGAATTTGCACAAAGTAAGCTACTTGTGTAAAGTCACAAAGAGGGGTTGAGAAACTTCTTCTGAGCCAAAATGTCTGATTCAAGCGTGAATGGTAGACCTAGTCGCAGTTGTTGCAAAACATGCTGCAAGGTATGTGTATGTAGTATAGTTATACTGATATTAGTTTGGATAGGACTAACAGTGTTCATTCCCTTTGCAGTGAGCAAAAATACTAATATTTACCCTACTGAAATTGTAAATACTGACAGTGAGGAGCTGACTACACAGACAGTAGCAAGACATGAGAGAGCACTGAAACAAACAAAACGAGACTTAGAAGCATCAGATGAGGGAGGACTACATTATCACGGAGTTAAGAACAAGACACACTTAAATGTTTTCGCAAACTTGTTAATACACTATGTAGAGACTATGGAAATTGAAGATTGCTATGTCTGCATGAAGCTACCTACCTCTGTAGCTGAAGGCGTGACATACCATCACCTGCCCCTGACATATGGAATCTCCTGTAGCATATTAGCCAGTTTATTTTACAAAAGAGGACCGTTACAGTACTATTACTCTAACAATGACGTGATCTTTTCTGAACTTCCTATACGTGGGAACTTGAATCCTGTACATACCAAAAGGGACGTTACTCGCTATATGGGCGAATACTTTCTGACTATAGGTAATATCGACATAGGTGACGCACACAGAGATAACTTGACTTGTTCTTTGCGTGAGCAGGAAAAGATGTTCCTGAACATGGCAGAGAAAAGGAGAATAAAAATACAAAGAAAAGCAGATGACGAAAGACAGAAAAGGCCAAGATGGGCAGAGAACATGGAAGGCACCTCAACTGGTGGGGCGGGTCCTGCTCTGTTGCTGGATTTTGAAAAGAAAGGCAAGCTATGTCTTCACCGCGAGAAGACTAGCTATTATAATAACATTTTCATTGGTTCCCGTGAATGCGAACATAATTACAAGGTAATTGGAGGTTGGGGTTTCAAAAATGGGTCAGAGCCTGTGTTTCCTGGAATTTATTATATTTGTGGGGACAAGGCTTATTTCAAATTGCCGGATCACTGGTATGGAAGCTGCTATTTTGGCATTGTCTTCCCGAAAATATACCATGTGAATGGAGTTGCTGGAAGCAGTGAAAATACTAATGGCTTAGTGCGTAGTAAAAGAGAAAGCGTAGGTGAAATAATGGGTAGTATTTTCAGTGCACTGATACCTGGAGTGGGAGTGGTTCTGAACACTCACAGAATTTGCAAATTGTCCACTATAGTGGATGTGTTGTCTACTGACACAGCTCATGGATTTCTGCTGGTCAATACTGAAATGGTTGCGATCAGATCAATGGTTTTGCAGAACAGACTTGCTCTTGACACCTTATTAGCAAAAGAGGGCGGAGTCTGCCGGATGTTGAAGGCGCAACATTGTTGCACTTATATTCCGGACAAAAGTGTACAGCTCAAAAGATACGTGAAAAACATTACTAATTTGGAAAGGGAACACAAACCACTCGAGGTTGACAGTGCCTGGAAGAGACTGGTAGATGGTCTCTCAAATGTAGGTCATTGGCTTGCTAGTTTAGGTAAAGGCTTATTGTTTAAGGTACTGATGCCAATTGGAATTATAGGTCTCATCCTATTCTTCATATTTGTCTGTTGCAAATGCCGTAAGCACACCAGAAAGCATCAAGTGAATGCGAGAGGAGTGAAACGAAGTGTGGATGAGCTTGAATTGGAGGAGATAAATAATCAGATATACAAAAGGGTGAAGAATTCTCACCCTACCAAAAATGAGAAAGAGAAGTTGAACAGATTGCTGGAAGAGATAGAGCTGTATAAAGTGTGAGAAGTTGGCATCTGGTTCCATTTATTTTGTGATGATAGTAAATATCATCAAAGAGGGGATTGATGAAGCAAAGCTTCGCATTTGCGACTTGCCGTATTCATGAACCTCGCTCATGTGTAACCAAGTAATAATTTGTACGTCTTACTAACCTTTATTTCATGTCTGAAACGAGGTCCATGAAGCTTGCCTATGTGTATTTCTAATACGATTAATTTGAGTACTTAAAATGGCCGCTGCTTTGAAATAGCGTCTGCGCATGCGTCAGTCACACTCACGTGTCCTGACGTGTTTGCAGGTTTGGAGGGAATAGTTGCGCATGCGTAATACATAGCTTTGGCAGTAACGTGGTACTGCTCGTGCCATTGCTCTTGTGCCCGTGTATATGTAGCTAACATTTAGACTGCATAAGTATATTTTATAGTAATAAGTTGAAAGTACAAACCCAATGATGTGTTTTCATAACGTTATTTCTATGTATTAATTTGTTCTCGCTTACTTTTCATGTACCGCGGGAAATGGGGGTCTGACTGAGCCGAAAGCCATCTTGGAGGTCCTTACTGCGCAGGACCATCCGCCTGGGGAGAAGTCAACCTTGGCTGGTGGAACTCAGCCAGCTGGCAGGGATGGGCAAGATGCTCCTGAGAAACTGACCTGCGAACTCAGCAGGACAGAGTCATGTGTCCCCATTTTGAAACAATGTAAACTTGTCATTGTATTTCCCTGGACTTTCTCACGAGAACCCCAATCTCGCTAGGCGGTACCCAGAGATGCAAAGTAGGCATCCTAATAGTGTGTTCTGATTGGTGTGTTACCCAAATCCTACCTTAGGACCAATCCAAATTGAGGGATTCTGACACTTTGCAACATTGGGGGGTGGTACACCGTCCCCAAACTGTATATCTACCCTGGGATCACCTAGGGAAATTGTCCGACTTGTCTGGTTTAGCTGACCTGTCACTGACCCATCGCACTCAATAGGTGACTGAAGATACAGAGAGCTGCGGAGCACTCTGTCCGAAATTGACCATAGACTAAGGTTCTACTGAACCTTAAAGTGCTGGCGAAGCACTTTGCTGGGAGTTCGCTGACCCAATCGGGGTCTTGATCGATAGCTGCAGAGAGGGTGGAGCGCAGGCGTTACTTCCAAACTGCGGGTGCGGTCCTGTCCTGAGCGGTCCTGTCCTGAGGGGTTCCTGTCCTGAGGTCCTGTCCTGATTCCTAATCTGAGGGTTTCCTGTCCTGTCCTGGGTGTCCCTTCTGCACCTGCTGTCCATTGAGGGGTATCCTTCCTTGAGGGTTTCCTGTCCTTAACTGACCCGTGGCCAGGGTTTGGTTTCCACACCAGTCTAGGTAAATATTGCTCTAAAATCTTTAAACTTGCACCTTTCTATTTTCTGTCTTTTGCTTCAATAAAGACACACCTTTGCATATGTTGATTTTTCCATGCTTTTGCCGCAACTATTGAAACGTAAAGACATTGCATATTTTCATAACGTGTTCCCATGTTACCCTACCTGTTAGAAATCATATTTTGCATTGCAGTTTGTCATTTTCTGATATGGTCTAGAACGGCCTTACTTAAACTGTCTAAAGAACTTTTGCCCTAATTGCATAGCGTTTCCTGTTGCACCCCATATTAGCATTTCCATGATTACCCTGACTTTATTTCTCTATAGTTATGTACTTTTCATTATCTTGATTATCGATTGTCTTATTCTTGTAAATCTCATGCTTTCAGGAAACGAACTTTAGATAAAGATTTTAAAACTTCCAGTTGTCCGTGGTCATTTTACAAAGAGTATTGAATGTCATTTTGAGTTGTATTTTGCTGCCTTTCCTTTTACAGCTAGCTCCCTGATCCATTGTGGTCATAGGTACCCGTGTCGGTGGATGGTAAGTCGGGTACGCTGAGTAATTACAGTAGGGAATTCACACAAATTGGTAGCAGCCCGTGAAGTCACCCGGTCAATGTATATGGTGAATTGAAATATATGGGCCCGAAGCCGGAAGCGGCGAAATTATTGGTTGGGTGACCTCGCGCGCTCTATCAGATGGATGGGTGAAAAAGGGTGGATGATTGGATAAAAGGGCGGATATGGGTGGATAAGTGAAAGATGGGATGGGTGAATGAAAGGGAGGGGGATGGATGAAAAGGTGGATGATGGATGAGTGAAAAGAGGGATCAAGTGAAAGGGTAGATAGAATGAAAGGGTGGATGGAATGAAAGGGTGGATTGAATGAAAGGGTGGATGGTATAATGGAATGAAAGGGTTGATGGATAGATGAGAGAAAGGATTGATGGATGAGTGAAAGGGTGGATAAAGAGATGGATGAGTGAAAGGATGAATGGATAGGTTTAAAGATGGATGGATAGGTTTGGATATGAAGGGTGGACAGACGGAATAGTGAAAAACTGAATGATGGATGAAAAACTGAATAGACGACAGAATGTAAAGGGTAAATGGTGGACATCCATGGAGTTCCTCAGGGCTCTAGTTTGAGCCCTACTCTATTTAATATCTACATGGAACCCCTGGCTCGCATAGTGGAGACTTACGGGCTGGGCATTGTCAGCTACGCTGATGACACCCAGCTGATGTTCAAGCTTACACCGGACCACAGAGAGGATGCCATAAATTTTTCCAACTGTCTCTCCTCTGTGGCAGCCTGGATGAATAAGAACTGCCTTCGCCTTAATGGCGATAAAACCGAGCTTCTGGTGGTGGGAAAATCTTCTTCCGCATGGTCCCACGTGTGGTGGCCTGCGGAATTAGGCAGCCTGCATTGTCCTGCGGTCTCGGTGCGCAACTTGGGCATAACACTCGACTCGAATCTTTCATACTTACCTCAGGTCAGCAAAGTCTCTGCAAGATGCTTCAGCGTATTGAGGGTTCTCCGAAAGGTATTAGACCTCCTCCCCATGGACTCCAGGAAGACCATTGTTCATGCCCTAGTAACCCCCCATCTGGACTATGGGAACGCCTTGTTACTGGGCTTGAGCAAAAAGGGACTTCACCAACTCCAGTGTGTCCAGAATGCCGCTGCACGTCTTGTGCTCAAGCTTCCTCGCAGAGCCTCAGGGAAATCTGCCCTGTCCAAACTTCACTGGCTCCCCATTAAGGAGCGAATCAAATTTAAAGCATTATGCTTTGCCCATCGCATCGCTCATGGCACAGGCCAGATTATTTAAAAAGCCTTCTGACAATACACCGCCCCTCCAGAAATCTTAGATCTTCTGGGGCAATGCTGTTTAAAATCCCTAAAGTCACCAGAGCCAGGATGGGTGGCCGCTCGTTTGGATATCTGGCTTCTAAGTGCTGGAACGAGCTCCCACTTGAGATCCGTATGGAGCCCTCTGAAACCAGGTTTCGGGGAAAACTGAAAACTTTCTTATTTCCACGCACTTAACCGTTCGCCCCTCAGTTGGCTCTCCCGCTCTCCCCTCTCTAGCGTCTATGCAGTTTTCAGCGCGGGGACACTCTGTTCTTGAGTAACCAGGCGCTTTACAAATGGCTTTAAATTAAAATTAAATTAAATTAAAACATCAACAGGTAAATGGTAGGATGAAAGGATGAATGGATAGATTGATGGAAGAGACAAGAGATATCTTCTGGGGAGGGTCATGATGAGTTGCTTCACTTGCTTGGTGCCATAAGAGCTTTGGTTCAAAGTGGGGCTATTTTCATTTCTTCCTACTCACATGCTCAAAAATATATAGTATTGTGCCAAACAACAGCATTTAACAGTATAGCATTAAGAAGGTGTAACTATTTAAAAAAAAGGAAATGTTAACATAATATCGCATTTCTCTTTCATTTTGTGTAATGAGTTAACCTGCTTTGTTTATATACACACATTTATAATGTGTTTTGTTGTGTGCTGCAACTAATATAGAAGCCGTTAAGTATCATCCTGTCTTGCCCTTAGCTCCGCCCCCTCACTACACCTCTACCTGCACTTATTTTTTCCCATTTAAAGCACTGGCCAGCACTGACCACTAGCAATCAAGGATTACTAAAATAAACAAATCAAAAGCAGGGGGGTGGCTTTAGGCCCACAAAAGAAGTATACAAGAAGAGCAAAGGGTTCAGTCCGCGCTATATAAAAATGCATAAATAAATAAATAAATAAAAGTAGGATGCGCTTAACCTAATAAAGTAGACGAGAGGCCGTACGTTTACGCTAACAAAAAAAGGGCACGTTTGGTGTTACACACCTTGTTGGGAAAAAAGTTATGAAGGTTTAGCGCAATGTACCCTAAACATCCAGAAAACAAGCATTTACAATGCAACGGTCTCGGCATTATTCATTTAAAAGCAAATCCAGAATGAGTCCTAGCCTCAGTTGTCTTAAAAAAACTCACTTCTCTTTATTGTAATCTCATTTCGAAAATTATATGACCTATAGATGTTGCTTTGAACTGCAAATGAGTCAACACAAACATGAGTGAATCATAATTGTTTCTGGGTAAAACCAGTGCAAAGGTCGTCCTATATATATTCATATGACAATCACTGTGGTCGATTTTCTGCTCTTATAAAATTCTAACTGCACCCCACCTTTGCACGAATGATAAATGTTTTATGAAACATGCTTGATTAAACCCCTTCCTCCTCAACCTGTACATTGGAGAGAGCATGGCCAAAATGATGATTAAACGTCCCCTGCGTTCATGGCGGACACGGCCATTTATTTTTATAAGAGGTAAAATATGAAGCGGGGTTTTCCCGGCGATACTAAGCGGTCTGCTTTTGTAACGCTTTTCTTGATGGAAGTGATTCACCAGTTATTGTGGCAGCGCGGGGGCTTTGGCTTACACTGGAACCAGCATTGTTACTGTGGCTTTACGGAGACGTTCAGAGGAATGTTCCAGAAAACAACTGAGGCCGCGTTTCTGCAACTTTGCGCTAGGGTAGATAGCTGGCCTTAACAATTTTGCAATATGTAGCCGCATCTGTCACAAAGATTTGTGTCAAGTATTGGACCCCAGTCCATACTGCAGAATAGTTTAAGCACCTGGCCAAAAAATGAGAAAATAGTGAATTATTGCTAAATAAGTCTGCTCTTATTTACGTTTGTTTTTAACCCACAACTCATAGTCCACGAGCAGCCCTTTTGAAAACAAAACAAAAGAAAGCCAATAAACTGATTAGCCCTGCATTTTTTTCCGCATCATTGAAAACTTTGTGCAATACAGACTGTGGATTCTACCCCACCTGTGACCTCCGAGAGGTGGCTTAATCTGTGATAAACTCAAAACTGCGATCAGAGGCTGAAATAAAAACGTTCTGTTCTGTTTCTAATGTATTTATTTACCAGATAATGTACCCCATTAAACTCCAATAAAATGAGTCTACATTGCACATGCAGTGTCATAAGTGATTAGAAGGAATACAACTTGTTTTCCTCATCACATGCTTCCATCTCTTTCTTTTTGCGGCTTTATGGAGTGTCTCCTTCGCTAAATAAATATTAATAAGCACTGTCTCGTACGTGGGATATCTTGCCTTTCCAATCTCTGTTTTACTCTTTCTACCTGATTTATTAATTGAATGCTGTTAAAGACCGGCCGGTGGGACGCACTTTATGCGACAACGGGTTTGAATTGGGCCCCACGGCAGCAGGTTTGACGGGAGCCTGCATTGACATTCATGGAGGGAGGGGGGGGGGCGGATGTCATGGACAGGGCGCCGCCAAGCACGAGCCGCGGGTTTACCCAAAGTGCATGTCTGGCTGTCAGGCTATCGCATGCGTGTGTGCTTCCCAGGAGACAGCGCCTGGCCGCAGCGCTCGTTCGCGTGCGCGTGTCCGTTTGGAATCGCCTCCAAGGCGATGCGCGCGGCCAGGATTGTCTCCTGGGAAGGAGACACGGCCACAATAAGTTCTCGGCGGAGACGCGCTTCCGCGCGTTCAGCCGAGCCCTAAAAAAGGACTTGAGGTGGAGGCGGACAACATCAGCTAAGTAAAAGCAGGAAAGAGAATGCATAATGTGTTGGTGCTGTCATACAATCGTCAGTACACAAAATTCCTGTCATCACCCAACTCCTGTATTAAAAAAACAGTAAGGCATTATAATGATGGTCAGCAGTCGAAGTTGATGTAAATTTATAGTTTATTTAATTCATAAACTATGGACCCACCGGAGCAGCAGGGCAAACATCCCAACTCTCCAGAAACCAACCGCCTTCTCCCCACAGCTCACCAAACACCAACATTCTAAATTACATCATGTAGTTCCATAAATGACATAAGCAAGTTCTACAAATAATAGGGCATATCATACAGTAATAAACATAGAGAAAAGATGCGACCTACTACCACATGTCTCTTTTTACAAAAACAACAAAATAAAATAAATCAAACATCCAAGATATAATCGTCAAGTTTATTTGGCATTCTAGAAATCCTTTTGTGAGACAAAGGACTAACCTGAGGAGAGGATTCAATAGACTCCTGTAGGTTAGAAGCAGGAACAAAAGAAGCTTCAGAACCACTTCCACCAGCAATAGAACACTCAGAAGAAACAACATTTTCAGTACCAACATCGTGTGCAGTGCCATCAGTGGACACCTCAGTTGCATGAAACTTTTTTCCTTGAACAAGATCATTCCAAGTGCAACCACCCTCCTCATCTTCAGCAAAGAAACGTTCTTGCCCAGGTTTAAGAAGAATAACTGAACCCTTGCTCCACCAACCCTTCTCAGCAAGTAGAACAGCAGAATCAGTTACCCTTTCAACCTGGAAAGGATTGGAAAACTTGGAAGAACCTTTGCTAGATAAAGTGGGTTTCAAAACACGTACCCAATCGCCAACCTTGATGAACTTATCTTTGGACTTGCAAGAGGCATCATGATAACTTTTGCCAGCAATGCGAGACTCTTGAATGTTTTGTTGGACTTCATCAATAATAGCTTTCATGTTGACCTCAAGCCCAACACCTTTAACAAAGTTGGGTCTTAAGACAGATTTTGCCTGTCTGCCTCTCATCAGTAGATAGGGTGAAAAACCAGTGGAAGAATTCGGAGTAATATGGTAACTCCACAATTTCTCCTTCAAGAATTGTAAAACATCCAACTTGCTATCTAAGGCAGCTTGAATGCCCTCCTTAATAAATCTATTGGCCCTTTCGACTTGGCCATTGGCCCTGGGACAATACAAAGGAGTGGTTTCAGACTTGACTCCAAACTTTTCTAAAAATCCTTTCAATTTCCTGGACACAAATTGCACCCCATTATCGGATAAAATGAGATTGGGAGCACCTTCCAAACTGAAAACAAAATCCAAAAAATCAACCACAGCATCCGTATTGGGATGTTCCACAAAGGTATAATAGATCCATTTGGAAAAATTATCAATTAGAACAATAGAAAATCTCTTCTCCCTACCAAGACACTCAAAAGGACCAGAAAAATCAATAGAAACTTTATCCCATGGACCAACAGCACCTTCTCTGAGAGACAAAGGTTGAGTCGAAACCTTCCAGTGCTTATCAGCCCTGACACAAAGAGGACAATTATCAATCACTCTCTCAATACCTGCATCCATTCCAGGCACCAATAGTGGTCCTTCAGAATTTTTTTTGTACCAGAGATGCCAGGATGACCAGCGTGTGCAAGTTTAATGAGTTTATCCCTTAAGCCATTAGGAGGAATAAACAAATTGTGACGCAATAAAATATTCCCTTCAATGCTAAGCTCATCAGCAATCTGAGCAAAACTCCTTAAACCATCTTCCACATTCCTAATAGGAGGCCAACCAACACTAACAACATTTTTGACCTTCTCAAGTAACAAATCCCTGGTCATAGCCTCAATCCAGTCTTCCTCAGAAATGCCGAACTCAAAAGAACTCACAGCATCGATCAAAGCCACAACACATTCATGTTCATCCAAAATATCATTATTATCTTCCTCAAAGGGAGGAAGTCTGGACAAACAATCAGCAGTGAAATTTTTCCCACCTGGGATATGCTGTGTTTCAAAATTATACTCTTGTAGTCTGGCAATCAACCTGACAAGCCTAGATGACGCCTTGCCACTCCTGACACCATCCATCATGAATACAAGTGGTTTGTGGTCAGTGACAAGAACAAAAGACCTGCCCCATAAGAAACTTTTGAATTTTTCCACGGCCCAAACGCAAGCTAAGGCCTCTTTCTCAATAGTGCTGTAGTGTTTTTCAGCACCCCGAATTGCCCTAGAAATGAAAGATATAACTCTTTCCTTACCATCAACAATTTGGGAAAAAACAGCACCGAGGCCAATGGTACTAGCATCCACAGTGACAAAGGATTTACCCTCAGGATCGAAGGTCTTAAGACCAGGTGCTTTGGCAATAAGCTTCTTTATATTGACAAAAGCTTCATCATGGATCTTGCTCCAAATAAACTGAACACCCTTTCTAAGAAGCTGTCTGAGAGGTTCTACTACTAACGCATACCCTTTCACAAACCTTGAATAGTACTCTCCCAAACCTAAGAAAGAGCGCAAAGAATCTTTGTCCTTGGGTGTACTAATTTTATCCAAAGTGTTGACTAAATCTTCTTTGGGAAAAATGCCATCAGCCGTGATTTTGTGACCCAAGTAATTTAACTCTTCAACAAAAAATTTGCACTTTTCCTTGCTGACAGTCATGCCCTTAGTACCAAGAATGTTAAGAACCTTATTGAGAATAACATTGTGTTGTTCAGAAGTTTTAGCGAAAATTAGTATATCATCCTGGAATGATTGAACACCAGTGATACCTTGAAATAAACTCTCAATAAGCTTCTGAAAAACACTGGCCGCCGATGCGAGACCAAATGGCATCCTTTTAAACCTATACAACCCAAAGGGAGTAGTAAAAGTGGTAAGATCTTTAGAGGAATTATCCAGGAGTACCTGATGGTATGCAGATTTGAGGTCTATAATAGAAAAATATCTGGCACCATTGACGGCAGACAACATATCTTGGATGCGGGGTAAAGGATGCGTGTCAACGACAATGTTCTTATTAAGGGACCTCAAATCTACACACAGCCTTAAATCTTGATTCTTTTTGAGTGCCAAAACAATAGCCGACACCCACTCAGAACTATCAGTTGGTTCAATGATACCTTCTGAACATAAAGTATCAAGATGGACCTTCAATTTCTCCCGCATACCAAGTGGAACCATACGCACTTTATGTTGAATGGGAACTGCATTCTTCTTTAACTTAATCTTATGCATATAACCTTTGACTTGACCCACAACATTTTTAAAAACATTTGAATGTTTCTTAAGAATCATTTCTAAGCTATATTTGTCCATGTAAACATTGTTAACATCAAATTCTCTAAGTTGCAAAGGACGTTCAGAACCAGGACACAAAATTACCCCAAGCCTACCTAAATCAAACCACCCAACTATATTCTTTCCATCAATGGCCACATAAATTTTAGTAAAAATTTTCCTCGACTCAAATTCTAACGAATCTTCGAAGTAGCCTAACATGGTTATATCAAAGTTACCAAAAGCTTTTGGGTTAATGTCAGATTTATGGAGAATGACGTTCTTCCAATTTTCCTTGAAAAACACATCAGACAGAATAGAGATCGGTGAACCAGAATCAGCCATGGCTTGAAAAGAAACATCACCAACCAATACCGTGCCTAATGGTGCCTTAAAAGGTAGATTGATGTTGTTCACAGAATAATCAAAAACATTGTCATAGATAGTTAACAACATGTTCTGCAAATCTTCTTCAACAACATCAAGATTATTAACACTTGAATTTGAAGAACTAGAATTTTTCCTAGGAGCATGGCAGACAGAAGAAAAATGGCCAACTTTACCACAATTAACACATTTTCTCTTAATGGCAGGACAGTTGACATTATTAGCTAAATGTGTTTTGGAACCACATCTATAACAAGATGACTTGTTAATCGGAACTTGTTTAAAACTAGACCTTCCTCTGTTAGAAGCTTGCACTGCACAGACAGATGAAGCAGAAGGTGAGTTGAAAGATTTAGAACTTTCAGCAGAAATGATTCTTGAAGATAAAATGGATCTCTCAATCCCTTTGGCTAAATCAACAGCTTCACTTAATGTGGGATTGCGACAAGCCAAGAGTCTTTCCTGAACTTTCTTAGACTCACATTCAAAAATAAGTTGATCCCTAAAGCAGTAATCAACAGTTGCTCCATAGTTACAATTAGCGGCTAGCACTCTCAAGGCAGCAACATATTCCTCTATGGTCTCATCAGGAAACTGTTTCCTCTTATGGAATGCATGCCTCTCAATAAGAACATTTGGCTCATCTTGAAATTGTTTCTCAAGTCTGGCAACAGCTTCTTTATAGCAGTTCCATCCATCACCACCCCCACTAGGTGGTGGAATTGGAATTAAGTTTTTGAAAATTTCAATGGCAGCAGAACCCAAATAACTGAATAAGATGGCTTTTAATCTTTCCGCTGAAAATTTGGATCCATCAATAGCCACAATATAATTCTCAAAACTTTCAAACCACTTTTTCCATTCCAATTTAGGCTTACCTGGAACTTGTAGAAAGATTGTGGGTTGATTGCAAATCTGCGCACTAGCCATTATCAGATTCTGAATGAATAAGAGCAAAGAAGAAGGATGAAGTCAAAATAACAACAAAATTCAACAAAAGAAACACCTGAATAAATTGAGTAAATAGTTGAGTTCCCAGGTGTGAAAGAAGAAATGTGCACTTTATCAGGAGAGAAGCTATGTATGAACTTTCAATGAAAATTGTTTCCAAAATAAAGATTCCTGCAATAAGTGTGCGCACCACTGTAAATGCGCTTACTACAGAACACTTCACATGAAGAATACCTCGAAACAATAATAAGTGTGCGCACCACTGAAGATGCGCTCCAAACAGAATGCTTCTTAAGATGTGAAATTGAACACTTCACATGAAGAATGCCTCGAAACAATAATAAGTGTGCGCACCACTGAAAATGCGCTCCAAACAGAATGCTTCTTAATATGTGAAATTGAATTAAAGTGTGCGCACCACTGAAAATGCGCTAGCAAAAGAAAACGTGCACATCAAAATGCCTTCGCTTTTAAGAAAAAGCCTTCACGCCAGAGGAAACTGTCTTTGCGCTTGTGAAACTGCCTTCGCTAGAGTAGTGTACATACCAGGCATTTGCTGATAGATGAGAATGATTTCTCCGCTTGTTAGAGAAATCTCACCGTGTTGCGAAAGGCTACGAGAAACAGCTGGTGAGCGTAAACAAAGTACGCACACAAGTGAAATCAAAATGTCTGTCCTGGCGTGGTTGCGTGGTGATGTCACTGGAACGCAGGGAATGGACAACCAAACTCACACAAAATGGCTGACCCTGCCTTGCTACGCTCTGATGTCACTGGAACGCAGCGTTGCAGTACGCAACAGGACTCAGACCAACACCTTCACTCGCTCAGGCAAGCATCTTCACGCGCTGGAACCTTGAAGCGCAGTTAAACCCAACGGATTCCTCGAGGCTAAAGAGACCTTTGAATAAGGTAAAATTTGAATAACAGTACCTTACAAATCCGAAGAACAGAGAAACGAATGCTGTAAAACGAAGCTTGTAAAATCGACTTTAAAATAAAAGAAGAGTATTGGGCTTGATTTTCGGTAAATTGTGGCAATGAAGACTCCGAAAATTTCAATTCACCGCGTAATCCAGTGGGTCTTGTAGGTTTCCCTAGTCGCCAATATAATGATGGTCAGCAGTCGAAGTTGATGTAAATTTATAGTTTATTTAATTCATAAACTATGGACCCACCGGAGCAGCAGGGCAAACATCCCAACTCTCCAGAAACCAACCGCCTTCTCCCCACAGCTCACCAAACACCAACATTCTAAATTACATCATGTAGTTCCATAAATGACATAAGCAAGTTCTACAAATAATAGGGCATATCATACAGTAATAAACATAGAGAAAAGATGCGACCTACTACCACAGGCATTCATTTCGACTGAATTTTTGATAAGAGGAGCACTCACTGTTATAGACTATTGAAATCTTATCGTATTTATCAAATTATATATATTTTATACCCAAGCGTGCTGCTGAGGTAGCACGTCTGTCCTAACGTGCCTGACACTAGAACAACCTTATCTTAAGTGTATGCAACACTTAACCTTAGCGCACTGTTGCTGTTTAGCGGAAACCGCTGTGAAATATAAACTCTTTAAACAGTCTCAAAATAGTTTTCCAAAAAATAATTGTATTTTTACATTTGTAAGGAAATCTTTACTCAAAACCAATTCCATAAATTGACAACACAAAATATCTGTTGTTTGTATACACAAATGTTTACATTTATCACATTTCAAAACATAGGTGTTAATTCTTTAATTTTAACGTTTCTTTCTGTGTGTGCCCAATGCATTTCGAGCTCGATGGAGCTCTTCGTCGGGGGCCTGTGAAATGAAATACAGAATACAATAACTCAATCTCTGCTAAAGCATTATACAATGAAGCAACCATGTTGAGAAAGTGGTAACATTACTGCTAAAGGAAAGCCTTCACCAACACCTCTGTGAAAATCAAAACGCTGAAATAAACTTACAAAACTCACGCTCCTCCAATGATTTGAGAGAGGGAAGGCTTTTACTATTCACTGTTCCCACAGCGAAGCGGTTGTAAACAAGGGAGAGTTGGTTGTTGAACACCAGGATTGAAGAAGAAGGTGAGCTTTTAGCGCGAGGCAATGTGGTGGAGAGCCTACCTGCAGGGTGATTTATCCCGAGTTATAGCTGTTGGTTTCCTTGTCATTTTTAGGAGAAGTGCGAGTACTGAGGGCGTGAGACTGTTGCTTGAACACAGGGTCATAGTGGTCAAGGTAAGATAGAGTTCAGATTTTGTTTCCTTTGGGTGTGCCATACCTCACATCAGGGTCAGAGAGATTATTTTGCGTTTTGTGTTCCGTTTCTTAACAGAAGGATTAATCATTGGAGGAGCGTGAGTTTTGTAAGTTTATTTCAGCGTTTTGATTTTCACAGAGGTGTTGGTGAAGGCTTTCCTTTAGCAGTAATGTTACCACTTTCTCAACATGGTTGCTTCATTGTATAATGCTTTAGCAGAGATTGAGTTATTGTATTCTGTATTTCATTTCACAGGCCCCCGACGAAGAGCTCCATCGAGCTCGAAATGCATTGGGCACACACAGAAAGAAACGTTAAAATTAAAGAATTAACACCTATGTTTTGAAATGTGATAAATGTAAACATTTGTGTATACAAACAACAGATATTTTGTGTTGTCAATTTATGGAATTGGTTTTGAGTAAAGATTTCCTTACAAATGTAAAAATACAATTATTTTTGGGAAAACTATTTTGAGACTGTTTAAAGAGTTTATATTTCACAGCGGTTTCCGCTAAACAGCAACAGTGCGCTAAGGTTAAGTGTTGCATACACTTAAGATAAGGTTATTCATTTCGACTGAGACAAGTTCTTGTCCCGCAAAAGGGGAGCAGATTTGCAAATGAGCGAAGTTCCTAAGAATGAACAAGGGCATCTTCCTCTTCGTCGGCCACCAAGGTAGGGTTTGTATACCTGACTTCAAGATGGCGGCCAACACGACGCTAATATTAATAGGCGGGTGTAGGTGTAGCGTACTGATCCCAGATTGACGCTGCAGCCACTAGCCCGCTCTGTACGTGCTCGTTTGTCTTGTGACATCAGGAGCTCGCGCGCGCTCTCGCAGACCCCGGGGGCGCGCGTGCGTCTGCAGGCTGGTAGGTGACGTGGGTGGGAGGAGGAAGCCGCCGCATCCGGAGGAAAGCGACGCAAGATGGCGGCGACCACGGGCTCGGGTGAGCGAGATACAGAGGGGCTGCTAATGTATAACGGGGCACGGGCTAAACGGTGGGTTCTGGCCCAGATATCAGCCTCCCTCCCGCCAGGGGCATCCGGGTACAATTTTAGTTAGAATGACATGTTTCCAGTCAGGCCTGCGAATCGCAGGATCCTGCTCTGTCAGAGCCCTGTAGTACACCCACCTAGTCTCTACTGGAGTCGGTAACACATTGACTGGAAGCATGTCAACATGTATTTGATTGTGTGAGTGTGTCCACGGGGATAGGTGAGCGTTCCTGTCAATACGACTCTTAGTGGTGAGGAGGGCACGCCCTCGCAGGAAATGAGCCTCGTTCAGTCTTATTAAAGCGCTCCGTCTTTTAACGGTACAAGTTCGTTGTTTATGGTGTATTGCGATGCTGGTCCTCAAAAAGAGTATGTACTTCACATGTTCGTTACATATGAGTCACCGAGAATGGAACATGCATGTCAGCGACGCATTCGAGGAAAGGTGGTGACAAGGGGGCAACTTCTAGACCTTAATTCTCACTAATCAACCAGCTGGTAAATAAATAAGCATATCGGACAGGGCTCTTTACGCTCAAAATATCACTGGGACATGCACTCCTAGGAAACTGCTCTAAGCGGGGATTCTCATCACAGGAAACTTGTGACAACACATCTCATAGCCACACTATAGCCTCTCGCAGCTATCCAGTGTCACTCACCAGGAAGTATCAGATCCACTGCTAGAGGTGCCTTTTTCTTCTACATGTTACACTACTCACCATGCAGAAACATATTTGATTGAATGTGGCATAAGGTGCTCCACATCCCTCCCCCAAGTAACAGATCGCTCTCGTTGCTATCAAATATACACATACGCCCTATCGGCTGTTCTCATTTGGCGACAGGGCCTTTGAGGAAGCAGCTGCCATCAGATAACTTTTCCGTCCCAGGATCACATTTAATTTGAAGGTTGAGCTCACTAGCCAACGAACTAGTTTCGCCATAAAAGATAAGAACACATCTTGCTAGGAAGCTTAACATGGCCTTTACAGGAGTCCTTTGCCAGTAAGAGTATGGTATAATTATTCCACCGGGAATGGGTGTCACCATAGCATGGTATCCACCTCTTACCAAATCAAATTTGAGAGCAAGATGCGCACACGCACAGAAAATCAGAGACCTCGCCCAAGAAAAACCTGCGTCGCAAGAAAACATGTCACGCCCCTGCGATTTAAATGCCTCATTTTGGAATTGCTGCCTTCTTCCAAGCAATCTGTTTTTATATGGAACACTTCACTTCTTATCAGTGACGAATCCGATACCTCATACTAAGGGGCAATCATACACCTCTTCCCAAGGTTCAGGTAGAAACTGGAGTTTGTTTTTTCCTCAAACTAATCCCACCAAGGAACACAACACACTTAAATCCACAAAATACTCTCCCAAAGACCCATCACTGCAATGAATTATGCTGCACGACTACCGTAGGACCGTCATATTAAAGACTGTTAATGGTGAGCGTTTTCCTGCATCTTCTCTACATGTCGGAAAGGGGACTTGTCAAAGAGCGTAGTACTTATCCACACTGGAAACTTTTCATTGAGGTACACACTCCGAGTAACAGCCCACACAAAGTCACATGATTTTACCTTTTTCCAGGAAACCTCTTTAGTCCCTCATCTGCTAGTTTGACAACACTCCTATAGAAATCTACTATTGTTCATTGGTGGGGTCCGTGTTTTATAACTCATCTAACAATACCTTCCTTAATTGTGTACTTGGTCCAACCCCTGAAAACTGCTTTTATTGCGTGTGTGGAATATAATCTCAGAGGCAGCCACCTCCTGCAATAGAGTGGGATTTTTAATAAAGGACTTTCTCTGGGAGGTGTAGCATACTGCCTTTCTCAAAAATTCTCACCTAGGAGCTCGTGTCAGCAAGTCAGTTTAACTAATGTACAGATATTCCCACTTGTTCAAAAATATGGGTTTTACAAAGAATTCCAATATGCACTCGAGTCGGTTAGGAGAAAAGGACGTGTAACAGTCTTTTCCACAAAAACAGATTCTTCAGTGCCAGGATACCTTCCCGAGTGATAGTGTGCTCTACATAACATACTTTCATTGTATATTATATTTTTGGAAAAATCCCCGATTTTAAAGTTTTGTATACTGATGGAGACTAATACATGCACATTCTGTTTGCTCCTGTTCTCAAGGTGTTCCCCTTCAAGTTATTCACCCCCCCTATTCACACTTCAATTTCCAGTTCTTTGTCAAGAATGTATAGATTATCTTCTCACAATAGACCTTTGTTTTGTAGAAATCTGCCATGTCAAGGTTTCCTTGCTTTCATGACTTTGAATAAGCAATGGTGTATGTTATTTTAATGTTATTGTCTTATGCAGAGGTAAGCCTCAGTCCATGTTCAGCTTATTTTCCCTCCAGTTGAACTTATTACATCATTTGTTTGCCGGGTTTACAAAATCAATGGTCCTTCCTCCAGCCTTCCCTGTATAGAGCTCGTTACATTATTTGGTATTTTTGGCACAATTGGTATGTATAGAATTGACTGAACTTAAAATGTCATGTTGGGTTTTAACGTAAACGTTCATATTGGCCACGTGTATAGACCCCGTTGATCTGGAAAAGTGCCTTCTTAGCGGGGTATAACTATCACCCCCACATCCCTTTTGCCTGTGCTCCTGAAAATAATTTTGTCTGCCTCCGATACACACTGGTCGTGCTGCTTACTATTTGAAGATGGATTAAAATGCTTTGTGCTTTAGAAAAACACAAGGATTTCAAAGGTATTGGAGGGTAGTCTATATAAACGACTTCTATTAAATTCTTCAGATAGTAATATGTTTTTAGATATTAAACAAAAGGGCAACAGCAGAAGAAGGGGGCACAACAAAGAATTTAAGGCCAGCAGAGGGGATAAAACTGGTGATCCAGTGACTTGAAAGCTACCAGTCAGCATGGAAGGGGATGTGGCATACCAGAAGATTGTCATTGCTTATAAGTAGCGCTATATATGTTTATCTACCTATGTCTTGATATATGAATTGTATAGGCGAGGTCACTTTCAGAACAAGAGTATAGAGAAAGGCTTGAGGTGGACTAGGGGTTGATGCAGTTAGTGATGTAAATGCAAGGAAGAAGGTAAGTACAAACTCTTGATCTCAACAGTATATAAACATAGCCAAGATTCGATTTTACAAAGTCAGTACATATATACAGTAATAAGACCGATCAATATTCCATTGTCTTTGGTAATGGAGATTCAATCGTCTCGGCCAAACATACCATACCGTATATATGTACTAATTTTGTGAAGTCCAGTTTTGTCTTTGTTCAAATATTAGTTGTTTACATGCGTTTTTTCACATGATACACTGCAGGAGCACTTCCACGTTGCTCTTACGAAGAAGCCTATATGAATACTGACCTATTTATTAAATTGTGTTTTGAACATTCTATTGTACACTGCTTAAATTAACCAAATGTTGGTAATCAGACCTGTCTGTTTTTTATCATTTTGTTTGGTGTTTTGTCATTCAATGCTTTAATGTTTGAGAATCATGCAGTGTATATGCAGTTACTAAGCAACTGTATAAGATTATACCGATCGGACTCTGGCAGAACCAATTGTCTTTTTACATATCTGGCACATCTAGTTATTCAGATCATAGTTAGTCAGATCATTAAATATCTCCCTCCTCACCCCTAACCCACGCAAACAAAATCTCTCACCATTTCATTGCTTTTTATCTTACCTTCTTGCTTGAAAACTGCTTCTGTCATTCCAATACTAAAATAAAATTGTCGGACTTCTGTATCTGCAACTTTGTATCCGTCTCGCATCTTCCCTATATCTTCGGGAGGCTGATCCTTTAAATGATCTATGAATTCACTCCACCTGTACTTTCCCCATACCTTTTCAACTTTACATTCACTTAATGCAGCTCTTCGATGCAAGTGACTAATTTAGCCGGAAACTCAATTTATGCCAGACACAATTTTTGCCCCTCCATATTAATCTTCTAGTTATTGATGACACTTTTTGTATAGCTGATAATTATGTACTTTTGACAAAAATGTCTAACTTGCCATTACTGGTTTTGCTTTATCCTGGTATTATTTTTACCATGCAGGCTATTCCTTCTTGTCGTTATGATGTTTCTTTAGCTTTGTGTTGTCTTCACTATCTGTGGCTGTCCCTCATGTTCCTGTAAATTCCCTTATTCTTTTGCAAAACCTTTCTCTGCAGCATCATTTTAGATGAGTCCTTTTTTTAGGTCGAGCCTGGCGAACGCAGCGCGAAAGCGCTGTCGCCAGTGAGATGTATTGCTGCTGATTTGCCTCGGAAGTGGGACAGGAGATGGGCAAGCGCAGGGCGATTGGCGCAGGTGCACACTCACGTGCAGCCACGCGCTGTGCACATCTCCTGTCCCGCATCCGAGGCAAGTCAGCCTCCTGCATTCGCAGTTTTTTAATGCTCGCTCCACATGTGAACTAAACTTGAGCCCTGGCATTCTTGTTTGTTGACGCTCCACACGTACAGCATACCCCACTTACCTGCTCTTGTGGGGACTCTGCGCTGCTCCCCGGCTGGTCTCCTCGTGGCAGGGGGCCCTCTTCACCCGGTGACTGGCGCAGAAACATGCGGGGCTCCCTCAGCTCACAGAAGCCCCGGACACAGCTGCACGCTCCATGCCCCGCCCATGTCCCAGGCAATGTTGCCAGCACGCATGCTCAGTACATAAGAAATGCATGTGTGCAAGAGTACCTGTTTGTGCCGCCTGCTTGCTGTGAATACGCACTCCCGGGACAGGACAGCAGCCAGTCTAGGGACTAAAGAATCACCAGCCTCCGGAGTGCTGCCCCCCCCCCCCACCCTCCTCCCCCGCCAGAGTCTGGTGAAACATTCTGCAAACTTTAGAAAGTTTCAGAACCCGGAGAGCAGGCGGGGAGTTGTGTTTTTGCCTTCAACCCCCCCGCATTGTTCAGGTCTGCACTCTTGTTTTTTTATTAACGTACCCATTTATATTTTTTTTAGGATTTATTTTGGGGGGAGACCAGCTGCTGGCTTGCAGGCCGGGGAAACGGCTAACACGCCGGCTTGAAAGATATAAATACACGTCTAGAAATGAGACAGGCTGGGCACGCACACTTCCACAAAACACAGCCTATTCGATGCTACTTTCAAAATATCATTGGTATTATACAGATGGTGGCATCGCCTCAATTTAAATAAACCATTATCCCCTCTCATAGTAAATTGTCTGTCGGAAATATTTCCATACAAAGCTCTTTCTGTAAAATGGTTGACGTTCCATGTGAATACTATTAAATATGCTAACCCCTCTCACAACTCAAAATCTCCACATTTCACCTTCTCTTGTTTTTCTCCCTCTCGGAGGTGTTTTACTAGGAAAACCCTAATTCCTTTATCCTTTATCCCTTGCCAAAACAAATTGAAAAAGATTTATCTTCCTCCCCCTACAGACCTGTCACGTGCTCAGATCCCTGCTCGGAGAGCTCATGCTTTTCTGCTTAGGGCTAGTCAGAGCCGCGTTTGTGGATTCGTATTTGAATTGTAAACACAGGATTCGGTGTCCTCAAAGGGGCCTGGCTCGGGACCGTCGCTGTGTGACTGCCTCGGTAGACATTTTAGGGAGGAGACAGCAGAGCGCCCTACTCTGATCCCTAGACATTCTCATGCCTCTCCCCTCAACCTGTCTAAAATGAAATGAAATGAGAATTTATAAAGCGCGAACTGTCACTCCAAACGGAGTCTCCTGGCGCTATCAACAACAGATCGAGAAAGTGCCATAAGCCTAAATAAGCTTTTGGCAGCAATCAACTGATAGGTCAAAGATCCACGTTTTTACTGTTTTCTAAACTGCCCCTCTTGTTTAGTGGCTCTAAGCTTATTGGGCATGCTGTTCCAAGCTTTGGCTACCAGGACGGTCGCTGACCTTCCGCCTCTGGTGACTAGCCTAAATACTGGGACGCTGAGCAGGTTGGCCGTGGTTGACCTTCGTGTTCTTGTCGTGGTGTACGGCTTAAAGCTCTTTCACTGTTGGGAATAGTGCACGGATATTCCTTGATCCAGGCAAAAATATAATTTTGGCACTGGAGTGCTCCCCAATCTCAGAAAAGTGGCACGTTTCTGGTATTTTCACGCGCACAAGGGAGTCTTTCTTCTGATACAAGAGCTGGCCCTGTCTCTGGCTTGATGTTAGCTTATGTCGACACAACCCCTTCAGAACAGTGCTTCAAATGGGCTGGCTCTGTCAGGAACTGAATACCTGCAACTCTTTATTTTGAAAGGGAGAGAACCGTCACTTCTCAGCAAAGGTGCAATACTTTTAATTGGAGAGTATCAATACTTAGAAGCAAGTAGGTACTCTGGTATAGGGAACCTGCACTTCTATTTTTCCAATTAAAGCGCTGTTCGGAATGTTTTTGAATCATCAAAACAGGCGTGCATGTGTATCCAGTTTACTTTTTAACAATGTACCCTTCATGAATTCTGCTAGGAAAGTCAATATCTTCTTACACCTGACAGATCAAAGCAAGATAACTCTGACTAAGGCGGCGAGGACACCCTCGAAAGCACTCGCTTCAAAATAACTTTTTTCAAACCCCCACCCCCCTCCCTCCCAAAACACTCATTTTGAACTCTGGTATTATTTTAATCACTTAATAATTATGCTATTCAATCTCAATGTATGACATTACTTCATGTATCCATTTGTTATACTACTAATAATACAACTAATATTAATTTGATCTAAATTGAACTAAAACTAATATTAGTATGCCTCATATTTACCTTATTATGAGCGCGTTTCCTCTTCATTGTATTTCATTAGTTAACTATTGGACAATTGTGTTTCATTCTGTGTAATTGAGAAAAATGAGGGGGTTTAGACTAACAAATGACACAAATTAAAAGGGGTGAATTTTAAAATGACATCAAGAGCAGCATGCATGTCTCCTCAGTTCCTTGCACCGTTTCCGTAGAAAGTAAGAAGACAAAATGGGACTGTTTGTACCTGCACTTTTAACAGGTGTGGTAGAGAAGGAAACAGCAGGTCCGGCCACCATCTGCCTTGTTTAGAGTGAGATTTTTTTGTTTACTGTCCACCCACCAGGAATGTGGAAAGGGATAGTTAAACTTTAACAAGCATTTTCAATGCAATAGGTCTCGCATTTACATGAGTTTAAGCTATTGGCATTGTATATGACAATGCCTTTTATGTTTTAAAAACAGAAACAAAAATAAAAGGCATTGTCATTTGCAATGTCAATAGCTCAAAGTTGCGTAAATGCGAGACCTATTGCATTGCAAATGCTTGTTTCCTGTAGATACTTACTTTTCTCTGTTAGATTCACACTAAGTTTGTATGCCCAACTTTCTTATTGAATTTTTAAACTGGGTAGTGACTGGCTACTTCCCCACTCCAAGACTGAGACTATTCAAGTTCCACCCGCCCCAAACCATTACTTCGAAAGCATTTCCTCTCTTTTTGCACCCAACTGTTCTCCCTCACCCAAAAATTTGGGCTCATTGCCACATCTTCCTGCTCCTATCCACTTAACATCGGGAAAGTGTCCATGTCTCATTCATCCCTCTCGAATATCCAGTAGGTTGATGCTCAAGTCCTTACCTGACTGTTATTGTAGAAACCTACTTTGTTTTCCCTCCAACGATTATCTGCATCCGTTTGAAAAAGCCATACATTTTCTTTACCCAGCCCTTATTCAAGCGCTACGAGGCTATAGGGTAGAATGCGCTATACAAATATAATTTCATTTAATTTCACTTTGACAATATTCCCTCCCCCACCCCCATACCATGCAAGCAGGCGTGGCTTAAGAATAATTTATACTTGTGTATATACAGCACAAAACAAAGTGGACCTGAATACTTTACAGTGGAAAAAAATAGTATAATTCAAACAACTGATGAACTAAACTTTGCAGACCTAAACACGTTAAGAATATTAAGCTAAACCAAATCCACAAGGAAAGGATCAGGAATAGTTTTGTAACATTTTGTAAAAAAAAAAAAAAAACCTTTGCAGAGCGCGATATTTCCCAATAAACCCTCCACAAAAGTATTGAATTGAAGTGCTTTTCCCAATTTTAGGAGCCTGCGGCTGCAACTGATTACTCAACAAACGTTTATAATCGCCAGAGATTATTAATTTGGTTGCCATATACATGAGGGAGTACCAGCATTCACAGCCTGATAAGTTAACTGTACATGAGCATGTGAATGCAACGAATAAAGTCATTTTTAGGTCTCGCCTATGCAGCGCGCATGCGCTGCATAGGGGACCTCCTTGTAATCGATATGCTTTTTCGGCGAAAAAATGTTGCACGCGTTGCATTGCTTTTAATAGCAACGTTTGCACGTTTGGCGATTCCCGAGTTTTGGATGGTGCCCCTGCTCGCTCCTGCAAAGGGAAACTCTTTAAGAACAGGACACCCATTTTAATGCTTGTGTGAATGTGTAGGTCAATCAATCAATACATTTGTAAAGTGCGCTACTCACCCGTTAGGTGAAATGCTAAATGAAAAATTAGGAAATCAGTGCATACATACATAGGCCGAGCTATGCCTGCATGGCCCCTTCTTCGGTATTCAGCTGTTTTTTTTATTATTGCATTAATTTTACAGCATTTCATGCGAGGAGCCCTGCGGGAGCCATTTGTAAAAATAAACTGAAGCGGTCGCCTCAATGAAACAAGCTTAGGGGACAAAATACCTCAATTTTTTCTTTTTCAAAACATTTTATTGGGTTTTGTTTAACATAACATATATCGTTAATTACATTCCCCATGCTATCCAGACCCTGATAGTGGCCCTTTCCTTTGTTTTCTTGGGTAGGGACCCTAGATATCAACAGAATCAAGTACAGGAAACCCCAGTAAAGGGTTTTCCTGGTATGCCTTACCCAATTACTTAACACATACTACTTTCAAGAAACCTCCCCCCTCCCCAGATCCCACCATCGGTGCGCGGAATAGGTAACAATCATATTAATTAGTATGCTCAGGAGTTAACAGACAATGGTGCGTGCTATGTACCTGTCGTGTCCGAGGGGTGAACTCCAATCATAATGTTAGTTCGCTAGTTTGTTTTGTTTGTCATAGTCGCGCAGTGTTTGCACTAATGCGTCCCATGCTTGCGCCATTTCTAGAGTTTCTATCATTCTGCTGTCGCCGCGCTGATTGAAACCTCAACATGCTTTCCCCACCCGCCCACTTAAGAAACTAATTTCTCCATCGTGTGCTCGTGGGACCCGTCACCGCCTTCCAATGTCGTGTAATTTCACGTTTCGCAAGAATGAGCCCCATATCTATGAATTTGCTCGTGATCTTATTTTTGGGGGTGTGAGGGAACCAATGTAGGACCCCAACGGCCATGTCGAATACCAATCCCCTCTGTTACCTCATTAAGAGTGTCCCCCACTTCCTTCCAGGAAGGAGTTAAGATTGGGCATGTCTATAGCATGTGGTCTAATTCAACACCAACTGTCTTGCATCTAGGGCATCCCGCGGAGTCTGCAGCAAAATATCTTTTGATCTTCCCCGGGGTCAGGTATGCTCGGTGGAGAATGTAAAAGTGTACTAGTTGAAATCGCGCGTTGCGAGTACTCCTCCAAGCCCTTCTCATCAACTGCTTCCACACTGTCTCAGGGATCTCTTTACCTATATCAGTTTCCCATTTATCCTTTAGCGTCGTTAAAGGAGGTAATCCTTCGCTGGTCATTCTAGAGTACTGACTACGTATCAAGAGAGAGAGAGAGGACCAGAAAGCTAGTCCTTATCCCCGGGGTTTATATATAGTGTTAATCAAAAAGAGACTAGCTTATGCATTATAAGTAGGACAAAAAGTTTAAGGACTCGGGTATGTTTTGTCATGGGATGGGAGCATCTGGTTAGTGTGCTCATGAAGCCCTCACCCACCAACCTAGTTGGTGGCATGCTTCATCATCGGGCCCACCCAGTGACACCTAGCGTGTCCCGGGTGTGCTTCGACGCCTGGTTACAGCGGAGCAGGTATGTCGCTGAGTGTGCGGTGAAGAGTGTTGTGAATGTGATGTTAAAACGGCTTGGCGATGGTCCCAGTACCCGAAGGTGAATTAGACTTTAATACCTGGGCCACCGTCAGCGGTTAAAAATAAGACTGTAGGATGTTGGAGGCAAGTTACGACCTCCCACATCCATGGTAAGTCAACATGTTTCAGCCAGTGCCTTATGAGTATGCTGGCTTTCTTCAGGACTAAATAAAAGTAAGTGTATGTGATTAAACTAGTGGGTGTGTAATTCAGACTATGTGTATACACGCCCTAAAGTGTTTATCTATGTGTGAGAGGGGGATTCCCTTCTCTAAACACGCTAGTTTAAGCAGTATTATGCTCCAAGGTTGTGAAGAGGCAAGGGGTTGACCAGCTTTTCTGGGTAGGATCTGCTCTGGACCTATTGTGCCTCCTTCGCATACCGGTAGGTCGTAACTGTCCCCGCCATCTGCGCTGCAATGCTGCTCCCTCAGTTTTCGTCAAATGTGTTTCCTAAAATAATGCAACCTGAACTCCCCTGCGCACTAGATAGGCATGTATTTTGTGGCGTCTCGTCATAGTGTGCAGCCCCCTCACGTTCCAGGCTATACACTTCAAATTAGATAAGTCACCCATTGTCCTTCAGTGTCCTGCGCCCTCCTTCCCAACTCTTCCGTAAGTGTCCCAAACATGATGAAACATTTGCACCGATGGTGAACCCTCCCCCCAACAATATAGTGTGTCCCCAAACTCCCCTCCCCCCCGGAGCAGTACCCAAAGACCGTAATCTAGTTCCCATCCAAACACTCCCAGAAAAGAAACCGTTAAATAACCCAGCAGTAGCCACTGTGGGAAGCCTTAAGGGCATTGAGGGGGGTTGGGTACCAACGGAGAGCCGCCCCTCACTTAGGCTCCTGTTGAGCGACCAAGCGTCGAGTAGGTAAGTACAACATAACCTCCACCCGTCTCCCCTCTGTAAAAACATTGGTTCCCTCTTTCTTGTCTTAACAACCAGTTCACCATATGTTGTGTTCGGGCCTCAACAGCTCACCAGGTTCTCTCGTTATTCGTCCAGCATTCCTTCAGCAGTCGCCGGGGTAATCACAGGTAAGGGTACACTGTCTGTGTCTTAGAGCTCAGTGTCCGAGGGGTCATCGCCCCTACCGGATTACGCCTCTTCTCGCGATGGAGAATCCTATGATCCTGAGATGGTAGACACCACCTCCAGGACCCCTCGCCTCTCTGCTGCCGTCTCCGACAGTGAAGGCCGTCTGACACCTCTGTGGCGTTACGGATCCTCTTTGACTTCCGTTGAGGTAGTCCTTCTGAGACAAGTCCAGGTCGCGGGCCCAGGCTGTGTTTGCCGGTTCTGTACAGTTCCAGCCAGGCGCAGGCGTCTTCCGGCGTGTCAAAGAATTTAGTGGTGCCATCAACAATTATTTGGAGCCGAGCTGGGAATAACGAGGAGTATTGGAGACCCTCGCCTCTCAGTTCCCTTTTAACTGCCAGAAAAGAGGTCCGTCTACGCTGCGTCTCCAGAGTATAGTCTGGGAAGATGTTGACTTTACTGTTCTCCACCTGGAAAGGGCTGTTCAAACGAGCATTTTGAAGTAGTAGATCTCTGTCTCGATAGTGTAACAGCCGTGCCACCACAGGACGCGGTGGGCGACCCTGTTGTAGCGGCTTGGACGGGACTCTGTGTGCTCGTTCCAGCGTATAAAAGGTGGACAAACCTTCTGGCGCCACCGTCGTCCGGAGCCAATCTTCAAGATATTGAATCATGTTCTTCCCTTCCACTTTCTCCGGCAGGCCTACGATTCTGAGGTTATTCCGGCGATTGCGCCCTTCGGCGTCTTCAGCTCGTCTCTCTAGAGCATCTATGCGATCTAGCACATTGGTCATAGTGGCTGAAAGGTCTTTCTGCGCCGGTGCCAGGGCGCGAACTGTCTTCCACTTCTTTGACCCTGTCCGACAGTTTACCGTGGTCTGCTCTGAGTAGGCCGAGCCCCGTGGCCACTTGCGCAATATCTTGTTGAAGCGCTGCACGGGTTTCTGTTATTGCCGTCAAGATCTTGTCCAGCTGGAGCTGCAAGTGGGGATCTCGCGGCTGTTTGGGGTCTGGATGGTCTCCTCTGTCCGCCATCTCTGCGTCCGACGTGGACTGTCGCGCCTTTAATACCTTTAGGTTTTCCCATGGCAGTAATGTCCCCCCGATTCGTCGTTGACAGGCGAGGGGTGGCGGCGGGGAACCAGGGGGACCTCGATAGGCCGAACTTCGGCAAGTGGTCGTCCCAGCGGTCGTGAAGGATACCTCTCGGGTGTGTCCAGCACGGGGGCAGTCAGCAGCGGCAGAGAAGTGCAGTCTCGGGGATCATGTGTGTTGTACATAGGAGCCTCGTTGTCAGCTGCAGAGGTCCGAGGCAGAGTTGGCTCCAGTCAGCAGTGCTCCTGGTTGCCCCGACCAAAGGGGATGACGGAGGGCCCTTGCAGAGCGCAACAGTCTATCCAGGGTCAGCCCCATGAGTTCCTCAATCTATTTCAGCAATGGTCACACTCAGCCCTTCAGGAGCGGCAACCGTGACACCGATGTGCTCCCACGGAGAGTGTCACAACTATGAAGTTCTTAGGCGCTCCAGGGGTGGCCGCCCGAGGAGCGGCAGATGAGGTGGGGCCTCGTGCGGGGTGTGCAGCAGCCGCGGGGCACCGCCAGTGGGCGGTCACCTATTCCCACCTGGCGCTGTAATCCAGCAGAAGTCGTCCGGTCGTTACCATCTGGGCAGGCGATCGCTCCGACCCCGTCGCCAGTTCCCTCCGCAGCTCGCCGTGTACGGGCACAGGCGTAAGCCCCAACGTTCAACAAAAAAAGCGTGGGCATCTCCTCCAGCTCTCACAACGTGCGTAGATAGTCTCAGCTCCGCGGGTCACCATTTGCTGATCTACCTGACTTCCGCGGCAGATCGTCCGCAGTCCCCGCCTCCACTTTCGCCTCCTTTCTGGGGGTCCTCGAGGCGGCGACAAGGCGACTCGTTTCCGCGCTGCCGGGAGGGGGTCCCAACGGGCCCAACGTCCAGGCCCCGGTGGTCTGTGTGCTTTCGTGGAGTCCGTTCCCTGACGCTGTCCTGGGCTGACCCTCATCAGGCCTCTCATATTACAATGGAGCCCCCTCCGTGTCAGTACCTTCAGGGGCCGCCCGACAGGCAGCAGGGGCACTCCGGTCGTCTATGCGGTCTGCAAATGTTCGCTGCCACCAGGACGTTATGGCCGCATTCGCGTCTTCCAGCCAGGCCCGAGGCGTCCCCTGCGGGTATCCGGCGGCCTCCGGGGGGAGGATGGGAAGCAGACCGCTGCCCCCCCGGCCCGTGGCTGAAGTCGGATGTGATCTCCACTCCAGAGCGGGAGCAGGGTCCTGTCCCGGGTGGGCTGAGCATCCACCAGTGCAACTCAAGGTGCCCACGTCTTCATCGAGCTACCGCAGGGACAGGCCGATTACTCTGCCCCTAGCTCGAAGGGCCGTCATGCATCCGCGCCGCACAATCTGCAGCCGGGCAGACCTCCAGCAAAGTTCGTTCTTTGTTTGTGTGCTCGGCGGTTGTCCGCTAGGTCGTTCCCTCCGGCTCTGCCGCCAGAGAGGAGATCCCTCAGAGTCCACAGGGGCAGCCCCGGTCGCCGGTGCACCAGAAGTCAGGAGCACCTCACGGGCGCCATTTTGTCCGTTCGCCCCGGGCAGCTCAGCGAGCCCGTTTCGCAGATTGACCGGGTCGGTCAGGGGGTGTCCCACAGCCGCTCCGCAGGAGTCCCCCTCCACTCGCCGTGCGAGGGGAAACTGGGGTTGTAGAGGCTTCTAAACAGGATAATTTGAGGCTCGATCGCGGAGTCCAGCTCTCGGGCGACCTCTTCCATCGGCGTCCAAGCCACGCCCCCACAAAATACCTCCATATGCCGCTTTTCTAATCCTGATTTGCCGACCTCAATAATCCTGATTTGCGACCTGTGAACATTTTCTGGTCTGTGAATTAAAAGGTGGAGAGTTGAGGCGAGAACAGAGTGCCCGGCGCTGAGGGTGCCTGGCCTGGCTGCTGGCCTGGATATACTTAGTCAAGAGGATGGGACAACTTCACAGGCGAGCTCGGTGGGCCTCTCTCAGTGCACAAGAGGCCCACCCGCCTCTGCAAACACAGCGCTGACCCAGGGTATGCACCTGAGTACATTGGGCAATTCGCGAAATAAACTGGAATACATATGTTAGAAACAGAACAAACTGATAATTATTTGTGAGAAAAACAAACCGTGCTGTAACTTATTCATGAGAAACAATGTTATCTATGGATTCGTGCCAATGTATTCCCCCCCCCCTTTTTACAAAGTGTACATTTATGATTTTCAAATGACATGATCCGTTTCTTCTGTAGTTTCTCCAGTTGTATTCTTCTTTTCCAGTCTGTGCATTAAACATAAGCAGCTTGAAAGATAAAGAGCGACCCACGGCAGGATGGCTTCTACGTAGCTCTGCTTTATTTCTACATTTAAAATTGTTTACTGAAAAGGGAAAGAGTGAGTTTGTAATGGACTAGGGGAATCGAGGTTGAAGCAACAAACTTTAGCACTGTAACAAAGAGGACATTGGACCCTGAGGCATAGGTGGGTTCGGGAAGATTCCTCCGATTTTCAAATGCTACTGCAAAAACTTACTTTTGAGTCAGAGGGTTGAGAATGACATGGGTTCGGGTACAAGCATTTTCTATGTAGTTTGCTGGGGCTGAGTAGTTATTGGAATAATGTGAGGGGCATCTGAGTGCAGGGGTTCCAGATTGGATGTGTTAATGCACTGGTTTCACGACTGCTCCCTGTGTGTCAAGGAGCTTACTTACCCTATGTGTCTCATTAAATAATGTCTGGTTTGAATCCTTTTTTGTAATCATGAGATTCTCAACATCACTCATTCCAACTTCTTGATTTTCGAATTTATTTGCTGATTTTTTTCACTTGCACTTGACTTTAGAAGATGGTCAGAAACCTCGGGTCACCTGGCATTATACCTGTCGCCATCTAATATCCACCCAATACAAACCTAGAGATGCCAGAAAGATATTTGAGATGTTCCCTTCAACTCCAAGGTGCACATGAGGTTTTCTCATCTTGTGGACGGTCAGGCATTTTTACGATTAGCAGGATCTGCTCAACGCCATGCATCTCAGGAAGGGCAACAGTCTTCTACCCAGGGCGTATTTTTATTCTATTTCAATATCCAATCAGGCGTAATTTTAACTGATGGCTGCAGTTGGGGCCCACATGCACTCTTTTTCGGGGACCAGGACTTCTTTTTAATCATCAGAGTTTGACCCTGAACAGTAGAAGAAAATGCAGCCAGCGCTGAAAGGAGGAGGCAAAAGACCTTAAAACAGTGACAAAGGGAGAACGCAGGAATGAAAAAGAACCTGAAAACTCCTATAAGGATGCTGGGAGAGCCTGTTTGTGTAAGAAAGTGGCAGGAGGTGAAATTAAGACTATACAGTCTTAATATTTGGTAACCCTAAATGTCTGGCAGACTACTGAAAACAAGCATTGTCATGGCCAATAGGTCTCGCCTTTAGGACCTTATAAGTGTTTAGCCATGCAACAGTTGATGTTGTTGCACCAAGGATATTTTGTTGCATAACTAAATACTTATAAGGTCCCAAAGGTGAGACTTATTGGCTATGCCAATGCTTGTTTTAAAATAGTTGTACCCTCAGAACATGACCTCCTGTGTAATCCCTCTTCCTAAAAGCTCCCTGTTACTCCTGCTAATCTTAATTTCATGTTCCCCTTACAGTCACCAACATTCACTGAAGTCTAAAAGACAACCTCGCAACCCAAGGAATTTAACCAGCACACAATCATGGTTCAAAAACTTGTTTCATTAGTGTGTGCATAACATTATACATATCTCTACAGCATTAAACATTTCATGAGCTGGAAAAACAAGCAGTACTAGCATCTTCCTCCACGCTTTTTCCTAATGAAAAGAAACACTGTGGATGCAAGGAACCAACCAACTGCTACCCAGTGTTTTTACGTACAATGCATTACTTAACAGTTGATATAAACTTGATTCCTAGAGGCACATGGATGTGTGGTAAATGAAGATGCAGGGTGGCTAGTAGTAAGGTGAAACAGGATAAGGTTTATTCTCAAAGTAGGAGTCTTGGGTTACAGGTAAAGATGGTAGTAAGAAAGCCCCATCGAGAGAAGTATCCTTGTTGCTCAGCCCACGCACTCAGCTGACACTCTCTCAAGCCATGCACACCCCAGTATTCTAATTACATCAAAGTCACTCTGGCTGAGTAGCTGCGGACATAACACTAAGGGGAGAAAATAAATATGGCATAGAAATGAAGATACCACAGGATGCTAATTATATCCACCTGTAGCTTGTGGCAGCATTTTTAAACCTGGCCAGAATAAATGTACAAGTCCGTTGTCCCTCTCGTCGTCCTTCACAATGTTTTTGAAATTGCCTGCGCCGGCATGAGAGACTGAAAGCTTTTCGAAAGAAGGAACGATGTCTAGAAAATAATTTTGGCAAACTCCATGCTTAAGCTCCACAGCATACACATGCATCATGAGGTTGTGCACAAATCTTTTGTCTTTCACCTTGCAGGCAGAATGAAGGAATTTGCTTCTCCCTTCACTCTTTCTTCAACTGTACCATTTAATTCTTCCGTTGTACCCTGTACCTGGAAGTTGTATGTTGTATTTGTTTTTTAATTCCATTTGGTCCTAAAGAACATAACTCCCTCACCTACATATGCTGTTTACAATGAGCTTCAAGTGGCACAACTGATGCAATAATTAATTTTCTGTGGCTTATCAATACAAAACCTTTGCACTCTGTCTAGGGAGCTGCCATCTTATGTTTTTAGGTCTCGCCTGTCAATGCGCATGCGCATTGAGCTTGTTAGGTCTCGCCTGTCAATGCGCATGCGCATTGAGCTTGTGAGACTATAGCGTCTTAAACAGACTTTACCTAACTGGGCGATTTAGTGCTGTGCCCGTGGCTTTTAGGTCAATGCGCAAGCGCATTGACCTAAAATGCGCGTGCACATCATCAAATCGCCGTCTGTTCCCTCAGCCGCACTCCTCCCACGCCTTTGAAGTGAAGCTTAGCTTCACTTCAAAGGCATCCGCTACCCCCGCTTCACACGCCGCAAGGCCGTCTCGTATTTCTCCTCCCTCCCTCCCTCGCCTCCCAAGTGAATGCCATGCAACTGTGGGACACTCTGTTTTTGAGAATCCAGTGACTGCCTGAATTCACTTATTTGCCGATTGTCATGAAAAGTTCATTTTATAATTCAATAAAACATTACCTACAAAAAAGTGATGGCTGTCTGAACATAGAGCTCGGTATTTACTCACATCATCCAGTCATAATAGAGGAACAATTGATAACTTTAGAACAGCTAAAAAGACTTCCAGATCGGCCTTTACCTTCTGTAGGTTCTGTGGTGATGGAATGTATGACGTTACGCATACATTCACAACGCATACCATCACAATGTCTTTTAAAACCGACTGCCCCCTCCTCCTGCTTTCCTCTGTTTCTAAAACAAACCGCCTCCCCCCCTCACCCCCCCCAGCCGAATCCACTTTCCTGTTGAAGAAATGCCATAGCTGCTTGAAGCTTTTTCTATATCTGATGCTCTCAGAGTGTACTTTACGTATTTATTTTTCTAGCAGAGAGAAGTACACCGAAGGGCACATGTACTTTTCACAGAATTCATAAGTGTATACTCCTGTCAAATGTCAATACTGTGGTCTTGCGTGCAGCTGCATTAAACCGATTTGCATATTCTGTGGCTAGCACGCCTGTGTTCATTCACCTTTGTTTTAGGATTCAAGTTATACTTTCTTATTTCGCTGTGATCTTGTGTTTTTTTGGTAACTAAATAATGGTATTAATTACTACCAAACGCTCTCCGTTTAGCAAATACCTCGCACATATTCAAACGTAAATCTCGCCATTTGCATGGAAATGTTTGTTCCAAAGACATAGCCCACTGCGTTATTTTGCAAGGACTGGAACTTGTTACCTTATTCACAACCTTCGGTATCAATCAGGCAAATTAACTGTAAGCTGTGTCTGAGGTCTGTGGCACAAAGGCCCCTGCTGCTTCACACTAGGGCCCGTGTCTCTCCCCCATCGCCGCTCTCCCCGCTCCGCCCCCTGCGGCGGCCGTTTCGCATTTCTCCTCCCCCCTCCCCACAGCAATGCCCTCCGTCTTGTTCGTCTTACTGTTTTTGTTTTTTTGGTAACTAAATAATGGTATTAATTACTACCAAACGCTCTCATTTTAGAAAATACCTCGCACATATTCAAACGTAAATCTCGCCATTTGCATGGAGATGTTTGCTCCAAAGACATAGCCCACTGCGTTATTTTGCAAGGACTGGAACTTGTTACCTGCAGTTACAACAAGAACTCCTGCTATAAACAAATTAACCCTCTGTGGTATCTTCTCTAAATTCAGTGATCGCTTCAGGTTATTCACAACCCTTGGTATCAATTGCCATTATAAATTACAATAACTTTTTATTTAAGTATTAATTATAAAAAAATAAAGGCCATTGTTATTTGTAATATGAATACATATAAGTCACGTAAATAAAACATATTGCATTACAAATGCTAAAGGTGTCACATTTGCAAAAGTTATAACTATTGGCATTGTAAATGACAAAGCTATCAATTTAGCTATTTTAAAAACCAACACATAAATAAAATATGTGTCATTTACAAGACCAATAGCTCCAACTTTTCTAATGCGAGACCTATTGCATTTCCAATGCTTGTTTTTTGTTGGCTCCTTTGGAATTGGTCCAGAGTTGCTGATAAACCTTCTGTTATCCAAGAAATGCTTGGGTACCAAATGAGACCCTGTAATTGATTGATTATAGACATTGAGGGAGCAGCAACACCCGAGGGCTTCCTGGCCAAAGGCAACATAGCAAAAAACTGCTGCAGTTTTAAAAAGATGAGTTTTTATATATTTGCAGAATTTTAACAGATTTTTGTTTTGCCGAAGACCGGGCATTCCAAATATTCGAGACAAAAAGGCATGCTAGCTCTATCATGGAGGATTTCAGGGGTCTTTTGTATAATGAGCTGAGAAAACTGCTCTGAAGAATTGCAGATCTGTGATGAGGTGCCATATGGCACACACAGGTAAATGCAGTTAGCTTACATGCTGACAGCTGCTATTAGGTTTTTGGATGCACAGATACTGAATTGCCGCAGCTCGGCTTAAACTCCATCTTGCCATAACAGTGAGTAATTCTTAATTTTCTCTGAATGTAGTTGGGCAGGCATGCATACACCTTTTTGGGACAGTTGCCAAGTCCAGAAGGTGGAATATTTTTCTGTGTGTTAGTAACACAAAAATTCACAAGGGACATTTTATTCATTTCTCTCTGCAAAGTCTGTTTACGGTTGAAAATTAATTCAAAGTTTCTTACAAATTATGTTATGTTATTGATTTTTATAAAGCGCACAGCTGCCCCAGCGAAGGGGCGTCCTGGCGCTTGAACAGGTACTAAAACATAACACGAAGAAAGAGGACGACTAACCCAGTACAGAAAGCAGGAAAGTTTTAATAGGACGTCTAAAAACGGTAAGATTATTCAGAGCACGGATGTGCACCGGGAGAGAATTCCACAGACCAGCGGCCAGCACTCGGTAGGAGCGGCCACCCATCCTACTGAGTTTAAAACAGGGGCAGACCGCAAGATGAAGAGCCTCCGATCTCAAGGACCTCAAAGGGATATAGGGGATAAGCAAGTTCGCAAGTGCAGGCGGCGAAGAAAGCTTCATGATTTTAAAGGCCAGGCAAAGCGACTTGAACTTAATTCTTTGCCTGACCGGCAGCCAATGAAGGGCAGAAATAGTGCTGGACACAGAACAATGTCTAGGAAGGCTGACAATGGCCCGCGCCGCAGCATTCTGTACCCTTTGAAGCCTGGATGCCTCAGCTTGGTTTATCCCCAACAGCAGCACGCTGCCGTAGTCCAGCCGAGATAAAACCGTGGCTTGGACCACGAGCTGCCGGGTGGAGGGATAAAAAAACTTAAGAACCGGTCTTAAGCCTCGCAGAATACCGTAGCAGGTGGCTGCAACCTTCTTCGTATGGCTCGTGAAAGTAAGAGCCGGATCCAGCCAAACTCCTAAGTTCTTTACCTCGGAAACTGGAACGGGAGTGACGCCCAGTTCAGGAGGCCACCACTGATCTCCCCAAAGCTCTGCATGTTTCCCCAACACCATAACTTCGGTTTTTATGTCACATTGACGCTGGCCCAGCTTAAGAGTTCCACCTTGTAGTCTATCAAAGACTTTTTCTACCGCCCACAATAGGCAGTTGGATCTTGCTGGTAATTAATTGGTGAGCATTTGTCCCCATTCAAATAGCCGCTTTAAGCATTAACTCATTGTGGTTTTATCTACCCTTATCCGGCTGGATGGTGAATGAAAAATGTCCTAGCTATCGTAGTGTAAAGTTTCAATTCTATTAAAGACAGTAGGGCGAGGATTAGGGTGTATCTTGCCTTACCCTACCTTTTTAATAACCAGCAACCTTTTAAATAAAATTTCAAAACATAATCTCCATTTCCCATGAGTCCTTGGGTAAATTAGACCAAAACGGATCATCCAATCAGGGTGCTGCAGCGCTACATAATGGTCCCCGCAGACTCTCTATCCCCCCTCTTTTTAGGTCGAGCGACCTATCTCAATGCGCATGCGCATTGAGCGGGAGCTCGATATATAGGGGCTTAAATAAGCTTTACCTAGACTGGCGATTGACTGGCGATTTGGTGCTGTGCCCGTGCGCTTTTAGGTCAATGCGCAAGCGCATTGACCTAAAATGCGCGTGCGCATCATCAAGTCGCCAGTCAATCACCAGCAGCACTCCTCCCACACCTTTGAAGTGAAGCTTAGCTTCACTTCAAAGGCCCCTGCTGCTTCACACCCTCATGCCGCTCTCCCCGCTCCGCCCCCTCCCGCCGTGTCGCATTTCTCCTCCCCCACTTTCACTTTGACGGCCGCAGGCCGTCTCTCGTGTTTCTTTTAAGAAATGCCTACACTGACCGTGATTGTTTTTAATGTGCGCCGGGGAAGGGGGGCAATGTAGTGCATTTGTATCCCAAGCGGCTCGCTGAGTCAGAGGTTTGCTTACTAAGGAAGTCGCTTTCTTATGCATTCTTTCTTAGAGGAAGTTTGTTGTTTTTGGTGCATTGCCGGAAACAGCGGTCCAGCACGTCTGTTGTCAGAAAGGGCTCGCTGAGTTAAGGGTTTGCTAACTTAGCGCGTCATTTCAAAGAATGCTTTTTCCTGTGGGAGCACGTTCATTTTTGTCACATGCAACTTACAGAGGCAGTTCTGCTGTCTTCATGTGTATCTGGTTCTGCTCTTCTAGAAAAGGACACAGTTGCATGTGCTTCTACAGAAGCATAAACTTGTCCTTCTGGGGTGGCCATTAAAAAAAAATAACATTTGCAATGAAATAGGTCTCGCATTAGTTAAATGCAAGCTATTGGCTTTGCAAACGTAAAAGTAATACGGCGGACAAACCACTTTTTTTTCTATTTATTCACTATTGTAATAATGGCAGCACACTGCGCGGCATGCTGCAGTTACTACAAAAGTCAATAAATAAAAAATAAAGTATTACTTTTCCATTTGGAAAGGCAATAGCTCTGCATTTAACTGATGCGAGACCTATTGCATTGCAAATGCTTGTTTTTCCTGCGAACACAGCATGTCCTTCCGAAACCTATTCTTGGTTGTTGGCCCTCGTTCCTATGAGGGGATAAAATGCCACCACTAGGATTTCAGAGAGGAAACTGGTTTGAAATAAAACCTTTTAAAAGTCGAATCATAGGACCAGTCAGCAGTGTTAAGGATTTCCTCCAGTCTAGCTCCCAAAGAGAAAGCTTTAGAGGCCATATCACCTCTCCTCATGAGGTTTAGTGAAAGCGATCAACAATTGTCTTTTTCTGTGAGGACGAAGGTTCTCCATTACAGGTTCACACACTTTGATTCTGTGACCAACACTTGATTTATGCACCTTTGAGAATGTTGGATACAATACAATCTTAGAATTACACTTTGTTCGAGTGATATTAAAGGTTACCTCTTCTGTGATAAATACTCTATCTCTAATGTCTAAAGCTCGAACAGCCCATCGCTAGCTTTGCTGAATGCTGCTTCATAGACAAGTACTTACTAGAAGGCCAAGATTTAAGGAGTGTAACGACCTTGTTCACGTCCCATAAAACAGAATATCTGGGTTCAGGGGGTAGTGTCAATCTACCCCTCAAAAGTTAACACACTAAAGGATATTCCCCAACTGGGTGACCATCCACCGGCCAATGGCCTGTTGAGATTGCCGACCAAAAGGTATTTGACCAATAAGCTAGACTGTGAGAGGTAAGACTCGTCAGAAAATTCAATACATGGAGAATATCTGCCCCCAAGGGATCCACCTGGTATTGGAGACACCGCACCATCCATCTACACCAGGCTGATCGATATCTCCTGTTTGTGCTGTCCACCCAGGCTCTGGTGAGTAGAGCGGCAGCTTATTGTGAAATTCCTGGGACTTTCCACTGTTCCCAGTGATCCTCCAAGCCTTGAGATGAAGAGAGCTGGTTTGCACCAGAGGATGAGGATTGTCCTGGGGAACTCTAAGGAGAGCCTGAAATAAGTGTAGGGGGATGGAAAATCCCAAGAAAGTTCCGTCATTGCTGGAAACCAAACTTGCGACCTCCAAAGTGGGGTATTCACCACCAGATTTTCCTATTACCTGCATGGCTAACCTCATATCCATCACAAATTGAGGAAAGGTGTACACCTTTTTCATGCTGCAGTCTTTGAGGACTGCGTCCATGGCTACTGCATTGGGGTCTGGTCTCCAACGGCAATGTCTGTCCAGTTAGAAGTCCAAACGGTACGTAAAGAGGTCTATGCAAAACCGGCCCAACCTCTCCAGAATTTGTCGAACATCTGAGGTTGCAATCTTCAGAGACTGATATCCCTCCTCTGACGGGAATGCCATTTTACCACCTGGTTGGAGCAGCCTAGGAGGTGTTCTGCCGCCACAGATGTGATTGGCCTAGGCAGTAATCCCACAATATGTGGGCTAGGTCCGACAATGTCTTTGACCTCGTCCACCCCAAATGGTTAACATAACAGACCACCATCACATTTTCCATCTTCCGGAGAAGTGACCATTGGACCATGTCTTTGGTCCATTACATGAGCGTGAATGAGCCTGTCATCAACTCCAAACAGTTTCTATACAGGGGTTGTTCTGGGGAGGACCATCTTCCTTCTGTGGTAAATTCCCCTCAACGAGCTCCCCATCCTGAGCCGCTGGCACCTGACTCTATTACCAGATGAGGTTGGGAGCTGAAGATCGCTCGACCATTCTATTCCTCCTCGTGGGAAACCTTCCTCTGCGTCACATCCCATGGACATTGTTCTCCTGAGTTTGTGTCTGATCTTGGTCAATTTTCGGGCAGTAAGACCGCGAGTGCCTTGACCAAATCTATATGGAGATCCAGAATCTGCAGTGTTTGAGATGGGAGGAATGCTGGCTTTTCTGGGTTGATCACAAAGCCTAGAGACTCCAGCAGATAGATGGTCATTTGTAAAGACTCATCAGACATTGGTTCATGATCAAGATGTAGTCTAGGTAAACGATCAAACGCACTCCTCGCGCCGGTAGGTACTCTACGCCGGTCTTTTCAGTTTGGTGAAACACCAAGGCGAGATGATAGACCAAAAGGAAGGGAAGTGAACTTGAATGCCTGAGATTTCCATCGGAATTGCATAATAACGCCTGTGAGGTGGAAAGATGGTGACTGTCAAGGAGGCGTCCTTCAGGTCCAAACGGACCATCCAATCTGACACTTGCAGGAGGTCCAAGAGAAGATTGATACCTTCCATCTTGAAGTGTCGAACTGTCCACTTGTTGAATTCTCTTAAATTGACGGTGTCCACTGTCCTTCTCCACTAGGAAAAGACTACTGAGGAACCCATTGGGGTGTAAAGTTCTCTGGGCAAGAGCCCCTTTCTCTAAAAGGCATTTCCTGCTTCATAAGACTTTGTCCTGTGAGAAAACTAGGGGTTTGGGTTTGTCACATTGGTTTGGAGCGCCATGAAATTCTATTTGGAAACCTGTAGAATATGCTTCTATGGTTACCCCACTTTTTAGGTTTTGCCTAGCCAATGCGTACGAAGTACGCATGCGCTAGCAAAATCTTACGTTTCTCTGTGGGGTCGGGTATCCGCCCCCTCCTCGCCCCCTCCTCGCCCCCTCCTCCCATTGGCTAGCTCCATAAATGGAGGCTAGCCATTGGGAGCCGGATCTGTCCGTCAAGGCCGGACCAGATTCGGGGGCGTTCCCGAGAATTTTTCTCTTTTGGCCACGTCATGCAGCGGTGGGCGGGGCTTTTTTTGGGCTCGTCGAGGTTTGTTTAGGCCATTTGGCGGCCGACCGCCGGCCGAGGAAGTCCAGGTGAGTGGTTCCTTTCCTTTCCTGTCCCCCCTCCCGCTGTCGGTTCCTCCCCCCCCCTCCCGCTGGCCGTTCCTTTCCCGCTCTCCCCCCCTCCCGCTGGCCGTTCCTCCTCCCCCCCCCCCCCCCTCCCGCTGGCCGTTCCTTTCCCGCTCCCCCCCCCCCGCTGGCTGTTCCTTTCCCAACCCCCCCTCCCGCTGGCCGTTCCTTTCCCGCTCCCCCCCCTCCCGCTGGCCGTTCCTTTCCCGCTCCCCCCCCTCCCGCTGGCCGTTCCTTTCCCGCCCCCCGCCCCCTCCCACTGTCCGTGTGCCCATCGTCAGCGTCTCTCCTCACAGTACCTGTCACGGCCGTACTTAACCATGCGCTGCAGAGTTCACAGAAGCTGGTTCAGCACCGAAGATTTTCCAGCCCTTGCAGTTGTTGTAAGGTAAGAGAAAACTGCAATCCAAGTGTGAGTGAGCGGCACGCGCTCGGCTCGGCTCTGCCTTTCTGTTCAAGGCTTGCTTGCCTTTGCCGGTTGAGCTGTGAGTTCCCAGGGAGGTAGCCACCGCACCCGCTCCAGCAGGAGTAGTGAGTGGGCGGGGTACCTACGGGTTTCTGGAAGTTGTGTTGCTGGAGCGTCCTGAACATGCCGGATACCGGCTCCTGTAGCCGTGCAATAACCTGGGATAACAAATGGGCAGACTTTGCTGTCCGGCACTTCAGCGCTGAAGGTGAGGCAGCATGAGAAATTATTTGTCGCAGCTTTTTGAGGGACTTGTTCCAAAAGGGAACGGGGAGCACTTGCTATTACAAACCAGCATACACCCTCCCATAACATTGCGAGAAAAGTGAGTTCCAGTTCATTTGCGGAATACTGCAACCTGCCGAACCTCAGTGGCATTTATTGGATACTCAGACGCTCGAGTTTGAATCCGTTGCTTTTCTTGTTTGACAGCAAGACGTGGCAAGCATCCTGAGGCCCTTCAGTGCGCAGGTACCTCAAGGGCATGCTGGTCAGGGTAGTTTAATTGGGTGCCGGGCTGTATAGTAGTTGCCCGACTCTACTGCCTAATACATTTGTGACTTAAGACAAGTAAGCTTGGGCATGTCGGGCTGTTGTGGACGCTGTGTTTTGTTGGGGGGAAAGAGTGGAGTTCGGGCCTGCGGTCTGGCGTTGGTTTTGCTTCGGTGACTCTGAGGGCATTGGTGTGGCTCATGGGGGAAGCAGTCGCGATGTAAGAGTGGCACTGGGTGGCGTGTTGGAGCCCTACATTCTCTGGGGTTGCTTCTCAGAGTGGCTGTACTGTTCCTTTGGTGAAGCACTCTGACACCTTCGGGTAAAGTCCGCGCTATATAAAAACGCATAACATTTAAAAATTACATTCATGATAAAAAAAAAAAAAAGTCCCCAGCTGCCAGTGTGTCACGACTTGCAATAGAAAGAGGCTGGGGGGGCACTGGGATTGCGTGGTCCTCCTCCCCAGTAAACACAGACGTTTCTTGTATATTCATGATTTTCACTTTTATTTGCTTGTAATTTGTATTTTATTTCCACGCTGAACGTTGTGTAGTGACTCGTTTCAATACACCGCTGGTGTGGTTTTGGAAGTTTTAATTGTTTTTAACGGTGACATATCGTCGTGCATACACTCTGTCCGTTATTGGGAGACAGGGTGTTACCGGGAGAGCCCCCTTCACATTTAAACCATCTATCTGCTGCCCGGACTTGTGGGGTCAACAAAGGCTTGATGCTTAACGTAGGCAACGGCGAGACAAAACGTACCTTTTTTGTAGCACTTTGTTGAGGACGGTGTATTTGATCAATTGTATCAGTGCTGTGATAGTTCTATTGTCTACTTGGGCACAAGGGATGTTTTTGGGGGTTAAATCTCTTTTCATGACCCTAAACTGCTATCAGACATAGCCCCCCTCCCTCCGTTTGCCCTTGAACGATGTTTATGTGCCTCGCATCACAATGACAGGAAGCCCCCCGCCCCGCCTTCATTAGGAGCACTGGTTCTAGAGGGGGTGCTAGGAATTTGATAACAGGTACTCTAGGTTGTAGCGGCGAAAGGGCTTCAAACACCTCTGTGCCTCGGCCTATCTCTTCTGTTTCATGTCTAGTGCTACCCTTTGTCCTCGCTGCCCCCTTCCTCCTCTTTGTTTTCGACGCCCCCTCCTCACGGGGTACCCTTGTCCTCCCTGTTCCGGCTGGCAGGGGTCCTCCCACAGTTTCACTTGCTGGTTTGTTTCAAGGACCCCTACTGACCCCTCCTTTAGTGCGAAATCCAGCTACCAGTTACACGTGTGCTTTTGTTTTTCAACCACCTCTTTTATTGTACGAAAATTGTGTTTATGGAAGGAATCTTGTACAGGAGACCTGGCCTATGTAATTTTACAGTATGGCTGAAAACCATGTCAACTAAAATCCTGACCAGTCAATTTGGCTAGTGGGTGGGACTGGTCCACTGTTTGTGCCCACAATAACTTGTTGTCGCCTGCTTGTGCCTCCGTTTTCGTGCCCCTGTTGCCTGCTTGTGCCTCCGTTTTCGTGACCCTGTCGCCTGCTTGTGCCTCCGTTTTCGTGACCCTGTCGCCTGCTTGTGCCTCCGTTTTCGTGACCCTGTTGCCGGTTTGTGCCTCCGTTTTCGTGACCCTGTTGCCTGCTTGTGCCTCCGTTTTCGTGACCCTGTTGCCTGCTTGTGCCTCCGTTTTCGTGACCCTGTTGCCTGCTTGTGCCTCCGTTTTCGTGCCCCTGTTGCCTGCTTGTGCCTCCGTTTTCGTGCCCCTGTTGCCTGCTTGTGCCTCCGTTTTCGTGCCCCTGTTGCCTGCTTGTGCCTCCGTTTTCGTGACCCTGTTGCCTGCTTGTGCCTCCGTTTTCGTGACCCTGTTGCCTGCTTGTGCCTCCGTTTTCGTGACCCTGTTGCCTGCTTGTGCCTCCGTTTTCGTGACCCTGTTGCCTGCTTGTGCCTCAGTTTTCGTGACCCTGTTGCCTGCTTGTGACCCTGTTGCCTGCTTGAGAGTGCGAGTCCAGAGTGCCAGTGAGTGGCTGTGTATGTGTAGAGCTATGTGTGTGTGATACTATGTGTGTGATGCTGTATGTGTCTATAACAAGTTCAAACTGTGCACCTCTGTACCTGTGTATGTGTGCAGCTATGTGTACAAGAGCTAAGTGATGCTGTGTATGTGTGTGTGATGCTATGTGTGTATTATGCTATGTGTATGTGTGTAGCAATGTGTGGCTGTGTGTGTCTGTAGCTGTGTATGTGTGCAGATATGTGTCCAGGAGCTGTGTGATGCTGTCTGTGTGTAATGCTATGTGTGTGTGATGCTATGTATGTACAATACTGTGTGTGTGTGTGTGTGTGTGTGTGGAACTGTGTCTGTCTGTATAACTGTGCATGTCTGTAGCTGTGTGTGTATGTAGCTGTGTATAGAAAGCCTGTCAATGTGTGTAGAGGAGGAGCTCTGTGTGTGTGTGTGTGTGTGTGTGTGTGTGTGTAGCTCTGTGTACATATACCTATATGTGTGTATAAGTGCAAATGCAATAGGTCTCACATTTCGTAACTATAAAGCTATTTACTAGTCCACGACAAAGCCATTTGTTTATCTGTTTTACAAAAAAAACATGCACAAGCAAGTCTGGGAGTGTGCATGATGCGAGTGCCTCCAGATATTATTTGCCTCTAGATATTATTTGCCTCCAGTCTTACATTTAGAGCACGCGTTTTCCCAGACAGTCTTTGAAAGCTATTGAACGAAAAGAGGCGGAATCGAGACAGACTGTTTATGATAGCAATGGAAAGAGGGGACTTGGTATCGAATCCAACAGCGGCCATGATGCTATGGAAAGAAAGGACACAGCATATTGACCCACTGTTGACACTATGGAAAGAATGGAGGAAGTATCAAAGAAAGACAGGTGGAGCATAAGAACCGAGCTAGGGGATGCTCATCCATGAAAAAGGAGGCTGCTGTTCTTTCCATGCCCTCAGAAAGTTATCTTTAGGCCACAGGCCCCTAGATTTGAAATGGCTTGCTACCTACCATTTCAGAACAAAGAAAAGGGCGTGGCAGTTATTTTGATGAGGAGAAAAGATAATGGGCCAGAAGGTGTGTGGGGGGCTCTGTGTGGCTGTGTGTGTGGGGGGCTCTGTGTGGCTGTGTGTGTGGGGGGCTCTGTGTGGCTGTGTGTGTGGGGGGCTCTGTGTGGCTGTGTGTGTGGGGGGCTCTGTGTGGCTGTGTGTGTGGGGGGGCTCTGTGTGTTTGGGGGGGCTCTCTGTGGGTGTTTGTGTGTGTCATTTGCGAGAGATAAAGCTAGTGGCATTGTAAATGACAATGCCATTTATTTATGTTAAAAAAACATAAATAAAAATAATGTCAAGAGCAATGCCAATAGTTCTAACTTTAACAAAGGCAAAACCATTGCATTGTAAATGCTTGTTACTTGATGTGATCCTGTTTTTGACTAGTCTGATTGGGATCCAGCTAATCGGGACCCCCAGTCTGCTTTCTCCTTAAACTGTTGTGATCAGTGCTTAAGGTTACCTCATTATCCAATCTGGGGTGTACCTGTCAGTCCCTAGTATATGGTACCCAGGGCATAGGCACCCCAGAGGTCTCCCACGGGCTGAAGCATGTATTATGCCACCCATGAGAGACCACTCAAAATGGAGCCACAGACCTGCCATTGCAGCCTGTGTCAGTTGGTGCTTGTACCACTTACTAAAGATATAGCTTTACTATATCTAAGGGTCACTGCACTTAAAACCCATGTCACCTCTATAGCAGGCCTGTACAATCCTGAAGGCAGGGTGCTTGGTTCTAAGTGAGATGGTGCTTCTGCCTGAGCAGGACACCCCTGCAGCCTGCGGAGTCCATTCTCCCTGGTTATCAGTGAAGCAGCCATATACAATATAGAGTGGCACCCCGTAATTATGCGATGACCACCTCAAACGGCTGCAACGAATCCTATCCTGTTTGGTATCACCAATGCACTTCTACCGTCTGTTCACTCTGGACTTCGTTTGGGCCTGAATTTGTCTCTCTTCCAGCCTGTTGCATCGTCTGTACCTGTGCATCATACAGGATCCTTCCAAGGTCTGTGAAGCATCAAAGACACCTGAAGTAATCTGCTTTGGCTTGAAGGAGTCCCTCCCCAGCATTTGCAGGCAACGCAAGTAAGTCGACCGGTCTGCAGATCCTGATCTTCTCCGGACTCCGTGGGCTCTGCAAAATAGGTGGTGGTTTTCCCCAGCTCCCGTGGCCTGCCCTCTCACCAAGTTTGAGGCCAGTATCCCTCGTGGGGGTTGCAATAACCGAACCCATGTGCACTGTGTCCAACTTGGAGTTGCAAAGGCTTGTTGGCTTCTTTGCAAGAAGATCTTCGGGCTCAAAGTAACCCCAACCTTGAGCACCTCCAGAGTCTTCAGCCACACCACATTCTGTACATCGTGCCCTGCATCTTTCGGTGAGCTGCTTGAGGTCCTCTTGCGACTCCAGTGCCTCTGACATGTGGGTCCACTTGAGGGTCACACTTGTTTCTTTTGGGCTCCCCTGTGTCAAGTTCCCCACAAGGCTTACCTCTGCTTGTGAAGAGATTACGCAGAGACGACAAGAGCTACCGCCCCTGTACCCACCTGACCCCGTACGGAAGGATGTACCCGGCAGGGATGAGGTGAAACCAGGGAAAGTAGCAAAAGAAGATGGGACGGAGACGGGAGGCAGCAGTTCTGGTAGGACCGTGATGTCCACTAGGAGAAGACAAGAGAGACCCAGTTAGCAGGATAACCCAGACCCCTTCTTCTTCCTATGTACACCTCTAAACACTCTCAAGTGAGAGCCATCTGAAAGGGAACTCACCATGGCTTGTGAACCCCTCGCAGCCAATGAAAGTATAGGTGCTCCAGTAAGAAATAAAGGCAAGCGCTCCTGCGCGGCGTTAAGAAAAGCAAGGATGTGAACAGTTTCAGGGCAGCCTAACTACGGTGATGTCCTGAAGGTATTTGCATGCACTCTGTTATTTTCATCTCGAGCATGCCGGCCCTGCACTCCCTGCCCTGAATGCTGAATCCTATAAAGTTTATCTGCCTGCAAACTTTCTTCACAACATGGCGGGCTTCTCACTCCCCATTCCTAAAATGGCGTGGGCCATATACCAGAGCCATAAATCACCCCCACTGCCCACCAGATGACCATGAGGCTACATACCAACGTGGTCACAGGTCAACAAAACAGATAAGACTTTCTCCTCGCCTCCAAATAACAGGGAAGCTAATCTCTCTCCTCCCACCTAACAACACAGAAGATGGACTCTCTCTAAGGCACACCAACAACAGAGAAAGGACTATTACTCCTGTTTCCAATTATGCCTCTCTGGCGGCCATCTTTGACTAGTACCTCATTGGGGTGGCCATCTTAGCCTAGTCATCCCTACCAACTGCTCATACGTAAGTCCTCCTTTTTAGATAGCAAATCTGAGATAAGACTCCCCTTGGTACGCAGGACCCTGAGCCAGCCGGAATTGAATGTGAAACTGCTCTGTCCTGCTATCAAAACAGTAACAACTAAAAGAGGACTAATGACTTCATCCTCCCTACTTGGTGGCCATTTTTAAACTACTATTGCCTCTCTTTGGCGGCCATCATGGACTAGTCCTTCTGACTATTACTTACTATCGGTACCAAAGACTCCACATAGCTCTGTATTTAAATCTTTGTGTTCTTATGGGTCTGTCTTTTATCGCGGTATTTTATTACTATTGTATTTTACACTTTATATAACCTGGTGCTCTTGATATGCTTAAGTATCTGCCTTTTACTGCAGTATTATCTTACTATTGGTATCCTACATCTTATGTAACATATACCCATCGTCACTTTTACTCACCGACAGTGCACTGATTGCTACCTCATATTCGAGTGTCTTATTTGCTACTGCATTAATTTGTTGGTACATATATTGGATTCAGTAACTCATTAGCAATTTAGCTTTTTTACTGTATATGCGGTAAGCTACACCTACCTCACCTTTATCCCTATCATTCATTGTTCGCTACCTCATTTATTTGTTGGTCCTTCCGATGTAAGCCACTTCACGATGTTGCACTGATTATTATTATTACTACCTCGTTCACTTCGTTCAGTCATGTAAGCTGCACCTAGCCACTTTCTACACCTAGACTACACTGCTATTACCTCGTACATTCTGATAGGTAAATTTGATTCCACCTAACCGGTTCTACCGCCCATATTTTGTACATGGTGTAAGCTGACTACTACGACGCATATAGGATACATTAGGTAAGCTGCACCTACGCACTGTTGGTCCCTGGATTGCACTGACTTCTACCTCTTATACTTTTGGTCACTCACTAGTGTCATTCCTTGCCTGTAACTAGTGGCTGACAGTTTTTATTGTCGTCCTATCTCCTACACCCAACATCACAGCCTTTCTATAATGGAGCTTAACGGCAAGCACACTTTTAGAATTAACTACCCTTCCACACTCACCAAAAAAGCCACTAAACGTTTTAAACATAACTTCCTGAGGTCGCACCCTGAAACACCCTTTGCTGACACCTACTTCTCACCGGGCAATGGAGCCCTGAATACTGATTTCATCTTCCACACCTCACGCAGAGCCCAATGGCGAAAAGTGTTCCTATCCCTACTCACCGTCTCCACCACCAGGAAAACAACTCATGGCCTAACTCTTTCTATCACACCTTCCCACCTCTTCCCTGGCAGGACTACCATTACTATCTACAATAACGGGACTGTCCTAATTCAAGCCACTGACAAGAACCTGGAACTACTAGACAACCTGTTCCCCAAGTTCAAAGAGCACCTTTCCAAGCTGCGGACCCCCACCCAGAACTCCACCAGCACTATCACCCCTGACGTCGCAGCCCCCACATACAACACCTCTACTCCCAGCCCCCCGGTAAATGGCCCACCTGCTGTCAACTCCCCACACTCCCCAAGGACAGTCACAAATCTCTCCACCTCATATACTAGCCGCCCCTCGTACATGACCCCTCTTATCCCCACTCATACCCCCTCCATCCCTCTCCCCCCTGACATAACCACTCCCACCCGCAACACGCCACCATCTGAACACACCACCGCTCGGATCACCCCCCCCTCCCATCCCCCCCACGGCAGACCACTCTCCCTCCCCAGCCCCCTCCCCACTCCCACCCACGAGTCTCTCACACCTGACACAACAACTCTCTCCCACAACACGCCACCATCTGAACACACCACCATTCGGAGTTTATCCACCCCCCCATCCCATCCCCCCCACAGCGGACACCTCTCCCTCCCCAGCTCCCTCCCCACTCCCACCCACGACACTCTCACCCTCCCAACTAAAGATACAGAACATACCGCCTCCCTTACCCTAGCATCCCCCTCTCCCCCACCTCCTACTCTCAGCCCTCACTACCCTCCTGTCTCCCCCACTGTCTTCAGCCTTCACTCACTCTTCTACTCTCTGGCACCGTCTCCCACTGACGTCACTACCTATGCCTCCCACCCACCGCCTACTTCACCTACTTCACCGACACCCCTCGCCCACAAACACGCCCACACTTTGAATGCCATCCCACTCATTAGCACAGCAGAACCTTCCAACAACGCTAGTATATCCCCCCCGCGATACCCTGCCCGCTTTCCAGCTCACTACTCAACCATTCACCAATGGCTCTCACCACCAACCCCATCCCCAATGCACCTCCTGACCTGACTTTATCCACCCTCCAACAAGTCAAAGAGGATATTCTACAAATCAAAAAAGATGTCCTCGCAATCAAAGACCTTCTCTCCTCACAGCCCAGTCTACCTCCCACCATCCCTCTACCCCACAAAAGACGCACCCTCCCTACATGCCCTCGCCCCCAACGACACCCGCGCTGGCCGACTATCCCCGTTCGCAATAACTCCCACCGCCCCCGTCGTGTCCTCAACCCATTGTCGGACCGCGACCTATGCTCTCTCCTACGCTCTTATGGCCCAGGTCCGGTAAAACACATAGCCAACACATCCACATACCCACAATTCTTACAAACCCTCTGAGGCTCCCAACACTCAACAACAGAGGTTCCGTCCCTAACAACCTAAGAAAAGTTCCCCTCACACTAGAAAGCTCGACCACCCTTCTCTCTCCCAAACTCAAATGCATCCTACTCAACTGCAGATCGGCCCAGAGACACTCCTCCGACATCGCTGATCTCGTCTCAGCTATGGATCTGGACCTAGCCATTCTAACGGAAACGTGGCTTACTGAAGCCTCTACCCCGATTATGGACATATTAGTCCCCCCCCAATTATCACATCATTAGGCTGGACAGATCTCCTGGCAAGACGGGCGGGGGAATTGCATGCATTTTTAGGAGCAACCTCTCCGTCACTAAAGTCACCTCCCCCTCCCTTTCCTCCTGTGAACTCCTCTGCCTCGACATCACCAGCGAGGGCAAACAAGTTTGTGCTCTACATCTCATCTATCACCCACCTGGTGACAATCTCATATTCACCCAACAACTCATGGACATGATCACTTCCAATGCCGGTCGGCAGACCACCCAAGTCTACCTGGGTGACTTCAATCTCCACTGGAACGATCAGAAAGACACAGTGGTGAATAGTCTCAAAACTTTCCTTAATGCGCTTGACCTCACCCAAATATGCGATAGACCAACACACGACAAAGGCTCGATACTCGATCTCATCATTGCCAAAGAGAACTCTACACAACTGGAGGCGATTCGACCCTGCGACTGGTCAGATCACCACATTATCACCTTCTTAATCAATGAAAAAGTTAAGCTTAACCCGGCTCAACCAATCAAATACAAAACATGGAAAAGGGACATGAAGAATCCTAACGCCTCTACCCTCCCTCCCCACATCAGCAATCTCCTCCTTCCCCCTTCAGGTGCCTCGGATGTTCAATCACTGACCGACCACTACCTTGACTCTATGAACACAATAGTCAATGAAGTCGCCCCACTGAAACTGAAGAGTCTCCACCAAAATTTCTAACCCCTGGTATGATGAGAGACTCAATGACGACAGGCGTACTATGCGAATGGCAGAGCGCACCTGGAGATCGGACCCTTCAGCACTGCACCTCAAAAGGCTCAAGAACAAGAGAAATGCCTACTTCAGGAAAATAAAGCGCACAAAGTCAGACTTCTTTAGCCGCCAGTTGGACCAAGCAAAAAACAGGCCAAGAAAGCTGTTCGAACTAATCAAGACCCAAACAAAGACACAACCCTTACAATCAAACAGCACAACAAGCGACACCCCACACTGTGAAGCCTTCTCTGCTTTCTTCAAGCTAAAGACTGACAACATAAGAAATGACCTCATCATGGATGTAAGCCGATTCCCCAACCACACCAGAATGGCTAACACTCAACTCAAAAACAAGGCATCTTGGCTGCACTTCGATACCTACTCGGAAGAAGCAGTACACAAACTGCTCTGCACCTTGAAGCCCTCTAATCACCTCACAGACCCTCTACCTGCTAATGCTGTAAAAGACTTCATCCCCTTGCTCCTCCCTCTCTGGACCAAAATCATCAACACCTCCTTGCAACAAGGCCTCATTCCAGACTCCCTCAAGGTGGGGCAAGTCACGCCTATACTCAAGAAACCTACAGCTGATCCGTCTGACCTAAACAATTACCGGCCCATCACCAATATCCCCACCCTGGCCAAACTGCTGGAGAAATGTGTCCAACTCCAACTAACAAAACACATTGACCAATTTGACCTCCTCAACCCTCATCAATCAGGCTTCCGAGCGAAACATAGCACGGAAACAGCTATGACTCACATAATTGATGACGCCCTCCAAATTCTTGATCGCAATGAGTCCTGCCTCCTCATCCTTCTTGACCTCTCGTCAGCTTTTGACACGGTCAAACATGAGAACTTGCTGGAGCTGCTAAGCACTAGAATGGGTCTTTCGGGAACTGTTCTCAAATGGTTCTCGTCCTTCCTTCACAACCGGTCTCAGAAGTTCAAGATAGACAATGTGCTATCTACACCTGTGCCTGCAGATCTAGGTGTTCCACAAGGATCCTCCCTCTCCCCCACACTGTTCAACCTCGTCATGGAACCGCTCGCCACCTTGCTCCAAGCCTCCAATGTCCAATTCCATATGTACGCCGACGACACACAACTTTACCTAAAGCTACAATCCCCGGAAGATATCAAACATCTGAATTCCACGCTTATTAACACTCAATCCTGGCTGGCCGATAATCACCTCAAACTAAATGCTCTGAAAACTGAGTTCCTACTCATCTCACCCCCGGCGAAAATTGCCACCACCCAAACCTGGCTCAATAACCTAACAGCACTCAATGTCCAACCTACCATCGTGGATTCGGCGAAATCCCTAGGCATCACACTCGACGCCAAGCTCAACATGCAGCAACACGTTAGCAAAGCCACAAAAGCAGCTAATTTCCAAATCAACACACTGAGGAAAATTAAACCCTTCCTCCCTGCCGAAGACTTCCAAACTGCTGTACAAGCTTTAGTCATCCCTCGAATAGACTACGGAATTGTGGCCCTCAGCGGACTCCCGCTATCCACAACAGCACCCTTAAGAGCCTCCCTGAACGCTGCCGCGAGACTCATTACTGGATCAAGAAAACATTCGCATATATCCCCAGACTTAAAATCTCTAAAATGGCTGCCTTTTGAAGCCAGAATACAGCTAAAAATTGCAGTTATGACACACGCGGCCGTGCACCACAATGCACCCAACTACCTCGCTCAAAAGCTGTCTATATCAGGAGGTTCGAGATCCAATAGAAGTACAAAAAATCTACTCCTGAAACCTCGTAGATTCCGGAAAGAGAAAACATACAAGCGCTCCTTCTCAGGGATGTCACCCAGGATCTGGAATGCGCTCCCTCCTGAAACCAGGCTTATCTCCTCCACTGCACTCTTCAAGAAAGAGGTGAAAACCATCCTTCTGGCCAAGATCTCCTGAACCTTATAGGTGCTGAATCAGAGACTCTGCATTGCTTTGTAGCACTGTACACCTAGTCCTTTGGCACTATACTTCTACTTGATGGGGACACTACTACGCTACTCCCTTACTACCGACCAATATATGATACACGTTGGTCTACTGGTTCACTCTCCCGTTGCCCCCACTCAGTGTTCTCTCTATACTAAAACATTGGTATAAGCCATCCACACACCCAATGTGTACCTGAACACCTCTGTAGTGGGTTCAATGACTTGTGCCGTCTTATATTACTTGTCTACCTGATTGTATATTGATATGCTTTATGTATGTTATTATTATCCTACCATGTTAATGACCTTTATACTGCTCCCATTACCTATGTTTCATTCCCCTACCCTGTCTTTGTGAAGCGCTCTGATATCTGTAAGGATCTTGTTCGCGCTATATAAAACCTTGAATAAATAAGGATATGGTGTGACAGTGTGCTGCTATATGCTTTTAGAACAGCGCTCCTGCGCAGCAATGTCATGCTTACAAAACACGCCCCTGCGTGCTTTTCATGAGACAAAAACAAAGCGCTCCAGTGCGAGTAATAAGTCAAAAACAAAGCGCTCCAGCGTGAGTAATAAAGCCCCCCAAAACAAAGTGCTCCAGCGCAGAACAGTGTAACACAAAACAATAGTGCTCCTGCGCGGAAAGTGTAGCCCAAATCATACAGCGCTCCAGCGCAATTGTGTCAATACAGAAAGCGATTCTGCGCGTAAGGACTGACTCACTAGACGGCAACGAACAGGATACCTGGAAGCGCTCCAGCGCGGGAATCTGGAACGGGTGTTTCCGTGGTAGCAGAAACCAAGCTCAGACGCGAGGAAATGAGCGTCCAACTTATCTCAGCTTGAACCTGGATTCCGGCAAGAATCCGAAGCAACGAACCGGCGGGAAACGCAGAGTTTATGCGTGTCCCCCGGAAGTGCTCCGTAGCATAGGAAGGACCGTCTATCAACTAGACCATTCCTAGGCTCAAAACCGGAAGTGAGGATACGGACTGCTGATCGTGTTTAGAGGTGACAACAGAACAGCAAAGTGCCGCGTACATGACAGTACCCCCCCCCCCCAAACAGACCCTCGCCCCGCACCCAGGATCAGACAGGGGAGGAAGGAAGAGGACTGAGCGGGTGACGCAAATGGAAGGCGCGCACCAAGTCGGGAGCGTGGCACACGTGTGACAATGGTTCCCAGGAACGCTCGTCAGGACCATACCCCTTCCATTCAACCAAGTAAAACAGCTTCCCCCTGGTGCGGCGAGAACCCAGTATGGCCCTGACCTCGTACTCTAAATGGTCATCCAGTAGCACCGGAGAAGGAGGAGCGGTACTGGTGCACTCAGGATGAACAGCATGCAGAGGAGAGACATGGAAGACAGGGTGTATCTTCATGTGCGGAGGCAGAGAGAGCCTCATGGACACAGGGTTGAGTACTCTCTCGATGGCATAGGGACCCACAAAACGGGGCAACAGTTTCTTGGGTCCATACACATTGAGGTGCCGAATGGAGAGCCACACTCTGTCTCCTTTCCGGTATTTGGCTTCCTTTCGCCTGAGCGCATCGGCATGTTCCTTGTAGGATTCCTTGGCTTTGGCCAACTCGAACCGGGCTTGTTGCCAGAGATCGCGCAGTGTCCCGTGGTAAGCCCGCACCGTGGGCAATGGGCTGTTTCGTGGCTCCTCCCAAGCGGTGGTACGTGGATGCCGTCCCTGTAGGCAAAAGAAAGGAGACATCCCGATGGCGGTATGCTTGTTGTTGTTGTGTGCATATTCTGCCAACCAAAGCACCTCGTCCCGTTCTTTCTCCACCATGATCAACAAGCAGCGGAGGTATGTTTCCATAATGTGGTTGGTCCTCTCGGCCTGTCCATCCGTCTGGGGGTAGTACGCGGAAGAAATACGTACATTCATTACTAGGATCTTGCACACCTCTCTCCAGAAACGGGACACGAATTGCGTACCACGGTCTGTTATTACCACCTAAGGGATGCCGTGGAGGCGAACAACGTTGTGCATGAAGACCACTGCTAATTCGGTTGCTGTGGGCAGCTTCTTCAGGGGAACGAAATGAGCCATCTTGGAGAGGTGGTCCACAACGGTGAGTATAGTGGTGAAGCCGGTTTTGGTGATCGGAAGCCATGGATACGGCGGAATTGGTATGGGGTGTAACAATCCTGTGGGTGGATCCGACTTGTTTTTGCCTAGGAGACAAACAGCACAACGGGCTACGTGGTTTCTTGTGTCATCCTCCATGGTGGGCCACCAGAAGTTCCTCCGAAGTAGCTCCATGGTTTTGTGGTAACCCGGGTGGTTGGATAGGACATGATCATGACACATGTACAATGCTTGTTGTTGGCGAGCTTTCAGTGGCAGATAGTACTTGTCTTCTCTGAATAGGAACCCGTTTTCTCTTGTCACTCCCTGGTGTCCTTTTTCTAGAACGACCGGGTCCGTTTGGCTGACGTCCTTCTGTAACAGGGTTAGGAACTCCGAAGTTACTACACCTCCTTGGAAGTGATGTTTCGATATGATAGGAACGGGCTCGGTTGTGGGTGTCGCGTCTTCGGGTTCTTCAAGTCGTGATAATGCGTCTGCTTTTGCGTTCTCTTTTCCTGGACGAAACGTGATCGTGAAGTCGTATTCGTTGAAGAACAAGGTCCAACGAAGCTGTCTGGCTGTGAGGGCTCGCGCTGAACGTAAGAACTGGAGATTCCGGTGGTCTGTATATATGGTCACTGGGTGTTTGGTGTCTCTTAGGTGGTGCCTCCACTCCTCGAATGCCATTTTTATTGCCAACAGTTCTAGATCCGACACCATGTAGTTACGTTCAGCGGGTTGGAGCTTCTTAGAGTAGAAGGCCACGGGGTGTAGGAGTCCCGAGTCGACGTCTCTCTGTGACAATACGCCCCCCAACGCGTCTTGTGAGGCATCGGCCTCCACTATGAAAGGTTGTTCCGCATCGGGGTGCGCTAGCACGGGGGCTGTAGTGAATCGTCTCTTGAGTTCCCTGAACGCTTCCTCTGCTGTGGTATCCCAACAGAAAGGTACGTTTTTACGTAGAAGATGGGTGATAGGCGCTACCATTCCGGAGAAGCCTGTGATGAACCGGCGGTAGTAATTGGAAAACCCCAGGAACCGCTGGACGCCTTTCACGGAGGTCGGAGTAGGCCATAACCGAATGGCCTCCACTTTTTTGTTGTCCATTTGTATTCCAGCCGGAGTGATGATATGGCCCAGAAACTCGACCGTGGTAACGGGAAACATGCTTTTCTCCAACTTCACGTACAGACGGTGTTTTCTCAACTGCTGTAGGACGGAACGCACGTGCTGGATGTGGTCCGTGAGGTTCTGAGAATAGATCAGGATATCGTCTATATAGACGATAAGGAAGATATCGATGTAGTCCCTCAACACCTCGTCGATGAAGAACTGAAATGCTGCGGGCGTTGCGGAGTCCGAAGGGCATGACTTGGTATTCGTAGAGACCAAATTTGGTCCGGAAGGCCGTCTTCCATTCGTCACCCCTTCGAACTCTGACAAGGTGGTAAGCCCCCCGCACGTCCAGCTTCGTTTAGACGGAGGCGTTCTTCACTTGATCCAGGAGACTGGAGATCAACGGCAATGGGTATCGGTTCTTCACCGTAATGGCGTTCATAGGCCTGAAGTCTATGCAGGTCCTCAGATCACCCTCCTCCTTAGCCACGAAGAAAAGAGGGGAGGACACCGGAGACCGGGAGTGGCGTATGAACCCGTTGTTCAGGTACTCATACAGGTATGAGCGTAGGTGGTCGTTCTCCTTCTTGGTGAGGGAATATATCCGACTGCATGGAAGCGTGGAACCGGGAATCAGGTCTAACCTGCAGTCAAAAGACCGATGAGGTGGCAGGATGTTGGCTCCTTTTTTGTCAAACATCTGCCAGGTCCAGATAGGCCCCTGGCACGTCTGCTTGGGCGACCACCCCCATGCCTTGCAGGGGTAAAGAGTGTGCTTGTATGGTACGCACACCAAAGGAAGCCTCCTCTGTGTAACAAGCAGTGTTGCAATGGTCCGAGTCCAGGGTTATGACTCTGGATACCCAATCGATCCGAGGGTTGTGGTTTACCAACCATGGAAGGCCCAGTATGACCTTGAACTGCGGGGCATCAATCACAACGAAGTCGATGGTTTCGGTATGGTGATTCACGAAGGACATCACCATATCGTCTGTCTGGTACCTGATGAGGCCTGATGTAACGTCGGTTCCATCCACCGCTTTGACGGTTTCCGGTATGTCTTTAGGTATTGTGGTAATTCCCAACGTTTGCGAATACTGGGTGTCGATAAAATTACCGGTTGCCCCGGAATCCAGTAAGGCGGTTACCAGCCATTCCTTGCCTGTCTGATTCCGTAACGTCCCCTCCGCACCCACATGATGGCTGCCATCCAAAACCGCAGGGACCAGTGTTTTACGGGATGACAAACCCAGCAGACTGACCCCTTTGTCTACTGGGTTGCCTAGTTTCCCATCTTGTCTCCTTTGTTAATGGGTAACACAAACCGGTCTTCTTCCTCGTGTGCGTGTGGGCTTCACTGGGCATTCTCTAACGAAGTGTCTGCTTTTGCCACAATACAGGCATTGGTTCTGTTACCTTCTCTTTCCATACTGGTGAGTGGACCGCGTACACCTCCTATCTGCATAGGTTCCGGGGCGTCGCTAGCAGTGGCTGGTTCGTCTGTTTTTGTCTGTGCCTTTATCCCCAAATGACAGAAAGCGGTTGTCACTTCCTTTCCCCTTTTCGGTTCTTCTTTCTTGTATTCTGTAGTTTACATTGACTACTAGGTCTATGAACGGTCCTATTTCTTCGGGTGGATCAGGCATCTGTGATATCAAGTCCTTCAGTTCGTCGTGTAAACCGCGATAGAAACAGACACCTTTTTGGACTCCGGCCAGTGCGCCTCGATGACGAGTCTACTGAATGTAGTTATGTAGTGGAGCAGATCATTGTTGCCCTGATTGAGGTTGAGTAGTTCGTTGTCCGCGGCCTGAAGAAACGTATGACGGGCGAACATTCGCTGCATAGTTTCCTTGAGGATAGGTAGGTTGTACAGCATAGGATCGTCATTATCCACTAAGGAAATGGACCACTGGGCGGCATCACCACCCATGTAGGAGAGTATGAATGCAGTTTTAGACGCATCATCGGGAAAGGCGGATGCTCTAGCCATGAAGTGCAGATGGCATTGATGAAGGAAGATGCTGTATTTGGTACTGTCGCCATAAGAGTTCAGGAGGTGTGAGCTGCACAGGGTGTGGGGTGATTACTTGTATTGCTGTATCCTGATTCGATGCAGAGGAGGGCCCTCCAAACGTGAAAGTGGGTGGCCGTAACAAACCTTCTTGCCTGACTCTGGGACTCTGGGTGGTTCCCCAGGGACTGGCTACTCCTGCCGCCATTTGACCTTGTAAGGCCGTCATGTCATGGCGTAGGCTGAGGTTCTCTGCCTGTATGCTAGTCAGCATGGCCGCTATGTCCTGTAGTGTGATCTCTGGGTCGCTCCCGTCATCTGGGCGGAATAAATAACGTGGGCTTCGGATTCTGTCAAGTTCCCCACAAGGCTTACCTCTGCTTGTGAAGAGATTCCGCAGAGACAAGAGCTACCGCCCTTGTACCCACCTGACCCCGTACAGAAGGATGTACCCGGCAGGGATGAGGTGAAACCAGGGAAAGGAGCAAAAGAAGATGGGACGGAGACGGGAGGCAGCAGTTCTGGTAGGACCGTGATGTCCACTAGGAGAAGACAAGAGAGACCCAGTTAGCAGGATAACCCAGACCCCTCCTTCTTCCTATGTACACATCTAAACACTCTCGAGAGAGCCATCTGAAAGGGAACTCACCATGGCTTGTGAACCCCTTGCAGCCAATGAAAGTATAGGTGCTCTAGTAAGAAATAAAGGCTGTGACAGTGTGCTGCTATATGCTCTTAGAACAGCGCTCCTGCGCAGCAATGTCATGCTAACAAAACACGCCCCTGCGTGCTTTTCATGAGTCAAAAACAAAGAGCTCCAGCGCGAGTAATAAAGCCCCCCAAAACAAAGCGCTCCAGCGTGGAACAGTGTAACACAAAACAATAGCGCTCCTGTGCGGAAAGTGTAGCCCAAATGATACAGCGCTCCAGCGCAATTGTGTCAATACAGAAATCGCTTCTGCGCGTAAGGACTGACTCACTAGACGGCAACGAACAGGATACCTGGAAACGCTCCAGCGCGGGAATAGGGAACAGGTGTTTCCGTGGTAGCAGAAACCAAGATCAGACGCGAGGAAATGAGCGTCCAACTTATCTCAGCTTGAACCTGGATTCCGGCAAGAATCCGAAGCAATGAACCGGCGGGAAACGCAGAGTTTATGCATGTCCCCCGGAAGTGCTCCGTAGCATAGGAAGGACCGTCTATCAACTAGACCGTTCCTAGGCTCAAAACCGGAAGTGAGGATACGGACTGCTGATCGTGTTTAGAGGTGACAACGGAACGGCAAAGTGCCATGTACATGACACCCTGATTGCTCAGGGTCTGACCTGACTCCCCTGCCTTTGGTGAGTCCCCTGGACCTTGCTGGTCCCAATTTTGCACCTTCTTGACTTCCGGCTTGGGTTGCATTTGCCAAGGCTATAGCTGGTGCTCCTGCAGGACTTCGACTCCTCAGCACTCGACATACTTCGTGGGTCAGCTCGTACCCGGGTTCTGGTCTTCCTCAGTGTCGCCTGGTCCTCACAGCTGCAGCGTCAAGGTCACTGTCCTCTTGCCTGAAGCACCCGACATCGGAGGGCATTCGTCTTCCAAGTCTCCTGGTCACTCCTATGTGACATGGACTCCGTCACCTTTGCTTTCAGGTACTCCTCTTCAAGAATCCACATTTGGATTCCCATGGACTCTTTCTCCTCTTCCAGCAGTGGCACTTTCCTGAAGTCCTCCGTTGGGTTCGACAGCGGTTTCCGACACCACTTCACACATATGCACCCGGCTTCCCTGGTGTAGGTAACGTGGATGCTAGGGTATCAACAGGTGGGGTGGCTCTTCTGCTGTCTTCCAAGGGTTCCTCCAGGGCCCACTGGGAAGGGTCTTTAATATTTAAAACTGCAACTTGCACATAGACTTGTACGAAGCACACAGTCATGTTCACACACTGCACACGATCTCTGTGAGATCCCTATTTACCATGGGTGGTTCTGTTAGTCCCTAGCAATTCTACATCCTCTTGACACTGTCTTGACTCGAGTTGTGCTTCTTATGCCACTTTCTTAGTATATGGTTTGGTCCACACCTGGGGCCACTGTATATTTCGTGCTATTTACTGTGTTTCTTTGCTAAAATATTATGTGCATTGTGTTTATCTCAGTGTTGGAGATATTGTAACGTACTAGAGAGTATTCTATAATAAATACATAACTATAAATACTTGGGTTTTGTTTCAATTAATCAATACCATGAGATTGCATTCTGGTAAAACAAGCTGCTTTACACTCCTTCTGGACTAAGCCTGAAGGCTACTCTCCACAGCTACCACTTAGAGAGCTGTCTAAAGTTGTCCTCTATCAGTGCTGTGCCCGTTTCACGGGCTGGTTTTGCTTATATTGTATATTTTCTCTGCTTTCCCCCCCCCCCCCCCCCCCCCGCCCCCCACCCCCCAACCCTTCTAATAAGTCACGGGGCTCCAGCCTGGCCTGCCTCAAAGCAAATCAGTGGAGCCAGGTGGATGAGTGAGGGTTGTGCTGTAGCCTCCCTCAGAGCAGGGGCCTCTGCTGTCTGTGCCTGCTCCTCACAGCGTAACCCTCCCTCTTCACAATCAGTCTCGGGACGCAAGTTTGTGCCTGCAACCAATTTGATGACCTCTCTAAGCTGTAGTATTGAATATGGTGGACTTGATGACCTGATGTTATCCAGTACCTTTACTGTGTAGAGCCCCATGGCATTTCGTGGAAGCCCCTTTCTCTAAGGTCGTGTCATCGCTCGTCTGTCTTTGCCGGCCACCATCCTTCAATATTTAGGGCGCCTCCGGCATTCTTTTTCTGTTGCTCCTGCGTTTCATGATGATCACCTGCATTTTGTGATCAGGCCCTCCACCCGAACAGTATTTCACGAGAACCTAGCCTGCGAGAAGGGCTCCCCCCTGCTTCTGCACATTGTCATTAGTGCCCAGCAGTTTGAGGAGTATTTGTTTTTGTGTCTGTGGCAACATGGGAAGGTTCAGGCTGGAAGACAGTGTTATGACTTAATTTAGTTAAACGTTGGATTAAGAGTTTAACACACAGCACCGTTGCGGTTTCATTTTGTCTTCATTCACCTCTGACCTCCGTGACCTTACCAGCCACCTGTACCTTACATGTTACTGATTGCAGGTTTAGGATCTCTCCTCCCTGCTGGTACACCTGCGTACTGGGAGGGCACAGTCCCACTGACGGGTACTGTCGCTCTCCAGTTTGGTCCAGTATTCACTGCCGACGGCTGATGATGGCGATAAAGGGGGCAAGAGATGCCCAACGCAGTCTAGAGAGATCCCGAGAGGTTTATCATAGGACCCATTTCTGTTAAAGTTATAGATATATAATCTGGATTCGCAACAGTTCTCCTGCACCTCTGCATTTGACTATCTTAATAAAAATGTCCCAATGTGCTTTTTTCCTCCCTGTCTGGATCCTTCTCAGATCTAGCTTGGATGTCAAAATGACCGAAGCCAACCACTCCGCATACAAAGGAGGCAAGCATTCATCCATTTTTTTACATATTTCTCTCCAGGCTAAGAGTATGGCATAGAAAAGAAAAGCCCTTGCCGGGCCCTTAACTTAACTGGAGATCCCAAAGATTATTAGATAGAGGCTCATTTGAACTTGAAAGCCTAGAATGGCCGAGCTAGTTTCGCCAACTTCTAACCAAAAGTCAGAAATAGCAGGACATTCCTGAAACATATGTATTTTCTATACAAATGGGTACTTTCTGGGTTTGGACTCCACTTTGAAGTTGGATATCTTTAAATTTGGAGATGGCTACTGCCAAGATAGTGTAGAGCGTTGACCAAGGTAAAAGTATACCATCTTGGACTAAATCGCCCCATACCTTAAGCCCTCTAAGTAGTTGTGCTAATTTATCCTTTAGGCACTCTGATGCACCAGGAGAGTCCCACAAGGGGGCAAGACTAGAAAAATACCGGAGGCCCGTCAAACTTCTAATATTTGCCCATGTTCTGCCCACTGCCTGTAGTTTCAGCCTTATCTTTTAAAAAAAACTTGGGATCTCCATATTTAAACAGGAAGCCCTCTTGAACCAACCGGGCACCCTTTCGCTTTGCTAAGAACATTGCCCCTAGCCCAGCACAATCTGATGTTTTTAACAGCATCCTGGAGTGGAACTAATGGAAGGCCCAATCATAGTACTGCAAGTCCGGCAAGGAAAGTCCTCCCTTCTCCCTCCTACACCTCCTCTTCCTCCAGATAATCCTGTTTCCTCTATAGGCCCAAATAAAATAATTAATAGCCTGCTGAAGTTTCTCTATAGCCAGTTTGCTAAAATGTAGTGGAATAACATTGAAGAAAAAAGGTGATTTTGGGGAGCACTATCATTTTTACCAGATTAACCCTCCCAAGGATTGACAGAGGAGTAAGGTGGGTCCAGCTCTTCATAAGCTTCTGGCACTCCTTTGTTACATTCGCCAGGTTAGCCTATGAGATTTTATCTATATCATGACATAACTTCATTTTTCTCTGCATTTACCTCATACTCCGATATCCTGCCGAAGTCTTCAGCTTGCTTTATTACCGCTGGCAAGACACTAGAAAGGTCCAAGGAGAGGACCAGTACATCATCGGCATAGAGGGCCACTTTCCTCTCCCATACCTTGTGCTGGAATGGTAAGATGTTCATCTCATCCCTCAGCCTCTGAGCAAATGGCTCGATATACAGATTGAGGAGGAGTGGAGAGAAGGGGCAGCCCTGTCTAGTGCCTCTCGTGTTTTAAAGGGGCTAGTTAGGTTGCCATTTACCAGCAGTTTTGCAGACTGGTCCTAATAGAGCAACTGGATGGCTCTGCAGAATTTTATACCGAAGTCGTATTTCTCCAGAACAACCAACAAATATAGCTTGTTGACCCTATCAAAGGACTTAGTAGCGTCTAAGGTCATAGCTGCAAGAGGAAGCGAGTATGTTGTGGCTAGATCGATTGCGCCTATCCGACAGTATGTAAGTTTGTACAGATTTCTGCCCTTAACAAAGCCCTTTTGATCAAGGTGCAGCATATCCCCTTCTACTGTTCCCAGCCTATCGGCTAGGACTTTGGCAAAGATTTTATAATATGTGTCTAAGAGTGATATGGGTCTATGTGCCTCACAACTCGCTGGATTCCTCCCTGGCTTCAATAACAGGATAATTGTTGCCTCGCCCCAAGAACCTGGCATCTTTCCTCCGAAACTTAAAATCTCATTGAAAAGCTGGGTCATAGCTGGAATCAAGGCCTCTCCCAGATTCTTATAAAGTTCTATTGGCAAACCATCGGGCCTGCTGCCTTTCCCCCCGATTGATGGCTAAAAAGGCCCTCTTAACCTCTTCCTGCGAGATTTCCTGTTCTAAAGATTCCTGTTGGCTTGTGTCCAAGGAATTGAGGGCCCATGCTCCACCATTCCACATTCTCAGATTTATTAACTACCCTATCCTCTGAGTACAGTTTTAAAAAAAAATCATAGATGGCGCACTCTATCTCCATGTCTGTGGATACAACAGTCTTACTATTGCCATAACTAGTACAACTGAGGTAAATAAACAATCCAAGGTAAATGAGGAATTATTTTTGTTTTTTTCCCCACATCCTACCCACCCAGTGCACCCCCCCTTTGTACCCCCTTTTGTACCCCTAACTGGAGAACATATCCCATTATTCCCTTGGACTGATGGAAGTCCTATCTGCTACACTCGGAGGCAACTCACATTCCGGTCCACTTTTTGTAGAACCCCCCCCCCCCCCCCAGAAAAGCTCCTAAAACCAGAGCTAACATGATTTGCTTTATATTGGTCTATTTTCATTTGTAACTATGTGATAAGATGAGCTAAATGAATTGGAGTGATTTATCACCACCACTAGCGTCCTCCCCATGCATTTGAGTGCCTTTAGGTAGAAGTAAGAGCCATTCCTGACTAAGTGTCACCTTTCTTAACCGCATGCGCGCTAGCGGGTTTTCCCGCTGCGCGCTGCGATTTTGAAAATCGCGCGTTACGTGACAAAGTCAGCTCGTCATGCGCGTAGCGCAGGTAACGCCCATGACGAGCTGGCTTTGTCATGCGCGTCGAAGGGGTTAATACTCTCCAAAAGTACGTCTGCCTCCTATTGCGACCTTAGATTGTGCATCTTATTCATGGCCTTTAGGGATGCCAGGAACTTTAGCTGGGTGACTGACCCTAGTTTTTTTATTCAACAAACTTCTCCCCCAGCTCCCTTTGCCTATTTAGGGTAGCTTGTGCTATGTTGGAACGTACTTCAAAAGAAAAATCTTTCCCCCTTAAAGATTTCGCTTTCAGGGCCATGTTTAGGATTTTCTCCTTCAGAGAGTATATGTGTGGAAATTAAGAAGGATCTTCCTAGGTTTGGCCCTATTCGGTTTTCTTCTATAGGAGTCCCTGTGCACCCTTTGGATGTCTTTCTTTAACTCTTCCTCAGACTCCTCGATCTGCATTGTCTCTTAGTAATTCAACAATATAAGATTTAGATCCTCCTTCCCCCTCTGCCTTGGCTAAGCAGAGTAGTTCTTTTAATTCCCCCACTGAGCTTTCCAATGTCTCAGTTCTTGCGTAGAGGAGATCTATTGTCTTCTCCAGCGACTCACAGACGTTTCTAATCTCAGCTTGGTTAGATTCGGGCACAGAAAATCCCTTTTTGTTATCGCTCGAGAGAGTACAGAATAGCTCTTCTAGGGATGCTGATGAGGCCCCCATTGAATCTTTGGGACCGTTTTCACCCACCGTAAACTGGCTCCCTCCTAACACCGGGGGAATGCTATCCCCCAAGGTCCCGACATTCCCCTCCACAACATCTGTTTCTACAGGCTCTTGTCCCAGCGTAGTAGTGAGGTTTGATATTGAGGGGTCCCCAGAAGCCGCCATTTGCTCTGTCAGGCTTTAAATTAAGCTGGGCTAACCCCCTCCTGAACGCTTCTCCCTGTTTTACAATATTGACCACAATAGGTTGCACCTTAAAATATGAACAGAGGGAGGGAGTGATCTATTCTTTAAGCTCAGTAGATTTTTCCTGTCCTTCCCAGCCTTTATAGTCCAACCTTTTATCTCGCACCTCTGAAAAGCACAGGAGCCCCCCCCCCAACTCTAGAGACTGTGTACCACTTTGCGCAAGGTAGGAAGGACTTTTTCCACCTTCTCCACCAGCAATCGTCTCTTTTCTGGGGGCCTGCTTTTTCCTCTTAGATGCCAATTTCGCAGGTTCCTGAGAAGCCCCCAATACCCTTTACCTTCCTTACCTGTAGATACCACGCCCGATGGCGTTTGGTCCAGCTGGCCCTCTTGTCTTAGTTGCGGCAGCAGGAGCAATTTGTGGACTGCATGGGGTCCCGACCTCTGTCTGTATGTGTTTGGATGAGGTACATAGTGACTAGTACACGAGGGTGCAGGGGGTAGAATGAGTAAATTTTGTTGCAACAAAGCAGATAAGTTAATCCTATAATTGTGAGCAGATTCATTGTAGAAAGAAAAAATTGAGTAGACTTGGAGAAATGTAGCAAAATGGCTGCCCTTTCACTCACTAAGAGTTTCTTTGTGGCCTGGGTTGTGAAATGTATTAAAATATCTACTTGTCCATGGGGCAGGTTGTTTCATACATTTATTTGTCCTGTAACAAAATCTACTTGTCCTTTTTGTGCCATATAATACAGCTAGAAATTATGGCAGCAATCTCATTATATAAGATCTCTGATAAAGGCTCACACCATGGTAGGGTTTGAATATTAGCAATTCCCTAATGTTGCCACGTTTCCGCAGATCAACATACTGGGGCTGAAGGTTGTGGTAAGCAATAATTCCAGGGTTGGAAGGCCCTTTTGAATCTGTGCAAACAAATTAACTTGCTTGTTTTAAGGGTTTTCATCAACTGTTCACTAATCTTTTCCCATACTGAGAAAGTTTGGAAATTTACTCCGGACTATGGCAGACGTAAAACATCTTCCAGAGTTGGGTAAAAAGTGGTTGGAGGGAAAGTAAACTTGCAAAAAACTCAGATTTTCACATGAGTAAATCTACACATGCATATTTGCTCATCTTAAAATACAATTCACAAATATTGTCTAGGAGTTCTATTTCTTGGCCTACTTCTGTAATATCTAGTGAATTTGTGAAAGCCATATATCTGCACTTAATGCAGGGACATATACCATGGGTGCACTTTTGAGACTTTCTTTATTAATTGCCCCCTAAGTAGGTCTGGCGTTAACCATACATTTTTATTTCTCTTGGGAGTGACCTAAAAATAAAGCAGCGGCACTGCAGACTGGCTGCATGGAGCATTACAGCATGCCTGCGCTGGTGAGTCATGAGGTTTAATGGCCGAGTGACTCCAAACACATGACACTTTTTCGAGCCCACTAATGCTTCTCAGTTATTTCATTCAGGTCCGGCGCCTGCTCTGTGAACGGGGACTGAACAGCCCTAGCTTTACCCATGCCATGGGGTACGGTAAACGGGTGTGCTAAAGTCTTGATACATGGCTTGTTTCTAATCCTCTTCCGGCCTTTATTTATTATCCATGCTCTCAAAATTAATTGCCAAGTCAGGAGAAACGGAAATCGGCCTTTTTTTCTGAGACCTAAAAGGCAGTCATTTTAGCATTCACTGTTCTTTCTGCCACAAGTCGGAGTGCATGGTTCGGCACTTTCAGCATCCCATCTAAATGACTTTCCGTTCTATAGTGTTTCATACCGGTCTTAAGCAGTTTATTATTCAGTTTAATGGTCCTCCGCTTGTTGCCCAAAAGGCTAGGAAGATTTAAACTTGTGACCAGCAGATGTCGGCTTCTGGCACGCATTTGATGCCTTGTTTTCAAGTGTACTGCAGAAAGCTGAGCTGTCCAGGCTAGTTTAGAACTTAGCACCGCAAAGCATCGAGTTTCAGGTGGCCTTATTCGAGCTTTGATAGATCTGTCTCGTATATGTGTTCACCTGCGCACTCCTCGTCCCTGCCCACATTCTGTACATTCCGAGCCTTGGTTAAACAGTAATCGGTGGTTTGTAACTCGGCGTACACATCCTACTAACTTCATGCGAAGCTTCCAGCAGCCCACCTCCACCAGCTACCGGTGCACTGGAATGTGTGCCGTCTGCTACGGAGCTGGTGTGATGCAACCCACTCAAAGGTAATGACGTGCAAGAGGCCCAAGTATCAATCCTTCTCGCTTCTTTATCGGCTTTTCATGTCTGGCAGCACCGCTCAGCACCACCACATTATCACTCAGCACCACCCCAGCATCACTCGGCGCCACCCCAGCATCACTCGGCACCACCCCAGCATCACTCGGCGCCACCCCAGCATCACTACAGCACCACCACAGCACCACCACAGTACCACCACAGCACCACCACAGCACCACTCAGCACCACCACATTACCACTCAGCACCACCACATTACCACTCAGCACCACCGCATTACCACTCCGCACCACCGCATTACCACTCCGCACCACCGCATTACCACTCCGCACCACCGCATTACCACTCCGCACCACCGCATTACCACTCCGCACCACCGCATTACCACTCCGCACCACCGCATTACCACTCCGCACCACCGCATTACCACTCCGCACCACCGCATTACCACTCCGCACCACCGCATTACCACTCCGCACCACCGCATTACCACTCCGCACCACCGCATTACCACTCCGCACCACCGCATTACCACTCCGCACCACCGCATTACCTCTCCGCACCACCGCATTACCACTCCGCACCACCGCATTACCACTCCGCACCACCACATTACCACTCCGCACCACCACATTACCACTCCGCACCACCACATTACCACTCCGCACCACCACAACATCACTCAGCACCACCACAACTTCACTCAGCACCACCACAACATCACTCAGCACCACCACAACATCACTCAGCACCACCACATCACTCAGCACCACCACAACATCACTCAGCACCACCACAACATCACTCAGCACCACCACAACATCACTCAGCACCACCACAACATCACTCAGCACCACCACAACATCACTCAGCACCACCACAACATCACTCAGCACCACCACAACATCACTCAGCACCACCACAACATCACTCAGCACCACCACAACATCACTCAGCACCACCACAACATCACTCAGCACCACCACAACATCACTCAGCACCACCACAACATCACTCAGCACCACCACAACATCACTCAGCACCACCACAACATCACTCAGCACCACCACAACATCACTCAGCACCACCACAACATCACTCAGCACCACCACAACATCACTCAGCACCACCACAACATCACTCAGCACCACCACAACATCACTCAGCACCACCACAACATCACTCAGCACCACCACAACATCACTCAGCACCACCACAACATCACTCAGCACCACCACAACATCACTCAGCACCACCACAACATCACTCAGCACCACCACAACATCACTCAGCACCACCACAACATCACTCAGCACCACCACAACATCACTCAGCACCACCACAACATCACTCAGCACCACCACAACATCACTCAGCACCACCACAACATCACTCAGCACCACCACAACATCACTCAGCACCACCACAACATCACTCAGCACCACCACAACATCACTCAGCACCACCACAACATCACTCAGCACCACCACAACATCACTCAGCACCACCACAACATCACTCAGCACCACCACAACATCACTCAGCACCACCACAACATCACTCAGCACCACCACAACATCACTCAGCACCACCACAACATCACTCAGCACCACCACAACATCACTCAGCACCACCACAACATCACTCAGCACCACCACAACATCACTCAGCACCACCACAACATCACTCAGCACCACCACAACATCACTCAGCACCACCACAACATCACTCAGCACCACCACAACATCACTCAGCACCACCACAACATCACTCAGCACCACCACAACATCACTCAGCACCACCACAACATCACTCAGCACCACCACAACATCACTCAGCACCACCACAACATCACTCAGCACCACCACAACATCACTCAGCACCACCACAACATCACTCAGCACCACCACAACATCACTCAGCACCACCACAACATCACTCAGCACCACCACAACATCACTCAGCACCACCACAACATCACTCAGCACCACCACATCACTCAGCACCACCACAACATCACTCCGCACCACCACAACATCACTCCGCACCACCACAACATCACTCCGCACCACCACAACATCACTCCGCACCACCACAACATCACTCCGCACCACCACAACATCACTCCGCACCACCACAACATCACTCCGCACCACCACAACATCACTCCGCACCACCACAACATCACTCCGCACCACCACAACATCACTCCGCACCACCACAACATCACTCCGCACCACCACAACATCACTCCGCACCACCACAACATCACTCCGCACCACCACAACATCACTCAGCACCACCACATCACTCAGCACCACCGCAACATCACTCAGCACCACCACATCACTCCGCACCACCACAACATCACTCCGCACCACCACAACATCACTCCGCACCACCACAACATCACTCCGCACCACCACAACATCACTCCGCACCACCACAACATCACTCCGCACCACCACAACATCACTCCGCACCACCACAACATCACTCCGCACCACCACAACATCACTCCGCACCACCACAACATCACTCCGCACCACCACAACATCACTCCGCACCACCACAACATCACTCAGCACCACCACATCACTCAGCACCACCGCAACATCACTCCGCACCACCGCAACTTCACTCAGCACCACCACTCAGCACCACCACTCAGCACCACCACTCAGCACCACCACAGCATCACACAGCACACCCACAGCACACCCACAGCACCCTTCGGGGGCACCACAGCACCCTTCGGGGGCACCACAGCACCACTCGGGGGCACCACAACATCAGTATGCGCTACCACAGCATCACTGAACGCCACAGCATCACTGAACGCCACCACAACATCACTCCGCGCCATCACAGCATCAATCGGTGCGACCATTCAACAACAACTGGTTCAAATAGGCTCTCTCAATGTTTCAAGCTTTATTAAAAATGTCACAAAAAGATGTTAATATTTCACTTCTGTTCTTGGATTTTACTCACAATAAAATACACTGAATATAATCTGTACAAAAGTTATTTACAAAAGTTTAAGCTATTGCCATTATAAATTACAATACCTTTTATTTAAGTATTAATTATTTATAAAAATTAAAAGCCATTGTTATTTGTAATATCAATACATCTAAGTCACGTAAAGACAAAACATGTTGCATTACACATGCTATAGGTGTCACATTTGCAAAAGTTATAACTATTGGCATTGTAAATGACAAAGCTATTAATTTAGCAATTTTCAAAACCAACACATAAATTTAAAAAAATTCATTTACAAGACCAATAACTCAAAGTTTCCTAATGCGAGACCTATTGCATTGCAAATGCTTGTTCCTACTTGCCTTTTTTGTGAACATTTTATTTTGAAAGCAAAAAAATTCTCAACCTTGCTTTCAAGCTTCTGCAAATATTTGCCTCTAATCAGAGAGCATTCTGGGAGCATTACACATAGCCTCATATTGCTAAACTTTGAAAACATGTGTACACATTTTTATACTGAAACCACTGTCAGTAGTGCAGTCCGAGCTTACAACATTTACGTAGATTGCTCACACTAATAATGAAGACTTTGTAATAATGAACCATAAATACAAGTTTCAACAGCATTAACACATGGACACAACCTAACTTAACTGCAGGCATTGCCCTTTCCTGATTCAGCATGTGGTAGTGTAAGCTGCCACCCAAAGGCTTCGTACTGTAGGGGGTTGGGCCTACTTCTCCCAAGGACAAAATACGCATGAAAACCTGTTGCCCTTGACCCCAAACAATATGTCCTGGGTGTCCGGCTATAGGAATTCCACAACCCTGCATTGTGGGATGATTAAAGTGTTTTTGGTGGTCCACAGTCCAAAAAGACTCAAACTATAGGAGTATCTCACATTTTGACATCATAGTGCTCATTAGTGAGGCAAATTGCTCTGACATTAAAGACTTTTTCTGGAACATGTGAGATGCATGACTTATTTGCAGCAATGAACACCGGCTTTAGAAATGCAATTTATTCAAATCCAATAGGCTTTAACAAGTGGCAGATGGGGGTTCTGGCAATGTGATTTTAAGGTAATAGTGCATGAACACTGGGGAACTTGCTGGTGAAGTTTAAGAAGAAAGTAATGCTATGTCCCCAGAGGTCTCAATTACTGATGTGAATCCAGCAGCGGAGACTGGAAGGGGAGGACTTCAGAACGTTGCATATCTTTCTTGGATAGTAGTGCATAATCTGGATTCACTTTCTCCCACAAAGTAGACCATAACCCATCAAGAAAGATGCTACTTGAAGCTCTAAAATTGGAAAACACCTTTTAAAGTAGTGGATTAAGGCTTACAAAAGGGATGCCCGTGACAACTGGTTCGATGAAGATAGCCTAATGAAGGTTAATGGTTTGCTTATTTCGGGTCATCGATGGTTCCTCCATGTAAGCTGAGGAGTGTCTCCCCTCTACACTGCTGTGCAGAAAGTATGAAAAATAAAATGATTTTATTTTTTACTTTCAGCCAGCAAGCTCAGTGTGTGGGCTTGGCTAGTGCGTCACTGCTGCTGATTGGCAGCAGTGAGGAGTGGCCACTTCATTTTGAAGTGTGCAGGTTCGTTTGGCCAGCTAACTTGCTGCAACCAAGCAGATGTGCAATTCAAACCTCTCCTACCCAGCTGTCGTAGCTGGGTTGCAGAGCAGGCGCATGCCTCCAGTGCCTTTCGGAGAGCCAGCCGATCCAGACACTTCACTCATGCAGTTTAACAGCATGAGAGCAGCGTCTTGATTGGATAAGGGAGTTTGCTGTAGGACCTGGTGCTCAGACTGCAGCCTGAAACCAGGAACAGCGAGTATATGCTGCAGAACATCGAGGAGGTCCTCGAGGACTTTCAGTGTAAAGTAAGTGAAACCTTTCTTTTTGTAAATTGTTTTATGCCCCTCTCAGATTTAAAAAGTCACCAGCCGCCACTGTTTGTGTTGATGGCTTTATTTGCGGACTTCAAATTACTCTTGGCTAGAGTAGTCTGTAGGAGATCTACTTGTGCGCAAGGGGTGTATTGGGCACAGGGCCTAGCTGCAGACCTGGCCCTGCACCTAATCCCACTCTGTTCATGGCAATGGACATGTTACTTTCCGGTTAAATAAAAAAGACCCTTACTGAAACAAATATGCCATTTTAAACAAACCCCACTGAAATTAACCAGTTATAGTTACCTCTCATAAATAGAACACATGCCCTAAAACAACTATAGCTCTGGCTCCGCCAGGCATATGAGCTAAAGTACCCCTGCTGTACTTTATAAAGATATTGCAAGTCCCAGACTTCCATAACCATATAGAGGAACGAGGCCGAAGGCAGAGTTCCTACATAAGGTTATGGAACACTGAGGGGACGTGCAATATCCTTATTATATATGCCAGGGGGTACTTTATCCTATATAATACATGGTCACACCATCTCCTTTCCCACAAACCATTTAGAAACATGGTGCATAGCTCCTTTTATATGAAAAGCGAGCATGTTTGCAAACATGAAGAATAAAAATAAATCCTCTAGTGCAGAATTAACCATGTGGCTGCTAAACATTTTCCCCTTAGAATGCCAAGTCTTTTTTTTGGGCTTCTGGGGGTATTTTGTGGTTAGGCCTCCATATCTTTTTTTTCTCCACAAAATGGTGTCCTTTTTTTCTAACATCCTGGAGATTTCAACGGTACCCAGGGTTTGTGGATTCCCCTGAAGCTACTATGTAAATAGCCAAAATATAGCAAAACTTTGAGGGTTTGTGGGACAAAATAGGAAAAATGTGCTCCACAAAAAATCTTTCCCCCTAAAAATGGCATCAACAAAAGGTTTGCTAAAATCAGTTTTACTATCAGGAACAAGCAGAACTGAATCAAAAAGCTATTTTCTTTAACCATAATTTTGACATTTTTCGAAGACAGCCCATTTTCCCTAATTTTTGTACTTTCAACCTACTCCAAGTTTGTCATGGAAACCCGAGTGAAACTATTGGGTGATCTGGGAAAGCTATACATTTCTGAAAAGTAGACCAAATTTTAAATTAAGAAAGGGGTAAGTTGTGTAGCTACCTCAAGGTTTTCCCAAAGAAAGTACCTGTTGAAATGAAAAAATATTACCAATGGGCACGAAAAACGGGCAGTATACCATAACGACGGCTAGACCAGTCTAGGCCCTTTGGGTTGTGGGAGTATATAGGGTTTGTAGGTTCTCCAAGACCCAAGTTTCCCAGAACAAACAACAGCTATTTACAATGGTTTTCCATTGTGTACCGGGTATAGAATAATGCATATGGTAAAATATAAAGTGTGAAAAAAGGGTATCAAAGAAACCTTTCTGTTTCGGAAATGAACAACAAATACTTTGAGTAGTGTTATTTGTACATTTCTAAATTTGTGTAGGTACCATACTACCATGTGATTCAGACCGCATTTATCAAAATGTCTTCCTTCTTCCACACTGCCTTACATTTCTAAGGCACAAATGTTGACAAATACAATTGGTAATAACAAATGTTCTTCTACTCTGTATTCCCATGTCCCCTGATGAAAATTGCATCTCTACTGTGTGAGGAGGTCTAGATCCTGCGACAGGAAAGAGCCCTTAACACAACATGGACACCACATTATTTCCTCAGAAAACTAGCCCCTTTTTTCAATGTGTACATCTGTAAACTTTGGACTCTAGCTCAGCAGGCACCTAGAGAAACTAGTACATTCCTGAAAACTAAACGCATATGGGAATACAGGGTGGGGGACCCAGAAGCCATTGCAAACCTCAAAACTTGACTAAAAACATACATTTTCCTCAAATTTTTCTGAGGAAAACGTCTGTAATCTGTGGGGAGCCCCAAATGTTCTATTATACCACCCATTAATCCCCCCGTGTCACAAAAATGCTACCTCATTTGCGTGGGTAAAGCTAATGCATGCAACAGGAAAGCCCTCAATATACAATATGGAGATACTAACATTTCCGGTATCAAAAATTATCTAATTTGCCACGGGGGGGTAGAAGCGGGTCTTATTTTTTTACCAGAGATCGACGCCCGACACCAATACCTGACCCCCCCCCCCCCCCCCGGAAACACCTAACAAAGTCCGACCTTTCTGAAATCTAGACACCCAGTGGAGTTCATGGTAGTATGCCTTGCATGGATCCCACAAAGTTATCTTACCCACAATGCCCAGCAGACCTCAAACTTTTTCTAGAATTGTACATTTTCCGTGCATTTCTGTGACTTGCTCTTCCAGAATGAGCCAAATTCTGCAAAATCCCTACCACCCAGCATTCTCCCACTTACCCTGATAAATTTGCTATCTCACTTGTGTGGCTGGGCCTTGTGCACGCAACAGGCAAGTATCAAACCACGGTCAATGTGAGTCTCTGGGAGCAACTCTCATTGACTCTGTTTTGATTTGTGCCTTTCGGGGTCACTAGCCAATTCCCACAAGAGGGGTAGCATTTTTGTTCTATTAAAACTATGTTTTAACTGATATTGTCACCTAACTCTAACATCCTTTTACCCATTGTTTTTTTTAGTGAAGTGTGTGTGTGTGTGTATATGTATATATGTATATATGTGTGTGTATATATATATATATATATATATATATATATATATATATATATTCTCGCTCCTGTACACCAATTACGAGTCACTCCTGCAGCGGGTGCCTTTTTTCAGTGTTTCACTGACGAAGGGAGCGTTCTCCCGAAACGCGTCTGCTAAATAAATACTGCTGCTGAGATACATGAACCCCGTGAGTGCCTTACTTTTTCTTCAATCCCGGCGGGGATTATTTGGAGTAAGTGGAGCAGATATATATATATATATAGTTTTTGGGGGGGTGCTGGTAAATATATGTACGGTGAGCAGGTACCTCATCAGTGTAGTTCTATATTTACTTACAACACTTAAGATACCATTAACATATACATGTGCAAAACAAATAAAAGCTAATGCACTTTTTATGTCTGAGTAGCACACATTTTGTATACGCTATGCCATTTAATCCATTATAAGATACCCTCCTTTAAAGTTAGTGATGTGATGCTGCCAATATGCTAATATACCAGGTATGAAATTGCAAGCATCTTAATCTGTCTTGCTGTCCCATGGACTGTTAGATATGGTTGTTTTGAGAAAAAATAGTCATCCATGTTAAATATGTCGTCTTTTACAGGGTTACAAAGCTTTCAATCCTGCTGTATTTTGATCCTACCTATATAACCAGTAGGCAAGTGCAAGCACTCCTAAAATATAATTTGCCTAACACATTTGTATTTACCTTTTTAAGAGTTGACTTCTTAAGAAGGCACAGAGTTTAACAATGTAAAGACATTGTAGTTATATTTAACAATGTGAAGAAGTTTGTGTGTGTGTGTGTGTGTGTGTGTGTATATATTCACTGAAAAAACCATAGGTTTCAGGCCTTCTATAGTTAGGAATTAGCATTTAAAAAATCTTTAAAATTCACTCAAAAAACTATAAGTTTTAGGGGTGTTATAGTTAGCCTGACATTTCACTCATACAAAACCATTGAAATTGCTCCTATATAGTTAGTTGTACTAACTATATTTCGCGCACCCGCAATCCACTGCTGATGTCACATATTACATCATTCATGACATGGTCAGTGACATCACTGATGACATCTCAGATGACATCACTGATGACATCATCCAGTGAATGTGGTTTGGTTTGTTATTTAAATATGCATTATATATATATAGCAATTTGCATTGAAGAATGAGTGGATATATAAAAATAAATATTTGGATGGAGGATTTAGTAGCAGTGTAATTGACTGTTTACTTGACCAATTTATAGTGTCCCACTAAATATAGTGGATAGTGACTAAACTGTTTGAATATCTGTATCACTTTGTCAGTTGTTGTGTAAACTGGTTCTCCAGTTGGTTACTAGCTATGTGAAAGTCTGTATTAGTTATTGATTAGTTAACTGAGTATTTGTATGGGAGAGTGAATGTGTGTGTGTTTCGGTGTGGGGGGGGGTGTGACTGCCCAAAGATGTGTGAATAGTTGATTCACTAGATATATGAAGTTAAAACTACATGTTCTAACAGTTGTTTGGGTGAGTGAATATCTTTATGGGTGTGGTGATGAGCAAACATATTTCTCAATGGTACATGTCCAACAAACTAGAAAAATAAAGGCAGTGTATGTGTCAGTTGTTGTATATTAATAAGTATACATAAGACTCAATGATTGTGTGAGTGACTGTGGATAACTTAATACTTGTAATAATGATTTTATAATTCACTAAGTATGACTTACTATCTAAATGAATAGGTGAAGTTGTGTTTGTATAAGTGTGTAGCTAAGTAAATTAGTAAGTATGATCCATTGTTTGCATAAGTGAGTAGGATGACTTCATATGTGAATAGAATGTGTGCTGGTGTGTAATGTCGATTTAGGTGTACAAGTATTTTTGATAGTGCTCTATTGTTCATTGACAGCATGTATGAGTGAATCTACAGGTAAGTGATTAGATGTGTGTATGCATCTATGAATCACTGAGTGGGTTTTTAGATACTTGTATTGCTGTAACAATGGATTCAAATATGATACTCTGTATTTTACAAGGAGTGATGAAAGATTTTACGAGTGTATGAAAAGGTGTATGCGATTGTCACGTGGATGATGTCATCAGTGATGTCATTTGAGATGTCATCAGTGATGTCACTGACCATGTCATGAATGATGTAATATGTGACATCATCAGCAGTGGATTGCGGGTGCGCGAAATATAGTTAGTACAACTAACTATATAGGAGCAATTTCAATGGTTTTGTATGAGTGAAATGTCCAGCTAACCATAACACCCCTAAAACTTATAGTTTTTTGAGTGAATTTTAAAGGTTTTTTAAATGCTAATTCCTAACTATATAAGGCCTGAAACCTATGGTTTTTTCAGTGACTTTGCAAGGTTTTTTAAATGCTAATTCCTAACTATATAAGGCCTGAAACCTATGTTTTTTTCAGTGAATTTCAAAGTTTTTTTTAATGCTAATTCCTAACTATATAAGACCTGAAAGCCCACCAGGAATCTCCAGTATGCGCCAGGGGACTGCATTGCAGAGGTGTAATGAGGCTATGCCCCTTGTTACACCTCTCTGCAACGCAGCCCCCTGCCGCGTTTGCAGAGGGGGAACTAATTCTCCTTGCATACTGGGGGTCCCTGGGGGCCAACTAGCCCACCAGGAGCCTCCAGTATGCGCCAGGGGGCTGCATTGCAGAGAGGTGTAATGAGGCCACACCTTTTTTACACCTCTCTGCAACGCAGCCCCCGTGCATGTTTGAAGAGGGGGGAACTAATTCCCCTTGCATACTGGGGGTCCCTGGGGGCCAACTAGCCCACCTGGAACCTCCAGTATGCGCCAGGGGGCTGCATTGCACAGAGGTGTAATGAGGCTATGCCTCTTTTTACACCTCTCTGCAACGCAGGCCACTGGCGCGTTTGCAGAGGGGGGACTAATTCCCCTTGCATACTGGGGGTCCCTGGGTCATATCTCCCCAAACGCCGAAATTCCGAACGATTGAAAATGACTTTTCTTGAGAAACATTTGGATTTGGATTATCATGTCCTATACTTTGGAATTTTTGAAAGACTGACTTTGAGGATGCTATAAATTACTCAAGTCTGCCCGAATTGTGTGGGTAAAATTGATACCTAGTCACTTTGAATAAGAATGTACTTGCGTCTCGTCTAACATTTGGAAGAAATATCTAGTTATATGACAACAGGATACCGACATAACTTGAAGGAAATGAGAATGCCCTGAAGTTCTGTTGTACAGAACGAAACGCATCAGCTGGCTGTGGTACATAAACTTAAGGGAAATAAAAGCATTTGAATATACACCAAGATTCAGCGCTTCAATAAGGACTCTAAGTGATATGATTTGATTGGACTTATTGTGCAAGTGGTGCTGTGCCAAACTTTGGAATATTCTCCACTACGCTCTACTACTTACTCTCTACTACTCCACTACTCTCTAATACTCACTCTCTACTACTCATTTGCTACTACTCACTCTCTACTACTCACTCTACTACTCACTCTCTACTACTCACTCTCTACTACTCACTCTCTACTACTCACTCTCTACTACTCTCTACTACTCTCTACTACTCTCTACTACTCTCTACTGCTCTCTACTGCTCTCTACTGCTCTCTACTGCTCTCTACTGCTCTCTACTGCTCTCTACTGCTCTCTACTGCTCTCTCCTGCTCTCTCCTGCTCTCTCCTGCTCTCTACTGCTCTCTACTGCTCTCTCCTGCTCTCTACTGCTCTCTCCTGCTCTCTCCTGCTCTCTCCTGCTCTCTCCTGCTCTCTCCTGCTCTCTCCTGCTCTCTCCTGCTCTCTCCTGCTCTCTCCTGCTCTCTCCTGCTCTCTCCTGCTCTCTCCTGCTCTCTCCTGCTCTCTCCTGCTCTCTCCTGCTCTCTCCTGCTCTCTCCTGCTCTCTCCTGCTCTCTACTACTCTCTACTACTCTCTCCTACTCTCTCCTACTCTCTACTACTCTCTCCTACTCTCTCCTACTCTCTACTACTCTCTACTACTCTCTACTACTCTCTACTACTCTCTACTACTCACTCTCTACTCTATTACTCACTCTCTTCTCTCTACCTCTCTCTACTTCTTTCTCTACTAGTCTCTACCACTCTACCTCTCTCTGCACGCATATACACATATATATGCATATATATGCATATGCATTTATGTAAGTGTGTGTATATATATAAATATATTCGCTCCACCACTCTTCCAAATTTTGAAGAAAAACGAGACCCCCAGAGCTGCAAATCGAAGATTTATTTGGCAGATGAAAAAGTTTCCACGACGCGTTTCGCCATTACGGCTTGGTCACGCTCGACTCGTGGTGTTGACAGCCATTTTTAAAACCCAACACCCGCAAGACCGCGTGACTTTTTTTACCAGCACTGGTGGGAAGATATATATATATATATATATATATATATATATATATATATATATATATATATATATATATATATTCTGCATATCTATATAAATGCATGCATACATATATGCATACATATGCATGTTATTTACATGAAAGTTTTAAAAACACTAATCAAAGCAAAGCTAAAAAGCCACCTCATTACAAACAGAATGGCTTTAACTTAAATGAGGGCGAGATCTATTGCATTTTCAATGCTTGTTTACTTTGGTTCCATCAAGAAGGCATTCAGATGTGTCACACATTTGCCATAAATTCTGAATGTTAGCACTCTAGTTGCTCATTAGATCACTGTAGTAAAGCTACTGCTCGCCAGGGAAGTCTGCTGCTAATCATACTTTCTATTTCTATGGCAAAATGAACCCCCTCATTTTGTTCCTTTTTAAATTAAATGTTTTCAGACTTACCACTTCATTCCAATCAAGATGGCTTCTGGTGTGCCATACTTTTGTCATAAGTAAGACTGTTAGCGCTCTAGTTGTTCTTTAGAACACTCTGGGACATTCTGTCATTGGGCTATACTTGGGCTACATCTGGGTGATATTTGGGCTACATTTGGGCTCTTTTGTCTCTGGTGGCCATCTTGGGAGACTGCATGTCAGAATTTTGTAATGAAATAGAAGAGGATTTGGGAAGTCACTCAAAATGTGCCCTAATTTTTCTTTCTGCAGCACTAATCATACTTTCTATGGCAAAATATACCCCCTCATTTTGTTCCTTTTTAAATTAAATGTTTTCAGACTTACCACTTTATTCCAATCAAGATGGCTTCTGGTGTGCCATACCTTTGTAATAAGTAAGACTGTTAGCGCTCTAGTTGTTGTTTAGAACACTCTAGGAGGCTGCAGTAGAACACAAAGGAATCAACTGACAGTCTCTGTCCTTGTTCGATGTACATGTTTTACTGAGAATGTCAGACTTCATTCTCACATGACTGAGAAAGATAATGTGAATTTACAGAAAATATGCTTTCAGTTTAGCTTATAGATCCCCTTCCAAAGCACTGTGGGAAAAGCATGAGACAATAGTTTTCTTTCAAACATGATTCATGATATCCCAGCAGAAGGCTTTTTCACATGGTAAAATCACCTTAGAACACACCACAATTCCTAAAATGAGTATGGTACCATCAACAAATGATTTATAATGTAACTAAAGTCCTAAAACCCTCTATTAACTACAATGCTTTTTAATGAGGTGCTATCCTGTATATTGGTCCCAAGATGGCTGCCAACACTTCTTGGATGAAGTGCTGACAGCCAATCGGATCTCACGATGAGATATGTTGTTAGGCTCCGCCCAGATATGTGTTTTTGAAGTTAATTTTCATAAAAACCACTGGAGCAATTTTCACCAAATATAGCAAAGGCACTTCTGCGTACCAGTCCCTACAATTTTGGTGTAATTTCGTTCAGCGGTTCGGGCTGTAGCCTTGTCAGAACGTCCTATGGAAATTAACATGGGGAAAACACGGGTTGGGACCCCCCTTTTTTCTCAGCCCCCACTTCACGAATCTCCCCGAAACTTTCAGGGAAGGAGCGCAGCGGAGCTGGGCAAAATTTTGGAAAATTAGACGCAAATTCCTCAACCGGCGCCAAAGTTATTCCCAATAGAATGTTGCGGATTTCCTATGGTAGCTAGGTCCTAACTATATATACCTACTGGCTATCGCCAGTAGGTTTTGTGTGTATATGTATATGTGTATATATATATATATATATATATATATATATATATATATATATATATATATATATATAATCTCCATCCATCCTTCCTTCCTTCCTTCCTTCCGGCGGTCGCCAGTAGGTATATATAGTTAGGATTTTTTCTCTATGGGTTTTTTGAAAATTCTATGTCTAATAACTTTGGCGTTTGTGGACGGAATTGGCTGAAATTTTCAGGAAAATGGCACATTTTGTTTCTGAGCAGCCCTTGAAAATTTGGGGGGGGTTCGTCCAGTGGGGGCCGAGAAAAAAGGGGGGTCCCAAAACGTGTTTTTAACATTGAGTTTTCCATAGGGCGGTTGGCCTCACTTTTAGCCCGAACGGCTGAATGGATTTGCACGAAACTTGGCAAAATTGTAGGGACTGGTAGCCCGATGTGCCTTTTGTAGGTCTCAATATATGTGCTCCAGTGGATTTTGAGAAATTAACGTTTAAAAAAAGATATATATCTGTAACAGCGGACCGGTTAGCGCTCTGGTTCGCGGACTTTTCGCGCAACGGAGCTTTGTGAAGCGAAGCTGATTGGTTCTCCGGCGTCTGTCAACATTCCAAACAGTCCGTAGCGGCCGCCATCTTGTCTCTCGGTAGGATCGAGAGACAAGAGGAGGTCAAAACAAAGGGGGAAATAACTATAAGGGGGCATAGTAGATCCTCGCTGACCCCCTAGGTTTGATGTGGAGGTTTTAAAAGGGCCCCGCGGGGCAAAAAAAAATAATAAAAATAATAATTGAACGGCTGAATGGATTTGCACGAAACTTGGCAAAATATTAGGGACTGGTAGCCCGATGTGCCTTTGCTAGGTCTCAATATATGTGCTCCAGTGGATTTTGAGAAATTAACGTTCAAAAAAAGATATATATCTGTAACAGCGCTCCGCTTCGCGTAACGGAGGTTTGCGAAGCTGATTGGTCATTCTGTCACTGGGCTATAGTTGGGCTACATCTGGCTGATATTTGGGCTACATTTGTTTTTTTGTGTGTCTGGCGGCCATCTTTGGGCTACATTGGGCTACATTGGGCTTCATTGGGCTACATTCGGCTAATTAGCAAATAGCTCATCGCAAACTAGGAATGGTAAAGAATCGCTATTTATTCCTTAAAGTTCGCTATTTAGGAAATGCAAATAACTTTGATGATACATATGGCGGTTCATCTCTAACAAGATAAGAAGCATAGGGATAGATTTATGATGACTGGCGCATCACCAGGGATGTGTTAGTCATTCTGTGCCGCTGTTCCGTCACCTATGGTGTGCTGCATTTACAATGCGGCGCATCACGGGGCAAAAACAGCACAGATGCGTGATGTATCTGTGCCGTAAAGGTGGCGCATTGCTGGAGTTGTATCGCAAGTGTGATGAAGGTCCAGCAAGGGTCGGGGGTGCCCCTGTCGCAGGGTTTCTGTTCTCACACAGAACTGTGGACAGAGGATTGGAACCTCGGCGAATTAGGGTGTCCCAAAACTCACGTTAGTAATCAAAAACTATTTAGCAAGCTAGGTACAGTGTCACATTGGATATAACAAACTCTCAATGTTTAGACAATCCATAATATGAACTTATAGTACCTCAGGATACGTGGAACTCATGAACAGTCGGTCGTTATATATTTCTTAGAAACCAGAACATGGAGTTAAGAAGAACACATGTGTATTTGAAATGTTTATTTACTAATGCCGTCTTCTCAGGCGTAGTACCTTAGATAATAAAAGTACACATATTATCAGTAGCAAAATTACCAGCATAGTTACTAGTACATAAAAAGTGAATGGTGATAGTATGTTAACATGCTGTAAATGAATAAGAGTTAGCAACACTTATAAGCAGCCGCGGGCCGTGGAGGGAGTTACGGTGAGGCAGGGAGGCGGGGAGGGGGAGAAGCAGGGTGGAGAATACAAGTACACATATTATCAGTAGCAAAATTACCAGCATAGTTACTAGTACATAAAAAGCGAATGGTGACAGTATGTTAACATGCTGTAAATGAATAAGAGTTAGCAACACTTATAAGCAGCCGCGGGCCGTGGAGGGAGTTACGGTGGGGCAGGGGGAGGGGGAGGGGCAAGGTAGAGAGGGCTCCACCCTGCTTCTCCCCCTCCCCGCCTCCCTGCCTCACCGTAACTCCCTCCACGGCCCGCGGCTGCTTATATCTCACCCTCCCTAATACACATATTATATTATTTGCTAAGAAGGTCTCTTTGTGTTGGTTTAGGGCGTGCCCATACTTTAGTGTCTTAGATTTGAAGGAATCACATCAGCATACACCAGCTCTCTCTTCATGTGAACCGCATCAACTGTTGTGTATGTGTGTTCGGCAAAGCAATATAAAACCCGCCTCATGCCCAGAATTGGCAGAAGTTGCACTTATGTTATGAGTATGAAGTCGTGGAGATCAGACCTCATAACAATTCTGTATCGTGTTGTTCTTGAAACTTTAGCACTCGCTGTACAGATATAGTTTAACAAGTAAAGCAGATAGTAGACCAATAACATATTATTCTCATGTAAACCACGATGAACTACTAGGTGGAAAGCTAAAGCAACAACTAAATGTCGTGTGCAGAAGTTGCAAAAAAGGAAAAATGGCGTTTAAACCGGTAATGAGCCCATGCTAACTTAACACGGTGTAAAGATATCCAGGACCTAGATGACACCTCCTCATGACCTGGAAACGAACTGAATAAGATAATAGAAGTGCCATCTCATGAGAGCAGATTGCAAGTTTATATGTGGACGGTCCGCAAGGTAAAGCATTAAAAACTAGGAAAATTCAATGCTAAAGAAAAATAAAACAGCCAAGTACTTTATCGAGTCTTAAGCCAATAGGCAAGGTAAATAATAAAAACTTGACAATTAAGTCAATGAATTGTCAATGAAATGCTAGTACTCAGCATATGAAACATGAAAAAGGTCTATGACATAACTGTGTATGCAAAATAAGCTGCAACAGCCTCCAACAGGAAGTCACCGTCTTCATCCGAAAACAGTTCAGCCATCCAATTTAAAAGCGGAAAAGAACATACGTGCTCTCCCAGCACCGGATTCTCTATCACCATCAGAGGACAGCTCGGTGGGTTTTCAAGAAAGCTGTGTTCCAAGAAAGACTGTGCTGCCGCCAGTAAATTCCAGGGACCAAGTAGTCCATGCATCAATGCCACAGCCATAATCCTTTCGCCAGGACAAATCAACTCGTGAGTAATGATAGGAGTCATCAGCTGATTAAAGTCGACGTCAGGAGAAACCGGTCCGCAGAGACACAAATCAATGGCCCAATCGAAATCACAGGTCAGGCAGTGAAATACAGGCTGGACACAGGTGAAGTAGGAGAACCGAAAAGATAATCCATATGCCGTGCTTAATATCGCCAACGGCATTGTGCCATAATATTCTAGCATGCGATTGCGGAACAGTGTCAGCAGCTGCAGGGTGGGAGGTTGCATAGGAGGGACATCCATATTTAAAAATGTAAAAAAGCACAAGAGCGTCCGCTGGTAATGCAAGTAAAAATGCAATCCACGAACCAGAGTGGAGAAAATGGAATGAAAGGGAGCAGGGATGACTCCAAAGATTTTCTCAAATGAAGTCACGAGACCACTGGTAACAACTTTAAAAAAGTGTGCCAGGGATTTTGTGGAGGATGCGTTAAAGATAGTCGGAAACATGTTGCTGAAATTGAAAGGCAAACCTGTGTACGGGTGTTCGCTATGTGAAGTACGAAAGTTTCACGGGCCGAACTCAAGGCCACCTCTCTCTGAGACAAAAGAGCTCTTATTCTTGTCATGCCGTTGAAACGTGTCCCAAGGTTGGTATTTGTGGCCAGATTGAAAACTCCCTATGTTCATGTGTGGGAGGAAATAGAACATTTCTGCAGCAAATAACCCGTTCACTTACTGTTACGATAAAAGGAATACTTTTAATTAACTCAGAACAATCTTCATTATTGAGCATCAAATAACTACCATTTTCCAACAACTTGAACGTGGGGATGATAGCAGGAACTGGCGTGCCTTGCAACACGCAAGCCATATTTGGTCGGTGTTTGTTGCATGAATCGTGTAACTGTATGTGCCTACACATTAGTGAATGATCTGGCGTCTCAGTGCATTCCTCTCCATTCAGATAAACTTCTTGATCATCTTTGAAACATCTGTATGTGTATGGAAGCGACCAGACCTCATGAACAAAAGCACTACCTAAAGGTTCATAAAGACCTATTGGTATATATTTCATACAATTTGAAAACTTATATAAAGCAAAAGGCAGCGTTATTAAACCGTGGATAAGGCATGTTGCCAAAAAACCCGCAATCCTCTGCTGATGATGTCACTGAGCATGTCATGAATGATGTAATATGTGACATCATCAGTAGTGGATTATGGGTAATAGTATCTCTAGTTTACTCCCCTATAGCTGTCTTTCTTTTAACATAAGTGTGTGTTTCCTTCCCTTATACTTACTGTTTTTGGTTCGCTTCCAGTTCGCGTACCAGCGAGCGAACTAGGAAGCGAACTAAGAGAAATAGAGGTTGGCACAGTTCCAAATATTGTACCAATTTTTTAATAACGGGGAGGTAGTTCTGAAAAGAACTTTTTTTTTTATTTTTCTGAACATTTTTTTAATGTTTTTGAATTTTTCGGAACAGTTTTATATTTTTTTGGGTTTTTCTTGGAGGGGGGCAATGAAAACGATTCATTGTAAAGGGCTCAACAGGAGCAACAAAACAAAAAAAAGAAGTATTTATTATTTTGGGCGTTTCGGACAAACTTGCATATGATAGTCAATAGCTCTGTTGATCAGAGTGATGCTTCTTTCTCCGTAGGAAATGAATCCATCGCAAAATACGCAGGTGTGTTTTACTTCACCAAATCTCATTTGTATATTTGGCACCATCTCCCTGCCCTCTGGTCCCGTTACTTCCGGTACAACAGATCTTCTGGCCATAATAGGGAGATTATCTAGGTCGTTCCGAAACTGTGCAGCACTGTAGTTGTTAGGATGCCACCTAGTCATATGGCGATGCATTGTGTAGTTTCCGAAACTGTATTTTTTGTCGGTCCCTCTGGACAGTCTATCTTGACATATAAGGCAAGTTACGTATCTTGCATTTACTTTTTTCTGACCTTTGGGAATTTTAAAAAATTGCCAAATGAAGTTTTCTTTCCGGTGAGACGTCTTGGGCTGCTCAGGCAAAAACTGCCTCTCTTCGTGCTCGTCCTCCTGTTCCTCTTCTTCTTCTTCTTGTTGAATTACAACTTGAGCAGGTGGTCCACTCTTCCTTGGATGTGGTGGAGGTGGTGGGGAAGCACCAGCTGAAGCTACTAAAGAAGCCATTGCTCAGTGATCACAAAGGGTCTTTCTCTCACAATGATGAAAGTCAGAGTGAGGAAAGAAGGAGGGATTTTCATCATTTGGGAAAAACAAGAGTTCTCAACCAATCAAAAGTGTTCATTTTAGATTATATGACCTAGTCTTACATCATTAGGAAACCAAAAGTGAAATGAACCAATGAAAAGTGTTATTACCAAGTCACATGACTTGCTGTGTTTACGTTAAGCGCTTTGCAGGGCCTCCCGGTTTGCTTCCAGAAACCTGCGCTTTGGCACTCGCTTCGCGTACCAGTTCGCTAACGTAGCACGTCATATGACGTATCACGCGACAACGTGGAACGTCATGCGGACGGGAGGCGTCACGATGTTGTTTTCTAACGCGGCACTTGCGGTAAAGAAACGTTTACCGGCTCGCGGTCTATTTCGCGGCATCAAGGTCAGCTAACGGGAAGCTTCCCGATTCGCGAAGCGGGAACGAAGAAAAAAAAATATTTTAAAAAAAAATTATTCATAAACATATAAAATATATTTTTGGATTTAAAGAAGAATACATTTTACAGCTACAGATATTAGCTGTTAAAAAAACAATGAAATTCACAGAAAAAACCATAGGTTATAGACCATATATAGTTAGGAATTAGCATTTACAAAACCTTGAAAATTCACTGAAAAAACCATAGGTTATAGACCATATATAGTTAGGAATTAGCATTTAGAAAACCTTATTTCACTCACACAAAACCATTGAAATTCCATATATAGTTAGTTGCACTAACTATATATCGCGCACCCGCAATCCACTGCTGATGATGTCACATATTACATCATTCATGACATGGTCAGTGACATCACTGATGACATCACTGATGACAACATCCAGTGATTATGTGTTTCTGTAAAGTTTAAATATGTTTTACATATTGAAGAATGAGTGGATGTATAAGTGTCTGAATGAAGGTTTTAGTAGGTGCGTGATTGACTGTATGAGTGAGTGATTAAATGCGTCTTACTAAATGCACGGGTTAGTGACTAAACTGTCTGAAAGTGTGCATCAGTATGTCTGTTGTTGTGCAAGCTGCTGCATGTGTTGATCAGTAGCTATATAAGTAGCTATATGGGTTATTGATTGGTTGCACAAGTATTTGTATGGGAGACTGAGTGTGTGTATGGCTGGCTGGGAGGTGTGTGACTCTGTGCAGATCAATGTGTACTTGTATCAGTGATTCTATAAGAGAGTAAGTATGTGTTAGTATATGTTTGAAAATGTAAGGTACTCTATGTTTAACTGTGTAGATTAGAAAATGGAAGTGTGATTGATTCTTTACAGGACTGACTAGGTGTGTGAGTAACTCCATGGATGAGTGGCAGAGTGTGAGTGTCTGTATAGGTGTATGAGTGCATATGATAGTGTTGTAAAGATGAGTGATTGTATGTATGAATGATTGTATGGGTGAATGAGTGAATGTGTGTGTAGACGTAGGAATCAGTGAATGCGTATGTAGTAACTAGTATTGGTGTGTCAATGGTTTCAAAAATTATACTCTGTATTTAACACTGGGTGTAACAGAGGTTATATTAAAGTTGAGGAGATGCATTGTATTGTCACATTAATGATATCATCATTGATGTGACCATTGATGTCAAAAGAGATATCATCAGTGATGTCATTTGAGATGTCATCAGTGATGTCACTGACCATGTCATGAATGATGTAATATGTGACATCATCAGCAGTGGATTGCGGGTGCGCGAAATATAGTTAGTACAACTAACTATATAGGAGCAATTTCAATGGTTTTGTATGAGTGAAATGTCCAGCTAACCATAACACCCCTAAAACTTATAGTTTTTTGAGTGAATTTTAAAGGTTTTTTAAATGCTAATTCCTAACTATATAAGGCCTGAAACCTATGGTTTTTTCAGTGACTTTGCAAGGTTTTTTAAATGCTAATTCCTAACTATATAAGGCCTGAAACCTATGTTTTTTTCAGTGAATTTCAAAGTTTTTTTTAATGCTAATTCCTAACTATATAAGACCTGAAAGCCCACCAGGAATCTCCAGTATGCGCCAGGGGACTGCATTGCAGAGGTGTAATGAGGCTATGCCCCTTGTTACACCTCTCTGCAACGCAGCCCCCTGCCGCGTTTGCAGAGGGGGAACTAATTCTCCTTGCATACTGGGGGTCCCTGGGGGCCAACTAGCCCACCAGGAGCCTCCAGTATGCGCCAGGGGGCTGCATTGCAGAGAGGTGTAATGAGGCCACACCTTTTTTACACCTCTCTGCAACGCAGCCCCCGTGCATGTTTGAAGAGGGGGGAACTAATTCCCCTTGCATACTGGGGGTCCCTGGGGGCCAACTAGCCCACCTGGAACCTCCAGTATGCGCCAGGGGGCTGCATTGCACAGAGGTGTAATGAGGCTATGCCTCTTTTTACACCTCTCTGCAACGCAGGCCACTGGCGCGTTTGCAGAGGGGGGACTAATTCCCCTTGCATACTGGGGGTCCCTGGGTCATATCTCCCCAAACGCCGAAATTCCGAACGATTGAAAATGACTTTTCTTGAGAAACATTTGGATTTGGATTATCATGTCCTATACTTTGGAATTTTTGAAAGACTGACTTTGAGGATGCTATAAATTACTCAAGTCTGCCCGAATTGTGTGGGTAAAATTGATACCTAGTCACTTTGAATAAGAATGTACTTGCGTCTCGTCTAACATTTGGAAGAAATATCTAGTTATATGACAACAGGATACCGACATAACTTGAAGGAAATGAGAATGCCCTGAAGTTCTGTTGTACAGAACGAAACGCATCAGCTGGCTGTGGTACATAAACTTAAGGGAAATAAAAGCATTTGAATATACACCAAGATTCAGCGCTTCAATAAGGACTCTAAGTGATATGATTTGATTGGACTTATTGTGCAAGTGGTGCTGTGCCAAACTTTGGAATATTCTCCACTACGCTCTACTACTTACTCTCTACTACTCCACTACTCTCTAATACTCACTCTCTACTACTCATTTGCTACTACTCACTCTCTACTACTCACTCTACTACTCACTCTCTACTACTCACTCTCTACTACTCACTCTCTACTACTCTCTCTACTACTCACTCTCTACTACTCTCTACTACTCTCTACTGCTCTCTACTGCTCTCTACTGCTCTCTACTACTCTCTACTGCTCTCTACTGCTCTCTACTGCTCTCTACTGCTCTCTACTGCTCTCTACTGCTCTCTCCTGCTCTCTCCTGCTCTCTCCTGCTCTCTCCTGCTCTCTCCTGCTCTCTCCTGCTCTCTCCTGCTCTCTCCTGCTCTCTCCTGCTCTCTCCTGCTCTCTCCTGCTCTCTCCTGCTCTCTCCTGCTCTCTCCTGCTCTCTCCTGCTCTCTCCTGCTCTCTCCTGCTCTCTCCTGCTCTCTCCTGCTCTCTCCTGCTCTCTCCTGCTCTCTCCTGCTCTCTCCTGCTCTCTCCTGCTCTCTCCTGCTCTCTCCTGCTCTCTCCTGCTCTCTCCTGCTCTCTCCTGCTCTCTCCTGCTCTCTCCTGCTCTCTCCTGCTCTCTCCTGCTCTCTCCTGCTCTCTCCTGCTCTCTCCTACTCTCTACTACTCTCTCCTACTCTCTACTACTCTCTACTACTCACTCTCTACTCTATTACTCACTCTCTTCTCTCTACCTCTCTCTACTTCTTTCTCTACTAGTCTCTACCACTCTACCTCTCTCTGCACGCATATACACATATATATGCATATATATGCATATGCATTTATGTAAGTGTGTGTATATATATAAATATATTCGCTCCACCACTCTTCCAAATTTTGAAGAAAAACGAGACCCCCAGAGCTGCAAATCGAAGATTTATTTGGCAGATGAAAAAGTTTCCACGACGCGTTTCGCCATTACGGCTTGGTCACGCTCGACTCGTGGTGTTGACAGCCATTTTTAAAACCCAACACCCGCAAGACCGCGTGACTTTTTTTACCAGCACTGGTGGGAAGATATATATATATATATATATATATATATATATATATATATATATTCTGCATATCTATATAAATGCATGCATACATATATGCATACATATGCATGTTATTTACATGAAAGTTTTAAAAACACTAATCAAAGCAAAGCTAAAAAGCCACCTCATTACAAACAGAATGGCTTTAACTTAAATGAGGGCGAGATCTATTGCATTTTCAATGCTTGTTTACTTTGGTTCCATCAAGAAGGCATTCAGATGTGTCACACATTTGCCATAAATTCTGAATGTTAGCACTCTAGTTGCTCATTAGATCACTGTAGTAAAGCTACTGCTCGCCAGGGAAGTCTGCTGCTAATCATACTTTCTATTTCTATGGCAAAATGAACCCCCTCATTTTGTTCCTTTTTAAATTAAATGTTTTCAGACTTACCACTTCATTCCAATCAAGATGGCTTCTGGTGTGCCATACTTTTGTCATAAGTAAGACTGTTAGCGCTCTAGTTGTTCTTTAGAACACTCTGGGACATTCTGTCATTGGGCTATACTTGGGCTACATCTGGGTGATATTTGGGCTACATTTGGGCTCTTTTGTCTCTGGTGGCCATCTTGGGAGACTGCATGTCAGAATTTTGTAATGAAATAGAAGAGGATTTGGGAAGTCACTCAAAATGTGCCCTAATTTTTCTTTCTGCAGCACTAATCATACTTTCTATGGCAAAATATACCCCCTCATTTTGTTCCTTTTTAAATTAAATGTTTTCAGACTTACCACTTTATTCCAATCAAGATGGCTTCTGGTGTGCCATACCTTTGTAATAAGTAAGACTGTTAGCGCTCTAGTTGTTGTTTAGAACACTCTAGGAGGCTGCAGTAGAACACAAAGGAATCAACTGACAGTCTCTGTCCTTGTTCGATGTACATGTTTTACTGAGAATGTCAGACTTCATTCTCACATGACTGAGAAAGATAATGTGAATTTACAGAAAATATGCTTTCAGTTTAGCTTATAGATCCCCTTCCAAAGCACTGTGGGAAAAGCATGAGACAATAGTTTTCTTTCAAACATGATTCATGATATCCCAGCAGAAGGCTTTTTCACATGGTAAAATCACCTTAGAACACACCACAATTCCTAAAATGAGTATGGTACCATCAACAAATGATTTATAATGTAACTAAAGTCCTAAAACCCTCTATTAACTACAATGCTTTTTAATGAGGTGCTATCCTGTATATTGGTCCCAAGATGGCTGCCAACACTTCTTGGATGAAGTGCTGACAGCCAATCGGATCTCACGATGAGATATGTTGTTAGGCTCCGCCCAGATATGTGTTTTTGAAGTTAATTTTCATAAAAACCACTGGAGCAATTTTCACCAAATATAGCAAAGGCACTTCTGCGTACCAGTCCCTACAATTTTGGTGTAATTTCGTTCAGCGGTTCGGGCTGTAGCCTTGTCAGAACGTCCTATGGAAATTAACATGGGGAAAACACGGGTTGGGACCCCCCTTTTTTCTCAGCCCCCACTTCACGAATCTCCCCGAAACTTTCAGGGAAGGAGCGCAGCGGAGCTGGGCAAAATTTTGGAAAATTAGACGCAAATTCCTCAACCGGCGCCAAAGTTATTCCCAATAGAATGTTGCGGATTTCCTATGGTAGCTAGGTCCTAACTATATATACCTACTGGTTTGTGTATATATATATATATATATATATATATATATATATATATATATATATATATATATATATATATATATATATATATATATATATATATATATATATATATATATATATATATATATATATATATATATATATATATGTAAAATTGGAACCAGTAAAAAAAAAAAAAAAGCATTGAGGAACCTAATGGCAATACAATGTACATTGACCAACAAATCACCTGCACGTCCAAAAACGTGGTATATGTAATTGAATGCAGATGTGGGATCAAGTATATAGGCAGTACCACCTGCATTTTAAAAAAGAGGATCCTGGAACATATCAGGGCAGTGAAGAACAAAAACATGTTATATGCCACGGCAAAACATATAAACGCCTGCCAGGAAGGAGACTGGAGAACAATGAGATTTTATGGATTGAGAATGTTGACTAAAATGGAGAGCGGAGGTGACACAGTTCGAAAATTGCGACAAATTGAGTCCCGCCTAATCATCCGATTACGAACAAAAATACCGAGAGGCATGAACTTTGGGGAGGACCTCTACATACATTTAGAGTGACTTTGATAGTACCAGCTGAAATGTTCAAAATCAAGTAGGGTACTATACCCGTCAACGAATCCGACAGTAACTGGGAACTATTCCAACTATGAACTTTAATAATCTAGTCTGCCCATGTGATAAAACATGTAGCAAAATTTACTAATAAGAGCACAAAATGTGATAACACACCAGTCTTTCTTTTATTGTTTGAAATTTTGTAAATAATTGTTTCCGAACTACATATCCCATAATGCCACCTAAGGCTAAGATGGGCTAGTATTAAAAAGGAAAATGGTAGAAGGACTAACTGACCGTGAGCAAAGCCTTGTGTGGCTGAAACGCGTTGGTGGGGTGAAGCTCTGATTAAAAGGCTTCAATAAGTAATCTGGTTGTGCCGCTCCTTTTGTGACGAAAAAAAAAATATATATATATATATCCCCAACTCCAGTTCTCCTTTCATCATGAATACCAACACATGGACTCTGGTCTACATTTATAAAAGATTCTCTTTTATTGTTTCGGTATCTTAGTACTGCGTTTCGCTTGTGTCCACGGGCTTGCTCCCACCAACGCAATTGCCATTACTCCATTTAAAAAACTGCAAGTATCCGGTCAGGTGGTTCGCTGTTTCCAATGCAATGGAAAACGGACTACATCACACATCGTGTCAAATTCAAGGAAACAGTTGCTGTGCACAAGAATTTTGAGACCGTTTAAAACGTTACACCTTCTTGTTTTAAGTTTGCTTTGCTGTCTAAATATGTGGCATAACACAAAAATAATGTTTATGTTTTCGGGTGGTTTTCCCATAATAATCATTTTTGTTCAGCCAAGATTTGATGACAAGTGCCTTATTTTATCCAACAACTTGTTAGAGTTCCTTAAAATACTACAATGTTCAAAACTGGCAATGGGCATATGGTGCAATTATCATTTTGTTAAAATTCATAATAAAATTCATTTGGGTTTATAGATATTTGCACCACTAAAGACCTCTATAAAAATATATTCTTTGAGGACAATTTCATACATGTTCAATGACCTGTTCCGTTTGGATAGAGTGCCAGTGCACCATGCGTTAATGATTTGGATTTTCATGACTTCAGAGAGATTGTCCTTCTACATAATAAAGCCGATAAGAATTTCATAAGTAAATAAAACATTATTCAAATATACGGTCTATCTCTAAAGTGCTAGTGCAATGTGCAAAAGTGCAATGTGCAAATATTATCAATACAGTACATTAAATGACAATTCAGTGCATGGTATGAAAATATGTATGTATGTGTGTATATGTATGTGTATATATGTATGTGTGTATATATATATATATATATATATGTGTTCTGCGCTCCGCTTTCCACCTTAGGTGACTGCTGCACTCTTCGTGACGGTGCACCCGTGCATGGAGGCGGATCCATGTAAAACATGACTCTCCGTTCCAAAGGAAACACTCTGCACTCACAGGGCCACTTCCAAATAATTTATTAGCGAGGACACGTTTCGGCGTTTAGCCTTCTTCTAGCTCGCATATGAATAAAACCGCACTGACGTGTGCCGGTATTTAAAACTGGTAATGTGATTTAATTGGATGCAACATATTGAAGGTAAAAGAGGGCTGCTCGGTCTCTGACTGTTGTCATAAATGCTGAATCGTGTCCTTGCGATTAAATTATTTGGAAGGGGCCCGTGAGTGCAGCGTGTTTCCTTTGGAACTGAGCAGATATATATCTATATCTATCCAATACAAAGATGACGACGCCGTTTGCAATTTTTCAATCTTTATTTTCCGCCGCTACCAAACGCGTTTCAACTGACAAGCAGTCTTGCTCACTGGTAAAAAGATTTCAAAACGCGGGCATTTTTTTTTTTGTAATATTTTTATTTGCATTTTTTTTTAGGAACAATATTACAATTACCTCCTCATCGATCAACATCCCCGGTCTTCCAACCCTCCACCCCCTTCGCCATATGTCTAGTAAAAATAGTGCAATCTGTTTTTCAATCCATCTCAATGCTTCTATTTCCATCATGGTCCATATCGCAGTGTCTTGTTTCCTCCTGATCTTTATATACCCTAAAAGAGCCCTAGCCCTAATAGCCCTCTTACAGTCCCCCCATCAAGGCCATGGGATTTTCTCCATTTATTCCAGACTCTTACAAATTTCTTGGGACAGCCTCTCGCCTTATATGTGACCCTTTCTGCCGTAATATAGAGGTCCATACCTCTCCTCAATTCCTCAATCTGTGGTGTCGTGCTCGCCCCCCAGTATTTCGCAACATCTCTTAGCCACCACCAAGGCCAGGACCAGGAATATCAGTAGTGGGCGCGCCAAATCTATATCATTAGTCATGCCTAGTAGGACTAGCCTGGGGTCCATGTGCAAAGGGGATTCCAGTACCGCTACCAATTCTTTCAGTATCCCCTCCCAGTATGTTTGTATCCTTGGGCAGGACCAGATTATATGGAAAAAAACTCCCTCTTCCTGGCCGCATCTGAGGCAGTTCGTATCTCCTATCTTCCCCATTTTGTATAGTCGTACCCTATCAAAGTAAGTGATATGCAGTACATTAAATTGTATGAGTCTCAGCCGGGACTTAATGGCCACCTCCCTCGGATGCATAAGCACTGTGTCCCAATCTACCAAATCCATCTCTTCTACATCTCCCTCCCATTTAGCTCTAAGAGTGTCCAGACCATCCGGCATGTTATTCATAATAGTCCTGTATGTGAGTGATACTGCCCTTTCAGGTATGTGTTCTTGTAGTAGCCTACCCTCCAGGGGGGCATACTCGGGAAGGGTACCCTCTGGTATCCCCTCTGCCCGCCAGGCACGACGCTACTGAGCATACTTTAAGTATTGCGTGGGGAGCAGTCCAAATTCTGTCCTCATAGCCTGGAATGATTTTAAGCCGCCTCCTACAGTCACGTCCCCTATGGTTGATATACCTATATCGTCCCATTTCTTGAATCCTTTCGATTTATTCAGTTCCCTCAGCCAGGTACAATGCCATAGTGGCGTTTGTCTAGTGAGCTTTTGCTCCCACCCTATGGTCCTGGTCGCCCTATTCCAAATTATCAGCATCAGTCTAGTGGCCGGCAATAGCCGACCCTTCCCTTGACCCCCATATTAATAGTAGGTATATGGATGGTTACCCATAGCACTCTTTTCCAGGGCATATGTGGGGTGAGTGGCCGAGGCATGGACCCAATCGTTTATCGTTATCAGGTGCTCTGGCCAGTAGTAAGCCTCAACATTGGGGAGAGAAATCCCTCCGCTATATTGGTGTCTCTGCAGGGTCAACAATGCTATTCTAGGCTGTTTACCTAGCCACAAAAAGGAGGGGACTTCTGAATTTATATCTAGGAACACCCGTCTTGGGAGAGGGTAGTATTCGTTTTGGAACGCATATAGGAGTTTAGGTAGCATCACCATTTTAACATGGCCGCGCGACCCAGAAGCGTCAAGGGCAGTAGCCTCCATCTGGTCGAGTCTTCTACAAAGTTGCGCACTACCCGCCTGACATTTCTATCGCACAAGTGTTTCCTGTCCATTGTGACAAACACTCCAAGGTAAGGTGGAGAAGTGTGGCTCAGGGGTTAGAGGCGGCAGACCCGGAATCTGAGATCGGTCCTGGACCAGGGTTCAATTCCCCGCCCCGGCGGGTCTTGGGCTAAAAATTCCACGGACTCGATAATTCTCACCCCGGTGCCTCCTCGACTCACGGGTTCACACTCTGCGACTCTGGGCAACAGCTTGCTTAATCTCCACAACGGCCCCTCGTGGCGGGATGCCTGACTTTCACCTTGTGGATACCCTGCTATCTCACAGGGGAATATCAGGAAGGGTTCCCTAAGCAAGCGCCGGGACACCTGCTTTGCGGGTAGCTGTGCGCTATATAAGCTCAACTACATTTACATTTACATTTACGAACCCCTCCACTGTCATCTGTAGCCTGCCCGGGAGGTTCGTCCACTGTTCCCTGCCACTAGGGTCATATATGACCGATGCCAATTAATCTTATATCCCGAGTGCGCTCCATAGCGTTCTAGCTCTGAGAAGAGCACCGGTATCGTTGTCTCCGGATGTGTAACATATAGTAGGACATCGTCCGCGTGTAATGATATTTTTTCCTCTGCCACCTCTCGGGGGGCCTACCTTGAAACCTCTGATCTCCGGGTGTTGTCGAACCACCGCTGCCAGCACTTCTATTGTCAGCGTGAAAAGCAATGGGGACAGAGGGCACCCCTGTCTTGTTCGCCTCTGTACTTGGAAATCCTGTGACAGAACCCCATATCCACTGCCTGAATTGCGGGCCAAAACCTAAGCGGACCAGAACACCTTCCAGGAATGTCCAGTGCACAGCGTCAAACGCTTTTTCCGTGTCAAGCGAATGAACCAGTGGGGGTCCCGCCGTGTACCTACCTCCTGCAGCCAGTTATGAGTCCTTCGTAGATTAAATCTGGTGGCCCTACCCGGCAGGAACCCAGTCTGGTCCAGATGGACCAAGTCCGGGATCACCCTTCGCAGTCTAAGTGCTAATACAGTTGCCAATAGTTTGACTTCGATGTTCAATAGAGATATGGGCCGATAAGAGGAGCAATCCTCTGGCGGCTTGCCCTCTTTGACTATTGGGATAATCGTGGCCATGCGCAGGTCTGGAGGGAGTTTTCCTGTTTGTGCCGCGTCCTCAAACAGCCCAAGTAGGTGGTGGGCCAGGTGGTCTTTTGTTTTTTTGAAGAACTCTGCCGGGAATCCATTCGGGCCTGGGACTTTCCCCCCACGTAACTTAGCTATGGCCTTCTTAACTTCTTCGAGTGTAAGTGGGGTTTCTAAATCTTGTATGTCTGCGTCTGCCAGTCCCGGGAGCTCTATGTGCTCCATATAGGACATAGCCTCCTCCTGCGTTGCCAGCTCTCTCCCTGCATAGAATTGTCGGTAATGCGTAGCAAATGCCTCCGCAAACTGGCCATCTGTCACTGCGAGGTTCCACGGTCGTCTCTAACTTGATCAATCCACCGCGCGCCCTTCTCTTTCCTACTTAGCCAGGCCAGCAATTTGCCAGACTTGTCCCCCACATCGTACAGGCGATGTAGCGTTGCCATTGCCTGTGTTTTGGCCTCTCTCGTCATCACGTCTCTATAGTGTCTTTGCGCATCAGTTAGTTTCCGAAACGTCGTCAAGTCTCTGCTATCCTGATAATCCCTTTCCAGTGCCAGTATCTGGGTCTCCATCATCTCCAGCTCTCTGGGTGTCCCGATTCCTCTCTGCCAGTCTATTCTGGGCTCTATCTCTCATGACCGCCTTAAAGGAAAACGCGGCCATTTTTAAAGTGCATGACGTGCATTTGATTAAAACTACAACTGTGACTCACATGAAAACAGACTTGTAGTTTTTAACATGTCGACCGTGTTACACATAAAATGTAATTTCATTCAAAATTAATTGCCACTATGTTACAACGTTAATCTGCACTCTGTAAACATTTGGGCAACATTTTGAAACAAGGTTAACATCAGAATTTGTATATCAAACTAAGTTGCTCTTTGTGTGAGGACTAAAGGCTCACTTGAGCAAGATTAGTAACCTAATGTTTAGGAGTTGTCAAAACTCACTGGAGCTTGAAACCTAAAGCGCATGTGAATGCGATTGACGTAACAGAGTCAACAAAGCTCACTCGAGCATGAAGTGGAGCACAAGTGCAACATATGGAATTGAATGTTAACTTGTTTAAATGTTTACAAAGTGCAGATTAACAGTAAAAATGGGCGCGTTTTGAAATCTTTTTAACAGTGAGCAAGACTGCTTGTCAGTCGCAACGCTGCGGAAAATAAAGATTGAAAAATTGCACACAGTGCCGTCATCTTTGTATTGGATATTGCGAGACTCGATGAGTCTGTTCGACAACGCAACTCTAATTTTGATGGGCAAGGAAGGCTCGCCGTGCAAAAAAAATAACTTATATATATATATATATATATATATTGTTGGAAATGGGATCCCCGGCTGGCCAGGGCTTTCGCCAAAGTCAGTCAGAGACCACCACACCCAAGTCAGGGCAAGGGAGTTACACGCCAAGATAACCCCTACTCACCCTCTAGGTAACGTGGCGCGAGCAGCAAGGCTAAACTTGGAGGCGATGTAAGTTAAGTATTTGCGCACGCACCCCAGCAACAACAACCAAAGGCCCACCACAAAGGAAACTCCACACAAGGTTATATAAAAATAGCCTTTGTATTACACCAAAACACATTAGATAAAACACACACTTTACAATGTGCCAGAGGCACGGGCAGAATTTACAGGGGATATGTACAAGACAGGGCCACCTGGACCACTGTCAGGAATCAGAAGTAGCACTTTCAGAAATAGCACTTAGTACATAGAATATAGCACAAAATAGCACACAACCAGTAATCACTGGTAACCAGGACCTCACTAGCACCACCTGTACTAGGGAGAAAACAACCACCTATGTATTACAATACCTGTAGGGGTGTAAGAGGAAAACACATGATGCAATGCATAACATTCATTCAGAGGTGTAAAGAGGAAAACACATGATGCATCACAATACATTCAGAGGTGTAAAGAAATAACATTGCGCAAAACTTAGATCAGTCACCACCTGTGACTGTCCCTGTGTCCCAATGTCAGGGCCTAAACGTCGCAGTTGCCCACAAAGTGCTGGGCAACTGGTGCAGGGAAAGTTAGGGCAACGTTGGAGCCTCTCTGGGCTCAAGAACCACCACTGTGGCACTGCGGAGCCTCGCTGGGCTCCTGGACAAGTAAGGGGGCTGCTGAGCCTCTCTCAGGCCCTTCTTTCCAGGACCACTGGGCCCCAGAGCCTCTCAGGGCTCTCAAAACGAAAATGGGCAATGAGCCTTTCTCAGGGCTCTCACAAAACCAGCAGGCCCCCTAGAGCCTCTCTGGGCTCGGTAAACAAATAGCGCCTCGAGCCTCTCTGGCTCTAGTTGGAGTCCCCCTCTTGGGGACTCGAATTGCCCAGAAATGCCCCCTAAGAGCCTCTCTGGCTCTGAAACACAATGGTGGGGCTCACGAGCCTCTCTGGGCTCTGCAAAGCAACTGGTGCCCCCGGGGCACCTCGTGGCTCCAAGAAAAGGCTCCCACTCGTTGGAGTCGCTCCCGGGGGACTCGGGATCAAGGGAGGCCCCACGGGCCTCTCAGCACTAAGGCCTGCACGGGAGGGGCGGGGCGGGCACCGGCAATGTGCCCCGACACCCCCCTCTCCTTTGGATGCACTCACCGGGTTCCCGCCGTCGCGCTGGGTCTCGGCGGCGTCTCTGCTCCGCCGGCGCTTCCCCTCTCCCCGGGGCTCTCCTCACTTTCCTGGAGCCTCGGGGGGGACAGGTGCCGGCTTCTTCTTCTCGCGCTGCTCCTCGCTGGGTCTCTCTCCTCCTGGGGGCCGGGGCAGGACGGGACTTCCTGTTGTCCCGCTACAGCCTGCCTGACTTCCGGTGACTGGGGGCCGCCAATGGCAGCGCGGCCCTCGGTCGGGAGGCGGGCCCTCGAGGCAAACTCCGGGCAGCGGCGGTGAACCCTCCAATTTAGATAGCAGGCGAGGTGGGCTCTCGCTATGGCCACGACAATAGCGGCACAGTCCCTGGCGAGGTGGGCACTCGCCAGGGGCTTCCAAATTGGCAAATAGAGCAGGAAAAAGCACCCAGAGCGCTCTCAAGCGCCAAATGAAATTTAAAGCGCTCCCTGCGCTCAAATGGCAATTTCAAGCGCTATTAAGCGCTGGGTCACAGCAAAGCGCCCTCAAGCGCCAAAAGTCAATAAAAAGCGCTCCCAGGCGCTAGGGGCTAATAAGCCCAGCAGAAGTCCTCCTTGGTAGGCAGGGGGGCAAGGCTGGGCCCAGAGCCAGCACACTGGGTCTCCAGGCAGGGAGACACCCCAAGTGGCGGTCCTCTGGCCCAGCAGCAGCAACAGCAGCCCCCTCAGGATCCTGGAAGAGAACCCCTTCAGTGGGGACACAGCCCCATTTTTATACAGTGCATTCCTTTGTTCAAGGGTGTAGAGTGGGGGCGGAACCAGTCGCAGCTGGTTCTTGAGTACTCTGTTTACCTCAACCACCCTCTCTATTCACTGGCAGGGCTTGGGTCATTAGACAAACCACAGGGGGGCGGAGCCAGCATTGTGTGGGGAAAACCCAGCCCATCCAGGACACAGGTACACTCCTCCCACACATTACTCATGCAGATCTCCCACTCACCACCGGGCAGACCCATCCAGACTTCCTGGAGCCTGGCATGCCAGCCAGCTCCAGCCAATCACACGCCAGCACCCTCACAGCACACGTACAGCCATGTCTAGAAATGGCGCTTCCCTACTAGACACATACATGCTGCATACACCGTTGCGCAGCATTCACTCACACGAGTTCACACATACCAGACTCAAGCCTGTACACCCCACGCATCAGGAACTACCAGGGACACATACATTCCCCATGCATTCCTATGGGCGGGCAGGCCTAGCTCAGCACATGCACTCAGAGTGCGCACGCACTTTCCACTGGGACACAGTGAAAGTGCGCAGAATCCAAAAATCACCATCTCCAGGTCACCATTTCAAGCAAAAAGTCTAGGGGTGAACCTGCCCTAAGGGCCAAAGTCCAACATAACCCCCTTCCAGCCAAAACGCAGGGGAGACCAATCACCACCGTGATGGACTTCCCTGCTTGGGGCGATAGAACACGGACGCGGGCCCGCAACTGCAGGGACACCCTCCTGTTCTATGCCACGGTGAACCCATGGGATTCCTTCTCAACACACTGTCTGGACCAACTGGGCTACCCCACTGGTACTCCCAAGTTGTCCGCGGCCAGGACCAGGCCCTGGGCCACCCAGGTGCCACTGGTCCATGCCAATTCGCAGAGCGGGGGGTAGTAACCCCTGGCACATAGGAGCCATTCTCCACTCTTCCTGTCTGCAAGGCAGGACTAGACTGCCACTGGTTCTCCAGCCTAAGGCCTACAACCTCAGGCGGACCACCAGGAGTCTCAGGGAAGGCTCTCCTCCCCCTACCTCTTCTCCTAGGGTTCCTCCTCCCTCTGCGAGGGGTACCCCTAGAACGCCATTCCAACCCAGGACTTATCCACTCAGGTTGCACCGGGGTCAGAGGTGGGCTCTCCCACCCTCTGCACCCCCTTCCAGAGGTCTGCCCTCTCCCACCTGGAGAAGTTCCTCTGGAAGAAGAACTGGTCAGGACACTGGGTACAGTCGTCCTACCCTTCAGGTCAGGCTGCTCCTGAACCTGGCCTCCCAACCTCTGGTCTAGAACCTTCGGTGGAACAATTGCCTGGCACTCCAGGACTTCTGGGGATTCACACGCAATCCCCCTGAGGCTAACAAATGTCACATCTGTTGCGTGACTGTCTGTCTGGCGCAGATCTCCCGCCCTCTGTCCACCTGACAGTGCGTGAAGATCCCCCAGACCAGAAGTGTTGTTACCATGGTCACTACACGGGAACCTAGCCCAACTGGGTAGTCCCTGACCCACTGGTCCTTCCACTGGGGAACTCCCCCAATCACTCCTCACTCTGGACTCCTGTACCCTCCCTACCGGAGCGGTACTGCCAGACTCTAGAACCACAGGAGCTCTGGTTACAGACACTCCAGGTCCTCTACTCACTAGGAGATCCTCCTCAACTGGGTTAACAGGACAGCCTAGGTCCCCAACCTGGTGTTCCCTCAAGAAACCACCCAGGTTCTGAGACAGGGCTTCGGGCCTCTGGGGGCTCTCAGCCACCCACTGACTCCTGCTCCACTGAGCCAGGCAGTCAGCCCCTACACCCTTCTCACTAACCAGGGACCTAGCTGGGCTACACTGAGCCTCTTCCACCACGCTGGGCTGGAAGATCCCTGACCCACTACTTTTGGAGTCACTCACCAATGACTCTACAGAACCTCTGGTCCCTTCCCAGCGGTCTGCTTCCTCTGCCAGCTCACATGGTTCAGACAATCCACACCCTAACAGGTGTTGGCGCAACCCTGGTGAACAACAACTGAGCAACTGCTCTCTGAGTAACATATCGAACAATAGGTCCCAATCACATTTCGTGGGCTCCCGTACCCAATCACACAGGGCTTCACAACAGTCATCCTCAAAGTCTTCCCAAGACTGATGAGACGGTTTCCTAAGGTTCCTAAACCTCAACCTATTCTCCTCCTCTGGGGAAACAGGAACCATACTCTGGGGACTGGGACTTTCTAGACTGAGATTTAAATAGCTGCCACCACTGGACCCAACCCTCCCTGGGGGATCCAGAAACTCAACACTGCGCGCAGGGGATAGTCTACCCTCCAGAGCTACTTTGCCTCTGGTGGCGGCCCTCTCAGCCTCCTCTATCCTGTCCTGCGCTAAGACCCTCTCGGTCTCCAGCTGTTGCTTCTTAACCTCCAGCTGTTGCTTTCTAATGCCCAGCTGTGCCATAGCCTGGGCATGCTCCAACCTGAGCCTCTCTAAAGCCAGCTGGTGCTCCCTTTCTCTCCTCCTATCTTCCAGCTCCTCTGGGGACAGGTAAAGGGATGAGGCGCTGCCTCCTAAACTGGACCCAGCAAGGGACTCCCTATCTATGGGGTCCTCACTCTCTGCTGGCGTCCCTGTGCTATCATCTTCTTCCTCCTCCTCAGACTCTTCAGGGCTCCCCTCTGACCCACCACCCTCATGGTGTGAGACCCGGGCCCTCTCCGCACTGTGCTCACGCTCCCAGTCATCCTTCTGCCATTGGATCAGGTTACCCCTAAGTTGGGACTGGGTGTCTGACTCATTCACTGCAATGTCTCTCTCTTCGCAAAACTCTCTCAGTTCATGCAAAAACAGACCCCAGACATTAAAAGCAGACTCCATCTTGGCAAGATGCTCACAGACACGTGCAACACAGGGGACTGAACAATCTGAAGTAAGAGGACACAATTCCAAAACTTCAACAATCTCCTTATCAAAGAGAACTCATACTCATGCGTCCAGGAAAAACACACCATTCATCCACACACACCCTCCCCTCGGATCGGTAAGGCAGTTTCTACCACCCCTGACTTCTCAACCTGACCAAAAGCGACACAGGTACCAAACTCTGGAAGCAGGGCGGGGGACAAATGTACTGAACACAATCAAATGACACTCTTCAGGAGAAGAAAATAATGAAACTTCCAAAACAATACAATCCCCTAAAAATGTGGTCATCTAAATGCAGAGTTTTGTGGTGCAGCCAGCTGCTACTAAGGTACAAGGCAAACACAAATCCTTATCCCGCCGCTTGCCGCCAATGTTGGAAATGGGATCCCCGGCTGGCCAGGGCTTTCGCCAAAGTCAGTCAGAGACCACCACACCCAAGTCAGGGCAAGGGAGTTACACGCCAAGATAACCCCTACTCACCCTCTAGGTAACGTGGCGCGAGCAGCAAGGCTAAACTTGGAGGCGATGTAAGTTAAGTATTTGCGCACGCACCCCAGCAACAACAACCAAAGGCCCACCACAAAGGAAACTCCACACAAGGTTATATAAAAATAGCCTTTGTATTACACCAAAACACATTAGATAAAACACACACTTTACAATGTGCCAGAGGCACGGGCAGAATTTACAGGGGATATGTACAAGACAGGGCCACCTGGACCACTGTCAGGAATCAGAAGTAGCACTTTCAGAAATAGCACTTAGTACATAGAATATAGCACAAAATAGCACACAACCAGTAATCACTGGTAACCAGGACCTCACTAGCACCACCTGTACTAGGGAGAAAACAACCACCTATGTATTACAATACCTGTAGGGGTGTAAGAGGAAAACACATGATGCAATGCATAACATTCATTCAGAGGTGTAAAGAGGAAAACACATGATGCATCACAATACATTCAGAGGTGTAAAGAAATAACATTGCGCAAAACTTAGATCAGTCACCACCTGTGACTGTCCCTGTGTCCCAATGTCAGGGCCTAAACGTCGCAGTTGCCCACAAAGTGCTGGGCAACTGGTGCAGGGAAAGTTAGGGCAACGTTGGAGCCTCTCTGGGCTCAAGAACCACCACTGTGGCACTGCGGAGCCTCGCTGGGCTCCTGGACAAGTAAGGGGGCTGCTGAGCCTCTCTCAGGCCCTTCTTTCCAGGACCACTGGGCCCCAGAGCCTCTCAGGGCTCTCAAAACGAAAATGGGCAATGAGCCTTTCTCAGGGCTCTCACAAAACCAGCAGGCCCCCTAGAGCCTCTCTGGGCTCGGTAAACAAATAGCGCCTCGAGCCTCTCTGGCTCTAGTTGGAGTCCCCCTCTTGGGGACTCGAATTGCCCAGAAATGCCCCCTAAGAGCCTCTCTGGCTCTGAAACACAATGGTGGGGCTCACGAGCCTCTCTGGGCTCTGCAAAGCAACTGGTGCCCCCGGGGCACCTCGTGGCTCCAAGAAAAGGCTCCCACTCGTTGGAGTCGCTCCCGGGGGACTCGGGATCAAGGGAGGCCCCACGGGCCTCTCAGCACTAAGGCCTGCACGGGAGGGGCGGGGCGGGCACCGGCAATGTGCCCCGACACCCCCCTCTCCTTTGGATGCACTCACCGGGTTCCCGCCGTCGCGCTGGGTCTCGGCGGCGTCTCTGCTCCGCCGGCGCTTCCCCTCTCCCCGGGGCTCTCCTCACTTTCCTGGAGCCTCGGGGGGGACAGGTGCCGGCTTCTTCTTCTCGCGCTGCTCCTCGCTGGGTCTCTCTCCTCCTGGGGGCCGGGGCAGGACGGGACTTCCTGTTGTCCCGCTACAGCCTGCCTGACTTCCGGTGACTGGGGGCCGCCAATGGCAGCGCGGCCCTCGGTCGGGAGGCGGGCCCTCGAGGCAAACTCCGGGCAGCGGCGGTGAACCCTCCAATTTAGATAGCAGGCGAGGTGGGCTCTCGCTATGGCCACGACAATAGCGGCACAGTCCCTGGCGAGGTGGGCACTCGCCAGGGGCTTCCAAATTGGCAAATAGAGCAGGAAAAAGCACCCAGAGCGCTCTCAAGCGCCAAATGAAATTTAAAGCGCTCCCTGCGCTCAAATGGCAATTTCAAGCGCTATTAAGCGCTGGGTCACAGCAAAGCGCCCTCAAGCGCCAAAAGTCAATAAAAAGCGCTCCCAGGCGCTAGGGGCTAATAAGCCCAGCAGAAGTCCTCCTTGGTAGGCAGGGGGGCAAGGCTGGGCCCAGAGCCAGCACACTGGGTCTCCAGGCAGGGAGACACCCCAAGTGGCGGTCCTCTGGCCCAGCAGCAGCAACAGCAGCCCCCTCAGGATCCTGGAAGAGAACCCCTTCAGTGGGGACACAGCCCCATTTTTATACAGTGCATTCCTTTGTTCAAGGGTGTAGAGTGGGGGCGGAACCAGTCGCAGCTGGTTCTTGAGTACTCTGTTTACCTCAACCACCCTCTCTATTCACTGGCAGGGCTTGGGTCATTAGACAAACCACAGGGGGGCGGAGCCAGCATTGTGTGGGGAAAACCCAGCCCATCCAGGACACAGGTACACTCCTCCCACACATTACTCATGCAGATCTCCCACTCACCACCGGGCAGACCCATCCAGACTTCCTGGAGCCTGGCATGCCAGCCAGCTCCAGCCAATCACACGCCAGCACCCTCACAGCACACGTACAGCCATGTCTAGAAATGGCGCTTCCCTACTAGACACATACATGCTGCATACACCGTTGCGCAGCATTCACTCACACGAGTTCACACATACCAGACTCAAGCCTGTACACCCCACGCATCAGGAACTACCAGGGACACATACATTCCCCATGCATTCCTATGGGCGGGCAGGCCTAGCTCAGCACATGCACTCAGAGTGCGCACGCACTTTCCACTGGGACACAGTGAAAGTGCGCAGAATCCAAAAATCACCATCTCCAGGTCACCATTTCAAGCAAAAAGTCTAGGGGTGAACCTGCCCTAAGGGCCAAAGTCCAACATATATATATATATATATATATATATATATATATATATATATATATATATATTCCATACCCACACACACCTTAGTTGTAAATTAGGCAGCTCACGATTAGCCATTTTTAGGTCTCGACCTGACGTGAGCTGCTCTCGTCATACGAGGGCTTCTTGAAATCAATAGATTCCGAAGCCCTCGAGGCGGAGTTGAAGCCCTGCCCATTTTCCTCATTCGCTGGCTGCATGAAAAACGCAGGCTCACGATAGAAAAGAAGGCTTCTTAGTCCCTCCTTGTTGCCGCTTTGTCTCATTTTGGCCCCGGCCACCGGGATTGGATCGTTTACTGGTGGCGTGTTTATAGCTCCTTTAATTACAGGGTGAAGACACTTTTTTGTCATTCCGGCTGGGGCGATTTTTAACTTTAAACTGAGTGTGGCGCCTCTTCACGGACACAGCGCTCTGATTATTTATATATTTCTTAACTTTAGCACTGAGCGCAACGCTCGCTTCAAGGACACCGCGCTCAGTGTTAAAGTTAAGAAATATATAAAGGTAACCGAGCGCAGTGTCTGTGAAGCGGTGCCGCGCTCAGTTTTAAACTTAAGCCTTTGCAATGCAATCAGACCGATTTCATTGCAAATGCTTGTTTTAAGTGCAGCGTCCGCTTAGTGTGTGACCTGCTTATATAGACTCCCCCTTTAGACAGAAAATGTACTCCTGCTCCGAAGGGAATTTGATTTTGACAAATGGCGGAGGGGAGGAGCCGGGCCACGTAATATCCAGATGCCCTGGGTCTCAAGTCAACAGGTCGGTGATAGGGGCACATTCGTAATTCATGGTCACTTTCTTGTGTGGAGAACTTTTGTTTTTCCTTTTAAACGAGTGTCCATGTCACCATGACAAATGTGCCACGCCACAATGATGATTTTTGTCATTGTACGAGTGGTCCTCGGAAGGGAATATTTACCGCTGCCTCTGTGAGTGCTGGCCACCCACACCTACTCTATCCTGCCTGGTGTACGTGTAAGTTGATGAGGAAGTTGTCTATGGTCACGGGGATGAATGCGCGTCCTTCATACAACATCCGTCAGTGGTGCAGTTCTGCGCGCGCAGGTGAGTGCGGCGGCCTGGCACGTTCCTTTACCTGAATGATTTATGTCAGTAATCAGTGGGCATATGACGGACTGCAAACTCGCACGCGATCACAGACTCTCTATATATTTCGCTCTCGCGCTCTGTCTCCTTCTTTATCCTCTTTTTCTCTTTGTCACTTTATCTTTTCCTTTTACTCTTAGTCTGTAAGTCTCCCACATCCCCACACAGTTGCTGCCAGAAAAAGCTTACAGCCAGGCACTCATAGGTACCCTCACAGAGAGGCACATGCCTCCATCCATACTGACAAACACTTGCTGGTGGGCAGGCCGACACGCTCTTCGGGTTTGAGTGCTGCGTATTTCCATAGAAACGCTGAGTGGCGGTTGCACCTGTGGAACGGGTGCACAGGGCCCACAAAGGAGACAGGCCAGCCAGTTCATTACCCGCGCACGTGGCTGCTGGGAAGGTTGTGGCTCGCATATCATTGTACTATAGCACTGACGATGACTCAGACAGAAAGGGTACCAGCCTTCCTGGCTCTAATGGGGTTTTGCGTTTTATGAGAATAAAGAAACAAGACGTTGGAAGTGAGAATACTCGTGCAGGTCTTAGAGGTGGGTGAACTAACAAATTAACAGGGAGAGCCGAGCCAAGATCCTGGCTCGGCTCTCAGAGCCGTGCACCAGCCGAGCTGTGAAAACTCGTGCTAAGTAACCCATGCAACAAACATCGCGTAAAATATTCTATAGTCTCTTCAGAGTTAAAAAGCGTGATAAAGGTTTGAGATGATAACTTCACATTATAACACTGCATTTAGAAGTAATTAATAAAAACTGTAGCTTTGAACATGGAACCAATAATGCCCCCTCCCCCCCATATGGTGACATTGTCATCAGTGAGCCAAGAGGCAAAACTATTGTTGTTTTAACCCTGTATCTGGCCCAGATTATTATAAAGCAGCATTGCAATCTATTAAATAAAATGCAATCGTTTTTCGTACAGCTGGTATTCTGAACTCACGTATTTGAAAGTGCTTTCAATCGGGCTTTAAGTGAGATGAAAAAACAGGGGGAAGGGGGGGGGGTCTCTCAGAGGGGCGTGGCCAATGTAATTAAGGGTGTGGCTTAAACTCGTAAATTAAAAATCTGTACTTAGCACAGTGTGCCGCCAACTTGTATTTTGCTGTTTGTCATAGCATCCAGCTATATGATACAAGTAACCTCATACCTACAACAAGTCAGGACTATTGGCTTTGTTAATGGTTGTTAGTTACATTAGATAAATAAGCAGCAAATATGGCTTGTATATAATATTGAAAAAGCTCCCACTTAAAGCCCTGGTGACACCACAACAATGTTGCTGCTCCTCAGTTTCAAAAAGAGAAGGGAAATCCATAGAGAAAATTACTTTCTATATTTTGGAGACACAAGTTGACCGTGGCCATGCAGAGGATCTGATTCTGCATTAATAATACTTTGAAGTTGCTTGAACATACCTAGCCACTGGACGATACGGTTATTTGAAAAAGGCCACTAAACATACGGATAACAGGGATATTTTTATCATTTTTATAATAGGTAGCACATGAGATGCGTCCGGTCATTTATCCCGGATTATCGAAACAAAATTATAAGTGATCTCGCAATTTCAAATAATGGTTCCCTCGTAATCATTGTAATATAAGATCGACTTTGGTGTCGAGAGAAATAACGATATAATACCGACAACGTTAAGACCAATACCAATACACAGTTTCACCAACGTTGCTGTTAAGGTTGGCTTGGAGCCATACTTAAATTCAACATCAGAAACAGAACCTGAACAAGCCCTGAAGAAGTCCCAAGAGGGATGAAACGTGTTGGCATGCAATTGTGTGGTGATTTTAAAAAGGACAAGTGATTCTCAATAAAAGATTTACTGTAACTACAATCAAGATACACGACTGTTTGATTTTGTTGTCTGGGAAGCTATTTTGTTTGTGATACCTCTTTATTTATTTGAAGGAGTTGTACTAGGACATTTATATAAGCAATACTTACTCTTCTCGGCTGCAGGGTTAATTTGAAGTTAGAGAAAATAACTCTTTAAAGGATTTCCCTTCCCCTACAACTCTCACCTGGCATGACGTCATGCCGTAACTTCTCCACTAGTGAGAAGTGATCAGTGTGAGCATGCGCACATGATGTGCCTGCTGTCACTGCAGTTACAAAAAAAATGTCCCGCCTGTGCCAGGGCACAAAACTGAGCCCGATAGAGACCCGTTTCGATGCCTTTTATTAAGTTAAAGCCATTTGCTTAGCTATACAATACCATTAGCAAAGCAAATGACTTTAACTTAATCAAAGGAGCGACCTATTGCATTGTCAATGCTTGGGTTTTTAACTGTTTTTTTATTCAAGCTCGGTGCAACAGAATTATAACAATGCATTTGACTGGGGTCTTGTTCACATGTACATCGTTTCCTGATTGACCGGTTTTAGATTGGCTTGTCACCATTTCTACCAGTTAGGATTCTGGGATATGCAGTTCATTTGAAATGTTCTTTCAACTGCCCACATGTTCTGGACTATGTCAATCAAATCTCAGTAACGATTATTGTTTACCATGGATCTGTACTGCAGTATTTTGGCTATTGTTTATTTGTGTGGTCAAAGAAAGTTGGAGAGTTTGTGTAGAACAATATCTAAGTATTGTGACAGATTGCATTTGCAGTGAATGCATTTCAGCATTGATTGCAACTAAGTGTAATCTCTGGTCCGTCAACTTTCTGATTTCGTGTGGAAGATTCCGTTTTATGCACCTTATTTATTGTCATAATGCTTACAAACCTATTGGATCATTGTTAATATGTTCCCTAAATAAGACTCTACTTTTTAAATCATGTTCATTCCTACTTCATGCCACTTGTATGTGCTTGTGGAAGTGTTGCCCTTTAGTAGGCACTAGAAAGAGGCTGGCACCACGTAGGTGGCTGTGCGTTGTGGGGGAAGCAAGTGGCTCATCAAGATTGGTAATGATCGGGCATTTCATATAATTTCCATTATTACTGTTATGTTATTTCTGTCATGTGAGCGCCTTTGTTAAGCTTTGTTTCAGAAAGTAAATGTTAAAGTTATCAGTGTTAACTTTCACTTCTGCTGCAGGTGTAAAGGTTCCTCGCAATTTTCGACTGTTGGAAGAACTTGAGGATGGCCAGAAAGGCGTTGGAGATGGAACAGTTAGCTGGGGCCTTGAAGACGATGAAGATATGACGCTCACAAGGTGGACAGGAATGATTATAGGACCCCCAAGAGTAAGTTTCATAATACTCATTGCATGGCCGTTGAAATAAGCATTGTACATCAGAACATTTTAATTATAGGTTTACATTTTTTATGTGAAATCAAATGGAGCTCTACAAATATTACGAAAAATGTAATTGAGAATTGTTTTTAAATCAATTGTGGATAAAATCTCTTGTCCTTTTTTCTGATAATCTGCATATCTGATGTTAAATGCTACAGTGCAAGCTCTGGTGCTTCAAAGTGCGGCATGCCTTTAGTAACGAGATTGTAAAGTTAATCTTTCTGGGAAAAGCTACTAGAGTTAGTTCCTCACTTGTGTTCACGTCGGACTTTTGCTATTTCTATAGATGGCAAGAATAGATACTTATTTCAAAATTCCAAGAACACCCGATTCTGAATTAAACATCCTGCCTGGGCAACTGTACAAGTGATTGATTGCTCGCCGCCATCCTCTTTTGTGGAGACCACCTGTATTGTCCCTTTGCTTCTAACTCTGTGGTTTTACCTTCAGGCTGTTAAAATTTGGCACTTAGCAGCATTTTCATTTGTGACTCCATGGGCACCATTATGGCTATTCCTCTAGAATTTTCTTTATATATTTTTTTTCATGTGGCATAAAATATTCATAGTTTTGTTGTTCAACTGTTTACATTTACCTCCCTTGGAGTGCAACAGTTTGCTACTCTAGAGTCTCATATGCCCTAATTCTGTTCTTGGAGGAGCGTGAACCTGTGTCCTGCTCTGCGACCAGCTCACCTGTCTTGCCTCTTAAAGCAAATGCTAAACGGCTGCTCATTAAAAATGTTAGCTAAATGAGACCTTGCACTGGCCTTGGGGTAGTGTTCACTGCCGAGGCATGAAAGCCTAGGCGTGGAGCGGAAATATCTGTTTAGTAACCCTTTTCTGGAAGATGCATGTGCGAGGTCCCTGCATGGAAAAGGATGGCTATTAGGTTAAGAGCAATAATTTTCTTATGTTTTCGAAAAGCTTAAGTTTTTTTTTTTTTTTATCCATACGAAATACAGTAGTTTATGAAATGCATATAAAGGCAAGAACAAGGTTATGAAAAAAAGTAATGCCCAAGACAGCCAATACTGAAACACGAGTGCTGTAGGGGAAAATCGATATATAGAGTAATACAACGTCACAGCTAATCTGGCCCAAACAGCGCGAATGGAGTAATCCAATCACCACACTTACAATTTAACCTCACCATTTGACTTGAGGTTTGAATCCGTGAGCATTGTTGTCAAATTGGGGAATTTATTTCTCAAGAGCATGGTTTATGAGCATTTCGAGTTTCCTATGTTGAATTTAGCTATTGTGGTTGTTGGATCCTTAAATAATAACCTGGTATTTGTAGTGCGTAAACTAATCACCGCTAAGGGTCTCACGGCGCTGGGGGCCGTCGGGGAGATCAAGCGAGCTCTTGCCCAGAGTCATAGGGTGCTGGGCTGAGCTGCCTCCTGTGCTGGGTATCGAACCGTGAGCCCCGTGCTCCGGGGTCAACCCCCCTGCCCGCTGCACCACACCTCTCCCTCACCTTTCATGAAACTGATTCTAAGAAGCCACGTTTATAAAGTTCCTCCTTAAAGTTTGTGAAAGAAATTAGTTTGGACTGATGTATGTATCCCTTGAACATTTGTCTGCACAACAATAAGCATGTACTTTGATAGGAGTTCAATTGGTGAACATCCTACCACCTGCATCAAATATGGGAAATTAGCATTTGATATGTATTTGAGGGTTTTATAGATTTCTGTTCTAGATATAAACTTCACTTACTGTTGTGAGCTACTGTGTTGAATTGTGGCAGTTTGATTATCGTTGATAAGCAAGTATGGACCTTGGTAATTAATAATTCTCTGCAACTTTATAAATGAAGTGCATTAATGAGGTGTAAGCTTTTCAGCATAAGCTCAGCTGGTCAGTGAATCATGATGTCTTCAGTAACAATCTGGTGAATTCATCGAGGAATTGGACACTCGCTACAGAAAAAAGGCCTAAGGCCGTGGCTAGTAGATTAGAAGTTTATAAAGCGCCTGGTTACTCCAACGGAGTGTCTCCGGTCTAAGAATTCTTCCTCCTCATCAGAAGCAAAAAACTCAACCAGCTGCATCACCGTTAAAATGGTCTTGGATAGCCTGAAAAAACAAGTTTTTAACTTCCTACGGAACAGCCCTTCTGAGGGCTGTATCCTGAGATCCAGCGGCAGTTGGTTCCAAATATTTGCTGCAAGAAAACCAAGCAATCTTCCTCCCAACTGCGCTCTTTGCGCTTTTGGGATAACCAGCTTGCAGAACCCAAAGAATTAATGCTCCTAATAGGCTTATAAGGTGTAATCAAAGAAAATGGATAGCTAGGGCCTTTCTCATTTAAAATTCTGTGGCAGAATCATAGGGCTTTGAAAGTCACACTGTCCTCCTGTACGGGGAGCCAGTGTAGTTCTGCAAGAGCCACCCCTAAAAGGGAGAGTCTCGGGATGTTAAGTAACTTATGGGCTGTGGTATTCTGTACTCCCTGCAACATTCTCATTCTGCCTTTATAGCCCCACGATATAAAACATTGCTATAATCCAAGCAGGAAACAATCACTGCCTGGATGATGATTTTTTTTTTTTGCTGCCTGTGGTAGCAAATCTAGGATTTTACGCAGAGTCTTCAACATGCCATAGCAAGTGTCGGCCAGGACTGAGATTTGTTCATCAAAAGACAGTGTAGTATCAAACCACACCCCTAGGTTTTTTATCTCAAGTTTAGGAACCAAGTCAGCCCTAATTTAGGAGACCCCTAAGTATGGGTCCAGATAAAAGGTTGTTTGCCTACTACCAAAATGTCGGGTTTTCCTGCATTTAATTGCAAACAACTACATTTCATCCAGTTGGCCAGGTCTACTAGACATGCTCTTTCCTATTGTAAATGGCATTTTTCAGAAGCAGTGGTTTCACCCAGTACTTCCTGAGTTTTGCACCATGGACAAGCAAACAAACTGTACTTTATCTTCCAGTTTTCCCTCAGACTTCTGACAGTCCCCCAGTGCCCACCAATCAATCGTTCAATAAGGTGGCTTGTAAATGATACTCACCCGTAAGGGTCTCATGGCCCTGGTAGAGGGGGTGGGGGGCTGCTGGTCTGTCGAAGGCGATGTGGTTTAGTCGTAGAGCCAGGCCCAGTGACCGTGATTGCCTGAGGTGGAGAGGCAGGGTGTTCCAGGTCTTTGCTGCAAGGTAGGAGAAGAAACTTTTCTGGTTGTGGTCTTGCGAATATGTAGGATGGAAGCGAGTGCCAGTTGGCCGGAGTGGAGGTCTCTGGTGGGTGCATGGAATGCAAGGTGGTGGTTAAGATTTGCAGGTCCTGCGTCATGTAGGGCTTTGTAGGCATATGTGAGGAGCTTGAAATTGATGTGTTTGTTAACTGGGAGCCAGTGGCGGTTTTTCAGGTAACTGATGATGTTGCTGCGGCAGGGGATAATGAGGATGCGTCTGGCGGTGGTGTTCTGAATGTTCTGCAGTGTCTTGAGGGGTTTGAGTGATGCCGGCGTAGAGTGTGTTACTTAGTCGATTCTGCCGCTGCTGAGTGTGTGGGTGACTGTCTTTTTGGACTCAGTGTGGATCCACTTAAAGATCTTTCGGAGCAGGCATAGCGTGTGTAAGCTGGGTGTTGAGACTGTGTTGATCTGGCAGCTCATGGTGAGCGAGGAGTATAGGATGATTTTGTGTGTGTCTTCCAAGTGCTGCGGGCCACCAGGAGTCGTCCCAGGCAGTCGGGATGGAGCCCATGATGAGGACTTAGTTCTTCTCTGAATTGTACTTGAGGCAGCTGTTCTTCATCCCGCCCAAAAAGTTGTTCTTGGAGACTGTGGGTTAGTTGCAGAGGGAGAATATCAACTGGGTGTCGTCGGCATAGGAGACTATGTTGAGTCCTTTGTTCCTGAGGATGAATGCGAATGGGACCATGTAGATGTTGAAAAGAATGGGGCTCAGGAAGGAGCCCTGAGCTACTGCACAGCTGATCTCTGCAGGTTCTGAGAGGAACGGAGGTAGTCTGACTGTGTTCAGCCGATGAGGAAGGAGCGGATACATTTCAGGGCTTTGTCGTGGGATCTGGTGTGGTGAGAGACAGTATAAAAGGGGGCTGAGCGGTATATATGTATTTTTCACAAATCCCAAAATCCACGCTGCCAGGGAGACAAGCGTAAGGTGCCACATGTAGTGTGGAGTTAGTGGAAGCTATGCGCAGACTGTTTCATAGTGAGGATGTAGCGTCTTTCTGAAGGTCTGTTGGTTAAGAGCTGGTAATTTAGTGGTCTTGCTCGGGCCATGTTTGCCTGTTCTCATACTGCGGAGGTGCTCGCCCTGCTATCCACTGCGGAGTCTGTGGCTTGAGGTCCTTTTCATCTTCCTCTGATCTCCCTGCTCTGGAACTCCAGTCTCCATCAACTTAAAGACGTAGTTAGAATTTTCATGGCATATAAAACAAATGTAGAAGCTGAGGCTGGTTTCAACATAGAGCCCATATTGGACAGGATGGTGCTCTCCCAGGAACGTACCTCAGCGGAGAGCTCAGTGTGTTTCTGTTAATAGCCAAAACTAACTCAAACCTCAGAATACTTATTGCCTCATGTATGAAAGAGTTATTTTCTAAAAGTAGAACAATATTTTATTCTACATGAAATGGGTAAGTTCGCCATGTAGAGAAACCAGAAAAATAGGAACTTTTAAGCAACTTCAGAATATAGTTTTTTTTTTTATTAGAGCAGAAACTGCTAACTTAAACTCCCTCACTGGCTGGTCTGTTCCCTGGTGGCGTAGTGAAGCGTAAACTGTAAGGGCAGAGCAAGGTACCCTCTTTTTCTGCTGCCTAGCATTTATTTGCATTTGAGTAATCACACCGTCACCACCACAATTTTTTTTTTGTTTGGAATATGAACAGTTGCGCGTCACAGTTCTATCTATGAGCACAGTCTAAAAACATTTACAAAGCCAAATAGATCTGGAAACGCAACTTGTATTTTAGTTTTTTGGGTAGGCTGGGGGGGGGGGGGGGTCGGTGGACTGTGTTAAGGGTGCAGTGGTTGGTTAGTGCAGGGTAGGCAAACTGCCGAGGTGGAGAGATGAGTTGCTGACTGCAGACGCATGCACTTGTTAAGAGTGCATTCTGGTAAATCTAAAATGTGTACTTGCCTTCTGGCCAGTGGAAGGACACTTCCCACAGGAAGCAGTACTTGGTCCATGCTCCACTGCATGGACAAAGACTCTAAAGACCAGGAAAAAGCTGGAGGCCAGGAGTAGCCACTGACCAGTAGGAAGTTAGTAAGCAAAAAGTGATGTGGGAGCCAACCAGTGACAAGTACAGGTAAGAAATGGGTGGGTTCGAAGACCCTTTTAAAGGATTTTTTTGTTGTTTATGTGATTCTACAAGCAAAGCGCAAGCAAAACCTAAACAGGAAGAATTGGAACAAACTGGAACAAAGAACATACTTTCAGCATTGCGAGAAAGAAGAATCATCTTGAGGCTGAAATAGCAGGATTTCTTCAAAATAATAGTTCAACACGCAAAGTACATCTAGAATACCTCCTAAAGTGACTCATAGAATGCCCAGTGAGGACATTGAAAGATCCAAAAGAGAAACCCCACTTCCCACCAGAGAAGCTGATAAAAAACATTAGCAATATGTGCAAGCCTCCTTAGAAGACTGCAAACATTAGAAGGAAGATGAAGGGCAGAGGGAGTCAACACAGAATGAACTCTACTCCTACCTAACGAGCCCCACACTACCAGACAATCGGTTTTCTCCTATCATTCAGTGGTGAAAAGAGCATCAGACACTTAATGATGTCCTGTTAGAACAGCAACTAGTTGCTGGTGACACTTCTCCAAATCAAACAAACACTTGCAAAGACAGTCGGTGTGGTGTGTTGCCCTCCATCCTTTTGGCTTCTAGTGTTTCTTTTGGTTTTTTTTTGCAAGCGTTTGTTGGGTAGGCTGCCATGTTCATGTCAGTCTAAACAAGCATTTGCAATGCAGTAGGTCTCATTTGTGAGAGTTTAAGCTATTGGCATTGTAGATGAAAATACCTTTTATTTATCTGTTTTGATAATTAACACAAATAAAAGGCATTGTCATTCACAATGCCAATAGCTCAAACTCTTGTAAATGTGAGGCCTATTTCATTTCAAAGAAGCGGCCGCCATTGTCTTAGGGTGCTTGAGAAGTGAAAGCGTGCATGGCACACTGAATGTTACCATAACGCATGTTGTGTCTGCAGTAGGAGAAACTCATTAAAGAAATTAGTGGTCACATGCTAAATAATACATGCCGTATAACAACCGAAGTAAAAGGGCCAGTCCGCATGGGAGGTTACAAATAAAGGCAAGGCGGTACTAAGGAGGGACAAACCAGCCTGTTAACGAACCGGAAGCCATCATTTACAAAGGACAATGACACAGGCCAATGAAAAATATGGGCGGAGTTTCATGTCCATAGTCGAATACAGCATGCTTTGCAGAGCGTGCTCTGACCAGGCTTGACTTAAAAAGGATTAATAACTATGCATACACCATATTAACGCTAAAGGCTCCCATAAATATATGGTCAATAATATATAGTTAATCTCAACACTCACCAGGCAGTTTTTTCTCTCTCACATGCAATCAACCTTTTTACAAGCATTACTTCTCCGGATTTAATACTTCATCCCATGTAAAACACTTGTTAGGATATCTGGGAAGCAGGGGTTTGATTAGTAAAAATCCCATGAATAACAATCTTAAATATCTGTATCCCATCCTCTTCCATCAAACATGACTCCTACCTAGAGGGGTCAAAATCACTCTAAACCTTTCTAGATGGCACTCTGGGAAACAACAGTCCAAAACCAGTTAGTCATTTAGATTAACACTAAACCAGAAAATCTTACAGAAATTATAAAAAATTAAAGGTTCAAGGTATTTCATCAACCTTAAAGTTTAGGTTTTTTTAATAAATCTTTTTATTAACAAAAACCAAACATAAATCAATCTCAAACAAAACAGGCGCAGTCTCAAACCGTAGGATAATTGCTGAAAAATAGAAGGTACATTTAAAGTAAATCAATAGCTTGGGTCAAAAGCAAGTCAGTTGTATCATCATCCCATGTAACAAAGAAATGTTTACAGTGTCTCATTCTCCAGCGTAGCAGAGGGCGCATCATCAAATGGAGTACTAATAAAATCTCTATTCTCATTCCAGGGGCCCCATATTTCAGTCCATTTGCCGGGGCATCCCCTGCTTTCATACACCGTTCTTTCCGCTTGCATATACCAATCCATGTCGGATTCCCAATCAGTATGTCGCAGTTCAACCCCTCCCTCGACGTCCTGGCAATGTTGTGTTTTGCCACCATGCAACCCAGTGTGACCCAAAGCTTCTCAAATCTTGTCAAATCCGTGGCGTCCCAGATATTTAAGAGGCACAGGCGTGGGGAGCCTTCAATTGTTTTGTGACACATGAGATATGGCTGAAACCACCCTTCCCCAATATTTCTGAAGGCTGGGGCATTCCCACCATTGATGTAAAAAAAAAGTACTCTTGCGTCCACAGCCACAAGGACAGGCAGGGGAGACTAGAAGTCCCATCTTAACGAGCGTGTCGCTGGTGTAATACCCTCTGTGGAGTATTTTGAGTTGTATAAGCTTAAAGCGGGATCGTATAGCTACCTCCCGAGGTGATGCCAAGGCCTCCCTCCAGTCCTCATCTTCAAGTTCTCCAACTTCCTCAGCCCATTTTATTCGTATTTTATCATGGGTCTCGGGTAAGTTAAGAATTTTCCGATACGTTCATGAAGTCGCTATTTCTGGGAGATAGTCAGCTAGAAGTCTATCTTCTAAAAGGGAGGAGGCTGGTAAATCAGAACCTTTGGGTATTGCCATATGTAGTGCATTTCGTTCCTGAAGATATCGGAAAGTTTCCCCACCTGAAGTTGATTTTGAGTTTGCTTGTCACCAAACGGGACAACTCCCATCCAAACCCCCCCCCCCCCCCCCCCCATCCATAGGTCTCCCACTTTCGAAAGGGCAATTAAATCCCATTTATCAAACCCTGTCTGTTGTGAGAGCATACCTAACTGACTAGCCTCAAGCAGCGGAGTAGTCTGCGTAATCTTGCCTTTCCAGCCCAACTCAGCAGTTGCTCTGTGCCAAATAGAAACTGTAGTGGAAGTCTGGGTGTGTTTAGGTGTATATCCCCCCCCATACAGTGCCCTGAGGTAGTTACCAGAAGACATACTGTACCTATCCATTCTATATGCTGAGTCAGTGATGGGTCGATGCATCCAAGGATTGAGAACCGCCAGCTGTGAAGCCCAGTAATAGGCTCTAATAGCTGGCAAAGTAATTTCATTGGCCTGATCTTTGCAGTTATTTGTTGAAACTGCCCCATGCACTGTTCTGTTTTTAAACTAGGGGGTGAGGCGATATTTAAAATAAAATGTCTTGTTTTCTCTCCTCATTACCCTACTTTAATCACCACTTTTTGTGTTTTGTACTGCACGACATTCCCTTGTGATCTGCAATCTAGAAACACAATATCTGTTTCTCTTTTCATGTGATTTTGTGTTTGATCCATTCGAGCTAATTTCCTTTGGATGGAAGATAGTCTCTATAATCAAGAGACACACCATCCTTATGGTTGGATGACCAAATGGTAAGATTGATCACAGCGATAAATTGATGGGAATCCAATAATTTGCTTCAGGATCTCACTATTGATCACTCTGTTCTAGCTCTCTAATTCTTTTGTTTTTCTCTTTTGTGCTTTTGTGTGACTTGTGTTCTGACTCACTTTTTGGAGGAGTTAAAGCTAGTCGGCGACATTGTTTACTTTAAACCCCCGGTTCTTTTTGTTATTGATATTGTAGTAAAAGGGGATGGGAACCTGGGCAGGTCTTTAAATATCCCTGTGACCCTACATCTCTCTGTGGTGTTTATTGGTAAAGCAATTTCACTGTTATACCAACTTTTGGTGAGTTTGGCTAGGGCAATTCGGGGTGTAGCATTGTTCCACAGGAGGGAGCTTACCTTGAAATCAATAGAGAAAAAATATAGATATGGGACCAAAAAAGGTGTGTTTTGCAGGGCACAAAGAAAACGGGAAGTGCCATCAATTCTTTTTCCCGTCTTGAAACCATAAAGAAAGTGGCAGTATTGGCGGCTTTTGTTGTTCATTGTTATTGTGGCGTGGCCTTGCTGTAGCCAAACCCTTTTTTTGGTAAATGCTTTTATAGTGGGAGCAGTCTCGCGAGGTGCTTCATCCAGGCGTTGAATATCACCAAAGTGGTAGGATCAACAGGTGGTTAGGTAGGGTAATCTGTTTATCCATAGAGAGGTGAATTTTTGTGAATTGATGAGTGTCCCCAGAGTGAATGTTTTATTTTTTGTTTTTTTGATTTTGATTTTGATTTTTTTGACATTATGGTGACTGCGTATCTCCTTCTGAATATGACCGAACAAGACACTTTTGCTTATAGTGAAGATCACATTCAAAAGCTTATAAGCAATCCTCCATTGTTCAGCTCTGCAGCTTTGAGTTATACAGCAAAAATTAATAACGAGATGGAGAAACTTATTCGATTAAAAAAGAAGCAGATCAGGACTGACCTCCATGGACACTTCCTTATACAACATTTAAGATCAGGAACTATCCCTGGTGGATTAATAATTCGTAATATACCAGTTATCTTTATAGAAGACCCTTTGTATAAAAAAGGCTACAGCTTTGAGACGAAATGCAGTAGGTAGGGACCTCATGGTCCTTACAGTACAAACTGCGCAGAGACCCTTTAAGCAAAAATTAGAAGAAATTGAAGCATTGGAATCTGAAATCAAATCTAATCAGCTTATCACCGATTCAAAGGCACTTCTAGACCAAGTTGAAAAGGATATCCTGGAATTTAAAGCTTTTACAATCGACCAAAAAGAGACAAAATTCAAAAAAGATAAGAGGAATTTTTCACTTGAAAAAACGTATCCGAAACCTCAAACAGGACTTTTATTCAAGGGTTGACTCACGTCGTTACCTATCAGAAAATCAAAGATCTAGAAACAATTTCATCACTTTCTCAGATAAGTCTTCCTCATCCACCGATCAAAGCGCACCACAAGTGTGGAACCTCCATCTGTTGTGAATCTACGATTGAAGGCGAATTGTTCGCCCACAATGGAATATTTTGGAAACATGAACACTTCACGAATTGTAAATCCAAATGCGTGATTTATGAGATCGTATCCCCGTGTAAAAAGTTGTATATATACAAAAACCAACCAGGAAATACGCCATTGAATATCACAGCAAAAAACAAGAATAAAGAAAAATGTCCAAACGGCCCCTTTAGTAAATCATTTGCACAATCATACTCATACAGAGAAAGATTTACGTCGGACTATTATTCCCAAAGTAGAACAAGATCCAAGAGGAGGGGACCTGGAGGCCAAACTGACCAAAAGAGAGGCAACACTAATTATCAAATTCAATAGGGCAGTAGATGGACTAAATGAACTTTCAGAAATCTACCACCTTTAATCTGTACCCAGTGTTCTAATAACTCATGTCTAACATAGATAAGAGTCACAAACGCAAACCCTCTTTTTTCTGCAAGTAGACAGAACAAGCACCAACCAAAAAATTGTGCTAGATATCTCTAGTTTATAATATAGTCTCCAGAAGACTTTTCTGATCTACACTAAAGGGACATCATTAATTTTTCTTAATAATATGAAGATGAAAAAATGTTAGACGTCACCCATGATCAAGTCAAATTCTTTCTTGCTCAAACTCACTCGGGAACTGGAAATACTGCCTGCCATATGCCATTTTTTGTGAGGCACATCTTGCTAACTTGTTGGATCATATATACATTCCATTGATGTAATTGGTTTCTCCAACCCTTTTATAAAAAAAAAAATACATCGAATACAATGCTGGCAAAATCCATGTCCAAGCATTGCGACGAAATGCGCTCTCTTACTCCTGTAATCCGAGCGAAGCCGATAGGAATTTGGAAATACGGCTAACCACTTGCTACTTACAGGGTATTGTGATTGTGGCTTTTCGTTCTTCTAATCGTATGGACATTAAATACTAACTATAATTCCCAGAATCCTAGGCACACTGCGGTGACGTTCAAGTACTGCGATGATACGCTCCCCTGCACCCGCACAAACATAGCGAATGATACGTGTTGAACTTCACAGAGAAAATAGAGGTAAGCGCCACTTGATATATGGTTCAGAAAATAGCGTTCTTCCCACAGTTTTCTGTAAAGTATCTGAATCGCAGATTGTAACGTCAAGTACTCCCTATCGTAATTTCGTTGGGCAAAACGGGCAAATGAAAAGCGTAACTTTATGTCCACAAAAGCCCCATTCGCACAGAGTGCCGCACGCCGGTATAACACAATATGGCGTCTCCCGCAATCTACCACACATTAAAGCTAGTAGCAGGAGATACAAAAGTTTGCTAACTTTCTTCGTCGCACTTGGCTTCTCGCGCAAGCAGGAAATAGTCTGTGACATTTCAACGTAAATGTTAAAAGCAATGGATTCCGCCGGTGATACACAGCACGACGATCATGCTAATAATTATGCCGTACGTTTTGATGTCGGCCATCAGATCTTTATAATAGTGTCCTGGCGTCTTAGAACAAACCCAACTGCCGTAAAGATAGGTCAGAGTGTGCTATATCTAACGAAGAAAATACCATTAGACCACAAGCAATTTTAGACACTGGTCCTTTCATTTTCAGAGACTTGGCCCCCTTTACATAGAAAGAAGCCTGTACAGAAGAGCATTTAGATCCAAACCGGTACGAAGACGAAGCTATAAATTGTTTTCCACCACTGCCATTAATTTGATAACTAGGGTATTGATAGAGCCTAACCTTGCTTTTCAGAACATCAGCACATTGGCAACAACATACATAACTGGGAAGGTCGCCCACATTCAGGCGTTCCCCGCCTGCTTGTTTTCAAGTAAGAAACAATTGACTGTGAGATCAGTAATGCATGTTACGAGAGATCAAAGCCTGCGACTATGACAAGTTTATTTAATTTTTTGTTTACATACAAGATATGAGATAGGCCCATGAGTTTCTGTCATATGGCCAGAGGCTCAAGGGCTAGGGTGAAAAGAAGAGGTGTCAAGGGGCAACCCTGCCTTGTGCCTTTACCCGTTTCGAAAATTGCAGATCTGCTGTCACTTACAGTGGTCCGCGCCAGGGGGCACGAGTAGGGTAGACGTACCCAAGATAAGAACAGTTTGCCAAAACCATATCTCTCCAAAGCAGCAAACCAGAAAGGCCACTCAATCATAACAAAGGCCTTCTTTGCGTCGTAAGACATGATCACAGAGTCCTCCTGAATAGTGGAGGCCCGGCCCAGCACTCCGAACAGGCGGCGAAGATTAAGCGCAGTGTTTCTAGCTGGCATGAAGCCGGATTGATCTGGGTGAATCAATTTATGGAGACTTAGTGAGAGACCGAGGGCAACAGTTTAGCTAATATCTTGACCTCTGGGTCTAAGAGGGAGATAGGTCTGTTCGAGGAGCAACAATCCGGGGGTTTGCTTTTTTTTATGTATGACAACAATATTGGCTAATCTCTGAAATAACCGAGGCAGTAGATTTGTAGAGCTCGATTGGGAGGCCACTCGAACCCATAGCTTTCCCGGATTGTAACGCGCCTATCACCTTTGGCTCCTCTTCAGGAGTCAGATCAGTGTCAAGATCTATCACCTCTTGGGGGTCCAGTTGTGGCAAAGGTAGAGTGGAAAGTTATTCTGCCGTTGCGTCTTGTGTTGATGTGGGCGAGGGGGCATAAACCGGTTTAATATGGCTAGCAAATGCTTCCGCAATACCATCTCTATCGTGATGACTGGTTCCCCGCAAGTCCGAAATTTCCGCTACCCACCTATTGGTCAACTCTCTCTTATCCAACCATGCTAATAACTTGCTGGCTTGATCACCGATGTAGTATTTACAATGTTGAGTGGCACGATATTGAATTCTGGCAGCATCTTACACAATATCTCTATATTCTTTTTGTTTAATAGCCAATTTATGTGAGGCGTCTAAGGATGTAGATGTAACCATGTCTGCTTCAAGTAGTCTTACCTCTCTCTCTATATCTTCTAGCTGTTTACGCTTCTCTTTCTTGTGTCCAGCCACTCCGCGACCTCGAATCACAACCTTGTATGCCTCCCACAATATTACGTCGGAGTCTACTGAGCTCTTATTTCCAGTAAAATAATTTTGGGTGGCCTTGGTCAATTTATCTTGTATTGCTGGTATGCGAAGGATACCATGAATTAAGCACCATTTCATGACTAATGGGGGGCAACCTTAAAGTTTATCTAACCTCCACGCTAGTCAGCTGCATAGCAATGGTGCCGCTGAAAGTAACCATTTAAGATTCATCACCTTTTCTGAAAAGAGTTTAGTCAACAGTTAGTAATGTTTGAATACACACCACCTTCAGACTAAATGTGGGAAAAGGTCTGTAGAGCAGAAAACTACAAACTGAAAATGGACTTCTTCTGTACAACTATAGTGCTACACTGTACTTTCTACAGCCATCTTTTAAGTGCTGCAGAGGGCACAGGTAAACTAGGGAGACAGATATACCCGGGATAGCGCATTTTTGATCAAGACTAAAAGCCAAGTAAAAGCTCTAATCTATTGGTTTGAAAGGTGGCAATTTCTCCACTAAACCACATCACCCAAGGATTAACTTGCAATCCTGTATGGTAAACGAGAAGGTCACCAATAAAAGTGTGCATTCCCAGTTTGTGTCTAGTGTGTCGCGAGACGCTATGCTGAAATCCCTCTCTGAATACTGCAAGGTGGATGCGCGAGGCTTAAATCATAGGCAGGACCACTGGAATAATGTGATTCAATGGCAATGCGTTTTTCCTCATAACTATGTTTTTGTCTACAAAGTAACTCTGGCTTGCCAGAGTTGCATGTAGTCCGTTAGTAAAGCACTTCAATGGCTTGTCCGGGGCAGTGCTATGCAAATCTACAACAGAATACCATCAGGAAAAGGATCAAGGTGAATGTGTAGCTAATGCGAGGCTGTGCATTTGAGGCAGAGGTCCGATATGTGGAAACCTGGCGCGACACCATGTTATTTGCCAAATCTAATAGCAGCCCTTCTGGAGGGAAGAAAGGAATGCTCACACCTCGTCCAGACAACTTCCACCAGTCCCTCGCCCCTGTTTGGGATTTTCAAGATAAGACAACCTGGCTTCTGTGTACACACCGAGCAGCTGATGTATTTTCAAGAGCGCCGTTCAGCTGCTCCTAGCATGCAAGGCTTCACCTGCCAGTCTGGCCCCGTGTGGCTCGGATCTCTCCTTTTTTTTTTTTTTTTTTTTTTTCTGCCTCCGGGTCTCAGACAGGGGCAGTGATGTCAAAAACGTACTCCAGAACTGCTCTGGAAATTAGATGAACAAACGAAACGACTTAAAACACAAAAGCACCAAGTGGGGCAGCAAAAAAAGCATTTGCAATGTAACAGGTTTCGCGTTTAGGAGAGTTTAAGCTATTTTAATTTACAATGGCAATAGCTCCAACTCTTGTAAATGCCAGGCCTAGTTCACTTCAAAGAAGCGGCATCATTGTCCGGGGAGTCTGCTTTAAAGTGAAAGCGCGCATGACGAGGAAAGCATGTCATGCCTGCAGTAGGAGAAACCCATTAAAATAAGTATTCGCAATGCAGTAGGCCTCACATTGCTGGTAGTTTGAAGTATTGGCGTTGCAAATAATAATGCAACGCCAATGGCTCATACTTTCAGTAATGGGAGACCTAGTGCATTGCAAAGGCTTGAGTAGTGAGCCAGAAACCAGCATTGTATGTCTCAGTGCAGTACCGTAAGCTGCTCCTTGAGGTCCCTAGTGTGCTAGTGAGCAAGGCACCAGCACTGCATGTCTAGGTATACGCGTACGGGGCAAGAAGGAGCTATTCTCTCCTGTTGATCGTAGCAGCATGGCACTATAGTCCCCTACGTTAAGAGGCTCATGAGACACTTCAGATGGATTAAACAAGTTTTGCGATTAGCAGAAACCATCGACTTTCATGTTGTAGGTACATTGTGGCCTGCATTACACTTTACTTTTCTGTAATATCAGTAGATTTTTGAGTAGTAATACGTGAGTAAGGTAGGGGATTTGTGCACCCCGTCCTGAAGGAGTTCATACTCCGAAACATGTTGACGCACACAGGAGGTAATGCACATTGTACTGCTAAACACCTCCAATCTCACCTTTTTAACGGTACCAGCCTGGGGGCCCATTAAAACTTTTTTTGTGTCTACCCCACGAGCCAGGTCCTTTTTAATTATCACTCACCTGAAAACCCCACCACTCACGCACATTAGTATTTCAAACCCTCGCATGCACCACACATAGATACAAAAGTAAGTGCTCCCGCGTAGTCGTAGCACGCTGCATCCCGTAGAGGGGTGTGAAGACCCCAATGATGAAGCATGACACCAAGGGTCCTTTTGGTGTGTGAGGGGTATTTTACAAACACTGTGTGCTCCCCACCATTGTAGGGAACACACTCTATTCACAGTTGGATTCTCAGTGTTTATGCGTATACGGTTAGGGAGAACGAATCCATACGATAACCCTCTCTCTCTCTTCCCCCCCCCCCCCTTTTGTTATTTTTACAAGGTACCAGTACTGCATGTCTCTGTGCAATTCCGCAAGCTGTTTCCAGAGGTGCCGAGTGAGCAGGGCACCGGCACTGCATGTCTAGGTGCTGTACCGCAGGCTGCGCCTAGATGTCCCGATTGAGCAAGGCAACAGCACTGCATGTCTAGGTGCAGTACCGCACGCTGCTCCTAGAGGTCCCCAGTGAGCAAGGCACTAGCACTGCATGTCTACAGAGTTGGAGGAGTTATTGGCGTTCTAAATGGCAATGTTTTTAACAAGCCATTTTGCAGGATGCAGTACTATATATGGCCAAAAGGAGACCTGCTTTGGTAACCTAAAATACTGCACCCTGCAGAAGATATAGTAAATCCACCCTACCCATAATGCATTTCATGCAAGACAGTACTACGAGTAGTTCAAATACCTATGTCCATATATACAACTAGTAGCTTTGAAATGTGACAAAATAATTATTATATTAATTTCCGATTAGGTTGTACTCGGAGTGAAGCTGATGAAGGGAAATTTAGACGGTTTCATATAAATGTGAGATGTTCTAATGAGTGAAGTAACCACTGCCAGTCTAGTTTAGGGCCAAGTGTGTGTCCTGCCTGAAGCCCTTTAAGAAAATAGTTCCTTGAGGCTGTAATTAAAACCTAGGGAGTAACAACACATGTAACAGGGGGTGTCCTCATGGGAGGTTACAAGAAGAGACAAGGCGGTACTAAGGAGGGACTACTAAGCCTATTGACCACGTAAAAGCCACAATTTACAAAGGACCGGGACCAGAGCCAATTAAAAAGATGGGCGGAGCTTTATGCTCATATCCTGAATACAGCATGTCTTGAAGAGACGGCGTAAGTGCTGCCTAGGCGAGACCTAAAAAATAAACATTAGCTAAAAGGAATAATAGTTTGTCTCAAAATAACTTATTGCCATAGTAGTCCCTGACACTGAAGGAACTATGTCGAGTGTGGATGTGCTCCTTATGAAATTGGCTTCAGTGAGGGTTGAAATCGGCTGAAGTGGGCTGACCCTATTGCCCTATGCAATATGGTTCTTTATGTGTAACAAAGATGTGCGTGACAAAATAACAGTACAGTGGGTGAAGGGAGCAGACTTTAAGCCCTTCTAAGTATTCTCTCTCTCTCCCCCCATCTTATTCTCGCTATATCTCTCCATCACTATATCCATCTGTATGTATATTTCGATCTTTCCTTCTCTTTGTCCCTCTCTAATTCTCGCTATATTTTGCTATTTCTCTCTCTCACTATCTAGTTCTCTATTTTTTCACAGGAAAGATGTTAAAGGGACATTATAGTTTGGTGAACATGTCAGCTAAAACATACCATTCTAAACTAACAAAAGCACTGAAATTCAACACTTGCAGCTCTCTCAAGTAACTATAGCTCATGCCCAAAAATAACTATAACTTGTCCCCTTCCATGCACAGCGTAGTTACAATGATGTCATTTCAGATGTTGCTGTGGTGTTATTAATGATGTCATAGTGGGGGCCATTAGCATGGAGGGCACACAGAACCTCATGTGCGCAGAGAACATCACAAAGAAGAAAGACGTAACAAGTTGTGGCAGGAGACAAAAGAAGGGGATACTGAAAACATGGCAGGGAAGAATAGAATGAGAGCGAGGCAAGTCGGACGGTCCTACTCACATCCACAAGGGATGCGGGGACAAGCGAAATGGCATTTATTTTGTAACTACCCCTCCCCTGAAGGTACTTGCCATGTCTCTCGCACAAGTATGAAGTCTAGCAAGGAATTAGAACACAGTCAAGATGAGTGATGGTCCAAGTATTGACATTCCCGATAACTATACCAAGACTGACTGTTATTCTATCCTTCCTCACTTTTGCTTTTTTCGTATTTAATATGTCCCTTGAAAGACCCCAAAGAAGGCAGGTGTATCATCAGAGGCAATGTGTAAAACATTTGCGGAAGAAACTTGTACAATAACACAATGAACACATCACAAAAAATACTCTATACAGGATTATATAAATATGTTTATATTTAGAATATTATACATAAAACAAGACAAACGGCATGAATCATAAATACTGTGCGCAATGCATTTATCCAGACAGTACTCTTTATCCTGGACAATGCAGGTCAAAAACAACACGCACCAGGCAGTACTTATGGCATGAAATGCAGCAGAAAAGCTCATCAGTAAAAGTAAGGATACATAGGCCCAGGAATCCCTGCACACCTATTAGCAGGGTTATGAAAATCACCACCTAGCTGAAATTAGTGCATGAGGAAACAAAGTAGGGCACATCAGCAATTGCACACCTACTACTCATGTTAAAGTCATTCCTAAATCACGGTCTTCTGAGACTAGGGAAAGTTCCTCACCGCAGTAATCTGGCACGCATGGGGACCTCCTTTGATTTGTCTCCCCGTAATGCTCCCAGAAGCTCAGAATGCCACCAAGATTCAGTGCCCAACTTAGCAACCAGCTCTCCAGCAACAGAACGTAGGCGGCAAGAGCACCTACTACTCGAGAGAAGGCACTTCGGTAGCAGCCATTGTGATCCCCAAGACACGTGACAACCTGCAATCCTCTCTTGGAGTCAAACTTGGCGTTGGTGTCACCCTCCTGATCCAGATGCGAAAGATGGGGGGCACCAATCATTCCAGAGTGGGCACTTGTTAACTAAAGTGCCCCATGACCCCCTCAGGATGACAAAATACGGCTCATTTAGCGACAAACTAGCGTATTCCACTATGGTAGCAGGATGTTGTAGGTAGAGGGCGTATCTCTTAGGCATATGGACGGGTAAGCATAGGTTTAAGGCATATGAGCTGTAGATCGCATACTTTTGCATAGATCGCCATCTGGAGTTGGGCTCGGATGTTCACACTTTGTTATTGTAGAAGTCTTTGTAGTCACGAGATAGGTGACTCCTCCTTTGTTTAGTAGTGGGCATGGGCATCGACTTCATCTTTATATATTTTTTTTTCCACCATCCTGTTAGGATGTAATTTGCTGCGCCCCGGGTCGACGTTTTAATTCCCTGCCGATGCGCATAACTCATCGATTGACGGTATTGTTTTGATTGCGATCTCTCACGTAGCGTATCCAGTTGCAAAGAACTTTTCGAGTTGGTCGTCGACGTGGCCCGTTGTGACAATCGGCGCCGTCAACCAGCATATGGAAAGGTCTCCATTTAAAAAATGCAAGTGTGGGGCTAAATTCCCACACATAGATCTCTACGAGGTCTACAACCTTTGTTTATCACCAGAGCACGAGAGTCGACACTGCCAGGCCTGTGACTCTTTCAGGTATAAGAAGACCACACGTGATCGCCGAGCTCGACAACACGAAATGTCCAGATCAACAGTTTTGGTGCTGGAAGACCTCTTCGAGGCAGACACCGAAGATCCAGAGACAAGAGATAAACAGGCCAGCGTCTCCGAAGCCGACGATTCGGATTCCGAAGACCAGCAATTCCCCCCCGGTCAAAGGAGCGTTAGTACTGACGTCGACGCCCCTACCCCGAAAACACAAAAGACTACGGTAACACCTACACCTTCGGGTCTGGGTCAACACCGAGACAAGACTTCAGAAGCACCGGGCCCGGCTCTGGAGCCCACAAAGCCTTCAGGCAGTAAACGATCGAGCCAGCCACACCACGTTGTCGAAAAATCCTCTTTTGTACGAAACATAAAAGCAAGGTCCTGTCGACCCCAGAATCTTCGGCACCTAAAGCGAAACCAAAAGTAACAGACTCTTCGGCACCAAAACAAATTCAATCCAAGTCCTCAGAGCTGAGAAAAACAACTAAATCTTCAGAGTGGAAAAGTCCACCTTAGCAAAAGGAGACAAAAACACCTCCTAAAGCTAAGGAAGAAAGGCCAAAACACCACTCTGAGCCGAAGTCCTCAGTGCCGAAAAAATACAGCGGATCCAAAGAACTTTTCCATCCTTATTCACCGGATCCTAAGCAAAAGAACACTCCATATTGAACCCATTACTGGTCAAGTCACTTCCATACCACCTAAAAAGAGAAAATTGGACACCTCAAACTCCTGAGATACCCTCCAAGAAAAGACCCCTCAACCTCAACTGTGAGGCCTTTCTCCCCACCTCCACAACCAGCAAACCTTATACCCTCTCCAGCACAGTCTGCAGTGCCTCCTCTTTCTCCTGCACCACAAGAGGATGATGAAGATATAGGGGCTGAGGATAAGGGAATAGACCCACATCACACAGATACTGATGATGACACACACAGTACCCCGCCTCATGACTCTTAGGACGATTACAATGTCCCCGATGTGCCTGAGCCGCATTTATATCCCTCCAGACCATCCCACTAGATAATAATGTCTGGTTTGCACAACTGATAAATAGAGTTGCGCAATACCATGGGGTTAAACTCCATTCATACCATCTAGAGGAGGATTTTTTATTAGAGACTTTCTCCCAGCCACAAAAAAACGACAAATCCTCTCACTATGCTCAAGGGAATGATGATACATGCCCCTGAGGTTTTTAAAGATCCTATCAGGGCTAGGGTGCTTAATCCTAGGATTGAGAAAAATACAAGCGATCCACTTGTATTAAAGGTCAACTCCCTCTGGACTCATTGGTAGTGGCAAATGCCCGCAAACGGGCAAATTCCCAAATCACAGGTGATGCCCCTCCGCCAGACATAGAATCGAAGCTCCTAGATGCATCAGGTAAAAGAGTTGCGTCCCAGGCAGCAAACTTCTGGCGCATTGCTAACTTACAAGCTTTACTTGCGAGGTAAGACAGTGCTCACTATGATGAGCTTGAAAAACTCATTCAACATCTTCCAGATGAGAACAAGACCAAAGCAAATGATCTCATACAAGAAGGAAAGTTAATCACGAACACCTCAATAAAATGTGCCCTGGATGCTGCAGATACAGCATCCCGTGCAATTCATACAAGCGTGTTATTACGTAGATATGCGTTGATGCGCTCATTGGGTTTTAAGCAAGTTGTGCAGTCTACCATCCTCTATCAACCCTTGGATCAGGAACACTTGTTTGGACACACTGTGGACACATCTTTAGAAAAGATGAAAAAGGACACGGAGACAGCCAAATCCATGGGGGCTCTACAAGCAACAACTAGTAGAGGTTCCTTTCATCGCTCCTCTTATAGGGGCGCCTCCAAGACCACTGGTACAGCCACCACTTCCGCTTATAAAAACCCCACTCAAACTTCCCCTAACGCAGGTTATTTTAGGGGGAATTACAGAGGCAACAACAGAGGGAGAGGGTGTGGTTCTAATACCCGCACCTCCCCTACCACAAAACAATTACTTCCTTCCACTCCCCCTGACCATTCCACTCCAGTTGGGGAAAGACTATCACAGTTCCTACCTGTATGGAATTCCATCACCACAGACAGGTGGGTAAGACAAATTATCCAGTATGGTTACTGCCTGGAACTCAATTCTACTCCACCCCATACACCTCTCAAACAACGTCCAATGCCTGCAGAACTTCATATGCTCCTCAAGCAAGAAGTTCTCCCCCTCTTGCAAAAACATGCAATAGAACCGGTTCCCATACATCATCAAAACACAGCGATTTGCTCCCTTTAGTTCCTCATTTCAAAAAAGGACGGCACTCTCAGGCCAATATTAGAACTCAGAATGCTAAACCTGTAAATACAATCTGACCACTTCCACATGGTCACTCTACAACAGGTCCTCCCCCTGCTTCAGCAAGGCGATTTCCTTGCCACTCTAGATATCAAGGCTGCCTACTTCCACATTCCTATTTACCCAGCTCACAGGAAATACCTACGGTCTGTGGTGGACGGACAACATTACAAGTTTAAGGTCCTACCATTCGGAGTCACAACAGCACCCAGAGTCTTTACAAAATGCCTCGCGGTGGTAGCCGCCCACGTAAGAAGACAACACATTCATGTGTTTCCTTACCTAGACGATTGGCTATTAAAAGCGAAGTCAGGCAACCAATGTGTACAAGACGCACACAACACAATAAGGCTGCTACACAACTTTGAATTCACAATAAACCTCACCAAGTCGCATCTGCACCCGTCCCACACCCAACAGTATCTAGGTGCGACAATAGATACTTACAAAACCCTAGCATACCCCAACCCAACCAGGATAGCCAGTATGCATACACCCAACAAAATTTCAGCCACAATACTCCCTGCCAGCTCGTGTGTTCCTGCAGCTGATAGGGATGATGGTCTCTTGCATCTTAATCGTTCCTTACGCAAGACTCCAGATGCGTCCATTACAGGAATGCCTAGCACATCAATGGAACCAGACTCAGTCAACTTTCAGATCTGGTGTTGGTAGACAGCCGCACATATCGCTTTCTGCAATGGTGGAACACTCAAAATCTTTACAAAGGGCGGCCGTTCTTAGACCCGGTTCCACAAATAGGGCTAACAGCGGAAGCATTGTTCACCGGATGGGTAGCTCATCTCTTAAGCCACACCATCCACTGTATAGGGACCCCTCAACAAAAACTCCCCCACATCAATCACCTGGAGTTACTGGCCATATTTCTTACCCTAAAGTAATTCCAGAAACATCTCATAGACAAAGCTGTCCTCCTCCGAACAGACAACATGGCAGCAATGTATTATATACTAAAACAGGGCGGAACACACTCTTTGCAGCAGTCACGCCTAGCACAAAGCATTTGGAAATGAGCCATTACTCAAAAGATATACTTTTAAGCTGAGCATCTACCTGGGATTCACAATCAAATTGCGGATCGGCTCAGTCATCAACAGCAACAGATTCACGAATAGGAACTTCATCCGCAAGTTCTTCATCCATTTTTAGATCTCGCCTAGCAAATGCAGCGCATGCGTTGCTTCGGCTTGGTGAGACTGTTGTCGGTTTGGTGAGCGAAAGGGGACAAAACATGTGTGCACACGGACCGGCGATGCGCACGCGCATGGCTTCTCCTCTCTGCCTCACACACTCCCACCACGCGTTTGATTACACACGCTTGTTTTCTATTGCAACACACACACACGTAGGGACCGCAGATCTGCACGCGTGCTTTAAGGCGGAGACCGCTTGTTTCATGAGGCTGGCGACACCGCTCTAGGACCGACCTAAAAATGAGGGTTTTTCATAAACTCGTGCCCAGCTAGAAGCGCTTCTCCCTTCCAAACTCAAGGTTTGAAAATCCTATCCAATACTTTACTTGGGGAAAGACTGCGGTCCTGACTGGCTGATGCCGTTTCGGTTTCACAATCAGACGTCAATAGCCTGAAGAGAAACTTGCCCACAACAGCCAGGGCACTTCGGTGGAGAGGCATGTTGACCCTGAGCCCCTGGAGGAAGCCTGCCCTGCTGCTGCCCGCACTGCCCCCACGAGACACACCGGAGGCACACGGCCTCAGGTAGGTCACGTTACTGCTTTTTCTTCTCCACCTGAGACCACTATTCAACTCGTGATGACAATGCAAGAAATTGTCCTTCTTTTAGAGTTTGTCCGGTTCTGTTTTTTTTCTCCGCGTTATCGTGTCCGCCAGGGAGATGGAGTTTGAAGAAGTGTTGTGTATTGACAGGGCTTTAAGTGGGATGAAAAAACTGGGGGAGGTGGGTCTCTTAGAGGGGCATGGCCGATGTAATTAAGGTTGTGGCTTAAAAACACATAAGTTAAAAAAAATTGCTTAACATAGTGTGCCATCCGACTTGTTGCAATATGCTACGGCGTCCCGTATGGCTTGTGGCCAGATTTTCCTGCAGATCTGGAGGAATCACTGGCTCTGGTAAGGGCCTCATAGCCTGCATCTATAAAGTCCTGAAGGGAGACCGAAAGATGGACATTACAGTGGTCTGGGACCTGTGGACAGAAGACTTGGCTGTGCCACTTAGAGAGGGCCAATGGATACGGGCCTGTGCTCCGATCAGGGAAGTAGCGTAACATATGGTTGAAGCTTGCCCAGTGTTATTATTTACATTGAAGCCACTTAACTCCACAAAGGTTGCACAGAATTAATGCATCCAGGTCTGCTACATGTCACAGACTTATGACGTGGGAGTGCGGTAGGCTGCAGAGATACTTGGAGGGGGTGCTGTGAGCTCTATAAGGAGCCACACGTGTAAAGTTGGATGCCTTGGTCAAGCATTGCCTGCTGGGAGTGCTCCCAACCCCCAAAAGAGGGGCTAAAATGAAACGCAAGTTCACCCTACTAGGCTTGGTATTGGCTAAGCAGCGCCTTGCCATCCGCTGGAAGTAACCCAGGCCACCCTCCATCAAAAAGTGGATGGCCGACACGCACAAATGGGGGGGGTGGAATTTGAACAACAGTTTCAGATTGTATGCACTGATAAACATGCATGCTAGAAATGTGGGGGACCATGTTGGAAAATGGGGCGGCTGTGGAGCAGCTGGGGTATGACTCCCCGAGGCCACCTGGAGCCCAGGTTCTACGATGTGGTGATGTAGTTTTGAGTGCGCCTGGTCGAGGTTGCTGGAGGTTGGGGCTTGGGGTGGCATGGATGAGAGGGCACAGGAAGGGGACTGTGGCTGTGCATCTGCCCCACTCCGGGCCAGGGGGACGAACACCAGGATACGTGTGTGTATGTGCGTGTAAACAGATGAAGGTGTTAGTTTTGGAGGGGCACCCTTTCCCCTTTTCTCCAGCCATCCTTCCATCTACCCTCCCCCAGCGCAATCCAGGGGCTTGGCGGTAAAAGTGCTACCACAGATGTCCACTATTGCTGCTTAGTATTATAGAAGTTACATAATTGGTTTGGTCTGAGTTTCACACAATTTGTCATGTGAGATGCTAGTGTAGGCATGGTCGATCCTGCACTGAATGCTAACTGGAAGATAGACTTGACACCAATAACGGAAGGAGAGACCGTGTCAGACCCTGGAAGTTGCTGAAATAAAATATCCTCTCCTGTAAGGAGTGACTATTAGTTGGTAACTATGTTTGTATCCGTGTTGGCTAAGCCATTATGCTATATTTTGAACTGTACATACTCAATAAAGACATGTTTACAAAAACACACATGGATGACTAAAAAATATACAAGCATTTGCAATGCACTAGGTCTCGCATTCACGCGAGTTTGAGCTATTAGCATTGTAATTTATTTTAAAACACAAAACGTAAATAAAAGGCATTGTCCTTTACAATGCTAATAGCTTAAACTTGCGTGAAGGCGAGACCTATTGCGTTGCAAATGCTTGTTTCAAATGTGGGGCCACCCAGACATAGATCTGTTTGCCACACATGTAAACACAAAATGCATGATATAACAGCGGGTCTCGAATAGACGTTTATTATCATAATTTTTGCGAAATTTGGCCATTCTAACAGGACAGGTAAAATATCTTCAGAGTCGACAGTTAAGCACCTGGCCTGACAGCCTAGATGGGAGGCAACCAAAGTTGCCAACCCACCTGACGGTCGTCCCCTTCCCCCCCGACGGTCGTCCCCTTCCCCCCATTTGGCGTATTTGGAGAACCCTGCGAACCCTGGGCATGTGTACTCCTCTCTTGCCCAGGTTTCCTGGAAGATGCAGATGCTTTTTGAGCTAATGAAAGACAGCCACTCCAAGCAATCCATTTTATTGCCAAGCCCAGCTACATTCCATGAAATCATGTTGAATGTTGGAAGTCTTGGGGGTAGTGTCTCAGTATTAGAGTGGCTGTTTTCTTTTGCGGCAGAATTTACCGTTGGGTGTTGTAATAATTCCCCCTGTCCAGCCCCTAAGTTACTCCTGTTTCCCAATGTATCTGTTATAGGGTTACCAGGGTCTTGGCAGTGACTGAGTTCATTGGGAGCAGTTGTTAATTCTTCTAAGGGCTGGGCTCGTTCACGGTAGTTAAATCTGTCCTCACAGCCATCTATTAGGTAAAATTGGTGCCAACCCCTGACTTTCGTCTCTAGCAGTCAGTCAACCGTTTCCAGGCTGCTGTACCTGTTAGAAGTGGGGAAGTAAGCTAGGTGGTGCATTCTGTGTGGCCCTGGGACTCCTCTTGTTCTGCCACCCCATTCACCCCTCCTCCTAGTGCTATTCTCCCAGCCCTCTTCATCACCATGTATAGGTAAGTATTCGGGCACAAAGCTCCTATGATAATGAGGCTCCCTCCTTCCAACACAATTAATCTCCCAATAATTCTTGGTGATACCCCCATCTTGGATCTTCTATTGTATACATGCTTGATGGGTAAAAGAATGAGAGAGGGAGAGACTGGATGTTGCTCCCTTGGTCATCAAGACCCCAGCTGCAGATGTAGGAGGCTGTCCTTGGTTCTCTGAAACTGACTACAACGCAGTCACCTCTAATGTTTTTCTCAGATTACCCACCCAGGCGACACGTCTCACCATAAGAACATCGCTGGTTGTGCCTTGCGGAAGAGGTCTATATATAGACAACCAGTTAATAACTTTGTTCTTGAGTGAGGCAGTCGTCTCTGTGGCAGTGGGTAATAGTTCGGGGACACCCACCAGGATCACTGTATAGGGGGACGCCTCAGGTGGTAGATTTGTAGGTTTGATTTTGCGGAGATTATTTTGCATATTATCTACGGGTTTTGGATCGCTTTGTGTTTTGTCAGAGGGATTAGCGTTATTTTTGGGGTTTACAGATATGTTTGAGGATGGAAGTACCAGTGCCTGAGTTTGTGTTGGTAAAGCGGTTTTGTTTGCAGTGGCCATAGGTTGTGGAGTCTTATTTAGGTTGGGTTTGTGTTGTGTATGGTGAGGAATGGCTGGGCCAGTTTTCTTCCTTATATTTGTGGAGTCAACGCTCTTTTTAAGCTTTTGGTCTAACGCCCCTTTGGCTCCCTCAGTTTCTCTTTTGAGACTGTCTGCCAATTGGACTGTAGATTTTCCAATGTTGACCAACCTGGCTTCGATCTTTATCAGCCGGGCTTCGAGGGGGCTTAAGAGTGACCTAAACAATGTACCTATATCTGCGAGTGTAATGTCCTCGCTAGAGGATTCCATAGAGATGTTAGTGGACTGAGGTGATGTGTCCGTCGGTACGATAACAATAGGTGGGGCATCTGCACTAATCTTGGATGATTGGCCGGAGATATTGGCACCAGAACTAGCAGCGTCCTTTTGGGGGTTGGGCTTAGATGTTTTTGGCTTGCACCCTCCTTTAGTTTGCCCCCCTTTCTTCCTTTTTGGAATTGCCCCTTCCTTTACTCCCCTTGAGCGATCGGCGGTGTTCTCACTGATGGAGACTATGGCAGAGTCCTGGCTAGGGATCAGGAGTGGGTTAGGTGGGTTAGGTGGTATTTGGCCCGTTGGTAGAGTCATTAGGCTCATATCCTCAAGATCATTTAAGGCCTCCATGGTAAGGTCTGGGTTAATAACTGACTGATTTAGCCCTGAACCCTCATGGATGGAAGTGTGAAGTTCTGGCCTTCCTTCAGGTGTTTTAGCCAGAGCCAGTGGACCCATTGATCTCCTTACCCAATTGATTTCTTGGGAGATACGTCTTTCGAGTACAGCAATCTCATCTATCAGAAGTGATCCTGCTTTGACGAAATAATTATCGATGGTACCTTTGGCAGTACCAGCCGCAGCCTGTGTGGATTTGCTCCTTGTTTCCCTGGTACTCATCTCTGGGTCTGTGTGGTCAAGGGGTGTGACAAGTGGGATGGTGTAATGGTCCCGACCAGGGGGGTGGCCCGGTCCCGGTCTCTCAGGTCCTCGAATGGCCTCAAACGGCCCGCCCTTTGCCCGGGCTTCGCTCCGCGCGCGTCCCGGGGTCTTAGTCTGTCTATATACGTGTACGCTGGGGGCGTGGCTGACAGGGAGAGCGGGCCAGGTGTCAGGTGTTGGCCTCGCATGGACTCCTGGTTGTTGGAGTCCCTGGCGTCACGCTCGCAGCCCTGTAGCGCTGCCACCCACACCCCAGTGGAGTCCTTGTGCTGCGGGACCCGCAGAGCGGGTCCGGCGAACAGTTGCTGGAAACTGGGCAATGCTAGTGGGTCCGAGCAGCAAGTCCTGGAGTCCGCTTTCAAAAAGCAGTTCACGAGTCGCCGGGTAAATCCGCTGTGTCACAAAATGCCCAAACTTCGCCTCCAGTTATCCACACCCATTGTCCAAATGCAATGCAATATGGATGAATTGGTCAGGCAGATTTGCCTACGCTTTTCTGCCTCTCCCACTTCTTCCATTACTGGTGCGCAAACTCAAACAGTCTCTTACAATGATCCTAGTCGCGCCAACATGTTCCCGACAACAATGGTTCACAACACTACTGGAACTCTGTCCCACACCAAAAGTTGCACCTTTCCCCAAAGCTCCTCAAGGAGCGTAACCGAACCTATCGATCTGGCTCCTGAAATCTTAGTTATGTTACCTCAATCTTCCATCAGACTGCATGAACGTTATTAAAGAAGCTAGACATCCTACCACTAGATCATGCTATACAGCTAAATAGAAAATATTCATTGTTTACTACAATAACAACACAATCAATCCACTAGATACTTCAACTCAAAATATTATCTGTTATCTTCTGCATCTACAAAGATGTAATCTGGCATACACATCCATACGATTACATATTGCTGCTATAGCAGCTTGCTTGCAAAACATACAACACTTGTCGTTGTTTAGGGTACCTCCCGTCAAAGATTTCATGGAAGGCCTTAAAAGGATAGTCCCTCTCCAGTATGGAATCTAAACATTGTCCTTACTAGGCTCATGGGTCCCCCATTTGAACCTTTACATAAATGTGAGTTACAGCTCTTCACGTGGAAAGTAGCTTTCCTAGTGGCCATCACATCTCTCAGAAGAGTGGGTGCACTCCAGACATTAACCATACAAGATCCATTTTTTCAAATACATCACAGCAAAGTGGTTCTTAGGACGAACCCTAAATTCTTACCTAAAGTGATTTCGGACTTTCACCTTAACCAGTCTGTTGAGCTCCCAGTCTTTCTTCCTCAGCCAGACTCAGTAGCAGAATGAGCTCTTCGTATGCTTGATGTCAAAAGAGATATTCTTTACTACATTGAAAGGACAAGAAGTTTCAGGAAAACTAAACCACTATTTGTAGCTTTCTCACCACCACATAAAGGCAATCCAATATCAAAAGCTGGAATTGCCAGGTGGATCGTTCAATGCATTCAAATATGCTACCAAAAAGCAAAGCGTACATTATTCATTCCCCCTAGAGCACATTCCACACGCAAGCTAGGGGCATCCATGGCATTCTTAGGAAACGTCCCCATGGATAACATTTGCAAAGCAGCAACGTGGTCTACACCATAAACTTTCACAAAACACTATTGTGTAGATGTGCAAGCAAAACAACAAGCTAATGTGGGCTAGGCTGTACTAAGAAAACGTTTTCAAATGACTGCAATGCATGCAGGTAGCCACCGCTAACAGGGGAACTGCTGTATAATCTATGCAAATGTATGCGTTCTACAGCTCATATGCCTTGAACGGAAAATGCTACTTATCAGTATGGATCTGTTCTTGGCATGTAGAGGTGTAGATCCGCATACGCCCATCGCCTCCCCGAACACTTGTGTTTCAATACTATCTTACTTAGATACATTACACATGGACATCTTTCTATTTCTAACTAACTCCATCATCACCTTCATGGCAAAACAATCTAAGGATGAAGTCGATGTCCATGCTCACTTCTAACCAAAGGAGGAGTCTCCTATTTCGTGACTACAAAGACTTCTACAATAACTAAGTGCAAACATCCGAGCCCAACACCAGATGGCGATCTATGCAAAAGTATGCGGATCTACAGCTCTACATGCCAAGAACAGATGCATACTGGTAAGTAGCATTTTCCATACTTCCCTGGGCCACACCAGCTTTGGTACACAGTATCTAGGCAACAAAGGCAGTACAGAGCTGGCGGCTGCCAGTGCATCCTCCCTGGGGCTTCTCTCGCTGCTGCGCCATATCCCTCTTTACCTCGCATGCCATTACAAAGCAATGCCATGCATGGTAAATGCATACACTTGGTAAAAGTCTCTAAGGAAAGTTACTCTACCCTAAACCCTAAATCATTACACCTGCATGACCCCCCTCCCCCCGAGCCCCAGACCTTTCCCTACCCTGAGCTCTAAATCACTACCCCTGCATGACCCTCCTCCGACCCAGTCCTCTTCCTACAACACTGCCCTGCACGACCCCCGACCCTACCCTAAAACACTACGCCTGCATGACCCTTTCCCCTTTAAATCACTAACCCTGCACGACCCTCCCTGACCCCAATCATCTCCCTACCCTAAACCCCAAATTACTACCCCTGCACGACCCCAATCCTTTCCCTACCCTAAATCACTGCCCCTGCACGACCCCAATCCTTTCCCAACCATAAATCACTACCCCTGCACCACCCATGAGTCCAATATTCTCCCTACCCTAAAACACTACACTTGCACGACCCTCCACTCGAACCCCCAGTGCTCTCCCTACCCTAAAACACACCCCTGCACGACCCTCCCCCGACCCCAATCCTCAAGTTACCCTGAAACACTACCCCTGCACGACCCTCACCAGTCTGCTCCCTACCTTAAAATACTACCCTGACCCTACCCTAAATCACTACCCTGCACGACCATCCCCCCTACACTCAGTCCTCTCCCTACCCTAAAACACTACCCTTGCACAACCCTCCCGTTGACCCCCAATCCTCTGCCTACCTTAAAACATGACCTTGCACAACCCCCACCTCATTTTATCCTAAAATAGTAACCCCCACCCCAGGCCCAATCCCCCTTACCTGTTTCTCCTCGTGGTTCCTGCTTCTTTCTGGTCGTCTGAGGGGTAATGCACCTTGTTGTGAGGAAAGAGAAGAGCCTCTGTTTCCTCGCAACAACGTGGATTGCCTATTTTTTTAACAGCGCATATAGTTTTTCCATTTATACCTTTACAACAAAATTTGTTGTAAAGGTATGCGTGGTAAAATCACGTGTTGTAACAACGCGTAGTCTTTACTACGCATTTTGTTTTTACATCGCATGCATAGTAATGCTTGCGTTGTAATGGCATGCGGGGTAACATCCGCGATGTAATGGCTGTTACCCGCTTGTAGCCTCTGGTAAAAGTGCCAGCACCTCAGATTTCCACTGACTGAAGTGCTCCACATGCTCTGCCGGGAAATGAAGCGCTCACCATGCGCTGGTTGCCAGGAATGGAGCATTCATCCGCAGCTCCCAGAGTGTGGTTGCGGGATCACAGAGTGGCAACCCAACTAATGGGGCAAGCCAACAAGCCCTTGGAGACACTAGGCCACAGAGATAAGCAGGCCAGGGCATAAGGCAGATTTCAGAGTGACCGTCCCTCAAGCAACCCAGCTAGCAGCAGGTCATCACAACAAATCAGGTGTTCCAAATGACGGTTCCTCCCGGTAGCACAGCAGCCCTCGGGCAGTGTGCAGTTTCTTGAGCAAGCAGCATCTGGTTACATGTCCCATGCAGTGTCTGTAAACATGGGGTCAGAGCTCCAATATTTCTACTCAAAATTGTCTTACATCAAGGGGTGACTTCAAATGAACCATTAGAAGTGTGCAGCAATCCCTTTCAAACCCCGCCCTGGCTCCAGACGATCAGTGGGGAGGTAAATCAGCCTTTTGTGTGAGGGCAGGACAAAACCTATACAAATGTGAAGTGTGAAGAACTTCTTAGAGCCCAGGACGTTTATCAGTGTGCAGATGAATGCAGATGTATCCCCTGTCACACCCAGCCCTTGATGTTTTGTGGCTGTCTGGAAAGTATGCACCAAGTGTTGCTGTCACCAAATGACAGACGTGTTTTGGAATCTGGCTGCAAAGCAGTCATAAGCACAGCGAAATGCCCACTTGCTGAAAGTGGCATTTCTAAAATACTAATTGTAAAGTCCAACTATACCAGTAGGCAGGATTTATCACCACTATTCTTTACATACCAAACATGGCAACACCACTCCTTTCTGATCGGAAATAACCACTTAAAAATACATAAGGGAATTCCTTATGTTAGCCTGTGAGAGGTGTAGACCTCACAGCAGTGAGAAACAAAATAGGCTGTTTTTCACTGGCAGGAAATGCCCCATATACAGGTGCATGTCCTACCATTTACTTACACAGTGCCCTGCCCATAGGGCTACCTAGAGCCTACCTTAGGGGTGACCTATGTGTAATGAAAGGGGAGTTTGTTTGGCGAGTAGTTTTAAATAGCAAGTTTGTGGCAGTAACTGTGTACACAGGCCCTTCGGTTGCAGGCCTGAGACAGGTTTGAAAGGCTACTTGTGTATGTGGCATAAGCAATGCTGCAGGCCCACTAGTAGCATTTAATTGACAAACCCTAGGTATATGGGATACTACTTTACAAGGGACTTGCAAGTAAATCAAATATGCCAAAACCTGTATACACTAAACCTACCATGTCTAGAGGAGAGAGCACATGCACTTTAGCACTGGCTAGCAGTGGTAAACTACCCAGAGTCCTAAAGCCAACAAAAAGGTCACAAAAATAGGCAGAGGAAGGCAATAACTTTGAGGATAACTGTACAAAAAGAGCCTGGTCCAGCAAGGACCATAATTTGTCCAAACTCATTTTTCTCCCCATCAGAACGCTGGCTGGGGCTTAAGGACTAGATCGCTCCTTCTTCTCTGTGCCGTGATGAATATTTTATCGACTGATCACTGCCATGCTGTTATTGATGTGGGGGAAGGGATGGGATTACTAGCCTGCAGCACTCTTCCTGGGATGTCACTCCCTATGTCTGTGAACCTGTTTTGTGTCTGGGGCATTACTATTCCCGAGGATCGGGAAAGAGTACTCTAATTCCTCTTTCACTTCAATATTTTTTCTGGATTCTGCCAATATTGTTGAGAGGTCTTGCTCTGTGTGCCATGTTGATTCTGCATCCTCTTGATCTAAAGTTATTTGTACAAGCCTGTGAAGACTAAAACATTCAAAATGACAAAGTTGCAGGAAGTGACTTTAGTGCTGTTAAAGGGAGACTGTAGATCTGGTGATCTGATGCCCATTTCCATATTCTGAAGAACAAGAACCACTGGCAATATCTCAGGTTTGTAATGGGGAATATTCACCAGTTCAAAGTCTTACCTTCTGGGTTAAAGTCCAATCCTTGAATGGTTTTAACCATGTTTTCTGGTGCCACTCTTGTTAACTTTAACATATAGTTCATTGTGCACAGTGAGATCCCAATGTATTCTGGATTGTGAGGCAAAAGACTGCAAGATATTTGTCCTTACATTTTCTTCCCTCACATTCAGATATTTTCATATTTCTCAGTTCTTCTCTTAGTGCTTTCAAGTTGATATTATTTTATTGCTAAAAGGTTCGATTGGGAATACTTGCAATTCTGTCTGATCAAACCATATTTAAAAAAGATTTTTATTGGAGCAGACATTCCTCTTGTCTAGAGGTTTGAAAGATTCATCACGTGGAACTTGTAGTTCGGAATTGAATTCCTTTACTAATTGTGTGAGGATTTCTGAAAAAGGAAGCGCTATAATTGTATCTGATAACATTTGTTTGTGAGCTAGGGCTTTAGCTTACAGTAGATTTACCTTGTACAGGGCCGAATGATGTGCGACTAACCAGTAGTCCGAGATTTCTTGATAAATATTTTCTTAGTTTACCTATCTAAACTTGATTGATACTGATTATGTAAATATTGTCGGCACAGTTCAATATTCAACAAAGTTAATGGACTTTTCCTGTTGACTCATCCATACATGAGATTTAATATTATTTATTGAAAAGATGGCTTTATTTTTCATATGATTCATTGTTTACATTTGTCAAATTATGTCCTCATTTCAAAGTTTTGCACTCAGTTTGTTCTGCTGTTGTCTGGGGAACACATTTAGACTTTTGTTCTGAAGTATTTTATTCTAATTTCCATATTTATCATTCACTTTCTATTAGGCATTCCATTCCCTATCAGATATGCTCGTCGGAACAGTCTTCACACACCCATAATAGTACTTTTGAGTCAATTGAACAAGTGAATTCATTTTGAGATGACAGCTGTATGTATCTTATTTCAATGTGTATTGAAACAATCTTTCCATGAAAGTTATCTCCAGTTTCATATTCACATTATGACCTAAGAACGTCTGCCCTATTGGTTTGTCATGAGACCATGAATGATGTTCTCCCTCTGGATAATTTTACTTTAGTCTGAGCAGATCTCTCTACGCAATATTCCATAACGAAGGAGAAAATAAGTTGCATACCTATAACAACTGCCATAGGTTGTATGCAGCCTCGCAATCCCTATCCTCAACTTTCTACACAAAATCCTGCACCTTTTGCAATTGGATTGAAATGGCGGCTTTTGCTGAGATCGAAGTAGTTTCTGTCCTTTATCTGGAATAGGTGATAGTGAACATTTTACAGATAAGTAACCATTAGCATGTGTTAGATTTTTTTAAATTGCTAAATACGATATTTTTATGTTTCACAACATTTTGAGATAAACTGTTAACTCTTAGAGGCCTATGATCATGGATTGGGATTTTGCTTGAAATTTGACAGCAATAAATATTGCTTGTTGACATATTCATTTCAGGTTCCATCATTTCCTTTCAGACAATTTATGAAAACAGAATATACAGCCTTAAAGTAGAATGTGGGCCGAAATATCCAGAATTACCTCCTTTTGCAAGATTTGTAACAAAAATAAATATGAGTGGCGTAAATAGTTCTAACGGAGCGGTAAGTTTTATTTTACTTGAATCAAATCCCTCTATAAAATGTCCAGATTTAAGTTTCATTTAAAAAAAAGTTATTTCATAAATCAGTGGCGTATTTTTTCAGTAGGCCAGATTATCGATGTAAATGAGTTGCATTTTTCAGAATAATTTATACATTTTGTTAATCATGAATGTCCAGAAAACCTGACGTGTATCTGCCCTTCTGGATCTACGTTAGACAACTCTTATCGCAATTGATTGTGCTAGACATAGACGGGATCTTTAAAGTGCTATATAGACTTTTTCCCCTGTGTTGCCTTCGCAGGGTTCAAACCTTATTGTGATGCTTTATTTCTGAAATTTCTATTTCTGTAGCACAAACTGCTTCCATTTACCTTATACAGATGATGCTTTGACTTGTTAAATAATGCAGATTATATGGCAGTAGATTAATTGATAATTGCTTTGGGAAGATTAATCAGTTAGTATGGCAGTAGATTAATTGATAATTGCTTTGGGAAGATTAATCAGTTAGTATATTTGTATCTCCGTATGATGGTCCAGGCTATTTAGCTGGTATAGAGTTGCAAAGGTGAAGTTTGTTTTGCCATGAAGAACTTGAAATTTGTTGCAGATGAGGAATGACCCTTCCATAAAAAACTACTCTTATGAATTGTTGAATGCTTATGCTTTACAAAAAATGTTTGCTAGGGATAGTGTAATCTGCAAAAGTAAATTTTCTGTTTTATTAAGGTATTTGGTAAGAATAGATATGAAATAAAGGATATTTTTTAAACAAACTATTTGTAAATTTAAGGTAAGTGATCTCTCAAGCCAACGGTGAAATGACAATATTTGTACTTTGGACTTGAGTAGTGAATGAGCAACAAGTATGATGGTCAGACTTAGGAGGAGCACTACTATACATAAATTAATTTAATTACTTCATGTGTTTTTTTGTTAAAGTCTTGTTTTTCTGGAAAATATTGCCCAACGTTTATTATACATTGATTGCAAAGCAGGAGTGTAGCTTAGTGCCATTTGTGTTCACTGTTGTTTAGTTGGTCATAAAGTGCTTTGAAGTAAACAGTTCTGTTGAGATTTAATAGATTTCCAACTTGCATTGCCTTTCAATATCATTTGGAACACATAAAAATGATTGTAGTGGTAACCAACCCTGAAATAATTGAAGCAGAGTTCTTGAACTACTTCTTAAATCAGGGTTCTGCATCGAAAATTTTGCTACAGGAGAACTTAATATTGCATTCAAACATTCCAGAATACTTGTTAAAACTAAGTTCATTATTAAATTTCACGAAAATTAAGTGATCGTTAAACCCAACATCTAGGTATACTATCTTTTCGGTCTTAGTTCATCATCAGTAAGTTAAAAATGGAAAACAATATCTGATTCTGTGATATTTTACACTTTGTTCTCTTGCTTAATGTATGTATCATCATTAATCTACTTCACTTGTATGAGATGTATGGTGCCTAAAGGTCAATCCTTTTAAAATTACGCTCATCTTGTGGGTGCTGCTTACAAACTGCACAAAGCCCAACTAATATAGTGAAAATGCTTCTCTTCCTTAAACATTCCTCTTTCCAATGACCGGCTTAACTGTCATACTTTTGTTTCTGGTATTACATCATTCATGCATCCCCTTGCATCTAGCAGCAGGCCTAAGACTGCTCCCTAATGGTAGACGTGGTCTATTGTCTAAGCTGTCGACATTGCAACTTAGGTTGGAATCCTGGCCTCAGCGCATGATTGCATATTGTGTGATTATGTGCAGAATTCTTAATCCTGTAATGCAGGTTTAGGAAATGCAGTTGTAAATATGTTCTAAAATAATTTTAGAATTTCAACTTTGAAAATCCTATTTTGATGTACTTCATCTTGTATTGTCTTCCAGCAACATACTGTGTATTTATTTGTAAAGCGTGCTTTCACCCAAGGGTATCTTGGTGCCTAATAACGGATGTTTATTTTTACCCAACTCAGTGGTACTCTTTTTTATCGACCTCAGAAGGATGAAAGGCTGAATGGACCCACTGGGATTTGAACCTGTGACCACAGGCTCCTACAGTGGATGCATTCGTCCACTAAGCCACCAGACCGAATACCCCCTATAATGCACAGTAGTCTATTGTTCCCCACTGTATGCTTCCTTAATATCATACGTCAGTATTTTATTATAGAAGTTACATAAAGCATCATGCCCCTGATATATATATTACCTACTGGCGGTCGCCAGTAGGTATATATAGTTAGGATTTTTTCTCTATGGGATTTTTGAAAATTCTATGTCTAATAACTTTGGCGTTTGTGGACGGAATTGGCTGAAATTTTCAGGAAAATGGAACATTTTGTTTCTGAGCAGCAACTGAAAATTTGGGGGGGGGGTTGTCAAGGGGGGGCTGAGAAAAAAGGGGGGTCCCAAAACGTGTTTTTCCCATGTTAATTTCCATAGGGCGGTTGGCCTCACTTTTAGCCCGAACGGCTGAATGGATTTCCACGAAACTTGGCAAAATTGTAGATATTGTTTGCCCGATGTGCCTTTGCTAGGTCTCAAGATATGTGCTCCTGTGAATTTTGAGTAAATTAGGTTTAAAAAAAGATATATCTAGAGCCGCGCCCCGGTGCGCGTACCGGGGAGCGCTCCGGGCGCGCCACGCGACTTGCGCACGGCAAGCTGATTGGTTCTCGGGTGTCTGTAAACATTCGAAACAGTCCGCAGCGGCCGCCATCTTGTGTCTCGGTAGGATTGAGACACAAGAGGTGGCAAAAATCAAAGGGGGAAATGAGCAAAAGGGGGCAGGGTACACCCCCCTGACCCCCTAGTTTTGATGTGGGGGCCATAAAAGGGTCCCGCGGGTAAAAAAAAAAATCGATTTTCGCGGGGGGAGCGCCCGGTATGCGCACCGGGGAGCGTTCGGGGGAGCGTACTATGGAGATAAAAAATGACAGACTTTTTAAAAAAAATAAAATAGCATTTTTTTATAAATTGGAGGTAGTTCTGAAAACTTTTTTTTTGTTTTTGTTGTTTTATATTTTTTTAGACTTTTTAAAACGATTTTATATTTTTTTGGATTTTTGTCAGGGGAAAAACAAAAACGGGGATTCCAAAACTGCTTAACAGGAGCAAAAAAAATTGAAAATTTAGGGACTGGCAGGGCAGCGGTGTTGCTGTTTCTTTATGGCAATGAGCTCAACACTCTGCTCCCCATAGCAGAGCAGTTTGTCACACTCCGTGCACAGAAATTTGATGCCTGCAAACACCGGCTGAATGTTAGGGACCATTCTTCCACGGGGTGGTCCCGAAGGTGTTGCTCCACCAGTGGAGGTGCTGCCGCCATCTGTGGGTAAATTCCGTGCCAGCTCTCTGACACTCTCCCTGGCAAAGTTGTTAGGGTGTCTTCTTTTCACATGCCTGATTAAATTAGCATTTCCAAAACTATATTTTTTCAGAGGATTGCCTCTGGATAAACTACTACCACATATTTTGCAGGTTACTTTTGGAGCGTTTACTTTTTTTTGTCCTTCAGGGATGTCATAGAATTTCCAGATGAAATGGGTTTTTTTCTTCTGCTGAGGAGGGTCCTCATCTAAAAATCCGTCTGAATCACTGCTGGATGACTCTCTTGCAGCCATTGCTGTAGATCAGAAAAGTAGGAGATGAACACAGTACACAGAACAGCTCTTGCTCTCTCCAAGTACAAAGCAATAGTGAGAGAAATGGGTGGGTTCCACACAATTTGGGAAAAAAAAAGTTCTGAACCAATGAAAAGTGTTATTTTAAAGTCACATGGTTTGACGCGCTTACGCTACGCGCCCCGGGGCGCATCCCGGGGCGTGTTTCGTAAGCGCATCAGGGCGTTTACGTTGCGCGATCGTATGCGCTTCCGGGTGCGCTTACGCGGTGCGTCGTAAGACACATCCCGCGGCTACGCGATACGTGTCTTATGACGCAAGGCGTGGCGGCTACGCAATACGTCACGATGTTGTTTTCTTTCGCGGCAATAGCGCTATCGGGACGCTCATCAGTACGCGCCCCGGGGCGCGCCGCAATATTGTGCTTACCCGTGCGTTCACCGGTCCGCGCCCCGGGAGCGCACCAAAAAGAATAAAAAAAAAAAAAATGACAATTATACAATATAAAATTCGATTTAAAATTTATTATTTTTTAAAACTATAAAGATTTGCTATTGAAAAACCTATGAAATTCACTGAAAAAAACATAGGTTATAGACCATATATAGTTAGGAATTAGCATTTACAAAACCTTGAAAATTCACTGAAAAAACCATAGGTTATAGACCATATATAGTTAGGAATTAGCATTTACAAAACCTTATTTTACTCACACAAAACCATTGAAATTCCATATATAGTTAGTTGCACTAACTATATATCGCGCACCCGCAATCCACTGCTGATGATGTCACATATTACATCATTCATGACATGGTCAGTGACATCACTGATGACATCACTGATGACATCACTGATGACATCTCAAATGATAATCTCAAATGACATCTCATTTGACATTACTGATCACATCACTGATGACCTCATTCATGTGATGATACGATGAACCTCTTCAGACTCTAATATAACCTTAGATACACTCAGTGTAAACAGACACTCACAGACTGTCACTCATCCATGGAGTTACTCACACACCTAGTCAGTCTTGCAAAGAATCAATCACGCCTCCATTTCCTCAACTATATAGTTATACACACCTTACTTATTGAAACATATAATAACACATATTTACTCTGTTATACAATCCCTGATACAAGTTCACAATAATCCATACAGCCACTCACACATTCACTGGCTCTTATGCACAGTTATTTATATATGTCAACTATCACATGTACTGTGTTTTACATATGTACTTACTTTGACATGTAGCACTGAGATATCCATTCACTCACCAATACACTCATGCACACAGTCAACCGCCCATACAGCTGTTTCCACATGCACTTTTGAACCCATAAATCTAGTGAATCAACTGCTCACACATCTATGTAAAGAGTCATACACCTCCCAGACACCCACACACACACACTCAGTCTCACATACAAATACTTGGGCAACTAATCAATAACCCATATAGTTAGTCATATAGCTAATGATCAACACATGCATCAGATTACAAAACAACAGACACAATGATGCACAATTTAAAACAGTTTAGTCACTAACCCATGCACTCAGTGAGACACATTTAATCACTCACTTATACAGTCAGTCATGCACCTACTAAATCCTTCATCCAGACACTTATACATCCACTCATTCTTCAATATGTAAGACATATTTTAACTTTACAGAAACATACAGTCACTGGATGTTGTCATCAGTGATGTCATCAGTGATGTCACTGACCATGTCATGAATGATGTAATATGTGACATCATCAGCAGTGGATTGCGGGTGCGCGATATATAGTTAGTGCAACTAACTATATATGGAATTTCAATGGTTTTGTGTGAGTAAAATAAGGTTTTGTAAATGCTAATTCCTAACTATATATGGTCTATAACCTATGGTTTTTTCAGTGAATATATATATATATATATATATATATATATGTGTGTGTGTGTATGTGTGTGTATATATGTGTGTATATATGTGTGTATATATATATATTACCTACTGGCGGTCGCCAGTAGGTATATATAGTTAGGATTTTTTTCCTATGGGATTTTTGAAAATTCTATGTTGAATAACTTTGGCGTTTGAGGACGGAATTGGCTGAAATTTTCTGGAAAATGGAACATTTTGTTTCTGAGCAGCCCCTGAAAATTTGGGGGGGTTTCGTCAAGCGGGGGCCGAGAAAAAAGGGGGGTCCCAAAACATGGTTTTAACATTGAGTTTTCCATAGGGCGGTTGGACTCACTTTTAGCTCGAACGGCTGAATGGATTTCCACGAAACTTGGCAAAATTGTAGGGACTGGTAGCCCGATGTGCCTTTGCTATGTCTCAAGATATATGCTCCAGTGGTTTTTACGAAAATTAACTTTGAAAAATATATATTGGGCTACATTGGGCTATATATATGTTGGAGCCCAAATGTAGCCCAATGTAGCCCAATGAAGCCCAATGAAGCCCAATGTAGCCCAAAGATGGCCGGCAGAGACAAAAAAAAACAAATGTAGCCCAAATATCAGCCAGATGTAGCCCAACTATAGCCCAGTGACAGAATGTCCCAGAGTGTTTTAAAGAACAACTAGAACGCTAACAGTCTTACTTATGACAAAAGTATGGCACACCTCAAGTCATCTTGATTGGAATAAAGTGGTAACACTTAAAACATTTAATTTGAAAAGGAACAAAATAAGGGGTTTCATTTTGCCATAGAAATGTTATATATATATATATATATATATTATATATATATATATATATATATATATATATATATATTTATATATATAATATTCACTGAAAAAAACATAGGTTATAGACCATATATAGTTAGGAATTAGCATTTACAAAACCTTGAAAATTCACTGAAAAAAACATAGGTTATAAACCATATATAGTTAGGAATTAGCATTTAAAAAACCTTACTTTACTCACACAAAACCATTGAAATTCCATATATAGTTAGTTGTACTAACTATATATCGCGCACCCGCAATCCACTGCTGATCATGTCACATATTACATCATTCATGACATGGTCAGTGACATCACTGATGACATCACTGATGACATCTCAAATGACATCACTGATGACATCACTGATGACATCTCAAATGACATCACTGATGACATCACTGATGACAACATCCAGTGACTGTATGTTTCTGTAAAGTTAAAATATGTCTTACATATTGAAGAATGAGTGGATGTAGAAGTGTCTGAACAAAGGATTTAGTAGGTGCATGACTGACCGTATGAGTGAGTGAATAAATGTGTCTCACTGAGTGCATGGGTTAGTGACTAAACTGTCTTAATTTGTGCATCATTATGTCTGTTGTTCTGTAAACTGCTGCATGTGTTGATCAGTAGCTATATGATTAACTATATGGGTTATTGATTGGTTGCCCAAGTATTTGTATGGGAGACTGAGAGTGTGTATGGGTGGCTGGGAGGTGTATGACTCTCTGCATAGATGTATGGGTTCAAAAGTGCATGTGGAAACAGCTGTATGGGCGGTTGACTGTGTGCATGACTGTATTGGTGAGTGAATAGATATCTCAGTGCTACATGTCAAAGTAAGTACATATGTAAAATACAGTACATGTGAGAGTTGACATATATAAATAACTGTGCATAAGAGCCAGTGAATGTGTGAGTGGCTGTATGGATCATTGTGAACTTGTATCCAGGATTGTATAAGTGAGTAAATATGTTTTAGTATATGTTTGAATAAGTAAGGTGTGTTTAACTGTATAGTTAAGGAAATGGAGGTGTGATTGATTGTTTGCATGACTGACTAGGTGTGTGTGTAACTTCATGGATGAGTGACAATCTGTGAGTCTGTGTTTACACTGAGTGTATCTAAGGTTATATTAGAGTCTGAAGAGGTTCATCGTATTATCACATGAATGATGTCATCAGTGATGTCATTTGAGATGTCATCAGTGATGTCATCAGTGATGTCATTTGAGATGTCATCAGTGATGTCATTTGAGATGTCATCAGTGATGTCATCAGTGATGTCACTGACCATGTCATGAATGATGTAATATGTGACATGATCAGCAGTGGATTGCGGGTGCGCGATATATAGTTAGTACAACTAACTATATATGGAATTTCAATGGTTTTGTGTGAGTAAAGTAAGGTTTTTTAAATGCTAATTCCTAACTATATATGGTTTATAACCTATGGTTTTTTCAGTGAATATATATATATGTATGTATGTATGTATGTATGTATGTATGTATGTGTATTTGGGTGAGTGGCTTGAGATTTGGAATGTGTGCTGGGATTCCGATATGGCCACATCACTACATATAAGCATGAAGTGTTGTAGACCGTTTGGGAATGTTATGTGGTGCTGACTTATTCGAAAGGGATTAGAGCACTTTACAAGAGAACAGGAAGTAAGTACTGGTTAACGAACATCATAAACTACCTATTCGCACCAGGAAAGCAAGGAACGCACCGTTCGTGCCAGATGGGGCCTTACAGCAGTTGGATCGAAATTGGCCTTGATCTGAGAGAGAACACCACAGTATAAGGCTCTGTGGGTTCACATGATAGCTGCTGACATTCTTTCCAAAAAATGTATTGAACGCCATTGGAGATAACTTGGCATCAATCAGTGAACCTATGTATGGTAGTATTGTTAGTCCGGAAGATTAGAGAGGTGGCATGTGGATAAAGGAAAGATAAAAAAACTGTAAATGGATAGGGCCTAAGTCCCAAACACGCACGATAACTCAGTAAGGCAGCTTTAGCCCCACCACCTTCATCTGTTGCTGCACATGATTCCCTGAATGGTGAGCTAAAGTAGACGAGGGCCTGTTATTCATCAGTATGTAGGTTGGGAGAGTTTTGGGAGTGTTCTTGATGTCTTACCCAGCAAGGTCGAACCAGAACTAGAAAGGGCCAACAGTTTGGGAGTCAAGAGGGCTCTAGGGAGTGGCTTTGATAATGGAAAGGATCGAAGGACCACTAAACAATGGCAGTACCAAGACACCCAGACGAGGATGTGAGAAACGGTGCACAAAACCCAGGCAACAAACCCTTTCATAGTCCCTGAATGAGTACGTTTTTGATTGTCAGTTTATCATGAGTGCTATTTGGTTACCTCATTCTTTTTCATTCAGCTTTCATTAAAGACATGCACACCTGGATACCACACATATAGAATATGAGTCCAATACCCTTACCTTGGGTAGTATACTCCCTCACAAACTCCGTTGTCTACCAAGTCCTGCATGCAGAAATCTGCTGCTGTTACACTTGACTCTTCCTTTTCAAAGGCCTTCCACTCTGCCTATTTCTTTTTTCTGTTTCTAAGTTGGACAATCTGTGCCACAATATACAAGGTTCAAACTGTGTGCTCTGTGCCACTAGCCTATAGCAAAACATAACACAATGAGTGTTTTATGTAGGGAACTAGTTTTCAAAACAAACCTTGTTTCTTTGTGCTGCTTTATAGTGTAGGTTGAAATATCATAATTCCTTGATTAATCCCATTCCTGAGGAAATGTTGAATTACATTTGGCATGGATGAATCAGACGGGTATATTTGGATCTTGCGTTGTTGAGCTGCTCTTATTCCGGGGTGGAACCATTGCATACAAGAACTCTCCTCCTGGTTGACGTTTACTGATGCGGGCCTTATGCAGTCACCCTCTTACCCCACACCCAGAACGCTGAAAACGTCTGGTTACATGATTCTTTTGTTTTCCATACTTCAGATATTGTACCAGTTCCAATCTGATCTGTTCCGTTCAATTCATTTAAAGCGAGTTCTCACTGATTACTTGCTATCCCTTGAGAGAAGAACCATTGTGTCAGACTGTTCCACTATTCCATTGAGTTGCATTCGGCCTCTGTGTTTATTGACCTTAAATATCTATTGCAATGTAGTTCCGCATATATTGCTTTTTGAGTGACATCGCTTAAGGTTTTGGCACAGTTACTGGGTCCTTCATTGGATACAGGGGTCTAGAATCACTTGGCACAAGAGCACGACTGCGACAGGATCTACTCTAGCAATATTGATTTCTTTTCAGGTCTCCTCTTGCTCTCTGTTTGAGTGTCCTTCCTCGGTGTAGAAAAGACCTCATACTCTGCAAATCATGACCCTCTCAACAACAGAGCACAAAAGTACCAGCTTACGAAAGCCTCCTGTACTAGCACCAATTTAGCTGCTGCCATGAAACACAGGAAGAAATAGCTTTTACTCCTGGACTTGTGGTTGGTTGCTCCTATTCTGGACCTATTGCAGCAGCCTGTGGTATAGGTGGCATACTCTGATCCGCCCTCACACCTATCTCCAGGCAAATGACAGTTTGGGGAGCTGGCAACTGGACCAGGAGTATTCCAGTGCTCACACAGTCCTGGTGGGCTATCTAAATCTAAAACTTAAATGCAGGAATCTAATTTTATGATACCTTTGTCAAGGGCAGGAGGTGCTATGGAGAGCACTTGAAATCGGTGTTTGATAGATCACAGATCGATGTAGAACAGGAGGTGATTTTCTCACCATTTTGTCCTCCTTCTGGTGTTCGATTCTATTGTGACAGTATTGCCAGTTTTAAAGTTTTGGTCAAGCCTTTCCTGGGCCAGTTGGCTCCACAAGACCTTGTTGCACTCAACTCCAGCAGATACCTTGAAACCTGAGGGCAAACAGTCAGCTCTTCCCCAGTATTACACCTTTGCCAAAATACAGTTAACCATTTTGAATCAGGACTCTAATATAGGTACAGAGAACATCGGTGGCAGGGATGCTGCTGCAACCTTCAGCGGAAATTGGTACGGTTCTTGCAAAAGTGCTTTAAGTGCTGTCCATTGTAGCATTTCACCATCAACTGAAAACGAAAGCATTTATGCCTCACACACTGCTTCAGTCCTCCCGTTTATGCCATTCACATCCCACAATAACATTTGATTTGTTTTGAGCTGCATGTGCTGCAACATGCTCAGGAGATCTGGAAGACTATATCCGAGCCAGTTGGGCCCAGCTCTATGGAAGACAAATAGGTCTCCCAAGAATTTCTGTTTTAGTGTATGGAAGCGCTTTTGCTCAATCAGCTATTTTGTTGGAGGCCTCTGGAAGGCAGAATTTTTATTCTTTCAAATTGGTGTGTCCTAGGTCCCTGAAACCAGATTGGAAGGTCTCGCTATGATAATCTAGGCAGGCTAGTTCTAATTTGATCAGCTTTGCACCTATGAAACATTTGTTTGATGTGGCTCTCTGCTACCGAATATGTTTTATAGATTCAGATGTTTTTCCTCAACTTCAGTAGTGACAGCTGAATAAAACTGCAGCTTCTAGGTTTATCTATACCTTTCTCCAGTATTACATCTTTCATAGATTCACATGCTTGTATCTTCCCCGTCGTCATGGTGGGAGTCTCACGGTAACAGAATGACCAAGCAGTATCATAGAGAAGAAAAACTGCATAGAAAATCCCCATAGGGGCTGTATTATTTGGTAACCAGACCATATCTTTGTTTGGACCAAAAGCCAGCCAATCAGCATTGCTGCCCTGCCCTCACACTCCCCAGCAGAAGCTTCCTGCCTCAGATTTCCAACCGCCTTCGTGTGATAAGGAGTCTCCCTGAGCTCTGCTCAGTTTTCTTTCTGTTCCTGAGTGAACTTTTGACCCTTTGGAATCTTGTTTCCTGTCTACTAGATTGAGGTATTGTGTGTACTTATTTCTCTCATATGGCTGACAGCTCTAAAAAGAGGCTGTTCAGGCCATGCAGGTCCTGTGGGAAGGCCAGACTTTTCTCTGAGGACCCACATGAGGACTGCCTTTACTGTCTCTACCCTAAACACCTGGTGAAAGACTGTAAGCTTTGTAGAAAATTTTCTGACAAAACTAAAAGAGACAGAGAGGCTAGACTACTGTTATGGCTTCAGAAAAAGAAGGCCACATCAGGCTCAGATTCTGAGGGGGAATCTTCTCATTCAACTCCCAAGAAAAGAAAGGCTTCTGTGTCTGTGGAGAGAGTGGAGTCTAAAAGGAGTAAGCCTAAGGAGAAATTAACCTCATCTCTTCCTATTACTCCTGTGGAGAAACAGTCCAGTCTTAAGGAACCTGGGTCTGCACCTTCTACCAGCTCGCTGGCTTCTGCTCCAAGGCCTGTGGTGAAGACTTCAGCTCCGTCGACGACGACTTCGTCGACGACTATGGCCTCGTCGACGATAAGGTCTAAAGCTACGTCGACGACTGCGACGTCTACATTGACAACATCGACAAGTAAAATCTCACTGTCGACGAAAAGGCCGTCGACCACGACGACTCCGTCGACGACAGGTTCGACGTCTAAGATGTCGACGGGGGCCCCGTCGACTAAGGTCCCGTCGACGAAGGTCCCGTCGACGAAGGTCCCGTCGACGAAGGTCCCGTCGACGAAGGTCCCGTCGACGAAGGTCCCGTCGACGAAGGTTACGTCGACGAAGGTTACGTCGACGATGGTTCCGTCGACGAAAGTCCCGTCGACGACGGTTCCGTCGACGAAAATCGTGCTATCATCCGCAAAAGCATTCAAATCACCGCAGTCGAAGACCATGATCTCGATCCGGTCTTTTCAGTCGACAAGAGGTTCATCTACCATCAGTGAAGCTGCAGAGTTCACCTCATGGACAAAGATTTCGCCTTTGCCGCCGTCATCATTGCTAGAGCAGGACTCAGATGGCGAGGAGTCCTCAGGTGCCGCCTACAGTCCTTCTCAGCTTCAGATAAAGAGCCAAGACACGGATGAGGAGGAGGTTTATTCCTTCAAGGCCAGACCGCAATCTTCCAGATATGAGTCATTTCAGGAATCTGGTGATTACGATGAAGAGGAGGAGGAGCAGCATGAGGACTCAAGGGAGGAGGAACGTCAAGAGAGGATTTCTATACCCATCACCCTTGTCTCTGATCTTAGGTTGATGTTAAACGACTACTACCGTCGCTTCCCAGAGGCGAATTCCTCGCAACCAGCTAGGCAGACGCCTTCCTCGCAGACACCTGAAGCACCTGCTCCCCAAGAACAGGGGGTGAGATCGCCGCAGGTTGTTACTATAAGGGACGACCTAACGGAATCCGACGAGGATGAGCAGCCCGAAGAAGGAGAACTCGTTCATGATGCTTCGGGGCAGGAATGGGACGAATACGTTTTACCATCGGCTGCATCGCCTGAACCACTCAAATCTACCTCCCCTCCTCAAGATATTGGAGGCTTTCACGATCTCATGGAAAGGGCGGCCAAAAGATTCAATCTGGATGTGGAGGTACAAGAGACGGATTGTTTCTTGTATGATTTCAAAGATGATAACAAGAGGTCGCTTCGCTCAATTCCGATTATCCCTCACATCTGGGAGGAGGGACTGAAGATTCTGAAAACACCTGCGTCTATAGCGGTTTCAGTTCCCTGCATTGACAAAAAATACAGAGCTCCAGAGTCCACAAAAGCCTGCCTCATTGGGCACCCCAGGCCAGAATCAGTTGTGACGCAGGCGGCACAAAGAAATTCTAAGAACCCGGTGGCTACTTCCCTAGTGCCACCAGACAAAGAGGGAAGGAGAATGGATGGTGCAGGTAAGAGGTTTGCGGTCATGGCTGCCTCTACCATTAAAGCGGCAAATGCTATGGCACTGCTTGGACGCTACAACAGGCAAATGTGGTCTGATATTGCACCCATACTTTCTGCACTCCCAGAGGATAGAAAGGAGGAAGCGGCAGCCATACTTAAGGAAGGAGCTAAATCTGCTGCCGAATCTATCGACATCGCCATGGATGTCTCGTCCATGGCCTTCAGGCAGATGGCTGGAGCGGTTTCGCTTCGCAGGCAGGGCTGGCTCAAGGCGACGTCTTTTCGTCCAGAGGTGCAGGCGAAAATCGTTGATATGCCTTTTGACGGTGAAAACTTATTTGGGAAGCATATCGATGAGGCGTTGCAAGGCATAAAGTCGGACACGGATACAGCTCGAGCGCTGGGATCTCTTCAGCAAGGAAGGTTTCAGTCCTTTCGGAAGAGGGGTTCAAGAGGTCAATTTAATCAAAGATCCTCTTTTCAGTCCAACCGATATCAGCCGTATAATCAGCAAGGATATCGACAGTATAACACTAACAACCAATTCAGGTCCTCCACCTCCTCTTACCAACAACAGTCCAGAGGCAAATCTAACGCCAGGGGGAAACCTCAGCAGTCTAATAGACGTCAATGATTTCAGGCCGGCGCTCCCCACACAACAGATCCCGGACAAAGACCACTATCTGTCTCAATTTTACACCAACTGGATGTCCATTACATCGGACAAATGGGTTTTAGATGTCATAAGCAGGGGCCACATTCTGGAATTTGTGGAAATACCTCCGGATCAACCCCCAGTACTCAGGCTCAACAAACATCGCCAGGAAATGCAGAAGGAAGTTCTCTCGCTTCTGCAAAAGGGAGCCATAGAGGAAGTGCCGCAACATCTCAGAGGGAGAGGCTTTTACTCGCATTTCTTCCTCATCAAAAAGAAACAAACCCGGAAATGGAGACAGGTATTGGACTTAAGGGATCTAAATCAATACATAAAAAAGATACCCTTCAGAATGTTATCGTTACAAGAAATCCTACTACTGATAAAAGAAAACGACTACATGGCGTCCTTAGATCTCATGGATGCGTACTTCCATATTCCCATTCTTCGGAAGCACAGGAAGTATCTCAGATTTGTCGTGGAGAGTCGCCACTTACAGTTCAAGGTCCTGCCATTCGGACTCAAGTCAGCCCCGAGGGTATTCACCAAATGCATGGCCCCGGTGGCGGCCCATTTAAGACTGCAAGGGCATTACATTTACCCATATCTGGATGACTGGTTGGTGACAGGTCCATCTTTCAGGGACGCAGCAACATCTCTTCAGAGCTGCATCCGGCTGTTTCAGCGATTGGGCCTGAAGACCAACTTAGAGAAATCCTCGCTGACTCCGGCCAAGGGCATCCAGTTCCTGGGGGCATGGATATGCACCAGTGCAGGGAAAGCCTATCCTTCCGAAGAACGAATGGGAAAGATCATGAGGCTAACGGCATCCCTTCAAGAAAAAAGGTCCACTTCCGTGAGGATATACAAATCCATGTTGGGGATGATGTCATCCTGCATCCCACTGGTACCACACTGTCGGCTTCGAATGAGGCCTTTGCAGGAACAACTGGACGAGCAGTGGGTCCAGGCCAAAGGTACCTTCGAGGATCGCATTACCATCACGAGCCATATGAAGGTGGCAATGTCATGGTGGAAGATTCGAAAGAACTTGGATCAAGGCTTGAGCTTCATTCCTCTAGATCACGACTTCGTGATGACAACGGACGCTTCGCTGAAAGGATGGGGTGCGCATCTTCAGGAGCTGGAAATTCAGGGCCTTTGGTCAGACTGGGAAGCTCAGCTTCACATAAACATGTTGGAGCTCAAAGCGGTGTTCCTAGGCCTTCAAGCATTTCTTCCCAGAATACGCCAATCGTCAGTACTTATCCAAACGGACAGCACCACTACCATGTTTTACCTACTAAAGCAGGGCGGAACGAGATCCAAACAGCTGTCGACATTGGCGCAAAGAATCTGGAAATGGCTCATAACCAACGGAATTTCAATTCAGGTTCAGCATATTCAGGGAGTCCTCAACACACGGGCGGACGCCCTGAGCCGTACTACCAAGGCGACGCACGAGTGGGAACTACACCACACTCAGATTCGCTTCTTGTTTCAAAGGTGGGGCACTCCCACATTAGATTTGTTCGCAACGCAAAACAACTCAAAGTGCGTTCAATTTGCGTCCAGATACCATCAACAGGGCTCCAAGGGAAATGCATTCCTCATGGATTGGACAGGAAGGTTTGCATACGCGTTCCCTCCCTTCCCGTTGATACCGCGAATACTGCGCAAGATGAGACTGGAACCGTGCCGGATCATATTGATAGCACCAGCCTGGCCGAGACAGGCGTGGTTTTCAGACCTACTTCTTTTGTCGAGGGGCGAAAAAATCCAGCTCCCGACATTTCAAGACCTCATCTCCATGAAAGAAGGGCAAATTCTGCATCCGAATCTGCAATCACTAAAATTGTCAGCATGGAACCTCACGAGCGGGAGTTTCAAAATCTAGATATTTCGCAAGAATGCAGACATGTTCTCTCACAAGCTAGAGCTGTATCAACAAACAAAACATATGCAGCGAAATGGACCCGTTTCTGCCATTGGTGCAGCAGACAAAACTTGCATCCGTTTGAAGTACAACCTGAAGGTATCCTTCCTTACCTGCTGTCACTATCTAAGGCAGGTCTGTCGCATGCCTCGGTCAAAGTACACTTGGCAGCAATATCGCGCTTCCGGCGGAAGCCAAATGAACCATCTCTCTGGTCCTCCAGAATAATAAAGGAATTTATCAAGGGACTTTTTAGGGTTTACCCACCCATCCAACGCCCTCCTGTGCCGTGGCACCTCAACACAGTACTATCGCAGCTTATGAGGCCTCCTTTCGAGCCTATTCACAAGTCAGATTTACAGTTCCTGTCATGGAAAACAGCCCTCCTTCTCGCCTTAACATCAGCAAGGAGGGTTAGTGAAATCCAGGCCTTCTCAGTGGAGGAACCCTTCTTACAATTTCGTCAAGACAGGGTTATACTAAGAACAAATCCTACCTTTATTCCCAAGGTGGCAACATCTTTTCACCTCAATGAACCCATTATTTTGCCTACTTTTTTCAGCAATCCTTCATCGGAAGCAGAAAGAGCCTTACACTCTTTAGACATTTCCAGATGCCTAAAGTTCTACATTGAACGGACAAAAACGTTCCGCAGGTCCAAGCAATTGTTCATTGCTTTCGAAGGGCAAAGGAAGGGTCTTCCTTTGTCAAGACTGAGTATTGCCAGATGGATCTCCTCAGCTATCCTGAAATGTCATGAAAAAGCGGGGAAGCCGCTAGATTCTAAGGTGCATGCACATTCCACAAGGAAGATGGCAACTTCGATGGCCTTGTTTGCAGGAGTAGCGCTGCCTGACATCTGCAGAGCAGCAACGTGGAAGAGCGTGCACTCATTTACGAGACACTACTGTCTGGACACTGCGTGGAAAGAGGACACGGCAGTGGGACAAGCTGTTCTGAAGCGTCTATTTCAGTAAGGTATGACATGATGGCATAATTTGTTGTCTATGCAGTACTTTGATTTATGTGTCAACATGCATTTATCGTATTTCTTATGCTGATGTGTTTTGTTATACCTATGTCTTACGGCAGAGCTTCCTTCTTAGTTCTGTCCTGGAAACGCTACAAATTTGGTGAGCACTGCTTACTACTCTGATACAAGCATGTGAATCTATGAAAGATGTAATACTGGAGAAGGAATTAGTTACTTACCTGTACACTATAGTTCTCCAGTATTATCTTTCATAGATTCACATGCGCCCGCCCGCCTCCCCGTTTCTCAGGCAGATCCTGTTTCTCGGTATTTATCCATGTCTCTCACTCGGGGACGGAAATCTGAGGCAGGAAGCTTCTGCTGGGGAGTGTGAGGGCAGGGCAGCAATGCTGATTGGCTGGCTTTTGGTCCAAACAAAGATATGGTCTGGTTACCAAATAATACAGCCCCTATGGGGATTTTCTATGCAGTTTTTCTTCTCTATGATACTGCTTGGTCATTCTGTTACCGTGAGACTCCCACCATGACGACGGGGAAGATACAAGCATGTGAATCTATGAAAGATAATACTGGAGAACTATAGTGTACAGGTAAGTAACTAATTCCTTCTTTGCATGAGGCACCTTACATAGTCCATTTTTAGGGCTCGACCTCTGCAATGCGCTTGCGCATTCAGAGGTCGAGCCGTATAGCGGCCTAACCAGAGTTTAACTAAACTGGCGATTTGATGATGTGCCCGTGAAGCGCGTGCACATCAAAGCCAGCCATCTGTTCCCCAGCGTGGTGCCACGAGCAGCAGCTCTTCAAAGGTATCCGCTCCGCCCCCCTGGTGCATCAAAAGCTTTCATTTCGCGGCCGTGTTTTTTTTTTACTTTCATTTCGCGGCCGCAAGTCTTTCCTGCCGACCGTTTACATTTTATTTTTTTCTGCACCAGTAGGTTTATTATAAAGGCTCGCATAAATTAAGTGACCCACTGTTCGTAATATGGCCTAATTAATAAACGTGCTCCAAGGTCCTTTCAAGAAAGCACAGAAAAAACATGCATGCATGTCTGTACAGAGGCCACATTACATGGGCACAGAAGTCCGCTTTTCACTTCAGCACTGCCCTTGGGAAAACGTAGCATTTCTATTACTAGGTACACTCAAATAGGAGCAATAAACCTTTTCTTCTAAAGACCCGGTGCAAATATGGCTGCCTTCTTATCCAGCTTTTAACGGTAATGTCCGCCGTCTTCGTTTTTGTAGCTGATTAAGTGCCTGTTCCTATTAGGCAAGGGAGTAAAGCATGTCTTCAAATTACTTCTTGTGTAAGAAGATATTTTTTTTAGATGGCTGCATACTACGTCACGCCCCTTATCCAAGGAATGCCACAAGCAGTTTCCGTGTTTCGCATTTCACCAAGGACGTTGTGGTAAGTTTGGACTGTGATTTATACCAAACTGAAAATCATAATCTTTGACAACACAATTTGAGCTTGATTGAGGTGATGCCAACATTCGGAGCAAAAACCTTTTCTCTGTTTTGGGAGTGTCCCACCACATCTAATGTTACAGCAGTTGTCTTTGCAACATATATTTTCAGTTAAGGTACATATTCCACACCCTACATTCTGGCAAGGTTCCGTATACCACCATTCACTATGGCCAGATTGGTAGCTATTTGGATTAATAATACCGTCAGTTCAAGTTTGCATTACAGGTAACCACCAAATCACCGAACGACCCACCACACAGCTCCACCGATGCACCCATCACACAGCTCTACCGATGCACCCACCACAGCTCCACCGATGCACCCACCACACAGCTCCACCGAAGCACCCTCCACACAGCTCCACCGACACAGCTCCACCGATGCACCCACCACACAGCTCAACCGATGCACCCACCACACAGCTCAACCGATGCACCCACCACACAGCTCAACCGAGGCACCCACCACACAGCTCCACCAAGGCACCCACCACACAGCTCCACCAAGGCACCCACCACACAGCTCCACCAAGGCACCCACCACACAGCTCCACCGATGCACCCACCACACAGCTCCACCTACACATCTCCACCGTTGCACCCACCACACAGCTCCACTGAGGCCCCCACCACACAGCTCCACCGAGGCACCCACCACACAGCTCCACCGAACGACCCACCACACAGCTCCACCGATGCACCGTAACGAACTCTGTAGTCAGATACCAGGACACCGAGGCACCCACCATAAAGCTCCACTGATGCACCCACCACACAGCTCCACCGATGCACCCACCACACAGCTCCACCGATGCACCCACCACACAGCTCCACCGATGCAACCACCACACAGCTCCACCGACACAGCTCCACCGATGCACCCACCACACAGCTCCACCAAGGCACCCACCATACAGCTCCACCAAGGCACCCACCACACAGCTCCACCGAGGCACCCACCACACAGCTCCACCGAGGCACCCACCACACAGCTCCACCGATGCACCCACCACACAGCTCCACCGATGCAGCCACCACACCGCTCCACCGATGCAGCCACCACACCGCTCCACCGACACAGCTCCACCGATGCACCCACCACACAGCTCCACCGATGCACCCACCACACAGCTCCGCCGATGCACCCACCACACAGCTCCACCGAGGCACCCACCACACAGCTCCACCGAGGCACCCACCACACAGCTCCACCGAGGCACCCACCACACAGCTCCACCGAGGCACCCACCACACAGCTCCACCGAGGCACCCACCACACAGCTCCGCCGAGGCACCCACCACACAGCTCCACCGATGCACCCACCACACAGCTCCACCGATGCACCCACCACACAGCTCCACAGCTGCACCCACCACACATCTCCACAGATGCACCCACCACACATCTCCACAGATGCACCCACCACACAGCTCCACCGATGCACCCACCACACAGCTCCACCGATGCACCCACCACCCAGCTCCAACAATGCACCCACCATACAGCTCCACCGAGGCACCCACCATACAGCTCCACCGAGGCACCCACCATACAGCTCCACCGAGGCACCCACCATACAGCTCCACCTACACAGCTCCACCGATGCACCCACCACACAGCTCCACCGAGGCACCCACCACACAGCTCCACCTACACATCTCCACCGATGCACCCACCACACAGCTCCGCCGAGGCACCCACCACACAGCTCCACCGAGGCACCCACCACACAGCTCCACCGAGGCACCCACCACACAGCTCCACCGAGGCACCCACCACACAGCTCCACCGAGGCACCCACCACACAGCTCCACCGAGGCACCCACCACACAGCTCCACCGATGCACCCACCACACAGCTCCACCGAGGCACCCACCACACAGCTCCACCGAGGCACCCACCACACAGCTCCACCGAGGCACCCACCACACAGCTCCACCGAGGCACCCACCACACAGCTCCACCGCTGCACCCACCACACAGCTCCACAGCTGCACCCACCACACAGCTCCACAGCTGCACCCACCACACATCTCCACAGCTGCACCCACCACACATCTCCACAGATGCACCCACCACACAGCTCCACCGATGCACCCACCACACAGCTCCACCGATGCACCCACCACCCAGCTCCAACAATGCACCCACCACACAGCTCCACCGAGGCACCCACCATACAGCTCCACCGAGGCACCCACCATACAGCTCCACCTACACAGCTCCACCGATGCACCCACCACACAGCTCCACCGAGGCACCCACCACACAGCTCCACCGAGGCACCCACCACACAGCTCCACCGATGCACCCACCACACAGCTCCACCTACACAGCTCCACCGAGGCACCCACCACACAGCTCCACCGAGGCACCCACCACACAGCTCCACCGAATGACCCACCACACAGCTCCACCGATGCACCGTAACGAACTCTGTAGTCCGATACCAGGACACCGAGGCACCCACCATACAGCTCCACTGATGCACCCACCACACAGCTCCACCAATACACCCACCACACAGCTCCACCGATGCACCATAACGAACTCTGTAGTCAGATACCAGGACACCGATGCACCCACCACACAGCTCCACTGATGCACCCACCACACAGCTCCACCGATGCACCCACCACACAGCTCCACCGATGCACCCACCACACAGCTCCACCGATGCACCCACCACACAGCTCCACCGATGCACCCACCACACAGCTCCACCGATGCACCCACCACACAGCTCCACCGATGCACCCACCACACAGCTCCACCGAGGCACCCACCACACAGCTCCACCGAACGACCCACCACACAGCTCTACCGATGCAGCCACCACACAGCTCCACTGACACAGCTCCACTGATGCACCCACCACCCAGCTCCACCGATGCACCCACCACACAGCTCCACCGACACAGCTCCACCGATGCACCCACCACACAGCTCAACCGATGCACCCACCACACAGCTCCACCGAGGCACCCACCATACAGCTCCACCAATGCACCCACCACACAGCTCCACCAATGCACCCACCACACAGCTCCACCGATGCACCCATCACACAGCTCCACCTACACAGCTCCACCGATGCACCCACCTACACAGCTCCACCGATGCACCCACCACACAGCTCCACCAATGCACCCACCACACAGCTCCACCGAGGCACCCACCACACAGCTCCACCGAACGACCCACCACACAGCTCCACCGATGCACCGCAACGAACTCTGTAGTCAGATACCAGGACACCGAGGCACCCACCATACAGCTCCACCGATGCACCCACCACACAGCTCCACCGATGCACCCACCACACAGCTCCACCGAGGCACCCACCACACAGCTCCACCAATGCACCCACCACACAGCTCCACCAATGCACCCACCACACAGCTCCACCGATGCACCCATCACACAGCTCCACCTACACAGCTCCACCGATGCACCCACCACACAGCTCCACCAATGCACCCACCACACAGCTCCACCAATGCACCCACCACACAGCTCCACCGAGGCACCCACCACACAGCTCCACCGAACGACCCACCACACAGCTCCACCGATGCACCGCAATGAACTCTGTAGTCAGATACCAGGACACCGAGGCACCCACCATACAGCTCCACTGATGCACCCACCACACAGCTCCACCGATGCACCCACCATACAGCTCCACCGATGCACCCACCACACAGCTCCACCGATGCACCCACCACACAGCTCCACCGACACAGCTCCACCGATGCACCCACCACACAGCTCCACCGAGGCACCCACCATACAGCTCCACGAGGCACCCACCACACAGCTCAACCGAGGCACCCACCACACAGCTCCACCGAGGCACCCACCACACAGCTCCACCGAGGCACCCACCACACAGCTCCACCGAGGCACCCACCACACAGCTCCACCGAGGCACCCACCACACAGCTCCACCGAGGCACCCACCACACAGCTCCACCGAGGCACCCACCACACAGCTCCACCGAGGCACCCACCACACAGCTCCACCGAGGCACCCACCACACAGCTCCACCGAGGCACCCACCACACAGCTCCACCGAGGCATCCACCACCCAGCTCCACCGATGCATCCACCACCCAGCTCCACTGATGCACCCACCATACAGCTCCACCGATGCACCCACCACACAGCTCCACCGATGCACCCACCACACAGCTTCACCTACACAGCTCCACCGATGCACCCACCACACAGCTCCACCGAGGCACCCACCACACGGCTCCACCGAATGACCCACCACACAGCTCCACCGATGCACCGTAACGAACTCTGTAGTCCGATACCAGGACACCGAGGCACCCACCATACAGCTCCACTGATGCACCCACCACACAGCTCCACCAATACACCCACCACACAGCTCCAACGATGCACCCACCACACAGCTCCACCGATGCACCCACCACACAGCTCCACCGAGGCACCCACCACACAGCTCCACCGAACGACCCACCACACAGCTCCACCGAACGACCCACCACACAGCTCTATCGATGCAGCCGCCACACAGCTCCACTGACACAGCTCCACTGATGCACCCACCACACAGCTCCACCGATGCACCCACCACACAGCTCCACCGATGCACCCACCACACAGCTCCACCGATGCACCCACCACACAGCTCAACCGATGCACCCACCACACAGCTCCACCGAGGCACCCACCATACAGCTCCACCAATTCACCCACCACACAGCTCCACCAATGCACCCACCACACAGCTCCACCGATGCACCCATCACACAGCTCCACCTACACAGCTCCACCGATGCACCCACCACACAGCTCCACCAATGCACCCACCACACAGCTCCACCGAGGCACCCACCACACAACTCCACCGAACGACCCACCACACAGCTCCACCGATGCACCGCAACGAACTCTGTAGTCAGATACCAGGACACCGAGGCACCCACCATACAGCTCCACTGATGCACCCACCATACAGCTCCACTGATGCACCCACCACACAGCTCCACCGATGCACCCACCACACAGCTCCACCGATGCACCCACCACACAGCTCCACCAATGCACCCACCACACAGCTCCACCGAGGCACCCACCACACAGCTCCACCGAACGACCCACCACACAGCTCCACCGATGCACCGCAACGAACTCTGTAGTCAGATACCAGGACACCGAGGCACCCACCATACAGCTCCACCGATGCACCCACCACACAGCTCCACCGATGCACCCACCACACAGCTCCACCGATGCACCCACCACACAGCTCCACCGACACAGCTCCACCGATGCACCCACCACACAGCTCCACCGAGGCACCCACCATACAGCTCCACCGAGGCACCCACCATACAGCTCCACCGAGGCACCCACCATACAGCTCCACCGAGGCACCCACCATACAGCTCCACCGAGGCACCCACCATACAGCTCCACCGAGGCACCCACCACACAGCTCCACCGAGGCACCCACCACACAGCTCCACAGATGCACCCACCACCCAGCTCCACCGATGCATCCACCACCCAGCTCCACCGATGCACCCACCATACAGCTCCACTGATGCACCCACCACACAGCTCCTCCAATGCACCCACCACACAGCTCCACCGAACGACCCACCACACAGCTCCACCAATGCACCCACCACACAGCTCTACCGATGCAGCCACCACACAGCTCCACCGACACAGCTCCACCGATGCACCCACCACCCAGCTCCACCGATGCACCCACCACACAGCTCCACCGACACAGCTCCACCGATGCACCCACCACCCAGCTCCACCGATGCACCCACCATACAGCTCCACCAAGGCACCCACCACACAGCTCCACCGATGCAGCCACCACACAGCTCCACCGATGCACCCACCACACAGCTCCACCGAGGCACCCATCACACAGCTCCACCGAGGCACCCACCACACAGCTCCACCGAGGCACCCACCACACCGCTCCACCGAGGCACCCACCACACAGCTCCACCGAGGCACCCACCACACAGCTCCACCGAGGCACCCACCACACAGCTCCACCGAGGCACCCACCACACAGCTCCACCGATGCACCCACCACACAGCTCCACCGATGCACCCACCACACAGCTCCACCGATGCACCCACCACACAGCTCCACCGATGCACCCACCACACAGCTCCACCGATGCACCCACCACACAGCTCCACCGATGCACCCACCACACAGCTCCACAGAGGCACCCACCACACAGCTCCACAGAGGCACCCACCACCCAGCTCCACAGAGGCACCCACCACCCAGCTCCACAGAGGCACCCACCACCCAGCTCCACCGATGCACCCACCACCCAGCTCCACCGATGCACCCACCACCCAGCTCCACCGATGCACTCACCACCCAGCTCCACCGATGCACCCACCACACAGCTCCACCGACACAGCTCCACCGATGCACCCACCACCCAGCTCCACTGATGCAACCACCACACAGCTCCACCGACACAGCTCCACCGATGCACCCACCACCGAGCTCCACAGATGCCCCCACCACACGGCTCCACCGATGCACCCACCACACGGCTCCACCAAGGCACCCACCACACGGCTCCACCAAGGCACCCACCACGCAACTCCACCGAGGCACCTACCACACAGCTCCACCGATGCACCCACCGCACAGCTCCACCGATGCACCCACCGCACAGCTCCACCGATGCACCCACCGCACAGCTCCACCTATGCACCCACCACACAGCTCCACAGAGGCACCCACCACCCAGCTCCACAGAGGCACCCACCACCCAGCTCCACCGATGCACCCACCACCCAGCTCCACCGATGCACCCACCACCCAGCTCCACCGATGCACCCACCACCCAGCTCCACCGATGCACTCACCACCCAGCTCCACCGATGCACCCACCACACAGCTCCACCGACACAGCTCCACCGATGCACCCACCACCCAGCTCCACTGATGCAACCACCACACAGCTCCACCGACACAGCTCCACCGATGCACCCACCACCGAGCTCCACAGATGCCCCCACCACACGGCTCCACCGATGCACCCACCACACGGCTCCACCAAGGCACCCACCACACGGCTCCACCAAGGCACCCACCACGCAACTCCACCGAGGCACCTACCACACAGCTCCACCGATGCACCCACCGCACAGCTCCACCGATGCACCCACCGCACAGCTCCACCTATGCACCCACCACACAGCTCCACCGAGGCACCCACCACACAGCTCAACAGATGCACCCACCACACAGCTCCACCTACACAGCTCCACCGATGCACCCACCACACAGCTCCACCGAGGCACACAGCTCCACCGATGCACCCACCACACAGCTCCACCGAGGCACACAGCTCCACCGATGCACCCACCACACAGCTCCACCGATGCTCCAACTAAGCTCCACCAATGCACCCACCACACAGCTCCACCAATGCACCCACTAAGCTCCACCGATGCACACACCACACAGCTCCACCGACACAGCTCCACCGATGCACCCACCACACAGCTCCACCGACACAGCTCCACCGATGCACCCACCACACAGCTCCACCGAGGCACCCATCACACAGCTCCACCGAGGCACCCACCACACAGCTCCACCGAGGCACCCACCACACCGCTCCACCGAGGCACCCACCACACCGCTCCACCGAGGCACCCACCACACAGCTCCACCGAGGCACCCACCACACAGCTCCACCGAGGCACCCACCATACAGCTCCACCGAGGCACCCACCATACAGCTCCACCGAGGCACCCACCATACAGCTCCACCGAGGCACCCACCATACAGCTCCACCGAGGCACCCACCATACAGCTCCACCGAGGCACCCACCATACAGCTCCGCCGAGGCACCCACCACACAGCTCCACCGAGGCACCCACCACACAGCTCCACAGATGCACCCACCACCCAGCTCCACCGATGCATCCACCACCCAGCTCCACCGATGCACCCACCATACAGCTCCACTGATGCACCCACCACACAGCTCCTCCAATGCACCCACCACACAGCTCCACCGAACGACCCACCACACAGCTCCACCAATGCACCCACCACACAGCTCTACCGATGCAGCCACCACACAGCTCCACCGACACAGCTCCACCGATGCACCCAGCTCCACCGATGCACCCACCACACAGCTCCACCGACACAGCTCCACCGATGCACCCACCACCCAGCTCCACCGATGCACCCACCATACAGCTCCACCAAGGCACCCACCACACAGCTCCACCGATGCAGCCACCACACAGCTCCACCGACACAGCTCCACCGATGCACCCACCACACAGCTCCACCGAGGCACCCATCACACAGCTCCACCGAGGCACCCACCACACAGCTCCACCGAGGCACCCACCACACCGCTCCACCGAGGCACCCACCACACAGCTCCACCGAGGCACCCACCACACAGCTCCACCGAGGCACCCACCACACAGCTCCACCGAGGCACCCACCACACAGCTCCACCGATGCACCCACCACACAGCTCCACCGATGCACCCACCACACAGCTCCACCGATGCACCCACCACACAGCTCCACCGATGCACCCACCACACAGCTCCACCGATGCACCCACCACACAGCTCCACAGAGGCACCCACCACACAGCTCCACAGAGGCACCCACCACCCAGCTCCACAGAGGCACCCACCACCCAGCTCCACAGAGGCACCCACCACCCAGCTCCACAGAGGCACCCACCACCCAGCTCCACCGATGCACCCACCACCCAGCTCCACCGATGCACCCACCACCCAGCTCCACCGATGCACTCACCACCCAGCTCCACCGATGCACCCACCACACAGCTCCACCGACACAGCTCCACCGATGCACCCACCACCCAGCTCCACTGATGCAACCACCACACAGCTCCACCGACACAGCTCCACCGATGCACCCACCACCGAGCTCCACAGATGCCCCCACCACACGGCTCCACCGATGCACCCACCACACGGCTCCACCAAGGCACCCACCACACGGCTCCACCAAGGCACCCACCACGCAACTCCACCGAGGCACCTACCACACAGCTCCACCGATGCACCCACCGCACAGCTCCACCGATGCACCCACCGCACAGCTCCACCTATGCACCCACCACACAGCTCCACCGAGGCACCCACCACACAGCTCAACAGATGCACCCACCACACAGCTCCACCTACACAGCTCCACCGATGCACCCACCACACAGCTCCACCGAGGCACACAGCTCCACCGATGCACCCACCACACAGCTCCACCGATGCACCCACCACACAGCTCCACCGATGCTCCAACTAAGCTCCACCAATGCACCCACCACACAGCTCCACCAATGCACCCACTAAGCTCCACCGATGCACACACCACACAGCTCCACCGACACAGCTCCACCGATGCACCCACCACACAGCTCCACCGACACAGCTCCACCGATGCACCCACCACACAGCTCCACCGAGGCACCCATCACACAGCTCCACCGAGGCACCCACCACACAGCTCCACCGAGGCACCCACCACACCGCTCCACCGAGGCACCCACCACACCGCTCCACCGAGGCACCCACCACACAGCTCCACCGAGGCACCCACCACACAGCTCCACCGAGGCACCCACCATACAGCTCCACCGAGGCACCCACCATACAGCTCCACCGAGGCACCCACCATACAGCTCCACCGAGGCACCCACCATACAGCTCCACCGAGGCACCCACCATACAGCTCCACCGAGGCACCCACCATACAGCTCCGCCGAGGCACCCACCATACAGCTCCACCGAGGCACCCACCACACAGCTCCACAGATGCACCCACCACCCAGCTCCACCGATGCATCCACCACCCAGCTCCACCGATGCACCCACCATACAGCTCCACTGATGCACCCACCACACAGCTCCTCCAATGCACCCACCACACAGCTCCACCGAACGACCCACCACACAGCTCCACCAATGCACCCACCACACAGCTCTACCGATGCAGCCACCACACAGCTCCACCGACACAGCTCCACCGATGCACCCAGCTCCACCGATGCACCCACCACACAGCTCCACCGACACAGCTCCACCGATGCACCCACCACCCAGCTCCACCGATGCACCCACCATACAGCTCCACCAAGGCACCCACCACACAGCTCCACCGATGCAGCCACCACACAGCTCCACCGACACAGCTCCACCGATGCACCCACCACACAGCTCCACCGAGGCACCCATCACACAGCTCCACCGAGGCACCCACCACACAGCTCCACCGAGGCACCCACCACACCGCTCCACCGAGGCACCCACCACACAGCTCCACCGAGGCACCCACCACACAGCTCCACCGAGGCACCCACCACACAGCTCCACCGATGCACCCACCACACAGCTCCACCGATGCACCCACCACACAGCTCCACCGATGCACCCACCACACAGCTCCACCGATGCACCCACCACACAGCTCCACCGATGCACCCACCACACAGCTCCACCGATGCACCCACCACACAGCTCCACCGATGCACCCACCACACAGCTCCACAGAGGCACCCACCACACAGCTCCACAGAGGCACCCACCACCCAGCTCCACAGAGGCACCCACCACCCAGCTCCACCGATGCACCCACCACCCAGCTCCACCGATGCACCCACCACCCAGCTCCACCGATGCACCCAGCTCCACCGATGCACCCACCACCCAGCTCCACCGATGCACTCACCACCCAGCTCCACCGATGCACCCACCACACAGCTCCACCGACACAGCTCCACCGATGCACCCACCACCCAGCTCCACTGATGCAACCACCACACAGCTCCACCGACACAGCTCCACCGATGCACCCACCACCGAGCTCCACAGATGCCCCCACCACACGGCTCCACCGATGCACCCACCACACGGCTCCACCAAGGCACCCACCACACGGCTCCACCAAGGCACCCACCACGCAACTCCACCGAGGCACCTACCACACAGCTCCACCGATGCACCCACCGCACAGCTCCACCGATGCACCCACCGCACAGCTCCACCTATGCACCCACCACACAGCTCCACCGAGGCACCCACCACACAGCTCAACAGATGCACCCACCACACAGCTCCACCTACACAGCTCCACCGATGCACCCACCACACAGCTCCACCGAGGCACACAGCTCCACCGATGCACCCACCACACAGCTCCACCGAGGCACACAGCTCCACCGATGCACCCACCACACAGCTCCACCGAGGCACACAGCTCCACCGATGCACCCACCACACAGCTCCACCGATGCTCCAACTAAGCTCCACCAATGCACCCACCACACAGCTCCACCAATGCACCCACTAAGCTCCACCGATGCACACACCACTCAGCGCAACCACAGCATCACTCAGCGCAACCACAGCATCACTCAGCGCAACCACAGCATCACTCAGCACCACCACAGCATCACTGGTTCAAATATGTTCTTTCAATGTTTCAAGCTTTCGTGCTTTATTACAAATCACAAAAAGATGTTAATATTTCACTTCTGTTCTTGGATTTTCGTCACAATAAAAAACACTGAACATAATCTTCACAAAAGTTATTTACAAAAGTTTAAGCTACTGCCATTACAAATTAAATAAATTATTTAAGTATTAATTATTTTAAAAAATAATTTGTAATATCAATACATCTAAGTCACGTAAATACAAAACATGTTGCATTACAAATGCTATAGGTGTTTGCGAAAGTTATAACTATTGGCATTGTAAATGACAAAGCTATTAATTTAGCTATTTAAAAAAAATAACATAAATAAAAAAAAAATCATTTATAACACCAATATCTCAAACTTTCCTAATGCGAGCCCTATTGCATTTCCAATGCTTGTTATAATGACTGTTCTGTCTATCCAGAAGTTAAGTATCCAATTTCATGGGGAAAAGATTTTCAGTTGGTGACTTGGTCATACAGCGGTACAAGGCAATGACAGCCCAGTTACAGGGTTCTACATGCTGTAATATGGCTAGACCACTATGCAAACTGTCATCTTAAAGAGGTATAAGCCACATATTACCCTACCGTCGGATAACCTGTATTTCGAAAGCGCATGTTCAACGTAGGGACATATTGGTGTTGGCTAACCAATGCATTGCACTTGATCATCATTAATCAAAGTTTATACTGATGTCTTGGTGCTTTCAGTTGTAGGTAATGCCTGTTCTCTACTGTTCTCTCTGACAAGAGCAACTGTTTCTCATTCAGCACCTTTGAACCTCTGGTGGAGGCTCAAAGGTTTCCACTCTTTAGACCATGTAGAATGTGGTTTGCAGTATCTAGAGGGGCATATTGGTGATTTTGATGTGGGGTTCAATGCCATAGTTGTCCAAGAAGTGGTGGTTGTCGCTCTGGTTTTGCTGCGTAATGTTTATTTTTTGCGATAAAAAAAAAAAAAAAACAATTGTGCTAAGTGTTGCTTTTTTTCTCAAGCAATTCCTGCTCCAGTGTCAGGCGCTTACTATCCGGTCTTGTAAATGAGACAAGAAGATTTCAAGTTTAGTATCTTCTCTGTTTAACAGATATCACACCCCACACATCATTAAATCATAATGTTTTTATGCACACACCCCTTATGAAAATCTCAAAGCTCTCCCACTGTGTTGTCCACTGACCTGTGATGGGAATATTGTGTGATGGACCACCTCGCCGATCCTCATTGTTCCTCTATATTCTGCATCAATGAGAGCGGTGTCACGTAAATGCCCAATTTAAATACACAAATTATGATAGCAGATAATTTTGCATAAGTATTCAGCGTTCAAGACGAGCACTAAGGTTGGAGGAATGGAGGAGCATGTCTAACTTTGTGTACAAGTTGTAGATTAATATCAGTATTCACTATCCTTTGAGTGTGAAGCCCTCCAAACGTCAGTCCAGCTCTATCCCTCCATTTAGCTTCAGAATCGCTCAGCTGTTTTCCCAGGAGTCCTTCCTGTAAATGCCAGATGGATTCTGTACCTATGTACATTGAAATTCTATTAAAACCGTCTCCCCATTGTATTGAGAATTGTTGGAAATTGGCTGGACGAGCTAAGCCGTGATCCACAAACTTGATTTGCAAGGAGTTTAGTACACGCGCACACAGTAGAATAAACCATGTATTTCCATCCAAGCACCCTTGATCTACTGGAAAACCTTTCTCTCTCATCTTTATATATCTTTTGAACTGTTAAGGAAACACCAGATCTCACCCATATTAGTGTGCTCTTACTATGAGTATTTTATAGTATATAATAACTGACTACTCCTCTTCTACAGTCCACCTCTTCCTTAGACCGTTTTCTCGTAGGACAAAACATACTCTTTGCATTTTTGAGTACACATGACTTATACACATGCCTCTTGATGGTTTCTGTGTCCACTAACATTCCATAAATACATTTCATAACTAAGTGGCTTCATCATGAAGTACACTATGGGTAGATTTAATTTAACCTGGCTTCGCGAACGATCAGCAAACAGCCACACGGCCCTGAAGAACATCAACTCATCAGAACCGCCAAGAGGACCGCATTCAAGGACCGCCTGGATAATAATGCACACAACAGCAAAGAGCTCTTAAACATCGTGAAGGAACTCTCCAATCCCAGCTCCAACAATAACGACATCCCCCCTTCGCAGGACCTCTGCGACTCACTGGCCACCTACTTCCACCGCAAGATCGCAGACATCCACAACCGCTTCAACACCATGACCGCACCACCAACTTCCGAGACCCCCACCGCCGCGATCACCTGCCGCCTGACCGCACGGTCCAACGACACCATCACCATCAAAATCATGAACTCCGTCCACTCTGGACCCCCGTCTGACCCATGCCCACACCACGTCTTCAACAAGGCCAGCACAATCATCGCACCCCACCTCCGGAAAGTCATCAACACCTCCTTCGAGACAGCAACCTTCCCAGAGAGCTGGAAGCAGGCCGAGATCAACGCCTTACTCAAACCCAAGGCCGACCCCAAGGACCTCAAGAACTTTTGTCCCATCTCCCTGCTCCCGTTCCCGGCGAAGATCACCGAGAAAATAGTCAACAAGCAATTGGCCTGCTACCTCAAGGACAACAACATCCTGGACCCATCCCAGTCCGGTTTCTGCAGCAACCACAGCACCGAAACCACCCTCATTGCCGCCACAGACGACATCAGGACCCTAATCGACAACGGAGAAACAGCAGCCCTCATACTCCTGGACCTGTCAGTCGCCTTCGACGTGGTCTGCCACCTGACACTACGAACGCGCCTACACAACGCCGGGATTCAAGAGAAGGCCCTGGACTGGACCACATCCTTCCTCTCCGGCAGAACAGAGCGTCCGCCTCCCCCCACCATCCCCCCCCCCTTCAGCTCCACCGAGATCATCTGCGGCGTACCAGAGGGCTCCGCCCTCTGCCCTACACTGTTCAACATATACATGGCACGCCTTGCCTACGTCGCCCGCCAGCACAACCTCAACATCATCTCCTACGCCGACACCCTGCTGATCATCTCCCTCACCAAAGACCTTCACACCGCCAAAACCAACCTCCACGAAGGAATAAGGCCGTCGCCAAATGGATAAGGAATAGCCGACTGAAGCTGAACTCGGACAAGACGGAGGTCCTCATCCTCGGTTCCACCCCTTCAGCAAGGGACGACTCCTGGTGGCCGACTGCACTGGGAACAGCCACCCACTGACCACTCACGCAACCTGGGGTCATCCTCGACTCCACCCTCTCCATGACCAAACCAAGCTCCTCATCCACGCACACAAGGCCCTCCACAACGCCGGCCCAGCGTACCTCAACAAACGACTTCGCTTCTATGCCCCTACCCGCAAGCGTCGTTCCGCCGGCCTCGCCTCAGTGCCATGCATCCGAAGAACAACCGCTGGCGGCAGATCCTTCTCCCACCTCGCCGCTAAGACACCCTCCCCACCAACCTACAGCAGACCAAGACCTCCTGACCTTCAGACGACTTCTCAAGACCTGGCGCTTCGATCAATAGCAGCAACCCCCTCCCCCCCCCCGCGCCTTGAGACGCTCACGGGTATGTAGCGCGCTTAACAAATGTCCTGATTGATTGATTACCTTGAGGCGCCATTGGCCAATATTACTCTGGTGCACCCTTATCCGCCTTCCTATTGCCTGTGTCGAGACATCTGTTATAGTACTGGATGTATTGTGAAAGGTTTACTTGAACCACTGTAAACCTCTTTAAACAACTCCTCTCTTCATGGGCCAGGTCGAAGAAAAAATCCTCCACAAACTAAGCATTAACAAACAGCAAATGGGGAGTGTGCAGTACGTTTTTACAAATACACCCCCAACCAGCCACCCTCCTGCTTTGTATTTTGCTATCATGCTTTGTTGGGTTTGGGATTCCTTGAACATTATTGCAGTTGGAAATGCCACACACTGCAGTTTGTTTGCTGAACAGTTTTCCAGGAACCATCGGCTTGCTCTGGCAAACATTTATCCTCACGTTGCTCCATCTTGAGTAGCCTTTAGCATTTTCCACTCACTGTTGAATTTGCCCTTTTCACATAGGTCCGTATCTTGAGTATTCATTTTCATGACCTAGGATGTAGTGTTGCTAGTTCTTTTTCAGGTTCAGTCACTTCATTTGTTTCTTTTAATCCTCACCTCATTTGTCAAAGATAGATGGTGACTGGGTCTGTTGTAGCTTATATTTAATTGATTACAATTAGGCTGCTATTAAATTAGCTTGCTGGTACTGCAGATACACCATTAGTAATCTTAATTTCAGGTGTTTTAGAGCTTTGCATGTGCATTATGCCCATTGCATTCAGTTGTTGGGCTTGTGCCTTAGCTTGTTTGGTTTTGCCCTTTACAGTTCACCTTCTACTATAGCCTACACCTGGTCACCACACCTTGTAAACTCTCTGATTTCTGTATTTTCAACCTTTATTCACAGGGTTCCAGGGAGACCCGTAGATACCTCTAGATCTTGGACTGACCACATTTCCCAGGGCTTTCAAAGTGCGGGTTTTGAGGTCTTGGTGCAGGTCAGAGGTACGCATAGTGGTTAGGAAAAGCCACTCCACAGCACCAGAGTTGTTTAGGGTCCTCTTGTGCTACTTTTACAGCGTAACAAACTCTGTGTATGCTAGTGCTTGATCCAGTGGATCCTGTGATGCCCTTCCAGTTTGTCTATAAACTAGTTATTAAGAAGGGGCAGAGTGCTTCTTCCTCGAGATTCAGCCACGAAACCGGTCTCAAGCCTTGATATCTGTGCTTCTTGGCAGGGTATGCCTCTGTGAGGGCCTTGCCTTCAGTGTATTGAGAATACTGGTACCTCGCTGGGTCTCTAACAGCACTGTTACGCAGCAAGCAAATTTGGGCTTTCTGACAGTTACCTGTAACTGCAGATGCCTCTCCTTGTAAATCTCCCCAGCTGCGAGACTGTGTCCGGAATTCCTCTGCAGTTGATCCTTCATGTAGCTCCATTGGCTGCAGAGCCCACTCCAAACATGGCACAGGACTGCCTGTTTTCTGATGTCAGTCCCTTTTTTGCGCTCTTTAGCATGGATCTGGAGCTCAGCTGCCATAATTTTTTTTTTTTTATTCTTACCTGTTTTGAACTTTTTAATTTGTTGATGATGTACAGGCACATCACCCCAAAGAGGACAGGTTTCAAAACCTGCATGGCAGAAGCAAATGTCTGTTACATATCCTCGTTAATTCTGTCTGTGATGTTTTTTTAAAAATTGACCTGATGCACCTGAAAGCCACCAGGCAGTGGAAAGCCAAACCCTACTTCACCGAGCACAAAGTCTGTTTGATTCCGATCCAGGCCATGAAGACAGTCCGATGCCCTAGTTATGTAATTGAAGGCATGGTTGAGAGACGAGACAGAGAAGCATATGAATACTAAGCAAAGCTCCTTCAAATCCCATCACTCCTGAACTTTGGAGAGATCTCAGATGTTCCTGAAACCACACCTTCGCTTTACCACCTTATTTAGACCTCATGCCTTCAAAGAGGCCATTCTGCAGATATTCATAATGATTCCAGCTCTCTACGGAGTTGGGCAAAAACTCAGTGGACCTCCGCTCCTCCACCCCCTCTTCCCTAAATTAAATATATTTTTTAAATAAATAAGATTAAAAAAATACACTTACCTTAATACACGGCATCTCCAGGCTGCCCTCTTCCTCCTTGCTCTGGTCTCTGCAAACCCCCAAGTCATACGTACGTTGTGGTAGGACTGAGCACGGCGAAGTGGTTTGCAGAGACCACAGCGAGGAGGGCAGCCCTGGGGCGCTGCGTATAAAAGTAAGTGTATTTTTTAAAATCTTATTTGTTTTATTTATTAAAATATTTATTAGGGGTGGTTGGAGGTGGGTCCCGGGGCTCAGAGCTCGGCTCTGGAGTAGGAATTTTGCCTACACTTCGCATTCTCCGTGAAACGCGGAGTAGGCAACAATCCACAAGCTCCACCAGCAGAGTTCTCCGCCTGACCTTACTTCTGACCACATTGACCCTGTGGTGGTTCCTGTCTAGTTGCCACTTGTGGACCCTCCCCCCTGCACAGACTGACTCCAGTTGAAGACAGTCTGCTCCAACTCCAGTGCTGGGCTGTTTATCAACCCATGTTCTACATGTCTCACCCATTGTTTTTCATCAGTTCTGTCTCCCCTGGCGCTAGATCGGGGTTTGGCTCAGACCACCGATTCAGCAAGGATTTGACCTATGTCACACTATACAGTCACTGAGGTGCCACTGGTTATGGGGGGGACTCTTCCCCCATCTCCTTTTCCTTGGCAGCAATCCTTAAGGAGGATTGATGCTATAATTTTGTGTGACCGAGATGCTACCTACCCAACATAAGGTTTTGGTTAACCTGCTGCCCATCATTATAATTATGCTGGCTTATATTTCGATTGGCAGAACAACCTGTATTTGATTCCTCTTTGGTGCCTCAGATCAAAGACTGCCTCTTTTGCTGTTGAGGTTAGCAACACAAAAAGAAGATGGCAGGAATGCTGAACATTGTCGAACATTCACCCCCCAGTCACAGATCTGGGTTAAATCCATTGGTTCGAGGCATGTGGGCTGCTAAATTCATATCTTAGCATTAGATCGCCGCCTAGTGTTGGGCTCGGATGATTGCACATTGTTGTCCTGGAAGAGTCTTCGAAGTATCCTGAGATAGGTGGCTCCTCCCCTGGACTACAGTGCGCATGGGCATCGGCTCCATCCCCAGATTGTTTTTTTCCGCCATTGGGTTCGGATGTGGTCTCGACGTCTTACTGTCGGAACCAAGTAAAACTAACTTTTAGCGGCCAAAAGGCCTCGATTTTCTTGCGTCGGTATTGTCTGCGCACGGTCTCGAGTCTTCCGTCTCTTGGAGCCGGAATAAGCGGAGTTTTCTTCGCTTTCTAAACTTTGAGGCCTTCTCATCGCGACACGACTGCAAGCCTTTACGGACATGGAGCGGAGCCCGTTTAAGTACTGCCCGCTCTGTGGGTCCAAGTACCCACACATCGATCTACACCCCGTGTGTAACAAGTGCCTTTCACCGGACCACGACGACGGCAAGTGCAAGGCCTGTGCACAGTTCCGCTCCAAGAAAACTCTCAAGCTTCGGCGCGCGGTGCGCTTGGAAGCTAGGCAAGCGGCCCCGGATCCGGAGAACATCTTCGGCGACCAGGAAGAAGAGGTCCAGGGTCACCATCTACAAATCTCCCCATCACAGACGGAGGTCGAGGCGGATCCGGGAGACGACGACGGAGTCGCGGGTCAAGTCCTCGAATACGTCGAAGAGGTAGGAGACGACGATGAGATCTATGGGGCCGCGGCAGACAGCTCAGCGGACGAGCTCTGCCCCGAAGGTTACGAGGATACCGACCGGGACACGGGATCGCCTGTCGGCCTTACCCAGGACCCGTTGCCGCAAGCCACAGCCCCGCCTTCGGGCCCGGCTACGGACTCACTTGCTGGGCACGCTGTTTCGAAACCGAAACTGAAACCTTCGGGGTCGTCAACACCTAAAATGGCCGACCCGAAATCGAAACTGAAACCTAAGGACTCGAGTGTCCCTAAGATGGCTGCCGTGCCTGTGAAGAAGTCGGTGCCCGTCACCCCATCGGCTCCGTCGACCTCCGGTCCGCAGAAGCCGAGGAAGTCTGTCGATTCCGATGCTCCGAAATCGAAACCGACGCCCGAGGAAGGGGCCCCCAAGAAAGATGGTCGGCACGGATCAGCGGCTACGGCGCCGTCCAAGCCCGCCAAGGTCGGCTCCAAAGAGGCTACGCACAAGAAGTCTGCGCCCCGGCCTCAAGATTCGGAGGTGCCGAAGACGGTTTCCGCGCCCAAAACGCACAAGGCCCGCGAGGACGTCGGATCCGAGGGACCGCTCAAAGCATCCTTGTCGGCGACGAAACCCACTGGCAGTGTACCGTCCCCCATTGCGGAGTCACTGCAGAGAATCAGGGAGAAAGCCTTTGCTCCATCGGCTCCGATGCCATCACCGCAGCCGCAAAAGGACGCTCCGGCTAAGCCTTCTGGGAAACTCCTCTTTCTCTTGCCACCTAAGGAGGCGCCGAAAGCGTTTTCGACGAAATCGGCTCCGAAACAGGGTTCCTCGCTGCCTGACCCTCTTCCACGTCGTGTACTCGAATCGGAAGACGATTCAGAGCATTTCATCGATGCTGCCACCGGCAAGCTGACACTCTATAAACGGAAGATCACTTCTGAGCCGGTGGACCCCTACATCATCCCACTGAAAAAGAAGAGGGTGCCCCTTGACGCCTCAGGCCTCACGGAACCGATTCAGCCTCCTCCAAGACGGAGCCCTACTCCCTCCCCTGAACACTCTGTGGGTGAGGAATATGATGAGGATGAGCAGTACAATTTCCCTATCGATGAACCTGATGTACAACCGGATTCATAAGACGACACTGGTGACCAGAACACCCAAGGTGTGGGCCAAGACCCGCAGACCTTTAATGCACGTGCATCCCCGACTGAGGACTCAGCAGGATTTCATGCACTAATTGAAAGGGCGGCGGCCAATCATGATGTGGACATGCATGCCGACCCGGTTGAGGAAGACTTCCTTTTCGACACCTTTGCCATATCTGAAAGGACAGTAAAAACACTTCCTATGCTGAAAGGTGTTCTCAAACATGCTGGGGACATTTTTAAAGAGCCTACGAGGGCGAGAGTGGTCAACCCTCGCATTGAAAAGAAGTACAGGCCTGCACCTGCGGACCCCGTCTACATCCGGGGACAATTGCCACTGGACTCTCTTGTGGTTGCCAATGCCAGGAAACGTGCCAACTCCCAGACAACGGGTGAAGCTCCTCCCCCGGATAAGGAGTCCAAAGTGCTTGAGGCAGGAGGCAAAAGAGTGGCTGCACAGGCGGCAAACTTTTGGCGCATCGCAAATACACAGGCGCTCCTGGCGCGTTATGATAGGGCGCACTACGACACCCTAGAACAGGTTATACAACACCTGCCCCCACAGTTCCAAGAAGGCACCAAAATGCTTATTGAGGAAGGGAAGCTAATATCAAACGCAGCCATCAAGTGTGCACTTGACGCTGCGGACACAGCTGCTAGGGCTATCAACACTAGCGTTATGCTGAGAAGACAAGCCTGGCTCCGCATCTCAGGGTTTAAGCAGGATATTCAGACAACAATTCTGAATCAGCCAGTCAATCCTGATAGTCTGTTTGGTCCGGATGTTGACACCACCCTAGAGAAAATAAAGAAGGACACGGAAACTGCTAAGTCTATGGGGGCCCTGCAGTCCCAACAGTTTCGTGGCAGCAATTTTCGTCGCTCAGGTGCACGTGGAGTCACCAGAGGACAAATGGGTCAACAATCCCAGTTCTCCAAAGGTGGGGCGCAATCCTCGTTCCCTAAACAGAACAAGGGAGGTTACAGGAATAACAGCAACAGAGGTCGCGGCAGAGGAAACAACAGCTCCCGCACCTCTACTCCAAGCAAACAGTGACTTTCTGTCACTGCCCCCCGACCACCTAACACCTGTCGGGGGGAGACTGCAGCAGTTCCTGCCCGTCTGGAGAAACATCACCACAGACAGGTGGGTGCGACAACTAGTCCAGTATGGTTATTGCCTAGAGCTGAAATCCACTCCACCCAACATCCCACCGAGGCAAAGGCCTATGTCCGCAGAGCACTTGCACTTATTGCAGCAGGAAGTGGTGGCGATGCTGCAAAAAGGCGCAATCGAGCTCGTGCCGGTGGGGGAGGAAGGCACAGGGGTATATTCCCTGTACTTCCTTATTCCAAAGAAGGACGGTTCTCTCAGGCCCATTCTCGATCTACGTCCCCTCAACCTGTACATACTGTCAGAGCATTTCCATATGCTTACACTGCAGCAGATTCTTCCCTTGCTAAACCAGGGAGACTTCTTAGCAACCTTAGATCTCAAGGATGCTTATTTCCACATTCCACTACACCCGTCACACAGGAAATACCTCAGGTTCACTATTCAAGGCAGGCACTACCAGTTCAAAGTCCTACCCTTCGGAGTCACAACAGCCCCGAGGGTGTTCACCAAGTGTCTAGCGACAGTGGCGGCGCACCTCAGGAGGCAGAATATCCATGTCTACCCCTACCTAGACGACTGGCTCGTACAAGCCAAGTCAGAGCAACAGTGCGCCGCAGACATGTCGACTACAATTCCCCTTCTTCACGATCTGGGTTTCTCCCTAAATTACCCAAAATCGCATCTTCAGCCGACACATGTCCGGCAGTTCCTGGGTGCTACGATCAACACCCTGACAGCCACGGCTCAGCCAAACCAAGTCAGAATCGACAGCATTCAGTCGCTGATCCAACGATTCCGACCACGACACTCCCTGCCAGCGAGAGTGTTCATGCAGTTGATAGGCATGATGGCCTCCTGCATCTTCATAGTCCCTCACGCACGGTTACATATGCGCCCGCTCCAGGAGTGCTTAGCGAATCAGTGGACACAGGCTCGTGGGCAATTGACAGACCTAGTGTTGGTTACCAGTCGGGCATACGACTCTCTGCATTGGTGGACTCCACACAACCTTTGCAAGGGCCGACTGTTCCAAGAGCCCGTGCCGCAGATTGTCCTGACAACGGACGCATCTCTCCAGGGATGGGGAGCTCATGTGCTCACTTACACAGTGCAGGGACTATGGACGACGCAGCAACAGAAGATGCACATCAACTATCTGGAACTGATGGCAATCTTCATGGCGCTCAAGTCCTTCATTGTACATCTGAGCAACAAGGTCGTGCTAGTCCGGACGGACAACATGACCGCGATGTACTACATTCAAAAGCAGGGGGGCACCCACTCGCCACAGCTGTCTCATCTGGCTCAGAGCATGTGGAAGTGGGCCATTCAGAGGAACATTTTCCTCATGGCAGAACACCTCCCGGGCAAGGACAATCAGATGGCGGATCTGCTCAGCAGATACAGCCATCAGATGCACGAGTGGGAGATACACACTTCTGTTCTCCACCCGTACTTCCAGCAGTGGGGTCATCCGGAGATAGACCTGTTTGCAACAAAAGAGAACGCAAAATGCCGACTCTTTGCCGCCAGGTTCCCTCACCCACAGTCGCAGGGGAATGCGATATGGATGAACTGGTCCGGCAAATTTGCGTACGCTTTTCCGCCAGCCCCTCTAATACCGCTGGTCGCAAGAAAGCTAAGGCAGCACTCCATGACTCTCATCCTGGTTGCTCCAACGTGGGCACGACAGGCTTGGTACACCACGTTCCTCGAACTCTCAGTGGTGCCGCATCAAAGACTGCGCCTCACGCCCAGTCTTTTGACGCAGAACCATGGAGACATTCAGCATCCAGATCCACAACAGCTCAACCTAGCGATCTGGCTCCTGAAGTCCTAGAGTTTGGATACCTTAACCTACCTCCAGAATGCATGAGTATCATCAAGGAGGCGAGGAAACCAACTACTAGAGCATGCTATGCTGCTAAGTGGAAGCGATTTGTCATCTACTGTACGTCCAATGACATCAACCCACTAGATGCATCTATCCCCAACATCATCTGCTATCTGTTACATCTCTACAAGTGCAATCTGGCGTACACTTCCATTAGGATACATCTCTCAGCCATAGCGGCTTATCTTCAGAACAGGCAGCACCTCTCTGTCTTCAGAGTGCCCGCCATTAAAGCCTTCCTTGAAGGTCTGAAGAGAGTCATTCCCCCAAGGACGCCACCAGCTCCGGTGTGGAACCTCAACGTCGTTCTCACCAGACTGATGGGGCCACCATTTGAGCCACTGCACTCGTGTGAGCTCCAATTCCTTACGTGGAAAGTGGCCTTTCTGATAGCTATTACGTCTCTGAGGCGTGTCAGTGAGCTGCAAGCGCTCACCATACAAGAGCCGTTCATTCAAATTCACCCAAATAGGGTAGTGCTACGCACTAACCCTAAATTCCTTCCTAAGGTGGTGTCAGTTTCATCTTAACCAAACTATTGACTTACCAGCATTCTTTCAAAACCCGCAAACGGTGGCGGAAAGAATGCTCCATACCTTAGATGTACGGAGGGCGTTGATGTACTACATAGACAGAACACAACCCTTTAGAAAGACAAAACAACTCTTTGTTGCCTTCGCACCACAACACAAAGGCAACCCAATTTCCAAAGCAGGGATAGCCAGGTGGATTGTTAAGTGCATCCAGATATGTTATCAAAAAGCCAAGCGCACTTTAACAATACCCCCCAGAGCGCACTCCACACGCAAACTGGGGGCATCCATGGCTTTCCTAGGGAACATTCCTTTAGAGGATATTTGCAGAGCAGCCACGTGGGTCACACCACATACCTTCACAAAACACTACTGTGTTGATGTGCATTCCAAACAGCAAGCAGCTGTAGGACAGGCTGTTCTCAAGACACTTTTTCAGGTTTCTGCAGCTGGCACGGGCAACCGCCGCTGATGGAGGGACTGCTATGTATTCTATGCTAAGATATGAATTTAGCAGCCCACATGCCTCGAACTGAATATGCTACTTACCAGTATGCATCTGTTCTTGGCATGTAGGGCTGCTAACATTCATATCGCCCGCCCTCCTCCCCGGTGCCTGTCGCAGCTGCAGATATACTATTGTATTTATTCTTTAGCATGGACATCCTTTACACTTTTCACTCCATCTTCTGCCACAATGGCGAAAAACAATC